>NC_089268.1:41238116-42504991 GCF_963930625.1 Muntiacus reevesi
ATTTTTTCAAACATATTAGGAAGCAAGCGCCTGCCCATCTAGTCAATACATGCTCTCCATTCTGGTCTTCTATGCTACACATTTCCATGTATCATAACTGATGGCAATCTTTATAATACTCTAAGAACTTTGCATATAAATTTCAAAGCTATGGTATGCTTCACCAACTTTCTTTTGTTCCCAGTTTTTAAAATTGTGATTAAAATACACACAACACAATTTACCATCTTAACCATTTTCTTTTTTGTTGTTGCTATGTAAATTAAAAATTTTTTTTTAAATTTTTTGTATTGGGGTATTCATGACTAACAATGTTGTGATGGTCGTGGGTGAACAGTGAAGGGATCCGGCCATGCGTATCATCTTAATCATTTTTAAGTGTATACTGCAGTGGTATTCAGTACATTAGCTTTGTCGTGAAACCATCACCACCATCCCAGAATGCTTTTCACCTTGCAAAACGGAAACTCTTTACCATCAAACACTAACTCTCCATTCTCCCTCCTTCCAGCCCCTGGCAAGCACCGTTCTGCCTTCTGTCTTCTATGTACCTCACACAGGTGGAATCCTACAATGCGTGTCTTTTGATGACTAATTTAGTTCATCTTGCATAATGCCCTCAAGGTTCATCCTTGTTGGGGGCATGTGTCAGAATCTTCTTCCTTTTTAAGGCTGGTTAACATTCTACTGAACATACAGAATATATGTAGCCTACTGAATATATATTAAATTTATTCATCCATTGATGGACCCTTGGGTTGCTTCCAACCTCTTGGCTATTTTCAATAATGCTGCTGTGAACATGGGTGTGCAAATATCTGTTCAGGACACTTCACCAACTTTCTTTTATGTGCTTGCTGTATACAGTTGCTTGAAGAAGACATGCACCTACACTCGATGAATCTCTTTCATGAATAGAACTAGGTAGCTTTTTTGCCCAGGAGTGTTACCTGAAGTATCTTCTCTGCTAAATCTCACCTGATACCTGAAATGCCACTAATCGCAGTTCAACGCTAGTGCCTCATATGATAAAGAATCGCAATGCAGGAGACCTAGGTTCGATCACTGGGTGAGGAAGCTCCCCTGGAGAAGGAAATGGCAACCCACTCCAATATTCTTGCCTGGAGAATCCCATGGACAGAGGAGCCTGGTGGGCTACAGATAGTCCATGGGGTCGCAAGGAGTCAGACACAGCTGCACCACTAACACATTCATTCATTTGTTCCTCCAAAATTGAGCAAAGCCTTCCTCTTGTTTTGCATTAAAATACAAATAACCCTGGGACTGAAGCTACAGATAAGATTGTTAGCACCTTGGCGTGAATTAATCTGATCTCATCTTAGAAGCCTTATCTGTCCCTCTCCCTAGTTCTTAACTGTTGGGTCCCTATTTGTGTGTGCTTGCTAAGTCCCTTCAGTTGTGTCCCAGACGGTAGCCTGTCAGGCTCCTCTGTCCATGGGATTTCCCAGGCAAGAACACTGGAATGGGTTGCCATGCCCTTCCCCAGGAGATCTTCCTGACCCAGGGATCAAACCTGTGTCTCTTATTTCTCCTGCATTGGCAGGCAGGTTCTTTACCACTGATACCACTTGGGAAGCCCAATAAATATAGCTTTACCTTATTACTGCAAGTAGCACACTATATTAAAATTACTCATTGATATTATTTTGCTTCTCCTGATAGAAGCTTCTTAAGGACAAGATCCTTGTACAATTTATGTTGGTTTTTCAGGCCCTAGTAAATGTTGTCCACAGAGACCTCTGAATAAAAATTCATCCATTTATTCACCAGGTATTTATTGAGTACCCACTCTATGTCTTCAAGTGAAACTTAGAATTTTGCTTTTCTAGTTTTGGGTGGCCAAAGATCAACTCTGTCCACCATACAGTTTTGGAAGATTTTAGAAACCTTCAGATCTGCCTTTCTACACTTTTTGGTGCAGAACCTTGCACTAGATGAGTCACTTAACCTCTCAAACTGTTTTCTATCACAAATCTCCCCAGTTTCTTGTGCTTCTGTTCAGAAGCAACATCAATCTAAGTAAGTTTACATTCTTCTGTTCAAAATTAAGACAGTGAGATGAGGAGACCGTGTCCCTATCTCCAAACAATATCAAGCATAGACTTTTTATAGTTGTATGCATTCACTTAGCATGTTGTTAATAGTAATCTCCTTAGAATGGGGGCCAGGGTTCGAGTCCTTGGGTTAGCATGCTCTGTGTTGACTTGTAACTGTGTACCTCACTGTATACTAGCAACTCACAGCCCAGGGATAACATGCACTCCCTTAAGGTATGTCCCCCTTCATCAGATGATGGTTATTACCTTGTAAATGAATCTATCCTAGACTAAATTATGACTTTAGGCTCTAGCCTCAGAGTCTGTTAGTTCTCAGTTGATGTTACTATCAAGGCTAATAGACAAATTATCATCTGGGTTTATATTGTTGTCACTGTTATTCTAACAATGACATTAAAGGTTAAAGATATTTCCTGTGACAGATTTCAAGATGAAATTGTGATTATTGGTACAGTTCCCTATTTGGTAGGTAAACAGAGTTAAACATTCGTTGGTCACTAGATTGGAACAAATTGGATATCTTTACCAAGAACATATTTATAGGATTCATAGGATTCATTTTATAAGGAACAGAAAAAAACAGGAATAAGTGGAATCTTCAGACAATTTTTTAAGCCATAGTTTGGCTTTTTCCTCTATTAAACATTTGGACAGAGTTGTTAGCAGGTAATAAAGTTTAAAGTCAGCTGTTTTTAAGACATTTCCCCTTCTGGCTCTCTCGTATTTCTACTTTAATGCAGTTGAACTGAAAGTTACAGAAGAGATAATAGCAATATGCCTAAATACTGAACTACAGTAAATAGCTATAGTGAATCTATGCCCATAGAAAGGAAGAATTTGAAACAGATGGCTTTTGGTTAAAGGTATTTCCTGTAACATATTTCAAGATGAAATTGTTAGTTTAGCAAAGATGACAAGTCTTTAAAAACACTGGTGCTGGGGTACCAGTTTTTCTATACGATTCCTCCGCACTCTAAGGACCACCACTACCACCACTCCCTCCTCTGTATATAAAAACAGCTTTGAAGGGTAAGAACAAACACTGAATCCGACGTTGGTGATTGGCTCATGCATCCCTCTGGTTTGTGGATGGGGAACCCAGTTCAGTTGTAAAACAACTCAGTCATGCTAATTTCTGGTCGTGTTGCTACATTATCTTCATAAATAATTTGCCTCGTGGGGTGTTTCTGCATATCTTGTGCATTTTAATGCTATTTTTAGCCAGGAATTTTTATTTTACAATAACAGTTTTTTGAATAGACTAATCAGGAAGCCTCCTCCAGAGTCAAGGAAACAAGTGCTGAGAATATGTCAGGGGGGGTTCTATCTCCTTTCCTCCTCAGACTTTTCCCTCTGCTGCTGTTCTTGCTGCTCTTGCCATTACTTTTTGTAACTTTAGTTCTTTGGAATTTCCATTTCTTTTTTTTTTCCTTAGACATCAGAACGTGGCTGTTGAAGTAATTTATGTCATGAGAGGCTGCACCATGGTGATCTGAAGCCAACGTGGCTTTTGTGTAAGGCACTAGCTATTCTGCCCTTAACAAGGAGAACGTTATTGGAAACTTGAGTTATGAGATGGAGTGTTACCTCTTTCCTTTGAAATAATTGTGTCTTACAAGTAATCTCTGCAATAGCTTGAAGAGGAGTTAAACTAGAGTAGTAACATGAAAAACCTGCCATGTTGTCATCGTTTGGTCACTCAGTCGTGTCCAACTCTTGGTGACCTCATGAACTGCAGCACGCCAGGCTTCCCTGTCCTTCAGAATTTCCTGGGGCGTTTCAAACTCAAGTCCATTGACTCAGTGATGCCATCTAACCATCTCATCCTCTGTCGGACCTTCTCTTCCTGCCCTCAATCTTTCCCGGCATCAGGATCTTTTCCAGTGAGCTGGCTCTTCACATCAGGTGGCCAAAGTATTGGAGCTTCAGCTTCAGTCCTTTCAATGAATATTCAGGGTTGATTTCCTTCAGGTTGTCGCCTATAGATGTTGGCATTTGAGTGTTTGCTTCCATAGTCTTTTCTATGGGTATGTGTGCAAATGAAGGGCAGTTTTAAAAAAACGGAATTGTAATTGATAGACTTTTCTGAACCTTCTTTTCTCACTCTTTTGTCCGTTGGGAACATCTTTCCTCATTGATAAATATAGGTCTTTAATATGTTTATGGCTTCTGAGCTTTCTGGTGCACGGATGTAAGAGTGAAGATTCTCTGACTTCACCAATTTTATGTGCCCTTTTTGTTTTTCAGCTAGGATCCATCATATGCCTCTTGCTCTGCTCTTGACTATGGTCAGATGAAAAACCCAAGTGAAGACAAGATCTAGGACCCCTACTTGATAGAGAGCTGTGCTCTTGAGTTCTCATCTCTGAATCAAGACTTCTGAGAAAGTATTAATCTTGGCCTCCTCGATACAGCTCAGCATGCCTTTTCTTGGGAATTTTACTTTCCCTTAGATTCCCAGTATCTTCTGTTGACTCCTCCTCAGGACTGATGACTCATTACCTCACCTGCAGTGGTTCCCTTTCTCTTGGGTCTCTCCTTTGGCCTGAATCAAGCAGAGACGCTTCTTTTTGACTCCATCATGTCTCTTTCCATTTGTCTGGAGTGACCTCACTCACCTTTCAGATCCCATTTGGAATCCCTAGGCAAAGTCCAGCACCTCCAACCTGATCTCCAGTTACTTGTCAACTTGTGACCTTTGTCTTGCAGTCAAGTACAGTGCTCTATTGACCACTCTTCCCAGTGGGTTCTACCGCTAAGCCTTGCCTGTGCCGTCACCTCCATCTGAAACATCATGTCCTCCCAGTTCTTGACCCACAAACCGGTCCCTGCTGGGATTTCAAAACCTGGACAGGAGTCATCTTGATGGCTTCCATAGGGCTCCAATCAAATCTGGAAAGTCATCTGGAAGGAAAAACCTCAAACCAGTTTTGCTTTTTTAATTAACAGACTTTAATTTTTTCAAGCAGTTTTAGGTTTACAGAAGGTTGATGGGAAAGTACAGAGTGTTCCCACATTCCCTGCCCCGCTCCCGCCCCAAGCCAGTGTCCTCTGTTATTAACCAATGATGATCTATTGGTCGTAACTGAAGTCCAAGATTTACAGTCGAGTTCATTCTTTCTGTTGTATTGCCTTGGCCATAAAAGTCATCTGGATTTTTCCATCGTTCTGATACAGTCTATGGGTTTTAATATATGTCAAGTGATATGGGCTTCGCTGGTGGCTCAGTGGTAAAGAATCTACCAGCCAATGCAGGAAATAGGGGCTCAACCCCTGGATCAGGCAGATCCCCTGGAGGAAGGACTGGCAACCCACTCTGGTATTCTTGCCTAGAGAATCCCATGCACAAAGGGGCCTGGTGGGCTATAGTCCATGGAGTCGCAAAGAGTTGGACATGACTTAGCGACTACAGCAACAAAACAGCATAATGATGTGTATCCACCAGTACAGTATCATGCAGAATAGTTTCACCATCCTAAAAATTCCTTGTTCTCCATCTATTTATATCTCCCTCCCAACCCCCAAACCCTTTTCACTATCATCATAGTCTTGCCTTTTACATAACGTCAGATAGTAGGACCAATACAGTACTCAGTCTTTTTACACTGGCTCCTTTCACTCAGTAACATATATTTAAGGATCCTCCATATCTTTTCATAGCTCAATAAACTTATTTCTTTTTATCACTGAGTAATATTCCATTGCACAGATTATTGCAACTTATCCAGTCACCTACTGAATGGCGTCTAGGTTTCTGCCAAGTTTTGGCAGTACATAAAGCTGCTATAAACATTCATGTTCAAATTTTTATATGGACCTAAGTTTTCACCTCCTTTGGGCAAATACCATGGAGTGTGGTTGCTGAATCATATGGTAAGACTATGCTTCATTTTGTAAGAAACTGCCGAACTCCACAGTGATTGTACCATTTTGTGTTCCCTCCAGCAATGAGAGAGAGTTCCCATTGCTTCACACCCTCACAAGCATTTGGTATTCTGGATTTTGGTCATTCTGGCCAGTGTGTTGAGTGGTATTTTGTTGTTTTAACTTGAAATTCCCTAAAGACATATGATTTGGAGCATCTTTTCATAAGCTACTTGCTGTCTAAAGATCTTTTGTAGGAAGGTGTGTATTTAGGTCTTTTATGTATTTTTTTTTAAATTGGATTGTTTTCTAACAGTATCATTTTTCCTGTAGCTCTATTTTTGCTGTTATTTTTTTTTAATTCAAGCTGGTTCTTATTGCTCATTAGATTGCTTGCTACTGGAAGGCACAGTCTCCTTCCTTGATGTATCTCCCATGTATCCCATGTAGATCCCATCTCCCAGAGTGGTGTTCACTCTGAGTCCTCCTGAATGTGAACTTATCTACCTCCTTTTGGCTACTGCTTTGATAGAATATCCAAGACAAGAGCAAGATTCAAGAATGTAGCTTGCATAATGTAGATCACAGTGTTTAGGTCGATTTCTGAAGCTGGTGTTAAAATTTCAGAAATTCTTTGGCTCTTTTACATTAATTCCTAAATTTTACTCTTTGCTGTAATGATTTAATAGTGTATTTTTAAAATGTTATTTCGGATGCCTGTTTAGTTTTCCCTGCAGACTACAAAAGTTATTTTAACTGCATCTTTCTGACCTTCTAAAAGCAGTAAATGGACAGCAATAAGTGAGAGATAGAAGCTGCTGTGTATCTAATACGAGGAATTGCATGTTCTTTGTGTACAGTAATAGTTAATGTGGTAGGAAGTCAATATTAATTAGTGAAATTTCTGAATCACTGACTACATTATAGATAATGCAGAGCTTCCCAGCCCATGTGTTACAATGGGCTACCGATACGTCAGCCTTTGGGCATCCTTGAACCCTGAGGTTATAGAGCCCTGGTGGGGGCGGGAGGCAGGGGCTTGACCACTTGTGCTGGTATGTTGCTGGCCAGGTGTTAGTTTCTCTGTAAGTTGTGCCAAGAGAGAGAGGGAAGGGGAGAAAAAGAAAACACGTGGAGGAGAGAGCCCCAGCACTCATTGGCATAATATGAAGTGGGGAAGATAGCGGTTTAGAATTCACAAGTACCAGTTCATTGTCAGCTCTCCAATGGCAGAGATTGTGTCTGCTTAGCTCACTGCTCTGTCCTCACACCTGAAACAGTGCTTTGTATATAAGTGCTCAATAAACATGTATCAATTTAATTCATGAAACATACCTGAATAATAAATTCATCACACATGTTGCTTCACCATCTCTGTTCCTCAATTTCTAGAGCCGGAACCAATTTATTTGTATATAACAAGTAGAAATTTATATGTAGATAATATGGGTCTTTTTGTGACCTAAAGTGGCGCAGTCTACAGCATGGTGCTGGGTAAGGAGGTTGAGGAACCATTGGTTCTTTCTTACCCTCTCTTCTTTGAATGATTTTTAAGTCTGGACAATTGTGGGGATGACAATTGTGATGATGATAATTATATAATTTGCATACAGCTCATGAAATTTTTTGCTTTACATCGATGTAATCCTCAGAGCGACTCTGAGAGAAGTACTTCTTTCTATTCCCGTTTTCATAAATGATGAAACTGGTGCTCAGCAAAGTTAAATGGTTATGGAAGATTGCACAAATGGTACATAACATAAATGGAACTTGAGCCCAGACATTTAAACTTTTTACTTCAAATCTCAAGGGCTTTTCATCTGTACCAAACATTATAAGGTTTAATCCAGACTCACTTTTAGGGCTTCCCTGGTGGCTCAGACCATAAAGGATCCGCCTGCATTGAGGGCGACCCGGCTTCGATCCTTGGGTTGGGAAGATCCCTGGAGGAGGGCCTGGCAGCCCACTCCAGTATGCTTGCCTGGAGAATCCCCATGGGCAGAGGAACCTGACGGGCTACAGTCCATGGGTTCACAAAGAGTCGGAACAACTGAATGAATAAGCACAGCACAGAGACTCACTTTAAAGCCTAGATCACCTTCAGTTACATTACTTGATACAAATGATGGTGATAAAGTAAACTTAGGAATGCTTAAATGAGGTAAACAGCTCTAAACCTTTTTTGAAAAATGTAGGCTTAAGCTAAATACTAGTGAGAGTTTTTCAGGTCTAACTCACTCTTTAAGGTCTGAATTAGTGGAGTTTTAATGTGAATTAATGGTCGTATTTTCAAAGAATGAAGTGATTAGAGCATAAAGCTACCTGCTGTTATAGAACTTGGCGGGGTGAAATGAGATGAGAATAGATGGTGTGCTATGAGAGCAAGAAGGATGTGAAGAGGCAGGCTTATGTGGATCCTTTAATACATTTGATGCCATCCTTTTGACAGGAAGAAGTGCCTTTAAAATTTCACACCGGTAAGAGGAAAAGAAAATCGGCAATCTCTCTTCTTTTTTTACCCTTTCATTTGAATGTTTAGTCACTTTGGTCTACTTCGGTTTTGATTCACAAATGAGTTTTCAGAAACTGCCCTCCTGTTTTGTTTTTTTTTAATGAAATATTTAATTTTTTCTCTGAAAACTGACACAATCACTGGGACATGAGATGGATACTCCTAAATCTTCTCGTTTTGTCAGCTGAGTTTAATCTTACACTATCTACAAAATCGGGAAAGGTTTTCTCACACAATTCATGAGCAGTTCTGGACATCCCATATTCATCCCTGCATTTAAGTAATTCTCCAAATATTTATTGAATGCCAGCCACAGAATCTTTGGCCTAAAGAAGCTCACAGTCTTGACTCTGGTTCCCGATGCACCAAACACCTTGTTTTCTCTTCCACCAAATTCCAGGCTCTCTCTCTCTGTGGATACAACTGAATGCTGTTTGCAGAATTCTTCCTGCTTATAGTGAGCAGCCATCTTGCTCATTAGGCACTGTATAAGCTCGAGAGTTTGAGGGAGAAAGGCAAAGGGGTCAGTGAGTAGCTTGCTGTTTGGTTTCCTGGAAGGAGGACTGCCCCGGTGATGCTGGAAGAGCTGTTGCCCCTGCATCTCCCTGTGTGTGCTGGCATTGACTGTACACTGGGGCAGCATCTTCTGTGTCTTACACAAAGAAAGCAAGGCTAAAGATAGAACACAGGGGCATGAAAACCTTTGAACCTTTTCAACAACCATGTTTCAGTTCAGTTTGTTCCCCTGTTGGCTTTCAGAAGGGGGAAGAAAAGAGAGAGAGCTCTTAATTACAAAGGCCATGCTTCTTTCAGCTATACTATTTTCAATCCTACACAATTTGAAAGCTGAAGTGGCAAGTGCTTGCTTTTAAATGTGGAGAGAAGGTGCCCTCTCATTTTAGGCTTCTCTGATAACTCAGTTGGTAAAGAATTCACCTGCAATGCAGGAGATCCCAGTTCGATTCCTGGGTCGGGAAGATTCGCTGGAGAAGGGATAGGCTACCCACTCCAGTATTCTTGGGCTTCCCTGGTGGATCAGCTGGTAAAGAATCTGCCTGCAAGAGTGGAGACCTGGGTTTGATCCCTGGGTTGGGAAGATCCCCTGGAGAAGGGATAGGCTACCCACTCCAGTATTCTGGCCTGGAGAATTCCGTGGACTGTATAGTCTGTGGGGTCGCAAAGAGTCGGACACAACTGAGCCACTTTCACTTTTCATTTAAAGCTTAGAAAATACTGACTTTGATTTAAACAAAAGAAAAGTCTCTAGGGACTAGTGATGGGGATTGGTATTGTCAAGAAGCAGACTTTTTGTTTTCCTGGTGTTGGCCTTTGGAGGAGTCTGCTGCTCTTTCCCTCCCACTTTTTTTATTCCTCTCTTCTGTGTCAGGTGTGTTCAGAGATGACCACTGAAGTGGGGCTCAGGGAGGGAGGCTAGGATGAGGTCCAAGGCTGGATTTCTGGCAGAGCTTCTCCATGACTCCCAGGAACAGGATGAGCTACATCTGTGGCCTGGAAAGTCCATTTCCAAGATAGAACATTGATCCCTGTTGCTGCAATAGGCTGATCAGCATTCCTGCAAGGTCCCAAGAACAGAGCAGAAGCTATTTACTGAACACTGAGTCTGGTGAATTTTACGTTATTTCTTAGAAGACATACAGACATCTTGACAAGGTGGATATTGCTATCTCTATGTTGCAGATAAGAGAGCCTGCGCAAAACGGAAGTGAGTCAGCTCAAAGCTACCCTGCTAATAATAAACATGTTGGTTTTGACCCTAAGTAAGCCTGAGTAATAAAACCCATGCCCTCTCCACTGCATCCCATTCTTCCCTTGAATCAGAAAGTACCTGGCGGGACAGGTGATGGCAGGGGCCATGATATCACAGGTAGATGAAATGCTTTCTGCCTCCCTCCTTCTGTTCTCTGAAAACCCATTCATGTATGTAAATGCGTTGCATCCATGATGGTTCCAGCCCTTCGCCTGCATAACTCTACATGTGAAAAAGATTAAAGAGACCATGGAGACACTATTGGCATCCAAGTATTTGCTATCACGTGGGAGGAAAGTTATACAAGAACTCCATTTTCTTTTTTTTCCTTTTCTTTCCTGTATTTAGGCATTGTAGAGTTACAGCAATAATCACCCACAGGTACAAATATCCTCTACCTTTATTTGATGATTTATAAATATTTTTATTACCTTTTTTCTTTTCTCTTTTTTGCAGTTGAATCCAAAATATTTACTTTATAACATTGATTTGATATTTTCCATAGTATAAGTATTCAATAAGGCTTCCCTCATAGCTTCGTTGGTAAAGAATCCACCTGCAGTGCAAGAGACCCTGGTTCGATTCCTGGGTCATGAAGATCCCCCTGGAGAAGGGACAGGCTTCCCACTCCAGTATTCTTGCGCTTCCCTCATGGCTCAGCTGGTAAAGAATCCCCTGCAATGCCCGAGACCTGGCTTCGATTCTCTGGGTTGGGAGCATCCCTTGGAGAAGGGAAAGGCTATCCATATAATGTATAGTATTCAATACATTATATGAATGATGAATCATTTAAAAAGACAAGTATAGAATTTAATATGATAATAAGCAGATCAGCAAACATTATTCTCTTTTTCACTTTCCAAATTCTAAGATTTCCCCCACCCCAGCCCCACCGACACCCAGGACCCTCTTTACTTTGTTGATTTTTAGTGTCAACTCCTTTTTCAAACACAATCTGGTGTGAAACCTCAATATATAAAAGTGATAAAGGAAAAATTTGTTAGTATAATGTTTGTTAGATTTCAATGTATAATGCTGACTTATAAAACCCAGAAAAAAGAACAATGAGGCTTTGTGGATGAACACAGAGAGTTAAAATCAGTGTTACGGATGACAGCTGCAGGCTTTTCTAACTTCAATTTCCAATTTATTCCCTTTTGTTGTCGTTGATTTTTTTTTTTAATATTGTTGCACAGTCTTGAGAAAATAATCTCGGTTCCCTAAAAAAATGAGTTGCAAGTAATGATAGGGTATTGTGTTTTTTTGTTTTTTTTTTTAAAGAACTACCTTGCAATCTCAGGGTATTTTTACATTTAAACTTCTCCACTTAGAACTTATTCACTTAAAACAAAAGGAAGAGTAGAAATGGCTTCTTTCAAAGTTGAAATCATTAACGATATGAAACAATTTGCAGTTTTTAATTGGAAAGGCTGCAATTTGGGGAACCAATGGTCGTTTCCTCGGCTAGTCCAAATCTTCCATTAGAGGCAGAAAATATTTTTCAAATCATAACATTAATAAGATGCTCACTAATGTCTTTAAAAAAAAAAGAAGAAATTTACAAGCCTGGGGGCCCATCTCTGTCTATTCAATTCCAGAAGGTACAATTTACCTTGTTTGGCATGGTGAGTCCAATCTTTGAATTTCATGCTAGCATTTTGCTACTGTACATACTCACTGCAATGCCAATACATCAATTTTGTTCCACCATTTTCTGCCACACACTTACTTATTATGCCAGAATTCACTGAGTTTACTCGAATCAGAGTGTAAATAATCTATTTATGTCCCTTAAACTTTTTATAAGCTACTGGTGCCATCTCTTACCTTTTTTTTTTTAATGTTATAGTTTTTTTCTGTAGAAGAAACCAGATCATCTGTCCAGTAGAATTTCCACCGTCTGGATTTTGATAGTGGATTTCGATGGTGGTGTTGGGCATGCTCCTTTGTCCTCTGTCTTCCTAGGGAACTGCTGGGAAACCCTAGAGGCATTGTTTGGGTCGCTTTGTTTTGCCTGACAGCTTCATAGTTGGTCTTGTGTTAGGAGGTCATTGGTTAGTAGTGTATCTTTTTGCAATGAGATCTTTGTTTAAATTCCTAAATTTACAGGGGATTGTGAAATAATGCTAGTCTAATTCTATTATTCTTTGTTCATTTATTACCAGGAACCATTGTTTGAGATGAGAAACTTCTCCTCACCTACTATTTATTTACTCATTGCTTCCGGTTTTGTGTAAAAAGCAGGATGAATACTTGACTCTTTTATTTACCGGTCTTCAACATAAAATTTGTTCATAATTTTCTCCCTAGTCACCATTTTTAAAAGTATTACTCTAAACTCTCGAGGTTAAATGATTTATATCTGGTGTGTTTCAATCAGTTATAGTTTTTACCATTAATTGATACTCAAATGGCCTCATTTTGACTATTGACTGCTCACTCTTCAATTTGGTTCTTGAGTTCTTTCCATGTAATACTTGTTGTTTTTTGTTTTTGGGGGTATATATATATATACACATACATACATATATATATATATACTCAAGTTCCTGGCCTTCTTATACCACTTTCACATGTTTCACATCATCCTATACCTTTCTCTGAGGGCAGTTTTCACATATAAGCATATGTATTTGTGTGATAATATCATTAATGTCTTTTCTCCCCAAAGGGAAGGCAAGCTCTCCAAGAGTAGGGACCATGCTTGTTTTTCTCATTAAGTCCTTAGCTCCTAGTACACAGTGCCTGGCATATAGGAGAAAGTGCATAAGATTTGGTTTGTTGAATGAAAAAATAACAGATGTATCACATGGTAGACTGAGATCAGAAGGGAAGAAAGAATGTTCAAGAGCAGATAGAAAATTATGCTGTGAAGTATAGCATCATAATAAGTGGATGGTTATTGATAATACTGAGTCATCAAAGAAAGGTTAAAATTTATTATTCTTTATTTTAAAAGTCAGATACCGGGACTTCCCTGGTGGTTCAGTGGTTAAGATTCTGAGCTCCCAATGCAGAGGGCCCAGGTTTGATCCCTAGTCAGGGAACTAGATCCCTTATGCTGTAACCAAGAGCTCACATGTTATAACTAAGACCTGGTACAGCCAAATAAGTAAGTATTTTTTAAAAAATAAATAAAAGACAGATACCTAGATGTAATACTATGGAAGAAACAGATCTTAGAAAAATTTCAATTTGGTAAGTGAATTTTTAGAAAGTGAAGAGCAGTTAATTTTTGTAAATATTTCATTTTCCAATAATGCAGATAAATGTTTTCATCCCACTGTGAGCACAAATAGTGTCCTGCCCCTTATTTCTGCCAATGGAGGCTGAGGGAACACAGAACATTGAAATTACAATGAATAAGGAAAGGGATTTATTGATTTCCATGCCATCTCTCTTCCTTGACCATATAAGAATTGCCAGAAAGGCTAAAAAATGGGCATCAAGGGAAAAGAAGAAACAGTAAGATTCTTGGATAATCCTTCACCAGATAATTAAGATTTAACTGGGTCTGTTTTGATGTGTGCACATGTTTCTGTACACGGAAAAGGAGGAACCCACAAATATTATAAATGCCAATTTTTGAAAGCTGTTGGAAAATGCAACCCATAGCATATGGTATCAAATTAATTTGAGGTTTCACTTGTCTCGGTCTGATGTGGGCATGTTGAATTATGAGATAATAGTTTGGCATCCGTGCTTGCAGTGCTTTTTGTAAGATTCTCAATTTCACAAAAATTCCTTGAGGTCAAAGGATGTGCGGTGACCCTTGTTTAGCAAATCAGGATGGAGG
Organism: Muntiacus reevesi; assembly: GCF_963930625.1. Taxonomy (NCBI): domain Eukaryota; kingdom Metazoa; phylum Chordata; class Mammalia; order Artiodactyla; family Cervidae; genus Muntiacus; species Muntiacus reevesi. The sequence continues at coordinate 41,252,135 of NC_089268.1, forward strand.
CGTGGAGCTGATGACTAGCTTGCCTGAGCTTTGGAAATAACTCATCAGTAGAGCCAATGAGACCTAGGTCTGTGGACTGTGGTTGAAGCCTCACCATTTCTGCCTTTACTTTCAGTGTTTTCTTTGCCTCCCTTCTCTGTCATGCCTTTGAATGCAACCTGTTTCACCCTGCTGCCCATCACTGTTAGAGGGAGAAAGGAATTTACAACAGGATGGATTGTGTGTGACAGTAAGGAGCTGCAGAGCTGACTTCCATCAAGACATAAAAGTACCTGTCGCCCGGGCGGTATTAAAACATTCCGCTGATGTTTTATCACGGCTCTGCCAGGGCTCCATGTGGCGAGGAGGGGTCCAACCTGGAAAGACCTCTCTCTCTGTTTGTAGTGATAGAGTGCTCTTGTCTGCCCACCTCCAGAACCTCCTAAGAGTGTTTGGCTTTTCGTAAAGCCAATCATAAAATTTAATTTGAGATGGAATAGTTGTTCCTCCTATAGCCCATGTGAAATTTGGGATGTCAGCTAATTCTGTTAAAGTTGCCAGTAAAGAAGCACTTTGAAAGTGTGAATCACTAGTTACCTCTTGGAGGAGCTACTGAACCAGGGACTAATAGCAGTAGGTACTGACCTCAGCCGCTGCATTCAAAGTACAAAAGATTCTACACTTGATTCCACGAAGTATGTCTATATGATACTGCTTCCTATTTAAGTGATTACTTTAAAGAATATGTATAGACTTTAAGGAATATTTATAGACTTTGCCAAGGTTTCTCCAAACCTTCACCCAGTTCCTAAATCTGACACCTAAACGGGAAAATAATTTGGTACAGAACCCATCATGTATTTGTGGAACTGGTGCTGTCAATAAATGCTATGTGGGAAAGGACTTCTTTGCACTTCTTTAGAGCCTAGTATTACTGCTATATATTCACTCTGCATTGAGAGGTGAGGGCGGAGTTCTCAGGTGCCTCAGAAAAGATCAGAACTTTAAGTTCTAAAACATAGCTTTGAGGGATCAGGATACATAGAAACTCAGAATGTTTGAATGTCCGCCCAGATGCTGGCAGACTTCCATTCAGATTTTGTCGTGAGTAAAATGTGTACTCAGTGACTAGGTTCAAGCCCTTGGTCGTTTATAAGCAAATCTTTCTACTTTTCCTAAATCATTGCAAAAAAAAAAAAAAAAAAATAGGTTAAGCAAATTTTGTGGTGGTGCTTATGCGTGCACAGACATGCACGAGGCCCCTACAGCTTCCAAACTTGGAAAGCATATTTTAACAGCCCCAGTAGATCTCCGCGTTTGATCTATATCAGAATCTCTTTTTTCCCCTCTTCTTCACATGCTTTTTAATTATATAGCTTAAATGATTTACCTATTAAATCTGTTTGGTCTTCAAGCTGTAAACATCACAAGCAGCTAATAAGCTTTAAGAAAGAAAAGGAAATTGACATTTAGTATAGAGGTTCCACAAAACCAATGAAAGGCTATGCAAATGAGCTAGAGCAGACAGATTTGCATATCCTTGTTGGTTTCATGATGATATTCTCAGCGTGAGCCTGGCTGACTTGCCTTTTTACCTCTTGGGATGTGGCATGTACTAGTGGTAGAGCGCCCTGCAGGGTCAATTTAATAAGTGTAACATTGTGATTTTCCATGAGGTTTCTCAGAACCACTGAGCAAGATGCGGCAATAAACAGTGACAGAGGAAACCGATTTTTGAAGTAAATGCTTTGGCAGACGGGGCGGGGAGGGACGTTGTATCAGTCTTTAACGTTGCCAGGGTAGGATGAGCAAGTTTTGGTACTGGTGCCAGTGCATTTTGAAATAAATATATACCCACCAATTCCTCTGCTCTTTTGTTTCAGCCGCTAAGTCATCTCTGACTCTCTTGTGACCCCATGGACTGTAGCCAGGCACCTCTGTCCGTGGGATTTCTCAGGCAAGAATACTTGAGTGGGTTGCCGTTTCCTTCTCCGGGAGATCTTCCTGAACCAGGGATCGAACCCTCATCTCCCGCATTACAGTCAGATTCTTTACCACTGACCTACCTGGGAAGCCTTCCTCTGTTCGAGAACGCTACGTGCCCACCACCAAAACTTTTGCTCAGAGACTGGAGAGATTTTGCAAGCCTCTGTTGGCTGTATCAGGCTAAGGAATCTGCTTTTGCCACCATCCTATTAGAATAAGAGATAGTAGCCTACTCGCCAAGTTGTGTATTTATTTGATTAATTGTATGTCTTGCCAGACACTGACATGTGGAAGCATAATTGCATGGTGACCAAGAAGGATTTGCTATTGTCAAGACTGAGATTTGAACTATAGGCTCTGGCATCCCTTCCCACCTTGGTTTCTCACCCGTATGTGAGAGCTGTGAACATTAAATGAGAGAGAAGGCAAATTCTTACCATGCCTGGCTCATAGTAAATGCCTAATAGATACTATCAGAATTTTGAAATGCTTTCCAAATTATAATCAGGTTTTCCTTTGTAATATAAAATTTTTAAACCATCAAGGTAACTTTCCGAAGAAGAGAAAGGAAATGAAGTTCACCCCTGAAATGGACTTGGAGGAATTTAGAGGGTCTTTTCCAAGTTGTTATAAAACACCTCTGAAGTAAATTTGCCCATTTCTGCCCACACCAATCCTATAACATTCCAGGAATAAAATCTGCACTTGAGTTTAAAAATAAAACGGTGGAACAAACTGAATTAGAAGTCCTTGGCAGACATCCCCCCCCTCCCCACCCAGCAGAATGTTCTCTCAATTGGTGGTATCACAGTAAAAAAGAAGATGTATCTTTTTAAATCTGTCTTTCTGCCTCTTCTCTTCAACCAGTTGTATTTCTTTATCTTAAAAACCCAGTTTGCTTGGATTTGACCTCATCCCTCCCCTTGATATCTGCACTCCTACCCCCCACCCCAAATAAACCACATCCGCACAGACCGTCCTTCCCAAGAAAGCATGGAGCAGGGACGTTCTCTGATACCGTATATGTGCATACTGGACGGCGCTGAGCAAGGTCAGAGAAACATGAGAGGGCTCTGCTGTTCTCAGTTGCAAAGACTGCCAAGAAAGAGAAAAAAAAAACCCTCAAATGTATTTGCATCTCTCCCGCCTCTTTTTTCTTCTGTAAATATTCAAACCCTTTTAGAGAGGCTTTTGATAATGTCTTATCCCAGCAAATGCCATGAACCCTGGATGTACTGAGTACTCCCAAATCCCATTGGAATGACTCAGTAAAGAGAGTCAGATAAAGTGCAGTTGGCAGGATTGGGTAGAGAATCTTGTTACTATATACACAGATACACACACACACACACACACACACAGGCGCGCACATGTACGCCCCAGCCACCCCCACCCCTATCATCACCATGAAAGTTCTGTAAAAACTAGTTATCCTCCTCTCCCTCACACAGGCGGTTGCATCTTTGCATCCTTCCCAAAAAGGGAAGGGGGGAAAAGCTTTCTTTGGCTGAGCCATATGCAAAAAATTATGGAACATCTGTGTAAGTAACAACATACAACAAGACAAATTATTGGTGGTAAAAGGCAGAGCCCTTGTTTTAAAAACATGTCTGGAGATAGTGTGTATATACAGAATCTTGCTTTGTGCTAATTACGCATAATAGCTGTCAGCTTTGGGGATTGCAGGCTGGGCTCCTCGATGCATTGTGGCCTCTGCAGGGTGTGCCTTTTCTTGTTCTTCTCTTCTTTTTTTTTTTTGTTCTGTCTTCCTTCCCTCCTTCCTTTATTCTTTATGGCTCTTGTCGAACAAACCATATAGCTTTATTACACTAGTTGCTGTGATTTGGAAAGCTACATCAAAAACGTGGGTGACTTGGGGGCTCACGTCTTGAAATGTACTAGCCCATGCGTCCCCACCCCACTATAACCCCTGGTTGGATCGTTTCCATCTAGTGCTGGTCTCAGGAGTGGAGCAATGCGGGTCCAAGCCACTCAGTTTCAAGAATTCTTTTCCTTTTCGGCATTTAACTGTTCTCAATCTCAACACCCACCATGAAAATAATGTCATTCCAGGTGAATTTAGTTGCTTTACTTCTTCTGAGACTCGTGATTTTTGCCGGAGTGGCAAGCCTGTCAGGCACATGTACTTTAAAATGTGAGAAACTTGGGGAGTCCCTGGTCAATAGAGAAAAAGGTGTTTGGAAGAAGGGGGAGAGGGACATCTCTTTATAGGAGAAGAAGTATTAGGCAGACTCCAGTTTCTTGGGAAGAGAGATAGTTCAGAAAGTGCCGCTCCTCTTCTCAGAAACCCCTAAGCTCTCAGCAATATGACGAGGAGGGGGCAAGGGCAAAGGTGACCTCTGTTCGCCCTCCCCAGCCTTCCTTCTCTCTCCTCTCCCCATTGGTAGCCCATGTTCCAGCCAACCCTGACTCCCATCGTAATTCCAACATTCCCTGCGTATTCACTTCCACATTCCCTTCATTCTGACCCCAGCCCATTACAGAATCCTCCCCAGGCTTCCGGACTCCGCTCACACTCCGTCTTCTCCAGGAACACTTCCAACTGAAAAGCCAGCTAGTCTGCCTCTTTGTTGGGCTCCCAGATCCCTTTATTATTTGTACTTCTTTGCTATTTATAATACTTAGCACAGCCTGCCTGATCGTGTGGTTCTGTATAACTGTTGTAGCAGAAAAGACAGCGCGGAATGCTGGCTAGATGTGCAGGCGCTGGTATGAGCCTGCCTGAGTTCAAATGCCCCTTTACTCGGCCATCTGCTAGTGCTGTGACTGGGCTAAGTCCTTAACCTCTCTGTCCAGTTTCCTCGTTTGCAGACGTGCCTTACTAATGTGCGTGCTAAGTTGCTTCAGTCGTGTCCAACTCTTTGGCACCCTATGGACTGTAGCTCACCAGGCTTCTGTGTCCATGGGATTCTCCAGGCAAGAATACTGGAGTGGGCTGCCATTTCCTTCTCCAGGGGATCTTCCCGACCCAGGGATCAAACCCGCGTCTCTTATGTCTCCTGCATTGGCAGGTGGGTTCTTTACCACTAGCGCCACCATAGCTCCTTCACAAAGGGCGTTGTGGGGGTTAAACACATGTACCGTCCTTACAGCACTGTGTAAGCAGTTAAATACTAGCAATAGTAGACCCGATGTCCTATACATGCCTTTAGCCCTTGTAACTGGACTTTACACATAGCAAAGACCCAATCCATACATATCACATTGGTTCAGGTACATCTGACTGTATGTGAATCTGTTCCATTGAGTCAGCTATGTAATTCAGAGTGCAGCAAGCCGCCCCTCCCACAGCCCGATCCTTCCAGTCACTGAAAATCTGTGCAGAATCAGGGTATCTCAAAACAAGCGCAAAGCCCTGTGGGGAACATCTCCAGCCGTCTTTAGGCGTCTGCTTTCTCTTTTGGGTGCAGACACTCGGCAGAGCCCGACAATAAGGCAAGCGTCTGTGTGCAGCGTTATTTTGCAGAAGCCGAATGAAAGAATGAATGTTGCCCTCCCAGTTTCCAAGGCTCGAGGCTGCAAACACTGGAGGGCACTTTGAAAATGGAGCCCTGGAAGTTCTTCTCCAGTTTTGGAAGCATTTACAGCAAATCAGATGGATAAAAGTATGAAAAAAAATCAGAAGCGAGAACCACCTGCCCTGAGTCTTTGTATGTAATATTATGTGAGGGTGTGTTTATGAGTGTGTTGGGGTGTGTGTTTTTAATCTTCACGCACAGAGCAAGGTGGTATCTCCCCTTGAAACTAGCCAACCCTATGTAATGTTTACCTCTGTGGTTCTGATCTCGCCCTACCCCAGGAGGCAGGTGGCAATCTCTGGAGACATTTTTCATTGTCACAGCTTGGTGAGGTGCTATCAGCATCTGGGGAGTAGAGACCGGCGATGTTGTTTAGCATCCGTAAAGTCCAGGACACCCCCCTACAAGGGAATTATCCAGTACAAGATGCCAATACGTCTGAGGTTGAGAAGCCTACTTTACGTGTTTTTTTTTTTTTTTGGCCATATGACTTGTGGGATATTAGTTCCCCAGTTAAGGATTGAACCCAGGCCCCGGCAATGAAAGCTCTGAGTCCATCAGAGAATTTCTTGAGCAGCCTGGTTTACTTTTTAGCCTCCAAAGAACCATAGGAATTCTTGGTGAGGCATGTCTATTGGATCTGCCTGGAAGAGAGCCACAGACCTCACTGCAGGCCATGGGGCTCCCTTCTGGACCCAAACGGAGCACTTCCACCCAGGCCCCGTTCTGGTCTTGCTCCCCAGGAAATCCTAGTCCATGAGGACGGGCTGGCTCTGACTCTGTTCTTGGCTGGCAGATCATTTCTGGTCCCTTCATCTCAGTTCCTGCCTTGTATTTGAGTTGCTTCTAGTTTCTTAGTTTTATATTGAATAGCGCCATGAGATATGAGATGTATGTAGAAGTTAGAGAAGGGTTAAAATGGCAGGAGGGTGCTGGGTGGGTGGGGGTGGTGGGAAGAGAGGAGGCGGGGGCAAGAGAGGAAGAGAAAAGTACAAATGGAGACTCGGCTGGTTGAGTGGTCCTGGAGTTCTCAGCTAGAGCTTTGGCTGCCAACGTCTCCATCCTTCACACGCACACGCACGCACACACACACACACACACCCCGCCACATGCAGGCCAGGTGGCTCCTGCTTACATACATGGCTTGGCGCTTTTACTCCTCGGCTGAGACCGTTTCACACATGAACAACACAGCCTCCTCCCAGAGACTTGTCATCCATCTGCTTGCAGAAGGGCTGTCTGTTTCCCTCAGAAAACCGGTCCAATCAACATTTTCCTTTGGCCAGAGTAGCTTACCAGCAGCTCCTCCATAAGGTCTGTAATTGCAATTTCTCATTCTCGTTTGCCTGGCTGGCTTCACCCTTCTGTCCTCTCTCTGTGTCTCCCCCGCCCGCCCCCCACCCTCAGCCCTCTGCGTGCCCGTTAAGGAGCCCTGTCAGAATGAATGACAGAATCAACTTCCTTCCCCCGCCCCGACGGCTCACGACTCCCAACGTTCAGGCAGTGTTGCCTTCGGTCCTCACGAGGTTTGCGGACCGCTCTGCGCACGCATGATCCCCCTTCCAGGGTGACGCAGCGGGTGGGTGCCTGCCTCTCACTCCCTCCAAGCTCTGCCACCGTAGCAGTAATGTGGGCAAATATGCCACTGCGTCTTTTCCTTGGGATCTGCTCCAGCCTGTCTTTCCCCATATGCTTGCAGCAGACCATGGTTAATATCAGTCTGTGAGCATCTCGAGGCTAGCTCTGAAGTCTGACTCCAGTGTGGTCTTGCCAAAACAAGTGCACATGCCTCGTTCTAACACGCAGGGTCAGCTCTCCCTGGCCAAAAAGGTGTGGGACATGGCCCACTAACTCCGCTATCGCAGGCGTGTTTGTGGTTGAGCAAGGGAACGTGTGATGGGCATGGAGAGACCTTCTCCTAAACAGCTTCTCATTCCTAAATTTTGAAAAAGCGAGTAGCACGAGTAGGGAGGGATATCGTGAGAACCAAGAAGTAAATCTAGTGATAAACTCTTTGATGTTTAAAAGATAAATGTTCAAGCCAGAAGCCTTACAGACCCAGATTATAATGGAAAGACTTTGTTTAAAAAAAAAAAAAAAAAGCCAAAAACTGCTGTTTTGAAGGAAAGGGGGAAAATCTGAAGGATGATTAAGAAGGTAGGAAAATTCTGAAGAATGCAGGGGATGGGAATGATGCTTTTCTGTGACCTGTAACTAGACTTTGTTTTCCAGTATAATATATTCAGAGCTTTTCTAGATAATAAGGGATAATTACGCTTAAAATGCTGCTGTACAGAAAGACATTTTAAACTAATACACCTGAGTGAGGACTGCAAGCGCCTGATGGGTCACTTTGGAGGAACAGCTTGGCACAGTGACGTGGGGTCCTTCTTTTCCCGAATGTGAAGTTTGTGAGTTCAGAGAGGTTTGGAGACAGCACCCATAGATATTTGTTCTGTTCTGCTCCATGAGACCCTGAAATCAAGCATATCTGTGTGTTTAAAATAGGAAGGAATTAAGGAGAGCTAGTACTTGGAACCGTTTTAGAGGGAACGGAAACAGTAGCTAGAATGTTGCTCTGCTTTTGGTTGTTCATTTTATTCACCGGCACACGGTGAAATTGTCTGCATAGGCACCAGAAATGGCCATTCATAGAAGACCCCAGGCCCACAATGAAGTGGAGAGTCCCCGCCCAGACCCAGCACTGTCAGAAGATTCTGGAAGGTTCTCAGAGGAGACACAGCACCAAGGCTTGGGTGTGTCCAGCCCGACCTGAGCTGCTCTGAATCTTCCCGATGGTTAGTCATGGAGCACCCACACTTCCCTAGTCCCTAGGACACTTTTCTCTATCTCAATCCCCTGACTCCTAACCCCTTCAGAGATCCCAGGCGATCCTATCAAAGCCACACGCAGCAAGATTTTTGAGAGGCTCCCATAAACATCCCTCAAACCAACATTCAAATTGGTGAGGGAGGAAGAACAATGAGGAGAATTCTGGTTTATTCTCCATGAAATGGCCACTTTCTTGGGGGGGGCATGAGCCGATGTGTGCTTGTTCTTAGAACACAGGGCAGACCCTGAAAGTAAGTCAACTCCATACCAATGTTAAATAACCAGGATTTGCTGATACAACCACTACAGGTTGTAGAGGGAGGTACAATCAGTCAGGTTCCTAACAGGGTTCAGAAGTCACCTTTCTGCCGTAGTGATTTTCCACATGAGTTGTGTGGACGGTTCTAAATCAGGGAATGATGGTGTATGCTGCCCACTCCCATACTTGCCCACACACACTTATACGCCTCTTTTCTGCCTTCATTTGAATGCATACCTCTGCTTTGGCTTCTAGGAGCAATTATATTGTAGCAACAATTACAGATGGAACTGAAGGTCAGAACCCCCGGTTTCCAGACTGAGCTCACCACCAAATTTCAGGACTGTTGAGCTCCTTCTTAAACAGATAATAGACGGGAGGCAACCCTACAACCCTCAGACTTGTGAATTAACAAAGGAAGTATATTCAGAGATGGGTGTGTGATTATAAGTATCCTACCCTGCCCCAGTTTTGTCACTAATTGCCTCTTCCTTAAAAATGAATTTGAGTTCCCTCTCCAAAATTCCTTACCTAAATCAGATGTCATGTGACAGTGTTACTCTTTTTGTTGAGATATAATTGGCATGTAACAGTAAGTTTAACTCACACATGTTGATTTGATGGGCTTCCCTGGTGGCTCAGTGAGTAAAGAATCTGCCTACAATGCAGGAGACCTGGGTTCAGACCCTGGGTAGGAAAGTTCCCCTGGAAAATGGAATGGCTATGCACTCCAGTATTCTTGCCTGGAGGATTCCATGGACAGAGGAGCCTGGCGGGCTATAGGCCATGGAGTCACAAACAGTTGGATACGACTGACTGACTAACACTTCACTTTGTTGATTTGATACATTTATATATTGCAGTCTGATTGCCACCATAATGTTAGCTAACACGTCTGTCTCATCACATAATTATCATTTCTTCTTCATGGTAACAGCAGTTAGGATATGCAGAGAGTAGGGTGGTGGTTAACAGGGTCTTGGTGGGGTGGGGGTGGAATTGGGGAGATATTATTTAAGATACAAACCTGTAACTAGAAGATAAATAAATCCTGAAGATCTAATACACAGCACAGTGATGATAGTCAACAGTTCTGTGTTATAAACTTCAAAAATGCTAAGGCAATTTTTGAAGCACTTTACTAAAAATAAAGTATTTTTCAGTAGTAAAACTTTAACATTCCTGGTTTCCCTCTGCCTTAGAAAAATATGAAAAAAATGAAAATAAGACCTCATTGGCCCAAGTTCAACAATGGAGAGTGCAGAGATAATACAGATGGAAGAAACATCTGTCTGTGAATAATGGAGCCCCCACCCCCTGCCAACTCCTTCTATTGCCCGGCATTTGTTTGGGTAGCATGTCCCTACCTAAGGAGACTTTTTTGGAAGGAAAGAATTCACAACTGGGTCTTTATAATGAGAGATAGGGTATGCCTGGTTGAATGCATTCCATATTTGATTTGGCAACTTGTAGGACCTCTTACTATTACTGTCCCTCATTTTTTTTAAATTTACATAAATCCAAATATTTATATTACTATTTGAAAGCCTAATTTTATTAAGTAACTTTTAAAAATTGAAGTATAGTTGATTTGCAGTATTGTGTTAGTTTCAAGTGTACAGCCTTGTGATTCATTTGTGGGTTTTTTTTTTTTATAGATTATGTTCAGTTATAAGTTGTTCAGTTCAGTTGCTCAGTCATGTCAGACTCTTTGCAACCCCATGGACTGCAGCACGCCAGGCTTCCCTGTCCATCACCAACTCTCCGAGCTTGCTCAAAGTCATGTCCATCAAGTCGGTGATGCCATCCAACCATCTCATCCTCTGTCATCCTCTTCTCCTCCTGCCTTCAATCTTTCCCAGCATCAGAGTCTTTTCCAGTGAGACAGTTCTTTGCATCAGGTGGCCAAAGTATTGGAATTTCAGCTTCAGCATCAGTCCTTCCAAAGAATATTCAGGATTGATTTCCTGTAGGATTGACTGGTTTGATATCCTTGCAGTCCAAGGAACTCTCAAGAGTCTTCTCCAACACCACACTTCAGAAGCATCAATTCTTCGGCACTCAGCTTTCTTTATAGTCACTCTCACATCCACACATGACCACTGGAAAAACCATAGCTTTGTCTAGATGGACCTTTGTTGGCAAAGTAATGTCTCTGATTTTTAATATGTTGTCTAGATTGGTCATAGCTTTTCTTCCAAGGAGCAAGCATCTTTTAATTTCATGACTGCAGTCACCATCTGCAGTGATTTTGGAGCCCCAAAAAGTAAAGTCTGTCACTATTTCCATTGTTTCCCCATCTATTTGCCATGAAATGATGGGACCAGATGCCATGATCTTAGTTTTCTGAATGTTGAGTTTTAAGCCAACTTTTTCACTCTCTTCTTTCACTTTCATCAAGAGGCTCTTTAGTTCTTCTTCGCTTTCTGCCATAAGGATGGTGTTATCTGCATATCTGAGGTTACTGATATTTCTCCCACCGGTCTTGATTCCAGCTTGTTCTTCATCCAGCCTGGCATTTTGCATGATGTTTTCTGCATATAAGTTAAGTAAGCAGGGTGTTACTTATAATCAAACGGCCTTCCCTGGTGGCTCAGCTGGTAAAGAATCTGCCTGAAATGTGGAGGATCTGGGTTTAATCCCTGGGTTGGGAAGATCCCCTGGAGAAGAGAATGACTACCCACTCCAGTATTCTGGCCTGGAGAATTCCATGGACTGTATAGTTTGTGGGGTTGCAAAGACTCAGACATGACTGAGCAACTTTCACTTTCATCAGTTATTATAAGATACTGGGGACCATTCCTGTGTGTGCTATGTAGTAAATCCTTGTTGGTTATCTATTTAATGTATTAATAGTTTGTATTAATATTAATACTATTAATAGTTTGTATCTGTTACTCCCATACTCCTAATTTATCTCTCCCCCCACTTCCTTTCCCCTTTGCTAACCATAAGTTTGTTTACAGTATCTGTGAGTCTATTTCTGTTTTGCATATAGGTTCATTTGCATTATTTTTCAGATTTTCACAAACAAGTGATGTCATATAGTTTCTGTCTTTCTCTGCCTGACATACTTCCCTCAGTATGACAGTCTCTGGGTCCAATCTATGTTGCTGCAAATGGACGTGTTTCATTCTTTTCTATTGTTGCCCCTCAATTTCTTAGGGAGATTTCACTGTAGAATTAGGAATACGATTCACTGATGCAGAATTGCCAGCCAGGACTGGAGGGACTTGGAACCCCTCTCTGCTAAGTCTCACTCCAAGAATGGGGGATCTTTTCAAGTCAAAGAATAAAAACCTTGCCCAACAAGGTTATAGATAGCTCAGAGCTTCCATTCATTGAAGGCAAAGGTTTCGAAGGTATCAGAAGACGAGAGATGAGCGTATTGTAGGTGGAGGAGAGCAGTGTGATCTGGACTTCTCCTGGCCCCAATTACTGTGCACAGCCCCCTCCCCTCACCCACGTGGTGAGCCCACTGAAGCCCCCCTGTCGGCAGAAACGTTTGTTCAGTGCATTGCCAAAGCACTGAGTGTCATGTATCTTGATGCGTGTATCAGACTAGAGTCTAGTCCCCGCCCATCTCCAGCTGCGTGGCCTCTCTAAGGAGAAGCATGGGCAGCAAACCTAGGCGGCTCTGCTCCAACTGGGTACGAGCAGGAATATGACTTCGCCATTCATTTTGCACACGGAGGTAAAAAGCAAGCCCTCATGTCCTTCAGAAAATGAATATCCTGCGTAAGCTCTGCCTTTGCAACAGATGCTGAGATTCGAATATTAGAAGATATACATGTGCCATAGCCACGAAATGGGCTTAATAGTCAATCTTGGCTAAACTTTGTTCTCCCTGTTAATTTCCATAGAAAATTATCAGTTTGGGACTTAACTGTGCTTGATTTGCATTTGTCACAGTGGTTGTCCTAATTCCTACCTTGGTATGCAAGTGTGTGTGTGTGTGTGTGTGCAAACTCATGCCCCTCCCCAGCACATGTGTGAAGCTTTGCACGTGTCTGCTTTGGCCTCCCCCTGGGCCTATGTATAACTTTATAAAGTAGGAGGCAGCCCAGTGTTTAACTCTATAGGCTTTTCACATTCAAAATGTTTTTGAAAAATGCTTGTTCGGGGGAAAAGGAAAGACTCCAATGCTCACAAGTCTGAGCATTCGTACTTTACTTTCCATCCCCTTGATCTCTTGAGCTGTACTCATCCATTATTTAAAAATTACTGATTTTAGTCATTGTTTCTCCAAGGAGAGGCGGGCAAATGTAACTGTTAGTGCAGTAAATGATTTTGCTTCTTTTCGCTTCTGTGTCCTTGCCACTGTTAAAATGACACTGCTGATTGATATGTGGGAGCCGTGTGCTGTGTTCCATTTTGTTTGAATAATCGCATCCTTAGATGCCTGTGAACTTCTGCCTTCTCACACTGTAGTAGATAAAACCCTAAAAAAGCAAGGCCAGAAACAGCAGTTGTTAAAAAGCACTTGCTCCCTTGGCAACTTGCATTGGACAAGCTTAATCCAAAACTGTCCCCTCTCCTAATGTGCTTCTACTCAATTCCAGCTGGGAACCTGATGGTTTCATGTGTGAATCAAAAAGAGAACACTGATACCCATCCAGAGCATTTTTTAATGCCAGCAGCTTGTAAATGTATGTGTATCACACATAAATCAGGGTCACACAGGGTGACAATCCGCTATGCAGCTAATGAGAGATTATGCAAAATTACATGGGTTATGTTCACGTTTTCAGTTTCTGTGTCTTTGAAATCTTTAATTAAAACACACAGGAGAAAGACACTGTCTGTAACTGTTAGATATTATAAGTTCTGGTTGTAAGGTAGTAGCCTTCCAAGTTATTTTTATGGGTCATTCTATTTAGTGCCAACTTAGAGTAGAAAGCCATCTCCCAGCTTCCCAAAAGGAAAGTCTGTTTTCTCACTTTCTGATAATTACTTCAGGTCTGACAGTAAGGACTTGCCACAGTGAATACAGATTAGTTAACTGTGAATTGTTTTGAGTCTGCATTTCAACCACTTGGGGCAGAATAACAAGATCATTTGGAGCTTCCCTGGTGGCTCAGTGGTAAAGAACCTGCCTGCCAATGCAGGAGACTGGGGTTCGATCCCTGGCTTAGGAAGATCCCCTGGAGAAGAAAGTGGCAACCCACTCCAGTATTCTTGCCTAGGAAATCCCACGGACTGAGGGGCCTGGCGGGTTACAGTCCATGGGGTCACGAAAGAATCAGATACAACTTCACAACTAAACAACAACAAGATCATTTATATCCATAAATGATCTTCTAGTCCATGGATGCTGTGAAGATACCCTCAGAACATCAGCATAGCTCTTAGACTGTCTTCCTAATTATCTTGGTTGTCTAATAGCTGAGCTGTTGTTAAATAAAACCATGAATCTTTCAGTGCATGCCCCCCTCATCCTCAACCTCTTAAGTGATGCAGACAGTAAATGCATTTTAATATTTATTTAGAAAACTGGCATCCTGGGATTGTTTCACCAGACAGCTCATTTGTTTGAAAGTCCCTGGGGACAGTGACAGTCACACCACCATATCTCTAGCCACCTTCACACCACAGAAGCAAAATACAGCATAGAAGAATACTCCAGCTCAACGTTTATAGAGGATCTTGGTGTGGTTGTAATTTCCATTGGATTCAAGTTACTTAGTGAGGATTTACATAATTTGCATTAATGTGCGACTTTCTATCATTTTAAGAGTACATTTATGTTGTGACAGAGTACTTGCTGGCTGTATCCTCCAAGTGTGTGTGTGTGTGTGTGTGTGTGTTATATAAAAAGTAACTGGCCTCCCAAGCCATCCTCCAACCTTGTATCTTTGTACTACGTGTGTTCTGATTTTGGCCAAGTGGGCCAAAGACTGAGGGCTCACCCTTCAGAAGCTCAGTAGATAATAGAACCAGCAGTGGCTTGTTTGTCACCAGCCCCCACACATTCCCTCCACTGGGATAGGAGAGTGGACTTTGCCAAATGCTGGCAGAAAGCCTTGAGAGTCGATCAGATGTGTTACTGCCTCTTCCCCTCCCAGCCTCACCTCCCCTGCCCTTAGCACCTCAGTGGCAGCCTTGGGAATCCGCTCACCACACACATCCGGCTGTTTCCCTTGGGTGCTTTCCCCCCTCAAAGCTCCCCGTGCACCTTTGGTCATCAGTTTGCTGATTTCTCCAAAGAATGCGGTCCAGCTTGGGTGTCACTCCTCTGAAAATGGCACTCCCAAGACTCAGATCCTCTCCCATGGAGGAAAATATCCCTTCTTATTGCAAAGCAATTGGACATAGTGATTTGTTCATTCATTGATTCTAAATATTTTAAAATTTAGAGTGGGAATCATTTTGTAAAGTAATAATGAGTATAATAACATTTACTGAGCATTTCTTATGTGCCAGGCACTGTGCTAAAATATCTATGAGTATCAGCTCATCAGAAGCTCATGACATCCTCAGCCTTATTCAGTAGAAATGAGGCTTTGAGGCTCGTTAAGGGCTTAGGGTGGGTAGTAAACAGAGGAGCTGATTCAAGAGGACTAACTAGGCAACCCCCTGTGGACATGTCCAGGCTGGGGACAGCATGGGGTTCCCACATAGATGATATGTGGTACATACACTACTCTGAAACGTCTTGAAATGGAATGTACTGGTCAAGTTCCAGACCATGCTTGACGTCCACATCAAATACCTGGGAAACAAACAGAAATAACATCACTTCCACTAAATCGTTACCATTAATACCTACAGTTACTAGTGTTCGTGGTCAAACTGTTCCAGGCTCATGAGTGACTCATGCTTCTCTGTTTCATCGTTGGTTGGACATACACCACGCCCTGTATTGCAGTGGATTTCTGCACTTGCTACTTTTTTCCAGAGACCAAGCATTTCTGGAAGTGCTCTGTTGAAGGCAGTGGAGGGGGAGGTTAATGTGTTACTGAGAGAGGTACCGCTTAGTATGACTGCCGCCCCAACAATTCCATTTTTGTGTGACTATAAGAACTTTTTACAGGGAACCAGGGATTCAAAGATTAGAGGAAGAAAATAATAGCACAGGGAACAGTATCTACCTTGATAGTGGCAATAATTTGAGAAATTGCATCTTCTACACATAAACAGTTCAAATGAGAATTTAGTCATTAATTTTTTCAGTTAATGAACACTTTAAGCATGTGTTATGTGCCAAATATCTTTTCTCAATCTTTTGCTGTACCACAGTAAATGGATGCACATTCCCATTAATCACTCTAGCTCATTACTCTTTCCTTTTAATTATTCATTTATTCATTCATTCACACAGTTTTTAATCTCAAGAACCCTGAGCTTAAAGATGGAATTAATATGGCAGGCTTCTGAGAAGTTGACTTTTGAACCAAGTCTTTAAAGTTATTATAAACTGGAGAATCGTATTCTAAACATGGAAGTCCCATATTCCTCCAATATAAAATATCCTTCCTGATAAAAAGCTAAAACTTAGAAATCCCACACCAGTGGCAGCCAATCATCCCATGCTAGACTTATGTATTCCTGGCCGTCTACAAGAGCCTGTAAATTGGCAAAAAGTACACATTTATGTAAGTTATTGTTACTGAATATAATTCTACCTGAATTGATCATCGTTGCTGGTGTACTTCTCAATTATGTTGTATAGAGTTTGATTATATTGTTCTACTGAACATATACTTACTTACTTGGCTCAGATCTCAATGTCCACAGTACTGTTGCATGAATGGCCATATCCTTAAAGTATGAGACGGTGATAATTTATGATTAGCCTTCTTAGGGAGAGAGGCATGGATTTGCTCTTTGAACCCAAGGGGCATCAATTGTTTAATAGCTAGATAGTGTTCATAAACTGAAAAGCAGGGTGGGCCATTAAAAAAAAAAAGTGTAACTCCCTCTGTTGATTAAAGTAGGCTTATAATCAAATGCTTTCTTATTCTGATTTCCTTTAGGAACTATGGCTTAGAAATTATTGTTGGTGTTTGCCTTGCCTTCATGACAAAAAACCTTCCCAAAATCCCAGCAGTGTTGTCTAAGAACCAAACTGGGAATGGGATTAGTACATTGGGTACAAAAGTTAATCAAGATGGGATGGACCTTCTCCTTTTTACAGGCAACCTTTTTTTTTTTTTTTTTAAAGGTATATCCTAGAGAATTAACAATTTGGGATGTTGGAAAGGAACACTAAATGTTCATTTTAGAAGAAGTTGACAAAAAATTAAAATATCGGTAGGGTAGCTGGCTGTTGGACCCTAGGATTTATGTCATTGAATATTTAAATGTTTACTCATATTCATTTATTCATTCAGTAAATACTTACTAAAAACTTGTACATGGCGCTAAACCGTATTCTACTGAATATAAGATGATAAGTAGTGTTTCTGCTTTCTAGAAACTAAAGCTCTGATAGAGGAGTTCAGATGTGTACATGCCATAATACAAGGAGAACAAAATAGGAACTGAGAAAGCAGTACATTGGAAATGGGATGGGATTCGGGGGGTCTGAGCTATTATATGTAGAGAAACTCTCTTAAAATTTAGGGTGTGCAAGATGACTTGGAGATTTCTTTAGAAGATAGCTCTCTATTAAATAGAAGTTTATACACTGAGAGGAATAATAATTATAGTTGACATTTATGGAATATTTAATATGTACCAGGCATTACACTAAGTGCTTTTTGTGAATTGTCTCATTAAATCCTCACAACAACCCTGTAAGACAGACATTATTCTTTGTGATATTTTACAGATTGCTCTATCGTATGCTCCATGGTTATAGCAAAAGCTTTGTCTCTATTAAAAGGCCACACAGGTAGAGGATACAAAGGAAAGTCATTTTATGTAATGCAGCATTAATTATTGGGCCCGGAAAATCTCTCTAATTTAGGTTTGGGGGGAGAAAAATCATTTTACATTCATTTGATCTAAATTATGGGATCCTCCTAAAAAAATAAGTTATGTTGCTTCATGTACACCCCAGGCATATAAATTATTGGTTAAAGTTGTTTTTTTTTTTTTCCAATTCATAAACACTGCTTTATAGAAATTAGATAGTGACTATTTGTTATCAGCACACTGGATGCAAAAATGGATGTGAAAGAAAGTCTGGTATTTTCCCCATGAATAAATTAAACATTTATCTACAATCCTATTTACATTATTGACTTAAGTACTGGTCCTATTTCCCCTCACTGTGTAGAATTCCCCTCACTCATTTGAAAGGAGGGGAACAAAAACAATTAAAAATATCCTCACTTTATTTTTCCAGCCTTGAGATAATTCTTGCTTCCAAAAGAGATATGGAAAAAGGGGCTCTCAGAACCCCATTTTGTTCCATACTTAAGGCAGGAAGGCTCCAGATAAGAGCGGAACAAATGAGATTTAAGTATTTATTCTGGCTATAACTAAGGGATTTTTTTTTTCCCCACAAATAATAATGTTTAGTGGTTACCAGTGGGGAGAGGGAAGTGGGAAGAGGCAAGATAGAGATGAGGGAGTTAAAAGGTAAAAACTACTAGTAATCTGAAACAAGTAAGCCGCAGGGATATACTATACAGCGCAGGGCATATAGCCAATATTTTATGATAAGTACAAATGGAGAATAACTCTTAAACCTGTGAATCACTAGGTTGTACACCTGAAACTTACATAATATTGCCAATCAATTCTACCTCAATTAAAAAATACATAAAATTTAAAAAACATAAATAAGCAAAAATAAAAGCAGTAAGCTGGGGATAAAAAAACAAAAAAGTTACTTAACTGTACCTTGACTTCGACTGGCAAAGGGTAAGTTAAGGTTCTCACATGTGCTGTCCTGAGTGAGTCCTCCCTGGCGCTGGAGTCGAGGGAGTCACAAACTGGGCAGAATTCACTCATGGACGCTTTTCTCAGTTGCTTCTGCTTTTTGCTTCCTACGGAGCCCTATTTCCCATCTACCTAGGGAAAACCAAGACTTAGATGTCGAAATAACCCCTATGGAACCTACAGTTGTCCAATAAAAATATTTGTGCCAAAGAGGTAGATAATACAGTTGACATGTCACTTTTCTTAGTGGATTTTATTTCTGTGCATAATGAAAGGTAAATGTTAAAGCCCCAGCATGAATGAGTACATTCCATTGAGGTACAAATCAGTGAGGCCTTCTACATTAATATCTAATCTCTGTCAAAGTGATCTCCAAAATTCAAATCCAGTTTTTACGTTTATTAGAAATTGTTCTAGGAGGTGCCTTAACAAAGGCATAAAAGAAAAATGAATTACTTATGTTAATACAGAATGAAGTAAGACAGAAAGAGAAAAACAAATATTGTATATTAACACATATATGTGGATTCTAGAAGCAAGGTACAGATGAAACTATTTGTAGAGAAGGACTAGAGATGCAGAGAAGGGGAAGAGAAGGGTGGGATGGCTGGGAGATTAGGATTGACACATATATATTCCGTCTCTTTAGTTGCTAAGCCATGTCCCACTCTTGTGACCCCATGGACTGTAGCCCGCCAGGCTCCTCTGTCCATGGGGTTCTCCAGGCAAGAATACTGGAGTGCGTTGCCTTTTCTTCTCCAATGTATACACTACCATGTGTAAAATAGATAGCTAGTGGGAACCTGTGCTGGAAGCTCAAAAAAAAAAATTACTTATGTTAAAATTATATATTATATATACCTATATACCAACTGTTTTGCTGTTTAATATGAATTGGCCATCCTTTTATTCCACATAATCCTTCCTATTTTAAAATTATCATTTTCTGTTGGAGAAATCAAAGCATAAGGTAATTTAACAGAGGACATGATTGGTATCCTAGGTAGGAAATTGAGTCCCTGGGAGAGTTATAATAGGAATGAAATGAGGCTCCTGGTAAAATGTCTGAGATATATTAACAGAATATATTAACAGATATATTCTAGAACTCAGAGAGCCATACTTTCAGTCCATTGTACTGAGCACAAAGCCACAGACCCTTAAATGGTACAATTTTGTGAACTTTAAGGAGCCAGAAAAACAGACTTATCAGGGAATATTCCCATCCACCAATATGTTTAGTAAAAGTCTGGACAAAAGTCATCATCCTCAAACTGTATATTACTTTCAATAAGTGGCTATCAGTTTCAGATGGTGTTACTATGTTTGGATAGATAAACACAGACTGAATAAAATCACTAAAATGACTAAAATCACTGACTAAAACCTCTTCACTGAAAAGATTCTGCAGGATTTAGCTTCTTATTGTTGTTTAGTTGTGTGTTTTTAAACCAGTTTAGGCCTCATAAGCTGATAAAGCCTGGAATAGGAGTTTGAACTCTGAGAAGCAGGTTTGAATAAGTCTAGACATTTGGTTATCTTCTGTCTAGCATTCATTTGTGTCGTGGGCGTCACACTCCTGGGATTAGTGTTTCATTATGCAGAAGCTGTTTTATCTTTGGCTTCCTTATAATAGCTTCGCGTGAATTCTGAGTAGAGAGAGAATGAAGACCAGGGCTTCAGTCAGGAACTTCAGGGATCATATCTAAATGAGTTGGTTGGATAAGCCTTATAACCTCACTCTCTGTTAGTTCAGTTAGTTAGATCTAGTGTCTGGCCACCTCATTTCATGTACAATATACCAAGGAATTGACCAGGATTCCCTGAACAGTAAGATGAGACGGTAGAAATCCATTTCTGTATCAAGTATCCAACACCTGGTATAAATAAATGATAGTCGTGAGTGAGATTATCTGAGCTGTGGAAATCTAAGGGCCCGTGGGACACCTCTGAGTATATAATCGCCGCCTGGTCACATTTTAATTAGCTCCTCGAGGCCCCAGAAAGCAGTTCAATTTTTATCCCCTGAATTAAGCATCTCTTCTATAAACAGCATTTTATTTTCAAAACTCAAAATGAAACCGTGTTTGATTTTCCTGACTCGCTGACTTTTTGAGACTTGTGTTTCACCCTTAGAATGTAGAGAGGAATTTGAATTAACTCGTTTGCCTAGATAGCCACCTCTTTAATATCTATTTCCTCAGGCTCCATCCTTCCAAAGGACATCATGGCTTGAGGCTAAGTTCAATGTCTTGTAGAAATCAGCGTTGTGTCAGGCAGGCTGCTGTGTCAATGAAAAAGCCCAGACCAGTATCATACTTCCAGGCTTTCTCTTTAGACACGGAAATGTCATGTCATGTGGGTTTAAAAAAAAAAAAGTGATTAAGATGCACTAAAGACCAAGATTGCTGATTCAGTCCCCATATGGACTTGTCAGATTCATTCATTCTTTCACCGACTGACTCACATTCATTCATCCATTCATTAAACATTTGTTGCATAAGATAAAATGGTAAGATCGGCTTCCATTACTGGGTTCCTATTTCACGGGCAAGAGCTCACAGTACAAGAGGGTCAGATATGAATAAGTGGATGTAATAACTCAAGTCTATAACAAAAAGGATGAATTCGGAGTATTACCTTCTACCAAATGAACAAATTCTATTTTGCACCTAAAAGCCAGGTTTTCCTTTGGAAAGGCAGCATGCTATGTGGTAAGAACAGGGGTTAAAGACCTACACAGGCCTTAGTTTGAATCCTGCATCTGTAAATTACTAGCTGTGTCATTTTGAGGATGTTCTTTTGAGCTTCAGATCATCTTTAAATGGAGTAACGGTTCCTACTTTGTAGGGTTGTATGAAGAGGATGAAACACGTGGCATGATCATTGGCGCATTTAAGCCATTTCAGCAAGTGCTGTTTCCCTTCCCTCTTTGTTTTCAAGCTCCCCGAGGTAGGAGTTGGGAGAGCCCTTTTCCTCTTGTGAATAGACACCTCATCACCCCAATACTTGAGAGCTGTGTAGGACTTTCGGCAGCCCCCAGGGGGCAGCACCTAACGCCAGAAGGTCTGGTTCGCTGCATCCCCCTCTGGGTGCAGGTACCCAGTTTTCCACCATCACCCCCAGAGACTGTTTCCTGCTGTGCCCAGCGTTCATCCACTTTGATGACGCCTGTAGCTCCCAAGAGAGACAGCAGCCCCGCGGAGTGGCCTGGAGAAAAGTACACTGACTAACACTCTCCCCATCAGGACGCTGTTGTTGCATTGCCAAACGCATGACCTTTCGGGAATTTGGAAATTTACTACTCTGTGGGGGGAGAGAGACAAAGAAATTCAAGCTGAAGCTTTATATCAAGTAAAGGGCTTTTATTATAAGAGTGTTGAATTGGGTTGGGATTTTGCACACCCTTCAAATTTCTTAGGGTGTGGGTGAGGGCATCCTAGGAGATTTAATTAGTTCCTTGAGAGGTGCCGAAGTTTGTGAGACTGAGGCCCATTTTCTTCTATTGTCCGTGGAGGTGGGGGATGCTGGCAATTAAATTTCTGGAAGACGGAGACTGTTGCCATAGATAGAATTGTATGGATATTTGAATACAGTTAAGTACTTGGTGGAGTTTGATTTTGTTGTTTTGTTTTCTGGAAAGGGAAAATTAAACTGGGGTAAGTCAGGGCAGAGAGGAACATGGGCAATGGAGTTAGAACGATCTGATGGTCTCCTGCGATAAGGAAGACGAGGTAACAGTGTTAGTAAAGGCACACAGGAGGCTGCCCACGGCGGTGTTTTCATCTTAATAGTCTCTCCCGATGAAGACCTGACTTATTTCAAGCTACGTTTTTCTTACCTTTGAGTGTTTGGAGGCAGGGTCTGGATTGGATGCCAGGGAGCAAGCCCAGCAACAGGGAAGGCTTTTAGAAAGTTCTCTGCTATTTGGCAGAGTTTGTATTCTGTAGTTCACAGTTCCGGAAGTCAACATTTACATTAACTTAGGTGATAGCATCTTAGAATAAAGAACCCGCCTGCAATGCAGGAGATCACCTACAACACCGGAGACCCGGGTTCAGCCCCCAGGTCGGGTCGGTCCCCTGGAGAAGGAAATGGCCATCCACTCCAGTGTTCTTGCCTGGAAAATCCCGTGGACAGAGGAGACCCAGTGAGCTACAGTTCATGTGGTCACAGACGAGTCGGACTCAACTTAGCGACTACACCACCACCGCTGCCTTGATTTAGCAAAACTGTATTTCATGCATTTAGTTATGTGTTCACCTAATATTTAATATCTCCATATATTAAACTTTGAGAGAAATGAGTTAAAACATATAAGCTGACTTCGAGAAGGCTGACAGCCTACATAGGGAGGGAAGACTCTTGTATGAACAGCTTAAAGACAGGGATATGCAATCCTATTATGAATGAAGAGGAACTGGATTCTAGTGGGTGGAGAAATTACTTCGCTCTGAGGAAATCAGAGAAAGGCAGAAGGTATTTCTGAGTCAGGACTCTGACTCACTAGAAACCGGGTCCCCTCTCTCCACACTGTGGACCAGCAACCTCCACACTGTGATGGCATTCATTTCTCTCCCAGGTCAGTAATGGCCAGGAGTTTCCTCACCCTTGAGCCTCATCATTGATCTGCATCCCTCCCCTCATCCCCTCCTAGCCTTGCCTCACCCCCTCCCTAGCCTGTGCTCAGATGCTCAGTCATACCCGACTCTCCGCGACCCAATGCACTGTAGCCCTCCAGGCTCCTTAGGTTCTTAAATCTTGATGCAGTCAGCAAGGGTTGTTTTGTGTTTTACCTTCAAGGAGAATCTGGGTGAGGGCTCCTGGATTCCTGCTTGTCTTCATAGGAAAATGCCAGGTCCACGTTGCTACGATTGAGGGCGCTAGCTCCAGGTCTCAGCGGTAACCACATGGTCAGGGGCTTTCACTGAGCATTACCCATGAGTAAGTGTCTCAATCTCCCATTTCCCTATGTACCTATTAAGTTATTACAGATCTACCCTTGACTTTAATTCAGTATCAGTAATGGGATATTAGTAAGATGAATAGAGACAGCCAGACCAAGAGTCAATAAGACATGAAAACTAGTGATATATATAACTACCACTGATTATGCCTGATTTAAGTATTATTGATTATGCCTGATAGAAGTAATTTTCAAGAGCATAGACTGTGGGTAATATCAGCACGCATCCTTTAGACTTTCTTTTCTAAATATGTCACACCTTTTAGCATTGGTCATTCCCATTCAAAACAACCGCTGTTACACTTCAGAGAATGCTTCAATTCATTCTGTTCCACAGATGTCATGTATGACCTGAATATATGTGATTCCAATATACTTGTCATTCTTCGGAGGTTCCCAATTTAAAGGAAGCTCATGATGAAAGCTTTAGAAAATAAAAAAAATTTAGCAAAGCAAAGGATTGCATCATTTAAAATCTCTGAGTTTTGTGCATGTCATCTTCTCTGAAAGCAAGGGGCCATATGTTAGAAGGCATCCCCTTACTTGGGTTTCAACAAACCACTGTTTAAACTGTCATCTCTCAAATGTTGCTACATGACCCCCCCCCCCAAAAAAAAAAAAAAGCCAGGCAGAGCCTGTGAAGTGAGTCTCAGCTGGAAAACCCAATGCAAGATCAGCAAGGCATGTCTTCCTGCTCCTCATCTTCGTAAATCAGATGCATTCTTCAGAGGTCATCTCGGGTTCTCCTCCTCCCTGAAAGGCCTTTCGTCACTTGTTTGGTTCTCTAATTGGCTTATGATAGTAGGTCTTAAATCATCTGCTGGATTATAAATTCCTTCAGGGAAGAGACCTCAATTAAGCACACTGTGGATGCATAGTATTTCAAAATAAAAAGTAATAATCAGGAGAGAGGAAGGTGACTTGGGATTGTGACTTGCCCAGGGTCACAGAAGATAAGAGGTGGAAGCAACATAAGAACACTTTCATGTCAGGGTTGTCATAGGTTTTTGATAATTTGACACGCATCCCCCCTCCAGCCAAAGAGCATGAGCCCAAGCTTAGTTCTTGAAGGGTTTCTTGTAAAGCATCCTTGTAGAGCCAGTTTCAACCTGCTCTTTGCTTGTCATTCAGCGTGTCAGTCCAGGTAGCACTTCCAGGGAAGACCAGCAGGGGGAGTCCACTTGTGTGGAATGTCTACAAAGCCAACTGTTCTGTTAAAAAAACAAAAAACCAAACCACAGACCACGCAATGTGAGGTGAAGGGGCCAAGAAGGGCCTGGCTTCTGCATGTCTGAGAGCTTTTTAAAATGGTCTTTAAACAACCCTAGACCTCCATCAACCGGCTTTTTAAATTATACAAACTGCAAGTCAGATTCTTAACTAGGTTTAACAAGTAGGTACACAATAACAACAATTACCATGTTTGTTTCTTTTTAAAATTTGCTTTTATTATTGTTGTGCCTTGCATAGAGAAGACAAAAGCGGAGGCAATTCTGGAGAACAGGCAACCTCTCAGGGTACCCATCTCCTGCTGATTTGTAAATGTCGGGGCAAAGCGGAGTTCGTTTTTTGGGAAATAAACGTCAAAGCAAGTCAGAGTCATTTATTCCTTGGCAGGAAATATTGATCTGGTGACATTGTTCGATTATAATAACTGTTTCTATTGTGTTAAGTGACTGAGGTATATTTAACCAATTTCAATGAAGAATGAAGTGCACTTTGCCATTTGATTGGCTAAACGTTAGAAGCCGTGTTTTGTTCTAGCCAGTTCATTTGTTCTGTCACCAATATTTATTAAGCACCTACTGTGTGCCAAACATTCTGCTAAGGGCCAGGGTAAGAAATCGGCTTTGGAATTGGATACCCTCAGGTTCAAATTATTCTACTGCCACTACCAATTAGCTGTGAGAAGTTGAGCAAGTTCACTTAACCATACTGTCCTCGTTTTCCTTACGTTAAAGCCACAGAGGTTATTCTGAAAATTAAATGACAAAATGCATGTCTGCCTATCAGAATGCAAGGCCTAAGTTATCATTAACTTTCATTACCATCATCATCATATTCTTTTTTTCTCATCATACTCTTCGTTTTTATCTTCAGGGTACCAATTTGGTGAAAGAAATGTTTAACTCAGCAGCTTAACATTAACACATTTAACAGAGAACTGGATTTAGAAGTGGGAAGGGGGAGCAAATGTGAAAGCCAGCTTTGGTAAAGCCATTATTTAAAATAACTACAGTTTATTTAAAAATCTAGAACAGACAGTAACTCACATTTCACAGGGCTACACCATCCTAAGGATGCATTCGAGGAGTACGCATTAAGGTACCTGTAAGTCAATGCCTTCCTCCTCAAACTCCCATCCACCCCCTAGTCTGCTTGTCCTCCCCGTCCCGGGGATGTCACAAGCTTCTGCCAAGCGCCTGCTCCTGGCAGGCTTGCAGTGACCCCCTCCTCCCTCCATCCTGCCCTATACGTTCATGGTGTGGCCCCCAGACACCCTTCTGGAATATTTCATCAGCTCCTGTTTCTGCCCTTTGATGTCAGAAGGGTTGGTGATGGGCCATTCTTCTGTTCTCTGGCCAAGCAGAGACAGGGAAATGTGTCCCCTCCCTCCTGCGTGCCATAAGTTATCTTTTTAGACTGTGAAGCACAGCACTGTGACCCCACTGCCTTCCTTCCGCCTTCCCAGGAGCCTGGGTTGGTGGTGCTCCCACCCTGCCTTCCCTTCTTAGCAACGTCGCTGCCCTCCCCCAGCATCCCTCGCAGACACACCTGACCCTCTGCTCAGAGTCAGTTCCTTCCTTAGACTCTCAGCCCTGAGAACGTACAGGAAGTGCTGACCTTCAGATACTGTGCGTGGTCACTGTTGGTTTTCTGCCATGAGCCTCATCAGACAGGCTGCTATACAGATAGTCTTTCTACTGACGTCACAGCCCACCCAGACTCGCCCAGGTTCATGGTGGGTGTGCAGCAGCTCGTAGCCTCCAGCCGGGCTTCTTGCTACACGTGAGCCAGTGGTGAGAAGCTACTGACCTGGGATTTAGAGCATAGGTTTCTGGCTAATTCTTTGACTTGCTAACAGTATGGTGCCCTCCGGCATTTTAGTCACCTCCTTGCTTCTCCACTTCTTTAACTAAAGCGTGGCTTTTACTAAACACCTTGCAATATCGAATTGAAAGTGACATGTAAGCAAATAAGATGTTGTAAATGAAACCATCTTCAGTATCCAAAGGATGATATAGATACTTTTGAGGAGCATGTATCGATGTATTCATAGGACAGACTGACCTAGACTTTGGTTTGCATGCAATATCACATTCCAGTCATTCCATCCATATTATTTTGCATCATTAAAACATAATCTTAGAATTAAAAAAAAAAAAAAACAACGTTTTAATAATGTGTTTTGTCCTTAACCTGAAATTAAAACTTTCAGATAAGGATAGTACCTTTGGAATGTTTTCTTTTAAACTTGAGCCAAGTTAACAGTCATCATTGCTACTTCTTCTGTGACCTTGGGCACGTCCCGTCTTCTGTCCGAGCCACAACTCCCCGTGAACGACCTCTGACCTCCTGCTGTGAGCTTGTACCAACCTGATTTCCTGTGGCAGATAATGAAGGAAGCAGGACGTTTAATCATGCCTTCAAAGATTATGAACGCAGTACACGTGTTAAGTTCAAGCTCCATCTTCCCAGTGCCTTGAATATAGAAATGGCTCCATTAGGAATGGACTAGGAATGAATCATATTAAGCCTTGCTTGAAGTTCCCTTTAGATTCTTGAAAAGCTATTACACTTGGGTTCTTTGGCGTATGATTAATTTAGAAAACAGATCCAAAAATTCTAGCCACCTCACCATTCCTCCAGGGGTTCCACTTCTTCGGTGTCCTGTCATTTTAATTGAATGAGGGAAACCTCTGGAGGATTAAAAGAAAGAGAAGATGAGGCTGTGGACCATCAGCTTTGTCTGCATTTAAAGTAGAAGAAAACATCCCAGACACGCTTATAGTCTTTCCCTCCCCCAAATGGACAGCATGGGGTAAATGCTCTTTCCTGTGCTAGCTGATGCACTGTCATTTCACGAAGTAGTAGGTAGCAGGGTTTAGGCTCCCAAGCCCAGATTGCCTTCTCAGCCCCCTGACGCCTGTGCCTTTCCCCATTTGCTGTCTCTTCTATCACCTCCAGTAAACTAAACGCTGCCATTCGAGTGCCGCTTTTATGAATGTTCTGTAAAGGACATCAGCAGACTCTGCACATGGAATGCATGAACATTAGCCAAGACAGAGGGACAGGATGTGCTGTAAGTGGTCTGTGGGAGGGGTGGAGGGCAGGAGTTGTGGTTGAAGACTGGGTCTCCTCCAGTCCACCATGGCAACCAGGAGCCTGGTGCTTCAGCCGCCAAGAGGAGCACTTGGCATGGTCCACCTCTGAGATTGCTTCTCATCTGGTTTTATGAAACCCAGGCTTTATTAAACCAGATTGTTTTATTGCTTCCTGCATGACCAGTCTGCTGGATTTCTGCACTCGGCTCCCTGAGAGCGCTTTGAACTATAGCTTGGGTGATTTCCATCTGCAAGGTTTGTGACATCATAGTGGACATCGGTGAAATGGTGTCAAACCCATGTTAACAGAAATTGAGAGGAGATAGGCTGGGAAATTCAAAGAAAGGTGTTTCCGGATTAAAATACAAAATATCATGTGGGTCCGAACTCTCACTCTATAGTCATTTATAGCCCAAGCAAGGACTTTTGGCTTTTATCAGTATGATATAAATAGATGACTCTTTAAGAGTAGAGACTGTCTTGAGTCAAAAGTGGACTAGTAAGTTTTGTGTGCCTGCGATGTACTTATTTTGGAGCAGATTTATCTTCCGGTGTGTGTGTAGGGGAATGCTGATGCAAATGCAGTTCACATGTGGATCCGACCCTTATTCCGGGGCAGGGCGGGGCAGTAGGTTGGAGTGTGGCTATCTGTGTCCATGTGGCATTTGGTATTCCACAAGATCCAAATGCGAAAGGCTTTCTTTGGAGAAATTAGACAAATCCCAGGACATCTTCCAAGCCTAGCACGGTGGATGAATGTCTCAGATGTTCAATAAATATTGTTAAATGAAGGAAGAAAATTTCCTAGACTCAGAGACGGGGACTGGAAAAGTGATCATCATGCGTATAAGATAGAGTCTGTGTTTCTTGGCTGGACAGACGTTCCAACCCGCACCGGCAGCCCTTTGCTTGTCGTCACACTCGTAGGACTGACAGATGAGCTGCTTGAGAGGGTGCACTGACATTTCACAGGGTGTGGATCAGAAAACAGCCCACTTGGAACGTGTGTATACAAGCATGCGTACGGGTGGGAGGCTGGTGACACAGCTTGATGACAGCCCAGGGACCAGACAGCACCAGGCGGCCTCTGCCCTCCTCCGGTGAGCTTGGACATTAAAGTCAAGTAGGTGACTGAGTGTGAGACGCCCAGCATGTTGAAAGGGCCCCTTGCCCAGTATCTCACGTGGCCTGCCGGTTCAGAACTTGTTGTATCTGGTTAGGTTCTGGCCCCTAGGGCAGATGTGGGCCACATGTCCTTTCATCTCTGGAGGCTTTGGGAGGGCATAGGTGAGGCCAGAGGGCACATTCCTCCCACAGCATCTTCTTTTGGAAAATGGAGAAGCCAAAACATGCCCAGTTTCAACAAGTTTCACTTTCTCTGATCCTTTTTTTGTTGTTGTCATTTTCTTCTGTCTCTTAAATACTCTTGCTTAAAAGTACTCTCCAAGAAAAGATTTCTAGGGAATGCTTTTTAGAGGTCCTGTGGAAGCCAAGAATAATTGGCCTCCTTTTTTGGCCAAAGACTGAAGTCAAGGCACGTTTGAGTCGCTCCCCCCAACCCCCGTGCACACATATATATTGGTATCACTAACAGTCAGCTGCTCCGAATCCATTTCAACGGTGGACACACTTACCAGCACAAGTCAGAATTCAGCACAGTGTCAATCCCCTAAATGTAAACATCTCTTTTAAAATTTAAAAGTATATAATTTCAGTATTTTTTCCTATCACTAGATGTTTAGAGCTCCCTCCAGTGTCACTATGTTGTCATATTAATTTAACAATATCAGGGAGAGCATTTTTATTTATACTCATTTCAAGAGCTGCACATGATGCCTGGAAATGTCTCGTGCATCCCTCGTGTAATCAAAAGTGGTGTCCAACTGCTCGCCGCTCAAAAGTCATTAAAGAGGCCAGGTTGGTGGAAAGGAAGGTCTGTGCTATTTTGGAGGCTTGCACCCAGGGAGGAGGGCGGCCACCTGTCCAGAAGCCAACTCCCCCCACACTGACTATCAGTGGGCCAGAGCTCTTATAGGCGGAGGGAGGGGTCTGCATGCAGAAACAGCATACAGTCATCTTGAAACTGGTCATCGGTGGTCTGATCAGCATCATCTTAATTGTTTTAAGTACAGTTAGTCTTCAGTTGCAGCACTGGTTTATTTCTATTTCTTTGTGGCCAATTCTCAGAATAGTGGCAGCTTATATCATGGCTACAGTCTGGTCATCATGTAGTTAACTTTTTCTCCCTGGTAGGGGTTTCAGTATCTGCCAAACAGCTCACAGGATATGGCTCAGAATATTGTCTGTAGCCCTTGAGAGGAGAGGGCAATGGCAACCCACTCCAGTACTCTTGCTTGGAAAATCCCATGGACGGAGGAGCCTGTTAGGCTACAGTCCATGGGGTCGCTAAGAGTCGGACACAGCTGAGCGACTTCACTTTCATTTTTCACTTTCATGCATTGGAGAAGGAGATGGCAACCCACTCCAGTGTTCTTGCCTGGAGAATCCCAGGGATCGGGGAGCCTCGGGGGCTGCTGTCCATGGGGTCGCACAGAGTCAGACACGACTGAAGCGACTTAGCAGCAAAGCCCTTGAGAAGGAACTGGAAGTCCTCAACTATGCTTAATGACTAAAGTATTATTATTTGGTTTCCTTTTGACTATTTTCCTTTGTTCCTGCATGTTCTCACTTCTCTTATCAAATTTATTCCTTTAATCAGAAAAACTGAAGCTTTTCTGCAGACAGAAGGCAGACAGAGGGCATGGGGGGCAAGGATCACAGGGTCCTGCTGTCTGTACTTCTTTCAGGATCAGACAAGTTTGAGGGGCAGAGCAGAGGGGGATGAAGGAGTGTTCAGAGGATGGTGCTGAGAAGGGACACAAGAGAAATGTGCTGTCCAAGTGGCGTAGCTTAAAGAGCCGAGCAGCTCTGCCCGCCTTAGCGAGTGGCAGAAGCACCATCTCTGAGCTGACCAGCCAGGGCCCTGGGCTTCCGTCCTCTTGCCTGGCATTAGATGAAGCCACATGAAATGGCTCACATGGTCAACTCTACTGTGAAGGCAGCAGTACCCGTCCGCAGCTGGATGTCTTCTAGGTTTGGGATGTGGCAAAGCTCTGCTTCCCACTAGAGTCCCAGTCTTTCCGTGTTGCACTTGCATGTGTGGGCGTATATATATGTTTCTATACAGACTCACCCATGCACCTATGTATGCACATGCATACATAACCAACATGACATTCAAAATCCAAAATGTTGTTCTAACAGTTACTAAAAATTCTTTATCAGCAAATCTGAATTCAGCCCAGGGTCAAACCACCTCCTTCATTTGGCTGGGAGGGAAAGGTTTTGGGTATTGTAAAATCTTTCTGGATACCATTTTATGTGGGGTGGAGGGAAGGTAGTTCTCTTGGGTAATTCCTTCAAAGCGTAGTGACTTTGAGGCCATGACCTCCATGTGCACCAGCGTCCTCTTCGCTTTCTGCAGTGCGGAGACTCTAGCCCTGGGTGGTCAGGAGCCAACTCTGACATCAGGGATGATGTCTGTTCCTGCTTCACATCGGTGAGAGCTAGAAGTTGGATGAATGAGAACAGGAGAGGCCTGAGCCCATGGAAATGGTTCTCACTTGAAAGGAGACCCAGCTCTCCAAATTTGTTCCAGCTAAGCCTTGCATGCGTTATAGTCCTGATCCTGGGCAGCGAGAGTCTCAGAAGTGGTGTGTTCTGTCTCTCTCCTTCTGTTGTGCTTAGCTCATGAAGCTGTGTGTCTGTCGTCACCCAGAACATTGCTATAAGCCAGTTATCTCTACTTTTTAAAAACCATTTGGGGATTAACAGATATACACTCCTATGTATGCAATAGATAAACAAGGACCGGCTGTACATAATGAAGTGAAGTCTCTCAGTCGTGTCCGACTCTTTGCGACCCCATGGATTGTAACCTACCAGGCTCTTCTGTCCATAGGATTTCCAGGCAAGAGTACAACTAGAGTTGGCTGCCATTTCCTTCTCCAGGGGATCTTTGCAACCCAAGGATTAATCCCACATCTCCCTTGTTGCAGGCAGATTCTTTACTGCGGAGTGCTGTGTGGCAGGTTTGGAGAAGGAAATGGCAACCTACTCCAGGACCCTTACCTGGAGAATCCCGTGGACTGAGGAGTCTGGCGGGCTACAGACCGTGGGGTTGCAAAGAGTCAGACACGGGTTAGTGACTCAATAGCAGCAACTGTATAGTGCAGGGAACTGTAGTCAATATCTTGTAACAGCCTGTATTAATGGAACCTGAGAAAGAATATAGTTTACATAACTGAATCCCTGTACTACACAACAGAAACAGTATAAATCAGCTATACTTCAATTTTTTAAAAAGTTAGAAAACCCATAAAAACTCCCTGAGCAATATACACTGTCCCTGTTTTATGAAACTACATTAAAAGGGCAAATGAAAAGAAAGGCAGACAGAAGCATGCACACAAAATACTCTAAATTCTAGGGAAATACATGAGTGGCAAGCGATAGGCCTAGAAACAAATAATGGGCAATATAGGAAGAGCTTATTTTCTTCAACCACATGGATCAACTGGTGATTGAGAAAATGTAGCAGCCTGAGATTTCAGAATCAAGTGAGCCCTGGGGCAGGGCTGTTGACCCTGCAAGGGGAAAAGTACTCAGTTACATTCATGAGATTTAAACACAGTACTGTCAACCCTCCATACCTGTGGAGGATTGGTTCCATTGGTTCCACCATGAATATACCTGTGGAGGATTGGTTCCATTGGTTCCACCATGAATAACAAACGCCAGGAATGCTCAAGTCCTGTGGTCCACCTCCCCACCCCCACCATTACCCACAGGTTCGTCCAGATAGCATATAGATTAGTCGAATCTGAGAACCCAGAGGGCTGTCTGCATATTTGTTGAAAAAAAAATGTGCATATAAGTGGAACCATGCATTTGAACCCATGTTGTTCAAGGGTCAGTTGTACTTCTGTTGCAGCCACTGAGAGTTGACCAGTTAAGAGTCAGTAATGATTATTTTCCCCTTTAACTAGAGACTCGAAGGGTTTCTACCAGTGGGTGCTTCTCCTGTGCTGCGCTATGCTTAGTCACTCAGTTGTGTCTGACTCTTTGCGACCCCGTGGACTGTAGCCCCCAGGCTCTTCTGTCCATGGGGATTCTCCAGGCCAGAACACTGGAGTGGATTGCCACGTTCACCTCCAGGGTGTCTTCCCAACCCAGGGATCGAACCCAGGTCTCCCACATTGCAGTTGGATTCTTCACCATCTGAGCCACCAGGGAAGCCCAAGAATACTGGAGTAGGTAGCCTATCCCTTCTCCAGGGGATCTTCCCAACTCAGTAGCAGGGTCTCCTGCATTGCAGGCGGATTCTTTACCAGCTGAGTCACCACGGAAGCCCAGGAACTCCTTCTACTAGAGGCAAAATCTGTAGAGGTTGTTTTTGTTGGTGATGTAACCTTTCTTGACACCATCTCATCTGCTCCAACTGAGATAAAAGTCTCAGCCACAGCTCTCTCTGTTTCCACTCTTTACAGCTTTGCAACCATACCAGTGTCATTTCCTAAAAAACAGTCTTAACTGGTGGATAAGTAGTTTATACCAACATGTAAAGTGTTAAACTCTTGTCAGCTGGTCATCCTCACCAGCTGCTTAACTTTTGGGAGACATAATTGTCCAAATTATGACAGCATGTTTCACATGCCTCATAAAAGAGAAATTGTCCCCCCTGTTCACAAAAGTATGGTATTAATGAAATAAGCTTCCTGTTTAGCTAACTAGACTTATTATTGTCTTGATAACTTAGCAGTTATTTCCCAGTCCTTTTTAGACCAATTTTTATGCTTTTATGACCTGGCAAAGGTATCCAAGGGAGAGAACGCAGAAGTTCACATAGTTCTCAGTGATTCAGCCAAGAATTTTCTTTCCTTTTTCCTTTCTCTGTTTGATACCTTGCTTCTCATGAGACTCAAGGATGACCTTTTACATTAGATTCTAGTTAGAAAATCAAATTTCTATAAAGCGTGCATCCAGAGAAGAAAATGCATTCATGTATCCAACATGGTTATCGTCTAGTTGCTAAGTCGTGTCCAAGTCTTTTGCGACCCTGTGGACTGTAGCCCTCCAGGCTCCTCTGTCCGGGCAGGAATACCAGAGTGGGTTGCCATTTCCTTCACCAGGGGATCTTCCTACCCAGGAATTGAACCCACATCTCCTGCATTGGCAGATAGATTCTTTACCACTGAACCACCTGGGAAGCCTTGTACCCAACATTAGACAGATAAATAGATGAATATAGATATTGAGTACCTTGACTTTCCAGATGTTTTTCAAAAGTTCTCTTTTGGCTTTTACCTGATTTCTTTTTAAATTTAATGATTTTGCCTTCTGATGTTTTTCTCCAAATGGCATGCTCCTTGACTAGTCAGAGGGACTGTGGGGGATGCGCTGCCTTCTCCTAAAAGGGCTGTAGAATGAACTGGTGTTTGCAGGGAGCTGGGGAAGCCTCTGCTGGAGTGAAGTTTTCAGAAAAAAAAGTGTCGGAGAGGAGAACTGCTCTTTACTAGATCTGCTTCCTTGGAGCGCAGAGTGCAGAGTTAATGCTGAGTGAACAGAAGGACAGACAGCCCTGTGGGGAGGGGCTGAAGGAGAGGGGGAAGGGCACTACTTCCACAGCGCTTCTCAAACTGGAAGGTGTCTAGGCGTCCCCTGGAGTTCTTGCTGAAATGCACGTACTAGTTCCGTTGGCCTGCGTGGGGCTCGGAGTCCTCCATCTGCAGGAAGCTCGCTGGTGACGCTGGTCTGCGGACCACACTATGACTAGCATCTCTTTAGGTCGTGGGAGAGAAGGGTGTTGAGGGGACCCAGGAAGCCGGGGAACCAGTTTGAATATCGATGGAAGGTTCTGTTGCAACTGATCATTTCTGCTTCCCGTTAGAGCAGGGAATCGCAACAGTACTCTTGACATTTGAGGCATGATAGGTGTTGTAGGAGTGAGAGGTTGGAGGCTAGGGGCTGTGCTGTGCTTTGTAAGATGTTTGCAGCATCCCCTGGCCTCTGCCCACTGAATGCTTGGTAGCACCATCTCACCTTCCACCCCCATGTTTGTGACAACAGAAACGTTTCCAGACATTGCCAAGTGTCCCTTGTTGTTCAATTGTGTCCAACTCTTTGCAACCCCGTGGCCTGCAGCGTGCCAGACTCCTTTGTGCTCCACTATCTCTTGGAGTTTGCTCACGCCCACTGAGTCGGTAATGCTGCCTAACCAGCTCATCCTCGGCTGCCCTCTTCTCCTTTTGCCCTCAGTCTTTCCCAGCACCAGGGTCTTTTCCAATGAGTAGGCTCTTAGCATCAGGTAGCCAAAGTATTGTAGCTTCAGCTTCAGTCCTTCTAATGAATATTCAGGGTTGATTTCCTTCAGGATTGACTAGTTTGATCTCCTTGCTGTCCAAGGGACTCTCAAGAGTCCTCTTCTTTGGGGGACAGAATTTTCCCCGGTTGAGATTCAGTGAGTTAGGAGGAGAATTAGGGGCCTTCCTGTACATGCACACCTTCTGTCTTCCAGAACCACGAGGCAGAAATGACTTAACTCTGATATACTTAGAAGGCAAGGCACTTTTTACTATTTCAGTCTTGAGAAATGCTGAGAAAGTGTTTGCTTTTAGTTTGACAGCCTGATTACTTTAAAGTGTCCTCAGCTCAGACCCCGCACCTCGGCCCCCTTTACTTACAGTTTGAGTAAAACAGTAGGGAAATTTCTTTCCAAGAATATGTTGGCTCAGTAACCTAACATCATTTTAAGTCATCACCACACACCCACCAAAATTGTGAGATAAAATGGAAACTCCATCATCTGTTCTCAGGATCCCAGTATTCATGGTTCACTTGTGACCTCTAAGAATGTCTGTATCCATCTCCAGCCACATTGGACTTTTCTTCCACCGCCTCTAAAATGCTTTCCAAGTCCAGGTCAGTCAATTGACAATCTCAAAAATCCTGACAAGGGGACAGATGGGTTTGCTTTTTTCCCCGTTGTTAGCGTTTATTTCTGCTTAATGTGTTGAGAAAACATCTCAAGGTTTTAACCCTGGCTCGGTCTTGGGAGAGAGGCACTTTAATAGGCTAGCACTTCATCTGGCCTCGGGGGGTGATGGTGGGGGGGTTGTTGGGGGGAGAGGGGGGAAGCAGTGAACATGCCCTGGAGAGCCCAAGGGCCCATCTTGTACAATCAGTTAAACTTTCTCTTAAAGCCAAAGAAAACTTAGATCCAAACAGGATTTAGTCTCAAGCTAAAACAAAAATGTACATCATGTCGAAAAGGCTTTTCCAAATGCTACAGTTAATAAGCAATGCTGTGTTTTTACTGGAAAAGCATGTATCTAGCCAGGCATTCTTCACATTTTTCCCAGGATTTAGTCATAAAATCATTTTAAACATATTGCAAGGATAAAATGTGTACATATCTGATAAAGGCAGTAATTTTTTTTTCTTTTCTGCTGTGTAGCTCCATAAGGATGGGAAAAAAAACTAACTATAGGGAAAAACAGGTATATGTATGTATATATATGGGGCTTCCCAGGTCTCACTAGTAGTAAAGAACCTGCCTGCCAATGCAGGAGACATAAGAAATGTGTGTTTGATCCCTAGGTGGGGAAAATCCCCTGGAGGGGAGGGCATGGTAATCTGCTCCAATATTCTTGACTGGAGAATCCCATGGACAGAGGAACCTGGTGAGCTACAGTCCATAGAGTTGCAAAAAGTCAGATATGACTGAAGCAACTTAGCATATATATATATACACACATATATATATATGCACATGTGTACACATACTTGTGTATATGTATGTGTATGGAGTATGTATGTGTGTGCATAAAATAAACTATATAAAACAAACTATACTTGCACACATACATATGCATCCATTTTTACCACTGAGAATCTGGCTTTTTAATTCACTGTTACGATTTTACTTAAAGTAGATACTGCAGATCTTTCCCCTGGATTTGAATAAGTCAGATCCAAAGCATAGAACATTTCCTTATCATGCCCACCTGCCTACAGCATCTTTAGGAATTCAAGTAGAAGTATATTTGGATCTGATTTATGTGGAATATGGCAGTGTGGACATAGTTTCTGTGTGTGGTCAAGAAGAGAGCAGGGCTGTGGGGGGTTGTTATCCATCCGTGGAGACGTGGGTGCACTGTCCCGGCTGACTGCATTGCTAATCAAAGGCAGGAGGAAAGTGAACCCAGATGTTAATCGTTTGAAAAGGAAAACTCCTATTTTCAAAACAGACTGACAGAAAAGCAGTAATCTGTGGTAGAGACTAAGGAACACTGACTAGACTTGGGTTTCTGGGTTTGAGTGCTGGCCATGCAACGTACTGGATTGTGACCTTGGGTGGGCCACCTGACCTCTTTATTTATTTCTCATCTTTATTTCTCACCTGTAAATAGGGATAGTGAAACACAACCTAAGAGTGGTTATAGGAACTCACTGAGCTAATCCATCAAATTCTATGAGCATGGAGAAAGACCGTACAATTGTCAAGTGGCCTTTTTTTTCCTGCAGATATTATTCTTTAGTGAGGTCTTGGTGATGCACACACAGCTACCGTGCTGAGTCAGGCTAATTTTTGTTGCAGATCATGGAAATAGTAAATCAGCGATAGCTTAATTGGAAACTCTGGACCGGTAGTGATCTGGTGGTCGGTGGTTTGCTGGCATGTGCCTGTACCTGTTAGGATGGAAAGTCCACTGGCCCATCTCTTCTCACCTTCAGAATTCTAACTCTAGTCCCATTGAGAAAAAGCTAGAGTGAATGCCATTAGTTGCTAACAGCAATTCCATGCTTGGCTCCTAGCTTGGAGATGACAGAGATTCCGATTGGTAGCGTTTTGGTCATTTCTGTGATGTAAATAGTGACCAATTTCACATCATCCACAGGACATCACCCAGTGAGAGTTCAGGAAAAGCTACATAGTGATTCACCACTATGCAGGGTGATGGAATTAACCTCAATCATATAGATAATAGTAAAACAGGGTAAAATAATGAGGGAGTGATGAGTTTTGAACATAACTTGTTAAGTTGTAAGTTATATGTAATTTAATGTTTGATAACGGTGGTGTTTAGCTGTTTGACACTCGCAAATTTAGCAACCGGCTGGTACAAGCTGGCTCCGACATGCCACTGCTTCTCTTCGGTTACGTGAAAGCACACTCTCGTACCGTGAGTCAGCAAGTTCAGCAAGGACCGTCTTGGAAAATTGGCATGGGAAGTGCAGCCATAAATGGATTTTAATTTCTGTGGACTTTGGATGAGCTGTCTACTCCAGGCCTCACAGTTTTATACTGTATTTCCCTTCGGCTGACAAAGTGAGTATTGGTTTATGAGAATGATCTATGGGTCTAGTTATTGGGGTTAGTATTTGAACGTTTCAACTGTTTAATTATTTGAAAGATTAGTGAAGACTTAGAGCAGGCTCTTTTTGTTGATCATTGAAAGAAGAATCTAGAAACTATTCCCAAGGAGAAAAGGGTAATTTTTTTTTTCCTTTAAGCTATCCCTAAAGGTCCAGGGGACCTTTAATGGCCATTGGGGAACAAAGGGTTAAAGTTTTAGCCCATCCGTGATGTACGTGTTCGTCATGAAGAGACCTCCAGATGACTTGTACCTCCTTCTTTAATCAGATGGTGATTTGATGGAGGCCTCATGTCTGACCAGCCATGTTGTGACTGTGGAGGATTTGAGAAGTCGGGCTAACACAGAGGAAAGGCAGCCTCACAGTCAACATCAAAAGACCTAAAAGCCTCGGGCTTCCCAGGGGACACGGTGGTAAAGAATCAACCTGCCAATGCAGGAGACGCAAAAGATGTGGGTTTAATTCTCCAGGCCAGAATACTGGAATGGGTAGCCTTTCCCTCCTCCAGGAGATCTTCCCAACCCAGGGATCCAACCCAGGTCTCCCGCATTGCAGGCGGATTCTTTACCAGCTGAGTCACAAGGGAAGCCCAAGAAAATGCAGCATTTCAGATGGGACTGAATTTTAAAATAACTTTTTTTTCTTTTTCTTTTGCAATTAACCTACAATATAAAGTATATTGTTCATCCTGAAAAGAGACCTTCAGGCTTCTTTAATCAGAAGGTGATTTGATGGAGGCCAATATATAAAGTATATTGTAGGTGAATTGCAAAAAAGAAAAAAAGTATATTTTAAAATTCAGTGCCATGTGAAATACTGCATTTTGTTTTCCTGAATAGGACTTAAAACATTAATGCCATAGGCCCACTATTTTTAAACATATAAATTGCCTATCATGAGTTTGGTAGACCTGTTTGCAGGCAAATAATGTGGTGGTCAAGTCATGCACTTTGGAATGAAATAACTCATCATAATTCTCCTATCTGAAAATTTGTAAATCATAGGCACTTTTTATATTGGGGAAATATGCGATCTTTTAGTCATTCTAAAAAGAAATAACCTTCGTCAAGCAAAAATGTCAGTCTGTTATTGTTTTGCTTACAGATTCACTCAGATCAACTAAGATTTTGAAGATTCTTGAAAGAAAATGATTCTTACTTCTTTTGGGTGCATTTACACTAAGGGGACTTCACTGGTAATGGCTGTCAAATTTCTAGTGGGTCAGCACACCGCCTGGAGGGCTCCTTAATTCAGCTTTCTGGACCCCAGCCCTGCTCTTCTTCATTCCATGTGTCCGAATGAAATCTGAGAGTTGGGATTTCTGATGTTTCCAGGTGATGGTGGTTTTCCTGATCCTGGGGATCACACTTGGAGAACGACTGACTAATGATTTTAGAGATAATGAATGGATTGGAGAAGTGTCAAGCAAATCAGTAAGCATAAAATGACCATTACTAGCTCATCAGGCATTCAGAACTCTAAGGAGGAAGGGAAGGTATTAGACTATTTTAGAAACACTTAATTTATTATACCTGGCAGTTTTCCAGTTCACAACTGCTGCTAAACTCAGTTCTAGGGGACTTCTAAGACTGCCCGTTCCTGCATCCTTGGGTGTCAGCTGGGAAGCCCTGTTTCTGTCTGTGTTCTTAGCTGCCCCCTCCACATGGCGTGCCTCTGTTGGTGGCGTTGGGATTTCCCCCAAACTGAACAGACTGACAGAATAGCTATCTGAAGAGGAGAAGGCAGCGAGGTTCCTGATGATTGCTAGTGAGCGTCATTTCTACTTCCAGCCAGGCACAGAGCTTTCTGGCACATACTTGCTCACCTCTGGGATGAGGTGCAGGTTCCCTTTGAGGGATCGGAGGGTTTTCTGCCGCTGAGCAGCTTCTCCCCTTCCTGGCTGCTGCTTCTAAGGCCATCTCTCAGATGTTGCTGATCCTGGTAACTGGCTGCTGAGTGTTCACTGCAAGAATTGATACCTAGACTGTAGGTGGAGGAGACACAGGGCCACACCCCGGGCGGGCGGAAGCATCAGGAAGCCATGAAGGATGCTAACTTCTCCTCTCTGGGTCTCTGGGCCTGGACCGCAGAGAAGGAAGGAGATCTGAAAGGGATGCGAAGCTTGGAGGCCACAGTGAAGCCCCTGGCGTCATCGGCTGCCATGTACACACACCTCCTACCATGCCTGTGGGTCAAGGTTTGATTCACCAGAGACACTGCTTTTCCAGTACCTTCCAGAGCCAGCATGCTTCCTGAAAACTTTAGCCAGGGAAGTTGTTCGACTCCAGAGTTCCAGTTAGAAAACCTATACTTAAACAGATAGCCTCTGCAGGAAGGAACAAATTCATGAATCACAGTTATGCTTAAATTTCTTCTGTTACAGAGAAACTTATTTTTTTAATTGTTTTTCATTAATTTATTTGACCGTGTTGGGTCTTAGATGCAGTCTTCTCTGTGTCGTGTGGGCGCCAGAGTGGGTGGGCTTGGTTGCCCTGCCACCTCTGGGATCTTAGTTTCCCCGACCCAGGATGAAACCTGTGTCCCCTGCATTGGAAGGCGGATTCTTAACCACTGAACCACCAGAGAAGTCCCGAGGAACTTATTTTTAAAAAGGGGATTCCCCCCCAAAAAGGGGGGGGGGATCCCAAACTTAGTTGATCAGAATCCTTTGGGGAATTTTTAAAAATTCCTTTGCACCTAGCCAGAAAATTCAAGTTCCACAGGTCCTTGGGGCTGTGTGAGCATCTGTGTTCCCTGTAAGGCGTGGCCCTGATTCTGAAGGGCAGTCATGGGTGAGAACTCTGAGCAGTGCTCAGGTTTGATGGTGATGGTGACTCTGCCTTATGGGAAATTCAAAGGAAAAAAGCTTCTTTCTTTAGGAAGGGCCAGAATCCATACCTCTGATTGTTTTGATTTGAATAGTGTTCTCTTGATTTTGAAAAGCCTTTGTAATGATTGTTTTATTGTTCCTGCCGATGCTCCTGGGAGGGGGAGGACAGGACATGTATTCCTGGCACCGTTGTGCGTCTGAGATGCCTCTACAGAGAGGAGCCGGAGTGAGACGGGGACCCTGCTGCTCCCTGTCTCGTGCGCTTTCCATGACTCCAGCTTTGTTTCTTGCTCTTGTGGGCATGTGTTTCTGATACCTTGAGGCTGTCATCTTGCTTTCCACGAATGGATGACTGCCGTTAACACGGATCATCAGGGAGATGATCAAAGTGGAGAAGCCAGATTGAACGCAGCTGGAGGCTATGGGACACCCAAGCGTCTCACAGCCCAGGTTCTAAACCAGGGAGCAAGGCCAGACTTCATCTATTGCACAGCCGGGCTGTCATGAGTATAGGGGAAAAGCAAGCATCAGAAAAGCAGATCGGTCCAGGAGAGGAGATTAT
The DNA here is from genome assembly GCF_963930625.1 of Muntiacus reevesi. Taxonomy (NCBI): domain Eukaryota; kingdom Metazoa; phylum Chordata; class Mammalia; order Artiodactyla; family Cervidae; genus Muntiacus; species Muntiacus reevesi. Next base: position 41,293,681 of record NC_089268.1, read on the forward strand.
TTGCATGCATACCATCCAGAGAAATGTACAAGAAAAATGTATGCATGTGTGGGGTCCAGTAAGGCCCAAGATCCAGGCCATGGAGGGTGACGGAGCTTAGTTAGGAAGGTGATAGAGCAACAGATAGTAATGAGAACACCAGAGTTCAGAGATAAGGATTTCCATCACCAGCATTTGGGAAGTAAAACCAGAGTTTTGGGGGTTATGGGTCAAGGATCTCATACTAAGAGGACTAGTGTGAGGGTGGTCCTGCGTCAGCAGGTTGGTACCACCTCTTCTTTGAAGTCCAGGAAGCTCAGGTTAGCCAAGATGTTGCATATACTTTATTACATCACCTTGAACAAGCCTTGCTTTCCCCAGCTGCAAAATAAGGAGCTGGCAAATTAATAGTCTGTATACATGCCCACAGGGAAGAAATCTACCTTTGGTAAATGAATAGCAAGAATGTAGCTTAGGGCAGTGAGTGGGTGAGGGGTGTTGACAGAAGGTGACCCATGTCCAGGGCTTTTCAGCACTGATCCTGGGACACTGGCCTTATTGCAAGGGGCACCTCCGTTCATGTGTGGGGAACAGCTTGAACAGTTAACTGCAGCCCAGTGAATGCACTGCCAGTCCGTAAGCCCCGTGGACTGGTCCCACTCATCTGGAATAGAGTAACACAATGCCTGTGATGGTCATGACCCTGTTGACCCTCTTTGCTGCCATCGTTTTCTCTTTCACGAGAAGGAAAGTGAACAGAAGGTACATCACACACTTGCATATTATCTGCTGTGTAGTTTTAGGGAAAGGATTTCCAATAAACCCAGAAACCATGACTCCTGCCTCCTCTTCATTCATTCAGTAGTTTTACAGCCTCAAGGTGACAAGAAAATTAAGGGCTGTCAAGACGGAAGTCAGTCCAGTGAACCTGGGAAGGGGCTTTATCGTCGATGCTGTGTAAAGTGCCTGCCACTTAGAGTTCCTTCTGCAGTCTCTGCTGGCAATGCAAGTCTTTGTGGAGGTTTTCCATATAGCTGCCACCGAGGGATGCTGAGGTCTCTTTAACCCGGGCACACTGGGCCCAGGAAAAGGGAAGGATGATAAATGGTAATTACGTAAATGAAGGTTGTTGCTACTGCTGTTTAGTCGCTCAGTCATGTCTGATTCTTTGTGACCCCGTGGACTGTAGCCCACCAGGTTCCTCTGGTCCATGAGATTTCCCAGGCAAGAATACTGAAGTGGGCTGCCATTTCCACCGCCAAGAGATTTTCCCAATGCAGGGAGCAAACCCATGTTTCCTGCTTTCCCTGCATTGGCACTTTGCAGGAAGAAAATGCTTCCTGCATTTTCTTTACCACTGTGCCACCTGCGAGGCCCAGATGTTATCTCAGTTCAGTGCAGTCACTCAGTCGTGTCTGACTCTCTGCAACCCCATGGACTGCAGCACGCGAGGCTTCCCTGTCCATCACCAACTCCCAGAGCTTGCTCAAACTCATGTCCATTGAGTCTGTGATGCCATCCAACCATCTCTTCCTCTGTCATCCTCTTGCCCTCCTGCCTTCAATCTTTCCCAGCATCAGGGTCTTTTCTAGTGCTCCTCAAAAGAAAAATCTCTGGATCCTCCATTGTTTCCAGGAATTTCATGTCTTATTTTATGTGAAGAATTGCTTTCAGGCAAGATCTATGTTTTGGTAGCGGAGACCTCAGCAAGAAATGAGTCAAATTCACGTGATGAGCAGAGTACCAGTGCTGCTGCCCGGATTCTCCCCAGGACTCCAGAGGTCAGCACTGTCTGGGCGCCTACAGTCCCTTTCACCCTGTCTGCAGGTTCTTTGCATAGGAGACTTCTTCAGTGGTTCTGGCTCAGCCCCAGCTCCTGAGCATCTTCAGGCTCCCTTATGTGTACCCTGATGCTGGGAGAGATTGAAGGCAGGAGGAGAAGGATGACAGAGGATGAGATGGTTGGATGGCATCACCGACTCAATGGACATGAGTTTGAGCAAGCTCCAGGAGTTGGTGATGGACAGGGAGGCCTGGTGTGTTGCAGTCCCTGGGGTCGCAAAGAGTCGGACACGACTGAGCAACTGAACTGGACTGTGTGTACCAGGCTTTGGGTTCTTGCCTGAACTGAGACCCAGGATGGTTGTCGGATGGTTAAGAATGTGTACTTGGGAACCTGAGGAACCTGGGTTCACATCTTGGGCTTCTCCACTTACTGGTAAGTTGTGTCTTTCTCTCAGAATGAGTTTATTCATCTGGGAATTAAAAAACAGTGTCCACCAAATTTGTTGCTGTGAAGATTCAGTTGTGTGTGAGATAGCCACCACAGGCATGCAGTGATGCTCAATAAGCATTGGCTATCAACATTACTATTATGCGGTTCAGTTGCTCAGTTGTGTCCAACTCTTTGCGACATCATGGACTGTAGTAGGCCACGCTTCCTAGATATCCTCAGATAGAAGACTCGGACAGAGGATGTTGGATAACCTGATGCGATATTCCATGCAGAGAGAATTAAATACACAAGGACCCTAGGACAGTGCCATCTATTCTAGAGAATGTTTATACTGTCTGCGTATCATAAGGGAGGCAGGCAGGGAATCCTCAGTGATGAACACCCTCTCGCTTGTTATAATGCCATTAGTACCCCTGGTCTAGGCTTGACATTCTAGTCCTGTCCCCAAGTTGCTATAGCAATCCAGAAAGCCCCCGTTCCTCCTCAGATGTCCCTCCATGGTTGAGAATCGCTGGCAAAGCACAGTTTAAGCTTGACTCTGAACCAAAGTAACATGGCCACCACCCCCACCCAGCGGCCAGTGCAGAGGTCTTCCATTCTGAGCTTAAAAGAGAGGACCTTCTGGTCTCTCTGACTTGTCTTTTTTGTTCTGTACCTCCGGAGGGGCTGGGGCTAAGCTTTCTGATGACCCTGCAGAGAACAGAGGCAGTTTAGTGCAGTGGAGGGGTGGGAGGGACGACTTTCCTTCTGCTTCATCTGTACACACACTTCGAGCAGGATTCTTGGTTCATTCAAGTGCGAGTCCTTGACCACCATCGAGCCATCGATCTTCCTAATCAATCTGTAATTCAGGGATTTGCTTGTTCCCTTGTTCCAAAAGCACTTTAGTATGCATCTATTATATGTCAGGTGCTGTTAAACACGTCGTACTTAAAATGACTAAGATGTGACCCTTGTCCTTAAATAATAGGAATAAAGTGGAAATGATACAGGGGAGGGTGTTCCATTCCCGTTTGGCGGCATTCAGTCTGTCAGCCTAACAGGTTATGCTAATTGCTATATGTGTACGTCTTTTAGTCATGATGGACGTTTCTTTATATTTTTTTTATTTAGTCTCCCACGGTGCTCCTTCACCAGGGAGCTGATATCCAGGTGGCCTGAGGCAGCAGGTCAGGGAGTTCTCCCATTTGCCTCTCTGGACTTTCTAGAAGATCACAACATCCCTCCCCATGTGTTGCTTTATCATCCATGTCTCCTCCTTTTGTGAAAACGTTTTAAGTTGAGGGCTCAGTAGGATCTGAAAGAGAATGTGAACATTCTCAGCATAACTATTCTCACTCTCTGATGCCTCTGCCAATATGTTAAAATGTTCTCAGCCACCTCCAGGCCCGAACTCACATTTTTGGTGGCAAGCGAGCTCTCGCTCCTCCCCAGCAGCCTGCGGAGCAGCTGCAGATGCAAGGCAGAAACCTTGCTGCAGACATCCACACGAGTGACTGAGCCGACGTGTTGTCATCCCAGGAGTGGCAGGATGGGGGGGAGGAGTGATGGATGGGGCCTTTGAGGAGCAGCCTTCACTTAATGATCTTTGCATAGATTCCTGAATTGTGGCTTCTTTGCCAGAAAAAAAAAAAAAAATCCAGCAATGCAGACTGCTGTGAGAGCTTGGGAAGTGTCATTGTGTCTGGGAATGACGGCTTTTTCTCTGAGACCCAGTGTTTGTTGCTACCTGGATAAAGGAAACCCTTTATCTCGTGGAAGACAAATAGCCTTCAGGGTGAAGGAGAGGACAGAGACCCTATCCAAGAAAAAGATCAGAGGGGTTGTTGGTGGTAATCAGATGAATGGACTGGAATCCTGCATTGGGAGGGAAAATGTGTTGGAAATGAGAGGGTTATCAGAGGAATATTTGCATTTATTCTTTGAATAAGTTGCAAACGATCTCTCTTCTTTCACGAAGGCAGAGTAATTCAGGAAAGGCAGATGTGTTGTCAGGTGGAGAAAATGATTCTTGTGTGTCTGTTCAAGTCTCCAGTGAGTGCTCAGCTGATGTGTCTTGAGTACTCACCGTGTGTAGAGGACTGGAGAGAGCCTTCGATGCAAAGTTAGCATCTTTTAACTTTATCCTAGAGTCAGAATGGGGCATGAGAGCTCTGGGGTTAGAAAGAAGCTGTTGCATCATCTCTCCTGTATCCCTTGTGTGAGTGGCAGTCGCCAAGCCAAAACCCCCCTCCTGCTCCTGCATGTGTGCACGTGCAGTTATCCAGTGACTGTGGTGTGCGCTCCGCCTGCACAACCTCTCTCCCCCGGCCCCTCTTCACCACCCTCACTGCCCGGCACCAGGCTGGACCTCATGATATTCCAGCAACACTGGAGCAGGATCCTCTCAGCCGTTCCCCTGCCTGCGGAGCATGGTCCCCTCCCACCCTCCTCTGCACTGTGACCAGAGTGACCCTTTTCTTGTTTGTTTTGACTTTTTGTTTGTTTTTTTAAATGTTTATCGCAGTATATTCACTTTACAATGTTGTGTTCGTTTCTGCCATATAGCAAAGTGAATCAGCGGTACATATGTATATATCCCCTCTTTGTCACCACAGAGCCTTGAGTAGGGTTTCCTCTGCTGAGCAGTCTGTTCGCCTTAGTTACCTGTTTTATATGTACTAATATACATATGGGCTTCCCTGGTAGCTCAGCTGGTAAAGAATCCACCTGCAGTGCTGGAGACCCTGATTCGATTCCTGGGTTGGGAAGATCCCCTGGAGAAGGGATACCCACTCCAGTATTCATGGGCTTCCTTGGTGACTCAGATGGTGGAGAATCCACCTGCAATGCGGGAGACCTGGGTTCGATCCTTAGGTCGGGAAGATCCCCGGGAGGAGGGCATGGCAACCCACTCCAGTATTCTTGCCTGGAGAATCCACATAGACAGAGGAGCCTGGCAGGCTACAGTCTGTGGGGTCTCAAAGAGTTGGACGTGACTAGGCGCACACACAGAGTACATCAGTTCAGTCGCTCAGTCGTGTCCGACTCTTTGCGACCCCATGAATTGCAGCACGCCAGGCCTCCCTGTCCATCACCAACTCCCAGAGTCTACTCAAACTCATGCCCATTGAGTCGGTGATGCCATCCAGCCATCTCATCCTCTGTCGTCCCCTTCTCCTCCTGCCCCAATCCCTCCCAGCATCAGGGTCTTTTCCAATGAGTCAACTCTTCTCATGAGGTGGGCAAAGTATTGGAGTTTCAGCTTCAGCATCAGTCCTTCCAATGAACACCCAGGTCTTATCTCCTTCAGGATGGACTGGTTCGATCTCCTTGCAGTCCAAGGGACTCTCAAGAGTCTTCTCTAACACCACAGTTCAAAAGTATCAATTTTTCGGCGCTCAGCTTTCTTCACAGTCCAACTCTCACATCCATACATTGACCACTGGAAAAACCATAGCCTTGACCAGATGGACCTTTCTTGGCAAAGTAATGTCTCTGCTTTTTAATATGCTGTCTAGGTCGGTCATAACTTTCCTTCCAAGGAGTAAGCGTCTTTTAATTTCATGGCTGCAGCCACCATCTGCAGTGTACATATGGGACCTTTTTAATATGAAAATGACCCTTCTTAGCCCCTGGAAGATTTTTCGTGGCCTTCAGGAGACACCTTGTGTAGGGAGGGGCCCTGCTCTCTTCCTTGCTCCCCTCCTGACACTATGTTCTTGTACCTTCCCCCGTGTGCCATGATCCCTTGTGTGACGCCGTGTGCCTTGGCACACGCTCCTTCCTCTGTCTAGAGCTGTTTTCCTTAGTTTCATATAAGATAGGTAATTCCTGTGTGTTTTTCAAACCCAACGTTGCTGTCTCCTCCAAGGAGTCCAGCTTCACTGCCCCCTGGTGGTCTTACTGAACTAGGCTGTGTGTGCTTCCTGTCCATGTAGCATTTCTACTGTCTGTTTTCTTGAGAGTGTTTGCATAGTAGGTACCGTGGACTTGAGAGTAAGAACCATGTCTTTTAGATCTTCTCTTTCATGTGCCTGGGACAGAGGAGGCAGTCTGCGAGCACTTTCTCCTTCAGTGAGTGGATGAGGTCTTGAGTCTGAATGCAAGTGGTGTTGACTATGAAGAGATGTCACACATTTGTGTTCCTCGGCATCTGCACCATTTGTTCTCCTATCTCATAGTCACTTCATCCCAAGGACGGTTATACACTATATTTAGAGAACCTTCTGGGGATTCACTCGTGTTCAGTTTTTTTTTTTTTTTTATCACAATTCTCTCTATATGGGGTCCATGTCCCAAATAGTCAATGAGAATTTTTTGAAAGCTTCACTTGTCTTGGATACATGGAGAAAATCAGAAAAGGCAGGTGTATCTGAAGCAGCCTAGATACAACTTTCTGATAGTGAAAGAGATGGAATCATCTTGCCATTCAAGCAGTGGTATCGTTTGTATTGCTATATAAATAATAAAAATATTGTTATATAAACAGTAAAAGTGTTACATAAATTGCAGTAGGGTCCATGAGTCCCTTGAATTACCTGGAAGTACAAAATAGAATTTAAGACAGAGTACAGAGAGAATCCAGTCCACGTATAACCTTGGCATGACCACTTGAAGATTGCTGGTACGAAGTGGCATTGGCTAATTTTCTGCTCACAGATTAGCAAAGTTGCCCCAGGTTTTCCTTTTATGCTTTTATTTTTTTTAATTTAAATTTATTCAGATTTTCCCTTTAAATGATGAATTCCTTTATAGACTCAAGTTCATGATAGTAAACTGAAATATCCTATAGTTGTTATTGCATTCATAAACCTTTCAAAGGCAACTTACTCTTTTTTTTTTTTTTTTTTTTTAGTATACTAGCACACTTGCCTTTACCTCATTGGCCAAAAGACAGTTGACCCAAGTCAAACTAATTTCCTTGTGTATCAAGTCCATCATCCCCGTGGGGCAGGAATTATGGGATGTTAATCATCTCTGCCTCCAGGTTACTACCTGAATGCGTGGCACTTCGATGTTAAAAGAATATATTGTTCAGGCAAAGCTGTTAGCGGAATGATCTAATGACCATAAATAAGAAAGTGTGTGGGGGCAACTTATATTTCAAGAATTATGTTTTAATAAGTGGTGAATTATTGGGGTGTAAATCCAGTATTAATTATCATCAATAATGGATGAAATATACTGAGCATTTGCTGTGCGTACTAAGCTTTATTGCGTCTCTCATTAAGTGTGAAAGACTAAATTTTATAGTGTAGAGAAAGAAAAGGACGTATAATTTAAAAGTGCATTTACTAGCGTAAAGATCTCGAGTGGAATAAGTTTGATATGACAGAGTCTTCCCAAGTAGACCCCCTGCCAGTTCTGCTTGCATTAACATGGGGTGTGCCACGTGTAAAAGAAGAAAAATGACAAATCATATAACATCCACAGTCCTGTCCATCCCACGCCATCTGAGGACTAGTTCCCTGCTTGTCTACCGTGCTCTTTGCTGTGAGATCAGAAAGTCCTGAATGGCTTAACTGAGAGTAGGCCAGACTGCTCCTCGAGAGAAATCCCGTGACGACTGAGGGAGGGCCATGAGAGCAGCTAGTGTGGGGGCCAGCGAGAGATGGTCGGGGGAGGTGAGAGGCGAGATGAACAGTTACCGTGTGAACTGAAACTTGGGGAAGAGAGCTGTGAAAAGGGTTTTCAGGAAGTCTTTCTGTACGTGGCGCCCTAGAGTGGTTCCACCCTACTCCCCACCCTTCCATCCACTCCTGCTTTCTCCTTGCCTCCTCGGAAGACAGGGCTCAGACCTACCTAACAGCCTGAAACCAGCGCTTCCTGGTGTCAGATTTATGTTTCCTTTACATGTAACACTCCGACAGTAAAGAATCTGCCTGGAATGCGAGAGACCCGAGTTCAATCCCTGGGTCAGGAGGATCCCCTGGAGGAGGGAGTGGCAATCCACTCCAATATTCTTCCCTAGAGAATCCCGTAGACAGAGGAGCCTGGCGGGCTACAGTCCATGGGGTCGCTCAGAGTCGGACATGACTGAGCAACTAAAGAAAAATTACGTGTAACACACACTGTGGAAGGCCAGCCTTCATCTCTACGTGGGTTAAGTCACAGACATTGAAAGTCAGCACTTCCACGGCCATGGACGAATGGGAAATGGGAAGTCAGCTTTGAAGGAGTTTTGCGTTTTTAAGAATATATAGGTAAATAATAATTTAAACATTCCTATTCTCTCAGCCTACCCTATCCCTATCTTCTTTGCATTATTCACTTTCTTAGTCAATCCTATTTCCAGAAAAAGCACAAACTTTTGACTGAATTCTTAGTTCCTCACTGGGTAAAATTACTAATAATAGTCAATTACCGATAGTGGAGCCTCAATTCAGGCTGTTTGGTCTATTTTGAATAAGCTTCTTTTCCGTATGACTCAGTGTTGTAAAGCTGTAAGTGTAGAAGTGTAATCAACATAGAAATGTCAGCAGCTCTTAGATTTAATACATTAATAATGATACTCCGTATCGGTCTGACCGCCGGGAACTTCTGCGGGAGGTTTTGTCCCTACCAGAGAAGGTGCAGTGCATTGTGATATCCAGGGTGGATAAACCTGGCCGACAGAGTTGTCCATTCTGGAACGGCGACAGCTCAGGTTACTGTATTATATAACACACATGTCTTTAGTGTTCGGCAGGAATTCTGTGGTTTGGGTCCGTGGGCACAATATAAGCTGAGAGGACTTCGGTGATGTGTTAAGTATTATCTCATGAAAACTGAATTTCAGTCACTCGATGATTCAAGTGCTTCCTTCACACACACAGAGCATCTCATCCCTATATTAGTTTGCCGGGGATGCTCTCACAAAGCCCCACAAACTGGCTTCAACAACAGAAATGTTTTCTCTCACAGCTCTGGAGACTAGAAATCCAAAATCAAGGTGGTGTCAGGGCTGTGCTGCCTCTGGAGGTGCTGGGGAAGAATTCATCCCAGGCCTCTGTGATCCCTTGACTTATGGCAGCCTAACTCCAGACTTCCCTGTTTGTAAGGATACCAGCTGCTCCGCGTCAGGGGCCCACCCTACTCTGGTCTAGCCCCGTTTTAACTAATTACATCTGTGCCAACCTTGATTCTAGATATGGTCCCCTTCTGAGATGCTGGGGGTCAGGACTTCAACATATGCATTTAAGAGGTCACAATTCAGCCCCTAACGATGCTCCCAAGTGATGGTTTACAGGGCTCAGGCTGAGTCTAGTGGCCCTTCGCTCGACAGCGTCCAAGGAGACGCGAGTCAGGCGTTCATTGATTTCAGGTGCCGAGGCCCTCTCGAGTCTGTGATGTGTTCTCACACTCCCCTAAGAGCTATTTATGGCCTACAAGTCTGTGAACACCGGAATGCGCGTGTGCGGGAAAGACAATCAGCCAGACAGGCTTCTACTCCCACTTAAGAGCCCTCACATGGATCAGTCACCCACCCCGAGCATCGCATTAGACTTGACATCTGAAATGTGTCTGGCATTTTCAGGTAGAGAAACCTTTTTAAAAAAACATCACGAGGATGCCAGTTCCTTACTGTCTCCTTGCAAGAGCCCAAACACAGAGATCCAGACACCAGGACCTGCTGGGCTCTCAGACCGTCATCAAGCCTCTGAATAAACCTAGAATGAGGGTGCAGTGTCTGCTGCCTCCTAATATTTAAGGACCATTAAGCTAAGTTTCTCTTACTGTGAGTCCACCTGGCATGCAGGAGACAAACTTCACACTGGAAGTTTGTGAACAGATGACAGCCGGGGTCTCTGTCCCCTGGGCTTGGATGGTAAAGGTCCCTGCATTTGCTCCCTCCTCCTGCCTCTCTTCTAAGGAGGGGGCAGCCTGATGTCTCATCACCCAGGGTTGCATCACCCTGTGCACACAATCCGGGCGTGCTGTTTGCTCATGAGTCAGTGATGGAAGCCTGGATTGCATCCTGAATGCAGTCAGAGACATCCACAGCCCGACTTGGCAGAAATTCTGCACAACAACTGAGGCTTGCCTGAGGAAAGCAGAACCATTCATTCCTTCTTTCTTTCTTGTTTTCCCTTCCTCCCTCTTTCCTTACTTCCTAAACCAGTTTTTACGTCTATCCTTTCAAGCCCCATCTCGAGGGGATCTTCAGAAATGACCCGTCTTTGTCTGCCTGTATACATGGGAACAGTCAGCTGCTGCTGCCTCCTGTCCTACCAGCATCTCGTGGAGGCCTCTGAGGAGACTTACTAGCCTGCACTATAGTGACCTCTACACACACCTGTCTCCCACTAGGACTCAGAGTCTCAACTGCATTTTGGCGGGAGCAGGGGAGGGAGGCTTTGTTTTCCTAATACCTAGAATAGTGCATGGCTAGCACAAGCTAGGTGTTCTGTACGTGGTCATTGATAAACTGACCAAATGAATGAAAGAGTCCCTGCTGTGCGCTTGCATCGCATTGCGTTGCGGAGGACTCAAAGAAGTGTAATTGCGGGACGGCATTCTTCCAAACTGCTTGCACTGAAAGATAAACAATACTTATTGCAAGCAAATAGCATCCTAATACTTTAATAGGTTGGTAGGCAGGCCCAGTAGTATAATGGAAAGAGCACTGCATATAGACTCCAGAGATTCAGAGCCCAGTCTTGGCTCCACAAGTTGTTTTCTATGGCCATGCAGTGTAACCTCTCTGACCCTCAGTTTACTGGTCTGGAAAATGGGCCTGATGCCACTTTTAAAGGATTACTGGGTGGGTAAAAAATTAAAGGGAATGACATAATGAGCTTTAGGAGTGATGAAATGATGTGTAAATATAAGGTATATTGTTGTTATGACACGAGGTGTCATCTGGATTAGCACCGGTCAGCAGAGAGGTATGGGCAGTAAATGGTCTGAGCTTCAAGTAATACAGGGGGAGAGGAATTTGACCTGAGCTTCCTAGACTAAGGCCATCTTGGATGGGCAGGCGGAGGGGAGTGGCTTGAGTAGCAACATTCAGCGTGCCACGGGCAGGGAGCATGTGTGTAAGGGGCCAGGGGCAAGCCCCCCGTAGCCAGAGCAGAGGGCTGATGGATGGTCCCCGAGGTCACTCTCCCATCACGGAGGAGGAGGAAGGTGCTCAGGGCTTCACTGTCTCCAGGTGAGCTAAACTGCTCATCCCTTCCTGCTGTGATTACGGTGTTGCTGCCTTTGTCTGGAGCTGTAACTCACCGAGCCCTAGGAACTCACATGCCGTCCCCCAAGCCCATGCACCCTCTTCTGCCATCACGGTTTAACATGCATCCTCCCCGGTTTGGAAATGCAGTCCTCTCTTTGGTGATTGCTCATCTTTCCAGATTCAGCTAGAGATCTTGTCTTCTCTGCTCCCGACGGCAGCTTCTCTGACTGCCTGCTTCTGCAAAGACAAGTCTGTCTTCTCTCTCTGCTCTGAGCACTGCTCCCCTCCACTGCCCTGCAGAAGTGTAGCTGATGGTGTGCGGGGACAGCTTGGTTAGCGTGTATCTCCCCCACAGGGCTTCAGGCTCCTGGAGGACCAGGGATGTTACTTGTCCACCTGTGACGCTCCAGCACCTCAGGAGCCAGTATACTCTGACTCCCGTCGCTAGTGGTCAAGAATCCGCCTGCCAGCGCAGGAGACGTAAGAAATGTGGGTTCGATCCCTGGGTCAGGAAGATCCCCTGGAGAAGGGAATGGCAACCTGCTCCAGTATCCTTGCCTGGAGAATCCCACGGACAGAGGAGCCTGGCGGGCTGCAGTCCATGGGGTCGCAGAGAGTTGGGCACAGCTGAGCCAGTGAGCACAGCCCACTGGTAGGTGCTCAGTGATTGGAGGGACAGCGGGAGGCGGGAAACCCATTTCAGGCTCTGTGCTTAATTTTCAATAAAGGCGAGTCCTTTGGCCTGAGATCTTTGCCAATAGGAAGAGGAGTATCTGAATTACCACCAGGAGTGGCTTCAGTGATGTTGTGCGTTGAATGGGATCATGTGACCAGTCAGCTGACTTGTGTCCACAGCAGCCTTTTAAGCCGCTGCCGTTTACAGTCCCGTGGAATGGCTTCAGACTTCCTTATTTTGAAAGTGGAAGTGTTAATTGCTCAGTTGTGTCCAACTCTTTGTGACCCCCATGGACTGCATAGCCCACCAGGCTTCCCTGTCCATGGAATTCTCCAGACAAGAGTGCTGGAGTGGATAGCCATTCCCTTCTCCAGGGGATCTTCCTGACCAAGGAATCAAGCCTGGATCTCCTCCATTGCAGGCTGATTCTTTAGTATCTGAGCCACTAGGGAAGCAGTTGACATATTTTGGGGCTTTTGGCAGAAATAGTGATCATCTTGCTTTTTTATTGTCGTTTATAAATATGGTCCATTTTTATTTTATTTAAATATGTACGGTTTTTTTATGGTATAATTCTTGAGGATGCAGGAAATAAGTTGATGAAAGCACTTGTGTAAGTGAATGAATGAATGAAACCATTTTGAAACTAGCTGACTAGGTCCCTAGCCTAGATGTCAGGTATTTCTGTGTATGTTTTCCACCTTTCAGGAAAAACTATTCCTTTTGCACAGTGACTTCTTTGAGTGTAACTACAGAATGGCAATGCTTTTAAATTGAACAGTTCCAAAGATGGGTTACTTTGAGACCAAAAAGTAGAATTTGGTTCTACTTTGGTGAACATCTGGTTTAATAAAAGGAGGGAATTTAGAGTTTGCCATTTATTATTCGAGTGGTAGAAAACATAATGTAAGTGGCATTCTTAAGAAATGCATTAAAAATGTATTTTTGTATCCTTAGTTTTTAAGAAATGAAGGAAAACTGTCTGAAAAGCTGTTGTTTTTTAAATGAAAATGAAAGTAATGCACTGGTATGGTTTACTAGTTTACCTTTGAAGAAACTCGGTGTGTGGGGGTCTCCCTTCCAGTCCTTCCTCATCTCCTCAGGCCCCACGTTGGCTATCTCCTTCCTGTCATTGCAATGTGTGTGTGTTTTGTTTTTTTGGAAGGGGGCAGTGTAGTCGGTTTAACCTACAGTCTATTCAGATTCATGAAAAAACTGGCTGATCGATAATGAGTTCTGCCAGATGAAGTGAAATCCTGTGGGTAGACAGGCTAGTCCAAAGACAATCCCCACAGACCCCAAGTGAATATTCCTTTTCATTTCCACTATGCTGTGGGCACGAAGGAAGGATTTAGTCCAAAGTGCCTTGGGGTTTTGTTCAGTTCAGGGTGTAATTTTTTTTTTCCTTTTTTTTTCTTTTTTTTTTTTTTTGCCTATAGCCATTTCCTTGACATTACTGGAAGGACTTTTTTTTTTCACCCCCCTAGTGAAGCATGAAAATTGATTGTATCTTGCCAGGAGAGTTCTTCCTAAGTCTTAAGATATTAAAGATTTCATGAGAACCACATGAAGAATATCTTCCTGAATCATTTACATTTTCCCCTTTTGTAGGCTTATGTAACCATGCAGAAAATCTAATAATAAGTGTGCTATTAGTGTTCCATGTACCATCCTGCAGGCAGCCTTGCTGTGAGGGTTTGGAACACCCGTGCCCAGGGTTTGTGCAGATATTTAACTGGCACAGGGTCTGAAGCAAAACCCTGCTGGAAACTCTATAACTAATTGGACAGAGAGTCCATTTTTGTCAGGCTTTTTTTTTTTTTTTTTCCTCCTTTTCCTGTTCAGTTTTTTTTTTTTTTTTTTTTTTCTTGTAGCAGTAGGAAACATAGAGGCCATGGAATCTATTCACAAGGGAGTATATTTTCCAAAGCAAGTAGCTTGAACTGTTTGGATTCTCGAATCAGTGTTGACCTAACACGGATGGTGCCCGACCCATATCAGAACAAGGCACAGATGGCTAAAGTGGGGTTAGAGGGAGCCCTTAAGTTTTTAACCATCATAGGAGGGCAAGAAACAGGAAAAACAAAACAAAACAAAGCTACAAACATTATCAGGGGAATTTTCACAGCATTTATTTACAAATCATAAGGCATTTGTACTGCCAAGCCTTTTCCCAGGACCCAAAATTAAATAGAGGGTTCCATCCAGGTTCCCCCAGAAGCTGCCGTGATCTTCAGGGTGAGAGAATGAGGATTAAAAAAGAATTTTTAAATTCTCCTATTTTCGTAACCAGACACAGAGGGACATTTGGTGAGCTGGGGGTAGCATCTGTAGTAGATAAAAGAATTGCAGAATCATTGACAGCTGTGTCCTCAGAGACAGCTGCAGATATTTGCTTTGGACCCTAAGCAACAGGGCTGTAGGTCTGCAAGTTTAACTATTTGTGCTTGGGGTCGGTGGGGAGTAGTCTGTTGAAGATGGCTTAGTCCTGGGAATCAGAGAAGTTGAGTCTGGGCGATAATGTATCGTTTCCAAATCCTCCTGCCTTCCTGCTAATCCCAGAGCTTTCCTTAGTACGCCTTTCTCCGTGGAGTTCTTTTGATGTGGTCTTGGGGTCTGGGCACATCTGGTCTCCGCAGGGAGCCCGGAACCGTCCTGACCTGATCCAGCCTTTCTCATCCTCTGTCCTCCGCGGCACTTCTGCCAAGTCACCAGGTTTGTGGGGGAGTGGGTGCCTTCTCTCTGCCCGTCTAAGAAGTGTTCTCCGGAAGCAGAGTTAAGCAGGGCTCACTGCTGCCACACAGGGTTTTTGCATTTCTGCAAAAATTGGACATTTTTCCGGGACTCCGGCTAATGCCATGCTCTGCTGTTTGCCTTGGGAAAACAGAAGAAAACATGCAGGTTGCATCAAAGGTATTCTGTGTTGAACAGATGTATTTCTCTTCCTTCAGAGTTTCTCCTTCCATAGTATTCCCGTAATACTTATGTGCTGGGATTTCCTCCTTTTATCCCATGGCCCAGCTTATGTCCACGTCAGGCAGAGGTGGAAGCAGCTGATCTCTGGGGCACGTTTACCCTCTGACCTCACAGCATCCTTGCAACACCGCTAGCCTGGAGCAGCGTGCCACTGTTGATGCGTCACCATTTATACCTTTTGAGATGATTTCTCTTTAATTGATGCTCAGTTGGACCAGTGATATTTTATTAAGGTCCAGAGGTGCTCATTAGAACAAGCATTGGAGAACCTGTTAGAGTTGCCTCGTCTCTATGAATCCAAGGAAGGGCTCTGTGGAACTTATTAGAGAAGGCATTTATAGATTGTTAAATTAAAGGATTAGTGTTGTGCTAAACCATTTTCAGGTTAATCAGTTGTGGGAAACCAGACTTGATGTTTAAGCCGACTTGCACTATGGCTTTATAGTAAGAAAAGTTGTTAAGCTACTGTTTCTTCTAATAAACCTTCTAGCTTGCTAATTGACTGTACTGTGCAATTTTGCACTTAACTGAATATGATTTTGCCCTCTAATTTTGTTATGGGTGAGCATTATTTTTTTCCAACTGGATCATAAATTCTTTTTTAGCAGGGACACTGTCTTTTTTTTCCTGCTCCCATCCTAACAGGTTCTGATGCCTTTCTGGGTGCTGAGCAGCTGCTTAGGAATTTGTTTATTAAGTGATTGCTATATCATTTGAATATCACCACAGTGTTATCACATGGTTTATGTCATCGTGATGCACATGAGGGTTGTGTGTGCTTGGAGGAAAACACTGAAAGCGCATGTTGATGTGTACGTAGGTTGTTATCCGCAGTAGGGAAAGTGCTACAAAGTTCATAGGGACGTGGAGGGGATAAACAGATCTAACCTGGGTGTGATGGCACTAACCTGATAAACAAGTGGCTTCCAGACTGCCTCCCAGAATGAGCTGGATTGCTCTACCAGAAATAAGGGTAGAACCCATCAAAAGGTCTATTTGTCATTTACCTTTCTCTAGCTAATAATTGCCTTTCACTGGTACACATTAACATGCCCATGAGGCAGATAGAAAAGAAATTAACAGTTGTATAAATGGAAAAACTAAGGCACAGATAAGAAATGTTAGGTTCTTTTTTAAGTGGTGGCCGGGTTGTCTGTAAGTAGAACCATACTGTCAAGCCAGAGTGGAGATACGATTACAAGCAATGGTTGCAGACTTCCAGGACTAGCTGCCGTTCAGTCGCTAAGTCTTGTCTGACTCTTGGTGACCCCATGAACTGTCCCCACCAGGCTTCTCTGTCCTCCACTGAGTGAGCCTCAAACAGGGGCAGCTCAGGTGGCGAGATCAGGACTTTCACTCAGGCCTCTTGTCCAGCATCGTATCACATGCTGCCTTCCTGCCATAGAAGGCCCTCATCTCTACCTTCTCCACTCCACCCTAGCCACATTTTCAGGGTCTTAGATGTTAAGAAGACTACCAAGGAGTCAGTGAATTGCATAATGGGCCCCCAGCACCTCAGAAATAACCATTTCCATCACCAGTTGGAGCTCACCCTCTCCAGATGGACAGGCTTAGAGCTACATGTATTGTGGACGAAGAGGAGTTACTGCATCTCCGTGCTGGGGGGATTTCCCTCTTTGTGGTGTCTTCCTGGCTCACCCATCTGTCCCTCCTGTGAGTTTCTCTCCTGTTCTCTCTCAGCTTCTTTCCTTCTCTTCTTTCTCTCCGTATCCTCTGCTGCTTTTCGTTGCCATTCTCTTCGTTCTCACTGGTCTGGCCCTGGATCTGAGGAGCCTAGGGATGTGGGAGGATTCAGGCTCCATGCCAACCTTTCTTCCAAAGCATAGTCTTCTTCTTAGCATTCACTGAGATGCTCGACTTTGTGTTTTTCTAATATCCCTTCCGGTTTTATAAAAGAGAAGTAGGTCAGATTTGCAGAATGCCTTGACTGGTTGATGTTAAGAAAATGTGATTTAAGGAAATGCGTATCAACAACATAATGTAGAGATAACTGGCTGTTGACTCTAGCCTGTCCTGGGTTTAATCAGACAGTCATTTTATTAAAGAAATGTTGAAAAATCACTGGGTCCAGCAGAGAAAGGAGTCAAAGAAATGTGTAAATTCCTAGGACATCTTTAGACACCTGAGGTTAAACCAAGTTAAAACATTTCTGTCAATTCAGTTTAAATATTGGTGTTTTGAAGAATAGATCAACATATTGTATATCTTTTGCTATCATTGTTTTCTTTTACTTGCCCAGCTAAAAATGGGACTAGTGTTAATTAGAAATACATCTTCAAAAATCATGTTTTCTTGGTACAGTAAATCCCCACTTATTGACACGTGCTTAGAAAAAGTCAAAAACATAAAAAGAATCTAACTACATCATTTCTAGTTCCTGTATTAGCTCATATTTAGCATATATAGATGCCTGTGGTGGTAGTTTTGTCGCTAAGTCGTGTCTGACTCTTGCAACCGCATGGACTGTAGCCTGCCAGGTTCCTCCGTTCATGGGATTCTCCAGGTGAGAATACTGGAGTGGGTTCCCATTTCCTTCTCCAAGAGATGCTTGGATGGTACTCAGTTTTAATTAATAAAATATTTGTATGCAGTTGGATGTTTTTTAAGTGATTATGGTTCCTTCTTGTAAGTAAATTAAGTGTTATTCTTAGAGCATGATTTACATCACTAATTTGCTTTGCAAAACCATTCTTTCTAGGGAATGTGAAGGCAAATTGAGCCCAGGTCACTCATATTTACTGTAATTCTCTGATTTCTGAGACTCTAGAATGTAAGCTCCCACCATCAGGAACTCAGTCTTACCCATCATATCCCCAAGCCTGCCTCCCACAAGGATTCCAGCTACTTAAGACTCAGTCAGTATTTGCTGATTGATTAAGATTTAGCTCCATTAAATTATATGCCAAAATCACTTACCAAGTGCTTTTGAAAGTTAGCTGCAATCTGTACTGTAAGGTTTTTCCAATTTTATTTTGTCTTTAACTAGTTTTAAAAAATAGGTGATTCCATCCTATAATTTGAATTACAATACAGTATTAAGTGAAGGTAGAATTTAAAACTATATATTCAGATTTATTCTAATTTTTAAAACATACATAGGTAAATGTGAGCTTTAAATATACATAGAGTATATTTATCACATATGTACATTATATGTTTTACATATATATACATGCCAAAAATAATTGTAAATAATGGATATATTGGATTGGAGTTATGAACAATTTTTATATTTTTAAAGTTTCTGTATTTCTAAATATGAGCCCATTTTGTTTTTGTATCAGAAAAGCAAAAATATTTTAGTCCTACATTACAAATATTAGTTTTGGTGATAATCTAGGTATATGAAAAAATTGTTATTTTCTCATGGCTGTCTCAACTTTTCTTAAGACCGTCTTTGTATGCTTGTTCTCTTTAGGCATTATTCAGTTTTTAATGTTTGCTCTTGAAACTTTATAAAACCAATGGGAAAGCAATTTGAGTAGCTTCTGTTCTTTCATAGAGCTGTACCTTTCAGAGCTTTGGTTGTTATTAGTGAAGAGAAGAATGGACCCAAATGAGAAACAGTTGCATTTAAAAAGTATGTCTGGCGGGGAGATGGGGGCGGGGGGAATAGTTAATGTGGAAAGAACAGCTCCTCCTGAACTTGACAGCGGAAGCAGAAGCCCTGCTGTTTTCCATCTGGGTTGCCGGGAGCGTATCATTTAACCTTCTGCATCCGTTCTCTCTTCTGGACATGATAGTATTCGTAATACCCATCTCGCGCTGGATTCCTGTGAGGACCAAGTCAGATAATAATGCACGTGGAAGTGCTCTGCATGGCAATCACGACGTTATTATCACCACTGGCATTATTTCCCCATCTGAAAAGGTAGAAGAGGTGAGATGCAGAGGTTTTCTTTATCTTGGCATAGAGACTAGGGAAACCCAAGTTTTCTTCTGCTTTGCCCTCCAGCATGACGAGTCAGAAGGTAAATATCAATATTGCTCTTCATAACTAAATAGCCTCAGAGTTCGTGACAGGTGATTTCTTGGTTTCCGTTAGCATTTCAGAGACCATTATACACTGTAGTCATCCTGTACAGAGGTAGGGAAAACTCATTTTCCAAGGCAAATAGTCTCCAGTGAAGGAGTCGGTCCTGGTGGAATGAACTAAAGAAAGGCAGTTTATCTTAAAGGTAAGCTAGCATTTAAACAGATGCTGGAGATTATCAGACATGCTTGTGGAAGGCAGGGGGGGATTGTAGACTATGATCCTTTGTACATCTTTAAATGTCTGTAATTGCTCTGAAGCCAGGAGTGAAACAGTAGATACACTCAAGTGTTACAGGTTAACCCCACCTGCAGGCATTCACCAAGTAAGTAAAACTGATCAAACAGTACAAGATTCTGACTTGGCTACTCCATGGCTCATGCTTCTTATTTGCAAGGATGCACATTGTAAGGCTACACCTCAGGACAGTAACTAGGGAGCAGAAGAACTCTGCTGGATACCAGGTTTATTTGTCCTTGGGGACTGGGCAGAGATGTTACTGGAGGTGGAGCAGAATAGGGGGAACTGCATATTGCCTGTCCCTCTGTTACCATTTTCATTTTGAATATTAAAGAGTTTTAGAAGACTGGGTAGACAATCTGAAGTTACTGTAATGTAAAGGGGGAAGGCTTCTTTCCATTTGTCATGACCATAGAGTGATTTCTGGAAGTGAAGTTTGTAGGATGAGGCATGGGGGTGCCCCAGGTAGAAGCATTTAGCTTATCTTTTCTCACTATCTGAATTTTAGAGAGCTTTGTCAGCTTAGTCATATCCATTACTTTCAGAGGGTTATTCTGTAAATGCATCTAGGAGTGTGTTTTAAAGCTATGGTATATTGATTATCTTGCATACATATTGAAATGTACTTTTTAACATTCCGAATTCTGACTCATCACCCAAATTTGAAAATCTTCATTTAGCCCTCTCTAAAATATCAGTGCAAATTAATAGAGTTTTATCAATTTAAGTACTAAGATGCAGATTAAGACATGTGCCAGCTACTGAATATAACAGGAAAGAAAAATTTCTCGAGTCTATTCATTCCTATGCCTTGTTACATTTTTTATTGTTTAATATCTCATTCCTTGAGTATGTGTGATTTGGGATTAGATGTGCCAATTGGAAACCTTGGAGGTTCAGAAATTCAAAGATGTGAAATATAAAATGATATTCATTTAACAGATACTGATGGGCATATGTAATAGAACCTCCATCATCTATCTTTAGAAGTAGAAGATTAAACAGAAGTGTAATTAATTTGCCGACTCTGCTTCCCTGATTGAGACATTTATCAATGTGGATCTTTAATCATTCATTTACTTATGTGTAAAATGAAGTCTATTATGACTGTTTAGGTCTGTTTGTAACAGGATTAGGTGCAGTTCCATGCCACCACCACTCCTACACACACACACACACACACACACACACACACAGGCCAAGAAAATTAGACACTTATTTTTCTCTCACAAAAAAAGAGATTGGGAGGTAGGATTCCAGGGTAGATATGGCAGCTCACCAGGAGTGGGGACTCAATCCTATCTTTCTGTTTTGCCATCCTTAGTGTGTCTCTTATGTACAAAATAGCTGCGTAATCTCCAGCCATTACATTTGCATTCCAGGAAGAAGGAAAGGAAAAGAAAGGCCTAGCCACCTTTTCAAAGATCCTTGCAGGAGGTATCATAACATATTTTTGTTTACTTCATGTCAGCCAGAATTTAGTCTCGGTACACTTAGCTGCAAGTGATGATGAAGACAAGCCTTTCAGGTGGGCGGAAATGTGTGCAGTTCAAAAATCAAGGTTTCTACTTCCTTTTCAAAAACTTTTTATTTTGTATTGGGAGTATAGCTAGTTAATGTTGTGATAGTTTAAGGTGAACAGCAAAGAGACTCAGTCATACATATACATGTATTCATTCTCCCCCAAACTCCCCTCCCATCCAGGTTGCCACATAACATTCAGCAGAGTTCCACATGTAGCACAGTGGGCCTCAAGGTTTCTACTTCTGAGAAAAGGGGGGAGAATGGATATTGGGAGAAACAATGATTAACCACAAATTTCAAGCTCAGGATGGTGCGGTCTCATATTGCTGATCTCATAATCTGACCTGTTCAGTCAAGGTGAATATATACCAAGTGTATACCAATCAGGCAACTTGCACTATTTGCCTTCATTAGCTCTGCCCCTTTTTTAGACCTGAGAGTGTATTTTTAGCCCTAGTTCAGAATCCTTTGGTTGACTCTCTGGTTGTGTGTGTGTGTGTATGAGAGAGAGAGAAATGAAATCCTTTTTTTTTTTTTAATTCATTCTGTTTTAGATTCTGTTCCCACAGAGGTCATTGCAGAGTACTGAGTCGCGTTCCCTGTGCTATACAGTAGGTTCCCGTTAGATTTTATAATAGTTAGTGTGTACATGTCAATCCCAATCTCCCAGTTTATCCCTTCCCTCTTTCCCCTTGGTAACTGTAATTTTGCTTTCTACATCTCTGACTCTGTTTTGTAAATGGGTTCATTTGTACCATTTTTTTAGATTCCACATGTAAGTGATATCATAGGATATTTGTCTTTCTGTGTCTGACTCACTTCCTTCAATATGACAGTCTCTAGGTCCATCCATATTGTTGCAAATGGCATTATTTCATTCATGTTATGGCTGCGTAATATTCCATTGTATATATACACCACATCTTCTCTATCTCTTCATCTGTCGGTGGCCATTTAGGTTGCTTCCATGTCTTGGCTGTTGTAGGATAGTGCCACAGTGAACATTGGGGTACATGAATCTTTTCAAATTGTGGTTTTCTCCAGATATTTATGCAGGAGTGGGATTGCTGGATCATATGGTAGCTCTAATTTTAGTTTTTTTTAAGGAACCTCCATCCTGTTCTCCATAGTGGCTGTACCAGTTTACACTCCCACCAACAGTGTAGGAGGGAGAAATGAAATCTGTCCTGCAAGGTGTGATGTGTATATGCACCATTACTCAGCAGTCTAGAGCTGTCCTACCTCCCTCTCCAGGTTAGAACACATGATGTTCACCCCACATTGTCAACACTTCACATGATTAATAGTGACCGGGAAATGTATGCTTTCCATGAGAGTTGCACCCATCTGCTAAAATTACTAGTAATTACAGCACTCTTGTCTGTTAAAACAAGCATGGTGGCCAAGGAGGAAGAGAAGATTCCCCTGGGATAACCAAGGGAGAAAGTCAACAAGGGTTACAACTCTGGTTTGGGCTCTATGCGTAAGATCATTCTTGCAAATCAGAGAGAAAAAAAGAAATCACACATGTCTACTTTTTATAAAATCAGTCCCCCGTTTTAATAGCTAATTAAAACCAGGACTCTTCTATTCTGTGACAGAATCGCCACGGGACATTTGTGATTATGTCATATGTGGGTTGCTCGGAGGTTTGGGTCTGTTTTATTGAATGCGTTCATATTTTTACGTGTCTCCGATTCTTGATCAACCCACAACATCCTGGAGTCTTTTTTGTTATATTCTGTTTTTGTTAAGTCTGTTTCTGCTCCTAGTGGTAGCAAAGGGGTCAGCTCATAGGATGCTAGAGCCTGAGTTTAGCTAGGTGGCAGGTTCTGAATTAATGTGGTGTTGCTGTGTGGTATAATGTCGTTTCCTAGGAAACTGCCAGTATCCGGCTAACTTCCAGGAGCACAAGTGGTCAAGCCAGTGGACGTGGTATTAGAACTGTTATTATTGTTGTCTTTAACAGACAGACATGTTATGAAAACTCACCACAAAGGTCCCCTTTCCATATATCAACAAGGCTTTATAGGTAATAAAAGGTAGACAGCTGAGGTTTTTTTTAATGCCACTATTGGTCTGACCAAGATTTAGCAACAAAAATAAATTTAATCCCTGATGCTGAGATGAGGTCAGAATAAGTTGAAAGTCAGGGGAACAAGTAAGTAGAAAATTATTATTTTTTTCCCTTTTGGTGTAGATGGGGATGGTACATATGGGAGACTCTGAATGGACCCACCAGAGGCAGGTGTATTAGTGGAGGTGATTAGTAGCTAGACAACGACGGAAGGAATTCTACTTCAGTGTGGAGAAGCAGCTGGAGGTTTCCACAGCAGGAGGAAGGGAAGGAAAAGAAAAGAGAATACAACATGAGGTCATTACAGGTTGTTTGGACATGATAGGATTCCCATTGTTTTACCTAAACACTGCTTGTAAACAGTTTGCAAGTTTGAATGTACTCTTTGACTGTAGAGTGTGCTATGAATTGATTTGAATTGAAAAAAATGAGAAAGAAAATACTTTTTCAAGAGATCTTCTATTTGATTATGTTGTGATTTTCTTTCACTAACAGATCTAGGGAGGTTAAGCCCCTGCAGCGTCATTTGGTCGTCTCTCTAGTGCCAAGCAGAAGGAAGATGCAGCACTTTGAAAACCAACAGTGCAGAGTTAGTCCTCCTTGTCCCTGCTGTTTTTAAAAAACTCAGCGCTGGTTTACGACACACCTCTGTGTTTTTGATCCATGTCGTGCACAGCCCTAGCTTCACACCATCGTCCTGAAAAGATTCAGGTTGTAATTGGCAGTCATGCCCTCTGTCCCCACTTCTGGATGGGAACCTCTTTGAAGGAGTCCTTTTCCACCTCATTTCCCATGACCCTATTCTTCCTGGTCCCTCCCCTTGTGATTGAATAATCTCAGTGAATGGATCACTTTCTAATGCACGGAGGTGGTGGTCTAGTTGCTAAGTCATGTCCGACTCTTTGCAACCCCATGGACTGTAGCCTGCCAGGCTTCTCTGTCCATGGGATTTCCCAGGTAAGAATACTGGAGTGGGTTGCCATTTTCTTCTCCAAGGGATCTTCCTGACCCAGCGATCGAACCCACATCTCCTGGACTGCAGGCAGTCTCTTGTATTGCAGGTGGATTCTCTACCAACTGAGCCACCAGGGAAGCCCTGCTCGTAGTGGGTGTAAGTAGAAGGTTACATTCATGAACAGTGTGGTTCATGCAGTACCACACTTTCTATTGATTGGGCTGTTGTGGGGGGAACCATGCTTGTGTCTTACAACCTAAAAATATCCAGAACGTTGTCATGAAATCAATTTAAAAACAATGTGCCCCCCCACCCTCACCCCCCCATCAAATAAAATAAGTTCAACTTGGGGAGTTATTTTTTGTAAAGAAGGTACTTCTGATAGTCTGACTTCGGTTTTATCAGCTGCCCAAGTGCCAGTGTTGAGTGGAATTAAAATGCCAGGAGGTCTTAGGTCATTATTAGAGATCTACCTTTAATAGACTCTATGGTGGATTTAGTAAACTGGACACTCTTCAGCTCTAAGTTTGGAAATTAAAGCTAGCCCCTCCCTGCTGCCAGAATGCATTGTCTCATAATCAAAATTATTTCTAGGGTCTACTTGACGGCGGATACACCGAGAAACTCCCACTGACATGGCAGGATCAGGTTGTAACTGTATTTCACAGTCACTTAATAGATTTCACCAGATGTCATGACTACAGTATTTATCCATTAACTCTTGTTCTGGTAGTTATCTCAGCAGGCCCACAAATTATGTCATGTCCCCTTTACCTCGGGTGAAATGAAAAGCTTACAAACTCAAATCATGCCTTCACTCCCCACATCAATCCAAGAAATAAACTAGAGTGGAAAGAGGAGTGGCTAAGGGCAAGGGGAAAATGGGGAAAATTTGAGAATAGTTTTAGGTGGTGGAGGTAGAAACATGTCCCTGCCTCTGGTTTTGTTCCATGTTAAAGAATCTCAGTAGGAACTCAATTTGTGCGGAGGAAAAACGTTGCCTTCTTTTGCGGTTAGACTGATCATCAGTTTCTATCAGAGAGCATCAGGTTTTGCTTATTTAAACCTTGGCTTAAGTCCCACTTCATACCTGATTTAATCTTAGTGGAACCTTGAATTGATCCAAAATTTTTGTATCTTTCCATGGCACATGGGGCAACAGAAAAGCCCAGTCAGCAAACATTATGAAACGCTCAGGATTATTTACAAGACACGACACTTAGCACATCGGGGAACTGATTTGTGTCACAAATATTTAGCATGCATCTATCAAGTATGTGTCAGGCACTATGCCAGGGCCTTCAGGTTGGGAAAAAGAAAAACATTTGCTTGCCCTTGAGGATCTTAGAGTCTAGAGGTTTTCTGTGTCTTTTCGTTTCTAATTCTGAAGCCGAACAGCCAACTGACATCCAGTAAGCATCCATTTTTCCAGAAACTCTCTGTTAGGGATGAAATAATGTAGTAAGAGAGATGAGAAAAAATAGGCAGGGGTGGGCTGGAAATGGGGGAGATATGGTTACAAAGAAACTGTTGTTTAAAGATTTAATTTGGCTGTGCTGGGTCTTGATTGCTTTGCGGCCTTTTTTTGTGGTGCACGGGCCTCTCACTGCCGTGACTTGTCTTGTTGCAGATCACAGGCTCTAGGGCGCGTGGGCTTTGACAGTTGTAGCGTGTGGGCATAGTTGCTTCTCGGCATGTGGGATCTTCCTGGATCAGGGATTGAACCTGTGTCTCCTGCATTGGCAGGCGGATTCTTTACCACTGAGCCACCAGGGAAGCCCTGTTGTTGCTTAGTCACAAAGTCGTGTTGGACTCTGCAGTCCCATGGACTGTAGCCCACCAGACACCTCTATCCATGGGATTTTCCAGGCAAGAATGCCGGAGTGAATTGCTATTTCCTTCTCTGGGGAATCTTGCCAACCCAGGGATCAAATGTGCATCTCCTGCATTGGCAGGCAGATTCTTTAACACTGAGCCACCAAGGAAGCCCAATCCTACAAAGGAACTACACATATTTATATGATATAGGTCTGTACTTGTACCCATGAATCATCTCACTTAATCAGATATTATAATGGCAACTAGGCAAGTGCTTGCTTAAATGAGACATTCCATATAAAATGCCAGCATGTATAAGTGCTTTATACATATTAGCTATTATTCCTTCTTGTTAACACATTGTAGACACTCAATAAAACTTGTCAAATGAGTGACTAGGAGATGAAATTAAGCACTGGAATTTAAGCCTGTACATAAACTGAGTATGATATCTATATGAATAGAGAACCTTGTATAGTATGAGTAAGATTTTCACATTCTGCCCTGACAAAGATGATCAGAAGTCTTCATATAACTGCACAGGCTTCAAACATGTTTCTCTGTCCAACATCAGCTTTCATTTTAAAAAGAAAAAAAAAATGACATCAGCATCTCCAAGGTGCTGCTGGCAGGAAGAGGCATGGGAAAGTGTCTTCTGTTTCACTCTGGAGAGGAAAGGTGATAATGGGAGAGGAAGCAGGCAGGAACGAAGTGATGACAGTGGTGATGGAGGCCGAGGCGGTAAGCGGGAGGGTGTGGGCCAGGAGTAGCACGGGACAGTGTGAACCAGCAGACAGGGCTGACAGGTAGGCACTTGAGTGACTCCCTGGAATGTCTCCCAATGCCAGCACCATCCTTTATCCGAAGTGCCCAGACTAGAGCTAGCTTCTTGGTTTAGAAGCCTAATGCTCCAGATGATTACAAACATTGGGTTGGCCAAAAGCTTCATTTGGGTTTTTCCACAACATTGTATAGAAAACCCGTGCTCTTTGGCCAACCCAATAGCTTTGTGAGCCAGCCTCCAGTGCTATCTGCTCAGGAGATTTAATTGCCCTGTTTCTCTATCATCCTGAGCTGATTAATGTTGGGGGAGTGAGGGGTGAATAGATAAGAATGGCCTCTGTTGTCTCCAATTTGTGCGTTGGTCTGAAGCAAGCTTTAGCAGTTCGGGAGGGCATGAGGAACTGGCAGTCTGCAGGTATGACCAGACACTTGGCCAGCTTATTAAAAGAAACTAAGGGCATCCACGGGTCAGATCAGGTAATTCAGGTAAAGGGATCCATGGATTTTCTAGAGTTGCCCAAATTCACCAGGTCATTATGCAATGTTAATACTGCTTTCGTAACACCTGCATGCACACAGCCTCATTAAGGTGAAACACTTTAAATGAATGATTCCTAGGACTCCAGAAACATCAATCATTTAGGATCAGAAGATCCTCACTCGAGATTGGCCTCACAGGAAAATCTAATATAAGGATTCATGCAATGAGTTCAAATTGGACAATGGAATTGTGAGTCTGACAATTAAGACAACGGAAGGAATGGAGGAGGAGAACTTTGGGAAGAGAGAGGTCAGTGG
Organism: Muntiacus reevesi; assembly: GCF_963930625.1. Classification (NCBI taxonomy): domain Eukaryota; kingdom Metazoa; phylum Chordata; class Mammalia; order Artiodactyla; family Cervidae; genus Muntiacus; species Muntiacus reevesi. Next base: position 41,320,930 of record NC_089268.1, read on the forward strand.
AATGTTCAGGGAGTAAAATTTATTATGGAACGTTTAAAAAAAAAACCTGCAAATTAACTTTGAGAGTAATTTTGTTTATATCATAAATGCTCCAATGTCCTTTTAGTTAATTTGTTTATACATGTGTTAGGGGCCAGTTACGTGTTTTAGTCTGCAATCCACACTTACTCCCAGAATGCTGCCCTTGAGACAGTCCATCAGAAATTTCCTCAAGGCTCTGGAAAGGGGGATAAAAGGCATATTTTAAGAGGTGGGTGTGTATGTGCAAACTATGTTTGTTTTAAAGAGATCTTAGATGCTGTAGAAATAATTAGCCATGTGCACGAACCAAAATAATTAATACCAAATGGTACAATATCCTTTCTGAATCCTGTTTCAAAACAGAACTTGAATGAAACATTAAGTTCTCTCTCCTTGTTTTTCTCCCATGTTACTCCAGATTTTATAATCATCGCCAGGACCTTCTTGGCTATGAAGTTAATGTCCCTGTATAGAGCCATCTTCCTCACTTTTCTTGCCTTTTAGAATGCTTCATGGCTTCGGGTATTACACAATTTGCTTTCCAGAGAAATATTAACTATCGAGTATTTTAATTACCCAAAACAAATGCCTATTATAAATGTACAACAGCATTGAAGAAGCTGCCATCTACATGCCTCCTATCCCTGGAAGTCATTTATTACCTGTGCTGAATAGGTAAAGACATTCTCACTTGTTGGATTCAAACTTCTTACCTTGGCGTATTGGTCCATCAGAGATTGACAGGGCTATTCTAGAATCCAGTTTTCGACTTTAAGGAAGGACTCTAGTGATGTGTTGGGATGATGGAGATAGGATTGTGTGTGTGTGTGTGTGTGTGTGTGTGTGTGTGTGTGGTCTCCACTGTCTCTCTTCAAATGTAAACCTGCGAGATCATGTTACTCATAATTTGCATTGCCTCTCACCAAGTTTACCATCAGAGGAGTTGAGATTGGCTAAGGGGCTCCCACGATTGAGCCCTAGGTTTAAAACTCGGTTGAGGAGGGAGCAAACCACAAGAAGAGTATTTTCCAAGAGGTTTACTTCCCTTGAATTGAAGCACAATCATGTTCTGTAGCTCTTGGGCACTTGTACAAAGCCCATCTGTTTATTCAAGCACTTGCTTGATGATGTGGGAGGCTCAGCCAGAATAATCCCAGGCATGAGGTTTCCAAATGCTGAGTATGTTATTCAAGGACATCATTTCCCATTGACATACCTAAGTTTAAACTAAGATAATCAATAATGCCAGTGTCGCCATTGAACCTAAGGGGTAGAGAACACATTTAAGATGTCACTTAGTACATATATCCATTCCCCTCCTCTTCAGGAGGACTGTAACGTGTTCTCTCTGAAGTCATTGCAATCACACAGTTTAATCCGATGGTCATTAACCCAGATTCTGAGTCGATATCCTTTTGGAAGCTCACCAGTGCTTCTCATGTTCAGCATGGACTCAGCCACTGGGCTAATCAGTGGCCTTCCTTAATTCATGTCTTACTCAGTTTCTTGGCTCCATTTAATAAAATTGATGTCTTAGTTTTCTTCCACCTCCTTGACCACTTTTCCTCTCTTGAGCCAAAATTGGGTGTTTGCTCTCCTACCTTGCTTTTTTTTTTTAAACTGTCCTTCTTGGGTATCTCTCTCAGCCTCAACTTCCATCCTGGGATGTTAATGGTTCTGCTTCTGAAATCTCTGCTCCCCTCACCTGCTCTGTCCTCCCAGGCGAGTGACAGATACCTGTCCTGAGGCCGGTGGTCCCTGTGGGCAGCAAAGCAGACTGGATTCTGCTCTCAGACACCTGGAGCAAGCCTGGATCAGGCCAAGGGAAAAAAGCTGTGGACCTGCCTTCTCTTTCATGCAGCCCAGTAGAGGCCGTTCGATGCTATACACAACCGAGGTCTTCTCTGAAGGGAGGGGAAGGGAGGAGATGCGTGCACAAAGGGTAACTGGAGACGCAAGGTGTGCTAAAGTCAGACATGTTACAGCACAGGGGAGCACGCGGCTGGCAAGGCCCGGTGGCTGAGGCTGGCTGTGGCCCTGATCGTAAGATGTGAGCCGAACAGAGTGGCCCTGGCCACACGGAGCTTCCTGATTATCAGAGAACTGGGGGCCTGATGTCAATGAGGAGTATTTGTTGTCCCTATCACAGCCCAAATGACATCAGGCTCCAGCCAGTCTTTCCTCTTGACCTCGAGGCTGGCCCTTGAGCAACTCGGGGCTTCTTTAGGGGCTCTGCCCCAACAAAGTCACAGGAAATGATCTCTAAACATCTCAAAAAAAAAAAATCTGCAAACAAAAACCTAGGTTTTGTTTTCTGGGCAAAGCATGGTTCAATAAAAGCAAATGCCACATGGGCTGACAAATAAAATTGGAGCTCAGTACCTTCATAAATTGTTCGGGAACTCAGCATTTCATTTATGTTTTTCTGAAGTTGGGACGTTTGTAGACTTTAGAACAGTGCGTGTCTGGCTTTATAGTGGAGGACCTGCTGTATGTCCGCCACTGTCCTAGGTACTGGAGTGGCTGGTACTTAAATGAACGTGAACTTAGGCTCTGAGTGATGGTTCTCAACCTGAGCTGAAATTCTGGATTCCTGGTCCAGGCTTTATGACATGATGGGCTGGGTGTAGCCTTACTAGCAGGATTTTTATAAAGCTCCCCACATTGTCCTAACCTGCTGCCAGTGGCTCTGGTGTAGTAAGTTCCCAAACTGAGCTGCTGATCAGAATCACCAAGAGTTTTTTAAAATGCAGATTCTTGGGTCATGGCGTGGATCTGCTGAATCTTGGAAAACTACAGGGAATGTGTATTTTTAGAGTCTCCAGTGTTTCTGATAACCAGCTTGGGGAGACTGCCCCCCCCATGATGTCCTCATGCACGATTGTGATCTAGAAACATAATGCTTGTAACAGTTTTGATTCCTTTATTCTCATAGACAAAGCCATTTTTACTCCTTTGGATAATGGCCAAGTGTTTGTAGTGGTTCTTAATGAGAATTTCACAATTCTAAAGCTACCAGTTCACCAACAGCTCTCCCCGTTCTCTGAGCTCTTTTCTCTGCCATGTGTCTGTCAGGGAACTTGTTTTCAGCCTTGTTAAAATAATCCCTTTTGAGTGTGGTGTTTTCTTGTGTGCGTGCATGCTCAGCTGCTTCAGTTGTGTCCGACTCTCTGCGATCCTACGAACTATAGCCCACCAGGCTCCTCTGTCCCCATCTAGACGCATCTACAGCCCTCCTCTGTTACTGAATCTGTAACTTTCCTGTCTCACACCTGTGGAATCACAAAGCCGGTCGTCGGGATGTGTCTGGCTATGGTCATTTCCTCTAAAGATCTCCCACCATCATGAGATTCATTGACCACAAAGCGGTCCTGGCAGTCAGTGTGGGGGAGCTGGTAAATCCGTGCATTTAATTAAACGTCTTCCACACTGACCTTGAGGAGAGTTTCAAGACAGCTGTGAAATAGAAAACAAGACCCACCCATCTGAAGTGTTATTCCTACCTGGCTGCTTGGGACTCATGTCAGCCTCCCAAGCCGGTCCCTGATTGCCTGTTGAGAGCTCTCTGTGAAGTTCTCAGGAGTTAACACTTTGTATGTTTTACTATGTATGTTTAGGATGGGTTCGTTTTTATCATATGATTTGGAAACATTATCGATCGACTTGATCACTGCTTTCCTGTTGGTCTTCACCAGGCTACCCACCACTTCATGAGGTAACCCCAGCAAAATGGAAGCTAACTATATATTTTTCAAACCTACAAAGGGGAGAAAGATCCCAATTTTTGAAATATGCTCTTGGGGGGGGGGGGGGAGGTGTGTCAGACAAGGAGATCATATATCTCAAAATGGAAGGGACGCATTTTTCTACTTAACACTGAGACATTTTTCTAATGGGAGGCTCCTTTATTTATATTTTTGTTTATTTTAGGAAAAGCCTAACTTATTTTAAGAAATTATCTCTTAGTGAAATAAAGGCCTTTTCCCCCCATTTCCCAGTCTAAAGTACACTCTGGAAGAGATCAGGAAAAATAGTGGTCCTCTGCACATATCTGGGACTGTGTATAGCCCACACCTTGAAGTCAGGGGACGCTGATGGATAGGAGCTGAAAACACTGAAATGAGGCACGGTTTCCCTTCGCTCTGCTGGAATTACATTGTAAGGAAAGCGCATCGATCCTACATTCTCCAGACTGAAGGCAGAACTTTTAAAAAAAAAAAAGAAAATCAATTGGGAAAAATAATAGACTTCCTAGAAAAGAACACAGGCAAAACTCAAAATGAAAATCCTTTGTGGCAAATAAGGCAACTACTGACTACGCTGACAGATTTTTCAAGAGTTGTGACCATTTCCATCATCATCTCATAGAGGAAAAGAAGTTAATGTGGCTACTACTGGTGGTGGTGGTGACTTGCTCAGTCGTGTCCAGCTCTTTGCAACCCCATGGACTGTAGCCCTGCAGGCTACTCTGTCCATGGGACTTCCCAGGCAAGAACACTGGAGTGGGCTGCCATTTGCTTCTCCAGGGGATCTTCCTGACCCAGGGATCAAACCTGCATCTCCTTCATTGGCAGGCACGTTCTTTACCACTGAGCCACAAAGGAAGCCCTAATATGCTTGTAGTTCCTACTGAATATAAGGAGCATTTCTTAGCTAACATATTGCATCATACCCTGTATTTGGACATTGCCCTGAATGCTTAATATACATGATCTCATTAATTAATTAATATACATGATCACCCCTGATGGCTCAAATGGTAAAGAATCCACCTGCCAATGCAGGAGACCAGGATTCAATTCCTGGGTCGGGAAATCCCCTGGAGGAGGAAATGGCAACCCACTCCAGTATTCATGCCTGGAGAATCCCATGGACAGAGGAGCCTGGTGGGCTACAGTCCGTGGGGTCACAAAGAGTCAGACATGACTGAGCATTTAACACTTTTACTTAATCCTGCAGAGTAGATATTTTAAGATGCAGAAGCAGAGCCCTGGGTTAAGTAGCCTGCTGTGACTCAAGGCGCCTACCAATAGCCATCAGGTATAACATAGATTATCTCCCAGAAGCCTAAGGCAAAGCCTAGACCATTTAGGGAGGAACAAGGCTAAATTCCTTTCTCCGTGGTGAGATGGGAAAAAAAGGGATAGATGGGGGCTTTTTTCTCTGATGGTTGAGACGTTTTTGAAGAAAGATTGACCCTTCTAGGGGAGTAGCTGGATATAGGGGTTACGTGGCAAGGAGGCTTCAAAATCAGTGCTTCTAGACTTAGGGAAAGGGTGCAGAACTGTGGCACCAGGATGGATACAGAGGGCGTGCTGGCTTGAGAGGGATGATAAAGGGAAATTGGAGCATCTACATGGAGGTGTCTGTCCTACAGGTAGTTGGAGCTGAAAGCAATGTTCAGCAAAGAGAACATATTTGGATTTTTTGTGATAGACATTGCACTTTCTCTCATGAAGGGCTTCCCTTTGGCTCAGACGGTAGAGAATCCTCCTGCAATACGGGAGACCCAGGTTTGATCCCTGGGTTGGGAAGATCACCTGGAGAAGGGAATGGCTACCCACTCCAGTATTCTGGCCTGGAGAATTCCATGGACAGAGGAGCCTGGTGGGCTACAGTCCATAGGGTCACAAAGAGTCAGACACAAAGTTGGAGCATTTACATGAAGGTTCCCAAGAGGCAGTTGGAGCTGAAAGCAACATTCAGGAAAGAGGACATACTTGCATTTCCTGTGATAGACGTTGCACTTTCTCCCATCCGTCATCTTATTTCATCTCATAGCAATCTTTTGGAAACGTTATCATCATCATTCCCATGTTATAGATGAAGGAAATGGAGGTTCAGAGAGGTGAACTGTCTTTCAGTTCAGAGAGATTTCAGTTCAGTTCAGGTTCAGAGAGGTCACAGAGCTAGTGAAGAAAATGAGCTTTGTTGTCAACAGGACACTGACTTGCTTTTTTGCGTTTCTGCTTTTCCAGTAAACATTTTATTGCCTCTTTAGATTATAGTCATTCGATGCCTGCAGCTTCCAGCAGCATCACTTGTTTTCTTTCATTTGCCACGAGGGTCTTAAATAAAATAGCTGGCCAATTTTTGTGGCCCAGTGGGGCCTGGGTATTCTAAAGAGGTTAAATAGGAAGGGATTTATTTCATTTGTAATGAGTAATTGTGAGTAAAATAGGTACCATGCTCCACATTCAAAGAAGCCAGAAAGCTTCTATTGATACCTGTGGGGAGAAAGCAGATAATACAAACAACTTCAAATTTTAAACAGCGTATTTGAATTTTATTTTTGAATGCAGATGTGATGGATCATTTGTTCTGCAGGCAAGGCTTTAGTCCAGTTAAGGGGGAAAATATCAATGCACTCGTATCGATTATTTTCTAGAAGAAGTTTTAGAGACTTACTAATAGAAAACTTTCTAAGCAGCTGAGACTTGAAATTCCTCATTAGTGGAGGTGAGGCAAGGAATCAGAGATTGTTGCACACATCATCTTTGCTGCAGTTGACTGGCACCTGTGTTGCCTGAAGTAATCCAGGAAAGAAGTCAAGGGAAGAAAGTGTGTGTTTTTAATAAAGATGAAAATACCACCCCAGTGAACAAGTGAGGAGGAGGGCTCTTCTCAAGAGAGAACCATCACTTCAGCCTCCAATATTTATCGGTCGTGCAGCGCGTCAGGCCCTGGTCTGAGTTCTTTGAATGTGTGAACTCCCAACGAGTCTATATGGGCTGATTTGTTGTTGTTTATTCACTAAGTCGTGTCCAACTCTTTGCGACCCCATGGGCTGCAGTCTGCCAGGCTCCTCTGTCCAGGGGATTTCCCAGGCAAGAATACTGGAGTGGGAGTGGGTAGCCATTCCCTTCTCCAGGGGATCTTCCCGACCCAGGGGTGGAACGCGGGTCTCCTGCATTGGCAGGTAGGTTCTTTACCACTGTGTCCCCTGGGAAGCCTGTGTGGGCTGAGGACTGGTATTATTCCCACTGTAGAGATGAAGGAATTGAGGCACAGCTGGTGGGTGAAGGAGCCAGGATTCCCACTCCAGCAGCTGGGATCCCAAGCCTGCGCCCTCAGCATCCATAAGGAGAGGTCATTTGATGCCTGGAAGTGGCTCATGGCTGGGGATGACGTTCTCTGGCCTGCTTCAGCCTGCTTGCTGGGCACTGCCTGATCCCACACCATTTCCCTAATGGCCCCATGAAATAGAGTTCATTATTACCTCCATTTTCTTAAAGAGGAAACCAAAGCTTAGAAAGTTGAATATCTTCCTTAAAGTCACCAATTACCAAATGCCAGAAGTCTCTCCCAGGTCTCTGCAACATCAAAGTCAATCATCGGTGGGCTGCCCAGCAGTCAAAGCTGTAGTCTAAAGTGCCGGATGGGATGTCTCTAACTCAAGAGAAATAAGCAAAGCCTATATCTTCTCTTCCGTCTTTGACCAGCTTTGTATCAGAGCCTTCCCTTCATGGCATATCCAAGAAGTCCTGCCTGGGGGTGGGGGGAGGGTTGGTGGGGGGGGGGGTGGTTCCTTCTTCCCAGTTCCTAAATTGAATAAAAGAATCTAAAACCCGTCCCTGACATCTCCTGCTGAAAGCTGTCGACTTGACCGTGTGCCTCGTTCGGAGGGCGGCGGCATCCTTCCAGGGCGAGTGTAAACCGTTCTCATTGAATGAATACCTGATTAAGTTAATGGTGCTGAGCCAGGGCGAGGAGGAGCGATTTGGCAGCCGAATTCCTGGCAGCTCATTCAACGTCATTAATGTTCCACCAGCTTCACGCTGGGCCGCCTGTGAGCCCCCGGGAGGGGCCGCCGGTAATTACTCAGCGTTTTGATGGAAAACAGCTGCAGGTAGCGCGTCATCCCATTGTCCGTTTCGCTGGTGATTGGAAATGACTGGGGGCATCTTGGTCTCCACTGCGCAGCCTCACTCCGGGGAGAGGGGGTGGGGATGCGGGGATCAAGGTAGAGAGTAGGTTTCCCACTTGCTCCGCTTTTCAAAATGAGCCATTCATCTTTTGAGGGTCAGAACTCAGCCAGCCATTCAGTGAGTGTGAGTCAGAGCCCTCATTTTAAAACAAACGTTTATTTCAGGGAGCATTCTTATCTTGGCTGATCCTTACTAGCTTCTCACCCTGGTTTTTCTATGCTTGATTTAAACTGGTTTCAAGAAGATCATTGTCCTTGTAAACACGTATCCCTCCCAGCAAACCCAAAGAGGATCCTCAGCATTCCCCTGGGATAAATGGGGGACAATCTGGACATAGTTTTGGATCATGGGATGTGGATTTTTAGAGGTTAAAGAGGCTGCAGCCTAGCTCCGGGAAGTATCCGGGGTTCATAATCTCACATGAGAATCTGCGCTTAGAAATGGAATCTCTCAGGCCAGATGCTTTTCAGATACACAGTATTTTACGTCCCTCTGTCATGAGTTTCACTTTCGATCCAACACCGCATGATCACGTCCAGAAATTTAGAAGAAGATCCAGAAACACTTTGCCTTTTAGAAGCCAGCTTCTAAGGGAGAGCAGACAGACACAGGATGAGAACAGTCAGCTGACAAAGGACAGCAGCCTGAGCTTCCCACCGGGTTATGAAATTCAGTCTGCCTCCAGCACAGGGAGCTGACCATCTAGTGAGAAAGATGCATGGAAGTAGGTAGAGAACGCAGTGAACACGTTACGTAAGTGACGGAGAGCCTCAGAAGAAGGGCTGTGCCTTAAGTGCCTTTGTCAGGATTTTAGGGGATATGATTCCAGTAGATAGTGGCTCTGATGGTAAAGAATTCACGTGCAATGCAGGAGGCCCAGGTTCGATCCCTGGGTCGGGAAGATCCCCTGGAGAAGGAAATGGCAACCCACTCCAGTATTCTTGCCTGGAGAATCCCATGGACAGAGGAGCCTGGTGGGCTGCAGTCCATGGGGTCACAAAGAGTTGGACTCTACTGAGCAAGCAACGAACACCACACACACAGAGTAGGTGGTGGAGGTCAGGGGCCAGGAGTGGGGGTGGGATTTAGGGAGAGAGAGGGAGAATGGGGACTTAGTGTTTAATGGGGGCAGTGTTTCAGTTTAGGAAAGGGAAAATTTGGGAGATGTCTGACGGCGAGAGCTGCACAACAGTGTGAACGTATTTAGTGCCACTGAAATGTACAGTTAAATATGATTAAAATAGTATGTTTTATATTAGGGGACTTGTAGCACAATTAAAAAAAAAATCAACCAAGGACGAGGTATATGGGGCAGAGGTCTGGAGGCTTCCGGGCGTCCTCTCCTCGGGCGGGGCGGGTCGTGGAGGGTGTCCCCTTCTCCCACCCCTTCACTGTGACAGCTCACGTGCAGTACAGCCACCCAGCGAGGCTTCCCGAGCCCTGGGGTCTGGCGACTCATTGCAGCTCTGTCGCAAACCAAGCACGAGGCTGGGTGAGTACCTTCAGTACCTCCTCCAGAGGCCGGCACTGTTACCGCCTGTGGCCCAGAGCCCCCATCATAAATGACATTTTAGACTGTCCAGTGGTCAAAGCCCCCAGGCAAACACAGTCCCTTAGGCAGGACATTCCAGAGGCCTAGAGGTCACCTCTCAGTAGCCAAAGACAAAGGTGAGACGTCTCTTTGGGTGAAATTAATCCTGCACTACATACCAGAGGTTCACTGCGTGATCTGGGCACTGGGACCCAGATGTTCCTATCAGATGAACCAGATTTTCATCTTATTTCTGTCATTTATGAGCCATGTAACAGACTCTCGTGTGGATGATCAGTCATGTCTGACTCTTTGCAACCCCATGGACTGTAGCCCTCCAGGCCCCTCTGTCCATGGGTTTCTCCAGGCAAGAATACTGGAGTGCCATTTCCTCCTCCAGGGTACCTTCCCAACCCTGGGATCAAACCCAGGTCTCCTGCATTGGCAGGCAGTTTCTTTACCAACTGCACCACTTCTTGGAACCTTAGGGGAGTCATTTAACATGCTAAGCCTCAGTGTCCTGGTCTTTACAATGGGATTTTACACACACACACACACACACACACAGCCTCAATGGCTTTTGTCACACACACACACACAGCCTCAATGGCTTCTGTCACACACACACACACACACACAGCCTCAATGGCTTCTGTCTCACACACACACACACACAGAGCCTCAATGGCTTCTGTCTCACACACACACACACACACACACACACAGAGCCTCAATGGCTTCTGTCATCACCTGCTTTTCTGGGGGCCGCTAGGTCTCAGGGCCTTTGTGGCTAAGAAGGATGGCAGAGTGGCATAGCGTCCCAGAGACTAGAAGATGACCACAGAGGGGACACTGCCGTGGAACTCCCAGTGGGAATGACTTGTTAGTTCATGGTTATCTAGAACATCCCACTGTCCTTCGACTCAGCCACATCCCAGGGCAGCAGATGCCTCAAGACGCTCTCAGAATGCCTCCGTTCCAGAAAGGCATTTTTTGACCCGATGGGGACTTTCGCTTTCCATTTGCCAGCGTGGGAGCCCCCCGGCACCCTGGTCGCTGGGGGATCTAACCAAGCCTCCTCCAGCTCCTGCGGGCCCTTTGCTGTGTGCCGCGTAGCAGGGCCGCTGAGCGCATGTGTCAGAAGACAGCTGGCAGCCGGCCCTGTGGGTGGGGAGAGAAGGTTCCGCGTTTCCCCACTGGGCCTTTGGGGAATTACTCAGCTACGTGTTGTGGAAAAGCGGGCCACGTGGAGCCAGGAAGCATCACGGTTAACCCTCGCGGAGACACACCAGACTCCAGCTTGCGGGCTGACCCTGCTGTGGATGCCGTTTGTATAGGCTGAGCGGCTTTCTTGCTCTGGGGCGTGAGTGGGGGCTTTGCGCTGGGAGCTGTGATCAGTATAATCTCTTCTGTCAGCTGAAGAAAGAGAATAAATGCTCCATGACTTTTTCTTATGTGAACCACGGGTGTGAGGGAAAAAATAAAAAGACCCAGATGCTGGAAAGGATTGCGAGTCTGAGGGTATAGTGTTGATTTGATCACGGAACCAGGAGAGATTAGTGACAAATCATGTTGGTGAAAATAAGGGGTTCCACAGGAAACGTGTGCTGAAGTACAGTTAGGATGGCGACCGTGTATTGAGTGTGTACATTATGCCAGGCGCCGGGCGTGTTAATTCCTCCCCATTTTATAGGCAGAGATACTGATTACAAGATCACACGGTATTGAGACACTCTGTAAACACGTATAATTTGGAGTAAAATAAGGATGACGTTAAAAGAAGGAAAATGGACAGTAGCAGTGAAACCAGGGTGTTTTTGCCATTGTTTTTTTTCAATTTGGGGGTCTTTCTAAAAAAAAAATTTTTTAATAAAAATTTTAAAGGTTACTTTCCATTTAGTTTTTACAAAATACCGGCTATATTTCCCATGGTGTACAATAAATCCTTGAGCCTGTCTTTACACCCACCAGCTGTACCTCCCCTTCCACCACCCCATATTGCCTTTCCTTCCTTCCCACCAGTAACCACCAGTTTGTTCTCTCTAGCTGTGAGTCTGCTTCTTTTATGTTGTATTTATTGGTTGGTTGTATTTTTTAGATTCCACATATAAGAAGTATCATTCTGAACTTATCTTTCTCGGTCTGACTTAGTTCACGTAGCATAATGCCCTCCAAGTCCATCCATGTAGCTACAGATGGCAACATTTCATTCTTTTTTATGGCTGAGTAATATTCCATTATATGTACATACCACATCTTCTTTATCCATTCATCTGTTAAGGGGATACTTAGGTTGCTTCCACATCTTAGCAATTGTAAACAATACTGGTATGAATATTAGGATGCATGTACCTTTCCAAATAGTGTTTTTGCTTTTTTGCCCCCAGTACATGCCCAGGAGTGGGACTGCTGGGTCATACGGTAGTTCTATTTTTAGTTTTTTGAGGACCCTCCATACTGCTTGTCATAATGTGTGTGAATGCTCAGCCACTCCGCCCTGTCTGACTCTTTGCGACCCCATGGACTCTAGCCTGCCAGGCTCCTCTGTCCATGGGATTTCCCAGCAAGAATACTGGAGAGGGTTGCTATTTCCTACTCCAGGGGTTTGCCATGGTGGCTGCACCAATTTACATTCCCACCAATAGCGCACCAGGGTTCCCTTTCTCCGTTTGTTACTTGTGGATGAAGCCAGGCTTTGAACTTGTCCTTTCCCTCCACCCCAGGAGGAGGCTATTCTTCCTGCTACTCTCTGTGTTCTCCTCCTTATTAGTACTAGTAAGAATATGCGTGTTACCTTCCTATCAGTAATAATATTTTATCCTGGTATTCCAAAGATGCCAGTGGAAGTGAGTGCGGAATGACTTCCATAGTGAGATTTTTCACTGCCGTGCTAAAAAGCACATTCAGTTGAGAGTCAAAAATAACTTGTCTCCTAACCCCAGTTCCCACCGTGTTACTATGGCTGGTTCTTTGCACCTTGTCGCCACAATCCCTCTGTCCTTAAAGCGGGTCACTCTGGAGCGGGGTGAGAACTGCTTCGGGGTTGTGGCAAGCACCCAGGGGACGGTTCGCAGCCTTCGGTGGGTAAATGGAGATTGGGGTGTCGCTCCTGGGGTAGCTTACCTGCCACACAGGACACTTGAGAGCAGAAAGGTATTTGCTCATGTATGCAACCAGGGAAGGCATTTCCAGCTTTTCTTAAAAACATCTTTTGGACAGCTCATTTGGGACCGCTTTCAATCCAGATGGTGATCCCTCCAAGTGATTATTTTTCCATCTTCAGCCTTTCCAGGAATTCCAGCATGGGCAGGCTGCCAGGGGACGCTGGCTGCCCAGATGCTGCAGCGACATCCCACGTGAGCCAGGCACAGGCCAGCCCAGCTGCGGGCCTGGCCTCCTGCAGACAGAGACGTGGACCATATCCCCACACCGTGCGCCCCACCCACACGACAGACCTCCCTGTTTTTCCAGAGGTGGCAGAACCCACTAGAAACACTCCCAGTGTCACACTGTTATCACGTGGATGCAATACGGGTATGGCAGAAGCCAGGAGCCAAAGAAAGCTTCGCCGGGGCTTGATGAAGCCTCTGTGATGCGGACAGTAGAAGCAGATGACGGAGCCCGACTTTGGGAGGAGGGAGATGGGGGTTAGCTCCACGCCTAGCGGAGGAGTTCAGTGGAAGGAGGAGAGCAGAGCGGCAGTGTGTCTGGAGCAGTCCCCTCCGCGTCTCCGTCGAGGTGGATTTTTAATCAGAACAAAGACTGTGAGACCGTTTGTTGCCCTTACAGCTTCCCTGAGCCAGGGAGCCCCCAAATGCAGCTGTGTTCTTCTGGGTAGACTTAAATTTTTGCATTAACATATGACACTGAGTCATTGTATTCATTGCCCCCAAATTCCCATGGACTGTAGCCCACCAGACTCCTCTGTCCATAGAATTCTCCACGCAAGAATACTGGAGAGGGTTGCCATTTTTTCCTCCAGGGGATCTTCCTGACCCAGGGATCAAATCTGGGTCTCCTGCATTGCAGGCAGATTCTTTACCATCTGAGCCACCCTATAGATGAACAGGCTGCTCCAAAACTATTATTCTTGGTTCTAATAGAAAGAAGGGGACTGTTTTCTCCTGCCGGTCCTCATTTCCCTGAAATCCCAGTGTGGATGGTAGTGGCAGGCCAGGACCTCCCCGGCCCTGTGTGGCATGCATCACTGCTCTGACTGAAGGGTCCTGTACCCTGGTACAGACCCTGGTACCAAACTTGCTTTTGGTGACCCTAGAGGGAGAGAGCTTGTTAACCGCACGATGGTATCCGTGGTTCTCCAAGCCTGATCTGTAGGACATTCCTTGTGGGGGAGTTTCAGCACCGCTGTGCCCTGGATCACCACTAGGTGGGAGTGTAGAGCTTGGTGCTGGGTGAGGCCGAGGGTCCCTGGCTCCCTTGCTTGGGAAGTCTAAAGATCGTACTCTCTTCCTTATTGAACTCATCCTCTAATCTGGAATGCCACACCCGACACCTGCTACAGCCCGTGATCAGAGCTAGGAGGGATGCCGCGGTGCCCTGGACATCATCTCCCCCTCTGATCCCTTTGCATTCTCTTTTCCACATGGGACCATCGGCAAGTGTCTCCAGCCTCTGCCTCAACGCTTAGGATGGCTCGGGGACTTCCTGCCTCTTGAGGCAGCCCAGCCCATTTGATTAGTTTCTAGTTCCTACTGTATACAGTCATCCATCAGGAACTGCAGGGGTTTGGTTCCAGGAGCCTCTGATGCTTAAGTCCCATGGTCAGCCCTCCATATAAGTGCTTCTGTATTCTGGAATTCAGCCAACCGAAGATTAAGTAGTACTGCGATACAGGGGATGTGGGTTCGATCTCTGGGTCAGGAATATCCCCTGGAGGAGGGCATGGTAACCTACTCCAGTATTCTTGCCTGGACAATGCCAGGGACAGAGGAGCCTTGTGGGCTGCAGTCCATGGTGTCACAAAGAGTCACGCAGCAGGTCTTTATTGGAAATAAATCCCCATATAAACGGACCTGTGCAATTCAAACTCGCATCGTTCAAGCGCAAAGCATATATCAATGTAATTTGGAGCTCAGTTCTGTTCTGCTGTCTTTCACAGACAGCCTTTCGTAGATCTGAGCATCACATCTCTGCTCAGGCTTTTTGTGTCCTTCCCCAGGCCACACATCTGCAGTTGCTGCCGCTGTTACTTACCTGTCTTGGGTCCAGACCTCCCGCTGACCCCATCACTCCATCCTGGGCATGCCCGCCAGTATCACCTTGCCTCAGGACTTTGTGACCTTACCAATGCTGTATACTATTGCACTATTTATTCTGTTACTGAGAATACTGTGCTTTTTAAACGAAGCTATACCACTATTTAGGCACCAAACCCAACTGTTGGTTCAGATTGAATGGGCAGTCAAGCAGAAAATTCCTGGACTGTTTGAAATGAACTATTCTTCGACCAGATCTCTCTAACCCTGCTATTAATTGAGCTGTTGAAACCAAGGGTAGGGCATTTATTCATTTATCGTTCATTTTAGTATTTTTGACTTTGTGCCATCACTTCCAGCTTCTTAGAATATATTTGAATATTAATTGCAGGTCATATATTAAGCCAGCTTCGCAATAGCTCAGTTGGTAAAGAATCCGCCTGCAATGCAGGAGACCCTGGTTCGATTCCTGGGTTGGGAAGATCCACTGGAGAAGGGATAGGCTACCGACTCCAGTATTCTGTATAATATAGTAAGCGCCCCTTCCAGCCTTCTGTTGCCTCTAAATATGATAACCAAAATGCTTAATAAAATGTTGAGCAGAACAGAACTGAAAATAGAGTTCTTGCATACCATTTGCCCCACACTGACATTGAACAATTAAGGTCCACGGTACATACTGGAAACTAAGTGTTTGATGAATGACTATGTGATATACTTCCTTTGAGGTATGCTTGTTCAGCCAGCCATGAAGCTGTCTAATTATGCTATCATCTCGCAGACCTTTCTCCATATAGGAAATTTCGAGCATGTCAGAGTTGGGCCTACTTCTGATATTTAACCTAAATAAAGGCATTCTGCCTTTGCACTACACAGACCAGCCTGTTTAATAATTCAGTAAAACAAGAGATTTGCATGCCAGGACTTCAAGAATCCTTGCCAAGTCCTAGTGGCCCCTTCCATTGGGTCCAGGTGTCCTGCCTTTTAAATGGTCACTCACCAGACTTTATTTCCTCCTATTTAAATGAAAACTATGTTGTGCATAGACATTACATGCCAGACAGTCAGGGGTTTCACTCAAGCTGAGAATCTCGCAGGATGGAGGGTGCTGGGCCAAGCAGCCCAGTGGATCGCCCTGACCTTGGAATGCATGTTTAGGACTGTATGTATCAGATTCTAGGCGTGTCTTCCTTTCAGAGCAGTTAGCTGTTATTTATGGGACTTGGAATTGGTCGGGATCATCTCATTTTCCTGTCACTTCTGAAACAAGCTGAATCCATGGTAATGGGTAGGGGTTACAGAGATTTTTGCGTGATAGCAAAGATAGAAGTGTCTTCCTTTATTAACGTTTGTTTTTCCTCCCAGAGATGACTGAATCATATGTATAATTTACAATAATAGTCTTTTTAAAGTGTGTTTCCTTAGAGTTTTTGAAGACAGAAAGAACCAGGAGAAAAGAAGCATCTATTATTTAGAACTGTATCAGGTTTAGGTGACCCCAAAGGAAACAGCTGAGTTCTCCCTAAATATTCCTGTATGTACTTAGTCGATGAGTCGTTTCCGACTCTTTTGCGACTCCGTGGACTATAGCCCACCAGGCTCCTCTGTCTAAGGGATTTCCCAGGCAAGAATACTGGAGTGGGTTGCCATTCCCTTCACTAGGGGATCTTTCCGACCCAGGGATCGAACCCAGGTCTCCTGCATCGCAGGTGGATTCTTTACTGTCTGAGCCACCAGGGGAATAACCCTAAATATTAGCTGCTTGTCTCCAAGGCACCATCAGTTCTGTCTCTCACAGCACCTAGTTTGGTTTCCCAGCACCTACTCCATTCGAAAGAGGCTGAGATGTTTACTTAGGAGCTTAGGTGTACAGGCTGAGTTTCTCACACCTTGCTGTGCATATGAATCATCTGGGGATTTTGTTAAAATGCAGACTCTGAATCAGGAGCTTTGGGTAGGACCTGAGTCTCTGCATTTCTAAAGCTGCTGGGGGAGCTGGTCTGAGGACCACACTTGGAATAGCAAGGTCATATGCCATTGAGCTAAATTTTAAGGTACTGGTGGAGAGAGAGCTATAAATGTAGATGTGAAGATGCTTAAGATGAATCTATTCAGAACAGTGATTAGCAGGCAAATCATTCATAGTAAACCTTATATAAATTTGTCTTGATCCATCTATTGACTCCCTGTTCACTTCCCCTTTCCTAATAATAATGTTTGAATGTGATCTGCATGTGTGTTGGTAACTTTGCAGTTATGTAATCTTGCGCAAGCCCATGTTTCTGCTGCGGCAGGTGCATCCGGAGACGCACGCCTCCTCCGGGGGACTCAGGTGAATGAACCATTGGTGTGTTTCAGCACTGAAAAGGCAATTAGGGACATGAAGGCCACTTGTCTGCCGCTAGAAAGGAACTCTAAAAGCAGACATCCACTCTCCTTTCTTCATCTCTTTTTCCTAGGCTCTTTCTCTCTCCTTTTTCCCTCCTGTACTTTCCACCTTCATAGTTTATCTCTGTTTTGTTTTTTTTTCATCCCGTGTACCATCATCTGATGGACCAGGGACACAGTGTCATCCTGTGGCGCCCTCTCGTGGCTCTCTGAAAAGATAGCTGGACACAGTCCCTACTCTCACGGTGATTTCCCCTGCTGAGAGAGCCGATGAAGCACAGGACAGGGACACGTGCCCCAGAATTACAGAGATCCAACTCTGTAGCTGCACTGGTAAATAGGAAATATGGTCCTTCTAAATGTAGGAGGGTGAGTTGAAATTTGTATCAGTCTGGCCCCAGGGTTGCTCCAGTTAATCTTTGTATCCTTGACTTGTTGTCAGTATTATCTGGAAAAAGATGTTTATCAGTGTGGACCACTTTTTAGAAGAGTGCATTTGAATTTGTGTATTAAGGCCGATATGTTTTAGTGGTCCATTAGCAGAAAAACCAGCCATGGAATCTATAATGAGATCTTTAAGGCCAACAGAGCCACCCGGTGTCTCTCAAAACAAACAAACAAAAAAAGTGTAAATAAACCAAGGCACTGCTAAGAACCAAGTCGGCATTGTTTTTTCAAATTCACTAAAGCTGAGTTCTGTTTTAAGAAGTACCTTCAGAGGGGTTTTCTAGTTTTGTGTATGGTGCATTCCATTGTGCAGCAGTTTTATATTTGCATTGCTAATGGACCTCTTTGCAAACGTGTTTGACATTTTACTTGGCTTTGAAAGGACTTTTATGCTGCTATTTTTTTCTTCCCTAGAGCTGCCTTGGGCTAATTAACCTATTCCCTTACTGGCTGGGCCTACTATATGCAAATACCCTCATTCTGGATTCTGACACACTCCTCTTACATGAACATCCCTAATGAAATCCTGTGGGGTTTTATTGGAGCAGTGCTACTGTGGGGCCAGCAGGGGGCGCATGGAGCAGTTCACGTTGAGTCCATCTCCTAAATTACTTTTCCTTTGCTAGTCCCAATGGGAATGCCAGAGCTTATGCAATTCTCTTAGAGTAAGTTGAAACCTAGAGATAAAAGATCAGTATCAGCACTTTTTAAGCACTCAAAAGGGTCAACTGTTTTCAATTTTGGTAGTTTCATTTTATTCTGTCGTTGGTTTGAAAACAGCACTGTCATCTCAGGAGATTTGTGTATATTAGGTGTAAATTACATGCCATGCACTTCCTAGGAGAAGGCTATACAGAATGCAGTTACCTGGGGCTTAATAAAGCCGGAGGTTGGGAGGGTAACGCTGAAAACTGCTGCCTTACTGTGTCTGTTTTAACATCAGACTATAGAAAGCGAGTCTGGGTAGAAGAAATGCTAAAACCCAGGTCCTAGAATTCCCAGAGCCTGATTCAGCAACTTCCCAGGATCACAGCACCAGACTGCTCACAGCCTGTAGGCAGCTGTCACATCCGCCTCCTGTTAGCCTAACTCCTGTTGGTTCCACTGATGATCTGCCTCTTGTCAGGTGGACATCTGTCTGCCTACACAGTTCTGGTAACAGAGTTCGGTGGTTCCCAAAGACTGAGATAGGTGTCCATGAAAACTGGCTCCCTCCTTGTATGTCCAGGTTGAAACACAGAGGCCTGATTGGTCTAGTGGAGGCTTCATCTCTAGGGTTCATAGTGGACTGGCCCTTTCCAAGGAGAAGAAGGTAGAGAGTATGGACAGAAAATCCGAAGAGCACTTGGAAAGGAAGTAAGAGGCAGAGATGAAGCAAGCATGTTGCCCTCATTAGGGACACCCTCAATGCCTGATGATTGCATTTTTAAAAAACCAAACCATGTTCCTGTTTAAACTGTCTCATAGATTCCTTTTGGCTGTTACCGTATGAATAGCTGTACTGGGAGCTGTTTGGAAACGTGTAGAGAACAGAATTATTGGGGGCTGCCCCTGCTCAGCTGGCCTGTGTATAGTGTCTGTGTTTATGTCTGTGTGTATGTGTTAGGCAAAAGAGAATTGTTGTATATCCAGTATGGACCCAGAGTCACTAGAATCTTTGAGTAGCGCCTGTGGCAGAGCTTCCCTGATAGCTCAGCTGGTAAAGAATCTGCCTGCAATGCAGGAGACCTGGGTTTGATTCCTGGGTTGGGAAGATCCACTGGAGAAGAGAAAGCCTACCCACTCCAGTATTCTGGCCTGCAGAATTCCATGGACTGTATAGTCTATGGGGTCGCAAAGAGTCCTAAAGGACTGAGCCATTTCCACTTTCACTTTCACTATGGCAGAGGAGGACTCAGATAACCTGTGAAATCCCCTGGGGGACTTCTGTTCCTAATCTGGTCCTCCCAGTGCTGGCTCAGAGGACGGCTGATGCTGGTGCCATCCTCCTTGTAGACTTCATCTGATCCTCCAGAGGCTGGGTAAACATAGAGCTGAGAAGTGGGAGGGCCATTTCTGGGAGGGAAACTAAGAAATGCATTGTTTGCCCTCTGAAAAGAAAGTGAAGTCGCTCAGTCGTGTCCGACTCTTTGCGACCCCGTGGACTGTAGCCCGCCTGGCTTCTCTGTCCATGGGATCTGACCCAGGGATAGAACCCACGTCTCCCGCATTGCAGGCAGACGCTTTAACCTCTGAGCCACCAGGGAAGCCCAAAAAGAAAAGGGGGGGGGGGGGGGGGAGAAGAGGGTATTGAGAGAGATATCTTAGAAGACTTACTAAATCCATAAAAAAGGTTTGACTTGCTCCATGCCTTAATGATCTTCCCGATGTCCTACCCAACACGGCCAGCGTTTTACCTGCTCTAATAGTGGGGCTGGCGGCAGGATTTTGAGGGATTCATGAATCTCGCGGGAGGGTGTTCTTTTCCAGTGTTGATGTTCTGACTCCCTGTTCCCCCCACCCCTCTCCCTCTTGGTCCCGACCCTCTGCCTTTTCCCAGATTCCAGAGCAGCTGCTGGAGGATCGCACCCACGGGGAGATGATTCCTCATGAAGAGCCTGGATCCCCTACAGAAATCAAATGTGACTTTCCGTTTATCAGACTAAAACCAGACCCAGTCCGACAGTGAAACGGTCACCGTGGAGGGGGGACGGCGAAAAATGAAATCCAACCAAGAGCGCAGCAACGAATGCCTGCCTCCCAAGAAGCGCGAGATCCCCGCCACCAGCCGGCCTTCCTCGGAGGACAAGGCGGTGCCCAGCGACAACCACCGCGCGGAGAACGCGGCATGGCTCCCCAGCGCCCGGAGCCACGTGGGCGGGCGGCTGGGGCCAGCGGGGCCCCCGGCGGAGCTCGGTTTACAGCAGGGAATAGGTTTACACAAAGCGCTGTCCACGGGGCTGGACTACTCCCCGCCCAGCGCGCCCCGGTCTGTCCCGGCGGTGGCGTCCACCACGACGATGCCGGCTGCATACCCGCCGCCCCCGCCGTCCGGGGCCCCCGTGTCCCCAGTGCAGTACGCCCACCTGCCGCACACGTTACAGTTCATCGGGTCTTCCCAGTACAGCGGGCCCTACGCCGGTTTCATCCCTTCCCAGCTGATCTCGCCCACGGCCAGCCCGGTCACCAGCGCGGTGGCCTCGGCCGTGGGCGCCGCCACGCCCGCCCAGCGCTCCCAGCTGGAGGCCTATAGCAGTCTGCTGGCCGACATGGGCGGGCTGAGCCGGGCCTCCGGACACAAAGCTGAGCCGCCGCCGCCGCCACCGCCGCAGCACCTAGGCCGGACCGCGGGGCTCCTCCCCCCGGGGTCCCCACCGCCGCCGCAGCAGAGCCAGTACGTGCGCATCTCCAGCTCGCCACAAAACGCCACGCGCCCGGCCTCGCCGCCGGCGCTCCCCGTCCACCTGCACACGCACCCGACCATGATCCCGCACACGCTCACCCTGGGGCCCTCCCCGCAGGTGGTCGTGCAGTACACCGACTCCGGCAGCCACTTTGTCACCCGCGAGGCCACCAAGAAGGTGGAGAGCAGCCGGCTGCAGCAGGCCATGCAGGCCAAGGAGATGCTGAACGGGGAGGTGGAGAAGGGCCGCCGCTACGGGGCGCCCCCCGCGGCCGACCTGGGCCTGGTGAAGGCGGCCGGCAAGGCCGTGCCGCACCCGTACGAGTCCAGGCACGTGGTGGTCCACCCCGGCCCCGCCGACTACAGCGTCCGCGACGCCTCGGGGGTGCGGGCCTCGGTGATGGTCCTGCCCAACAGCAGCACCCCCGCCGCCGACCTCGAGGGGCAGCAGGTCACGCACCGGGAGAACTCGCCGTCCGCCCTCAACGACAAGAGCAGCCTGCACTTGGGGAAGCCCGGGCACCGCTCCTACGCGCTGTCCCCGCAGCAGGCGCTGGGCCCCGAAGGCGTGAAGGCCGTCGCCACGCTGTCCCCGCACACGGTCATCCAGACCACACACAGCGCCTCGGAGGCCCTCCCGGTCGGGCTGCCAGCCACGGCCTTCTACGCGGGCACGCAGCCGCCGGTCATCGGCTACCTGAGCGGCCAGCAGCAAGCGATCACCTACGCCGGCGGCCTGCCCCCGCACCTGGTCATCCCGGGCACCCAGCCCCTGCTCATCCCGGTGGGCAGCGCGGACCTGGAGGGGTCGGGCGCCGCCTCGGCCATCGTCACGTCGTCACCCCAGTTTGCTGCAGTGCCTCACACGTTCGTCACCACCGCCCTGCCCAAGAGCGAGAACTTCGGCCCCGAGGCCCTGGTCACTCAGGCCGCCTACCCGGCCATGGTGCAGGCCCAGATCCACTTGCCGGTGGCGCAGTCCGTGGCCTCCCCCGCCGCCGCGCCCCCCACGCTGCCGCCCTACTTCATGAAAGGCTCCATCATCCAGCTGGCCAACGGGGAGCTGAAGAAAGTGGAGGACCTGAAGACGGAGGACTTCATCCAGAGCGCGGAGATCAGCACCGACCTGAAGATCGACTCCAGCACGGTGGAGAGGATCGCGGACAGCCACAGCCCCGGCGTCGCCGTGATCCAGTTTGCCGTGGGGGATCACCGAGCCCAGGTAACATTGCGCCCGCATCTCGCAGGTAGGGGGACGCCGCGCCGTGCCTCCGCCCTTGCCTCCTGGCACCGAGACTTTCTTCCAAGCGGCAGACCTGTCTGCGGCTGTGCGGGTGACTGAGGGTGTGCTTTCACTTTCACTTTGTACCTAAAGGTTAGACATCTCACATTCCCCCCCAACCACTGTTCTCTTAAGAGAATTAAGCCCTAATGCACCCCGAAGCATTCGCTGTTTGTAATGAATTAATTTCTCTGCTTCTCCAATGGGGGCTGGTCAGGTACCATGCTTGGGACAGTTAAGAAAATCACCACTCAGGTTATTTTGCTGATGATGATCTGTGGTTTAGATGAGTAACCCTGATTAAGAAAAGCCATTTTCCACCTCTACCCCCACCCCCTTTTTTTTTTGGTCAGGAAAAGACACTGCTGGTTCAGGGGAAAATGTTAGGTGCCCAGAGTTGCCATATCCCATTACAACAGTGTTGTAATAACAAAATAACAGTGTTTTGTTATTGTTTTTATTTATTTATTTAACTTGGCTGTGCCGGGTCTTAGTTGCAGCACTTGGAATTTGTGACCTTTAGTTGTGGCGTGTGAACTCTTAGTTGAAGCATGTGGGATCTAGCTCCCCGACCAGGGGTCGAACCCAGGCCCCCTGTATCAGGAGCTTGGAGTCTTAGGCTCTGGACTACCAGAGAAGTACCAACATCCATGTTTTAACGTGTAGATTTTGTTATCATTTAGGTATGGTGAGGCCAACAGAGGAGAATACATCTGCCATTGAAAAGGTGGTGTGTGATACTCAGATCCCAAGAATAGAGGATATGCCAGGCCACGTGGGCTGACGTGCGGAAGCAGCCCAGGGTCTGTTACAAGGCACTAGAAGGGAGGAGAAAACGTGGACAAGAGCCTTTATTGTTGTTTCGGTGGGAAGAAGTGGGTGAGGCAGGGCAGCAAGCGTAGGTTTGGCTAGTTGGAATCATTTCAGCAGGCTCTGGGTACAGCAGCTGACCCTAGGTGTCTGATAGTGACCCAGAGAGTGAAAGTCCCATTCAGTAAGGAGGAAGCTCGGGTGTGGGTGTTTTCTTTGCAGGTGAAGAGCATTATCCCCGGCAGGGGAGCTGTAAGCAATGTCTAGGAATTAGCTAACCCAGGGAGGGACAGTCTCTCCAGTGTCAGCAAGACCCCAAGATGTCAAAGCATCAGATACAGAGAATAAAAGGCATGGTTCATATAATCTGGAAGGTCAAGGTTGTCCCAGGTGATCTCCTGGACTTCTGATAAATAGGAGCCCCAAGGCCCAGATGCAGCCAAGCTGAGTCATGCTAAAACTGGAACCGTGGTCAGCTCTTAATTTCCATGAGTTCCTCCAGTCCACTCTTTTCCAGCTTCTTAAATCACTTCAATGCATTTATTCCGCCCGTGTGTATGGAAACAGCAGTTTCACTGCCCATCTGGCTTGAAGTCAGGTTTGGCCCCCAGGCGGGGAACTTCCCAAGCTATAGAGCCTCAGTGCCTCTGGGGATGGGATATGACAGCACCTCCTTCAGTTTGAAATGAGTTGAAAAATGGCCTGGGCGTAACTGGTATTTGGGACAGTCAAAGATAAACAAACTAGTTAATGGTTTGAATTGTTTTCAGAATATTTTTAAAAAGATCAAGTGAGGTGGGGGAGTCTGATTTTCCAAAGCGTTTTCCAGGACTGCTTGTGAATGTCCGGATGTGGGATCTTGCACAATATTAGAGGGCCTGCGTTGCCAGAAGCTTTTAGCCCCGAAGACTTTTCTTTTTAATGGCGAGATGTCACTGTGAACTTTGGTGAGGACGAAGAAAAATTTCTCAGGGTTCTGATGCCAAAAAAAAAAGCAAAAATCAGGATATTTGGAAAAGGGCATCATTATGTAGAACTCCCTACCCGTGTCTAAGTTTCTGCTCCCTATCTGCATCCTATGTGGATTATGAGTGGATGGATCCTCATTGAAAAAAGAATGAGCTGACTTACTAGCAAAGTTGTCTTTTAACAGACCCCAAGTGAAGCCTGGGAAATAAACAAGAAGGAAAAGTAAATGTGTTTTTGTTTTTGTTTCTTTTTCATGATCCTTGTAATCCCTAAAGCACTACTGTGAACAGAGGTAAGCAGAGGAAGAGGGGTTATTTTGAAATGCAACTATCTCCTCCCAGCACCTCTTTTCAGCTTTCAGTAAAGAACAGCTCTGAGCTGCAGGCTCATCTCCAAGGCCGCAGGAGCCCCCGCAGACCAGAGCCTTACAGACCTCTAGGTTCCAGATTGACTGGCAGTGCGGAGGGAGGTAGCATCGCTGCGTGCTCGTCCCGCCTGATCCTCTGCAGAGCGAATGCTTAAACGATTGAGAAATCGGCTTCCATGTGTGAAGTCTCATTTCCTTCCTGTCGCCAGGCCACCGGTCTCTGGTCTCTTTACTGATGGCCAAGGTGCAAATTAGAAGGTAGCGGGTTTGTCAGGGCCTGTTCGCAGGCCTGTCAGGCCGCCCCTGTGTGGCCCGGCCGCCTGCTGGGAAGGACTCAAAAGGGTGGCTGGGGTTCCAAGCTGCAGAAACACAAGTGCAGGGCCCGGCACGCCAGCGATGTGTCACTTTACCCAGAAGCCTATCAGAAGCAGGCTGACATCATCCCAGCTAAAATACTCCACCAGCTGTGTTTGCCACAAGTGACGGGGCAGAGTCAGCCGAGAATCAGAGAAAGGGAGCGGGGAGAGGGGCGGGCGAGAGAAGGAAGGTCTGGATTTAATTTACACTCTTGAGGGCTGAGGGCTTCCCTTCCTCCTCAGGGGGCTCTCTGAGGGGTTTTCTCCCCTGTCCTGGAGATCCTGTCTCGGTCTTCTCAACCGATTAGAAATCTCTTTAACACTTGCACCCATTAGGGAGGTTGAGAGATGTGCAGAGCGTTTTCACTGAATTAGCCAAATCACGGATTTGACTGGGGAAGTTGTGGGAGGAAGGGGGTGGTTTTCTAAAGGATGGATGGCTTTGTGACCCCAGGTGTAAATCCTGCATGGATGCAGGACCACAGGGACGCTTGACTTCATAACCTACCCTGGGCGTCCCGGGTGAATGCGGTGTGGCTGGTGGGAGAAGCCCCAAGCCTGGGGTCTGGGCAGCGGTAGGAGGAAATGGTCCCACCTCTCTCTGAGCTAGGGTTTTGCTCATCACTAAAACGGGAAAATGATTCCTTATGCGAGATCATATCCTCAGCATCCTCTTGGTTTTTGTATTCCTTTGCTTTCCTGCCATGCAGAACAGCCCTTGTAAAATTTATTGGCACCCACTAAGCAAAAAAAATAATAATAATAAAAAGGGGGAGGGGATATACAGGGAAAGTTAACTGACTTCATGCTAATAGCATATAGATCCAGTGAGAAGGAAAGCCACCCTGTATAGAAACAAGGGGATTTTCACTGAGGGATTATTTTTAGGAGCCAAATTCCTGATTATTATTGTGATAAGAGACCTCCAGGGTGGTGGATCCGAAGCTTCGTGTGAGGCAGTGTAGGAGAAAAAACTTTTGCATATTTGTCCCCATCCCTGTGGTTTCGTCATTCCCAGAGCAGTATTCCTTGGCCCAGGCAAAGTATCCTTGCATCCCAGTTCCCCCAGGCTGGTTCTCCTCCAGGAGAATTAAAGGGGCATCTCAGGCATTGTCTGTTAGCCTGTGTGCACCACACGAAGCCTCTCAGTAGCCACCCATGGTCTCCTGAGTCTATGGTGAGCCCAGAAGGGATCCTTAGATGATAATAACATCCACATGGGAGCCAGTGTTATTCAACTGGAGGGCAGAGCATCGTCTGCTTGGGTGGGAAGCAGGTTAACTGGTCAGAAAATGCAAGACCTGGAGCTGAAAAGACCTGAGGCTGAATCTGTCCTCCACCACCGGAGCTTTGGGACTTGGTGCACACACGCTTCACGGTGCAGATGACACATGCGCCTTCCATCCGGCTCGTGTTGTAGTGTGAAGAATGAAAGTGGTTGTAAGAATGAAAGGAAAGTGAATCCAAGGTGTTAGCCGCTCAGTAGTGTTACTCTCTGCAACCCTGTGGGCTGTAGTCCCCCAGGCTCTGTCCCTGGAACTCTCCAGGCAAGCATACTGTAGTGGGTTGCCATTTCCTTCTCCAGGGGATCTTCTCAACCCAGGGGTTGAACCTGGGTCTCCTGCATTGCAGGCGGATTCTTCACCATCTGAGCCACCAGGGAAGAAAGGAAATTCGCTCAAAAGAACCAGTTCAGTAGGTGGGTAGTAGGTCCTCAGCAGTGTCAGTTTTACTTCCTTGCTTCCGCTTGGGTGGGACTTTGACCCTGAGAAGAGAAAGGTTAGGTCCTGAAAAGTGAATGAGTAAAAGGCTTCATGCTCTTACAAGAGCTTTTGGAAGAAGGGCCGGTTTAGCAAAGTCTGAAAAAAGGCTGAACTTTTCCAGTGAGCCTCATAAGCCATTTCACTCTGCCTGTGTTCCTGTGGCAGAGTCCCTAGGAGAGGTCCAGGAGCATCCCTCGCCATCACTGTTTCTATGAAGGAAGTTCCATGATCTCACGCTGGCTGTGTGCACATAACACTGTCTGGTTTTCCTGAGTGTGAGCTGGACTGGAGGGGTCATTTGATGGTTGAGCCCTGCACATCAGTGACCAATGCAGAAATGGGGGCTCATGCACCTCTCCTTTGCAGAAAGGATCTGGGCACCATGCCTGCTGAGGGACCCCCAGCCTGGGACGGCCCCCCTGGGGAGCCCTGGGCTTCCATCTCAGCAGCCGCCGCACCCCTCCGTCTCATGCTCCCCAGGCTCGACTTTTCTGAAGAGTACACGACATTTTGTCAGTATGATCGCAGGACGTTTTATCTGTGATGAGGCTACTTTATTCCTTTAGTGCTGGGCCCTGTGTCTCATTAGGGCTGTCTGTCGCCTCCCAGAGTCAGGAGCTGCCTGCTTCCTTTTACCTCCTTGGTGGCAGCTTAATATTCCGTGTCATTTTCTTCTCCCAACTCGTGTGTGTGTGTGCACACGCATGTGCTTGCACGCACACACCCATACAGCATGTTACAATGACGTGCTCACTGCACAGTCCCGGGTTCAAACCCCGGATGAGTCCCCCAAGATGAAAGGTTGTTGCTGAACCACACAAAGACGCTGGGATTCTTGGCCTCCGGAGGAGAAGAATTCAATCCGGGGCCAGAGACGAGGCTTGATCGCTCAGAGCTTTTGTGTAATAAAGTTTTATTAAAGTATAAAGGAGATAGAGAAAGCTTCTGACATAGGCATTAGAAGGGGGCAGAAAGAGTACCCGCTCGCTACTGTTAGCCATGGAGTTATATACTCTCCAATTAGTTATTACATTGAATCTAAAAGAATGTCTGGAGGTTGTAAAGACCTCACTAGACCTACTCCCATAATTTACATTTTAAGATAATAGGATTAGCCAGGTTTTTTCCAGAGACTGTCCGCAGGCAGGATACATTATTGTTATATAATCCTAAGGAATGTAGAGGGAAAATGTTTGTCCTTTCTTCCTCCTTGAGAATTCCAGACCCCTCTCCCCTTGGGGACCCCTAGACTTCTTATCAACCTGCCTAGGAAATGACTCTGTCACATTCCACTATTTTTTCACTTGACCTCCGTGTTCTGTGAGCCATCAGTGGCTGCATTATGCATTTAATGGGTTAACTGGTGCCTTAAAATAGCCAGAGCCCTCCTGCAGGCAGCGCTGACGCCTGTATAGTCCCTAGGCAGCCAAGGCAGACCGCTTGCCAAGCATTTTACACATGGGGCTTGGTGGATGTGAACTGTGACGAATCAGAAAATGGGTAGTGGTCGTCCTCGATGCAAAGCTCATTGCTGGCCCTGGGGTCCAGTGATTGGTGATAATCCTCCCAGCTCTAATGCCAGAAAAGCTCCAGCAGAGAAGCAATATCAAACACATTTTTGTCTGTGTTCCCTCCCCCGTCCCCTCAAAAGAAGAAAAATGCTCTGCTCTAGCATGTGTGTGATATAAGTGCCCCCACCTTGGGGATCTTACATGTGTTATTGAAGCAGATTATCTGGGATCATTGTAGTTTATAACTTTTTTTTTTTTAAGTAGACTTGATTGTTGAAAGTAGTTTTAGGTTTATAAAAAGTTGAGCAGAAAGTTCAGAGTTCCCAGACACCTAGAGTTTCCCGTTATTAAAATCTTGCATTTCAATGGTACATGTGTGACTTGTAACTGATGAGCTAATATTGATACATTATTATTAACTAAAGTCCATACTTTATATATTAGGATTTACTCTGTGCTCTCCATGCTGTAGGTTTTGATAAATGTGTGATATCACATATCCAGCCTTCCAGTGTCCTAGAAGATCGTTTCTCCACCCTAAAGATCCTTCATGCTTTGCCTAGAGCATGCTTTGCCTAGTTCCACACCCCACCCCCACCTCTGGCAATCACTGATCTGTTTCCATCTCTGAAATTCTCCCTTTTCTAGAACGTCATGCAGTTGGACTCCTGTAGTGTTGTAGCCTTTTCAGACTGACTGCTGTCACTCGGGAACATAAATTCACAGTACCTTCATGTTGTTCTGTGGCTTTGAAAGCTCATTTCCTTAGAGAACTGAATAGTACAAGTTTGTTCTTTAAGGCACGCATTTTCAGACCCTGGTGAAGAGGGAAGACAAGTGGGACAGACCCGTGTGCCCCAGAGCCGCCCCGGTCAGCTACCATTCGGGTCTCTGGGAGCCAAGAGACATTGCAAGAAGAACTCAGCTCATCCGTCATGTGGGGCTTGTGTTTGGAGGCGTCTCTGTGCTGGGATGTGGGTTTAATGAAACAGCTTCCACCAAAGACTGAGTCAGGCTGAGCGTGAACGTGATGAAATGTTTTAAATAGAACACTCACAGACTCTCTTACACTCGACTGAAGAGGTGTGACTGTTTTTATTAATGATTTTTCAACATTGAAGTAAATGGGGCCTCTGTCAGCCCCTCCATCTTTGCTCCAGTGTTTTCAACTTTTTTTTTTTTTTTTTGACATGGAGAATGTGGTCATGCAAACTAGCCTTCGAGGAGAGCAGACGGACTTTTCTCTAGGGGTGAAACAGGACCCAGAACTTCACTTGCAGACAAAGTTAGGGATTCCCAGTATAAGCATGTCACCAAAAGTGAGAGGTCCTCACTGACGCCCACTTCTGAGTCATGTCCTCACTCCTGGATGCAGGCAGAATGTGTACATTTGCAATAGGCTCGAGAAGAAAATGCTTTGTAAAACAGATGCCCTTCACATTTGTGAAAACAGGGATTCTCGTGAAGGAAAAGGGAGACAAATTTAAACAACAGACGTTTTGTTTTCTTTATATCTTGCTTTTGGTGATACATACATATGTGTGTGTATAGACAGAGCACCAATCTACTGTTGAAAAATACAGCCAAACAGCATAGATGTGCCTCTAGGCATGCACGGTTTAGATATGGTGGTCTGTAAGTAGCTAAAGGTACTTTACTGAACTTACACAAGAGCTGAGAATGATCATAAAAGGCGGTCATTCGCCAGATCAGAAAGCGACACTAAATAATTATCAGCCCAAAGTGAGGATGTTACCTCCCTGTCTTGGTTTCTTCATCCTGAATAGCAGTTGCAGGCGATCGTTTTAGAGGAGCTGGTTTAGTGGGGCTGGAGAGAGGGAGGGGAGGGGAGGGCAGGTTCCTCTTTGGAGCCGTGGGGAGTGGTGGGTGTGTCTGCAGCCACGGGAGGAGGGCGGGAAAGGGCACGGGAGGATGGGAGGTGACCACCCCTAAAAAAGAGAGGTGCTGGATACGAGGCATCCAGGGATGAAAGGCAGAGGGGGCCTCAAGCTGACACCAGCACAAAGGCTTTTCATGCTCCCATTTCATCCTCCGGTTTGCTTCAAGTGTTTGGAAAAGGATGTATTTATGTGATGAAAAAAGAGAAACTGGCTGTGTCGAGCTGCCAGGAGTTATATAACAGGTTTTGGTCTTGTATGGTCCTGCCCTCATGAATATATTTTCACTGGGGTTTAATCGGAGCCCATGAGCCTCGACAAGGTCATAAAATGAATTCATGGTTATTAGCGCAGAAAGGAACCTCACGCCTGGGGAGAAAGTAACTCAAGTATGACTCAGTGGGATCAGGGTGAGCGCCACGTCTGACGGGGGGCTGTGGAGTGAGGCAGCTGTGGTTCTCCTGGAACGGCGCCTGTGAAGGGCTCAGCGGGACCCAGGGAAGGTGCAGCTCCTCTCTGGGCGAGGAGCGTGAGCCCGGTGGAGTCCCGGCCGGGGTCGCAGGCCCAGGCAGCCTCTCTATAGCATCTAAACGTTGGCCTCTGTTGGTCGGTGGTACATTGCGGTGTTTTCACTCGTGGAGGGCAAACACAGAACCAGCCTTTCAGATTTGTCCTGAGCACCCATCACAGGCCGGGAGGTGTCCTGCACCCTGGGGGTAGAACGGTGAGCAAATCAGGCGGTGTCTCAGCACAGCACCCCCACTCCAGAACGTACAGTCTCTTGGGAGTTCCTGGGCAGAGGTGAAACAGAGAAATATGGAAGGAGAGAAAATGACGCATCAAAAGATAACACGTGGTGCGGGGAAAAAATAAGGCAGGCCAAAGAGGATGGGGAAAAGAAGGATGGAGAATAGTGAAACAGGGTGTTTGGTCTCACTCTATCTGAGAAGGGGGAGCAGGACGCGACAGGACACAGAGCAAGAAGGCTTGCAAGTGGAGGGAATAGCAGACGCACAGACCCAGAGGCACAAGTGTCTTTTGGAGTGAAAGGACCAACGAGAAGCCCAGCGTTACTGCGGTGCAGGGATGAAGGGGTGGGATGCAGACCACGCCGGGTTCACAGGGCTTTTTCTCCCAGTGAGAAGCTGGCTTGGCCTGGACTGTGGCTGTGGAGGCAGTGAGAAATAGTCTCATCCTAGCTGTATTTGGAAGAGAGAACCCCTTGGACCTGCTTGTGATTTGGATGCATGTGGTCTGGGAGGAGGAGCCCAGGAAAGTATGCCCAGGCTGCTGACTTGAACGCTGAAAGTGTAGGGACGCAGCTCTTGGAGTTGGGGAGGAACCCAGGAGGTGCCAGTGGGCAGGGGCGTATCAGGGGTCTGTTTGGGACACGTTCAGTTAGTTGCCAGTATACAGCCAGGTGGACGTCGCCAGGTGACGTGGTTGCCAGTATCCAAACAGGCCCTGGTGAAATGACTGGTTTTGCATGCATATTCTGGCTCCTCATTGAAGGCAGGAACTAGGTCTTAAACAGTAAGTCTCACGGTCTCAGTGTTACATTTTGAACTTGACTCAAACTGCAAAACCTGGAGCGTGAAACACTTAATATTTCTCAGCACCAGAGGGAGCCCCACATGGGCCTCAAGTTCAAGGAATTCAGACTCATTTCTGGTTTAAAGCGATATCATGTCACAAAATCCCACCATGTCCATTTCATATCCACAGTAGTACCTGTTGGCCTTGACAGCATGTTTTGAGGCAGATAATGCTCCTCTGTAAGGGAATTTCAAGCGGGCAGACCCAGCCATATACATTCTCATTGAAAAATCTGTCAGTATGATTTCATTAATTGTTAATGATCAGTTAAACTTTGAGAATGTTTACGTCCTTCTGACAAACCTAATTACAAAATGAAAATAATTTTGTTACGACTACTTCAGTGTGCTTATTTGAGATATGTACAATGAGAGTTTAACTTTCACCCAAGGATAGACAAAACCTTACTTTAGTTCACGTATATCCAGACCCCCCAAAAAAGTGCATTATCTAGATAATTCAGGCTACGGCATTAGGGAGGGAAGAATATTCATGAGGATAAGTATTAGCAAGGATAAATAATTAGGAGAAAAATAACATGGGGCCTGAGCCATGCAGTCGACTGCATACCGTGATCAGATGACCTGAATCTTTTGCTCCTAATTTGTATGGACCCAGCTGAAGGGGTGGCGTCTTTTCCTGGGATGGCAGAGCTCTCTGGGGAGAAGACAAAGCGAGCTTTTAGGAGGAAGGGACCAAAGGCAAGCCTTTGAAGTGACAGGGAAGATTTCCCCAAAGCTCTCTGGGTTAAAATAAATCCCATTATCATCACCCTTTTCAGCATATGTCTCAAATATTCTCCTCTCTCCTCCTCACTTTTCTTTCATGCATTTTTAGGTAAGCTGTTCAAGCTATCGGCCACCTCTCAGAATTTCATTCTAAGACCTGCTCTCAGAGTTTTGAGATGATAGAACAATGAAGGGCTTTTAAAATGCCCCCAAATATGGTGTATATGATGGGGGAGCAGGTACATCTATATCATTCCTCATGGAGTCATCAGTAACATTACTCGTCACAAAGGCTTTGAAGCCATCGTCTTAATAAGTCTGTCGCACTTGGCAACATGTAAAAGTCTTCAGATAGATTTGTACACAGTAGAAGTTATTTTCAGAATGTGAATATTGGCTGCTCTGGGGAATGTGTGTGATATGGCTGACACAGCAAGAACCTCTTGGTTAGTAGTTGTTGGGCTGACTGTCAGCACAGCTCTGTCCGGGAGCAGGGGGTCACCTAGGAAATGCAGCTAACAGACCCCACTTGAAGCAGGATTTGTTCCCTCCACTCTGTGTATGAGGCTCATGGCTTTAAGCGGTTTGGGACAGGGTTCATGGAGCCGGCTCCAGGCTGGTCCTCCCACTTGGAGCTCAGTGGGCGTCCCCATCTGATATGTAACTTGTAGGTATGTCTGCTTACATCTGCCTGCTGGGAACATCACTCTGTAATTGAGTATCAGCTGTCATATATAGAGAGACACTTGATTCGCCTAGCAGATGTAAGGCTGATGCTATTTCACCAATTTTCGTATCATGGAACAAATCCATAACCTCGGGTCATTGGATTCTATTTATTCCAAGTAACACTCACCACTTTTGGGGTAGTGGAAATGTTAAGTTCATCTCTTCTGGTGATACTACAGTATCTTTGTTCACAGGGACAGAGATCAGTAACATAGGAAAAAAGAAAATGGGCTTGGGGGCCACAGGGACTGGGATTAAATTCGAACTCCCATCAGGGTATAGTTCTGACATTAGGTCACTGCTTCAATCTCTTTGACACTTAGAGTTCCTTTTTTGTAAAATCGGAACAACAGAATTTTTCTCACTAGTTTACTGTGAGTATCAAATAAAATACTTTTTGTGAAGTATGTACCTAAATGTTTAACAGATAGTTGGAACTCAAAATTTTTTAAATTCTCTTTTCATTATTCAGATAATCCATAACAATGAAATTTTCCCCCAGATAATATGAACATTTATATGGGCTCATGCCCACACACTGGAGAAGGAAATGGCATCCCGCTCCAGTATTCTTGCCTGGAGAATCCCGTGGACAGAGGAGCCGGGCAGGCTACAGTTCACGGGATCACAAGAGTTGGTCACGACTTAGCAATTAAACCACCACCATGCCCACACACATACTATAGTAATAGGCTTTCATATAAATTCATTCTAAAAAAAAATTAAAAATTAAAAAAAAATTCATTCTAGTTGTTTTTTCTCAAAAACAGTCTTCTATGGAGCAAATAAAATTATATCATTCAAGAAATGCATCTAAAACAAGATTAATCGCAGTTATAAAAGAAAATAGGTTAAGTAGAAAAGCCATAGTCCATGTAAATTACATGAAAATTTACTTCTTTTTTTTTAATGAAAATTTACTACTTTTAAAGTGAGATATTTTAATTATTTATGTGTTTCTGGAAGTGTGTGTGCCTGTGCATGAAATTCAACAGAGCATTTTCAATATTATTGTATTTAGTCAATACAGCCATCTTTCCATATCTGTGGGTTCCACACCTGTGGAGTCAACCAATCACAGATTGAAAATATTTATGGGCAAAAAATTTCTAGAAAGTTCCAAAAAGCAAAACTTGAGTAGTTTCCAGGCAACAATTTACATTATATTACAAGTAGTGTAGATGAGTTAATGTATGCAAACAATGTGTAGGTTATATGCAGATACTGTGCCCTTTTATATGGACTTGAGTATCCTTTCAGTCATTTCAATTTATTGAAATTTATGGTAGTACATGGCGCATGTGTGGTGCTCTAGTTGTGTCTGACTCTTTGTGACCCTATGGACTGCAGCCTGCTAGGCTCCTCTGTCCATGGGATAACACTGGAGTGGGCTGCCACGCTCTCCTCCAGGGGATCTTCCCGACCCAGGGATCGAACCCGTGTCTCCTGCGGCTCCTGTGTTGGCGGGCGGTTTCTTTACCAGTAGCACCACCTGGGAAGCCTGCATGGCCCATAAGCAGCCTAGAAAAACAATAGCTACTGAAAGGATGCTGGGCTTCCCCTGCTTTTGGTATTTGTCTTCCAGATAGAAGAGAGGCTGACTGGAATACCCGGGGCTTGAGCGTGTAGCTGGGCCAGGCACGTGAACTGCTGTGTATTCATTGCACCCTCAAACCCCCTGAAGCGTTGCTCAGGTTTCAGGTCCTCGGGCAGCCCTCCCTGTTTTCTCCAGCTCTCTCTGGTTCTCCTCTTCCTAAATTCCTAGAACACGCCTTCATTTGTCCAGCAAATGTTTATTTTCAACTACATGCCAGGTGTTCTTTTCGGGGCCAGGGACACAGTGATGAACACATAAGTGCCTGCCTCATGAAGCTAAAGTACAGTCTTAACTCTGATGCCTGTTCGGCGCTGTCGTCGGTGAGGACAGCATCTGTCCAGTGAGTTAATAAAGCACAGGAACACACTTGGGGTGTGAGTCACACGCAGCGCCCAGCGCCTGAACACTAAGCAGGTGTTCCGGCATCCTGGGGAGGGGGGGCCATTGACCTGTTTTAACAAAGACCAGCTACAGAGCGGATACACAGTAAAACTGTATTTTTGAATACTGGATGGACTTTGACTGGCTTCTCTATATGATAAACACAGGTACAGCAGAAAATTAAGAGACTTAATTACATGTGTTGGTAGAGGCAGATTGGGGAACTGAGTCTTTTCTTCCGATCAGCTTACGTGCGAATGTATGTTTGTGTACATGTGTATATGCAATAAAACAAGGATAAAACGTCTTCATCTTTTCCTTCTTTCCCTTCTCCCTGTCTCTCACTGTTCCCACAGGTCAGCGTGGAA
Organism: Muntiacus reevesi; assembly: GCF_963930625.1. Lineage (NCBI taxonomy): Eukaryota > Metazoa > Chordata > Mammalia > Artiodactyla > Cervidae > Muntiacus > Muntiacus reevesi. Next base: position 41,356,198 of record NC_089268.1, read on the forward strand.
GTTTTGGTAGAGTATCCTTTTTTTGTGTTCGGACAGGGCTGGTCATCCTGTTGCCCAGAGAGGACCAGCCAGCTCTTTGATTTGCCGTGTTCCAAACTCTCCGTCGGGGACGTTTGTATCTCGCTCACCCTCAAGAACCTGAAGAACGGCTCTGTTAAAAAGGGCCAGCCCGTGGATCCGGCCAGCGTCCTGCTGAAGCACTCGAAGGCCGACGGCCTCGCGGGCAGCAGACACAGGTATGCCGAGCAGGAAAACGGGATCAGTCAGGGAAGCGCCCAGATGCTCTCTGAGAACGGCGAACTGAAGTTTCCCGAAAAAATAGGATTGCCGGCCGCACCCTTGCTCACCAAAATAGAACCCAGCAAGCCCGCGGCCACGAGGAAGAGGAGGTGGTCAGCGCCCGAGACCCGCAAACTGGAGAAGTCGGAAGACGAGCCACCTTTGACTCTTCCCAAGCCTTCTCTCATTTCTCAGGAGGTTAAGATTTGCATCGAAGGCCGCTCTAACGTAGGCAAGTAGAAGCCGCGTGGGGAAGGGAAAGCTGGCCCTCCTTTATCGTTTGTATCCAGATTACAGATGTACTGTAGGCTAAATAACTCAGTATTTACATGTTATCCTCTTACTTTAGGGTTCTGTTATAACCTTGTCATTAGACTTACAGCGGGCGTTGGGCAGGTGATTTGGTGCATATGCTTTTTCCGGGCATGTCTCTCAGCGGGTGGGTAGGTGGGGTGCCAGGGTAGGTCCAGCCCAGGCTCCAGGCAGGTGGTGGGCATCCTGGTTGAGATGAAGGTGGCCCCATGGCACCCGCCTTTTCTGGCATCATGGATGCACCCACGGGGGCACCGACTTCCACTGGCTTCAGAGGGATGGTCTGCGGGAAGGGAGCTGCGTCAGGGGCGTGTGCGCGTGCCTGTGTGCCAGGGAGGGTGCCTGGGTGACACTTCCGTGAGGGTGGCTCTCTCTCTCTGCCTCCCTCTGTCTTGCTCTCGGCACCAGACTGGAGGTCTGGGGGAATGTCCTCAGGAGGTTCCCCTGTGCAGAGTCGGCATCGGGGCCTCTGAGAGAGGTACCAGACAGCAGATGGAAAGTTAACCGTGTAAAAGAACATTTCCCCCTCCCCCCCAACTTACTTTACAATAAAAGCAACTTTTAATCGTAGAGATAAATATATATATATATTTCCCCCTATGGGGCCTGACTGCACTGATATTTTTTTAAAGAGCAACTGCCACCCATGGGATTTCGTTTCTGCTTTACCAGTGCAGTACTGATGTCTCCAGGGCGTCGTGGTGGGCAGGCGGCCCCTGCTGGCATCGCTCCGCACTGGTTGGGGGGGGCGCTGGGCAGCAGGGGTGGGGAGAGTGAACACCCCCTCCGGTCTCTGTGCAGTGTTAGGAGAACCAATCAGGTTAATTGCATTGACTTCGCTCCCAAGAGATAAGACACAACCTGCCCTTCAAAAGAGCTGCAGAAGCTCTTTGCTTTGGGTTTGCAAATCTTTTGTCTTTTAACTCTAGTACTGTTTATAGTTCATGACAATGGACAACTCGGGTGCCACTTTTTTCAGATTCCAGTGTGACGTGAGGAATTAAGATTTTGAAGATAAGCATATATATTACTATCTCTAAGTACTTAAAATACCGTTCACACTTTATTACCAAGCATCTTGGTCTCTCATTCAACAAGTACTGTATCTCACTTTAAACTCTTTGGGAAGAAAAACAGAAAAGAAAAAAAAAAAAACTAAGTTGCTTTCTTTCTTTCTTTTTTTTTTTTTTTTTTTAAACACTGTAACTACATTTCAGCTCTGCAGAGTTTCTCACGGAGCAAGATGCTGAAAGTTTCAAAGTGGTTTCAAGGAATGAATGTGAATTATGAACTTGTATGTGACAATGAATGACCACCAAGTACAGCCTGACAGGAGGCACTCTTCACTTTGATGTCTCAGAAAGGATTTAAAAAGCATATGCAGAGCTGGCAGAGGAACTGAGAGGGAAGGGATGGGAAAAAAAAATACTCACTTTTGTCCAGTGTTTTTCTTTTTAAGACGAACTTTTAAAGAACCTTGCGATTTGCACATCTTGAGTTTATAAATTTGTGTGATATTCCTGCAGTTTTTATTCAATAACATTGTGGGAAAGGCTTGGGGGACTGAACGAGCATAAATAAATGTAGCAAAATTACTTTCTAACCTGCCTAAACTCTAGGCCTTTTATAAGATTATGTTCCTTTCAAGATTCATTTTTGGTCTTCTTACCGTATCTGTCACATAAAACCAGGTCTTAGCAGGACAACTCTGAGAATTTTCTTCAGATTCATTGAGAGAGTTTTCCATGAAGACATTTATCTATGTGAGCAAGTTTGTTTTTTTTTTTTTCTAAGAAAACAATTATTATTGTTGTTATTAATGTTATTTTCAAAATGACTTTCTTTTTCCATCTGAAATCAAGATTTAATGTTTGGTACAAACCCAGAAAGGGTCTTTCACAGTTGAGACCTTTTATCCCCAGAGATCTGAAATATTGTTTGTGGGTTTTGAGTGTGCATTTTCAAGTGCTTAAAAGTTTTATAAAGAGAGAGAAATTTTTAAATATTCTTACTTGGAATGGCTGCAACGAATCTGAACAAATACCTGATTTTTCTTTTACCATTGAAAATAGTACTTTTTCCATCTCACAGATTTTTAAAAAATTCTTGTCAGCCCACATTCTGGCTTTCCAGTATTCCTTCACATTTAGCTCTCAGCAGAACTGATGATTTTTAGAAACCATTTCTGGGGTGTACCAAAAACATTGGAATAGGTTTTGAACTGCTAGATCCAGTCCTTGACTTTCTTCGGTTTTCATTACCCTCTCAGCATGCTAGCAGAGAGCTGAGTGAGTCCATTCTTGCAGTCATATTGCTTATTTAGTGCTGTATTTTTTTTAAACGTCTCTGTTCAGAGAACTTGCTTAATCTTCCATATATTCTGCTCAGGGCACTTGCAATTATTAGGTTTTGTTTTTCTTTTTTTGTTTTGACGGTAAGAGGAATACGGGGCTGCCATACAGACTGTCCTCATCAGTACCACTAACGACAGTGATTCACGTGGACTCAGAGAAACACCCACCACCTTTTGGCTTCTTTTGAGTATTGAACTAACCGGATCCACACCTCCAACACTAAAACGGGAAAACATGCGTGGTTTGGAGCAATAGGAACATCATCATTGTTTTTCGTGCTTCTGTTTCAGGTATAGGAATTATCGAAGAATCGGTTCTTTCTAAAGATTGTCCCATTTCACCTTCTTGCTTCTTTAGCGTGTGCAATACTTTCCGTGCCAATAGAGTCTGATCAGTGTGCGCTCTAGAGAAAGTGTAGGTAGGCCCCTCTTGGCTTTTTCCTTATTCTCTCCATCCTTTTCCTGTGCCGGCCAGAGAAGGGCTGGAAGGAAGGAGCCAGGTAGGGGAGAGCCTCCTGCTGTGCGATCGCCCTGCTCGGGAAAACCAAGGCCCGGGGGCAGGGAGCTCTGGGGGGAGCCCCGCGTTTCCCTCGCCCTGTTGCGGAAAAGAGCAAAGGACATGGAGGGGAAGAACGCACTCTTCCCCTCCTCACCGCGAGGAACAGTGGCGCGCAGGCGGGAAGGAGGCAGACCCATTTCTAAGGCGCACTCTGGAGCAATCGAGCCAGGATCAGCCCCTGTTCCACGGTCCTTTCCTCGAGTAGGTGGGCCCCCCGCTCAGGTCTGTGTCCTGGAGACTTGGAGCCGCGCCTCCTCCGAGCCTGGGCGGGAAGCGTGGTCCACCGCGTGCGCGCCTTCCGAGCCTCCGGCGCGGGTGACTGCGGAGGGGCCGGGCCTCCTGCGGACAATGGTCACCGCCCCTCTGTGGCAGCTGTCGCCTCCAAATAGGAAGGCCATCCGGAGAACAGGGGCCCTCCTCTCGTTGGCAGACGTGGGCAAGCCCCGGGGCCCCCAGAGCAGCCCGGTCACGGCGCCCGCGTAGCCCACCTAGCAGTGCCGGGCGTAGAAACCCTCCGGAGCCGCGCAGCTTGCGAGGAGCAGCCATGTGCCTCGGTACTGTGTCCACTTTGCAATATTTACCTAACCCATCTTTCGTTCTTACCCATTTTCCATTTTTAAACTAGTAACAGCAGGCCTTTTGCGTTTACAGTGGAACACAATCACCAAATTAGTCAGGGCGAAAAGAAAAAAAAAATTCACCAACAAACAAGGACCTCTCTTTCTAGGGATTTCTAAATATATAAAATGACTGTTCCTTAGGATGTTTCAACTTCAGAATTATTTCAGTTTGGGCCACCTTGGGGGCGGGGCGGGGCGGCTAGAGAGATGGATACCACTTACCTCAAATCTTTTCAAGTGGAAATCCAAAATTGCTTTTTTCATTTGGACGTTCAGGATGATTTTCTATGTCGGTCAATTTTGTGTCTTTTCCAACTCACCCCCCGTTTGTTTTGGGAGGAATGTTTTTTTTTCTCTCCCCCATTGCTGTCCTCAATCCCATTTCTCACCCTGAATCATGACCCTATGTGTGTCCTGTTAGGTGAGCGCGTTGGGTTTTCTCGCCCACCGGGAAATGGCAGCACTCCTCCTCCCCCCAAGGAACTCTGCAGAACCTTTCACACCTCTAACTCAGGGACGGGGCTGGCGTGTGTGTGGTACACTGACGTGTCCAGAAGCAGCACTTTGACTGTTCTGGGAGTAGGGTTGTACAACTTCAAGGAATGTTTGGATTTCCTGCATCTTGTGGATTTCTCCTTAGATACCACATAGATCGCAATATAATGCTGCATGTTCAAGACGAACAGTAGCTCCTAGAAATCATAAAATCCACTCTTTGCACATAGTTCGATCTTTACTGAAATATGTTGCCAAAATTTATTTTTGTTGTATAGCTTTGGAATTTTTTTTTTTTTTTTTAAGGAAACAATTAACAATACCCTTTAACATCTGTGACTACTAAGGAAACCTGTTTCTTTCATGGAGAAGAAAAAATCTCAAACGCTTTTGAAGACACTAAATGCCATGCTATTTCAGATCTGGGTGAAGAAGCAGAGCTCTGAGGACAGAAGGCCAGGCTTTTTGAGCTGTGTTGGTTGTCATGGCTACTGTTTGATGAACTGTAAGCAGCTCGACAAACCGTGGTCCATTTCCTCCTAAAACCCTTTGCACATCCTATCTCCTAGTCACCCATGATAATCCCAGGTGAAAAAAGGGCCAGCAGTCTCCATGGTCCAATCCTGCTTCTTCAGGGTGATGTGAAAGCAAGGGGAATTACACTGTGTGGCTTTTCAAGTGAAGCAGAAGCCTTTGCTTCCACCTTTGTTTTCAACCCAGAATTTCTGAAATAGAAAATTTAAGAACACATCCAGTAATAACTATACAGAGAACATACTTTTCTATAAAGCACATGCCTATGCCATTGTGTTACATTGGTTTCCTCTTTTTTTTCTCCACGGACAGTGTTGTGTTTCTGTTGATAGGGGAACTCCAAACTGTTTGCACACCTCTACTCCGGAGCTAAGATTTCTTTTACATAGATGACCTCGCTTCAAATAAGTTACCTTAATGATAGGATCTTTTCTTGTAGCACTATACCTTGTGGGAATTTTTTTTTTAATGTACACCTAATTTGAGAAGCTGAAGAAAAAAAAAAACTTTGAAGCACTCACTTTGAGGAGTACAGGTAATGTTTTAAAAAATTGCACAAAAGAAAAATGAATGTCAAAATGATTCATTCAGTGTTTGAAAGATATGGATCTGTTGAAACAATGAGTTTCATACCTTGTTTGTAAAAAAAAAAAAGCATAAAGGTTGAAAGTTACATGTTTTTTTGTATATAGAAATATGTCATGTCTAAATGATCAGATTTGTATGGTTATGGCCTGAAAGAATTACTACTTAAAAGGCTCTTCAACTATACCTATGCTTCCTCTAGGTTTTTGTTACATAGAACCCTCTTCTGAGGGAGAGTAATTCTGTATTTTGCAATTAGAGAATACTGTTCATTCCTATGCCGAAAGTACTTCTCTGAGCTCCCTTCTTAGTTTAAACTCTTAAGCCATTGCAACTCCTTTTTCTCCAGAGATGATGTTTGACATTTTCAGCACTTCCTGTTCCAGTAAACCCAAAGAATATAATTCTGAACAAGAAGTGTTTGTAACAAGGGATCCTGGCTACCAAGAAAATGGGACTCATCACGAGGACACACACACAAAAATGTTCAGCCTTCTCTCCCCCCCGACACCTCATTTCAATGGCGGGGGGTGGGGGGGTTAAACAAGAATTTCAGTTGAGATGCCTCGTTTCACATTGGTTTTATTTTGACTTTTTTTTTTTTTTACCATTAAGAGGCCAAAATTAATGTGGAGCAACTTCTCAGAAGTCATATTCTGTCCAGAAATCAAGCCAGCCAGCAGAAACTGGACAGCTGGCAGGGGAGGGGCAGGATGTTGAGCAGATCCCCCCTCCAGTTCTTAAAATTCAGAATCTGAGCCCCTCCCTTACATTACACTCGATGTTTCTGGTAGCTGACATTCACCTGTACGAAGGCGGGAGGGAACTGCGGCTTCAGTTTCTCATGTCCTCACGACTTGCATACAAATGGTTCAGCTGTATTAAAATTAAGTGCTTTTGGCCAATAGGTAGTAGCTCTCCAGTAACCGTCTCTTAAGGATTTCCGTCACTTTTCTTATCTGAAAGGACTCCAGTCTTCCACTGCAGATAATTGGAGACTTCACCCAAGTTTTCTTTCCCTTTAGTTTGTTCGTTTGCTGTCTGGGATGGCCGATGAGCCAGTCTCCTTTTCCATGGCCAGTCTGAAGGCCCCCTTTGGAAGTGCTGTTTACAGTCATCCTTGCCAAGGTAACAGTAACTGTCCTCTGGAATAAATGGCAAGTCTGAACGGTTACCAAGCTGGGTGTGTAGGTTTTCTCTGGTTCCCAACTCGAACCGCCTACTCTTCAATTAATCCAGTTCAGGAGTGGGGTGAATTTCTTTATTGTCAGTGAACATTAAACTTGATACCTGTGTGCATCAGTTCTGTGAATACTGCCCTTTTGGCCTTTTAGGGGAGGTTTTTTTTTTTTCCTCCTCAGCCTTCACTGTTCCCTGTATACCCAAATTAGTGTCAGCTGAAAGGCTCCAGCAGAGCCCTGCCAGTATTTTCTGGTGGCCTTTGGTTACGACAAGAGTCCTAATTTCTAGCTAGTGGGGTCCTGGCCCCGGGGCCATCTCTGAGAGTCACACTGATGTTGTTTTTCTAATATCAGCTCACGACCTACCAACCTTCCAATCGTACGCCTCCCACCGACCAAGGAAAAAGAGACACCAGAACTTTGAGGGCACTATCAGACTGACATGGCCAGTACAGAGGAGAACTAGGGAAGGGATGATGATTTGCACCTTATTGAAAAGAAAAATTTAAGTGCATACATAGTTAAGAGCTTTTATTGTGACAGGAGAACTTTTTTCCATATGCGTGCATACTCTCTGTAATTCCAGTGTAAAATATTGTACTTGCACTAGCTTTTTTAAAACAAATATTAAAAAAAAAAATGGAAGAATTCCTATTCTATTTTCTAATCGTGGTGTGTCTATTTGTAGGATACACTCGAGTCTGTTTATTGAATTTTATGGTCCCTTTCTTTGATGGTGCTTGCAGGTTTTCTAGGTAGAAATTATTTCATTATTATAATAAAACAATGTTTGATTCAAAATTTGAACAAAATTGTTTTAAATAAATTGTCTGTAAACCAGTACAAGTTTATTGTTTCAGTATACTCGTACTAATAAAATAACCGTGCCAATTGCAAACGTGTCTGTGCATGTGTCAGGTCCTCAGAAACCAGGGAGGCTGAGGAAGTGGTGGTCCTTCTTCCTTCTTGATCCGCGGTGATCCCTGGGTAGGTTTTTGGTGGCAAGGGTGACATAAGGCTTTGTTGCCTTTCTTACTAATTTTGGGGAGTGGGAAGAGGGTTCCGTCATGCTTGAGATGAGAATCAGATAAAAGGCAGGTTTCAACATCTGATGTTTCAGCTTGTTCCATTTGTTTCTCCTCTCTGCACACTGCTGTTTTTACAAGAGATTTTTTTTGCTTCTTAGCAGTATTTGGCATCTTTGTGAGCTCGTAGCATTATCGATATGTTTCTGTATGCTTTGCTGCACACTGGTTAATGGCCTGAAGGTGGAAAGTTTGTCTGTGTTTCTTGGAGTTCACGCCTGTTTTTGCATGGTGCCCGCTCTCAGATGGAGGAGGCTTGGCAGTTGCCCCAGAAGGGAATTCCTCCAGGACCCAGTCAGGTAAGGCCCTCTGCCTGCATCTGCACGTGTGTCTGTCCAGTCCTTCCAGCCCTCAGGTTCTGCAGTGCTGGAAGAGAACTCTTGGCATCCAGTTCAGCGTTGTTGCTTATCCCAGGCAGGGACAGGCATCTCCTTTCCGGTTAGTCATCTTGCTTCGGTGTATGGGGACATCTCACCAGGACTCTGCTGTTAGGCCTGTGGCATCGAGGTCCTGTTGTACTAAGAATGCTAGTGTGAACGAATGTTGGTGTGTAAATTAGTGATGCACTGAGACTTGAAACCCAGACAACAAGGCTGTCCAAGCCCTCGTCCTCCAGAACAGTCTGGGCAGACGTGGGCCGCTCTGGTGCAGCAGTCTGAACCGCCTCCTGCTCTACCGTTGTTAATAGTAGCTGCTAATGGTCCTGACAAGTTTGGGTTCCAAGAGCTGTGAGTCGTACCTGAATCATTCTGGTTGATGAGAGGAAAGTCTTTGCTTTGCAGGTGGCAACTCAGTCAACCTTGAAACAGCCAGGAGCCTACAGTGCACAGGAAGCCCTGTACAATAGCAGGTCTGACGGCGTCCAGGGCAGGCTCCCCCATGCCCACTGCTACTGGAGGCAAGGATGAACCTGCAGAGGGTCAGGGAACCTTAGAAGTGAAACCTCTGCTTCAGCATGGTCCTGATGAGGTTCTGGCTTCTGCGATCATGTTTTCACTTCCCTAAAAACCAGGTGAGGGAGGAACCTGCCTCACTCCCCTTGGCGGAAACAGAGCAGGTAGTCTGGAAAATCTTTGCACAAGATGGATAAAGCAGGCACATGTCCTCACGGATAGGACTGGACAGCCCCAAGCGAGACAGGAGTATGAAGAATGCTGTTCTGGAAGTTTCCTGACTACTTACTGGCAGTCCCTTAAGAGCTTTAAGACTTCTCCACTTCTTTCCCTTCTTTTGCCATGAAGGATCTCTTAAAACTAATGAACTCAAGGGCTCAAGTGTAACATACATCTACCACAGGTACAGAGGTTCACACCTCAAGACAACCAGGCAGAAAAGGTGGGGTACCTCCAGCTGCAACGCACATCCAGCTAGAGGTTCAGTATCCTTCAGACTCTCATCTCAAGTGTGTGGGCATTCGTGTTCCTATAAGGATTATTCTGGGTGGATTTAGGAGGAAAAAGTATTAGCACGGAGCTCAAGTTGCTGGATTTTTAAATGTATTCTTCTAAGACTGTGAGACTGGACCATAAAGAAGGCTGAGTGCTGAAGAATTGATGCCTTCAAATCATGATGCTGGAGAAGACTCCTGAGAGTCCCTTGGACAGCAAGGAGCTCAAACCGGTCAGTCCTAAAGGAAAACCACCCTGAATATTCATTGGAAGGACTGATGCTGGAGCTGAAGTTTTCCAATACCTTGGCCACCTTATGCGAAGAGCTGACTCATTGGGAAAGACCCTGAGGCTGGGAAAGATTGAGGACAGGAGAAAAGGACGACAGAGGATAAGATGGTTGGATGGCATCACTGACTCAACAGACATGAATCTGAACAAACTCCGGGACATAGTGAAGGACAGGGAAGCCTGACATGCTGCAGTCCTTAGGGTCACAGAGTCGGACACAACTGAGCAACAAAGACTAAATTCAGGCCTGGAAGTCCCTGGAGTGTGGTGGTTTGTTCGGATTCCTCATACATTGTCACCATGAGCATCAGGCTGTTAATTCGCTCTCACGCAGCAGGAGTGAGTGGCTCCTCTCTCCTCCAGGGCCGTCACTTGTCTCTTCAAAGAAAAATTAACTCCTGTATCTGCTGCTTTAGCCTCATTTAAAAGGAAATAAAGTAAAACATCCTGGGCTGCATACACTTCCCAATCCTAATACTCAAGTAATGCTTCAAAAGAAGTGGCCGGTCGTCATTAAGGCACGAGGGTTCACTGTTTAGACAAGTGTCACAGTGCACTGGGATGGGACTCCCACCAAGGCCATGAGTCTTTTCTCCAAGAAAGTACAAATGTCATCAATGAATGAATGGACCCTTAGACAGCAGCGCCCACGGTCCCTCCTGGAGAGTATTCATCGCTGTGACGAGGGGACGCTTCTATCTCCAATTCTAAACCAATGTCAAGGCTTCAGCTGCTTTTCTCAACTTTTTAGTGGGTAACCTTGAACGATCTCCTGGAACTTCTTCAAAATAATGTTATCTCTTTGAGAGAGGAGGAGGAGAGGGGAGAGATGGAGGAAAATGAACCAAACGAAAACCCAGGACAAGACTAGCAGGAGCACAGTGACAGAGGACCTGTCCCCAAAGGCAGGTGTAAGAGATGCGGCGGAAGTGTGTCCCCGCACCGTGCAGACACCTGCAGGAAACCAAGCTCACCTGTCCAGGTGATTGCTCTCATTCTTCTGCAGCATCTGTGAGCTGGATGGAGGGGGGGCTGGTTCCTCTGGTTGCGGCCCCCTCCCCCTGCCCCTCTGCCTTTCCCACCCAGGTACCTTGACCACCAAGAGCCAGTCGTGGGAAGGAAGCAGAAAACCCCCAGCTCCCCCAACAACTTGGTCCTGTAAATGCAAACTCCAGCACGCAAGCAAGTCTTCGTAGCATTATATTAAAGTGAAACCATTTTCTTTTAAAAAAAAAAAAAAAAGCATGAATATTAGCTTCAACAATGAGGTTACACATTCCGGGCAGGTAAGCTCCAACCGCTAACCCTCTGAGTGCTCGACTTCTGGGCCCCTCGACCTAGGGGAGTCCTGCGGCCTCCAGGTGATGAGAGGAGAAGAGGGGGCTGCCCCCACACCCCAGGGCCTGCTGGAACCTCTGCCCTAACACGAGGAGATGGAAAAGCAGGTGTGTATGGACGCCTCTGCTGGCCGGAGGTGGCCTCGTCCTCGGGGTTAGCTGAACACGGTGTTGTGTTGCTGGGTCACTCGGATGAACGTGGCCCTCCGGCTGAGCTCTTTGAGTTTGGCGGCCCCCACGTAGGTGCAGGTAGACCTCAGTCCCCCGAGAATATCCAGAATAGTGTTCTTGACGTCCCCTTTGTAAGGCACTTCCACAGTCTTGCCCTCAGAGGCTCTGGAAGAAAAAGGAGGTGTTTGTTTCAGTCTGGTTCTTTTCCCTGAACTACCCAGCCAGGGTCCCCAGCTTTGGCACTTGAACCCGCCCCAAGGCACTCGGGCAGCTGCATGCCACCCTCTGATCTGACCCACGCTGGGAGGACCTCGGCCTTGCTGCACACACCACGAGGGTCAGGCCAGCATCTCGGGTGGACACACTCCTCCCACCCAAGACGCACAGCCTGGCTGCTGACTGCCCAGAGTGCCGGGAACACAACGTGTCCATCAGCAACTCCTGAAAGAGTCGCAGACCGGGCCAGCACCCCACCACCTCCTGCAAGTACACCAATCCTTCCATCAGAAACCAGCCCCACCTTTCCATCCTCCACTAATCCGTACATGGGCCTCCAGCTGACCCAGAGTCCAGAACACCGACGGGGTAGGGGAACAGACCTCCCAGCACGGCCTCTCCTGCTGGCCCGCCCTAACCAATAACAGAACAAGCCCAGAGTGTCCCCTTCCCCCACACCCCTGCCAGCCCTCCAGTCGGCATCAGACAGAGGATCTTCACAGGAGATGATCGAGAGAGGGAGAAGGGACAGAGAAAATGGACAAGTGGGTGCTGCGAGGTCACATGGAAACCTCCACCAGTGAGGTCAGAGTCTCCACTCGCACGGCCTTTGTTGAGCACCCCTCGGCTCACCTTCCTGCGTGTCTGCACAAATCACCATGCCTAGATGTGGTGTGGGGCATCTGCGAGGTGGACCCAGAGGAGAACTAAGGACCCAAGGCACTGGTGAGCATCCTTCACGTTTTCTGGGTGACGCTCAGAAACTCAGGTCTGGCTCATGGCACAGACGTTAAACCACGTCTAACTGTCCTGCTGAGTCCTTGTCCCACTCTTCCTAAGGCCACCAGGCAACATTGCCAGATTGCGCATCACCCCCCTTACTGCAGGTTTTAGAGATGCTGTCTAGACTTGCGTGAGACGGGGCATTACAGGAAGGGAGTCTCCAGTCCACGCAAAACTCTGGCCCCCATCCAAGGGTCAGGAAACCTGGACATTCTAGTGAAAGTCGCTCAGTCGTGTCCGACTCTTTGCCACCCCCTGGACTATACAGTCCATGGAATTCTCCAGGCCAGAATACTGGAGAGGGTAGCCTATCCCTTTCTCCAGTGTATCTTCGGGAACCCGGGAATAAACCAGAATCTCTTGCATTGCAGGCGGATTCTTTACCAACTGAGCTACGAGGGGAGCCCAGACAATTTACCAAATACTGGAACTTTAGCTGGTCTCTTCACATGAAAAACCAGCATCTCTTGATCAAAAAGTCATTACCTAGAGTTTCAAAAGGGTATTAACTCTCATGCATTGAAATCTACACATGGAAGACTACCCTCAGGTAAGATCTAGCAATTTAAACCATCGACCAGAACAAGACAAGGATGTCCACTCTCGCCACTGTTAATCAACATAGTTTTCAAAGTCCTAGCCTCTGCAATCAGAGAAGAAATAAAAGGAATCCAAACTGGACAAGAAGATGTAAAACTGCAGATGACATGATGCTAACATAGAAAATCCTAAAGAGGCCACCAGAAAACTACTGGTGTTAATCAATGAATTTGGCAAAGCTTCAAAATATGAAATTAATGCACAGAAATCTCTTGCATTTCTATACACTAACAATGAAGGATCAGAAAGAGAAATTAAGGAAACAATACCATTTTACCATTGCAACAAAAAATGAAAATACCTTGGAATAAACCTACCTGAGGCAAAGACCTTTCCTCAGGTAAAGGAGAACAGTATGGAGGTTCCTTAAAAAACTAAAAATAGAGCTACCCTATGATCCAGCAGCCCCACTCCTGGGCACATACCAGAGAAAAACCTTAATTCAAAAAGATATATGCACCTCAGTGTTTACTGCAGCACTATTTACAACAGCCCAGACATGGAAGCAATCTAAATGTCCATCAACAGAGGAGTAGCTACTGATGTGGTACATATACAGAATGGAATATTACTCAGCCATAAAAAGGAATGAAATTGTAGAACATGCAAAAACAAGGACAGACCTAGAGACAGCCATACAGAATGAAGTCAAGTCAGAGAAAAACAAATATGTAATAACATATATGTGGAATCTAGAAAAATGATAGAAAGGAACTTATCTGCAAAGCAGAAACACAACATTGTAAGCAAACAACTATAGTCCAATAAAAACTAAGGGGAAAAAAACCAAAAACACAAACCATCGACCAGACCAAGGGCTGGCCTAGTGGCTAGTTTACAGCACTGAGTTCATGAAGCCGGTCACTGGTCACATCCAAGATGACTGATACTGCTGTATTCTGTGACCACAGACCAACATGTGCATAATGTGCCAGAAATGATGACCATTTCATCTTTTAATAAACATTTCCATGGCCTCTCCAGGCTTATAGACACCCTCCAGATCCGCAGCATCACTTCTTCTCTAAGTGGCAATGATACTTTTTGCAAGTCATTTATCATTGATGCCCAAATCTTCTCATCTGTAAAATGAAGGGCTTTGATGTGTCTCCCAAGGACAGCGTGAGAACTAAGTGGGTAATGACTGGGAAGGAACTAGCAAAGCATAAATAACTCTGCCTTAATTAAATACAATGTCAAAGTAGGAGAACCAGTCTTAGGAGGCGATCAGATGATGGGGGGCAGGGGGATGCAAAGACACAACACGGATGCAGCCTAGAGGGCTCACACTGCCTCTTGATTATGCTTCTCACTTCTTCAGCACTTTCCTTCCGTGTCTAAGATTTGATTGAATCTACTTCCGGAACTGAGTCTTGGTACTCCTGAATCTATTTTCTGTTTTGTCTAAACCCTGCTGGAATCACAGAAGATGGTTTTTTGTTCAGCTCCTTGGTTTCTGTTCATGCTCTAGCCTGGTCCGGCCTTCCCTACCTGCTTTTCTTAGAAACCCAAAACAGATGCAGTGGCTAGAGGGCAAAGAGAGTCCTCCAGGCAAAGCATCTGGCTGTCACGCAATCGCAATGGCTCCTCTCCCAGACCAGCACATGGGAGAAGGCACAGGCCCTTGAACAATGGTCCTAGTAAAGCCTTAAGCCGCTTGGCAGAGGTTCAGGTCGAAGGGGAGGCAGTAAACCCCTTTCTCTCTCTCCCCCGACACTGTCTGGCCTCCTCCACCAGTCATCACACAGGAGAAAGAGGCCTTTGGAGGCTGCATAGGATGGGGTGTCCCTCTTGTCCTAAACTGTCTGCAGCTTCCAGGATGAAAGTATGAATGTAGCCCCCGGCTCCTCGTTTCCACCCCCCTGTCCCCATAACTACAATGTCTTTTCCTTATTGAGACTCCCCCAAAAGAGAAAAAGACTGCAGAGGAGTGGAGTTAGACTACCAATACCCGAGGAACACAGCTCTGGTGGGGGGGGGGAACCCCACCCCTCCCACCAGCCTGCCCACCTGAAATATCTCAGTGACTGAATTGTGTACCTTGAGCTTGCCTCAGACCTTACATAATGCATCCAAATCCCACATTCTCATGAAAGCTTTTGGGTGTGGAGTAAGTGGTAGGAAATGGAGGGTATCAGCCCATGGCAGGCGGCCGGAATTCCCATCCTTCTAAGGATTCAGGAGCTCCTGTCCTGTCCACATGGCGCGGCTTGTCATCACTGCCAACTCTGATGAGAAGCAATAGCAGACTCTACGGAGCAGGGCGAGGTGGTGAGTAAGTTCTGCCACAACGTTCTCCAAACACACGTACACACAATTAAAACGGAAATGGAACAAATAAGCAGCCGTGAGCATCCCTTCTGCAGACTGATATGATTAAATGCCTACAAATGCTGCCTGTCAACTGTCCAAGCCTGTAGGCAAGGGCGAGTCCTATGGGAGCTGCTGCAGGTGACACAGGGCATTCTTCCCAAAAGGTCTGACCTCCGTGAGGGGGTCTCACCCACCCCATCTCACATGCAGTGGGAGACCCATCCTTCCACCTGACTCACGCCAGGCTCCACAGGTGTTCTCTCAGGACAAGGCTGGGACATTCTGGCCTAACCCCCTGGAAGCCTAGCTGGTCCCCTCCAGGGATGGCTGAACAAGAGTCATAACTACTCACACATACCCCTAATTCCATTTCCAACTCGACTCCAAACACTGCCAATGCTAGTTGGATAAAAATTATGGCTGTTTTGAAAGAGGCCAGGATGGGTTTTCTAATCAAAGATGACATAAATAGATGGAAAGAAACCACGTTCTTGGATTGAAAGAATCAATATTGTCAAAATGATTATACTACCCAATGCAATCTACACATTCAATGCAATCTCTATCAAATTAGCAATGGCATTTTTCACAGAACAACAAAAAAATTCTTACAATTTGTATGGAGACACAAAAGATCCCAAATAGCCAAAGTGATCTTGAGAAAGAAAAGTGAAGCTGGAGGAACCCCCCTGACTTCAGACTATACTATATACAAAGCTACAGTTATCTAAACAATATGGTACTGGCACAAAAACAAATGTAGGTAAATGAAACAGGACAGCAAGCTCAGAAATAAATCCACACACCTATGGTCAGTTAATCTATGACAAAGGAGGCAAGACTGTAAATGGAGAAAAGACAGCCTCTTCAATAAATGGGGCTGGGAAAACTGGAGAGCAAAATGTTAAAAAAAAAACCAAAACATTCTTTAACATAATACACACAAAGAAACTCTAAGACCTGATACTATGAAACTCAGAGGAAAACATAGGTAAAACTCTTTGACATAAATCACAACAGTATCTTTTGATCCATCTCCTAGAGTAACAAGAAGGAAAATAAATGGGACCTAGTTAAACTCAAAAAAGTTTTTGCACAGCAAAGGAAACCATAATCAAAGTGAAAAGACAACCCACAGAATGGAAGAAATTATTTGCAAATGATGGCAACTAGCAAGGGATTACAATTCTCCAAAATTTACAAATAGCTCTTGTGGCTCAATATTAGAGATCACCTCACACCAGTCATAATGGCCATGATCAAAAAGTCTACAAAGAGTAAATGCTAGAAGGGGTGTGGAGAAAAGAGAACCCTCCTATACTGTTGGTGGGAATGTAAACTGGTACACCTACTACGGAAACAGTAAGGAGACTCCTTAGGAAACTAAAAATGGAGCTACCATATGATCCAGCCCCACTCCTAGACATGGTTGTAAAGGATGCATGTACCCCTGTGCTCACTGCAGCTCTGTTTACAATAGGCAGGACATGGAAGCATCCTAAATGTCCATTAACAGAGAAATGGGTAAAGAATATGTGGCACATATATAACATGTACACAATGGAATATTACTCAGCCATTAAAAATGAAATAATGCCATTTGCAGCAACCTGGATAGACCTACTAAGAAGTCAGAGAAAGATAAACATCATATGATACGGCTTCTATGCACAATCTAAAAAGAATTATACAAATGAATTTATGAATAAACTTACGGTTACCAGGAAGGAAGATGGGGGACAGACTCAGAGTCTGGCATTGACATGTACACACTGCTATGTTTACAGTAGATAACCAAGAAGGACCTACTGTATAGCACAGGGAACTCTACTCAATATTTTGCAGTAACCTATAAGGAAAAAGAATCTGAAAAAAAATGTATATGTATGTACAACTGAATCACTTTGCCATACACCTGAAACTAACAATGTAAATCAACTATACCTCAATTTAAAAAATGTAAGCCATACAGTTATTTAGTTAAATATCTTAATTTTAAAAATGTTTCCCAGGCCTTTCCCATGGTACCATAATATAAAGAGACTCGTATTCTTTGAGACCTACTTCCATCCCCTAGGTGTCCCACACTGCAGGTGGATTCTTTACCAGCTGAGCCACCAGGGTAGTTTAAGAATCCTGGAGTGGGTAGCCTATCCCTTCTCTAGGGGATCTTCCCAACCCAGGAATCAAACCAGGGTCTCCTGCATTGCAGGCTGACTCTTTACCAGTTGAGCGACAAGGGAAGCCACAGTAATATAAACAAACTTGGACTCTTTGAGACCTACTTCCATCCCACTTCTATAAGAATCAAGGGAATGTAACCTCACCAGTGACGGTGCTGTACCTACTCCCCATCCCACCCCCACATACCTATACTCCGCGACCCCTCCCGAGTGTTTCTTCATTGCTGTCTCTGAGCTCATCCCATAGAACAGCTTGAGCTTCTGTCCGTTCCTCTCGATCACCTCTCCGGCACACTCAGTATGGCCCGAAAACATTCCTCCCAGCATGACAAAATCTGCTCCAGCTCCTGCACCCCAAAGTGGGGACAAAAAGAAGCAGCAGAGAAAAGGGTCAGGGAAAATTCAGCTCCAGAAAGATGGAAGTGCTACCAACTCCCCCTCTCTCCTCCTGGTTATAGCGAGAAAAAGCCCAACTTCTCCACTCAGGAAAAAAGTTAAGGGCAGACAGGCACCCGACATTCTGAGCAACACAGCCTACTGAAGCTTGGTGACTAGTACACTAGGAAATCCTTAACTGTTATTGTTGACTTTCTATGACCAACGTCCACAGGTTAAAACAACGTCCTCTGTTAAAATCAGAGGAACATTAGAAGTGAGCAGCAACTCAGCGTGTTTTCCAATCTCATACTTAATGCAATAAGTCCTCCACCATGTCCCCATTGGGCATCTGGTCTACATGAAGGTCTCGGCACACTCACACTCTGTATAGATGTAAAGGGACCTCAGAACAGACAGAACTTCCTCCCCGAGAGCTTGGGCATGAAGGAGAGAAATCTGTACGTACATATATGTATGTGTGTGTGCGTTTGTGTGTACGCGTGTATGTCTGTGTACATCAAACACATATACACACATCTATCTACAGATATATCCTGTAAAACTCGACTCACACCTCTGTTGTGATAAACATTTGACTTCCAGAGTAAACAACACCCCATAAAAATCACCAAATGACATGAAACTTCCAGGACAGGTACAGAGGAGACTGGAGTGTTGCAGCTGCCTTTGGAGGTTATGTTGGATCCAAACCAGGAGCGGTAGGACCAGGGCTGACTCACTGCTCTGTCCTCAGTATTTATCACAGCACATGGCAGAGGTGGCATGACTAGTTGGAAAGTAGAAGGCATACATGGAAGAAATAGAAATAATCACTGTTCGCCATCCTGAGCAGTCCTACTGAGGGTTTACATTCAGAATCGGAGGATATCAGGGTACAGAAGTGTTACACAACCAGGATGAAGGATCAGAAGCAGCAAGCGCAGACTCCCTAAAAAGCGGCCTTGACCGCTTCCAGCTGGTCGCTTAAATATCTGTAAGAGGACTTCGAGGTGTGCATCAGGTGTTCCAGGCCTTTCTGTCCAGCAACTCGGAAGGCCGGCTCTGCAAGGCTGGACCCTGAGCCTGGCAATCAGGCAAGCAAGACACAGGACCTCTTGACTTGGCAGCAAGCGTTGACGGCTTCCCTGCAGGGTCCCCAACACAAATGCCGGCTCCTCGGTCCCCCTGCCAGGATGATAAGGGGGCGGGGACAACTGGTGTCCCGTCAGGCCTCCTGATGACCACCACTCAGGCTTCCAATCACATCCCTTTCTGAACGCTTCTGTGTCCTTTCCCAACCAGCATTTTTTCCCAAAGTGGTCCCTCTCCGTCCGAAGGCATGGCTACATTTCCTGGAATGGGGGTGGGGGCTGCGGGCAAGCCTTCAGAGCCCGAGTCCAGAGACCACTCTGCGCAGGGTGTCCGTGTGCACTGTTAGAGGGGAGCCCAAGACAGAACACCCCTCAGTGTTCAGTCCCTGCGGCTGAAAACCCCACAGGAGAAACGTCCTTGGCTGCTGTGATCCTTATTATAAGAGGCGAGTGAACAGACCAGTGGAGCAGGAATCCCGACTCCGTCCCCGAGTGCGGGACCCTTACCTTGTCCCTCGCCTCTGGGGGCCTCCGGCCCCTGCACGTTCTCCAGGGTTGCTACAAAACCTAGCTGCTAAGAACACTGCCCTGTATTGTCATGAGCAGCGTTCGAAAAAACAATTAAAAAAACACCATTTTAGATAGTTTAGAATTACCTAAATATTTCAATGAAATTCTAAAAATTTAGAATTATCTTAATATTTAGAAAAAATAATTTAAAAAATGAACTTAAGACGTTCTACAGGCTGAACCGAAACAGCGATAAAGAAGGACAGGAGGGGATGTCACCGCTTACAGGTCAGAGGAGGGGCTGGTGGCATCTCTGAGGGGTGCCCAAGGCAGAAAAGTTCCCTCCAGTGAAAAAGAAAAAATAAACCAGCAGCAAACCCGGTCCTGGGATCAGGAAAGGAGGGAGTGGCTGCCTCCAGCTGGTACACCTCACAGCTGTGGACCACAGTTGGCAAAGGTTCAGTGGCGGGCATGGGGCTCAGCCCGCAGAGACACTAGATGACCCAGTGCCTTCCCAAGAAAACACCTGGCCAGCCAGGCCTCGTGGTCCAGCCCCACCAGACCACAGCCGGACGCTGCTGCCCCCCAGTGGGAAACAGGCTCCTCAGCATCTGGCTTGTGAAACTGCGGCTGGGATTTCAGTCCCTCCAGGGGGATATTAACCCCAGGTGAGGCTCCAAACACCCACTCGCTGAAGTTTCGGGGGGGGGGGGGGGGGATCAGACCTGGTACAGTCCTCTTCCAATGAGTCCCCTGAGCCTTCTCTGCCACCAGCTAGAACCAAACGATGCCAGGATGTGGGCCAATCAGAGGCTGAGATCCAGGGAGAGGAAACTCAGGATTGGCCCCAATCTCTCCCAATGTGACTGCCCCCTCCCTCCGGCACCCCCGCAGGGAGCTCCCCACTCCCTGCATGCTCCCTCCCCTCCACGGCCTCTTACCAAAGGCTTTGGCGACATCTCCTGGACACGTGCAGCCTCCGTCCTTCAAAAAGGGGAAGAGCAAAGAGGAGGTCAGTGGGAGCTGGGCCAGGCCATTCCCCGCACCCCCCCATCTCCGCCGGGGGAATGAGATGGTATCTGCTGGCCAAGCCCCCTCCGTCCACCTCACCTGCAGACCAGCACACAGTCAGCAGAGCCCAGGCCCAACACTCCCCTTGTGACGAAGACGGACCGTGCGGGTACCTCTGTCAAGTTTATGATTAACCTCCTTCTCTGAACTTATATTCCTTTTCTTGTTCAAAAACTTGTTCTCCTCAAGACTGAGGAGTATCAGAAAAAAAGAGAGGAACTGCAACCCAGCAGGACCCCATGGGTCCCTTCCTGGGAGACAGGCCTTCCCCCGTATTGTCTGCTCAAGCTGCTCTCTGAAGTACCTAGATAATAGCATTTGATGCACAGTTCCTGAGTTGCTTTGCAGATATGAAAGTGAAAAGTGAAAGTGTTAGTTGCTCAGTCGTGTCCAACTCTTTATGACCCCGGGGACTTTAGCCTGCCAGGCTCCTCTTGGCCATGGAATTCTCCAGGCAAGAATATTGGAGTGGGCTGCCATTCCCTTCTCCAGGGGATCTCCTGACCCAGGGATTGACCCCAGGTCCCTTACATTGCAGGCAGATCTTTTACCATCTGAGCCACCAAAGAAGCCCCTATTTGATGCACAGTTGTTGAGTTGCTTTGCAGATATGAAAACCCACCACCAAACAGAAGATGTTAACTACTCTATTAATATCTGATGACCATGGGCACACAGCCCCAGGCCTTCTGGAACCTAAGGACTGATAACATGAACCCCTGTGACATCACCCTGTTCCCTCACCATCAACCAATCAGATAATTGTGTACAAGCTGATCACGTGACCCTGCAATCTCCGCCCCCCACACCCCAAGCTGGCTTTTAAAAGTGCTTTGTCAAAACCCTCCCAGGAGCTTAGGGTTTTTTTAAGGGCATGAGCCACTGTCTCTTTGCATGGCCCTGCAATTAACCTTTCTCTGCTCCAAACTCCAATGTTTCAGTTTGTTTGGCCTTTCTGCATCAGGCACTCCAACTTGTGCTAATACCCTGGCCACTGCACTTGCCATTCCCAGGCCCCGTCAGTCATGTTTCAGGCCAGTAGACCCCAGCTCCCCCACCAGGCATCAGCACTCCACTTAGGATGCAGGAACCACTGAGAGGCAGGATCGGGGGGCTGGACCTCATCTCCACCAGCCCCTGTACAACATGCCTGGCCACTGGCCATCCCCACCTAACTATCATTCAGTCATCACCTCTTCCCGCTGCCTGGCATGAAGTGAGATTTATTTAGCACAAGAGCACAAGTATTTTATGAGCCACAAAGGACACTGAACTTGCTCTTTTATATTTCGAGCCTTGTGTCTCCCGGTCACTTTCTTGTAAGGTCCCCAGTTTCCTTCAAGTCAAACATAGGCTCCCGACACCCACGTGACCCACAGAGCGCCCTGCACTGGTTCAGTGCCCGTCACCGTTGGCTGCCAGCACAGTCTGGCTGTGGGGGTTATGTTCCAACACCAGGGACCCAGTACAAAACCACAGGACAAGGACCTACTGGGTTTGCTTACAAGCCCGAGAGGCACAGAATAACCAGGCTGCTACCTGCTGTTGGCAGTGTGGCCTGTGTGAGGTCCGAGGAGGAAAAGGCCAGCCACGTGGCCTGGGATAGCCGCCCACCCAACAGAGAAAGGCAGAGAAGCAGCGGCCCTGGGAATCCAGGTCAGTGCCCAGATGCAACGTGACAGAGCCCAGGGCCGGTCTTGGAGGGAAGTGCCTGTCCCCAGGAGAGGGGACACACTTTGGGAAGGATGCAGAAGACCCAGGCCACCCGAGCTACCCATGTGGTGATGGCAGGAAGGTGGAGGGCATCTCCGTGGAACTGAGAGGAACAACTTTACAAACAGCGTCTAACTGAGGACGTGGGTCCCTGTGACTCAATCCTCCTTTTCCGATCTGCTTTTAAGCCTGTCCTTCCAGGAGCTAGACCTCAAACACTCAGTTCAGTTGCTCAGTCGTGTCCAGCTCTTTGCAGCCCCATGGACTGCAGCACGCCAGGCCTCCTGTCCATCACCAGCTCCCAGAGCCTACTCAAACTCATGTTCATCGCATTGGTGATGCCACCCAACCATCTCATCCTCTGTCGTCCCCTTCTCTTCCTGCCTTCAATCTTTCTCAGCATCAAGGTCTTTTCAAATGAGTCAGTTATTCGTATCAGGTGGCCAAAGTATTGAAGTTTCAGCTTCAGCATCAGTCCTTCCAATGAATATTCAGGACTGATCTCCTTTAGGATTGACTGGTTGAATCTCAAACACTGCTTCATTGCGATTCTGATCAAAAGGCAGGGGTGGGGATTCAATCTCTTGTTTTTATGAATATTTACTGACTGCAATTACCTCCTCCATCAAGTGCATCATTCATATCTGGCTTTCCTGACCCCAGAGGACCATCGAGTCACAAGCAAGGATTTATTTCAGAGGCAGGCTCTCCATAAAAGGGAAGTGGCCATAGCCCTTCATGTGAATACAGTCACATACACAGCCATGTGTCTGGCTGGTGCTTCATATTTTTACTTTCTCTTTCTTTTTTTAATTTTTTTTAACTTTCTCTTTCAAAGGTCCAACCCCTCTACGCCCTTTACTTGACTTGCCAATTATTTTTAAATTGCTTTATCTTTTTATCAAAACCAGTTCTCCACAGTAGGATCTCAAACTTATAACCTCAAAAGAATAAACAGGGACTGGCCCTGGCAGTCTAATGGTTAAGACTCCCAAGCCATGGGTTTGATCCCTGGGTGGGGAACTAATATTCCATATGCCATTCAGTATGGCCAGAAAAAAGAACGTTAAATAAACTCATGCTTCCAATAAAAAGGTCTGACTTAAAAGATGTGCACATACCTGCATACACACACACAAAAGCGTATTCTTAAGTCTTAATTCACTTGTGAATAGTTTGTGACTGCTCATGCAGACTTCTGCAAATGTCACACCTGTGTGGTCAGTGATGAGGCCTGACTCAGAAAGCCTGCGCTCTAGGGACCCCCAGAGAACAAGCTCTTCTCCTCCCAGGATGTACACAGATGTCAAGATGTCCACAGTTAACAGGACTTCATGATGTGCTTGGGAGAGGAAACCATACATAGCACCTCGTCTACTCACTGTGCCAGGGTGGGATTTATGAAATAGGCAATGCATGGCCAAAAGGCAGGACTACAGTTTAACCCAGTGCAACCCAACGTCACATAACGCCTTGGGGCAAAGGAGTCTGCCCCCAACTACATTTACAGGTAAGCTCCAAAGGAGGGTCAAAGCATCCTTCATGTTCTCAGGAGACAGAGACATGCGTTTACTTTCATACATGAACACACACACTTGCAGGGAAAAAAAACAACATGCAAATATTTCAAGGGTTACTTGTTTTCCAAGAGTGTTGGAAGTATTTAAGTAGAAAGGGTATCACATGACATGAGTGGTGATTCGATCTGTGAACTGTCAGCATGACCTCTTCTTAAAAATACCTGCCTAGCCCTAAAAGAAGAGGCAGTGAAAACAAGCATGCAGTGGACAGAGGGGACTAAATCAAGCACCAGCTATGAACAAGGGGTTCTTACAAATTTCACTTTTCTATTCAAACATCACAAGTACCAGAAGCTGATATTTTGTAGGTGGGGAAAAACAAAGAGGGAGGCTCAGAAAGGTGGAGTGACTTGTTCAAGGTCACACAGCTATAATAATGGATGAATGAGATTAGAACCCTAGTTAAGAGGAAACTCTAAAAATGTCTAGAAGCATACATATCAAAACATTAGCAGTGGTTATCTTAAGATGGCATTTCTATAGAAGCAGAAATAGAGAAATGGGACCTAATCAAGCTTCTATGCTTTTGCACAGCAAAGGAAACCATAATTATAACAAAAAGACAACTTATGGACTAGGAGAAAATATTTGCAAATGATACAACTGACAAGAGCTTAATTTTCTAAATATACAAACAGTTCATACAACTCAGAAACAAACAAACAATCCCATAAAAAATTGGGCAAAAGGCCTAAATAAACATTTCTCCAAAGAAGACATACTGATGGTCAATAGGGACATGAAAAGATGCTCATCATCTCTAGTTATTAGAGAAATGCAATCAAAATTACAATGAGGTACCCCTCACACCAGGCAGAATGGACATCATTAAAAAGTCTACAAATGACAAATGATAGAGAGGGTGTGAAGAAAAGGACTCTGCTACACTGTTGGTGGGAATGTAAATTGGTGCAGCCACTATGGAAGAGTATGGAGCATGGAGGTTCCTCAAAAAACTAAAAATAGAGTTGCCATGTGATCCAGCTGGTCCCACTCCTGGGCATCTATCCAGACCAAACTCTAATTTGAAAAGAAACACACACCTCTATGTTCACAGCAGCACCAGTCACAATACCCAAGACATGGAAACAACCTACACTGTCCTTTGACATATGAATGGATAAAGCTCTCTCTACACACACGCACGCACACAGAGGAATATTACGCAGCCTTAAAAAGAATGAAATCATGCCACTTGCAGCAACATGAATGGACCTACAGATTATCACACCAAATGAAGCAAGTCAAAAAGAGAAAGACAGGGGCTTCCCTGGTGGCTCAGCAGGAAAGAATCCATCTGCCACTGCAGGGGCACGGGTACAATCCTGGATCCAGGAAGATCCCACACGCTGTGGAGCAACTAAGCCCGTCCTTGCACCAGAAGTACTGCGCCTGCGCTCTAGAGCCCGGGAGCTGCAGCTACTGAGCCTGCGCACCCTGGAGCCCACGCCCTGCAAGAGAAGTCACCGCAATGAGACGTCTGCACGCCGCAGCTAGGGAGTGGCCCCTGCTTGCCACAGCTAGAGAAAAGCCCGCGCAGCAACAAAGACCCAGCACAGCCCGAAATAGGTTATTTTTTTAAAAGACAAATACAGTACCATTTATATATGGAATCTAAAATATGACACAAACAACCTTATCTACAAAACAGAAACAGGCTCACAGACATAGAGAACCAGACGTCTTGTGCTTGCCAGAGGGAGGGGTTGAAGGGAGGAGAGAATGGAAGTTTGGGATTAGCAGATGCTAACTATTATATGTAAAATGGGTAAACAACAGTGTCCTACTGCATAGCACAGGGAACTATATTCAATATCCTGCAATACATCATAATGGAAAAGTATATATATGTGTGTGTAACTGAATCACTTCGCAGTTCAGCAGAAATTAACACACTGTAAATCGACTATGCTTTAATAAGTTTTTTTTAAAAGATGGCATTTCTCATAGTCTTTATTTCCTTTATATTTCTAACTTTTCCCAGGCTAAACGTATTTGGTTGAGGGATTTTTCAAGCCTCAAAAAAATTAAATTTTTTGAATGACTTTGTTTAGATCTTTTCAAATAATGGTTTGACCATTCCTAAACTAACCATTCCTAAGCTAATGCATTAAATCAACAAAATAAGAAATCTGCAGATCAATGGATCCCTCTTTGTGGAGGGTCAGGGAGTGGACGAGAGCCCTACTGACTGGGTGGGATGAGCCAGGGGTTGGAGGTTACTCTGAATCAGCCCCACCTCTATCATTCTCTCCTCAAACTGGAGAAGCCTGCTCTGTAGGTCTTTATCAAATACAATGGTTAAAATTTTGGCCCTGAGTAGAGAGACAACATTGATTCCAGCCAACCTCATCACAGGACTTTTTTTTTTAGGTCCTGGGAAGCACTACAAGGTCCAAACTATTTTGGGTATGGACAGTGAACTCATCTGGTTGTTCAAATCCCTTGCCTTCCTCAGGGTTCACCAGGTCCTGACTCTGATCTCTTCACTGGAACACAGGCTTCGGAGCCCTGAGAGGAAAGGCCAAGCCATAAGCACAGATTAAGCTGAAGCTCCCCCCAAAGCACTGGGGTCGGAAAGGGGTGGACCGGGAATGCTGGGCCAACCCTGCATTCATGTTGACTTCAGCGAGCCCTCACCCTCCGAGTCTCCACATTTTCTAAATGAGGGTGATCAAGGGAAGGCGTGGAACACAGGAGGTGAACAGGCCTCAGTTTCAGAGCTGGCTTTGCCCTCCACCAGCAGTGTGATGCTGAGAAAATCACTAAGGTCTCAAAGCTTCAGTCTCCTCACCAGGTATGATGATGTTATATGTCAACTTGACTGGGCTGTAGAGTGGAATTTGGCCAAAAATTGTCCTGGGTGTTTCTGAGAGGGTGTTTTGGGGATAAGAGTGTGTGCATGCTAAGTCGCTTCAGCCGTGTCCCAACTCTTGGCAATCCTATGGACTGTAGCCTACCAGGCTCCTCTGTCCATGGGGTTCTCCATGTTAAGAGTACTGGAGTTCATTGCCATGCCCTTCTCCAGGGGATCTTCCCAACCCAGGGATTGAACCCATGTCTCTTACACTGGCAGGCAGATTCTCTACCACTGGCACCACCTGGGATGAGATTAACATGCAAATCAGCAAAGCAGACTGCTCGCCCGCATGTGGCTGGGCCTCACCTAATCACCTGAAGGCCTGAATGGCACAAAAAGGCTGAGACTTCCCCAAGGGAGAGGATTCTTCCTCAATGACTGCCTTAGAGTTGTGCCACTGACTCCCACAGAAACACAGCTCTCCCTAGTTCTCGGGTCTTGGAGCTCAAGACCGGAACCACACAGTCAGCCCTCCTAGGTCTGCAGCTTGCCAACTCACCCTACAGATCTTGCGATTTTTTTCAGTCCTATCATCACATTAACCAACTTATTTCCTTATAATAAATCTACTTCTATCTAAACTCACATATGCACACACACACACACACCCACACACACCCACCCACTGGTTCTGTTTCTCTGGAGAACCCTGACTAGCACACCTGTCCAAAAAAGATAAGAGCTACCTCATACCTAGACCATTCCAGGGATTAGAGATTAGAGGTATACCGTGCCCAGAAGATAGATGTTCAATACCTGACAGCCATCATGACCTCGAAAGCTGTTTCTACCTTTAAAATGCTCTCCTTTGCGTCACGTCCCCAGCAGATGACAAGACAAAATGAAGTGGTCACACCTTACTCTTCACCTATCCCAGGGGGTGTCTTGGATTTCTTAGCCCTCTGCCTCTCAGAAGCCCACATGGATCACAATAAATAGAAACTCAGTTCAAGTCCAGCCTCTTGGGTGTGGCCAACCCCCTGACAGCTTCCTTCTGAACTGCAGTAGCAAAGATCAGCAATGAGAGTATAAAATGAGGCAGCTGGAAGGAAGCCAGACAAAGTGGCAGGATCCAAACAACTGACAGGTTTCCACTGGGTTTAGGTCTCTTGGCAAGCGGAGGAAACCTGTTTGTGAAACTCCATTAGACAAATGGACAGCAAGAAAAACAGCTGCTCTGAACCACAAGATACTTAGCTGATCAGAGGAATGAGCTGAAGTCAGGGATGCAGAACCCATGTAAGTCTGTGAACGTCACGGGGTCTCTGCTGGTTACAAATTGAACTTCTAGCCCTATCTAGCAAAGCTCTGGCCACCCATGGAAAAATAAGAACCTCAGAGCATCAGGACCACCAGCCTGGGCTGTCACTGTCCCTGACAAACTCAGAGAAACTGTTTTGTGGGTGTCAAAAGATGGCTCTGGCACATGGACCCAGCCTTTGTGTGCTGAACCTTGACTCTAGAAGCCAGTGTCTCTCAAGCTTGAGAACAGACCCAGATTACAGACCTCGGAGGGCTTGTTAATTTCACCTTCAGGGCTTCTCATTCACTAGGTCTGAGATGAGGCCTGAGAACTTCTCAGTTGATACTGGTACTGCTGGTCTGGGCACACACTTAGAGAACAGCTGACATAAGCTATAAATTAGAGAGTGCTGGGTAAGGAGATCCCCGGTTGATTTTCAGAGTGACTTGTGGTGCAAAGACAGCCTCCACCCCTGCTCCCCCCGCAAAATCCTGTAAACTAAGCAAGTGTGAAATTTCCGGAAAGACACAAGTATGGGATCTCAGAGTAAGTCCATAGTAACACTTCATTAATTTGACCTCTACCAATTTAGAAATGGTGGTCATTGAAGGAATATATATAAGGTCTAAATTGTTATTAAGGCTCTTGATGGTGAGTGGAGAATTATGACTAATTACATATGGTGCTCTAGGGGTCAAACTATGAACAGTCTCATTCACCAGGATTGAGGGAATGTAAATTGATATATGCACTATGGAGAACAGTATGGGAATTCCTCAAAAATCTAAAAATAGAGCTACCATATGATCCAGCAATCCCATTCCTGGACACATACCAGAGAAAACCATAACTCAAAAAGGTATATGCACCCGAATGTTCGTTTCAGCACTATTTACAATACCAGGACATGGAAGCAACCTAAATGTCCATCGACAGATGAATGGATAAAGAAGATGTGGTACATATGCAGAATCACACACACAATGGAATATTACTTGGCCATAAAATGGAATGAAATTGTGCCATTTGCAGAGACACAGATGGACCTGTATACAGAATGAAGTAAGTCAGAAGGGAAAATCAAATATCATATCTTAACACATATATGTGGAATCTAGAAAAATGGTACAGACGAACTTATTTGCAAAGCAGAAATAGTCACAGATGTAGAGAACAAATGTAGGGAGACCAAGGGGGAGAGGAGAGGGTGAAATGGATTGGGAGATTGGGATTGACATTTATACACTATTATGCATAAAACAGGTAACTAGTGAGAGCCTACTGTATAGCACAAAGAATCCTACTCAATGCTCTGTGGTGACCTATGCGGGAAGGAAGAGGGGATATATGTATACATGTGGCTATGCTGTACAACAGAAACACAACATTGTAAAGCAAGTGTACCTCAATAAACACTTTTTTTTTTTAATTAAACAGAATGGGGGCTAGGAATGTGTACAGTGAAAAGCTTCCCTGGTGACTGTCATACAGCCAGCCCAAGAGGGGGCTATGGTGAGCGTTCAAGAACCACACTGGAGGACTGCACTGTTTGGTAACTCCAATGACGTCAATCAACTCACTCCATAAGTGTAGGATGATGGCTCTATGTCAGCCTTTTATCCACAAGTTGTTCAACAAATGGGGCTTAATTTGTTCTCCGGGGCAAAAGCTAAAAGAGAAAGATACTGAGCTGAAGACCTTAGAACTGTCGTGCATCGTGCTAAGTCGTTTCAGTCATGTCTGACTCTCTGTGCCCCTATGGACTATAGCGCACCAGGCAAGGATACTGGAGTGGGTTGCCACGCCCTTCTCCAAGCAATCTTCCCAATCGAGGGATTGAAGCTGCATCTCTTATGCCTCCTGCATTGGCAGGCTGGTTCTTTATCACTAGCACCACCTGGGAAAGAACTCTGTCAGCACCCGAGAAATCTTCGGTCATTTATTCCAGCCTCAGCACACAGTAGATGCTCAATGAATATGAACTAACTGAATGAATGGATGGATGGAAAGCCTGGATGAGAAACCAGAAGGAATACAGGAAGTGAGCGTGGGACCACGAATCAAAGACCTAGATCTTCATTTCGGTTTATCAAGTCATGTGGGGGGAGGCACTGGCGGCAAGGCTCAGATGCTGTAGTAAAATTTGAAAGAGATTGTGTGCTCGTAGGGATTTTTAAAGTATATTATTATAACCTCAATACCGAAATCAGATTGATTATATTCTTTGCAGCCGAAAATGGAGAGGCTCTATACAGTCAGCAAAAACAAGACTGGGAGCTGACTGTGGCTCAGATCACAAATTTTCTATTGCAAAATTCAGACTTAAATCGAAGACAGTAGAGAAAACCGCTATTCTGGTATGACCTAAATCAAATCCCTTATGATTATACAGTGGAAGTGACAAAGAGATTTAAGGGATTAGATCTGATAGACAGAGTGCCTGAAGAACTATGGGTGGGGGTTCATAGCACTGTATGCGAGCTGGTGATCAAAAACATCCCTAAGAAAAAGAAATGCAAAAAGGCAAAAAGGTTGTCTGAGGAGGCCTTACAAATAGCTGAGAAAAGAAGAGAAGGGAAAGGCAAAGGAGAAAAGGAAAGATACACCCATTTGAATGAAGAGTTCCAAAGAACAGCAAGGAGAGATAAGAAAGCTTTAAGTGAACAATGCAAAGAAATAGAGGAAAACAATAGAATGGGAAAGACTAGAGATCTCCTCAAGAAAATTAGAGATACAAAAGGAACATTTCATGCAAAGATGGGCACAATAAAGGACAGAAACAGTATGGACCTAACAGAAGCAGAAGATATTAAGAAGAGGTGGCAAGAATACACAGAAGAACTATACAAAAAAGGTCTTCATGACCCAGATAACCATGGTGGTGTGATCACTCATCTAGAGCCAGACATCCTGGAGTCTGAAGTCAAGTGGGTCTTTGGAGGCGTTACTATGAACAAAGCTAATAGAGATGATGGAGTTCCAGCTGAGCTATTTCAAAGCCTAAAAAATGATGCTGTAAAAGTGTTGCACTCAATATGCCAGCAAATTTGGAAAACTCAGCACTGGCCACAGGACTGGAAAAGGTCACTTTTCATTCTAATCCCAAAGAAAGGGATGCCAAAGAATGCTCAAACTACCACACAATTGCACTCATCTCACATGTTAGCAAAGTAATGCTCACTGTTCTCCAAGCTAGGCTTCAACAGTCCGTGAACCGAGAACTTCCAGATGTGCAAGCTAGATTTAGAAAAGGCAGAGGAAACAAAGATCAAATTGCTAACACCCACTGGATCATGGAAAAAGCAAGAGAATTATAGAAAAACACCTGCTTCATTGACTATGCTCAAGTCTTTGTGTGGATCACAACAAACTGTAGAAAATTCTTCAAGAGATGGGAATACCAGGCCACCTTACCTGCCTCCTAAGAAATCTGTATGCAGGTCAAGCAAGTTAGAACCAGACACGGAACAACAGACTGTACCAAATGGGGAAAGGTGTACGTCAAGAGTGTATATTGTCACCCTGCTTATTTAGCTTATATGTAGAGTAAATCATGTGAAATACCAGGTTGGATGAAGCACAAGCTTGAATCAAGACTGCTGAGAGAAATATCAATAACCTCAGATATGCAGATGATACCACCCTTATGGCAGAAATCGAAGAGGAACTCAAGAACCTCTTGTTGAAAGTCAAAGAGGAGAGTAAAAAAGCTGGTTTAAAACTTAACATTCAAAAGACAAAGATTATGGCATCTGGTCCCA
Source organism: Muntiacus reevesi (assembly GCF_963930625.1). Classification (NCBI taxonomy): domain Eukaryota; kingdom Metazoa; phylum Chordata; class Mammalia; order Artiodactyla; family Cervidae; genus Muntiacus; species Muntiacus reevesi. The sequence continues at coordinate 41,387,690 of NC_089268.1, forward strand.
TCACTTCATGGCAAATAGATGGGGAAACAATGGAAACAGTAACAAGCTTTATTTTGAGGGGCTCCAAAATCACTGCTGATGGTGACTGCAGCCATGAAATTAAAAGACGCTTGCTCCTTGGAAGAAAAGTTATGACCAACTTAGACAGCATATTAAAAAGCAGAGACATTACTTTGCCAAGAAAGGTCCGTCTAGTCAAAGCCATGGTTTTTCCAGTAGTCATGTGTGGATGTGAGAGTTGGACCATAAAGAAAGCTGAGCACTGAAGAATTGATGCTTTTGAACTGCAGTGTTGGAGAAGACTCTTGAGAATCCCTTGGACTCCAAGGAGATCCAACCAGTCCATCCTAAATGAAATCAGTCCTGAATATTCATTGGAAGGACTGATGCTGAAGCTCCAATACTTTGGCCACCTGATGCAAAGAGTCAACTCACTAGAAAAGTCCCTGATGCTGGGAAAGATTAAGGGCAGGAAGAGAAAGAGGCAACAGAGGATGAGATGGATGGATGGCATCATCAATTCAATGAACATAAGTTTCAGCAACTCCAGGGGACAGTGAAGGACAGAGAAGCCTGTTGTGCTGTAGTCCATGGGGCAGCAAAGAGTCGGACATGACTGAGTGATTGAACAACAAATTATGTCCTCAAAGCAGGTCCAGAAATCAAATCTCACCAGTTTCAATGCTGAACCAAAACCAATAACAGATCATTCCACCAGAATATGTTAATTTACTACATCCATTTTTTTTTTTTACCAAAATAACCTGTCAATTATTTAATGTGAGAGCTTGACTTAGCAACTGAACAAGTGAAAAGGACTGAAGATTTAATTTACTATATTTGAGTCCATTGTTATAGCACCACTAAAAACACGCCAAAAGTTCAGAATTTAGATATATATTATTAAATATATATAATTCAAATGTTTATAGGATATATATGGGCTTTCTTTATGGCTCAGCTGGTAAAGAATCTGCCTGCAATGTGGGAGACCTGGGTTCAATCCCTGAGTTGGGAAGATACCTGGAGAAGGCAAAGGCTACCGAATCCACTATTCTGGCCTGGATAATTCCATGGACTCTTCACACCATGGGGTTGTGAAGAGGAGGACACGACTGAGAGACTTATTATATATATATCACCCACATAAGCTGAAGCCATAGCTCTGTCCAAGTCCATCCAGCTATATCTGACAAGTTCTGCCTATTCTGGGCATCTCACCTAGAAGGAGACAGATGTGATGACTACTTGAATGATGGTCATGTCAATAAAGGTAGAGAAGAATGACAGATAAACTGAGGGTTAAATTGACATGCATTCAATCTGTAATATTTAGTTGCTGAGTACTGGGGTGATGTCCTTCCAGGAGCTCCATAACAGTGCTGTTAGATCACTGACTCGCTTCACCTCCATCCATATACCCCTCCACCCACATAATCTAACTTCTGCCCCCAGCATCTCACCGAACCCACACTGACTACAGAAACCGGTGACCGGCCAGAGCACTTACAGCTCTGCAGATGTGAGTAGCTAAGGTGAAGTCGCCTTGGAGAAGGTGGGCTCTAGTCCCATATGACTGATGTTCTTATAAAAAGGAGAAATCTGGACACAAAGGCAGACGTGCATGCGGGGAGGGTGCCCTGTGAAAACTGGAGCTCTGGTGTCCTTAGCCGAGCAACTACCAGAAACTCTGGAGGTTGGAACGGGGGTTTCCCTGGAGGCTTCGTGGCCCTACTGACACATTGATCTTGGACCTCTGACCTCCAGAAGAGTGAGACAATATACTTCTCTTATTTGTTCAGTTCGGTCACTCAATTCTGTCCAACTCTTTGCAACCCCATGGACTGCAGCACGCCAGGCCTCCCTGTCCATCACCAACTCTCAGGGTTTACTCAAACTCATGTCCATTGAGTCGGTGATGCTATCCAACCATCTCATCCTCTGTCTTCCCCTTCTCCTCCCGCCTTCAGTCTTTCCCAGCATCAGGGTCTTGTCCAATGAATCAGTTCTTCACATCAGATGGCCACACTATTGGAGTTTCAGCTTCAGCAACAGTCCTTTCAATGAATATTCAGGACTGATTTCCTTTAGAATGGACTGGTTGGATCTCCTTATGGTCCAGGGGATTTTCAAGGGTCTTCTCCAACACCACAGTTCAAAAGCATCAATTCCTCAGCACTCAGCTTTCTTTATAGTCCAACTCTCACATCCATACATGACTACTGGAAAAACCATTGCCTTGACTAGACGGACGTTTGTTGACAAAGTAATGTCTCTGCTTTTTAATATGCTGTCTAGGTTGGTCATAACTTTCCTTCCAAGGAGTAAGTGTCTTTTAATTTCATGGCTGCAGTCACCATCTGCAGTGATTTTGGAGCCCAAAAAAATAAAGTCAGCCACTGTTTCCACTGTTTCCCCGTCTATTTGCCATGAAGTGATGGGACCAGATGCCATGATCTCAGTTTTCTGAATGTTGAGCTTTAAGCCAACTTTTTCACTCTCCTCTTTCACTTTCATCAAGAGGCTCTTGAATTCTTCTTCACTTTCTGCCATAAGGGTGGTGTCATCTGTATATCTGAGGTTATTGATATTTCTCCTGGCAATCTTGATTCCAGCTTGTGCGTCATCCAGTAAGGGGCACTTTGTTACAGCGAGCCCTAGCAAGAGAACACGTGACCCTCTCATTTTCTCAAAGCTCCCCATGTACCCCGTCATGATACGCACCACCTCCAGCCATTACTGACTACAGAGTAGTTACTGACCAAGGAGCCGCCCCCTTCCTGCAGTCCCCGGGAAACAGGGCCTGTACCTCTGTTGAGTGTCACTGAACGCTGCGAGCATGGTCCCCAGCTGGCTCCTGAGACCACAGGGTCACCAACGAGGTGAAGGGCAGCCGGGGAGCAAGGGCCTCCCGGAAACGCCCCCCCCATTCCCCCTCGGACACCTACCGAGATGATGTGCCCCTTCAGGCCATGGGCCGAGTCTGCGCACTCGATCACAGCACTCAGCTGGGGGTAGCCCACCCCCGTCTTGGTGCGGGTGGTACACACGGAACCTGGATGGAGGAGGAGGGGGACCCCAGAGAGAGATGGTTAGGACTGAGCAGGACTCGACACAATGAGCCTCCTCTCCCATCATGCAGCCGTACCCCCATTTCTTGGAGGCGGGGGGGCACTGGGTGAAGGCAGGCGGGGCCTGGGGCAGGGTGGCCCCCGCAGCTCAGCAGAGGTGGCTATAACCACCATCCTGGCCACTGATCCCTTCCAGGCCGCATCACCCTCATCTGCTCAGGTCCAGGACATGCCCCCCTACACTGGTCACCGTTACTCTCCATGACATCAGCTCCCTCTTACCGACTTCCCAACCTTCAACTCTACTCCTTCCCACCTTCCCTCACTTCCCACACAACCACAAGGGACCTTCAGACGCCTCCCACGGCCTTGAGCCTCTTTGACCTTCAACTTCTGTCAAATGACTCACTTCTCTAAGCCTCAGTGCCTCGCTTAAAAAGTGGAAATGAAAGCACTGACCTCATGGGGCTGTGATGGAGATGAAATGACATGAGGGGATGAAGACTGCCCGGCCTCCAGTAAGCCGCTGAGCAAAGGGGCCCGGCGCCCAGGGCATGCTCACAGCTGCCCTCTGCCTTGGCTCTGCCTCTACACACGCCAGCCTCCTGGTCCTCACCCTCTCCTGGTCCATCTCTCACCCTGTCCAGCCCGGCCACTGAGGTCAGCTTCCACTGAAGAACTCAAACCAGCCACCCTGATGCCTTCATTCCCCCTGACCTCTGCCCTCCCCATGGTCAACTCCAGTCCTAGTTCACTGTCTGCAGTGCATCAGCCCAGTTAGGTCCAGGCTGAATCAGACGGGCCTCTCCAGCATGTCTCCGTGCCCAAGCTCCCCTTCCCTCCCAGCAGACCAGCGCCTGCTCCGAGGCCAGGCAGCTCAAGCTCTGGACTGTCTACCCGCCTGTCCCCTCTTCTCTCCGCCCACCCCACTTGGCACCCCCCAGCCTCGCTGACCTTTCCTTTCCTCCCACCTCGGGGATCCCCTGTATGTGATGCTCTATCTCCCGAGCGCTCCGCTCTGAACCAACCCCCTGGTCTGCCCAAGCCTTTCTCATCTCCCAGGCTTCATCTTCAATGTCACTGCCTCAGGGATGTTGTTCTTCACAGCTGCTCGTTTCAAAAAGAGCATTTAAGTCATTATTTGTGTAAGAACTGAGGATCTGTTTTCTCTGCTGGAGGGTAAGCTCCATGGATATTCATTGTTTGTGGATCCAGCGCTGAGAACAGACCTTTGTGCATAATAAGGCCGCTATAAATAGTCACTGAAAGAATGCTTGAACTCAAGAATGAATGAGTCACATCTCTGTCTCCACGCTTCACCACTCACTCACTCACTCCCTTGCTCCTGCCTGTCTGGGGGTGTTGCCTATGGGCCAGTGTAAAAGCTGAGCGTGAACTCCTCCACTCCCACCAGACTTGCGCAAAGCCTCTGCCTCCTCTCCTTTTCCCCACCATCACTAGTGGCTTCCCAGCTGCCCAGAAACCTCTCCCGACAGGTCGAGAGCCAAGGCTATATATATACTTTGAGGCCTGGCTCCGTCAGGGACACTGGGACCAGGGGAGCTGCCTTCTCCCGCATCCAGTTACAGGGAGGAGCCATCTCCTTCTGTCCATCCTCACAACACGGCCACTCGCTCCCTGGGGGCTGTGGAGCTTCCCTCCTGACCAAGGCACCCCTGCCCCAGACACTGGAGCTTTACAACCTCTAGTTCTGGTTCAGAATCGGCCTTTCTCCTTTCCCACTCAACTGCCAGATCCTCAAGGGCGGGCAGGGACTCAGCTGCAGGGCCTGGAGCTCTGCACGGGTGAGGGACAAGATGGGGGAGTGGTCCTGATGAACCCCCAAGTTGAAGGAAGAAATTGGTTACCCACTTCCTCCCAGCCCCAGTGGCCGTGGGGCACATTTTTAATGCTTTTTTTCCCCCGGTCCCAGGAGTTGTTCCATGATGAACCTTATTTAATGCTGTCATCTAGATGGCCAAAGTCCACTGTTTTTATGCTCAAGAGTTCATGAAATGTAAACATCATCTCCAATCGGTTTATAGAAATGACTCCAATACATTAGGCTCAAAGAGAGCTTCTTACTCCCTTTGGTCACCTCTGTTCTAAACAGACAGCCTGGGAGGCACACATTGACAGCAGAAGGACAATAAATCTTCGGGGGAAGGAGACTGTGTACATAGAGGACATATGGGAAGGAAGCAAGGGCAGCTGGATACTCAAGATTACATGGAGAAGAGCCCTGAGGAACAAGAAGACGGTTTACACACCTCACACCCTGTATGTACAGCACCCATCCAGCTCTACGGCAGCTAGGAGACACTCAATACATTTATGTGGTGAAACAGGTGATCGGTGTGTGCTCTACTTTGAAGGGAGAGAAAGAGTCTTCCTGGTCTAACACTGTTAGCCTACTTGACTCCATCACAAGCCTGGTCTGTTACAGCCCATTCTAAGTGGAGGACAGTACCCTGTAAGCAAGAACAGGCCTTAAGCACCGAGTTTCTAATGACGACAGACACTCAGTAAAGACCACAGCTCTCTCTCCTCTTGCTCACACTATTAGAGATTGTTGGGTGAGTGGCAATATCAAAAGCCCACCCTTGAGAACCTCGCTGTGTGTTAAAAGCTTGGGGCCTGGCCTTCCCCGGTGGAGCTCAGTAGTAAAGAATCCACCTGCCAAGGCAGGAGACACAAGTTTGATCCCCGGTCCAGGAAGATCCCACATGTTGTGGAGCAACTCAGCCCATGTGACTCAACTATTGAGCCTGAGCGCCCTTAACTACTGAGCCCACGTGCCTGGAATCTCTGCTCCGTAAGAAAAGCCACCACGATGAGAAGCCCCTGCACCACAACTAGAGAGTAGCCTCCGTCTACCAAAATGTGAGAAAAGCCTGCACAGCAATGAACACTCAGCACAGCCAAAAGTAGATAAAATTATTATTTTTTTAAATGCTTAGGGCCTTTTACAAGCCTACAGGGCTCTCCTTCCCTAAGAGTCTCTTCCTGCCGATCCTGGTCCCTCAAGGCTGATGACTGTACCAGGTCACAACACAGCCATCTTTTCTGCCTCCTCTCATATTAGATTATGGTTTGCTTCCTTTTTTGGTAGTGTCTTCTGAGAGCGTGGTATTTGTTAAAAAAAAAAAAAAAAAAAAAGCTTTGCTGTTTTTCCATTCCCAGATGAAAATGTATATCTCTTTTCCTCCTCTCCCATTTTAGTGTTTGGTTAATCGTGGATGTGCAAGAAGAAATTTTTAATATGAAGAAGTTAAAAATGTGGAAGCTCATGCACCTGTCTGGCCAAAAGGGAAAGTCAGCATCAAGTGGCCCCAAGAGAAACAGATCTGCCCAGAAGAGGGTAGAAAGGTGCCACCTTATTCCTCTACTCAGAATGCCACTGGTGGTCCTGGGAGAGAAGGCCTGGGAGGATGCAGCAAAATCTGAGATGGATATGTATCAGCTGAAGAGCCAAAGGTTATAACTGCCTGGGCCATGAGTCAAGTTCAAACGTGGCCTCAGCTGCAGGCTTATTTGCAATGTTTGGGGTCCCTCAAACATTCACATAAAGTGGAATCATCCACATTCATTAACTGTCCCCGTGAGCTCTTCATCCCTCACCTTTCTCTTCAAGATGAATGGGATCACTCATGAGCTCACCAAGACCTTATTTGAACTGAGTCACATTCAAGTTCATTCAGAAATTCCCAGAGGCATCAGAAAGCAGTTCAGTGATATTTCTAATCAGGAGCCTCTTCCAATCAGAAGCTCAACAATACTTCCAAAAGAAATGTGCTTTAAACCTGTGGCTGGATCATTCCTGAGGTCCCTTCTGGGCATCTCTGGTCCCCACAAGTGCTAGACCCCAATCCTCCCTCTGGTCCCCACAAATGCTAGACCCCAACACACCCTCCGCTGTGCTCCCAGCAAGTCTTACCTGGTCCAACTCCCACTTTGATGATATCTGCTCCAGAAAGAATAAGCTCTTCTACCATCTCTCCAGTCACCACGTTCCCTGCCTGGGATAGAAAGAATATAGTTCATGATCAGGAGATACTCCTGGAGGAACAAAGGCGAGTGACGGGGGAGCCCCACACCTGAGCACAAGGAGGAGTTGGTTCTGAGGCCATCAGGCAGCCAAGGGGACAAAAGTAAAAATCGGGAGAAGACAAGGGACCAATCCCTGAATCAACTTTCAGCCAATTGGAGGCTTAGGGTTTTCTCCAGGTTTCCTTTCTTCTCAATTAACTATGATGGTGTGATCACACACCAAGAGCCAGACGTCCTAGAGTATGACGTCAACTGGGCCTGAGGAAGTATCACCACCAACCGAGTGAGTGGAGGTGATAGAATTCCAGTTGAGCTATTTTAAATCCTAAAAGATGATGTTGTTAAAGTGCTGCACTCAGTACACCAGCAAATTTGGAAACAACCCTAAATAACAACAATTAACAAGAACACAGAATTGGACACCCCAGGCTACCTCTGGGTGAGCTGACAGCATGAGGAATTTACAGAACTACATGACTTTAGAACTCCAAGAGACCTTAAGACCTTTTAGGTCAGGCAAGACAAACTCTTACAGGGAACCCAAATATATAAAATAAACACAATGAAACACTCTCTGAGCTGATTAAAATGTTAATTGTGGTTCACAGTGTATAAAACCCCTGGAGAACTTCTATGGAACCAACAGAACCCAGAATTAGGGAAGTACTGATAACCTCACAGTTGGGAAAATAACTGGGTATCCCATCCTAGAGGAAATCAGCCCTGAATGTTCATTGGAACGACTGATACTGAAGCTGGAACTCCAATACTTTGGCCACCTGATGCCAAGAACTGACTCATTCGAAAAGACCCTGATGCTGGGAAAGATTGAAGGCAGGAGGAAGAGGGGATGACAGAGGATGAGATGCTTGGATGGCATCACTGACTTGATGGACATGAGTTTGAGCAAGCTCCAGTAACTGGTGATGGACAGGGAAGCCTGGCATGCTGCAGTCCACGGGGTTGCAAAGAGTCAGACACGACTGAACGACTGGGTTGAACTAAACCCATCCTAGGGTCAAGTGGTTCCCACTGAGATATGAAAAGGCAGGTGAACCCTAGGCACCTTGGGGACTGGAACATACTTCATTTTCAGAACAACATGAAACTGTGGTCCTAAGAATAAACCCATAAGCCAGGAAGTGGTAGAAACTAAAAACCAGAAGGATGCATCTGGTTTGAAAACAGTGCATGTTCTTTCACTGCAGGAGCCTGGGAACATAAAAATAGCCCTTTTTATTACAACTCACTAGCCTGTGGATTCTTCAGTTGGTACATAGAATACTTGGCAGGACGCCTGTCTGAATTTTCACAACTGTGCAAAGTCTTATTTTGGGCAGTGTATCCCTAACTCATCCAACTTCTTTTTTGGCATTGAAGCCCCAAGTGTCTTTTCACTGAATTGATTCCAAGGAGAATTTTTCTTTCTCCACCTAGACAACGTGACTTTTAACTTTGTATAAAAGGATCTTCGAAAGGGGTGATGAGGATGGCTCAAAGTTACTTTAATCCCAACAGCATTTGACAATGGAAAATGATAGCCTGGAGAAAGGATAGGAAGATATGAGAATGCAGTACATGATAAAGACAGCATTTCATGTCACAGAGGAAAGGAACAATATTTCAATAGACATAAATATTGAAATTTGGGGGGAAAGGGAGCTTTCAGAAACAGATATGGATTATCACTCATACCTTGCACCAAAATAAGCTTCAGATAAATTAAAAGTTGTCTCCTCCCAGATTTAGAGGAAAACTTTGAATACTTATAATACACATACAAGTGAAAAAACATAAAGACAGATGTGTCTACATAAAAGTTAAAAACCTGCATAAACACACACTCATACATACAATCAACAAAACTAATAAACAACCTGGTGGAGAAAAAGATTTAAAATTACGAAGAAGATTAACATTATAAGAGCTTTTCCAAATCTACAAGAAAAATGCTAGCACTGCACAGAATAACTTCGGAAGGATATGAGCTAATGAGAGAAATAAAAGTGGCCAATAAACACAGGGAAAGTGTTTAACCTCCACCAGCAATCAAATTTCAATGAAGATATCAGCAAGGTACCACTTTTCACTTAACAAATTGTCAGTGATTATAAAAACTAAATGCTGAAAACAGACACTCATTCTCTGCCAGTGGAATGCCTACTCCAGTACAAGTTTTCCTAGAAAATAATTTGCCCGCATACAGAAATGAAAAGTATGTATATCCTTTGATCCAATAACTTTCAGGATTTTCTCTCAAGGCAATAATTATGGATGAGGTCAAGGATTTAACTACAAACATGTATTACTGTTAACAGTGCAAAACTGCAAATACATTCCCCCAAATGGTAATGGTTTGACAATCTCTGGCCAACCCATGTGATGTTTTTAAGATTGGTTTGATGCCATGGGAAAATGTTTAAATGCTTTCAGTATAATGTTAGGAGAAACAGAAGGAAATAGTAAGATCTCAGTTTTGTTAAACAAGTATATGTATAGATGAAAACATACACCAAAATGCTGATAAAACATGTCCTGGTGAGGGAATATTCTGACTTTTATCAATAATTCCTTACAATTTCTTGGATTTGACAGTAGAAACTGCATTACTTTTACAATTGAAAGTTATAGTTTCTGTTTTCTTAGGGTTTTTTTTTTTTTTTTTCCTCCTAAGCATACAGCTCTGAACCTGGAAAAGAACTTAGTAGGAACCCAAGAAGGGCTTCCCTGGTGGCTCAGTGGTAAAGAACGCCTGCAGTGCAGGAGCTGCCGAAGACACGGGTTAGATCCCTGGGTCGGGAAGATTGCCCTAGAAGAGGGCGTGGCAACCCACTGCAGTACTCTTCCCTGGAGAATTCCATGGACAGAGGAGCCTGGCAGATAGAATGCATAGGGTCGCAAAGAGTCAGACACAACGGAAGTGACTTAGCATGCACACAGGAACCCAAGAAACGGCACACCAAGCTCTCATTCTTCCTCCCTGGTTGACTTGCTAAGAATTCAAAATAAATTTTACAAGTAAAAATTAATTAGAAGTTAAAAATAAAACACCTGAAGAAGCTACTTGAAGCTCCCTACAAGGTTTCACTGTCATTGTGGATTTTTCTCTCCATTCTGGTACTGCCTACAGACCAGTTTAAAAGGGTTCACTTTATACCAAATAAGTCAATGCAAGTCACCTCAGATGGACATAGCAAGTATAACCATGTGAGGTCAAGGTAAGTTTAAAAGTGTGGAGGGAGCTGATGCCATTGGAAGAGCCCAGGGGCTTCTCAAGGTGTCCCCACGTCCCCTGAGCTGCCGCCGGGGCTCCTGAACCAGAGGCGGGCACCTGAGGGCTGAGCATGAAACCCAGAGTGATGACGAAATGCCTTCAGCCCGAGGACCAGAAATGCCTTCAGCCCGAGGACCACACAACAAGGATGCCCATCGCTAGGAGAGGACGGTGAGTGTCCACTGACAGGAACAAAAACCTGTCCAAGTTTGAAACCAAGACAGGCAAACACAAAAGCTGAAAGGAGAAGTCAAGTTCAGAAACGCGAGAGACTCCGGGAGTGTGGTTAGGTTCTGGGGGAAGCCCAGCCCACAGCGCAGGCAGCCGGTGGGCTCGGGGTGGGATGCGCTGGGGTTGGGGGGGTAGTTGGCCGGGGATGATTAGCGAGCAGTCGGCTTATCTTGACCAGAAACAGCTCCTGTGGGGAGTGGATACCACAGGCTCAGAAGGTGGCAGCATGTCCGGCTCGGTCACGACCGGGGCAGCCAGGACAAACAGAAGCTGCAGCCCCCAGCTGGGTCCCAGAGCAGACAGGTGGAGGTTTCTGTTAGGCCCCCCTCTCCCCAGGGAGGCCAGGCGCTGTCGGGGCACCACCTCCTGCTCCTCCGTGTCCAGGGCAGGTGGGAGGGGCCAGAGAACACACATAAAATGGACAAAACGAACATTTCACGTACTTCTGTATCATTTTAAAAAGGCCTCTAGGGGCCTGCCTGGTGGCTCAGTGGTTAAGAATCCTCCTGCCAATGCAGGAGACGTGGCTTCCATCCCTGGTCCGGGAAGATCCCACAGGCTGACAAGTGACTATGCCTCTGCGCCACAAGTACTGAAGCCTGAGCACCCTAGAACTCACGCTCTGCAACAAGAGAAGCTACCGCAATGAGATGTCCGCCAGCCGCAACTAGAGAAAAGCCTGTGCAGCAACAAAGACCCAGCACAGCCAAAAATTAAATAAAATTTGTTTTAAAAATTAAAACTTTTAAAAATAAATTTAAAAAGTCCTCTGGGCAAAAACCAGCCCCAATTCTTCCAGTTCTCCTTTGGACCCAGACATCTATGGCAAGATAACTTCAGAAAGCTGGGCCTGACTGATGACCCTCCCACTCACTGGGTAATTTTAAGAAAATCACATCCACTCCGAGTCTCCATTTATCCTGCTATAAAGTGGGGCGGATCAGATCCACCTGTCCTTGTCACTGGAAGGTTTACAAAGGAACTTCACAAATATCCATCTCCAGAACTTTTTCATCATCCCAAACTGAAATTTTGTACCCGTTAAACAGTAAGTTATCTACCCACTTTTTACTGGCTCTTCAGAAGTCTTTTGCCAAAAAAATTCCTTTCTATAGAATGAGAAAATTTGGGAAACTCAGCAGTGGCCACAGGACTGGAAATGGTCAGTTTTCATTCCAATCCCAAAGAAGGGCAATGCCAAGGAATGTTCAAACTACTGCACAACTGCACTCATCTCACATGCTAGCAAGGTAATGCTTAAAATCCTTCAAGTTAGGCTTCAACAGCATGTGAACTGAGAACTTCCAGATGTACAAGCTGGATTTACAAAAGGCAGAGGAACCAGAGATCAAATTGCCAACATCCGCTGGATTACACAAAAAAGCAAGAGAATTTGAGAAAAACATCTACTTCTGCTTCATCCACTATGCTTAAGCCTTTGTGTGGATCACAAAAAACTGTGGAAAATTCTTTTTTTTTTTTTTTTAATATTATTTTATTAGTTGGAGGCCAATCACTTTACAACATTTCAGTGGGTTTTGTCATACATTGACATGAATCAGCCATATAGTTACACGTATTCCCCATCCCGATCCCCCCTCCCACCTCCCTCCCCACCCGACTCCTCAGGGTCCTCCCAGTGCACCAGGCCCGAGCACCTGACTCATGTATCCCACCTGGGCTGGTGGTCCGTTTCACCATAGATAATATACATGCTGTTCTTTCAAAACATCCCACCCTCACGTTCTCCCCCAGAGTTCAAAAGTCTGTTCTGTATTTCTGTGTCTCTTTTTCTGTTTTGCATATAGGGTTATCGCCACCATCTATCTAAATTCCGTATATATGTGTTAGTATACTGTAATGTTCTTTATCTTTCTGACTTACTTCACTCTGTATAATGGGCTCCAGTTTCATCCATCTCATTAGAACTGATTCAAATGAATTCTTTTTAACGGCTGAGTAATATTCCATGGTGTATATGTACCACAGCTTCCTTATCCATTCATCTGCTGATGGGCATCTAGGTTGCTTCCATGTCCTGGCTATTATAAACAGTGCTGCGATGAACATTGGGGTGCACGTGTCTCTTTCAGATCTGGATTCCTCAGTGTGTATGCCCAGAAGTGGTATTGCTGGGTCATATGGCAGTTCTATTTCCAGTTTTTTAAGAAATCTCCACACTGTTTTCCATAGTGGCTGTACTAGTTTGCATTCCCACCAACAGTGTAAGAGGGTTCCCTTTTCTCCACACCCTCTCCAGCATTTATTGCTTGTAGACTTTTGGATAGCAGCCATCCTGACTGGCGTGTAATGGTACCTCATTGTGGTTTTGATTTGCATTTCTCTGATGATGAGTGATGTTGAGCATCTTTTCATGTGTTTGTTAGCCATCTGTATGTCTTCTTTGGAGAAATGTCTGTTTAGTTCTTTGGCCCATTTTTTGATTGGGTCGTTTATTTTTCTGGAATTGAGCTTCAGGAGTTGCTTGTATATTTTTGAGATTAATCCTTTGTCTGTTTCCTCATTTGTTATTATTTTCTCCCAATCTGAGGGCTGTCTTTTCACCTTACTTATAGTTTCCTTTGTTGTGCAAAAGCTTTTAATTTTCATTAAGTCCCATTTGTTTATTTTTGCTTTTATTTCCAATATTCTGGGAGGTGGGTCATAGAAGATCTTGCTGTGATTTATGTCGGAGAGTGTTTTGCCTATGTTCTCCTCTAGGAGTTTTATAGTTTCTGGTCTTACATTTAGATCTTTAATCCATTTTGAGTTTATTTTTGTGTATGGTGTTAGGAAGTGTTCTAGTTGATGGGAATACCAGATCACCTTACCTGTCTCCTGTGAAACCTGCATGCAGGTCAAGAAGTAACATTTAGAATCAAATTGGGAAAAGAGTATGTTAACATACTGTATGTTAACATATTGTCACCCCGCTTATTTAACTTACATGCAGAGTACATCATGTGAAATGCAGGGCTGGATGAAGCACAAGCTGGAATCAACATTGCTGGGAGAAATATCAATAACCTCAGATATGTAGATGACACCACCCTTATGGCAGAAAGTAAAGAAGAACTAAAGAGCCTCTTGATGAAAGTGAAAGAGGAGAGTGAAAAAGTTGGCTTAAAGCTCAACATTCAGAAAACTAAGATCAAGGCACCTGATCCCATCACTTCATGGCAAATAGATGGGGAAACAATGGAAACAGTGACAGACTTTATTTTTTGGGCTCCAAAATCACTGCAGATGGTGACAGCAGCCTTGCAATTAAAAGACACTCACTCCTGGGAAGAAAAGCTATGACAAACCTAGACAGCATATTAAAAAGCAGAGACATCACTTTGCCTACAAAGGTCCATATAGTCAAAGCTATTGTTTTTCCATTAGTCATGTACAGATGTGAGAGTTGGACCATAAAGAAGGCTGAGTGCAGAAGAAATTATCCTTTTGAACTGTGGTGCTGGAGAAGACTCTTGAGAGTCCCTTGGACTGCAAGGAGATCAGACAAGTCAATCCTAAAGGAGATCAACCCTGAATATTCATTGGAAGGACTGATGCTGATGCTTCAATACTTTGGCCACCTGATATGAAGAACTGACTCATTGGAAAAGACCCTGATGCTGGGAAAGACTGAGGGCAGGAGGAGAAGGGGACGACAGAGGATGAGATGGTTGGATGGCATCACCGACTCGATGGACATGAGTTTGATCGAACTCCAAGAGACAGCAAAGGACAGGGAAGCCTGGTGTGCTGCAGTCCATGAGGTCGCAAAGAGTCGGACATGACTGAGCAAATGAACAACAAGCCAACAGCAGCAGACTGAATCTGGCCTGAGGGCCAACTCCTAACAGAAGGGGCTGGAACATTAATGCCAGAGTCTTCCCCCATGCACCCGAGGATATCCCTCTATTTACCTGGGCATTCCAGGCAGTAGGAGATGCCACCAAGGCAATAACCACCTTTCACGTGAAAAACACAAGCAACTGAATTTACTGTGTGACTCTCAGAGACACACATCAGCTGCATCTCGGGGGCCCTTCCTAGCTTCTGCCGCAGTCTCAGTTTACACCAGTTCCAGAGAGAGGATGAACCAGGAAATCTAGGCTAACTTGGCCTGAGAGGGTGTCTGCACTTCAGGGAGGTAAATTCGGGTGCCCACGGCCACCATCTTCGAGGAACACTGAAGAGCATCTACCCACCACCAACCCACCCCACTGGCACCCCAGGAAGAGGCATAGAGCAGGCGGGGCCTCCGTGTGACTCAGAACCTTGTCTGACCATGAAATGCTGGAGAAGAATCCAGACAGGTGCCTGAGCCACTGGCCACACACAGAAAGACCAAGGACATGCCCACAGCTTCCCAGGAGTCTGCCAACAGTGGCTGACTTGACATTCCCCGGGGGAGCAGAGCTAGTCTCTCTGAACAGATTAGGTGTCACAAGCCTGTGTCCTCAGGGCCAGATCAGAAAGAGCCACCAGCATGAAAGCACTTTCTAGGCCCAACCTGGGTTTCGCAGGTGGCTCTAGTGCTAAAGAATCTGCCTGCCAATGCAGGAGACAGGGGACACCATGGGTCCGATCCCTAGGTTGGGAAGAGCCCCTGGAGGAGAAAATGGCAACCCACTCCAGTATTCTTGCCTGGAAAACTGAATGGACAGAGGAGCCTACAGTCCATAGGGTTGGACCCAACTGAACACACACATGAGACCCAACATAGGAACCTCTCTGCCACAAGGAGCCTGAGCTGGTAGGGGGTCTGGCTGCAGCATGGTGTAATGGCGGGGGCGGGGGGGGGGCTGGAATGGAGGATTCCAGACCCTGGGACACACCATCTAACTCAGTCCCACCTCTAACTGGCTGCGTGAACATCAATAAGTTTCTTGACCCCTCTAGGCTGAAGCCTCCCACCAACTAAAGTAGGTGCTCTTAGCCTTACTCGAGCATGAGTTACCATAAAAGACAAGTGCCTGGTCCTTGTTAGTGCCTCTTTCCACAGTCCCTGGAATCCACCCAAGAACACACCATTCCCATTCCTCTCGGAAAGTCACCAGGCAGAGGCCCAGAGGACGTGTCACACTCTAACACCCAGCACCTTCACAAGACCCTTTTC
Source organism: Muntiacus reevesi (assembly GCF_963930625.1). Classification (NCBI taxonomy): domain Eukaryota; kingdom Metazoa; phylum Chordata; class Mammalia; order Artiodactyla; family Cervidae; genus Muntiacus; species Muntiacus reevesi. The sequence continues at coordinate 41,403,426 of NC_089268.1, forward strand.
TGCCAGTGACGTTCTCTAAACATCCCCACTTCCTCCCTCCTGACCTGCAGCAGTCCTTTCCTTAGGTGAAAGGTAAGAGGCAAATGGTCCATGTGAATCCAAGATGTGCTGGGCAATGGGAGCAGCAAGCCTGGAACTGGGGCTCTGCCAAGACGCTCTGAGCCGCCCTTTCGTTCACTGCAGAGTAGTCATCAGGACAGCACTTGGCATCCCAAGTTATATACCTTTTAGTTCCCCATCAGTGGACAAACGCATCCTCACAATGCCTCCAAATGCTACGAGGAAAATTATCTTCCTAAAGACCAAGGGTGTTAAGAGCACTGGAGGTTTCCACGTGAATCTGAGGGGTCAGTGTAGGTAAAGCAGCCGGGGGAGAAAGGCTAGAGCCTCCTGCTCATCACTGGGGAGACCAATCCCAACACTGGGAACACACCACCTGGGCAGTCAGCAGGAGCTGCCGAGGAACACTGAGAAGCATCACCCCCGCACCCCCCACCCACCCACCCCACCCCTGCCTCCCCGGGGAAAACGCACAGAGCAGGTGGGGCCTCCGTGTGGCTCAGCACTCCTGGGCGCCCAGGGTGCCTGGGAACTCAGTGTCAATCTCCCCCTCCTCGCCTCACTCCCACCCCAGCAGAACCTAGGCACTGCTGACGCCCCTTCCTCTGCCCTGACAGCCCGCCTCCTTCCTGCACCACCCGTCTCCCCTGGTCCTCTCCCTGGAGCTGGAGTCCAGGCTCCACAACAGGCAGCCCACTCAGTCCTGGGTACAGCCAGCTGTGAGCTAAAACTCCCCAGCAACCGTGTGCAGGGTGCATGGCAAACTCTGGGGCGCTGGGGAACTTTTGCTCACACTATCCTTGTTTCAAAAAGTGATTCATGTTTTCTCCTTCTTCTTAAAACTCATATAACGCCCCTCACAACACCCCCATTTCTCTTCTCCATCAGCCTTCCGCCTCTGGTTCAGTTCCCAGAGCACGTGCCCTCAGTACTTGCCGACTTGCCACTGGGTGACTACTGCACACTTGCCATCAGCCCATCTGATCCCCATGATGATGCTCCAAGCATTTTTATCTCTACCAGCTTTTCACAGGGGAGAAGAATGAGCTTCAGAAGGTAGGTGATGTCCCTACCATGGTTCAGCCGAACCATGTTGCTCATGTGACCACACCGACATCAGGCACCCTCAGCTATGTTAATGCTGGTACAACCAGCATCGAAGCAGAGCAAGAGGTCAAGGGCAAGGGAGGCATCTGGGAGATGGGGTTAAGATTCATCCCAGGAACAGTATATGACCCCACAGCTTCCACAAAACGATGTGAGCCATCGCAATGGACTACAGAAGCAAAGAAGACCCAGAAGATATGCAGTAGAGTCACCATTTATATGAGGTTCGAAAATAGGCAAAACTTAAGCGGTGTTGTTTAGGCATGCATCGGTAGATGGCAAAACCGGGGACACTCAAGGAAGGAAATGAGCATCAGGCAGAGAGGGGCTTTCATCCGAGGTGGGAGGAGGCGTTGCAGAGGTACGCTGAAGGGCCCCTGCTTTTATGACTGTTTATTAAACACCCATGTTTTATGCACTTGTTTGAATGTATGCCATATTTCACAACTGAATACGTCAATTATCCAAGACAAAAAAGTAGAATCACGAGGTTGCTTCATTCAGTAAGTGTAACTTCTGGTCCCTAACAACCAGAGGTGAACTGGAATGATCTGGAAAGATCTATATCCCACTACCTCAGATCAGAGGAAATGTCAACAGCAACCCAGAAGTACTCACCAGAAGGAATCGACAAAGGACTCCTCCTGCGCAAATATCTGTCCTGCTCTTCCTACCATCTCAGCCCTCACTGCATAGAGTTTGCGTTTAACACCAAATGTTTGTAGGGCTCCCAGGTCCCAGCTGAGGGGAGGGGGCTTCTGCCCTCCCGGGAGGCCAGCTTTCTCATTCCTCCGTTTCCACAGATGACGAGGGGCACAAGAACCAGCTGGGGCCTCAGGACTAGAGACATGCGCCTTGCTGGGTCATGACAGGAGCCTGAGGAAGCTGCCCAGCTCAGGACGGAGAAACAGGAAACTGGTAACGTGTACGGCCCAGTGGATGGAAGGAACTTCATCGCTAAAGTTAGCAAGGATGGGGCATGTTTACAGGTCTCCAGGGGCAGAGCCTGGACTCTGAACTCTGACCGCCCTGACCTCAAACCTCAGCTCTGCCACTCCTTAAGGTGTGCCACACTCACAAGGGTATGACCTTGTGAAAATCCCAAAGTCGAAGGATCAGGAATAAGGATTTCTCATCTGCAATAAACCTGGGACAACAGTTCCTACTCTTTACAGAGATGTAAAAAGAAAGACCAGACGGAAGCCTCCTGAAACACGGGAGTGAAAGTGTCAGTCACTCAGTCGTGTCTGACTCTTTGCAACCCCATGGACCGCAGTCCGCCAGGCTTCTCTGCCCAAGGGATTCTCCAGGCGAGAATACTGGAGCTTGTGGCCACTCCCTTCTCCAGGGGACGTTCCCAACCCAGGGATTGAACTTAGGTCTCCTGCATTGCAGGTGAATTCTCTACCTTCTGAGAAACATGAGAGGAACTCAATAAATGGTGTTTCTTTATCAAAATACAACAATGCTGGTAGCACGACTATGGGGGTGAAATGAATCTGACTGTTTCTCCCCAACTTCAAACACGGTACAGCTGGTTGACTTCGGGACAATACTTGATGCTTTCTTTTCACTTGCTTGGAAAGCATAAAAGTACTTATCTCAAAAATGTTGGGGGGCTGCCCTGTGGCTCAGTGGTAAAGAATCTGCCTGCCAATACAGGAGACACGGGTTCAATCCCTGGTCCAGGAAGACCCACATGCTACGGAGCAACTAAGCCTGAGAGCCACAACTACTGAGCCTGTGCTCTAGAGCCCGGGAGCTGCAACTGCTGAGCCCACGTTCCCTAGAGCTCGTGCTCCACAGGAAAAGAAACCACTCAATGAGAAGCTCGTGCAACGCAACTAGAGAGTAGCTCCCACTGGCTGCAGCTACAGAAAAGTTCGAGCGGCAACAAAGACCCAGCATGCCCAGAAATAAATAAAAATATATCTTTTAAATGTTCTGGAAATCCTTCACAGGTGATTTATCTTTGTCAACAGAAATGCTAACTCCTGTCTCCCAACTTCCTTAAAATGATGAAATATGAAGATAAGTTAAAAATTTATAAAAGGAAGACATAGAGAACGGACTTGTGCTTGTCAGGGTAGAAGAGGGGCTGGGGAAGGATGGTTTGGGAGTTTGGGATTAGCAGATGCAAACTATTATGTACAGAGCAGATAAACAACAAGCTCCTACTGCATAGCACAGGGAATCATATTCAACATATTGTGATATACCATAACAGGAAAGACTACGGAAAAAATGTATATATGCACATATGATGGAGAAGGCAATGGCACCCCACTCCAGTACTCTTGCCTGGAAAATCCCACGGACGGAAGAGCCTGGTGGGCTGCAGTCCATGGGGTCACGAAGAGTCGGACACGACTGAGCGACTTTACTTTCACTTTTCACTTTTATGCATTGGAGAAGAAAATGGCAACCCACCCCAGTGTTCTTGCCTGGAGAATCCCAGGGATGGGGTCGCACAGAGTCGGACACAACTGAAGTGACTTAGCAGTAGCATGCACATATGTAAAACTAAAGCACTTTGCTATACAGCAAAAATTAACACAACATTGTAAATCAACTATACAATAAAATAAATTTAAAAAAGAAAAGAACTGGGTTAAAAAAACTTATAAAAGGAGAGTTAGGTAAATTATCTAGTGGTCAATCAATAATCACCATGTTAATTAACACCAATAAAGATACATAACTACAATATAGATTTTCCAGAAGCCCGAATTTAACCCTAAAGCTTCTAGTTCATTTTTCTATAAATCTATGTTTCCCAAGGATAACACATATACATTCTCACCAGTAAAGGTGTTAAAAATTAGTAAAAATAACCCCCTCAAAAGGTAGGAAAGTTCAAAGATAAAGATCCTAGATAAAACAATACACCAACTGATTTATGAATAGCTGACTATTGCAAAATGTTCATATTGTGGATTTCAACCCTCACAGCAGACTTTTCTACTAGCAAGGAGAGTGGGGCAGAGATGACAAATATGATAAAGAGAAAGCCAACTGTGTTGTTTTTATTTTTTAAAATAGACTCTGTTAAGCAGTGACATATACCTTGGTATAAAGGTCTCACATGGTAAGAAACACTTGATGATATCTAGCAAAGACAAGGAGCCAACACCCTATGGTGTTGATCTGGATTTTATTTTTTATAGCTGAGCCAGTTTTCAGATCTTCGCAGCTGCTGCCTGTCCTTTTCCCACTGATTCTCAACTATTCTTCTAGAAAGAAGGCACCAAAAGCTCCCAGGAGAACACAGTTTCCCCAACACACCATGTAATTCTTCTCTGCTTCCCCATCTAGAGGGTCATCCCATCACACTTACCATGATGGTGTGTTCTGGAAATCTGGACCGGACCAGCTTCACGAACTCCACAAAATGCTCTGAGTACCCATTGGCCACATCCAGGCAAATAAACTTGACCTGCGGCACAGCTTCCAGGATGCTGCTCATCTTTTCCAGATCATTCTTCCCACTGCCCGAACTCACAGCTACATGCTATACCGAATAAACCAAGAGGTGTAAGACAGGAATGGTAAGTGGCATTCAGAGGTCAGACCCTGCCTCCATCCACCCGCCAGTTCTGAGGACAGTACCGTGCCCCTCTGAGGTTCACCCTGATCACACACACAGTGGACCGGCTCAAGAAACCTGCAGCAGCAGAGGCAAAGGAGATTCTCACAGTCATTTATCTAAACTGACTGTTGTCTTTTCCAACACTAAACTGAGACCTGAACCTCGGCCACACAATCTCATCCATGGCTTTTAATTTCCTCAAGCTTTTCACGTGGCCATCAAACCAGTCAATCTTAAAGGAAATCAACCTTGAATACTCATTGGAAGGACTGATGCTGAAGCTTCAATAGTTTGGCCACATGATGCGAAGAGTCAGTCTTGGAAAAGACCCTGATGCTGGGAAAGAGTGAAGGCTGAAGGAAAAGGGGATGGCAGAGGATGAGATAGTTGGATAGCATCGTCGATTCAATGGACATGAACCAGGGTAAACTCTGGGAAATGGTGAGGGACAGGGAAGGCTGGCGTGCTGTAGTCCATGGGGTCACAAAGAGTCGGACACGACTTGGCAACTGAACGACGCCACGTGGAATGCAGAACCATGGAGCGGCTGGTGCAAATTCTCCTCCTGGAGCAGAGGAGAGGAAAGGGAAACCAGGGTGGCTGGTCTGCTCGAGTTCCTCATGCCAAAGCCGTGGCCGCTACCCTGAGCATCCCACTGAGGTGGGGGTGGAAGAGGACAGAGGGAAAGATGTCTAAAAACTCTCTGATAAAACTCCTTCCTGTTTTCATTTTTACTCCCAATACAACATTATCACAACATGCAAATTGTGCGACTTCCCTGGTCCAGTGCACTGCACTCCCAGTGCAAGAGGTCCAAGTTCGATCGCTGGTCAGGGGAACTAGATCCCACATGACGCAACTAAGACCCAGGCAGCCAAATAAGTAAATATTAAAAATAAAAGAAAGGAAAATTACATACAAGTCTTAATGCCTCCAATAAATGTCCCGAAGCATAAGAATGAACAAGATTGAAAGGACCCTTCCTGTCTACGCTGGGATGTGTTTACATCTGATGCCGCCACCTCCTCCTCCGTGATACCCTCTCCCCTAACCTTCCTCAGCACCGGTGCCTCCAACCCACCCCTCTGCTGCTCTCGAAATCTGCTCTGAGGGTTTTAGTAGTTAATGCCTCATTAAAACTAGCCTGTGGAACTGTGCCCCGAGTTAGCATCTCACCTTCTATGATGTATTTATTTTTTTATAAATTTAAAATTTGTAAATACAATATTTTAACTCACACCTCTAAGTTATAAACTGCCGGTGAGCAGCACATCTTACCCTCCTTTGTTACTCCCCCCAAACCACAAATCACAACAATGTAGCTACACCCCATAGACTTAGTGTTCAGTTCAGTTCAGTCACTCAGTCGTGTCCGACTCTTTGCGACCCCATGAAGCGCAGCACGCCAGGCCTCCCTGTCCATCACCAATTCCCGGAGTTTACCAAACTCATGTCCATCGATTCAGTGATGCCACCCAGCCATCTCATCCTCTGTTGTCCCCTTCTCCTCCTGCCCCCAATCCCTCCCAGCATCAGGGTCTTTTCCAATGAGTCAACTCTTCGCATGAGGTGGCCAAAGTATTGGAGTTTCAGCTTCAGCATCAGTCCTTCCAATGAACACCCAGGACTGATCTCCTTTAGGATGGACTGGTTGGATCTCCTTGCAGTCCAAGGGACTCTCAATAGTCATCTCCAACACCACAGTTCAAAAGCATCAATTTTCGGCGCTCAGCTTTCTTCACAGTCCAACTCTCATATCCAGGCTTAGTGTAAGCCGACTGATAATATGATACATACTGACTCCCACCTTCATTCCTGATGACAGTCTGACTGGTTCCCCAAGTCCACAGGTTCTTTCCCTCCCACTCAGCTCTGCTATCTTTTTTATCTTTCCTTTCATTTCTGTTAAAGTTTGGCAGGTGGAACTGGAGACTGGTAAGTTTCTCTCAGTGCCACTGGGTTTGTCATGCGTTCCCTTTTTAATGAGCTTTAATTTCGGTGGCAGTGGGGTAGTAAGTGAAATGATTGCCCTTGGTAATGAAAGCCACGGTTCTGATCCACAGCGCACTGCTGGAAACTCACGCTCCCCAAACTTCCTCCAGAGAAGAGGGGGATAAGGTGAAACAGAGATAATCCATTAGAATAAATTATGCTGAAAAGAAAGGACTCAAGTGTGAGCCAGAACTATTTTATCTCTGTAACCACCTCCCTCTCCAATCAAAATCCACACACAGTCATGGCACAGCAAAGAAAAATAGCCAGAAACTAGTGTAACTTCAAAAGCAGTACAATAAGTAGTCATTTTGCAGCCCAGATGATCTGACCATGGAGGAAATCATCCCCAGCATAGAGATGTCTCTTTAGCATGGACACAGGACCATCCAAGGGTGCCAGGATCGAAGACTGGCATGTTCTATTGGGGCATTTAATATTTTCAAACCACCTTTCTTTTTTTCAGTCACAGCTTTATTAAGATGTAGTCACATATGCGTCATCTACTTAAAGTGCACAATTTAGTGGGTTTTAGTATATTCAGAGTTGTACAACCGTCACCACAATCAATTCTAGAACATTTCATCAACCCCCAAGAGAAACCTTCACACCCTTTAGCTCTCACTCTCAACTAATCCACTTCTGTCTCTATAGGTTTCCCTTGTCTCAACATTTCATGGAAATAGAATCATATATAGGGCTTTATGTATCTGGCTTTTTCACTTGGCAAAATGTTTTTGAAACAGGAGTGAAGCAGGCAGGGCATGACCTTTAAAAGAATGACACAGACCAAGGACACAACATAAACAGTCATTGCTGTTGTTCAGTCACTAATTCGACTTTGCACGCCACAGCGATGGTGGAGTAAAAGGACGTGTGCTTATCTTCTCCTGCGAGAACATCAAAATCACAACTAGCTGCTGACCAACCACGGACAGGAGGATGTTGGAACCCATCCACATAAACTGATTAGAACCAAATACGTTCAAGACGGAGGACGAGCAGACTTCAGCTAGAACTTGAGCCTCAGTGCATGCTCACTGTAACATATCAGCTAGCTAAATGACACACCCACAGGCGCCATAAGAGTTCCAAGGCCACCCATCAAGGACCCAAGAGTTGGCAGTGGCCGTTCCTGGAAATCTCCACCCCCTCACCAAAAGAGTTGGAATAATCCTCCTACTCATTATCCTATGAAATTACCCAAGCCATAGAAGCTAGTGAAAGTGAAAAGTTGAAAGTGTTAAGTCACTCAGCTCAGTTGCATCTGGTTCTTTGCGACCCCATGCACTGCAGCCCACTAGGCTCCTCTGTCCATGGAATTCTCCAGGGAAGAATACGGGAGTGGGCTGCCATGCCCCTCTCCAGGGGATCTTCCCGACCCAGGGATCAAACTTGGGTCTCCCACATGGCAGGCAGATTCTTTACCGACTGAGACACCAGGGAAGTGCCCCATAAAAGCTAACCACACCACATTTCAAACTTCCCAGGTGACGCTAGTGGCAAAAGAAACTGCCTGCCAATGAAGGAGATATAAGAGATGTGGGTTCAGTCACTGTGTCAGGAAGATCCCCTTGAGAAAGGCGTGACAACCCACTCCCGTATCCTTCCCTGGAGAATCCCATGGACAGAGGAGCCTGTCAGGCTACATTCCAGAGACTTGCAAAGAGTCAGACAAAACTGAGGCAACTGAGCACTTCGTGCCACATTTCAAGGTCACTCTTGCCTTCTGAGATGGCCCACACTCTGTGGTATGCGTTTCTTTCAAATAAACCCGCTTCTTACCTATCTCTTTGGGCTTCCCAGGTGATATGAGTGGTAAAGGATCTGCCTCCCAATGCAGGAGACATAAGAGATGTAGGTTTGATCCCTGGATCAGGAAGATCCCCTCGAGAAGGACATGGCAACTCACTCCAGTATTCTTGCCTGGAAATCCCTAATAACAGGAGAGCCTGGTGGGCTACAGTCCATGGGGTCACAAAGAGCTGGACACAACTGAAGCCACTTAGCATGCAGTACACCTATCACTTTGTCTCACATTGAATTCTTTCTTCGATAAAACAACAACAACCTGAGCTTCCTTAGGTCCTGAAACCCCAGTGTGTGAGATCAGTTGAAAGACCATGGGTTTGGTTGGGTTTGAGTCCCGGCCATGTGGGTCCAAGTCCCAGTTTGAGGTGAACAGTTTCATTTCCAAGGTTCATTCATGTTGTAGCATGAATCAGTACTTTATTGCCCTTCTTAGCTGAATATTCCACCCTATGAATATACGAGGTTTTGTTTGTTCATCAGCTGGACACATGAACCATTTGGCTACCATGAATAGTGCTACTATGAACATCCGTGTGGGCTTCCCTAGTGGTTCAGATGGTAAAGAATCTGTCTGCAATGCGGGAGACTTGAGAGACCTGGGTTCGATCCCTGGGTCGGGAAGATCCCCTGGAGGAGTGCACAGCAACCCACTCCAGTATTCTTGCCCGGAGAATCCCCTTGGACAGAGGACCTGGTGGTCTGAAGTCCATGGGGTTGCAAAGAGTCGGACATGAGTGAGTAACTAAGCATGCATCAATATCCCTGTATAAGGTTTTGTGTGAACATATATTTTTATAGCTGTTGGCTCTATTCTAGAAATAGAATTGTTAGGTGATATGGTAACTCCTATGTTGAGCCTTCTGAGAAATTGCCGAACTGTGTTCCAAAGCAGTGGCTCCATGTTACATTCCCACCAGCCATGTCAGAGGGTTCCAATTTCTGCACATCTACACCAATACTTTGTATTATCTGCCTTTTTGATTAAAGTCATCCTGGACAGCATACTGTTTATTCTGCTCCACCATATTCAGCTCCAATTATAACAACTTATTATAATTAGATGTTTTTTCTAGATAAAAGGCATGTTCGGAATGTACTCAATCCCTGGCAGGACTGACCCTGCTGGGACCTCCGCAAGCTCTCATGACAAAACACTTCACTTTCCAAGGGGAGAAAAATATGCTCCTTACAGGTAAATCATCATATTTTTAAAAAGGAGTACAGAACAGGTTTCCTTGGCAAATTCCTAGCAACGATCAAGGGCTGTGGGTTCCCTATTGCCTTCCCCAATTTCTCTTTGGGACTGCGTGTCTGTTGTTACTGTTCGGATGCTAAGTCGACTACAGCACGCCAGGCTTCCCTGTCCTTCACTATCGCCTGGGAGTCTGTGTGTCTATCTGCTGCCAACTCAAATCCTTTTGACTACCCTGACATTTCCCTTCCTGGACAACAAAGGTCATGTATAACCAGGATAGAGTCTTACCTGCAGGCATTCTGGGTGATTAGCTGCAAAGAGCTTCCAGTCATCCAGGGTATAATGCTTGTGAATCGCTGTAAACATAGAGTGCTAGGAAACAAAAGGGAAAGGCACCATTAGGACGAGAAGTCAGGTGAGCCCCACCCCGCCTTCCTCCATATGGTGAGGTTAAACCACCAACACAAAACCACCCAGTGTTCCAGCCTTTCACGCTTCATTTGCTTTGAATATGCTCCGAGGGGCCCCAAACAGAGGAAGGTGTAACCGGGGAAATCACAGGACCATTCTAATCTCATTAGCCAACACAGCATTCAAGACTGAAGAGGCAATGCCAAGAGGCAGGGGTGGGAAAGGAGGAGGGAGGGTTCTGAGAGCTCTGGTCCAGCCCACACGTGACAGGCCAAGAGCAGCAGAGGGCTGGTCTCCGGCTGGTCAGCAGCACAGCCCGAAGGCAAAGTGATGCTTCTTCTTCTTGTTCAGTCGCTAAGTCATGTCTGACTCTCTGCGACCCCATGGACTGCACCACGCCAGGCATCCCTGTCCTTCACTCTCTCCCAAAGTTTGCTCAAACTCATGTCCATTGAGTCGGTGATGCCATCCAACCATCTCATTCTCTTCCATTGCCCACTTCTGCCCTCAATCTTTCCCAGCATCGGGGTCTTTTCCAATGAGTCAGCTCTTTGCATCAGGTGGCCAAAGTACTGGCGCTTAGTGATGCTTAGTCAACCCAAAAGAACCTCAGCTTCTACCTGAAAGCTTCTCTTTGTGTTCACGACCTAAACATTTCCTGTTAAAAGATAAACACATCAGGCAGCTGGTATTCTTGAGGGAAGGAAGTACATAAATCCTAATTCTAAAACTATGACCACCAACCCAGCAAGGGTTTACTGAACATTTATTTTGCACAAGAATTTTGCATACATTATTTCATGTACTTCTCAGAACAACTTTGTACAACAACAGTAACTTCATAGGCAAAGATGGGGCTTGAAAAACTTACATTTAAGAAATTTAACCAAGGCTTGGCCAAAAAGTGGGCAAAGGTCAGAATCAAACTCAAATCTGAATGCAGAACCCAGGCTCCTCCACCTCCTGTATAGGGGTCTCACTCCTAACTTCTCTCAGTCTATCTCCCCCATTAAAAAGTTCTCTGACTTTACTGATGCAAGGAACTAACTCAGCATTCTAGAAATGGAAAATTCATAGGACCCACATATGATTAGCTATTTTCATTTATGGAAAGTCTTTCCTGTGCAAATGGGAAGAGCCTAGCAAGTTCTCTGTTTCTCATGAAACAGTAATCTGATATGTGAATTAATCAGGGCTATTAATCCCTCCCTGATTTCATGCACTTTTACACAAATACATAATTCATGAAGAGCAATGGCTGATCACAGCAGAGTGAGGGAAAGATAGGGAGAAAAAAAAAAAACACAAATTCCTTTTCCAATTAATTTGTTAGCCTCCGGCCCAAAGCTCAATGGGGGCTGAGTGCGGACAGATGATGCAACTGATCCTGGACTCAGACCTCAGGCAGACCACCCCCTACACCATTTGGTGAGTTCATAATTTGTTTGAAAATCTTCCTTCTAATCACTGGCTAATAATGAATCCCAGCACCTCCTGAGGTTAGACGTGCTGCCCACAGCAAGAAGCTCTTTCAACTAATTGGATTTATCTTTTCACTTGGCAGGCATTGTCTATGGAAATAGATGCACAGGCTCTGAGCATCAGAAGCACACATTTCACATCGATGATGAGTTAAGATGCACTGAACCTTGAATCCAAATGCAGACACAGATGCGTGAGACGAAGGTTCTGCCCACAGTAACTTTGCCTTTATTTTCCCAAGCCCAGGATATGACTCCCTTGACAGGCAGAAAGACAGCAGCCGGTTCCAGGGACCCTGAGCTTGCACTATTATCTGCCAGCGTAAGTTGGGAGGCAGACCCTTTATGCTGGAGTCAGTCTGGGTCTGCATCTCGGCTCTATGTCTATTTGCCTAAATGCCTTGGGCCAAGTGACCTCTCCTGTCTCTGCCTTGGTTTCCTCGGAAACCATCTGGTGGAGCTGTGACCTCCTCATCCACGTTCCGTCCAGTGCTTGGCACCTAAGTTTCCTATATTGTGATATAATCAATGTTATAGAACAAAGTGATTCTGTCTTTCAAAAGGTGCTGTCACTCTTCTAAATATGACACTTCTCTAACATTATAATATGGCATGACGTCCAACTTCGTTTTGTATCTCTAATTTCCAAAACTATAACAGGAATTTTTAAGGAAGAAATGGATGCAGGTCTGAAACTGAGCAGGGTCCTGTGAGGCTCCTGGGCACAGCTTTTCAGTCCCGCCCCTCCCCATTGCTTTGATTATAGGAAACAGCCTTTACTCAGCCTCCAAAGACCTTCCCTGAGTTCCAACGGGCAGATTCAAACAGTTACTAATTAGGCAAAGGAGGGGAGACCAGGGAGTAACAAACAGTGAAGAGCAGCCTGGGAGCAAAGTCCTGCTTCCCCATCAAAGGATACACATGACTATATCTTTGAGCTATTTTGCAGATACTGAAACACCTTCCAGGTGGGAGAAGTTAATGATTAAGGATGGTATGCTGCCTACATTCCTGATGGCTCAGCCAGTGCAGGAGACACCGGTTTGATCCCCGGGTTGGGGAGACCCCTAGAGAAGGGATGGCAACCCACTCCAGTATTCTTGCCTTGAGAACTTTACGGACAGAGAAGTCTGGTGGGCTACCATCCAGGGGCCGCCAAAGAGTCAGACACGACTGAGTGACTGACACTACTTTTCATGCTGCCCACAAGCCTGTAGACCATAGACAGTTGGACCTGAAGGTTGAAAACACTGACTCCTACTTACCTCACCACCAACCCATCAGAAGATTGCCTGTGAGCTGATCACACCCTCCGAACAATGACTACACAACTTGTCACTGTCTTTCCCAAGTGCAGACACACAGTTTTGAAGATGTTAGTCCATTGTGTCCCCCTTTGTCTGGCAAAGCAATGAGTGTGTTAGTCGCTCAGCCATGTCCAACTCTTTGCGACCCCATGGACTGTAAACCCAGGTTCCTCTGTCCATGGAATTCTCCAGGCAAGAATACTGGAGTGGGTTGCCTTCTCCAGGGGATCTTCCTGACCCAGGAATCGAACCCAGGTCTCCTGCTCTGCAGGTAGATTCAATGGCAAAGCAATAAAGCTATCCTTTTCTACTTCACCCAAAACTCCCCATCAAGGGATACACATGACAATATCTTTGAGCTATTTTGCAGATACTGAAACACCCTCCAGGTGGGAGAAGTTAATGATTAAGGATGGTCTCCAAGACTTGATCGGCATCAGATCTAGACCACCTCCTTGAATGCATAGTCCAGACTCCACCTACCTTCTGATGGAAGAGAGAAAAAGAAGGGCCTCCAGCAACAATCAGACATAGAACCAATTAGTTTGGCCACAGTGAATGACCTGAAATGTCTCACTTTTCTCCTCTCCCGTGTATGACAAGCTGTCCAGTGTGAGCACCAGAGGGAAACAGCCCATCGTCCTACCTGTGACATCACCACCGCCATCTCAAACGTTCCCACGGTGTCCATGTTGGCCACAATGATGGGAATCCCCGAATAGGTCTGCTTCGAGTTCCGAAATGTGAAGGTTCGCTCAAGGTCCACCTATTGCAAGAGGGGAAAGAAGTCCTTGGTTCTTTATGTGATTGGGGCAGAATTTCTAGAGTTTGGAGCAAATGAAAAGACACAAAGGAAGTGTATGTCCCTGGGTCCTCTTAGGGGTTGGGCCAGGGGTTCCAAACACAAGCGAGTCCCTGAGGAAATGGAAACACGGGTTGTTATCCAGGTGCAAAAACTGAACTCGGATCCTTCTGATCCTCAAGAAACCAGGTCAAGGCACCACGTGTTCTGCCATCAAGCCCAGCCTCCAAATTGGAAGCTCTCTCCCTCAACAGCCTCTCCCATCCCCCCCGCCACCTTCTGTCCCCAGCCTGCTTCATGCCAGCCCCAAACACCACGGTTTCCCTTCTGGGAAAATCCAGTCCAGTCTTCCCCGCCACCCAAGGCCCTCCCTTTAATTCCCACCTTCTGAGAGAACCAGGCACTCCACTCTCACCCTGCAGTCAGCTGCAACCCCCATTAAGCCCTGTGCCCTTCAGCCTTCTCCACTGTTTCATGACTACCAGCATCTTTCAGACAGCCATGTCTATGCACATGACTACTGGTTTCTGATTTGCAAACACAGCTCCAATTCTTCCCTAATTCCAACCTCAGGGTATTTATGACTAACTCAAGAGATCAGGAATCCAGAACGAGAGCTAAGCCAGGAAGGCGGGCTCAGCAAAAGCAGTGAGTAGGGCCAGGTGTTCGCCAAGAGCTAGCAGAATCAAAATCATGGCTTTATCCCGGGGCAGATCCCCAGCTGCCATACAAAGACAGCCATGTATGTGCCCAGAGGCAGTGCTCACCCTACGCCTGCTCTGCTCTTATCTAAGGACCTACACACACACACACACCGCCAGGCTCCACTTCCCAGGCTGCTTTCTGGCTGGGTTTGGCCAATAGGGTCACTTGTGGGACAAGGGAGGAGACGGCCCTGGGTCCAAGTAGAGTAGTTCTGCAGACCCCCTCGGCCATGGCCTGCTGGGTCATGGTTCTACCTCACAGAGTGATCCCAGGCCTTGGGACCCTCCACTTTGGAAGTGGTTTCTCTGCAGTCAGTCCCTGGGGTCCCTGGTATCCCCTCTGGCATCTCCGCTGAGCCACACTGCCTCATATTAAATTTCCTGTTTTAAATATTCAGTCCTGTTTCCTTAGTTGGACCCTGCGGGACACAGCCCCTCGTGGAAGGGGGTGCTTCCCCAAGGAGAACTGGTAGCGCAAACCCAGGTGTGAATCTTAAGCTGCTGCAAGAATCTGGACCCACATTAATCCCAGCTTACTAAGGACCATGGCAATAATCATTTCCTACCAGTGTTTATCTAGAGCCTTTTATTTTTCATTGGAAGTAACTTTCTCTTTTTTTAAATTACTTTTTAATAAAAATTGCTTTACACTGTTGTGTGGGCTTCTGCCACACAACGTGAATCAGTCATAATTATATCCTCCCTCTCCTCATCCATCCCATCCTTCTAGGTCATCACAGAGCACCAGGCTTAGCTCCGTGTTATATAGGAATTTCCCACTAGATATCTGTTTTACACATAATAGTGTGCACATGGCTTCCCTGATAGCTCAGTTGGTAAAGAATCTGCCTGCAATGCAGAAGACTCTGGTTCGATTCCTGGGTTGGGAAAATCCGCTGGAGAAGGGATAGGCTACCCACACCAGTATTCTTGGGCTTCCCTTGTGGCTCAGCTGGTAGAGAATCTCCCTGCAATGCAGGAGACCTGGGTTCAATCCCTGAGTTGGAAAGATCCCCTGGAGAAGGAAATGGCAACCTGCTCCAGTATTCTTGCCTGGAGAATCCCATGGGCAGAGGAGCCTAGAGGGCTACAATCTATGGGGTCTCAAGAGTTGGACACGACTTAGCGACTAAACCACCATCACCACCACCAGTGTATACGTGTCAATGCTACTTTCTCAGCTGGTCCCACCCTCCGCGGTGTCCACAAGCCCCTTCTCTACATCTGTGTCTCCGTTCCTCTCCTGCAAATAGGTTCCTCAGTACCTGAGTCACTTGTAGTGAGGTGGATGTACCTAGAGCCTGTTACTGAGTGAAGTGAGTCAGAAAGAGAAAAACAAATATCGCACAGTAACGCGTATGCACGGAATCTGGAACAAAACGGTACCTATGAACTGATTTTTAGGAAGCAACTCTCGCTTTGCCATCAGCATGTCAAGACACCAGGGGACACCTAGGTCTTTGGGGCTTTTCGCATCTCCTGCTCTTCTACACACAGAAGGCTTCCTGAGCGAATGAGGTCATTAACACGGCGGCACCGGCCTTAAACAATATCAGCGAGGGGAAAAGAGACCGCGGGGGCACTGTTGGGAGGCAGCACATCCCTTTCCCCCACTTCCTTTATTACCATGCTTGGTTCTACTTCAGTGAAGCAAGTTCGATCTGCATCCTAAAAGATAACTGACAGGAACTATTCATTGCACCCTTCTGGGCTGCTAATGGCCCTCTAACATTTTGGCTCCGCAGGCTCACAACAATCAGGATTTCTTGGTCTCAAATTACTAACACTGCTTCCAAGATGCATGGGAAGAGCAGCTATACTCTGCACCCAGCTGGGCTCACAGTGGTTTTTTGAGGGGGGCAGGGGGCACTCCAAAAACCTATAGGCAGTAGGCAAAAAACTGTTCTCCATGGAGGAAGTCAGCCTTGACAATGAACGCTTCCCCTTGTGTCTAGTCTCTTCCACATGGCAGAGTCTATGCAATCATTAATTCTAGGAATGAGAAATAAAATATCTGCTCCGACCTTATGTACACAGAAAGACACACACCCAAAAACAGACCAGTTGTTTACTGAGAGAAATATTTTAAATATCCTAGTCACCAGAAACTAAACCTGGCATTTAATCTGCCACAGCTGGTCAAGGCACCAAATATAGCACCTCCAAACTCCCTCTCTGCTAAGCCTCATTTGAAAGGGCACATAAAGTAATAAGCCACCCCTCCTCCACCTCAAAAATACACGTTTCCACTGCTCTTGCTTCCCTGGTGGCTCAGAGGGTAAAGAATCTGCCTGCAAGGCAGGAGACCCAGGTTCAATCCCTGGGTCAGAAACATTCCCTGGAGAAGGGAATGGCGACCCACTCCAGTATTCTTGCCTGGAGAGTCCCATGGACAGAGGAGCCTGATAGGCGATAGCCCATGCAGTCACAGAGTCAGACACGACTGGGCAAATAACACACTTTCACTTTTGTCACAGTCAGTCCTACAGCCCAATGTTTGAGGGCCCAAAACCTCAACCAGAAGCCCATCTACCACGTTTCTAAATATCTCAACATCATGAGCAACGTACAAGAAGCTGCTACACAAATTTTGCTCTGTGGTCCTTCCTGGACAACAGTTTCATTAAGGGCCTGGAAAGCACTAGAACATGGTGTCATGGGAGCCGGTCCTGGCCATCTCTTCTCACACACATCCTTTTGTGCACACAGGGACACTTCAGCCTACATGCTAACCTCCATGTCCACACATCTATCCCTCAAGCAGCAGTGACCTGGCCACTCTCTGAGATAAAGAGGCGGGCACCTGAGCAGCATGGCTGGCCCTTAGAAAACACACCTGGAGAAGATCCCCCACCCCCTACCCCCCTGCCCTGTGCAGGCCCTCGAATCAGTTCAAAGTCATCTAGGCAGGAAATCCAGGATCCTGAGTATCTACAGCATGGCCCAGAGGGAAAGGCCCAGCCTTCAGCTCTGTCCAATGAGGAGGGGGACAAAACTGGGGTCTGGGGCAGGGGCCTCTTGCCTAAACCTATGGATGGCACCGATTAAAGCAATTCTCTGACTATGTTACTCGGTACCAGTCTCACGTGTAGACTATAAGTGCAGGGGCAATGCCTTTCCCCTCTGTGGTCCGAGTGGCTCAAAAAGGATGCAAATAATTAATGTCTGGCTAAGGGTAAGGATGGGATTGTGTTTTGGCTCCCAGCCTTTCAGGGCAACATGTGGTGGGCCCCAGCCCGGCCCTCTGAATGTGCCTGGTCCCCTGGATGTTTCACCATCAGGTGTCAGGATTCAGGGAAGCACATGCAGTCGCATACCACCACAAAACCACGGTGCTCCACAGTACGAAGGCTCCAGTGGCCAGCCCCCGGCACCTGTGTGCACATCAGAATCACGTACGATGATTTCCAAAATACACATGCTCAATCTGCCCCAACTTCATAAATCAGAACCTTTGTGATGGAGACAATGTGTGTATTTAGGAGTGTCTTCCTAGGTGATTCTGATGCATTCATGAAAAGCAAGCCTAGTCAAACCCTTCAGTGTTACAGAGCAACATTTACAGAGGCTGTTACAGTTGGAACTGTCTCTCCTCCAAAAGGCACTGAAATACCAGCCATCAGTACCTGTGAACATGACCTTTTTGGAATTAAGGTCTTTGTGGGTAATCAAGGTAAGATGAGATCATTAAGGTATGTCCCACTCCAGTATGACTGGTGTTCTTATAAAAAGGGGAAATTTGGACAGAGACACACAGCAAGGGAGAATGCTGATTGAAGGGGAAGGCAGAGACTGGAACAATGCTTGCAGCCAAGGAACATCCAGGTTGTGTGTCAACAATCTGAAGGCAGGGGAGAGGTAAGGAAGATTCTCCCTCAGAGCTCTCAGCAGGAACCCAAGCTGTTGACATCTTGACCTGGGGCTTCCAGAACCGAGAGACAATAAACCCCTGTTGTATGAGACAGCCAGTCTGTGGTACTTGGTTACAGCAGGCCCAGCAAGCACAGAACCCAGGTAATAACACAACTGGCTCAGAGCCTGGAAGAACCCAGGTCTCCTTTCCTCCAGGCAATCTCCTCTCTACTCTGCCATGGCCTTGTTCCCCTCAGGCCAGCCTGCTGTCCACTGAAGTTGGACCAGAACTCACTGGAGCTGGTCCATTTCTCACTGGACCTCTGGTGAGAAAAAGACTACAGAGTCTTTAGGAGACTCATTGGGTCTTGTCTTCTCTGTCCCAGCCCAAGCGACCAGTTTTCCGCTGCAAACTCCTCCACTGTCCGACTTCCAACATTACAGTTGTGCCGTGAGGTTTGTGGTTTTCTTTAAACATCTTACTCGCGTAAGGACAAGGGTGGGTCACTGGAGCAAGGAATGGGTCCCAAGGAAGAGGATTCTCAGGCTGTCAGGGATGCGGTCACCCCCTCAGCATGTCAGAGGCCCTGCCCAACCCACATGTCACGTCCTCTGAAAATATACCTAAATGCAGCCCCGCGGCCCTTCATTCTTGTGGCCCGAGGACTTGTGAAGACAGGAACACGGACAATGCCGAGACAGTTGACGATGACTGTTGATGTGGTACAGCCACAGAAAGGTCACCTGGCCTCCTGTACCCTCAGCCTCCGGGAGTTGATCTCAAGTTCATTTCATGTGACACTTGTAGCAATGCCCTGGCAGGAGCACTAAACCTGAGTGGGAGGGCACCCCGCCTTTCTCTCTATTTCCTGCTCACTCGCCTGGCGGATCCAGCAGCTGGCCCAGCTCTGAGAAAAACTGCTGCAGTGATGAATCTTGTCAACAGTCACCAGGCTCCCTTCCCAGCCAGACTGCTCTCGAGGCGGGTGTTTGCTCTGCTGGCTCCACTCACCTCTGCTCTCGGGCTGGGCTCAAAGTCCGGCCATTTACCATTTAGTTTCGAATTTACACTCAGGTATCTCCGTGCCTGGAGGCAAACACTTCAGGATTCTACCGGTCGTACAAAGCAAAGTTTTCATTTGCCTATGGGAAACTTCAGGCAACCACAGCCAACTGAGCATGCCTTGAGAGGGAGTTAGAGGTCCTCCTAGATCCCTCAATATCAATGAAGCAGGCAGTCAGAGGATGGGGGTGCCCAACAGGCAGCTAAACCATGATGGGATCCAAATGGGCTTTCCTGGTGGCTCAGACGGTAGAGTCTGCCTGCAGTGCAGGAGACCTGGGTGTGATCCCTGGGTTAGGAAGATCCCTTGGAGAAGAAAATGGCAACCCATCCCAGTATTCTTGCCTGGAGAATCCCATGGACAGAGGAACCTGGCAGGCTACAGTCCGTGGGGTTGCAAAGAGTAGGACACAACTGAGGAACTTCACTTCCTAGATCCCTCAATATCAATGAAACAGGCAGTCAGGTGATGGGGGTGGCCAGTAGGCAGCTAAGCCATGATGGGAACCAAACGGAAAGGCAACGCCAGTTAATTCAGGTTTCCAGGGAGGGAGCTGGTAAACTCCCACAAACGTGGAAATATGAAAACACTTCTCAAGGGCACCGAGATCTCACTGCTGTGTGTGCATGTAGATTGCAATGTATCATGGGAAGCTGGGACATTAACAGCTTCAGTCAGCCCAAATAATGAAACCAAATGACCCAAGACAACATCATACTATTCCCTGGAAAAGGGTAATTCATTCTAGCGCAGGAGAAGAAGGGGGTGACGGAGGATGAGATGGTTGGATGGCATCACCGACTCAAGGGACATGAGTTTGAGCAAACTCTGGGAGATAGTGAAGGACAGGGAAGCTTGCAGTCCGTGGGGTTGCAAAGAGTCAGACACGACTAAGAGACTGAACAACAACTAACAAATTCTGAATGTTTTACCTTTACAAGAGGTTTCCTGCTTCCGAAAACACACATAATACATCCTTGCTTTAAATATATGATTTTTCTCAAAACAAGTTTTTCTTTACTAAGTGAATTGCGACCCAATATTTAGATTATTGCAGCCACCAAATTATTAGTCTGCCCCAAATCCCCACATCTCGTCTCAGTGTGGACTCAGGTACCAGCTACTGCTGAGACTTCAGGAGTCTGGGCCTGCCATCCAAGCTGTTCATTGTTCTTCTAAGTGACAAAGTGAAGGGCAGGAACAAACAGAGTTGACCAACCCAGAGCGAAAAGGGTTACTCATTCTCCACCTCTTCCAGTCTGGGTTCCAGCTGCCAACCCTCCAGCTTGAGAAGGTGAGTTGATTGGTTCTGATTATTGGCTAAAGCAGGAGGCTTCTAGTTAATTCAAACAAGCCCTCAGCTGGCAGCACCAGGCACTGCAGCTAGGAATCCCAGCCCAGCGCAGGCAGGCAGGCAGGCAGCCCAGATCCTCGCAAGGGGATTTATTTATGGTCCTGGAAGGGCGGGGGGAAGAAACCTATGCTGGCTCAGCCTCCCCCTGTTTACTTCTGCAACCCCTGCCTCCAGACACAGCAGTTTCCTCACCTTCCTCTCCAGCTCCAAGCCCCAAGCAAAGCCACCATCACCCATATACACGTCTCCAGGGGACTCTGCCTATCTCTGCAACTAATTTATCCTTCAAGACTTGACCTTCCTCCTGCCTCCAACCTCTAGCTCTTTCCAGTCTGGTCTCCACCTGTTCCTCGGACTTTGCTCTCATTATTAAGGCAGAATGGGCAAAACTGCCCCCACCCCTGCCCCCCACAGAGGTCCCATTAGCCCCCACACCCGCACCCCAGTGTTTCCAGCTTCTGGAAGACTGGGTTGGACTCCAGCTGTCCAGTAAGCGGATGCCGCCAGGCACACAGGTCCCCAGCCTCACTCCCAGAAGTCACTGAAACGCAGAAAGTAAACCCTGAACTTTTGCCCCGGAGTTTCCCTGTGTTTCAGACCTCTTAAAATAAATCCCATGGCTGGACCTGATGCTAAAGCAGTCGGAGTTCTCCGCAGAGAGACGCTGCCAAAAAACATCCCCGTCCCAGTACACCCGGGCTCCGCTGCGTTCCCCTACATGCACCCCTCAAACAGCCCCTGCCCTCGCCGTCACTCTTTCTGAATCAGCTGACCACTTGGTCTTAGCTCCTCTGGGGTTTAGTTCCGCTGTGCGCTTCCCCTCGCCGCCCCAACCGGACGCATTGAGGATTTTAGGCCGGAGTCGGACCCCTTAAGGACACCTCGGACCTCTTACAGACACCTCCTGTCCTGGCAGGGGACCAGCTGGCTTTCCCTCTCTCCAGTGGTGAGAAGAGCAGAGGGGGTCGGCGTCCCACTCACCCCCAGACACAGTGAAAAGCAGGCGAGGTGGGCGCACAGTACAGCGCCTCTCACCCACCTCCCCCGCGCCACCCCGGAAAAAAAACAAACAAACAATCCCACCCCAATGCGGCTTTCGAAAGGCCTGACCTCGGCTCGACTCTTGAGGCTGCTTCGCTTGGGTCGGAGCAGGACATCCTTGAAGTCCAGCTTGAGGTCCGCATCTATGCGGGGCATGGTGCGGGCGGCGCGCTCGGGCCGGCGCGGCTGGAGCCCGCAGCCCCTTCCTGCAGTACAGGCGGCGCGGGACGCGAGCAGCGGGGTGTGCGGGGAGCCGGGAAGGTTAGGGCGGGAGGGGCAGGGCTCCTGCGGCCGGGGGCGGGGCCTTCGGCGGGCGGGGCGGAGCCTCCGGCGGGCGGGGCGGGGCTCCGGCGGGCAGGGGCGGGACTCCGGCGGGCAGGGGCGGTGCCGCGGGAGCGCGAGGGTGGGAGGCTGTGCCGCGGGGGGTGTTCTGCCCGCGCTTACGCGGCCCCGTTAAGGCCTCGGGCCGCCCCCCGCCGCTCTCGGCCCCGCCCCGCGCTCCGGAGGCCCCGCCCCCAACGCGGCGGCCGAGGTGAAGAGCGGAGCCGGGGACTGACGCGGTGGGGACAGATCAGATGGACGCTAAGAAGTCCGCTGGTGTGACACTTCTAGCTGCCGCCCGTCCCTGTTTACGGGCTTGCTCACTGCGGTGACCAAAGTGTGTGGGGGGGGAGGAGGAGTGCACACCGTCTCGTCTGTCACCGACGTCCCCTGAGGGAGGAGACTTGGCCCGTGACCCCCTCACCCACGGAAAAGTCCACTCCTTGAAAGGCTTCCCTTCTCCTTACATTTCAAGCCCCGTGTGCCCGTCAGGAGCTGAGTCACACCTCTCACATGCCAAAGTCGAAGAAACCCCCTGGGAAGTTGGAGAGAATTGGGAAAAGAGAGTGGGCAGGTGACTCTGTTTAGCCGTAGTGGACTTACTGAGGCAATCTTTGCGTTCCCTTTGGATTTCAAGTTTGTATTAATATAAAAGCGTGACGTCTGTAGTCGGCGGAGATGCTGAGATTCGAGGGACCTTAGTCCTTCTGAGAATGAGTGATGTCAGTTTATTTTTAGTTGTTGACCACGCTGAGCGGTCATTATACATTAGGAATGTGCTTAAGCGCCCGCCCTGCACCTGCTCATTCACTTGCACAACAACCCAATGAAGAAGGAGCAGGTTTGCAGATAAGGAACTTGAGGACATATAAAGGAAATAACTTGCCCAAGGTTACAGTAAAGTTAGATATAAATCTCAGTCCTTAAAACTTATTACAACCTTAGTTAAAGCTCCTTTTGTCTTGGTACCTCTCTCTGCCTGGGTTCAAAACCTGACCCCACCACATTCTAGCTGGATGACCTTGGTGGAGCCACCTAATAATTTATCTAAACCTGTTTTCTCACAAGTTAAAAGATGAAGAAAAACATTAACACTATCCTCTCCCACGTTTGGGAGAGAAATTAAATTGTTTTTGTGTGTGGCTTTCCCATAATTAATACATGGGAACTGTTTATTTGGGGTCACATGTTGCATCATGTGCTTTTTGCTTTGCATCCTCAAACTAGATTGCTAACTGCGCAAAACCAACTTTCATTATCTTTTTTCTTTTTTTTTTTTTAGTTCTACCACTTTATTGCTACCAATCCATCTCCCTCCACCCTTGTGCACACATGCTCAGTCATGTAATCCCATGGACTTCAGCCCGCCAGACTCCTCTGTCCATGGACTTTTCCAGGCAAAAATACTGGAGTGGGTTGCCATTTCCTTCTCCAGCAACTTTCATTTTCTTTCAGTTGTCTACAGGCTTGACCTGTTCTCAGGGAACTCATATTTGGTACAGCCGACCATAAAGAAACATCACAATGTTCATTTAACACAAATATCTGCAAATGATAAAGTTCTCAGCCAGTTCCACTTGCTCTCAACACCTTTGCACCACAGGAAGTTTCTGAAGTTTCATGAAAGGAAATGAAAGTTATCAGGGAGAGAGTGAAAGTCACCACAATTGGCTGGGCAGGCTAAATATTTACGACCCTTATGGAATCATTTGTTGGGAGCCAGCCAGATGGGCTGCTTATTTTCAAAGTCTTAATTCTGAACTTAATTCTGATCTTAAGTTCCTAACTAAAAACAAGGTAAAATGTAATTATTTATGGTACGGTTATTTGAAAATGATGCTCCCAACAGGGAAGAGAAACTAAGCTTATGAAGGATCTGCCTGGGGTTACAGCAACAGGGGTGAATATGGGCTTTATAGTTGTTATTACCTACCACATCTTACTCAGACGGTAAAGCATCTGCCTACAATGCAGGAGACCTGGGTTCGATCCCTGGGTCAGGAAGATCCCCTGGAGAAGGAAATGGCAACCCCCTCCAGTATTCTTGCCTGGAAAATCGCATGGACTGAGGAGCCTGGTAGGCTACAGTTCATGGGGTCGCAAAGAGTTGGACACGACTGAGCAACTTCATTTTCACATCTTAAAGGAAAAGCCTCCTTTGGGTGACTTTGCTCATTAACCAGGAAGGTACCTCTCCTCTTGGTCTCTTGCCCACTCCCTTTTTATAGGATAGAGACAGAAGCCCACTTTGTGCAGTCCATTTCCTTTCCTTCTGGAATGTTCCATCATACCTTTCCTCTTCCCAGGCACAAAATCATGTTCCAGGGGGCTCAGCTAAGAACTCAGAAGCGCAGAGAAACAATTATTTCTTCTCCTCTAAAATGTGTTATTTTAAGTTACAGTCTAACCAAGTCTGTATGCAGAGTTGAAATAGGAGAACATAAGGTTCAACCTATTTATAATTTAAATGTAATAGATTTACAAGTTATTTAAATACAGGGGAAGATTTGACTTAATTGAAGTACTAAAAGGAAAATGAATATATTGAATTTAAATATGCGGTGTAACATGTTTATATAAATTTAATTACATTAATGGACAGGACTAAACACTTTCAAAGGCTTCTTGATGGTAAAATTTACTAACTTTAGAAAAAGATGATTAGGAACCTAACTTTGAAAAGTTAAAGAATTTGAGGTTTTAAAAGTGCAACTTTGCCGGGGTCGGGGGGGAGGTAGGTTTAACAGTTGTCTTAATTTCTATTGCTAACAAATTATCACAAAAATTTTAGTTTTAAAAACATGATTTCTATAGGTCAGAAGTTTGCGTCTGGCTTAGTCAGTTTCTTTACTTCAAGGTTTTATCAGACTACAATCTAGGTGTTAGCCAGGAACTGTGATCTCATAAGAACCTCAACTGGGGAAAGACCTGCTTTCAAACTTTCTCAAATTGTTGTGAGAATACATTTCCTGCAGCTGCGAAACTGAGGATTCCAGTCTTTCAGAGGTCTTTCTCTGTTCCTGCTCATACTCAGTCGCTCAGTCATGTCCATCTCTTTGTGACCCCATGGACTGTAGCCTGCCAGGCTCCTGTCCGTGGGATTCTCCAGGCCAGAATACTGGAGTGGATTGCCATTTCCTCTTCCATGGGATTTTTCCTACCCAGGGATGGAACCCATGTCTCTTGTGTTTCCTGAATTGGCAGGTGGATTCTTTACCAGTAGCTCCACTTGAGAAGCCCCTCTGCTCCTAACGACTGCTTGCAGATTCTTGCCATATAGATTTCTCCAACATACCCGCGTATTTCCTAAAAGCATGCTTCTTCAAAGCTGGAAATAGAGAGAATTTGAGTTTACTAGCCAGCTGGAGTCCTGTCTGCATGTGTGTGTGTGTGCTAAGCTGCTTCAGTTGTGTCCGACTCTTTGCAACCCTATGGACTATAGACCACCATGCCAGCTCCTCTGTCCATGGGATTTTCCATGTAAGAATACTGGAGTGGGTTGCCATGCCCTCCTCCAGGGAATCCTCCTGATCCAGGGATTGGACCCGCGTCTCTTATGTCTCCTGCATTGGCAGGCTGGTTCTTTACCGCTAGAGCCACCTGGGAAGCCCAGAGTCCTGTTCAACAAAATGTAATCACTAGAGTAATGTCTCATTACTTTGCTATATTCTGTTAGAAAGAAGCTCAGGTCCTGCCCATACTCAACAAAGGGGATTAAAAGGGCATGAGCTCCAGGAGGTGGGGGGCATGGAGGGAACTCTAGGGCCTGTCTGTCATAGCTGTTTTTCTACTTTTTTTTTTCCCATTCCAGGATTCAAACCAGAATTTTGAACTGTATTTCACTTAGTTCTCAGCACCAAAAGCATCCTTAGTCTCCTCCAATCTGTGACAGGTTCTCAGGGTTTCCTTATCATTCATGACCTTGACACGTCTGAAGAGAATTGGTCATAGATTTTCTCCCTCAGTTTGGGTTTTCCTGATGTTTTCTTAACATAAGACTTGGGTTAGGATGTGTATGTGTGTGTGAAGAATACCATAGACGTGAAGCACTAGTCTCATTGTATCGTGTCAGGGGTTCCTGATATTAATGAGATTTGTTACTGGTGATGTGGAAGTTGATGGCTTGGATAAGGTCGTGTCTGCCAGGTTTCTATACTGTAAAATGATCATTTTCCATTCTCCATGCTCCTTTTGAAGTGAGTTACTAAGCCAGTCTACACTCAGGCAGAGGGGATTTAGCTCCACCTCTTGGAGGGAAGAGTGTCAAAAAAATTCATGATGTATGTTAATGGGCTGTGCTCACTCCTGTCCGACTCTTTGCGACCCCATGGACTGGGACCCATCAGGCTCCTCTGTCCATGGGATTTCCCAGGTGAGAATACTGGAGTGAGTTGCCATTTCCTTCTCCAGAGAATCTTCCTCACACAGGGATCAAACTTGTGTCTCTTGCATCTCCTGCATTTGCAGGTGCATTCTTTACCACTAGCACCACCTGGGAAGTCCTTAATACTGCTCAGTAATTAGTAAATAAATTTGGGGAGATATTTTGAGGCTGGACAACTTTCCTATTTTTCATTGAAGCTTCTTCTATTAATTTTAGCATTCATGATTGAAAATTTTTTACTATTTGCTTTTCTTATCCTCTACTAATATGAAAGTTATATTTTCTGTTTCTGCTATGTTTTTTAAAAGTCTTTATTAAATGTGTTACAGTATTGCTTCTGTTTCATGTTTTGGCTGTGAAGCATGTGGGATCTCAGCTCCCCAATCAGGGATGGAACCCACACCCCCTGCCCTGGAAGTCAAAGTCTTAACCACTGGACCACCAGGAAGTCTCTGTTTCTATTCTTTTATTCAGTTCCTAGAAACTATATCATGTGTCATATCTTTTTGCCTTTTCATACTGGCTTAAAACTCAACATTCAAAAAGCTAAGATCATGGCATCCAGCCCCATCACTTCATGGCAAATAGATAGGGAAACAATGGAAACAGGCTTTATTTTCTTGGGCTCCAAAGTCACTGCAAGTGGTGAATGTAGTCATGAAATTAAAAGACATTTGCTCCTTGGAAGAAAAGCTATGACCAACCTAGACAGCATATTAAAAAGCAGAGACATTACTTTGCTGACAAAGGTCTGTCTAGTCAAAGCTAGGTTTTTCCACTAGTCATGTATGGATGTGAGAGTTGGACTGTGAACAAAGCCGAGTGCCAAAGAACTGATGCTTTTGAACTATGGTGCTGGAGAAGACTCTTGAGAGTCCCTTGGACTGCAAGGAGCTCAAACCAGTTAATCCTAAAGGAAATCACTCCTGAATATTCATTGGAAGGACTGATGCTGAAACTCCAGTACTTTGGCCATCTGTTGCAAAGAACTCATTCATTGGAAAAGACCCTGATGCTGGAAAAGAGGACAGGAAGAGAAGGGGACGACAGAGGATGAGATGGTTGAATGGCACCACTGACTCGACAGACTTGAGTTTGACAAGCTCCAAGAGTTGGTGATGGACAGGAAATCCTGGCGTACTGCAGTCCATGGGGTCACAAAAAGTCAGACACAACTGAGTGAACTGAACTGAACTGAATGACATGCATGTTTGGCTTATTAAGTTCTTAAATTATTAAAATCTTTATACCCCTGTCCCCAAATAGTGCAAAACACTCCAAGTCTATTCATCACATTCCTGATTTACATGCTATTTTTAGCACAATATTTTGAGTCTCTTTGTTATTAATATTTATTTATTTTACCCCAGTAGATAATGTAATTGCTATTGCTACTTTTAAATCACTGATTAGTTTCACCCATGTTACCACTTTAGTCTTTTTGATCTCAGGTCTGCTAGCTGGGATGGCTGTCTAATTCTGAAGACTATTCCTTAGGATTCTTTTTTTTAGTGAGGTTTTCCGTGTGATGAACTCTCAGTTTTTGTTTATCTGAACATGTCTTTATTTTGTCCTCATTTTTGAATATTTTTCCCAGGTATAGAATTTTCTGAGAAGTGCCTTTTGGTGTCTATTATTGCTGTGAAGAAGTCAGTTGTAAATCTACCTGTACATCCTTTAACGGAGGCAGTACTGTATTGAAGCTTTGGGGGAACCTTCGGGGGTCCCCATTTTGTGTGGGCAGGGTCTTCTATCAGACCCTCTTCCTTGCATGAGACCTGAGCTCCGACAGTTCATTTTCCCCTGACACAGACACTGACCCGAAGCAGAGGTGAGGGGTGTCAGCAGATGCTCTAATAATGTGTTTACCTCTCCAGATACTGATGTCTGGCCAAACACTGGCCCGTGAGCTTCCCAGCATGTTCAGTTCTACGATGCTGAATAGGCTTCAAGTTGTGACGTCTGATATTTTTCACTGTTTTTAGAGGGAGGGTTAATCTGTATGACCTAGTCCATCATTAACCAGCAATTAGAACTTGACAATGGTCGCTCAATCACTCAAGTTTAGGGTTTCCCTCATGGCTCATGGTAAAGAATCTGCCTGCCAACATAGGAGACACAGGTTTGATCCCTGGTCTGGGAAGTTCCCACATACGGCCACAACTCCTGAGCTTGTACTCTAGAGCCTGGGAGCCACAACTAGTGAAGCTGGCATGCCCTGGAGCCTGTGCTCATCCATAAGAGAAGGCACTGCAATGAGAAGCCTGCAACCACAACAAGAAGCAGCCCCCGCTGCAACTAGAGAAAGCCCACTGCAGCGACACAGACTCAGCACATCCAAAAATAAATAAATAAATAAAATTCTTTTTGAAAAGCACTAAGGTTTATGGATTAACAGTGACTGGCCCAGCTGTCATTTGTCAGACACAAGTTTGAAGGAAAGTCTCATTTGGTAAAGTATGGCCACGTGTCCTTTCCATTTCTCGAGTGATTACTCTCTACCTGCCCCTATGCTAAACCCTTGAGGTGCATTGTCTCCTTGGATTATGGAAACAAAGCTATGAAATACAGTCTGTTTTTATTCCCATTTAACAGTTGAAGAAACAAAGTAAAATAGAGCTGTTCAAACCAGGATCTGCCTGACTTCAGACTTCCCCTAGGCAAACAGTCTTACCTATAGAAAAATAAAAATCTTTGTGGAATTTGAGAGAGTTCAGTTCAGTTCAGTCACTAAGTCGTGTCTGACTCTTTGCAACCCCATGAACTGCAGCACGCCAGGCCTCCCTTCTATCACCAACTCCTGGAGTTTACCCAAACTCATGTCCATTGAGTCGGTGATGCCATCTAACCATCTCATCCTCTGTTGTCCCCTTCTCCTCCTGCCTTCAATCTTCCCCAACATCAGGGTCTTTTCAAATGAGTCAGCTCTTTGAATCAGGTGGCCAAAATATTGGAGTTTCAGCTTCAACATCAGTCCTTCCAATGAACACCCGGGACTGATTTCCTTTAGGATGGACTGGTTGGATCTCCTTGAAGTCCAAGGGACTCTCAACAGTCTTCTCCAACACCACAGTTCAAAAGCATCAATTCTTCGGCACTCGGCTTTCTTTATAGTCCAACTCTCACATCCATACATGACTACTGGAAAAACCATAGCCTTGACTAGACAGACCTTTGATGACAAAGTAATGTCTCTGCTTTTTAATATGCTGTCTAGGTTGGTCATAACTTTCCTTCCAAGGAGTAAGTGTATTTTAATTTCATGGCTGCAATCACCATCTGCAGTGATTTTGGAACCCAAAAAAATAAAGTCAGCCACTGTTTCCCCATCTATTTGCCATGAAGTGATGGGACCAGATGCCATGATCTCAGTTTTCTGAATGTTGAGCTTTAAGCCAACTTTTTCACTCTCCTCTTTCACTTTCATCAAGAGGCTCTTTAGTTCTTTTTCACTTTCTGCCATAAGGGTGGTGTCATCTGTATATCTGAGATTATTGATATTTCTCCCAGCAATCTTGATTTCAGCTTGTGCTTTATCCAGCGTTTCTCATAATGTACACTGCATATAAATTAAATAAGCAGGTTGACAATATACAGCCTTGACATACTCCTTTTGCTATTTGGAACCAGTCTGTTGTTCCATGTCCAGTTCTAAATGTTGCTTCCTGACCTGCATATAGATTTCTCAAGAGAGACTCCATTAATAAAAACTATATCTTGGAGACATTACTTCCCACTGATAGATATTATTTTAAAAATATAAAGTGTTGGCAAAGATGTAGAGAAATTGGAACACTTAGTTCTTGCTGGTAGGAATGTAAAATGGTGAGGTTGCAGTGGAAAATAATTGGGCAGTTCCTCGAAAAGCTAAACACAGAATTACCATATGATCCAGCAATTCCAGCTCTGGGTATATACCCCAGGTACTGAAAGTGGGACTCAAAGAGACACTTGAACATCAGTGTTCATAGTAGCATTATTCACAGTAGCCAAAAGATGGAAATACGTAACTTGTCCATAGATGAGTGAATAAACAAAATGTGGTATATTCATACAACGAAATAGTATCCAACCTTTAAAAATGAAGGAAATTCTGATACATTCTTTAACATAAATGAACCTTGAATATATTATGCCAAGTGAAATAAGCCCATCTTGAAAGGAAAAATATTTTAAGATTCCACTTATAGGAGGAATCTAGAGTACACAAATTCACAGACACAGAAAGAAGAATAGAGGTTATGAGGGGCTGGGAGGAGAGGAATTAGGGTTTGATAGGTACATGCAGAGTTTCTGCTTGGGTGATGAAAATTTCCTGGAGATAGTAGTGATGGTTGCATGACATTATAAATGTTCATAATGTTGCCAAATTGTACATTTTAACATGGTTAAAATGGTAAATTTTGTGTTATGTGTATTTTACCACAGTAAAATGCCACCACAGTGTAAATGCAGTAAATCATGTTTTGTTTTTTTTTTAAGTAGTTTGTTGATATAAAATATTTCGTTCCCCCCACCCCACCATATTTTACTTAGTTCAGTACTTTTAAAGAAATGGCATTTGGGGTTATGGAAAAACATGGTCCCAATCCTAAAACCATTTACTGAGGTTTACCAGTAGGTTTTCTATGTAGGTTTACCATATTTCAGTTGGAACTCAAATCAGTGTATACCCAATTCTCAATGGATTTGAAATGGCACACCAAAAAAAAAAAAAAAAAAAAAAAAAAACACCCCTCTACTCAAAAGGCTATATAGATCAGGGTATTAAGGAGAGAGGAAAATTGTATTAGGAGACTAATAAAAGCCAGTGTAAATTCATCACGTAAAAATGCATTACATGAAAAAAAAAAGAAAGAAAGAAATGCATTACATGGTCCTAAAGCTAAAAAAAAAGGCCTCCAAGTATGGCATTCAGATTTCTAGGATCAAAATGTGGCTACAGTATTCAATGTCCATAAATATGAAAACCAAGTCCCAGATTCTTCCTGTTCCTGAACTGAGATTTAAAAGGCATTTTTCTCATGGGTCTCTGCTAAGAGAACATTGTGTGATGGAAATGTGATAATTTCCAGGGTTTTTTTCTTATGTTATTTTGCCTGTATAGGTAAACCCACAGCAATAATTCTAGGGAAGCAATTCTGTAGGTAAAAGATTATATTATATAACTCAACAAATATTTCTTGAATCACTAAGCTGTTTGCATCAATATGACAAATTCGCAACCTATCCTCAAAGATTTCATCCAGGGACCAGGGTAGAAACTAGTGACTAAGAAAGAGTCAGTGCTATTTAAGGGCTTGCAAACTTGCCCTCTAACCTAAACTTCACCTGTCTGGTTTAACTGGCACGGTGTTTTTGTTTTGCTTTTCTTTATTTTATTTCTTTCAACTGAAAGTGCATGCTGTTAGCACAGGATGCATTTTCTGACTCAGAGCAGATCCCACCGATTTCCACCATATTACCCCCAGCCTGATTTATGTATTTATTTTGCTTGCCTGACCTTTGCAGACATTTAATTGCACTGTTCGAATGACTTCATACCTGTTAATTATTGCTGTAAAAAAAATACACCCTGGCTTTTACTGTTATTACTCAGCTGATTAGGGTTATTCTGCTTCATCACCTTGAGGATTTCACTGAGGTTTGTGTGATACAAAAGCCAATGCTCAATCAGTGACCTTTGGGCATCACGTTTGGTTTGAGATTGTTTTATTTCAGTTTTGCAGACCTTAGGATCTTCTCATAGGAGGTATGCTTTTCTCTTTCTCATTGACCATTACTATAAGAAGTTGGGCTTAAATAAAAGTGTCGAACTTCCCCCCTCTCCCATGGCCTCTGTCCTCATTAGCTACGCGTTTGTGATGATAATGACAATCTCATTCCACATCTACTGATTCATTGAATTCACAGGGCATCATTCTCCAGTGCTGCTAAGAAACTTGAAACAAAAGGCCATCTAATTTGATCTCTACTTCTAGAATGTATCTCTGGGGTTTGTAACAGAACCCAGGAGCACCAGAGAGCTATTTTAGGCAGAAGTGTGCCTTGGAGGGAGAGCAAACAGAATGACAAAGGCTCTAAGTATGTAACACAAGTATGTGACACATCTTGGTACACCGTGTAAAATATTTTAGGATCCCTTCAAGTGAAAGGTGCTGTTAAATCTCTTGGTGAGGAGGACTTCCAGCTGAGTTGCATGGAGACTGGATGGTTGTATTGGCTCAGTTTTTTTCAATGCTGTGTCCTAGGCGAATACACAGGCTCTCCTCATTTTTAAAAATGTTGTTTAGTGTTCTTGCTAGCTTTGATGAAAGGAGAAAATCACCTAATTTCTAACATCTGCTATCAGCTGGCTGCCAAGATGGCTACATTCTTGTCTCCAGGATTAGGTGGCCTGGGACATCAGTAGGAAGAATTAAGCTTCTCCTACAGCTGAGAAATTGATAAGTAATTTGCTTTTTTTCCCCTTTTGTTGTTGTTCAGACACTCAGTTGTGTCCAACTTTTTGCACCTCCATGGACTGCATCATGCCAGGTTTCCCTGTCCTTCACTATCTCCCGGAGTTTGCTCAAGCTCATGTCCATTGAGTCGATGATGCCATCCAGCCATCTCATCCTCCGTTGCCCCCTCTCCTTCTTTTCTCAATATTTCCCAGCATCAGGGTCTTTTCCAATGAGTCAGTTCTTCGCATTAGGTGGCCAAAATATTGGAGCTTCAACCTCAGCATCAGTCCTTCCGATGACTATTCAGGTTGATTTCCTTTAGGATTGACTGGTTTGATCTCCTTGCTGTCCGAGGGATTTTTTTTATTCCCTTGAAGTTATGAAACTTTGTAGGAAAAAAATGGAGGGAGAGCAAGCACGGGGGAGCATTTCAGCATGCTTTTCTCATAGCACCCCCCATCATACTTTTGATTTACTATAATTTTTAACTTTTTTTTTTTGGTCATGCCAAGTGGCACATGGGATCTCAGCTCCCTGACCAGGAACTGAACCTGCACCTCCCGCATTAGAAGCACTGAGTTTTCACCACTGGACCACCATGGGAGTCCCGTTATACTTTTTAAAGGGAAGGGGTCCTCTTTGAGAACATAGAGCAGTAAGAAACCAAGCACTGAACTATGCTGGGCACCTTAAGCAGCAGAATTTTGTCTCTTCCAGTACCAGAGGGGGCAAACTCAAATCAAATCTATTCTTCTGGCTCTTCCCATAACCCTTTGGGTATCAAAACAATTAGGTTCTCTGGACTTTCCAAAACCGAGAGTTGACTTTCTTCCCTGTGTTTTTCCTGTCCTTGCAGGGCTGCAGTTGTTAAATAGGGTGGCAAGAAAAACAACCCCACACTCAGACCAAAAAAAGCTAACTATCCATACCGCATCTGGCTTCTGCAGATGTTTAATGAGTCCACGATGTTCCCTCCTTCTGTGTTAATGAATGAAGACCTCGGCTCTCAGCTTCAGACTGGTTTACATGCAGAATGTACAGAACAAGGTGGCGGCCACTCTTTTCTTCTACTTGGCTGTTGACCCTTAGCCCATTGTCTTCCTGTGCTGAACTGCCTTTATTTTGCTTCTACTGATTCATAAAATCTCTTTTCCCCTACCTATTACTCCTCAAGAGCTAAAAAGATCCCATTTTCAAGAATCAGTAAGGTCTCCCCAAAATCAGAATCTCTCTTCTCCTGGTCATATTGGATTATTGTGTATTGTTGTGTGTGTTCATATAGCTAATGTAATATTGGACATAGTGCAGTTGGCGTGGACCAGCCCAGAGCAATGCTAACTCAAGTTTTTCATTCTTCATCCAAACTGGATTCAATTTATACCAGGGGTCACACACACACATGTGTGGCAGGGGCAGGCAGGAAATATAAATAAGTTACTAATCCTGGTAAAAGTTGTCATTTCTTAGCCACTTCTCTTAAGCCTGGACAAGAATAGAAATAAGGTTGAGGGGGTTCTAGGATCACTATCAGTGTTTGGGGACAACAGCTGGTAAAGAATCCACCTGCAATGTGGGGGACCTGGGTTCAATCCCTGGGTTGGGAAGATCCCTTGGAGAAGGGAAAGGCTACCCACTCCAGTATTCTGACCTGAAGAATTCACTATACAGTCCACCGGGTCGCAAAGAGTCAGACATGACTGAGCGACTTTCACTTTCACTTTTCAATGCTTTTGAAGAGAGTGGAAATGGAAAGACAGAAGAGCATTTATCCACAGATCAAGTGGTCCTCCTGTGGGAACAGTTTGGCTTTCCCAGGGGGTATTTGGCAATGTCTAGAGATCTCTGTGGTTGCCACAGCTGGGAAGGTGAGATGCTAGTGGCATCTAGTAGGTAGAGGCCCAGGGTGCTGCTTAATACTCTGCAATGTATAGGACAGCCCCCATCACAAAGAATTACCCGACCTAAAATTTCAGTAGTGCTGAGGTTTAGTTAGACACCCTGCCCTGGATAGATACAGATTGTCACCTTCAATTTTTTTCCCCAAGTGTCCCTCCAAAACTATTCTCTTTCGTCTGTTTTAAATGTTTATCTATTTGGCTGAGCCAGGTCTTATTTGCAGCTCATGGAATCTTCAATCTTCATTGCAGCGCGTGGAGTCTTTAGCTGTGGCATGTGGTATGTAATCCCCTGATCAGAGATTGAACCTGGGCCCCCTTCTGTATTGGGAACACAGAGTCTTAGCGACTGGACTACAAGGAAGTCCCTCTCTTGCATATTTTTAATTGAAATCTAAAACTTTTCATTGTAAGTTTAGTTGAAAAAGATGTAACTCCTAGCTTATTTCAAGTATAAACATTATATTATTTTAAAACTTATCAAATGAAAACAACACTGGGACTACTTAGGGTTTATCGTTATTCACTTGCAAAATACATGAAAAAAATTCTGCTTTTAGAGTTGAAAATTCATATTGTTCCTTTTTGTCCTTGACTTCCTATTTCTATTCCATGTTCCCCGCAGGAATTTATCCTAGTATAACCCATTTTAAGCTTCATGAAATGAACTGAATTGGGATAAAAGGCTTCTCTCAATCACCCCATTATGCTTCTCCATCAGAAAAATCTATATCTGCCAGCAAAATTTATATTTTATTATTTCCTGTGATTGTAATGATCTAATCACCTGTGTTTTCTTATGGGTTGAGTTATAACCTTTATTTGATGCCACTGATCAAAACTACCTAAACAAATTATGTATATAAGTAATAAGCATCAAAAGTAAAATATCATTAAGATGTACTTTTTATTAAAACCATCGGTCTGGACATTTCTCCAAAGAAGACATATAGATGGCCAACAGACACAGGAAACAATGTTCAACATTGCTAATTATTAGAGACATGTAAATCAAAACCACAATGAGATACCACCTCACACCAGTCAGAATGGCCATCATCAAAAAGTCAGCAAACAAAGGACTTCCCTAGTGGTCCAGTGGTTAAGACTCTGCAGTTCCAATTGAGAGGCTTGATCCCTGGGTCAGGAACTAAGATTCTCCCAAAAGATACGTTGAAGTCCCAACTCCCAGAATTCATGACTGTGACCTTTTTTCCCTTGGATATAGGATCATTGCTGATATAATCAGGTTAAGCTGAGGTCATTAGGCCCTAATCCAGTGGAGTTGGTGAAATTAGAAAAAGAGAGAGAGAAAAAAAAAAAAAAGAAAAAGAGAGAGAGACAGGGAAAATGCAGGGTGAGGATGGCTGCAGAGACTCGAGTGATACATCTCCAACCCCAAGAATGCTGAGCGCTGATGACTGTCCTCAGAAACTCACTCAGAGGAATGAGGCTTGAGACACTGGAGGAGGCCAAGGCAACTCACTCCAGTATTCTTGGCTGGAGAATCCCATGGACAGAGTAGCCTGGAAGGCTATAGTCCAGAGAGCTGCAAGGAGTTGGACGTGACTGAAGCAACTTAGCACCAGCCTCCAGCACTGTGAGAGAATACATTCCTGCTGTGTTTAGCCACCCTGTTTGTGGCACTTTGCCACAGCAACCCTTTCAAATGAATACAGAGAGTCTTGAAGACAACATACATGGAGAGGAGGGGGGAAGGAGGGTGGGGTCAGCACACGGGACCCTGAGTCCAGGAGCCTCCTTCATGTCTGCAATGGAGGTGGCTTGCTGGCCTCACCCTGGCCCCGGGAGCACATTATGAAGTGAAGATGATAAGAATCCTAACTCCGCCGCCGTGAAAAAAAAAGAAAAAAAAAGAATCCTAACTCACATTAGTTCCTGGCAGGAGTAACTGTGTCGGGACACCCACACCACTCTTTAAAATCCCTGGAGGACAAATGACCTATGGTCATGACCCCAGGGTGTCCTCCAAGTGCTAGAGGTACTGGAGGACTATGGCTCCTCTCGTGTTATCTGCGTGCATTTTGAGTCATTTGGGCAGTTGAATTGTGGCTCCCTGTTCAACAGGATCTTTGGAAGGGTGATTTAAAACAAATTTACTTAACCTTTGTTTTCAGGTTTCAGTTTTTTCCTTTCTCCCTTGCCAGGGCTCTGAGGGTGGTACAGGTTACATGGTTGACATTTGCATGCATGTTGGAAAACCTGTCTATTTAGAATGAGAACCGTGGGCTGAGCCTACGTTAAGAGAAATTCCCTAGCAAGGAAATTGCCTAGTGAGACTATTTCTGGAGCAATTTTTTAATGTAATAATAGCATTGCCTTCCTGCAGGGGAGAGCCTCAGGCCATACAGACTGAAGTGTTGTATTACAACTGCTGCTGCTGCTGTCGTTTCAGTCGTGTCCGACTCTGTGCGGCCCCATAGACAGCAGCCCATCAGGCTCCCCCGTCCCTGGGATTCTCCAGGCAAGAACACTGCAGTGGGTTGCCATTTCCTTCTCCAATGCATGAAAGTGAAAAGTAAAAGTGAAGTCGCTCAGTCGTGTCCGACTCTTAGCAATTTCATGGACTGCAGCCTACCAGGCTCCTCCGTCCATGGGATTTTCCAGGCAAGAGTACTGGAGTGGGGTGCCATTGCCTTCTCTAGTATTACAACTAAGACATGGGAATATCACATTGACCAAGGAAGTTTAAAAGAGTCAGTTGTCAGGTTGGGTGGGCAGGTATGATAATGTCACCGTGGGACTGGGTGACAGTGTGGGACTGGGTTCCTTGGATGACACTGGGCACAAACAGGCCAAAGCAAATGATGAGTTAATAACTGGAAAAATCAGACACAAACAAGTGTTTTTAATCTGCTCCCTTGTCCTCTCTGTGCCCAACATGCTGCTGAGTGTTATGCCTTGTCTCAGACAGGGAGGAGGACATGGGGCCGTGGAAAACCCATCTGGTCACAGTCAGAATTTATGACCACAAGGAGGAAGCAGCCCGCTGAAGCACAGGCACCCTTCTAGGACCTGGAGGCAGGCACTGGACCAGGAAATGACGAAGGTGCCGAGGTGGAGGGCTGATGCTCTGTGGGGGAAGTGCCTTTAGCAGCTGCATCAACCCCAGCTTTTCCCTCTTAAGTCACCAGTGACCTGATTTCCACACACAACGTTCCTGAACACTAAAGAACTGTTATTAACAAAAATCTTTTAACTAAAGTAAACAAAGTTCTTTTACCCAGGAAATCCCATGGACAGAAGGAGCCTGGTGGGCTATAGTCCGCGTGTGCCAAAGGTGCGTGTGTTAGTCACTCAGTCGTGTCCAACTCTTCCCAACCCCACGGACTGCAGTCTGCCAGGTTCTCCTGTCCATGGAATTCTCCAGGCAAGAATACTGGAGTGGGTGGCCGTTCCCTTCTCCAGGGGATCTTCCCAGGGATCGAACCCTTGTACCCTGCATTGCGGGCGATTCTCTACTATCTGAGCCACCAGGGAAGTCTGGGCCACAGTCCCTGGGGCGGCAGAAGAGTCGGACACAACTTATCAGCTGAACAACAACAATGATGTTATCTTAGATGTTTCAATACTGAAAATGACTTTGGGAGATTTCACCTGAAAACTGATTTCTATTGAAATCAGTTGTACAAACACACATTTCAAATTATAGTCAAAAGGAAAAATACCAAATATGCAGACACCTTCTTAACATAAGGGTGTTGAAACTAGTGTTCCAGTTCTCTTGCTGCTGCTGCTAAGTCACGTCAGTCGTGTCCAACTCTGTGTGACCCCATAGATGGCAGCCCACTAGGCTCCCGTCCCTGGGATTCTCCAGGCAACAATACTGGAGTGGACTGCCATTTCCTTCTCCAGTGCATGAAGGTGAAAAGTGAAAGTGAAGTCGCCCAGTCGTGTCCGACTCTTCGAGACCCATGGACTGTAGCCTACCAGGCTCCTCCGTCCATTGGATTTTCCAGACAAGAGTACTGGAGTGGGGTGCCATTGCCTTCTTCGTCCAGTTCTCTTAAGCATTTCTATATTTAACTCTGAATCTCCCCAGGTTGAAAAACACTTATTTGTTCAAGGAAGATGGTTTCGCTACCAGTTAACCCAAGTTCTATACTGAGAGACATATAGCTGAAGGTCCCAGATTCTCGCCTGGGACCCTGACGAAATGGGCATGGTTCTTGCTATTCCTATATGATGCCATAACAATAAGAGAGCAGTGGTCACTCAGCCCCTTCCTTGGGTTTAAATTATGCACCTGACCTAATTTTTTGAGGAGTAGGCAGGAGGCCCCAGTTCCACCTCACTGGTAAACTTTTAGATAAGTGAACTTTCTTTCTTTTTTTTTGTCCTGTTACCCTGGAGACCTTGAACATGATGGGACCCTACCAGGTTTAAAGATCTCCAGGCCTCACAGAACCTTCTATTCTTTCATATTTAAAAACGAGATGATATAACCCTTTCAGACATTGAAACATTATCAATTAAATTTTGTATTTTTAGGTGTTTTTCACTCACTGGAAGTTATTACTTAAGAAGCCAGCTAACTGACATTCTCTGTCAGTCAGATGATGTTTTTTAATGTTCAATTTTCCACATTCTGTATTCTTCATTGATTTAATAAATGAGCCAATAACAGCAACAAGGCTCAATAAAAATGCATCTATTCACCTGCTTATACAAATTTTTAAAATCCTGTTAATTCTCACTTTTTGCATCTCACTCTGGACCCCATGGCTTTCCAAATTTAATGTATATCAGAGGGCACAGTCATTATTCTCTTTTTGAAACTTAAATCATGTCAGCTTTGGCTAATTGAGACCTTTTCAATACGTTTTGTTGCCTAACATATGATCTCTATTCTGGCCAACTTTTAAAATCTTTGAACTTGATGGAATCCTGAAATGTTTTTATAAACTTCCTGCCTCTTAAGGTCATGCCGCTCTCACAGATATTGCTAATGGTAGCGAGGTGACTTTTGGATTTCTCTCACAGCTTTATCTGACTGACGAATCCCAGTTTTCAAGGTCATTCTGCTGACAGGACACACCTAGGTTTGAAACCCAGCATCGCCACTTGTCAACTGTTCCTGGGCAAGTTTTTCATCTGTTCTGAGCCTGTTTGCTCATGCAAATACTCAGATAATACTGATACCCAGTTCAATGAGAGAATTAAGTAAGATACTGTATATATATTCTTCATCACTGTGCTTGGAACATATAATTTAATAAATAGTAGCTGTAATAATATATTATTTTTAATATTGTTTTATGTAGAAATGAACTCAGACTAATTAATGAGTAATATGGATTTGTGTGTACATGTTAAAAACTAAATGTATGTTGCAACCTAAGTGTCCATCAACAGATGAAAGGATAAAGAAGATGTAGTATATATATGTACCATGGAATACTACTCAGCCATTAAAAATAATGAAATAATGCCATTGGCAGCAAAATGGATGGACCAAGAGATCATCATACTAAGTAAGCCAGACAAAGACAAATGTGAATTCTAAAAAAAAAAATGACACAAATGGACTTCTTTACAAAACGGAAATAGACTCAAAAACATAGAAAACAAACTTAGGTTTACCAAAGGGGAGGAGGGGGGGGATAACGTAGGGATTTGGAATTAAAATATATGTACTACTATATATTTATAATAGATAACCATCAAAGACCTACTGTGTATGTATAGCACAGGGATTGTACTCAATATCTTATAATAACCTATAATGGAAGAGAATATAAAAAAAGAATCCTATATATATATATACATACATACATATATATACATCCTATATATATATAGGAATCACTTGACTGTGTACCTGAAACTAACACAACATTGTCAATCAACTATATTTCAATAACATTTTAAAAAATAAATTGGAATAAAAAAAAATGACCATAGACTTTTACATACGTTTCACTCTTCCCCAGTCTTGGATGTTGCCACCCCAACTCCTGAGAAGTGTTTGCCATCCTTCAAGAAACTCTAGCCGGAGATGTGACTTCACGTTGCAACCCCACAGCCTCTGCAAGAAGTCGAGAGTTTCAGTGGGTCTGGTCCCTTTCTGCGGTGAAGCTTCCCAAGAAGGAAAGCCTGACAGGCCTGTGAGCTGGGAGGGGAGCCGGGCGCTGGGAGCTGGGGGAGGGCAGTTTGGGGCATTAAACAGAGAAGCGGCAGAGACTTGAGTCGCGGGTCTCTCATTCTCCATTTGGCCCCGTATCTGGTCTGTTTCCTCTCACCTCTCTCTTTGCATTAGTCAAATGCTGTCTCCTTCAAATCCATAACATTTCATCCTCCCTTGTTGCCCTAGAAACAGCTCCTCTTTTCCAGCCAAGAGGGTTTTATTGATCTTCTTTCAACCTCTTTTTAAAAATAAAAATGGCATCAAATGAAAACCCTGCATCCTAAGAAGTCTGCCTTGAAAAATGCAAACACATACAAATATGCCTATTTGCTTTATCTTTAGGAATGAATCAGACTCTTCCTTTTTTATCGGCGCATTGTTTTCTCTATTTCCAGTCAAATTCAAGGCCACCTGTAATTTTTGTTTGTGGTACCTAGTGTACTGATGGAACGTATTTTTTCAGTTGTTATGTTGTTGGTGTTGTTCAGTTGCTAAGTCGTGTCCAACTCCTTACGACCCCATGGACTGTAGCCCACCAGGTTCCTCTGTCCATGGGATTTCCCAGGCAAGAGTACTGGAGTGGGTTGCCATTTCCTTCTCCAGAGGATAGTCCCAACCCAGGGATCGAACCCATATTTCCCTTATTGGCAGGTGGTTTTTTTTGTTTTTTTTTTTTTTACCCACTGAGCCACCTGGGAAACCCATTCTTTAGTACATTTATATTAATCTTTAAATTAATTTGGGGCATGTGCTCCATCTCTGACCAACAACTTCATATAGAAACTTATAATACATAAACCCGACCACACACAACTCTGCCATATGACAGAAAGAACTCTACATTTCAGGTGGTGAGTGACCCATCTTAAGTAATATCTCATATAGGAAAATTCTGGTACGAGTAAGCCTATTTTAAGGCCCAACATATAACAACCTAAGCTTTGAGAAGACCTAGAATACTTCTATTTCACATGTGAAAGTGTTATCAGAGATCACCAAAGCCTTAGTTTCTTGCGGGACAATTCATTCAATTGAGAGGGGAAATCAACTCGATAGCCAAACCTGCTTCTCATTTTAAAAAGGAAATAGAAATTTCCTCTAAAACAGGACAGACTGGTAAAAACTGATGTGCACACATCTCCATGTCCATTACTGGCGTCGCCAAGGACACCTGCGCAAACCTGTGGACTCTGTCACGGGCTCTTTCGTGGGTCAGTGGCAGTGGACGGGGGTCCCTCTCATGGACATCTGCCCAATTTGCCCTCTTCAGCATTTCTGCAGTTGGGGGAGGGCTGAAGGAAGTGCTCCCTTTATGCCGTGACCCCACATGTAGTGTTCACGCCCCACCTCTGCTCAGGAATGACACCCGAGTTCAGGATGGGGTGGTGAGTCTGTGGGTTCACACACAGGAGGCTGATCCTTCCTGCTGATTCTTCCTGCTGGGTCCTGACCCTAATGCCGAAAAGTTCCGGTTCTTCTTTCCTATCTCCTGGCTCCACCCATCCTGGCCTTTCGTTCTCACTTGAGTAACTCATCACTGTCTCTCTGCCTTCCCCTTTCCCCAGCCCTTGTGTTATCTAGGTTCAGGAAGAGGAAAGCTGTCTCTTTAGGCTGGCATCCTACCCTTTGTCTCCCTCTTAGTTCAGCTGCTTCTTTGAATCTTGGTTTCTGCTGAGGAGCAGGCTAGGAGAGGATTCCTGAAATCAATGAAGGAAAAATACACACACAAGACAAACACAGTACTTCAAAATGCATGTGTACTTGCTCAGTCGTCTCAGTCGCTTCAGTCGTGTCTGTCTTTGCGACTTTATGGACTGTAGCCTGCCAGGCTCCTCTGTCCATGGAATTCTCCAGGCAAGAATACTGGAGTGGGTTGTCATGCCCTTCTCCAGGGGATCTTCCCAACCCAGGGATTGAACCAGTGTCTCCTGCACTGCAGGAAGATTCTTTACCATCTGAGCCACCGGGGAAGTTCTAATGCTTCAAAATATCACCTGCCAAACGATTTTTAGAAATTTTACTATTTTAGAGCTGAAAAAGGTAACCAATTATTAGTTCTTGCATTTTTTATGGGAAAACTGAGGCCCTGAGATGTTAAAGAATTTGCTCAAAGTCACCTCATTAGTGGTAGAGGCAATGCCATGGTCCATATCTCCATGTCTTCAGGCCAGTATTGTTTCCAGAAGACTGTGTTGCCCCTTGGTAAGAACTCAATTACTATATTAAACCCTAGATTAGGGTTTCTAATCAACCCTAGATCATTTGTATTGGATTTAAGGTTTAATGAAAATGGTACAATCTTGTTGCCTGTACCAGAAGAACCTGAATAACTGAAATTAAGCATTCTTCTCAAAGAATTCAGAAAGGAATATTTTTTGGTTATTTGTCACCAAACTGAAGAAATGGCCTAGAGGAGGTGCTCCCTCTAAGTCAACGTGTAATGAAGCAATGCATCATTAACCAATCAAAGAGTGTCACTCCTGAATGAAAAACTGCTAACCAGAACTCAATTTTTCTGAACAGACTGCAAGAGACACTGAGATGGCTTATCCTTAGGGTACAATGAATATTTTCTGCCGCCTTTCAGTATTTATTATTTCTTCCTGATCGTGGATACTGGAAGTCTCTTCCAGTTAACTTAAATCTTTGTGTGTCACATCCCGTCTGAACCTCAGGGTTTCTGGAAGAAAATAGGATTCAAGAAGCCAGGCATCCAATCGTCCTGTATCATTTACAACCTGTTTCCTTTGCTCTGGAGAAAGGGCACTGTGTCAGTGTACCGTATTTACCACTAGAGGGCACTTTGACACTTGTTTTTGACTCTACAGTTTTTCAGACTCCCGGAATTGCAAACATCTGTACCTGTTGTGTTTACACATTAGTAATGTTTTGTAGCAGCTCTAGTGAAATGCTCTCCCTGTCCAAGATAACACTCTGTGGTTCTTAACAAATATTGGTTGATGATGGGGATAGATGCAAGGGATTCTAGTTTATTAAGAGGAAATTGAGAAGTGTTACCCTCCAGTGGTGGGCAGAATTCTAAATGCAGGAATTAGGGGGAAAAAACTCAGAAGAGATGGTGCTTATGCTTTGGCTGTCTGCCTTAGTAGGAAAGCACTGGAATAATACTATGATTTACCAAATAGCACAGACTAAAGGTAAGCTCTATCTGACATAGGCATACAACTGGCAATCATCAGAGTTCAATTTTCTCATATTTTAAATGCTCTCTCAAGGTCTTTTAAGCTCAATATATTATTCCATGATATATTAAATCTTCATTTGCCCCTTATTTGTGTTTCCTGGGAGATTTAATCATTACGCCATAAACATGTTTTCTAGTTCCAACTTTATACTGTATCTACTCACCGCCACATGATTTCTGCTTGGATGGGGAGAAACAAAAGAAAGTTCCTGAGATGGTATAGCTGTTCCCTTCAATGGAAAGGTCAAC
The DNA here is from genome assembly GCF_963930625.1 of Muntiacus reevesi. Lineage (NCBI taxonomy): Eukaryota > Metazoa > Chordata > Mammalia > Artiodactyla > Cervidae > Muntiacus > Muntiacus reevesi. Next base: position 41,447,845 of record NC_089268.1, read on the forward strand.
CCATTGTACTTTTTATGAGATGGTAATCGTTTGGGGAAGAACAGGCTTTAGAATGTAGAAAGTCCAGGAACTCCCAAATGAAGACAGTCAAAGAACTGAAAACCCGTGATAGAAAGATACCCTTTGGCCAGAAGCACGGGTTTTATTCACTAAAGATGTTTCTTATGACATTAAAATGCAAATTCAAACACTGCCTGTAAAATCTGACACTGGCATATGTTTTCAGAATTCTTCTTCATTCCATTTGCAAGCTCATGTCCCATAAAAGATGGTTTAGTCTTTGAAATTGGCTCTATTGGCATGCATGGCAGTGTTAGAACTTGTTCAAATGTTAATGCAAGCGATTGCTGTTAATTTGCTGTTTACCCTAATACAAAAATGTGAAACTATTCATTCAGCCAGCATTTATTCTCCTTCCAGATTGGTCTCCCACCCAGCTCTCTCATTCCTACAGAGATGCCTTCCATTCCCTTTATTTCTCCCATGCTTCTACTATTTTTGTTTAATTATTTACCACTGGGTTTTAAAAATTAAAACAAATATAAAAAAAATTAAACAAATATCATAAAACTTTATATTGGTTATCTAACACCAACATTTAGTCTAAACAGAATAATAATTATTCTGTACTTCAACCTGTTTCTTTGTTGCATTTTTATAGGAATGACTTTTTTTTATTACTTATTTATTTGGCTGTGTTAGGTCTTAGTATAGGAAAGATTTTTTTTTACTTACTTATTTGGCTGTGTTAGGTCTTAGTTACAGCATGCAGAATCTTTAGTTGTGGCATGTGGGATCTAGTTCCTTGACTAGGGATCAAACGCTGGCTCCCTGCATTGGGAGCAAGGAGTCTTAGACACTGTGGCTCTTGCATTGGCAAGTGGATTCTTTACCACTGATCCACCTGGGAAGCCCATAGTCTAACTTTAAGATGCCATAAAATGCACCATTTTGAAGTGCACAATTCAATGGTTTTTAGCATACTCACAGGTGATGTGAGGTCCATGAAGGTACTCAGGGTGTTGATGAATGAAGGGCATGCAGGTGGAGTTTGGGAGAGTGGGCAGCCATATGATGACGTCCTAAAGGATAGAGAAATAAAGGAGAGTGTGCAGAGGTGAAAAGGAAAGTTGTGGGAGTGTGTGATTCCTCCATACTAAGACGGACATGCAGAGAGCAGAAGGTCCAGCAGGTGGAAGAAGTCAGTCAAGGGGTCTTTAGCCTCATAAGAGTTTAAATCCAATTGCAGAGCAAAGCATATTCATGCACAAAGCGACTGGGGGTCCTTCTGTGTAAATGTGTTGGTGAATCTCAGAGTAGAGACAGAGCCCACCACTCAGCTGATCAGATTTACCTTATGTCTACTCACAGTTGGCACAGTCATGGCCTCGCCTCCTTGGAGCCATGGGTCATACTATCCTTCCATCCTAAATGCCACCCCTAGAACTCTCCCACCTTTCATTGCTCACCTCCATCCTCTATGAAATATTCCCCAGTGATCCTGCCCACAGTGAGTGCTCTCTTCTTATTGCATCTTTAAGGAAATCTCACCATACAGAAGTCATTGCATATTTGCTGGCAGTCTGATCACCAGCTGCCAGGCTCATCTTGGTCTTGCAGCCTACCTTATAACCCTGCCTCACCTATAACTGTTGCCAGCTTGCATTATCAACATATCTTTCCAAGTGATCATTTAAAGGATCATCACCATGTCTATTGGCCTGCTAGGGTTACTAAGGCCAAATACCACAGACTGAGAGGCTTAAACAATAGATACGTATTTTTCTCCCAGTTCTGGAGGCTGAATGTCCCAGATCAAGGTGCTGTCAGAGTTGGGTTCTGGTGAGGTCTCCCTTCCGGTCTTGCAGGTGGCTGCCTTATGGCCATGTTCTCACATGGCCTTTCCTCTGAATGTGTGTGGGGAGAGAAAGAGAAAGCAGAAAGATCTCTGGTATCTCTTCCTCTTCTTACAAGGACATCAATCCAATCAGGTTAGGATTCTATCCTTGTGACCTCATTTAAGTTTAATTGCCTCCCTAAAAGCCCTGTCTCCAAATACTATCACACTGGGGTGTAGGGCTTCAACATACACATTTGTTGAGGATACAATTCATCCATAACACCAGGAAAAGACTGGGGAGCCCTGACACAGGAAAAAAAATGATCTAGAAAGTAATACTTGACTTCTATGCAGAGTACATCATGTCAAATGTCGGGCTGGATGAAATACAAGCTGGAATCAAGATTGCTGGGAGAAATATCAATAATCTCAGATATGCAGATGACACCACCCTTATGGCAGAAAGTGAAGAAGAACTAAAGAGCCTCTTGATGAAAGTGAAAGGAAAGTGAAAAAGTTGGCTGAAAGCTCAACATTCAGAAAACTAAGATCATGGCATCTGGTCTCATCACTTCATGGCAAATAGATGGGGAAACCGTGGAAACAGTGGCTGACTTTATTTTTTGGGGTTCCAAAATCACTGCAGATGGTGAATGCAGCCATGAAATTAAAAGACACTTACTCCTTGGAAGGAAAGTTATGACCAACCTAGACAGAATATTAAAAAGCAGAGATATTACTTTGTCATCAAAGGTCCATCTAGTCAAGGCTATGGTTTTTCCAGTGGTCATGTATGGATGTGAGAGTTGGACTATGAAGAAAGCTGAGTGCTGAAGAATTGATGCTTTTGAACTGTGGTGTTGGAGAAGACTCTTGAGAGTCCCTTGAACTGCAAGGAGATCCAACGAGTCCATCCTAAAGGAGATAAGTCCTGGGTGTTCATTGGAAGGACTGATGTCAAAGCCGAAACTCCAATATTTTGGCCACCTGATGCGAACAGCTGACTCATTAGAAAAGACCCTGATGTTGGGAAAGATTGAAGGCAGGAGAAAAAGGGGACAACAGAGGATGGAATGGTTGGATGGCATCACTGACTTGATGAACATGAGTTTGAGCAAGCTCTGGGAGTTGGTGATGGACAGGGAGACCTGGCTTGCTGCAGTCCATGGGGTCACAGAGTCAGACATGGCTGAGCGACTGAACTGAACTGTTATTTCCATGGACAGTGGTAAATAATTGCCTGCAATGCAGGAGACGCAATAGACATAGGTTCAATCCCTGGGTCAGGAAGATCCCCTAGAGGAGGAAGTGGCAACCCACTCCAGTATTCTTGCCTGGAGAATCCCAGGGACATAGGAGCCTGGTAGGTTCCAGTCCATAGCATCACAAAGAGTCAGACATGACTGAAGTGACTGTGAGCACAAGGAAGGTAAAAAACTGTCTCAATGAAATAATTACATGCACACGCACGCATAGAATAGGTCTTCTTCAAACATTTTCCACACAGACCATAGTAATTTTGATAGTAATAGTAATGCTATCCAATTTCTTGCATTTTTTAGACTGTCATTTAAAAGGTTTTATCATAAGTTTTAAGTTGTTGCCAAAGATTAAATGTCTGGTTTGATGTATTTGGAACACTGAAATTTTAAAATAGAAGTAAGAACATTGCTCATTTATCATTTAAAAAATACAAGTTCTTTTTTAATGAAGATAAATTGTAAATTGCTCCTTTTTCTCCTTGAAATTGTATCTCAATTCTACTTCCCCAAATAATTACATCCTATTGTAATAATACATTTTATATTTCAGTCATTTACTGATCACCCTATTATATTTTTCTTCAACAAAACAATTGAAATTAGTTTTTTTTTAAATTTCTGTGGCTAATGGTTAAAATGTTAAACCGTAATCTGGATTGAGCTATTATTAATTTATTATTCTTACACAACTGATCAAAACAGTCTACAAATTTAGTATGTTTTGAAAAGGATAACTACATGTAAAAAGCAAAATTTTATTAGAAATTCATCTATTAATGAGATGTGTGTTTCCTCCACTTAGTCATATATCAACAAATGAATATTACTTTTAGAGCTTTCAGACACAGTTAAACATTAATTCTATTCCTATTCTTTTATAACTAAGTGTAAACACTGAACAACTAGCTCATAAAAATAGTTGAATGAGAATTGGTATACCTCTGTTATAGCAAATTGCTTGTTTTTTGAAAACAGAATTATATGCTAAGAATCATATAATGTTCTCTTTCCCTCCCCCTTCTCCTCTCTCTCGCTCTTTCTCTGTCTCATATGCTAGGTTCTGTCCAAAGCACGTTACAGGAGTTATTTTATGTAGTCTCCTAGCAACTCTGTGAAGTATGGCCTTTTATTATCCCATTTTACAAATGAAGAAATTGAGGAGACTGACTCTCCAAGTCACCAGGTTAATAGATAGCAGAACATAAACTCAAAGCCAGGCAGCATGACCCTGGAGCCTGCCCTCCCAGCCAGGACTCATCACAGCAGCTGCCACAATGGAGTCCAGTTCTGTCCCAGCACTTGAAGCACATATTTGCTGTCTGGTTCTCTAATGAAGGCAAAAACCTCAGAAATAGGAAAGCTCCATAAATGCTGTTCAAAAGTTCATTCAACCCATCTTCAATCTCCTGGAGATCTGCTACCCAGCAGCTCCTGAACAAAAGACCTAGCTGCCTGGCCGGTGATCTTTAGACTGCTAGCTAGCTGGAGGGATTGCCGTGATGTAAGAGTATTTTCAGGGACTGTCAGGTAGTGTTTTTCACCTTCTGTCCCAGCAAAGTACAGACTGGCTCTGACTCTCCATCCTGGATAGCCTTCTTCCTAAATCCAGGGCTTCAAATGCCCAAAGAATTGGTCTAACGCAGCCTCGTTGCCTCCTGCTGAGGTCTCTAGGTTTCAGTTTCTCTGCCAGGCTCCACTGAAATGCTATCGGTTAAGTCAACCTTGTGTTAGGATCTCGAGGTACTGGATGGAGGTCAGCTGCATATTTCTCTATTTATTTTCATTGGATTCTAGCAGTTACCCCATGGGGCAGTGTGGATGTACTGGGGCTGCAGTTGCCTACTGTTCAAGAAAATGGGGATTGGAGCTGTTGGCAGAGGTCCTGTGGGCCTTAGGTCGGGAGGGGATGGAGGGTGGCCGGAGTCACGTTTGAAAGAAAGAAGAACCAATGGAAAAGCCGTTTTTTGTTTTGGTGTTTTTTACTGTGCCCAACTGGCCAATGGAATGGTCCCAACTGGGTAACTGGCTGTGTAGGTCTGGAGTCTGGCTAGCAACAGCCCTGGACATCTGGCCACACTGCAGCCTGTCTCTGGGGCAGCTGATTTTGGGCTTCACGGCTATTACCCAGAGTCAGGAGTAATGTCTTTCATTCTGAGACGTCTAAACCCCCCAACCACAGGCCTGTGTTCCTCCAGGGCAGAGGGCAAATGCAATTACATCTGTGACCAATTTACACAGCTGGGAGCTCAGTCTCCTGACAGAAACATTTATTTGAGATTCAAGTCTCCAGGGAGCTGGGGAACCAGACAGGAAGTGAGGTCCAGCAAGCCTTTGTTGCTTGCTAGTCTGAGCCCTGAAAACAAAACACAACAGAAAACATCAACTTTGGCTTTTACAAGCCAAAAGTGAGACCACTGTCTCTACAAACCAGAAGGATTTTCGAGGCATAGAGGAGAAAAAGAAAAATCAAATAAGGCCTGGCTTCCATTGAGTAAAGAAGGCTGGTCCACACGAGTGTGGGTAGGCATCATTGAATCCATCGAAGGGCCAAACAGAACAAGGAGTCAAAGGAAGGACACATTTTGTTTTTTCTTTCTTCTGGGTTAAGACGACATCCTCTCCTGCCCTTGGACCTCAAATTTTGGGTTCTCAAGCCTTCAGACTCTGGGATTTATGCCGGTGGCCTCCTTGTTCTCAGGGCTTCCTGGCCCCAGGCTGAATTAACTACCAGCTTTCATGGTTCTCCAGCCTGCAGATGGCAGGCTCTAGGACTTTTGGCCTCCATAACTAAGTGAGCTAATTCCTATAATAAATTTCATCTTATATATATACACCTTTATATATTCCATTGTTTCTGTTCTCTTCAGAACCTTTCCTAATATATCTAGCAATGGACATTTGGGTTGTTTTCACTTTTAACTGTTATGAACAATGTAGCTTTGAATATTAGTGTATAAATATTTATATGGACATACCGTTTTTTTCCCCCAAACACTGTGTCTACCTGATATTCTTCTTACCCCTCAAGCTGCTCTTTCTAAGGTCTTAGGAGATTTGAGCCCCCTGTATTTGGCTATTTTACTCAGTTTTTAAAAAATATTTATTTTTATGTATTTATTTGGCTGCACAGGGTCTTAGTTGTGGCATGCAGGCTCTTTAGTTGTGGAATGTGGGATCTAGTTTCCTGACCAGGGATTGAACCTGCGCCCCCAGGATTGGGAGCACAGAGCCTTATCCACTAGACCACCAGGGAAGTCCCTGGACATCCGTTCTCATTTCTCCTGAGGATATATATGGGAGTGGAGTTGCTGGATCATGTGATAACTCTGTTTAACTATTTGAGGGTCTAACAGACTGTTTCCCAAAGCAGCTGTACCATTTTATGTTCCGATGACCAGTAGTATATGAGGGTTCCAATTTTTTCTACATTCTTGACAACATTTGTTATTTTCTGCTTTTTTTTCCCCTTAAATTGCAGCCATCTTAGTGGGTGCTAATTGGTATCTAACTATAATTTTGATTTGCATTTCCTGATTGCTAATTATGTAGAGCATCATCTGCTTGTTGGATATTTTTATATCTTCTTTGGAGAAATGTCTATTCAGATATTTTGTCCATTTTTCAAATGAGTTGTCATTTTGTTGTTGAGTTGCAATAGTTCTTTGTATATTATAGATACGAGTCCCTTATTGTATATACTTTTGCAAAAACTTTCTCATTCTGTGCATTAGTTTTTACCTTCTTGATGATATCCTCTGGAATACAAAACTCTCAAAATTTAATTATATCCAGTTAATCTTTTCTTTAATTGCTTATGCTTTTAGTATCATATCCAAGAATCCACTGCCTACCTCAAGGTCACAAAAATTTACACCTATGTTTTCCTCTAAAAGTTTTAGTTTTACCTATTGCATAGGTCTTGATCCATTCTGGTTTGTATATGGTGTTTGAGAGGGTCCAAATTCTTGTTTTAAATTTATTTTTGCATGTCTATCCACTGTCTCCACACTGTATGCTGAAAAATTCTTCTTTCCCCATTGAATGGTCTTGTATCTTGGTTGAAAGTCAATTGACTATAAAAGTGAGAGTTATTATTTATTTCTTAAATCTGTTTTATTGATCTATACATCTGTCCTTATACCAGTGCCACACTGCATTGATTATTGTAGCTTTGTAATAAGTATTGAAATTGGGAGTATGATTCCTTCAACTTTGTTCTTTTTTTCAGGATGATTTTAGTTGTTCTGGATACCTACAATTTCTATTTAAATATGAATTTTCTGGTTAGCTTGTCAATTTCTGAAAACAAGTCAGCTGGGATTTTGATAGAGATTGTGTTGAATCTATAGATCCATTTGGGTAGTATGACCATCTTAACAACAGTAAGGCTTTTGACCCATGAACAAAGGGTATCTTTTTACATCTTATTTGTTTCAACAGTGTTTGTAGTTTTCAGAGTATACTGGTTCTATCATTTTTCGCAGGTTAAATTTACTCCTAAGTATTTTATTACTTTAATGCTATAAATGAAATTAATTTCTTCATTTTATTTTTGGTTTACTCATTGCTCCTGCATAAAGATACAATTGATTTTTGCATAACCTTGATGTACTCATTTATTAATCCTAATGCTTCTTTAGCAGATTCCTTAGGATTTTCTATCACCAGGATTAGGTCATCTGAAAATATAGTTTAACATCTTCCTCTCCAATCTGGATTTCTTTGTTTCCTTCTTACCTAATTGCCCTGGCCAAGGTCTTTTGTATCTCAGCTGTCCAAAGAGCTGGATTTCTGTTATCAGCCATCACAGAGGATGAATTAGATGCTCCAGCTCCTTCAACCAGGCAGTTAATGCTTAATATTTAGCCTACCACCCAAATCGACAAATACACACTTCTCAGGGTATATTTCAGTAGAGCAAAACAAGGCTCTTGCACTAATCAGACACATGCTTGGTCAGTTTACTACCGTGTTCCTAGGTGGGATGCTGGGACACCAGAAAAGAAAGAGAAGAGGAACAGCTTTGGACAGGGAGCCCTTTTTGAAGGGCCAGATGGACCATAAGGAAGGTTGATTGCCAAAGAACTGATGCTTTCGAAATGTGGTGCTGGAGAATAAGACTCTTGAGAGTCCCTTGGACAGCAAGGAGATCAAACCAGTCAATCCCAAAGGAAATCAACCCTGAATACTCATTGGAAGGACTGATGCTGAAGCTGAAGCTCCAGTACTTTGATCACCTGATGGGAAGAGCTGACTCACTGGAAAAGACCCTGATGCTGGGAAAGATTGAGGGCAGGAGGAGAAGGGGACGACAGAGGATGAGGTGGTTGGATGGCATCACTGACTCAATGGACATGAGTTTGAGCAAACTCCTGGAGATAGTGAAGGACAGGAAATCCTAGCGTGCTGTAGTTCACGGAGTAGCAAAACGTCTCGGACATGACTGAGTGGCTGAACAATTACATGTGGAGCTCACAGAGGAGGAGACTGGGATTCACACATACAGAGAACTGCAGTCATAGCCTGGACAAACCTCCCAGGTTTCGCCATCTGCACTGCCCACTGCCGGTTGAAACAGAAAATAAAATCGCTGCTTTTTCAGGCTACTAACCAAGTAGGCTCTTTTCTTCTCAGACGTGGAGTCAACAAACTCTGTAAGCCATCCTAATTAATGAGGAAAGCGCCAAGTCAGGCATGTTTTTCTATTGCTTTCAAGCATTCTGTGCTCCTAACACTTCCCTGATTGGCTGGGCTCAGGAAGATAGCCAAAGAGAGCTAAGATTGTATATCTTTGCCGGGTGGGGGGGGTGGGTTGCTGTTTGCTGTGAGGTGGTCACAGATCCTTCTCCCTCACTGGAGGCAACATCTTGCCCCCCACAACTTCAGCAACAAGATGAAATCAGCGTTCTGGTTCGTGGGCAAACTGTGCAGAGCCGGCTTTGTGGGGGAGCCTGCAAAGGTGGAAGAGCTATTCAAAGGTTGCCAGAGCCCGAGAATAAACTGGCTTTGATGCAGCTTATGGACACAATCCAGTTTTTAGCAAAATCCATGCCCAACCTCCCTGAAGTGCCCCATTGAGAAAACGGCTTGAAAATAGGTTGAATGACATGGGGAGCAACATCGGTAGAATAGCTTTAATGAGCCAAAAAATGTGGTTTCAAATGCCCCTCTGAGTACCGCTGCCCGGCTTTGCCAGCAGATGTAAAATCTGTGCACTGGGGCAAACTCAGAGAACCACGACGCGGTGCTTGTGCAAACTCTAAGCCAGTCAATTGCATTCCTGCTCAAGTCCAGAAAATTTACTCATGTGGGGAAAGATATGTCTGAGCTGAAGGGGAATTGTTTATGGTCCTGAATGCACTGGAGGGGTGGGGGCAGGGTGCATGCCAAAGGAAATCTCTCGGATCTCCTGCAGAGAGAGTTTTTGGCTGTGCTTTGCCTTTGGCTCCCAGAAAAGGGGGCGAAGAGTTGTTTACGGTACAGTCAGATCCTGATTATTCAGGGGCTGATTATCCATTTCATGGATTCACTGGCCTTGGGCTTCTCCTCCTTTTAAAGGGTTTTCTGACTTTTAGGGATGTTGCTGTTCAACTGAGGCCAAAGAGTAGAAAGAATGAAAAAAGAGACTAAAAATATTTTTACCATATGTGAGCAATTCCTGTAAGCGATCTGATCAGGAAAAGGGAGCAAATTTTGTGGTTAAAATAGAATCTGGGGCTTGCTGGTGGGGGGCGGGATTTCCTTTTCTGTTCTCTGTATGTGGTGTCTTGGGCCCCTACTGCTGTTGAGACTCCATAGCAGATTTGCTGGGGAAAGCTCTGGAAGGCAGTGCTCATGAAGTGAGGATGGGAGAGAGCAGCCAGCCAGGCTCACAGTAAGGAATGTTGACTGCAGAGAGTCAAGCAAGGCAACGGACCCTGAAGAAACATCTGGGCTCTGACTGTGCTTGGCCTACAGCTGCTCATGTGTCTCCAAGTGCGTGTGTGCTCAGCCGTGTCTGACTCTTTGCGATGCTGTGGACTGCAGCCCGCCAGGCTCCTCCGTTTATGAGATTTTCCAGGCATGAATACAGGAGTGGGTTGCCATTCCCTCCTCCAGGGGGTCTTCTAGACCAGGATTGAATGCATGTTTCCTGCACTGCTGTGGGATGCAGGTTCCATCCAGTTCATTGACACCAAATGATCAGATACTCGGTAACGATGACTTGAGGGGGGTCAGTAACCAAGGCCAAGAGGCCAGAAGTAGAATTACAGATCTGTGAGGACATCTGGTGAAGCCAAAAACCAAGAAAGTCAAGGAAATGGAAAATGAAGATATTACTCCACAGGAGCCTTAACGACTGGGGAGGAAAGTGGGCTGACCTTTCATAGAATTAATGGCAGAAGAGTCTTATGACTTAAGAAATACCTTCCTTTAATAAAGGTTTCTTAGAAGGAACTAACTTTTATGTTAATATACTGAAGGTTTAAGACTGATTTATGTTGTTACATTGGACTGTAATATCTTCATTAACCTCTCTCACTTTCCTTTATGAGTGACCATTTGTATCTTTATTGTATACGATACATGTAATGAAATGATTGCCATTATACTTTAAATTTGTAATAGGATTTTTAAACAATTCAAACTGAGCTTTTCAAAGAGTTCTTCCCTGCTCTGTCACTCTTGTCCCTTCTTCTAAATCTCACCACTTAATTCAAAACACAAGAGTTTTTATTGCAATTGAAACAGAACAGGGATTATCTTTCAGTCTTAAGTCTTTGACATTGCTCTTGTTTTTTTTTCCCCTTGTTATCAAATTTAAGAAAGCTCAAGACTTCTGGTTCAAATGTCTATTATTTTTACTGGTGAGGTTGACAGAGGAACCCACCAAAGACAAGGTGTATTGTAAACCAGAATAACTGGTCCTACGAGCTTTCTCCACCTCTCACTACTAGGATGCTGCAGGAAAAAGCTAATTTGACAACAATAATAGTCCATAAGTTTCTTTAGTTCTAGTTGACTTTGAGATTCTAATAAAATTTATGGACCTTCTTCACAGAAAATTCTACATGAACACAAAAACACAGATTCCCTAAAGCTATTCTATGGAAATAGAACAGATTGGTTGAAGTCTCCTGACGCAAAACTGTGATTCTACAGCTGCATCTTTGGAAATGAGCTTTAATTTAAGTGGGTGCATACTCAGTTGCTCAGTCATGTCTGACTTTTTGTGAACCCATGGACTGAAGCCCACCAGGCTCCTCTGTCCATGGGATTGTCCAGGCGAGAATACTAAGCAGGTTGCCATTTCCTACTCCAGGGAATCTTCCTGACCCAAGGATTGGACCCACATCTTCTGTGTCTCCGGCACTGGCAGGTAGATTCTTGACTGCTGAACCACCAAGGAAGCTCTGAACTTTTAAGGAGGATTTAGAAATTTTTTTTCTTTATAATTGAAATAAAGAAATGAAAGTTTGCCCAAAAAATTAGGAAAGGAAGACAGTAGGGGAACTCAAAGGAAGCCGAGGTGCCAAAAATGAAAATAAGGAAACAGGAAAAATTGCAAAGAGAAGATTATGGGAAACCTCCTGTGGTAACATTACCTGGGAGTTCATTCTGTTCTGACCTCATCAGTACCCAAGGAAGGGAGGACCCCAGAGTAAAATGATCTGCAAAATTGCTTTTTGGAAGCTGGCAATTTGAAGCAAGCATGTGAGAGGACAGCTAGGAGAGGAAAGTCTGAATTCAAAAGACCCCAGCAGGAGATGCCCTGTGACAGAATCAGACTTGACAGGCAGAGGCATTTACTTCTGCTGTCATCTCTAAACAGAAATCTCAGACGACATATTTAGTATGCTCTTGAGATGCCACCGTGTGTCAAAGGAAGAGAAGGCATATGGTCAAGCCACAAGGGAGAACCTGCTATGAGTGGTTGAGATGACTCAGACTTCTTTGCTATTCCTAATGCAACAAGGGCAGCTCTCTCCTGCCACGGGATGGCTTGGTTAAATACAGGTTGATTGAAGATGCACTGCGAGTGCCTACTGCCTTCAGACAAACTGTACTTTGGGATCTCTCCACAGAGCTAGCCAATGGTCTACCAATAATCTATATTAAAGGGGTTTGGCAAAAACATGTCTAGTCAAGCAGTTTGAAACTGATAGGTTTGTGTTGAGGAGTCTGTTACCGGAAGCTTCCTAAAATAGCAGCAAATGAATCAAGAGCTCCTAACAGTTATGCTTTGCTTCAAGTATAGTGTGTTACTATAGCGGTAGAGATAAAATTCACAGTAACAATGTTATGAGTTTTCAATGACAACACCATTTCATATTTCTGTGCAGTTAATACTTGTCTTGATCAGGAATAGAAAATGTTATGCCTGGAATACTCACAGAGATAAGGAAATTATATCCACAAACTAGAACAGGAGATCATATTTCTAAAAATTAGCCAAATATAAACTGGGAAGGTATGAAAAAGAATCAGTTAAAAATTTTATAGATAGATATTAATTTAAACAAAAATTACCAGTAGACATTTGTAAATACTGGGAGTTTTTTAAAAAGTGAAATTACTGCATCTTAAGGACTGAGGATGTAATTTAAGTGGCAGACACAAACATACTAAGTAAAAAACAAGAAAGACTGAAAATAAGATTTAACTCTAGAGGCTAGGAAAACAATAATAGGATGAAGCTGAAGTTGGTTATTGCTTTCCTAGTAGAATAAAGAAATAATGAAGGAGAGTACATGAAGGGAAATGTTTTTACCACCATGTGATGCCATTTAAACAAAAGGAGTGTGTTTCATTCTTTTTGTCGGCTGGAATATTGAGCTGAACAGTGAGACCTGGATACAGTATCTGAGAGCCTGGGATAGAAGCCACAAATTGAGGATGGTAGAAACCACAGAGTCCATCTTATCCTGACACCATGAAGCTTCCAGGTTTACCTGGAAGGAGAGAAAAACTGTTAGGAGAGAGAAAATACATTTCTATCATTGTTAAACCACTGTTCTTTTAGCCTTTGTACATTTCATATGCATAAAGATATATACGAAATAATAAAATATGAAGATTCAATTCAGCAATATATAAATCTTAGGAAGAATGGGTGCACTGTTTTTTTTCTTTTTAAATTTTATTTTTTGGCACTGCAGCATGCTGGATCTTAATTTCCCAACCAGGAATTGAGAGGAATTCCCCATGCCCTCTGCAGTCGAAGCATGGAATAGTAACCTCTGGACCTCCAGGGAAGTCCCCATTTTATTGTTATTCTTTAAACTGTACCATTGATGTGAATTTTTAGTGTCCTCAAGGATGGCTTTTGTATGCCAACAGAATGATTTTGACAGATACTGAAATGAATATAGAAAAGTAAGAGATCAAGATACAGATGTTCAGTGTGAAAGTGAAAATTGCTCAGTCGTGTCCAACTCTTTGCTACCCCATGGACTGTGTAGTCCATGGAATTCTCCAGAACAGAATAGTGGAGTGGGTAGCCTTTCTCTTCTCCAGGGTAACTTCCCAACCCAGGGATCAAATCCAGGTCTCTCGCATTGCAGGCAGATTCTTTACCAGCTGAGCCACAAAGGAAGCCCAAGAATAGTGGAATGGGTAGCCTATCCCTTCTCCAGTGGATCTTCCCAACCCAGGAATTGAACCAGTATCTCCTGCATTGCAGGTGGATTCTTTACCAACTGAGCTATCAGGGAAGCCCTGATATTTAAGTATGGTTGTGTAACACAGGTATAGGTATACATGAATAGTTTAATGAAACAGAATAGAAACCGAGAAACAAAAGACAATCCTATGTGGAAAATGTATTTGTCAGAGTTAATGTTACATATCAGTGGGGAAAAGGATTGCCTATTGAATAAATAGTTCCAATACTTTGGCCACCTGATGCAGATGATAGATGGTTGGATAGCATCACCGACTCGATGAACATGAGTTTGAGCAAACTCTGGGAGAATCAGCGAAGGACAGGGAAGCTTGGCATGTGTGCTGCAGTCCAATGTGTCTAGAAGAGTCAACATGACTTAGCAACTGAACAACAAATTAAATAAATGGTTGTGGAAAAATGGGTAATCCATGTAGAAAAAAACTTGGGACTCCATCCAACTTTAAATATAAAATAGATCCCTGGTGCAATAAATATATAAAGGTAAACAAGCAAAAGTTTATTTTTATTAAAAAAATAAGGGAATTCCCTGGCAGTCCAGTGGTTAGGACTCCAAGCTTTCATTGCTAGGGTTCAATCCCTGGTTGAGGAGCTAAGATCCTGAAAGCCTCGAGGCACAGTCAAAGGGGAAAAAAAAGAAAAAGAACATCTTTATGTTCTATAAATACAAAATGATTTTTTAAAGCAATGTATCAGACAAGCACAAACTACAGAGAAAAAGATACGTTCAACTACATTAAAATTAAAAATTTCTACACAGTAAAAGACCAAGAGCAAAGGTCAAAACAAACTTTGAGTGGGAGAGGGTATTTGCAATGCATACAAATAAATACGAAGAATTATATAAATAATATATAACTTTAAAAATCAACATGAAAAAGAAGAACTATGCAGTGGAAACATAGGCAAATGATACAATTAAGCAGTTCACTGAACGGGAAATCCAATTGGCTAATACACATACAGAAAGGAATTTCAGTCTCCCTAATAATCAGTGAAATGTAATTAGAAGAGATGGACAAAAAAATGAAAAATTCTTATAATTCTATGTGATGGCAAGGATATGGTTCCTTCAGCTAATTATCAAGAGTATCTCATAGGAAGAATAGTTTGCCAACTGCAGTTTGCAAACCCAACTCTAGCTTTCACTACTTTAAGTATGAGGAGGCTTTTGGATCCATCTGACAAACAAAGGTTTTTAAAAGGATCTTGTTACTGGCCCCTGTTCTTAATGCTGTTCTAGAGTCAGCTTTGTGCTATGGCTGGGCACCTTTCGAGGAGGGCTGTCAGCAGCATGTGAGGCTCAAGCTTCATAATTCCCATCCATAAGGGGAAAAGGAGGCTCTTTGTCATCATGGAAGAAAGGGTCTTCCTTGAAATCTGATAAAGCCAACATGGATCACTTGCCATCTCTGGACCCTGTAACCACCCCAAACTTGAAGATAGGAAATTGGTTTCCTATAATTAACTTAGATGTCTGGAAAATGAAAGTCATTCAGTCGTGTCTGACAATATTGCGGCCCCCTGGATGTAGTCTGCCAGGCTCCTCTGTCCATGGAATTCTCAAGGCAAGAATACTAGAGTGGGTAGCCATTTCTTTCTTCAGGGGATCTTTTTGACCCTGGGATCGAACCCATGTCTCCTGCATCGTGGGCAGATTCTTTACCGTCTAAGTCATCAGGGAAGCCCTAGATGTCTGGAGTTGGGTCAATTCCCAAAAACATTGCTGTGGATGAGGAGTGAATGGGGTACTATGAAGTCTATTGCACCTCCTGTGAGTACATGACTCTCAAACACTAAAGATATAGACCTACAAACCCCAAGAAACAGCAACAAAAGCCGACATCAATTTAAAATACAATTACATGACACTTTACATGAGGTTTCATTAAACTGTTTTAGTCATTCCTGAAGACAGGACAGTGAGGAATCTCTGAGGAGAGTGAGAAGTTGAGCTTTGCAAACATCTCACCTTGAGAGGCAAAACCTTGGAGTGGTCAAAGCTCACAGCACGAAACAGCACTCAGGGCTGCCAGTTTTCCTTTCAAAGGTGATTTTCACAGGGGAAAGAAAGCTTGTACTGCAAGCTTTGCTCATTTTTATGCACTGCTGGAATTTGAGATCCTTAAATTACCTGGAGTGGGACCACAACCATAATTGCCAGCACAAATACTGTTGCAGTAATCAGAAGCTCTATAACTATTCTGACTCTAGACTTGACCTCTGTCTTGTGCTCATTCCAGAACGCTAGTGCTGAGTCTACACCTAACAGCTCAACTTCAGAGTTCTGAATGACTCCTCATCTATGGTTCAGCCCACCACACTAGAGTTTACTAAAATATGTTGTGTGGAACACAAGTCTATAAAAGGATATAAAAAACTTATATGGACCAAGTAAAGTTAGGAAATTTTATACATTATATCCTCTTGAAGAATTACATTCACATCTTTAAGATTCTGAGCAGTTAAGAAATCTGTTTAGTTTGGTATTTTCTAATCTAATTGCTCAGATGGTGAAGAATCTGCCTGCAGTGCAGGAGACCCAGGTTCGATCCCTGGGTTGAGCAGATCCCCTGGAGTAGACAAGGGCAACCCACTCCAAAATTCTTGCCTGGTGAATCCCATGGACAGAGGAGCCTGGCAGGCTGTAGTCCACGGGGTTGCAAAGAGTCGGACATGACTGAGTGACTAACAACACATGCACACAATCTAACAGCAGAATCTACTACATGAAGGATATTTATTAACATCTTCAGAACTAATGTTACAAAGAATATAGTTTAAGAAACATTGCATTATATCATGCTGGTGGTGTTACTGTTCAGTTGCTAAGTTGTGTACAATTCTTTGTGACCCCATGGACTGCAGCATGCCAGGCTCCTCTGTCTTCCACTACCTCCTGGAGTTTGCTCAAATTTCTGTCCATTAGGTTGGTGATGCCATCCAACCACCTCATCCGCTGCTGCCCTTTTCTCCCTCTGCCTTCAGTCTTTCCCAGCATCAGGGTCTTCTTCAGTGAGTCAGCTCTTCGCACCAAGCAGCCAAAGTACTGAAGTTTCAGCTTCAGTATCAGTCCTTCCATTGAATATTCAGGGTTGATTCTTTTAGAATTGACTGGTTTGATCACCTTGCAATCCATGGAACTCTCAAGAGTCCTTCGGCACTACAATTTGAAAGCATGAATTCTTCAGCACTCTGACTTCTTTATGGTCCAACTTTCACACCCAGACATGACTACTGGAAAAACCATAGCTTTGACTATACGGACCTTTGTCAGCAAAGTAATGTCTCTGCTTTTTAATACATTGTCTAGGTTTGTCATAACTTTCCTTCCAAGGAGCAACATCTTTTAATGTCATGGCTGCATTTTATCATATAACAAAATAAACAACAAGCTTTCAATTTTAGATGTATGAGGCAACTTAAAAACATGCTTTTGATGTGGAGTAGTCCAACTGTATGCAAAAGCAAAGAGGCTAGTATAATAAATTTCATGTGCATATCAGCTAACTCAGCACTTGTCATTAGTTATCCTTCTTTTTCATACCACCACTCATTTCCCCAACCACTCATGACTATTTTGAAGTAAATCCTAGATACATGATTTCATCTGAGAACATTTCAGTATGCATCTCTAAAGACAAGGAATCTCTTTTTTTAAACACAATTTCAATTATTAGCACACCCTGAAAATGACAACACTAATCCTTAATTTCAGTTCTTATTTTCCTGACAGTTTATAAAAAAAGCTCTAACACTTCCGTGTTTAGCATGTTTTGTTGTGTTTTGTTTTACAGTTTGTCTGAAATAAGATCCCAAAAGGTCCATATGTTACAATTGGTTAATAACTGTTTAAGTCTATTTTAGGAAAGATTATCCCTCTTTACACTTCATGTGTGCGTGCTAAGTCACTTCAGTCATGTCCAACTCTTTGTAACCACACGGACTGTAGTCGCCAGGCCCCTCTGTCCATGGGACTCTCCAGATGAGAGTACAGGAGTGGGTTGCCATGCCCTCCTCCAGGTGATCTTCCTGACCCAGGATTGAATCCAAGTCTCTTACATCTCCTGCACTGGGAGACAGGTTCTTTACCACTAGTGCCACCTTTATACTTCTGCTTTTGTTATTGTTTAAAAAAACAAAAACAAAACTGGCCCCTTTGTCTTAAGTTTTCCCTAGTCCAGATGGCATCCCCATGGTGTCTCAGTATATTCCTCTGTCCTCTGTATTTCCTATAAGACACAGCAGCTTACACAGATTCTGGTTTGATTTCTTTGGCAACACTCTTATATAGGTGGGTGGAATACTTCCACTGAGAGACATGCAATGTTCCTTTTTTGATGTTATCAGCCATGGTTGATCATTGCCTAAAAACACTAATTCATTAGGTGTTTCAATTCATGATGTTTCTATCATACCTTCTTCATTGATTATCTAGATTACTTCTGTAAAAATAAACACCCTCTTGTTAAATACTCGGTTATATTGAGATACAATTTCTATAGACAGGGCAAGAAAAAAAAATCTGATTCTTTCTACTTTTAAATTTTCAAAATATTGTATTGGCTCCCATGAGCCATTAAAGAATTATCAGTGCATTACTGTTTTCTTATTATTATGAACCACTGTATACCCTGGAAAAGGAATGGCTACGCACTTCAGTATTCTTACCTGGAGAATTCCATGGACAGAGGAACCTGGTGGGCTATAGTCTGTGGGATCATAGAGTTGGATACAACCGAGTGACTAACACTTATGTGTTTACAGAAATATATTCTATGTGTTAAAATTTTTTTAAATTATCACACTTACTGATGCTCAAATTTGTCCCTTTTTGCACAAAGTTCCCAAGTCTTTTTAACACAATCCATGTAGCCTTTGATCTGTTTCTGGTATTTTGGTACGTCAAGATATACCAGGTTCTTGTACATTTCCAGCACCAGACCCGGAATGAATCATTTTTTTCAAGGTGCCCTGGTTTTGTTTTGTTTCTGTTTTTCAACTGGGAAATGTATTTAGAAAACACAGTATAAATATGATTTTTTGGAGCTTAATATAGATAAAATTATATCAATAGTATCAATTTAAAAAAACATAGGGCTTCCCAGGTGGCACTAGTGGCAAAGAACCTACCTGCCAACGCAGGAGGTATAAGAGACACGGGTTTGATTCCTGGGTGAGGAAGATCCCCTGGAGGAGGGCATGGCAACCCACTCCAGTATTCTTGCCTGGAGAGTCCTATAGAGGAACCTGGTGGGCTACAGTCCATAGGGTCGCAAAGAGTCGGAGATAACTGAAGCACCTTAGCACACATGCACATAGATCTCTTGGTCCTTCAGTGAAATATTTCATATGACAAAAGAGAAAAGCATTTATTTTGAACTTGACCAATGTACTCTCCAAATCTGTTTTCTCATTTGTCAAATGCAGACTGTGATAATCCTCACTCATAGGTTTACAGATTAAACAAGTCAATACACGTGTAGTTGTTAGAGTAGCGCCAGTGATAGTGAGTACTTAATAAACATTAATTATGATCTGACACTTAGCATTAGTTTTGAACTCAGATCTCAACATATGGTGATTTATTTTAAGATCAAATTATTATTCTTTGACAACTCACAGTTCCCTTTGACTATCCAACACCCCAAACTCCCCTGACCTACTTTGAGGAGTTACATTCCCAGGCAGCAGGGTTCAATTAAGGAAGCTGGGAGAAAAAGCAACCAACTCCAAAGTTATTTTTTGCTTCTTCGAAGGCCATCTGCTGCTATGACCCATTTTGCAACATGGAAATTCATCAGCTGAGTGCAATTTCCCTTCAATCAGTGGCCAACTAAATGGAGTCATGCTGCTATCTTTAAATTTGAAATGATCAGAAATGGGTTAAAAAATACCCATTCACAGTCAAGATTCTACAGCTAATTGTGAAAACAGAGGGTCCACCACATACCAGGATTTTGACAGAGAAGTGGAAAATGGGTTTGTTTTCCTTCACCCCTTGGCCCTCAGGCACATAGCAAACAGATAGTTCCAAATCTTTCCCTCTGAATTTTTTACTTATTTATTATTGCCTTGATGCTTCAGTGAATGGGTAAGTGAATTTATCTTCACAAACCTGGTCCTTTCGAGATTGGACTGATCTCTTTAAGGGGAATCGGTCAACTGATCTTTGAAGAAACTTGATGAAAATTCCACACTAAAAATAAATTGGTGACAACAAAATATTTTCAAAATAATATACAGATGTCTGAGCTATTCTAAAAAGCATCAATGTGCTGTTGGACTGGATAATGTACCCAAAATTGCTTTGCAGGATATAAGGACAATGGATGAAATTCACATAATACGGTAGATTAAAGTATTAAATCAGTATTAAATTTCCTGAATTCGATAGCTGCCTTGGTCTCAGAAAATACACACTGAACTAGGAAAGGGACATGATGTCTGCAGACTTCTCTCAGATTGTTCAGAGACGATTAATGTGTGTGTGTGTGCAGAGAGAGAGGGAGGGGGAGTGTAGGACAGACAGCACTCCAAAGTGGCAGACGTTGAAAACTGGTAAAAACTCAAGAACTTGGATGAAGGGTATAGGAAAGTCCTTGATATGATTCTTGACATTCTTCTGTAAATTTAAAATTATTTCAGAATAAAATATTTAAAAATTCATTAAAAAATGAGATAATGTATATCAAGTACATAGCTCAATGTCTACTACACAGTAGTATTAATATTAAATCTGCAGAACTTGGATATGCATCTTTGTACTACAATAGGTTTCAAAATTAAACAAAATGGTGCTTTTCCCATCAAGATGAACTTTAAAACAAAAAATAGAGCTACCATATGATCCAGCAATCGCACTCCTGAGCATATATCTAGAGAAAACCACAGTTCAAAAGGATACATGCACTCAGGTGTTCATTGTAATGCTGTTTACAATAGCCAAGACATGGAAGCAACCTAAATGTCCATTGACAGATGAATAGATAAAGAAAATGTGGTATATATACACAATGGAATATTACTCAGCCATTAACAAGAATGAAGTAATGCCATTTGCAGCAACATGGATGGACCTGGAGATTTTCACACTACGTGAATTAGGTCATACAGAGAAAGACAAATATCATATATCACTTATATGCAGAATCAAAAAGTGATACAAATGAACTTATTTACAAAACAAATAGTCAGAAGTGTAGATAACAAATTTATGTTTACCTAAGGGGAAAGTTAAGAGACACCTGTATGAGAGTCAAGAAGCGACAGTTAGAAGCCGGTATGGAACAAATGATTGGTTGTTCCATGGAGAACGGAGTACGACAGACTGTCTGCTGTCACCCTGCTTGTTTAACCTATATGCTGAGCACATCATGAGAAATGCCAGACTGGATGAGTTACAACTCAGAATCAAGATAGGTGGGAGAAACATCAACAACTTCAGATATGCAGATGATACCACTCTAATGGCAGAAAGTGAAGAGGAACTAAAGAACCTTTTGATGATGGTTAAGGAGGAGAGTGAAAGAACCAGCTTAAGACTAAATACATAAAAAAAAACTAAGATCATGGCATCTGGCCCCATTACTGCATGGCAAATAGAAGGGGAAAAGGTGGAAGTAGTAACAGATTTCCTCATCTTGGGCTCCAAAATCACTATGGACAGTGAACTGCAGCCATGAAATCAGAAGACAATTGCTTCTTGGCAGGAAAGCAATGACAAACCTAGACAGTGTGATGAAAAGCAGAGACATTACTCTGCTGACAAAGGCTATGGTCAAGGCTATGGTCTTCCCAGTGGTCAATAATGGTTGTGAGAACTGGACCATAAAGAAGGCAGAATGCCAAAGAATTGATGCCTTCGAACTGTGGTGCTGGAGAACACTCCAGAGAGTCCCTTGGACAGCAAGGAGATCAAACCAATCAATCTAAATGGAGATCAACCCTGAATATTCACTGGAAGGACTGATGCTGAAGCTTCAGTATTTTGGTCATCTGATGTACACAGATGACTCATTGGAAAAATCTCTGATGCGGGGAGAGATCGAGGGCAGAAGGAGAAGAGGGCGTCAGAGGATGAGATGGCTGGACAGCATTACTGATGCAATGAACACAAACTTGGGCAAACTTTGGGAGATGGTGAAGGGACAGGGAGGCTTGGAGGCTAGAGTCCATGGGGTCACAAAGAGTCAGACACGAGCGGGTGACTGAACAACAAAAACAACAACAAGTGGAATGGTGTGTGCATGCTCGGTCGTTCAGTTGTGTCTGACTCTTTGTGAGTCTCTTTACAGACTGTAGCCTGCCAGGCACCCCTGTCTACGGAATTTTCCAGGCAAGAATACTGGAGTGGGTTGCCATTTCTTACTCCAAGGGGAAAGGTGGGGGAACAAAACAGGAGCCTGGGATTAACAAACTACTGTATATAAAATACATAATCAACAAGATCTACTATATAGCACAGGGAACTCACTCAATAGTCTGTAATAAGCTACATGGGAAAAGAATTTGATAAAGAATACATACATGTACAGCTGAATCTCTTTTCTGTACATCTGAAACTAACACAACATTGTAAATCAACTACAGTCTAATATAAAATAATTTTTAAAAAATCAGGGGTGGAATATGGCAATGGAAGGGTATTCCACGTTCCAAAGAACATCAGCCTTTACAGAGAGCGTTCAGAGTGCCAGCTGGTGAGCTCTTAATTTACACTCCTCAGCTCATCCGTTCCTCACAGCTCCATGAAGGTCTTGTTACAGAATTTTACATGGAAGCTGAATAACATGTTTTTGGTCCCACAGCTGGTAAAAACCTGGGACTTCATCCAGACCCGGATCACCCACTTCAGAGCACATGTGATTTCCATGAAGTCACAGGGAAGAGCATGGGCTAGAGAAGACAAGGCCCGGAATTTGTTGCTGATCAACAGGATGCAGACGATCAGGAGTACTTGCTCGTGTGTGGTTGGGTTGCTTAATGAAAAGGTAGGTAAAGGGCTCAGACCTGTGGCTGACTCCTGGTCAGTTAGTGCTCCACAAATATTAACTTATTATTAGTCTTGTGAGAAGATATTTAAACACTGACTGGATGGTAACATTGTCAGATGGTTTTGCACCTTATAGAACATTCATTTCCAAAGAGTTTTGGTTTGTGACTAAATATTGATAGAGAGTTCTCTGTGTGGTTCTCTCTACTGTTACTGAAAATTTCTACCATTTTGCTTTTTCTAGCTTCAGAAATTGCACCATGTGCCAGCATTGTGACTTTGGGTGAGTCACTTAATCTTTCTTGCCTCTGTTTCTTCATCTGTAAATGGGAATAATAACCCTACAATATCATAGGGTTTTCATGACTCTGTCATACCTGGCTTCCTTTGTGAGATTCACCCACACTGATGTTTGGTGTTATAATGTGTTCATTCTTATTCCTGTACAGTATATCAGTAAATGGATATGACAATTCATCTGTCCATTCTACTCTTCGTGACTGTTTGTGTAGCTTCCAGTATGCACAGTGCTGTGGTCAACATTCTTCTACACTTGTTCTGGTGAACATATGTAAACATTTCCGGTGGGCATATACCAAGAGTGGTATGAATACATCACAAGGCATACATATGTTCAGATTTAGAAGACAGGGACAAACAGGTTTTCAAGGCGGCTGTATCAGTTTACACTTCTACCAGGAGTATATGATAGTTTTGCTTGTTCCCTGCTTTTGCCAAAACCTGACATTTTTCTTGTACATAAGTTTTTGTTTTTTTTTAAATTTCTGTGGGATAGATTGTCAGAAGTGAGATTACCAAGTCAAAGTGCATATGTGTTTTTAACTTTAACAGGTGTGGCCAGACAGTTTTCCAAAAGGTCTGTAAAACTGCACATTTTCACTAAGAATATAAAAGAATACTCTTCTCCCTTCATCTCTACCAAGAATAAACACTATTGCTCTTCTTAATTTTTGCCATTCTGATGGGTATAAAATAAAATGTTATTTTAACTTATGCTCCATACTATTAATGTTTATATATTTGTGGCCTATGGATTTGATCTTCCATGGATTATCTTTCTGATAGAGGGAAGGATATTGAATTTGTGACTGATAAGAAAGATTAAAGGCTTCCCAGGTGGAGCTAGTGGTAAAGAACCTGCCTGCCAATGTAGCAGACATAAGAGATGCGGGTTCGATTCCTAGGTGGGGAAGATCCCCTGGAGAAGGCAATGGCAACCCACTCCAGCATTCTTGCCTAGAGAATTCCATGGACAGAGGAGCCTGGAGGGCTACAGTCCATGGGGTTGCACAGAGGTGGACACGACTGAAGCACTTAGCACGCAAGAAACTAATAGTGTTATCCCATTAAACAAAACAAAAACCCACGCACAAAAAAATCCTCTCTGTGAAGCTGTAAATTCTCTATCTCTGCATGTGCCTAGGATGAGGCTGCTTGCTTACACATCAGAAATGTGTTGGGTGGATTCTTCTGTTGAGTTGGAGACAGCCTTGGAAATGTGATTCCAAAAGCAGGCCATGAGGAGGATCAAATTAGAAACTTTAAAATGCAGATTCCCAGAATCCTGCCTTGAAGACTTTGCTGAAGAAGACCTGAGAGAGGCCCAGGAATCTTTATTTTTACAATAATGACCAAGTGATTCTGATTAACCTGTGTACAGACCCCTTTTGAGAAATACTGGACCAGAAGATGTCTGTCTTTGAATTTCAAAATGATCGATTTAACCAGCTGCTATAGGGCTTCCCTGGTGGCTCAGAGGTTAAAGCGCCTGCCTGCAATGCGGGAGACCTGGGTTTGATCCCTGGGTTGGGAAGATTCCCTGGAGAAGGAAATGGCAACCCACTCCAGTATTCTTGCCTGGAGAATCCCATGGACAGAGGAGCCTGGTGGGCTACAGTCCATGGGGTTGCAAAGAGTCGGACACGACTGAGTAACTTCACTTTCACTTTCTGCTGGCAGCTCAGTGGTAAAGAATCCACCTGCCAGTGCAGGGGACGCAGCTTTGATCCCTGATCTGGGAAGATGCCCTGGAGATGGAAATGGCGATTCACTCCAGTATTCTTGCCCAGAGAGCCCAATGGCGCATAGTAGGGTCTCAATAAATCTATCTCAGATAGGTAAATGAATGAAAGAAATCAGAACTAGGAGCTAAGAATTGGAAATAAGGAATACTGAAGTGAAAGAGCAAAAAAGAAAAAAGCACACAAGACTGATTGATCTGGTTCTAAGAATATGGAAAACCGGAAGACCTCAAATAGGTGCCTTATATCATAGTCCTATACAATGGCATACAGTTAGGCAATGAATGGAGAGAATACTCTCCAGAATTCTTCATATAAAACCACTGTATAGGTCAGGAAGAAATACTTTAATAAGCCCTTTGAGATAGTAGGTGAGAGCCCCAAGGCATCTGGGATGGGCATGGTGGTAAGAGGAGGGATTTATTGATAACTCCAGGATGGTCAGGGGTGGAGAAAAGGGAGTGTGGGGCATGTAGAGGAGCCCAGACTTGCCAGAATGCCCCTGTCCTGAGACTCAAGGACGTCTGCAGAACAACCAGGGCTGCTTGCTGTGGTTGAACTTCTTGCTAAAATGAGAAGAGACAGCTTGGCAAGCTGTTTAGGAGTCAGCAGGCCTGGAGGTGGCTCTAGTGGTAAAGAATCCGCCTACCAATGTAGGAGACACAGGAGACGCGGGTTCCATCCCTGGGTCGGGAAGATACCCTGGAGGAGGGCATGGCAACTCAGTCCAGTATTCTTGCCTGGAGAATCCCACGGCCAAGGAAGCCTGGGGGGCTACGGTCCATGGGGTGGCAGAGAGTCAGACATGACTGAAGCGACTTAGCACGCGCACACAGGCCTGGAGGTGGTGAGACTGTTGAGGCTGAGAGGCAGAAGGAAAGAGGATGCAAGTATTTGCGGATATTATGAGGTGGGTTTTGCGTTATCTCAGGCCATATAAGTAGGAGTTTGATAAGGTTATCAGACCTGAGGGAGCAGGGAGACTGCTGACATCTTGATTACATGAGTGGGTCCAAGAAATTACATTCTTAGAGGAAAGTTGAGTGACCCTGTCAACATCTGGGTCTTTCCCTGTGCCAGGCGTGGGGCTTATTTTTTTTTTAGGGTTTCGTCTTTATCTTTTTCACTTTTTATTTTCTACTTTTTAAATGAATTTTTTAAATTAGGGTATAATTGCCTTACAATCTTGTGTTAGTTTCTGCTGTGTAACAAAGTGAATCAGTTTTGCATATACACATACCCCGTCTTTTTGGATTTCCAAGAAAAAGCATGAGTAGAATTTCAACAGGTAGAGGGTTTAAGTGAGGGCATTTCAAGTCTGGGACAGTGAGAGTAAAGAGATGGGGATGAGAAGTGGCATATGGTCTGAGGAGCAAGCAGTGCAGATCTGTTGGGTGGAGCAGAAGGACCATAACTTCCTTCCTCCTTCTGCTTCTTGACTCTAGGAGTCTAACCATCAACTTATCCCTGCTTCTCAGAAGAGCCCAACCACAATGGTTGCCAAGCTATGGCCAGCACACACCAGTGGCTGCACTGATTATTCACTTTGTGCCTGACCTAGACCTGTGCCTTTATTTTCAGCTCATTTCACCTGTGTCCTTCAAGCTAAGCTTAAGTTCTTGGATTTGTTACCTCTGGAGCTGGAGGAGGAAAATGGATCAAAACACTCCCTGGAATGCCCACTGAGGACTTATAATAATTGGCTTCTATCACACAAAATTCACCATTCCTTCATTCACCAAATATTTACTGACCTTATTTATTGAGTCTAAATGTTGTTAATTTATATAGAGGGCAGTGTATTAACTGTGGCTCACAGTTTACATGAAGAGCCAGAGAGATTGCCATACCCTAACTAAATGCCCCCAGGCCTTTGGGGCTTCACTGGTTTCTGTTCTTGAGTTTCCTGATATTCTAAGACTATTAGTTCAGGGACACCCTTCCCTCTTCTCATATTGTACAAGTACCTCAAGCCCGCAGACTCTGACATCGCTTCTACCAAGAAAGGGGAAAGCACGTTGTCTGAAGTGCTGTGGAAATTCTACTGAAGATGATGAGCAGGGTATCAGAGTGGGTCTCCTATCTGACCTTTGAGCTGTCTTTATGCCATCTGCACTGAATAAGCAGTTGTTCCTTTGGGCTTCTTGATGATGCCGGGATTCAGTAACTGCTGCCAAAGTCCCAAATCAAGCTGGCAGGCTGAGGTCAAAGGAATAGCTCATTCCCCTGCAGGGAGAGGTCACAGCACACTTGGTACTTCAGGCTAGAGAACTCCATTTTCCTATCTCAGATCTCTGAGCACCAATGGCTGTCTTTGGAAAGCCTGAAGTTGGGCCTTGAGCCTCAGTTGTTTCCTTTAAGTTTATGTGAACTGAGTAGTGAAATCTGCTCAAAATCCATACTGCTGGAAAGCAAACTTTTGTTTTATGAACTCAGATGGTCCGTGTTTCTGGAAATGATTCCACCCAAAAGCAAAATGAATAGCCAGTTCTGTAACACGTACTTTGCTTTCAAAAGCCTCATTATTTTAAAGCATTTCCCCAAGATTCCTCTGATGTAGCTCTTTCTTGAAATTCCTTGGTTGTGTAGAAATACGCATAAATAAAACTGAAAAAAATTTCAAATTGCTAAATTTTAGATGTAATTTTTTATTGTTTCCGACATAGTTCTCTCTCCATTGCTCTAATAAGGTAGACTGTCATTCTTACTTGGAAGTTTGGGCTCCTCATTTTTGGATTTTTCAGTGTTTTCTCCATCCTCATTGTAACCTTGGGCATATTTTTTGAGAGACATTTGCTTGGCCATGAGCTTCACAATGGCAGAATTTTGTTGCATGAATAAATGAATGAATACATGTTTTTCCCCCAAGAATGAATCTGCCATCATTCTAAACATTTCAATTCATTTCCATTCAACTCAATTCCAATTTAATTTTTATAAACCAGTCAAAGAATAGGAAACTGGACAGAGTGACCATACTTTAACTCCACAGGTATCCAGACCTGGTTTGGGAAGATTTTGCCAGAAGAGCAGCCTAGGGGTCGCTATTACTGGTCAAGCATGTAGACTTTGAGGTACAGGAGGAGTGGGACAGCTTTCAGGTTGAGAATGTTTGTTGTTTGTTCAGTCACTCAGCCGTGTCCAACTTTTTGTGATCCCATGGACTGCAGCACGCCAGTCTTCCCTGTCCTTCACCGTCTCCCAAAACTTGCTCAAACTCATGTCCACTGAGTCGATGATGTCATCCAACCATCTCACCATCTATCATCCCCTTCTCCCCCTGCCTTCAATCTTTCCCAGCTTCAGGGTCTTTTCTAATGAGTCGGCTCTTCACATTCAGGTGACAAAAGTATTGCAGTTTCAGCTTCAGCATCAGTCCTTCCAATGACTATTCAGGATTGATTTCCTTTAGGATTGACTGGTTTGATCTCTTTGCAGTGCAAGGGACTCTCAAGAGTCTTCTCCAACACCACAGTCCAAAAGCATCAATTCTTCCGTGCTCAGCCTTCTTTTTGGTCCAATTCTCACATCCATACTTGACTACTGGAAAAACCATAGTTTTGACTGTATGTACAAAAATTGTCCTTTTGTATCAATTTTTTAACTTAAAGAATTTATAACTTGTGGTTTCTGTGGTGTGGAAGTGAAAAAACAGACTGGCCTTCTAGAAAGGACAGCTAAATGCTAAAATGGAAAACCCATCCGCGAATCCAGTCTTTCAGTGATGCAGGAACGTGTGGACATAGCACGTCCAGGCACACCCCCTACCCAGGGACATTAGTCTTTTACATGTTCAAGACCAGGTCATTGCACAAACAGGAGGTTAGCATAGGCTCAAACAAGCATAATTAAAATTCCACAGGAGAGCTAGACCTCACTGACCCAGAACCATAGGCAGGGAGAGGGTTGGGAGAGAGCTGTATTCTGCAGTGCTTGTAACAGGACAAGAATCAGGAGCAATGTCCACAGTAACAGGAACACCATGGATTCCCCTGAGTCTCTCCATTAACGATGCACATCTTTGTTTCTGCATGTGTAAACAGTGTTTCTGATTGCATGTTTTCAAGGGGTATCTGGGGACTGATGCAGTTTAAAGTACTATGAAAGCAAACGATGAAAACACCAAACTTCTTAAGCTGGGTGTACCACAGAGCCCATGAACCTGATACTTCAATTCATGCCTAGCAATCCCCCAAAATGGTTATAATTAGCTATAATAATCCTGACTACCAATCACCATCAAGAATATAAGAGCAAACACTCCATTTGAAACCCTAAAGGAAAGTGAGAGCTCCATATAATAAAGTCCCAGGTACTTTTTAAGAGTTCTTATTTCTGCTTCCTCCTACCCCCAAGCCTTCCAAAAAAAAGAATCAAATTTCTCAGGCATTTATGTTTGGAACCACTTTACTAGACGTAAGCCTCTGTAAGTTTTAGTTCAAGGGCCTCAACTTTCACAGTGTAATTTAAATAGATTCTGAGTTGTACTTTTCTTAATGAAAAACACAGCCTGGAGAGCTCTTAGAGGGTGAAAAGGAGTTATTCTAGTCAGGGTGTATCCACCAGGACAGTGGATGCTTTGGGCCCCAACTCTCTCCTAGTTTTCCCCTTCTAACTTCCCGTAAAGGTTGTACAGTTTCCCTTTCAACAAAACAACCTACCTCCGGTCCAGTTCCTTGACTTATCCATGGTTGAAGAGACCTCTCTGAGAATCTCTCTTGTATAACACTGGTCTTTCTGTCATTGCTCTAGTCTGCACTTAAGTGAAGTTGCTCAGTCATGTGCAACTCTTTGCGACCCCATGGACTGTAGCCTACCAAGCTCCTCCATCCATGGGATTTTCCAGGCAATAGTAATGGAATGAGTTGCCATTTCCTTCTCCAGGGGATCTTCCCAACCCAGGGATCAAACCCAGGTCTCCTGCATTGTAGGCAGATGTTTTCCTGTCTGAGCCACCAGGAAAGTTCTACACTTAGAACCACCACATTCTAACTCAGGAGACTCCCACCGTCACAGGATTCCAGCTTAGTCCAATGCCATTCTCTCCTAGCAGAGACTTCATTGGATACCATCTGACATCCATGTGACACTTTTTCCCCCTGTTGCCCTGTATTTGTCACAAACATAAAACATGCCCAAACTCTTCCCATGGCATTTTCCTTACCATTCCCATTTTGAGTACTTTTGAAGAGATGTCTCAAACCTACTGTCTGTTGTTTTTCTAAATTGCTTATTTCTGAAGTACACTAATTGTTTTCATGGCCAACTCTGGTTGCTTTCATCTAAGGAGGTCTGAATGGTTTCCCTGTAAATGAAAGAAGGATGCTGAGCTCCCATCTGAGAATCCTGGGCCCCAAGGCAGTTAATTACTAGCAGAGCATTTCAGGGAACTGTGTTGTTCTTGTGTTTCAAAGGAGCACATTGGGTGGAAGGTAATTTCTTGAGTGGAAAGATGAATGCTTTGAGATCCCTGGAGCCAACTCTGCCTCTGGCATCACTATAAAAGGAGAGAGCTTCTAACCACAGAAGACCACTACATATCCCACTACAGTCCCCAGATGCAAAATTGGGCAAACCTGGCAAAAGCATACACTTTCCAGTTACTTGCAATGAAAACCATCTGCAGGCAGTTCATTTTGACGTCATTCAATTGGGAAGTAAACTCCTTTTTGAAGTCTAACTTATTAATTTTGTTCACTAAGCTCAAACACTTTGGATGTCGAGCAGTTATTCATTATACCACACACAGCACCCAGAAGACATGAGGAATTCTGTGTGCCCTCCCTTTCTTCACGCTCTGAGTAGCCCATCCATAGGCATAGCTTCAATCAGTTCCACTTACAGTAGGATGCTATGGGCAAGAGGCTGGACCACTAGATGGTACTCTAATGATGTGGCCTGCTGATGGTCATGTATTTTTATTGCATTTTTAAAATAAAACATCTTATATTAATAAGTCTATTTAAGCTGATAACAACCTAATTTTGAACAAAATTTGACATTTAGACACTAACCCCCATTTTATGATTTCGATATCACAATTTACAACTTTTAAAAATTGCATTTCCATTAACCAATTGTATTATAGTTTTAGTTAATACTTTTGTCCTTTAACTTTCATTCTAGTGTTGTAAATGATCTATTCACCACCATTAAGACATTAGCATATTTAGGACTTAACTATATATCTACCTTTACAGATGAGTTATAACTCTGTTTTGTTTTCCTGTTACTAATTAGTGTCTTTGTTTCAGCTTGAAAAACTCCCTTTAACAATTTCTTGAAGGCTAGTCAAAGGGTGATGAACTTGTCTTCAGCTTTTGTCTGGAAAACTCTTTATCTCTCCTTCAGTTATGAAGCAAAACCATGTCTGATAATGTATTCTTGATTGGCAAGTGTTTTTTTTTTTTTTTTTTTCTTTCAGGATTTTGAATATATCATACCACTCTTCTGGCCTGTAAAGTTGCTGATGAAAAACCTGCTGATAGTCTTATGAGGATTCCCATGTATATAACAAGTTGCTTTTCTCTTGCTACTTTTAAAAGTCTTTTCCTGTCTTTAGGTTTTGACAATTTAATTATAAAATGCATAGGTGTGAGTCTAGGAGTCAATTCCAGAACCTCCACCAGAAGGTCTGTTTGGTTGTGTGAAGGGTCTTGGTATGCAATGACTCATAACCAAACTTTCTGCTGGTGGCCATAGAGAAGAAGTCAACCCAAACCTAGAGTAGGTCTAAGTGGTTTCAGAGTCACCAGCACCCTGGCTGTGTAGATACAAAATGGGCTGAGACCCTTACTGAGAGGCAAAGTCTGAATCATACAAGACATATTTCTTTTAAAGTAGTATGAGACCCTTCCTTATTCTTTTTCCTTTTCCTTTTCTTTCTCTCAGGTGTTTCAGATGGGAGGTTTTTTATCTGTCCCACAAATATTAAAATAAAATTTTTTTCGAGGAAATAAGATCATGGAATACATATTAAATTTGCTTCTTCTGATCTTGCCCAAATACATCAAGAACCAGGAGTAAATGTAATGTAAAAGATTGGATTCTCATATATTCCTTTCTCTTTGCCCCTTACATCATCCTTTCCAGGAAGCAAGGTGACGGTATTAATGGCTGCCTCTCTAGAGCACGTGTTGAACACATATTGTTCAAAATGTAGCTGCTGGTACAGGAAGTGGCAACTTAAACTAAGGCAGGAATATTCTTGGAACAACCTCTTTCTCCAGATGGTCTTCCCCACTCCTTGACCTACTTTATGTTCCGGAGACTGGAAACTCTCTCTTTTCTGAGGATCATCTGTTTCTCCCAGGGATCTAATATTATGTCAGTTCAACATGGTAATGGAAAAACCATAGCATGCGCGGGATTTTACAGTCACTTCAATAACATTTTCCCCTTGTTTTTGCAGTTCAGGCCAATGACCTCTAGGTGGTGGTAAAGGTTCCAACCAGTTTTTATGACCAGATTGAATGGCTGTCCTCAGATTGCTGTACAGGGTCTTAAAGTGTTAATTGACAGGACTTGGAGGAAGTGGATTGCTCTCTTTTGGTTTCAGTATCACCTTTATTCCCCCTGATTCTCAGTAGAATGTGTTTTTACTGCATATTTACATTTACTGCTGCTGCTGCTGCTGCTAAGTCGCTTTAGTTGTGTCCGACTCTGTGCGACCCCATAGACGGCAGCCCACCAGGCTCCCCCGTCCCTGGGATTCTCCAGGCAAGAACACTGGAGTGGGTTGCCATTTCCTTCTCCAATGCATGAAAGTGAAAAGTGAAAGTGAAGTCGCGCATTCGTGTCCGACTCTTAGCGACCCCATGGACTGCAGCCCATCAGGCTCCTCTGTCCATGGGATTTTCCAGGCAAGAGTACTAAATGCCTACTAACAATGTTCTGTTATGTTGTTCATTTGTGTCACTGCAACAAAACGAGCATGAACTTTGGAACTGGCACACTGGAGTTGGACTCCTGATTAAGCTGCCTACTAACCTACTGACCTCAGGCAAGTTGCTCTTGGACATAGGATTCCTTGGCTGAAAAATGGGATTCTTACCACAATCTAATTCCATACTGTTGTATGAAGAATCGAGTGCTTAAGAGGCATATCAATTTTGTTTTTATTTCCTTTTGCTGATGAGGAAATAGAGGATGTGTTATAGGTTCCATATGTATGTTTTATACAACCAATCTACAGTTCTAATGAGACTAAACTAAATGGTAGATTGCAACCATTACAGTAAACTCGATCCCAACATATTTCTACTTTCATGGAAATAAACTTGGGTTAGTTCCCTTCTCCCCTATTTGCCTGAAGGGTGCAACTTTACATATCTTCAGGTTTGGACTGGCTCCTTCTCAAAGATGGGTCCTTTGGAGAGTTAACTTATTTTTTTCCCCTGGAGAAAACCAGGTATAGCTATTCCAATTCAAGTCATAAGCTTTTGATATTGCCATTTGTTAAATGAAAGATTCATTTGCCTAGGAAAATTAGCTGAAAGCGTTAAACATCTATTTTAAGTTGTCTTTGTGGCAATATGTCAACTAGAGTATTTTTTCTTTCTGGCTCATGTGTAATTTTTAAAGACTCCAAAAAGTAGTCATACGGTATGAATTCAACTTTTGAGAGGTAAAGGTGCCCAAAGTAGGAAAGGTCATAAATAGCAGAGGTAGAATCTGATTTCAGGTTTTTAAGATTCCAGATCACATACAGCATTCACCATTGTACTGTGGGAGGCGTTAACATGGTACAAAAGTGTCAGGGCTTTTGATCACAAAGGTCTTGGAATCCCCAGCACAAGACGGCAGGCTAGAGTGGGAATCACACCCCTCACTGAATAATTCCCCTGAACTAGCAGATCTTAGTAGAAACCCATTTCTTTTATCTCCGCTATTCTAATTCAAGAGCTGCTCTCTGTTTTAGAAGAAACACCATGGGGGCAGGCTTCTTGACCAGCTACTATTTTCCTTCAACTAACCAAGAATCTTTCATCCAAAGTGCAGCCCAGTGGGGAGGGAGAGTAGAGACAACGGGTGTTGAGGAAGGTGGGGAGGAAGAGGGCACAGAAGCCCCCAGGTGGGGCTCCTTGGAGAGGATGTAGCTAAGCCTGCTTTGCAGTGGGCATAACTAAAGGCTATGCCAAGTGCTCTAGAAAAGCTCCTCTTCCAGCCAGACCCTGCTTTAGAAGGAAGAAAAAAATCATTCCCTGGGGTTTTAGAGAACTGAACTGATGATAATCAGTCTGTAATGGAACAGGAAAACTCAGGTGCTTGGACGGCAGTCCTAATTTTTTGAGGTCAGTGTTCTATCAGGTCAGGGAGTGTAGACCAGGTATCTGAATCAAATCTCAAGTTGGGAAAGAGCTTGGCATTTCCTCCTCAACAGTGCTGGTCCACTGCTTTTCCATGAAACCATTTGGGGATTGAGGGGTAGACGGGACAGGAAGGGAAAGGAAAAAAGAGGCATCGAGTCCGGAAGGAGCCTGTTGTGCTGTTTTAAGATCAACATTGCAGGTTGTTTGTGTTAAGTTTGTGTGATGTAACTAAAATGGACTCAGGTGGCAACATGCTAAATATTTCAACTTTTTTTTCCTCTCCTTTCCCCTCCACCCCGCCCCGCCCCCCCCTTGTGGCTGGACGGATGGGAAGCAGGAGAGGGGTGGAGTGAGTTAAAACAGGTTATTTTAAAAAACTAAATACTGCCATAAAGAAGAGTACACTTTGTGTAGACAAATGCTGATTGCTTGAAACTCAGGACCTGAGTGCTTCTATTTAAAACTCTGGAAAATAAATAGATTTGCTTGTGTTCTGGGATTTACTGCTCTCCTTTCAACCCTCCAGACAAATTAAGGAGTGACCTGGTAGACCAGTGGGGTCTGTGGGAAAGAAGTGAAACACTTTTTCAAAACTGAAAGTGGCTCAGTTGTGTCTCTTTGCGATCCCAAGGACTGTATAGTCCATGGAATTCTCCAGGCCAGAATACTGGAGTGGGTAGCCTTTCCCTTCTCCAGGGGAATCTTCCCAACCCAGGAATTGAATTGGGGTCTCCTGCATTGCAGGCAGGTTCTTTACCAGCTGAGCTACCAGGGAAGCCCCGCCTTTTTCAAAAGGAGAATGTATTCAGTGCAATCTGTTGTCCTTGAGTTTAAGCTCAAAAGCTTTACTTCACTGAATCCAAGTTAAAAAAGAAGAAACAGGTATGTGGGGGTGGAGGGGGGTAGGGGGGGGAAGTCTGCAAGGGGAAGGAGTAAAATGTTAAACAATGTCAGGATGTAGACAGCAAAATCTAGACTGTAGAAAAATTCCAGCTAGTCCAGACTGGGAAGAAATGATCAGGTTTCACTTAGAAAAAAAGAAGTTGTGCCCAATGCAAGAGAGGTACAAAGAGAGAATTTTGTACATCAAAGAGACTGGAGACATACCAAACAATTGCAAAGTACAGATCTTATTCTGATCCACATTAAAATAAATGAGTTAAATAATTCAAAAAATACTTATGAGGCAATAGGCAAAAGTGAGCACTGACAGGATATGTGATCGTATTAAGGAATTACTGTCCATGTGTGAGATGTGATAGCAGAATAGTGGTTATGCTGTGAAAAAGAGCCCTACTCTTTCTAGAAGAGATTAGAGTCTTGGATTTGCTTCAGAATACTGGGGCAGGTGGAGAGGGAGGGAGGCTTTCAGGGAGTGATTGAAAGCATATGTTCAATGAGATTGGCCTTAAGAGCATAACTCTTGAGGTTGGGGGTTCTTTATAGGTACAACTTCCAAACGGACAGGAGAGCTTTATCTCTATGTTGGCCAGGATAACAGCACAATCAAAACATACATATTTTTGTATATATTTGAAATATTCCATAATAAAATGTTAATGGCAAAACCCTGTTATGTCATGCTGTGATCTTTTGAACACCAGAGCCATCCTCTCTAAAAGTCTGATGGTGTTGGGTAGGTATCCCCAAAGACTAAGAGAATGTTCCCCTTCTAACATCATTTTTGTGTTAACTCAAACAAATTCCCTGTCTCACTCCAGAATCAAACCACAAACAGTCCTCTTTTTTATTCTATGATAAGAAGGAACTGAATGGAATCTGAATGCAAAGGAAAGGGAACGAAACTACAGTAAGTATATTCTAGGGCCAAGGTTAAGATCCCCAGGGGACTGAAATGTACAGCTGGCCTGGGCAGCCGGCTATGCCCCAGGCCCCACAGCTGTCTGGACAACAGCCGTCGTGGGTGATGTCTAGACCTGCCTCATGTTTGAATCTTTTCCCTTATGTACTTTGATATGTCACAAAACTCAGGATAGTTTTGCTTCCTAGTTAAAACAATGAACTCCTTTGCAATGGATTTTGTCCCAGGTTTCCTGAACAAGCACCATATACTTAAATGGCTATTAGAGCAAAAGTGGCCTGCGTGTCTTTGAAATGCATCTGAGGAATTGGGCCTGGTTCCTCTTTGTGGATATCTTGAGGAAGACGCAGTTACATCTTCTGGGTAGTGACTCCAGCTGCTTCCAAAAGAACAAGAGAGCTTTATCTCTATGTTGGGGAGGATAGAAGGACAATCAAAACTAAGGGTCTTGGAAAATACTAACTCAGAGACGTGGTTAAGGACTGACTGTTTTCTAGGACAGATTGTGGAAAACAAGAGCCAATGATAAACAGGAACGCAGAAAGTGTGTCATGACCTGAAGCCACCAGACTGGCCTCAAGGCAGGCTTCCACATTCTCATGATCATGAGCTAGCAAGTCCTGGAGGGGGGACTGTTTCTGTTTTACTTTGCAGGTTTGACCCAACAAGTCCCCAAAATGAAAAAAGAAAGGAGCAGCAGAAAAGGATCAGAGGAAAGAAAAGAGAGAGGGCTGTTGATCAACAAATTCTTGTAAAAGGAAGGAAACGAGTCTGTCCCTCCTGGGACTCTGATTCTGCATTTTGATTTTCTTCCAAATAAACCACTTCCCCATTTCACTCCACCCACCATTTGTCTTCACCATAATAAACCTAAATATACTTCTGAGTGAAAAAGCAAACTGCAAATTGAGCTGACACTAGTAAGTAGTTTGAAAAATCTGGTAGAGAATTGGAGAATATGATTCTACATTTTTCCAGGTTTTTTTGAGATATAATGCACATATAAGTTGTATATGTTTAAGGCATACCACATAATGGTTTGATACCTGTGCATATTGCAAAGTAGTCACTACAGGAAGGTTAGTTAACATCCATTGCTTCACCTGGTGGCCGATTTTCTTATCTTGTGATGAGAACTTTTAAGATGTATCCTCTCAATAACTTTCAAAAATACAAAACGGTATTATTAATTGTAGTCAACAAACTGTACTTTACATCCTTAGAACTTATTTACTTTATGACCGGAAGTTTGTACCTTGTGACCACTTGCATCCATTTCTCTTACCCCAGTCTCCTGCCTCTCCAATCACTAATCTGTTATCTGCTTTGATTCATTTTTGTTTTTGTTTTCTTTAAGATTCCATATACAAGCAATGTCATTTATTTTGCCTTTCTCTGTCTGGCTTATTTCACTTAGCACATTGCTCTCAAGGTCCATCCATGTTGTTGCAAATGGTAGGATTTCCTTTTTTGTCATGGCTGAATAATAGTCCATTATACAATGGAATATTGCTGCTATGAATATGGAAGTGCAGATACCGCTTTGAGATTTTGTTTTAATTTCCTTTGGATATATAACCCAAAGTGGAATTGCTGGATCACATGGTAATTCTGTCTTTAATTTTTGGAGGAACTTCCCACTGTTATCCATAGTAGCTACACTAATCTGCATTCCTTTTCTCTACATCCTCATCAACATTTATCGTTTGTCTTTCTAATGATGGCTGTTCTAAGAGGTGTGAGGCGATATCTCATTGTGGCTTTGATTTGCATTTCCCTGATGATTAGTGATGAGCACCTCTGCATGTACCTGTTGGTCTAATTCTGTACTTTTTGGGCAGCAGGAGAAAAGGCACACCTATATTACATTTTAAGCTCCTTTAACCTTAAAAAAATACACTTTTAACTTTAGAATAGTTTTAGCTTTACAGAAAAATTGTGACAACGGTACAGAAAGTTGCCTTGTACATCACACTCATTTTCTTCTATTATTAATGTCTTACATTTTTATATCACATTTGTCACAATTAGTGAAGCAATAACATTGTTATTAAATAGAGCCCATAATTTACATGTTTTCTCAGTTTTTACCTAATGTCTTTTTTCTGTTCCAGTAACCCATCTAGGTCACATTTAGTCTTCAGTACTCCTTAGGTACCTCTTGGCTGTAAGAGTGTCTCAGACTTTCCATGTTTCTGATGACTTTGACAGTTTTGAGGAGTGTTGGTCAGGAATTTTGTAGACTGTCCCATAATTAGGATTCAACTGATGCTTTACTTATGTTTAGACTGGGGTTATGGGTTTGGGGGAGGCAGCTCTTTAACTTTGTCGTCTTAACTTCTGAACATCAGATGGTTGTTTCTTTAACTCTCTTCAACACCAAACTGTTTTACACAGCAAGAAACTTACCCAGAGCAGCTGCCGATCTGTGCCCTGAACATTTATGATTATTTGCCTTCCAGCACTTTTTGCTGTTTACTCAGCTAAAGAATAAAAGCAGTTTTAGAAATTGGGGATGTGCTTGGTGATAGCTGTTAAAAAAAAAAAAAAAGGTGTATATAGAACTCAGTTCTAATTATAGTTGCTGTGCAGGGAGAGTTAAAAACTTTAAA
The DNA here is from genome assembly GCF_963930625.1 of Muntiacus reevesi. Classification (NCBI taxonomy): domain Eukaryota; kingdom Metazoa; phylum Chordata; class Mammalia; order Artiodactyla; family Cervidae; genus Muntiacus; species Muntiacus reevesi. The sequence goes on from NC_089268.1 coordinate 41,486,392, forward strand.
GTAGCATTGGATTATTTTAGTCACAAACATGAATGGTATATAAATTCTCTTTCCTTGTCAAATATCGGATATGGATTTTTTTCTGAAATAATTTGTGTCATTTTCCATTTTTAATTTTAATTGCTACAGGAATCAGGTTTTATCTTTAATACTGTTTCCCAGTACTGTTTTTGTATCTTCCAGATCTGGAAAGACTATACTAATAAGTACACTAGATTGCATAAAAAAGAAAACTCCAGACCAATATCACTTATGAATATCATAGGAAAAAATCTTAAATGAATATTAAAACACACAATATATCAGCTCATTAAAAATATATAACAAGCAACTGGGATTTATTCTGAGAAAGCAGGGGTGATTAATTATTAGAAAATTCAATAATATAATTCTTTATCTTAAGAGACCTAAAAAGAAAGATTATATATAATCATCTCCACAGAGGTAGATAAGGCATCTGATTATGTGAAATTTCACTCCTGTTAAAAGTATTCAATAGAATAGAAATTGATGACTACTTCCTTTTTATGATAGAAAGCCAAAATTTTAGTAATGTGGTAACACTAAAAACTTTTCAATAACATGATTAACAAGACAAGGATGCATTATCTTTACTACTATTTTACACTGGGATGGAGGTGCTAGCCTATACAATCAGATAAGAAAAAGCAGTTAGAAGGGTAAAAATTGGAAAGGAAGAGGCCAAACTCTCTGCAGGTGATGATTTTACCTATGTGCAAATTCCAAAGATCCAGTGAAAAACTACCCTAAACAATAAAAATAGAGTTTCAGGTTATAAAATTAACATATAAAACCAATAACCACCTCATATGCTAATTAAAATCAAATATAAGACACAATGGAAGAGAGAACACTCTTTTTGACAGTAAAAAGACAAAAAGAAATAGGTATGAACCTACACTTAGAACTTATGTGAGGTCATCTCTAAACCTCGGCTCAGGATATAAAAGAAGACCTGAAAAAGTGGAAAGGCACACTATGGTCTTGGGTGGGAAGACTCAACAGCATAAACATGCTAATTTTCCCTAAATTAGTTTATAAATTTAATATAATCCCAATAAAGTTAACATTAGGGCTTTCCCCTAGAACAAGACAACTTGCCTATAAATTCATCTAGAAGGGGAAAAATACAAAAACAAGAATAGTAGGCAAACCTCATAATGCAGAGCATGGGGCTAGCCCTTCCAGAAATAACTATTATGAAGCTTCTGTCTTAAAGCAGTGTGATATTGCACAAGAATGGACAGATAGACCAGTGGAAGAGAATAGAAAATATAGAAATAGACCTAATTACATACACAAATGTAGGATGTAATGAGGGTGGCCTCTCAAATCAGAGAAGAAAAGTTGGATTTTTTATTGGTGGTACTGGGATAATTGAATGACTACTTAGAAAAAGTTAATGTCTTTTTCACACCACATATCTGGATATATTCCAACTGAATCAAAGATCTAAATGTAAAAAGTGAAACCATACAGGTACTAGAAGCAAAAACAAATAAATATCTTTATAGCTTGGGGGTGGGGAAATTTTCCTTTGCTATGATTCAGAATCCAGAGCATTTAAAATTATTTTTTACTTCTTAGAAATACAGACTTGCATAGTGAAAAAGATGACTTTGGTAAAGTAAAATGGAAAATGACGAACTGGGGAAAATATCAGCAACTGAAATCACAAAATGTAATCAATACCTTCTAGTCAGAGACCACCGAACACACACCTGCAGATGAATGAGTTAGGATTTAAGCCCCTTGTAACAATGGAGACTGTATGCCAGGGGCCACCACAGTGGGATTCAGGAAGATTGTCTTCAAAGAGACTTTTTGTAGGAGTTGGGCTTTGGTTAGGCACCTTTGGAGAACATTCAAGAAAGTGGAGTTTTGCTCTGCATTGGATCCTGTCAGGAAACAGTAGCAAATCTATTACTGAATATCCTATTAACCTTATCTCTAGGGCAGGAGAAATGAATCAAGGCTAAAGCCATAATTGTTAGAGAAGCAGCAGTTACTCGTGTTAACCAGTATAGGAAGATGTCCATGGGTTTTGGTTTTGGTTTTGCTTCTGTGGTTTACACAGGATTTGTGTTTTTGTCTGTGCTTAAACAAGATTCTCAAATGGTGTTTTGTTTTGGTTTGCTTTGTCTGTCGTGGTTGCAAATTGACGCTATCTGATGCTAATGTTCTTTGTGATTTTTATATCCAATGCGGGGGACACCCATCTAGCCATCAGTACCAGGCAAACTCCTGGTAGCTCTGAGGTCCAGCTGTGGCAGGCCACTTCTCAAATGTCAGGGACTGCTTCCCTTTCTTATAGAACTAATGCCCCTAAAGTCTTCTCTGTATCGTTACAATTTTAGTATAAGTGCTGCCTAGGCGAGCATGCTTGCTCCTTGGAAGAAAAGCTATGACAAATCTAGACAGCATATTAAAAAGCAGAGATATCACTTTGCCGACAAAGGTCTGTATAGTCAAAGCTATGGTTTTTCTAGTAGTCATGTACGGATGTGAGAGTTGGACCATAAAGACGGCTGAGCACTGAAGAACTGATGCTTTCAAATTGTGGTGCTGGAGAAGACTCTTGAGAGTCCCTTGGACAGCAAGGAGATCAAGCCAGTCAATTCTAAAGGAAACCAACCCTGAATATTCATTGGAAGGACTGATGCTGAAGTTGACGCTCCAATGCCTTGGACATCTGATGCTAACAGCTGACTCATTGGAAAAGACCGTGATGCTGGGAAAGATTGAGGGCAAGGGAAGAAGGGGGCAATAGAAGATGAGATGGTTGGATGGCATCACTGACTCAAATGGACATGAGTTTGAGCAAACTCCGGGAGACAGTGAAGGACAGGGAAGCCTGGTTTGGTGCAGTCCAAGGGGTCGCAAACAGTTGGACACAACTGAGCAACTGAACAACAACAATCTCTGGAGAGTCATATCACATGAATTTATGTGGGAGGGTGCAGCAGCATTAAGGAAGGCATATTGTATGTTACTTTCACTTGTTAATTACTCTTCAATATTCAGATGCTTTTGAAATAAACACTTAAAAAAGTGATGACTAAAAGGCCAAATTTCTAAAGGGAAGATAAGGGTGTTTTAGAATCAGACCAAGCACATTTATTAAGCATCCATTCATTTATTCATTAAAATATATATATATATGTAAAGCACCTACTATGTTTTTAATTGTGCTACCAGGTTCTGTCCTAAGGTTACCCAAAGGACAAGGTAGCCACTTAGAAGGAGAGACATTGTGTTAGAATATGCTCAGTTTTGCCTTCATTAAATTAAATGAAAAACCCATTGTTATTTAAACATTGATATAATTACAGGCAGTCATTATCCTGGTTGTTTTCCAAAGGCCAAGTCTGACTCAGTGTGCCTTTGATTACTGACAGAAGGCACTGCAGCAATATGAAACGTCTCTACAGAACAAAGCACGCTGAAGAAGCTATCACACAGGAGGTTTAGCTCGGGAGAAAGGAACAGAGAAACAGCTCCCCGTACAAAGCTCTTTATCTCGGTTTCCAAAGTGCAGTGATTTAACATTTAAAAAGGCTGCTTTGGGGAACATCTTCTCCTGAAGGTTTCTTTCACACATTTACAGTCAGGAAGTACAATAGAACCATGAACCTCTTCCACTCTCTGGCGAGGATTTTCCTGCTTTTACTTACGTGTTAGATTAAAATAGCGTTTTACTTCCTTTCAAGCCTGAAGACAGGATTACATTTGAGTCTAGGTCGTCTGATTCAAAATGTGAATTGTTAACCAGGAGATAATGAGACCTGACTTTTAACCAGGCAGTCCTGACTGTTGTTGAGTATTGGCATCTGCTGTCCATAAAGTTCCCCGAGGTAAAATGACCACGAGAGGTCTGTAAATAGCAATGAGCACGAGAGGTCTGTAAATAGCAACACTGTTCCCTCCTCCCCTGTCCACACTGACCCCTGCCCTGACAAACATTTAATGGTGGTTTTTCCTGATCAGAAACAGCTGCCTTAAGAAATTTGAATATTTATCTCTTCACTTATTTTTCTCCTGAGTTTTCTGAACTTTTTATCCCTTAAAATAATAGAGCAAGTGGAAGTAGACAAGATCAGAACCCCTTTAAACAGCTCTCTGGTTTAGTTAGTTGACAATCCAAACCCCAAAGGAAGACATATCCCCAGTATTGGGTATCTTGCCAACATGCCTGAATCCTGTTTTCTATGTCATGAAAATGCTAGGGTAGTACCAACTTGTCATTACACAGTTTACAAAACAAAGTGATCGCAGAGATAAAGTCATTAAAAGAGTATTGGCCACTTAGATTTCTGATACTGAAAAAGTAATGAGATGGATTTCTCGCGTGTGTTCTGTGGGAACAAAGTGTTATTTTTTCAGAGCTGCAAATAGGCTCTGGATGATCCAGGCTCCTTATTTTGCTGTCATGGGACCAGAGAATATCACATCACTAGACTTCAGTCTTTCTATTCCTTGCTGCAAGATACTTGTAATAGAAACAAAAGAAGGGATTATCAAAAGTGTCCAAAAAACAAGACATCTCTTAAAATCAGGCCTTAGTTCAAATGGCACCTCTTTAGAGAGGCCATTGCTCCATTCCTTACTCAGCCTCATTTATCTGAAAAGAACAGGGCACTTCATGAGTTTATGGTTGTGTTACATTCTACTGTCTCCAAAACTAGAATTTAAACTCCAGTGGTGCAGGGGTTCCATCTATTCTCTTCACTGTTATATACTCAGCACCCAGAACTGTGATTGGTCCCCCAGGTGATGCACAAAAATAATTGTTGAATGAATGGACAAAAATGAATGAATGAAATGAAATCCAGCTGCCATCAGAGGTAAGAAGGAATAAAAACCAAGAGATGAAAAGGCTATATGATATCATATTGCAATAACAAAATATAATAAACTGAGTCGACATTTTGAGAATCTTCATACAAATTTCATCCTGCCTCCTCCACATGAAGACTAAGATCCTAGGTATTGCAATTCCAACATTTGCAAGTCTTTACTATCAGGGTCAAACTCCTGGCATCTAACTAATTAATTTATACATTCTAGATATTTTATAATAATTAAAAAAAAATAATTTTATTACTTTTTGGCTGTACCACATGGCGTGTGGGATCTTCGTTTTCCAACCAGGGATCAAACCTATGATCCCTGTAGTGGAAGCACGAGGTCTTAACTGGTGGACCACCGGGGAAGTCCAGATGATATTTTAAATATTAGAATAAAATGTGCTAGAGGTGTCAGCAACAGAAGGTGAAGTAACTAGAACTAGATAACTCATATCATGAATATTCAGACCTTGATGGTCCTGAATTGCTTGAGTTATATTGGGGTCTCAAGATGCTGCCAGTGTTGAGGTCCTTTTACTATGCGTTCCAAAACAGCCAAAATTCACACGTGTCGTTTGTCATCTGGTAGTGACTATAAACATTCAACTTTGTTTTATTAAAAAAATTTAAGTTATTGAGCATCTACTCAACAAATTATTACACTAGGCATTTTATGGAGAGATATATGAAATAGTTCTGATGAAACAGTTGTGAGTTCTGATGAAAAATGTTGACTGCCTGATGTATTGCTTGCTTGGCACTCTGCTTGAAAGATGCCAGCAGCAGATAATTTTTTATCTTGCAATTGTGGAGCTGGAAGGATAGGGGAGGAGCCCCTTCTGTTGGATTAATAAGGCAATCATCAAATCTGAGTTAATAAAGGACAAAGGTGTCAAATCTGAAAGAGTTCAATAGGAATAAAAAGTCTTCCTGGATGATAAACATTTTCAACCAAGAGAAGAATATGAAAATAAAAATAATAAGGTGATGAATAAAGTGATTTTAAAAAAGACATCAAGGATTTAAAGATTGCTTTCTTCACATTATTCTTAAACATTACTTTCAGTGGACAACCTTGATTTTATGTAAAGTTGAGAAAAGAGGGAAAGGAAGAATATAGAATTTTTAGATGAAAATGAATGCTAAAGAAAGATGAAGCTTTAGACAGAAGATAACAAAAAGTCCTCAGAAAGTTTCATTAAGAGCAGACTCAGTCAGACACTGTGCATGTGAAGGGCTGAAATGCTCTATCCAGCAGGAAAGAGCCTAAAAAAAAGAAGAAAAAGATCATCATAGAAATGAAGACAAATTTCGACAGCTTTAAAGGTGCTTTTGGCTTTAGTTTCTAGCATCTGTCATTGGTTGAATTAGGTTGCAAGTGGCTCCTTAGGTAGCAAAATTCAACTTGTAATCAAGAGACAATTCTGCAACGAAACAAACAAGGCATCTTGGCGATGGTGTAATAGACACCTGACGTGGGTATACTGTTGGATACAACCCACAGGAGAACCTGACCCATTTCTAGCAGCGTGGCACCAGTGTATTAATCATGATGCTTTTGGCTGTAGGTAATAGGAAAACCAAATAAAGCAGCTTTAACAATAAGAAAAAAAATGTATTACTTTCCATAGTGGTTAAGTCAGGGGGTGGTAGGGCTGGGCTGGGTCTTCAGGAGCAGTGAACTCAGCTGCTCAATGCTGTCAGGTTGACCTAGATTCTTTCCATCTGTCTGATTTGCCATCCTTTGCCTGTGTGCTAGTTCTCATCTTCACAAGATTGCAGTAGCAGCTCCAGGCATCACATCCTCACACAACTGGAAGTCACAAAAGAAGAGGGTACAGGAGCACCCTAAACCCCTTTTTAAAGAAAAGGCAGAACTCAAGCAGAAGCTTACAGAGCTTCACATATTAGATTGGTAAGAATTATGTCAAATGCCACAGTATTTTCCTTTCTCTGTCTGGTTTATTTCACTTAGCATATTGCTCTCAAGGTCCATCCATGTTGTCACAAATAGCAGGATATTCTTCTTTTTTAAGGTGGAACTCATCTTCTTCGTCCATTCATCTGTTGCTGGACACTTAGGCTGCTCCCACGTCTAGGCCATCGTAAATAATGCTGCAGTAAATGTGGAGGTACAAATATCTCTTTGACATAGTGTTTTCATTCTCAAAGGTCATTCTTAAACCAACCAATGACAAGAGGAATTAGATTCCCAGTTGTTTTAGGTTAATCACAATTTATCTCCAAGGGAGGTTGGGAGGGTCCAGCCTCCCCTAAATCCAATAGATACCTGAATACAATCAGGGTATATTAGTAAGGGAAGCCTGGAGTGCTGCAGTCCATGGGGCCTCAAAGAGTCAGACATGACTGAGCGACTGAACAACAAAATTAGTAAGGGAGCAGGGTGTGGGAGAAAGGTTACTGGGTAGGCAACAATGGTGTCTGTCATCACCTCTCCTCATTTACACACAGTAACAGTCATTCTTGTGATGTACAGTTCAGTGGGTTTTCACAAGTGCATCGAGTTGTGTAACCAGCACCATGACAATCAAGGTATAGAAAAGTGCATTACAAAAGTGGGCTGACCAACCAGCATGGACTTGCTTTCATGGTAGCAGCAAGGAGAAGGAGGAGTCATGGTTCTTCCCACCTTTGTCCTTCATGAACACACTTCCAAGAAGATGACCAGGCCATGTACAAGTCTGATATAAGGAGGTACAAACAGCGTGTCATGGGGGCTTAAAGAAGGGAGAGACTCCTGGTTCTGGAGATATAGCCTGTCCTGTCCTTGTGACTACTTCTGATTCCCAGGACACCTTGCTCAGGTAGCCACTCCGAAGGCCATCTCTGGTTGCTGCCCTGTGGTTGTCCTGAGAGTTAACTTGGCTTCCAAGAACTCACAACCCTCGTTTAATTTTGCCCATCCTTCTTGTCATTTATGGATGTGAGAGTTGGACTATAAAGAAGCTGAGTGCAGAAGAATTGATGCTTTTGAACTGTGGTGTTGGAGAAGACTCTTGAGAGTCCCTTGGACTGCAAGGAGATCCAACCAGTTCATCCTAAAGGAGATCAGTCCTGGGTGTTCATTGGAAGGCCTGATGTTGAAGCTGAAACTCCAATACTTTGACTACCTGATGTGAAGAGCTGACTCATTTGAAAAGACCCTAATGCTGGGAAAGATTGAGGGCAGGAGGAGAAGGGGACGACAGAGGATGAGATGGTTGGATGGCGTCACTGACTCAATGGACAACACAGGAGTTGGTGATGGACAGGGAGGCCTGGCGTGCTGTGGTTCATGGGGTTGCAAAGAGTCGGACATGACTGAGCGACTGAACTGAACTGAACTTGTCATCAACCAGTTAGGGAGCTGGGGGTAGTTCAAGTACTCTGTCCAGACTCAGGACCTGTTTTCAGTTCAAAGAGGGAAGTGGATCTGTAGAGGGTCTGATTCCAGGGAGGAATGGCTGGTTTCAGGACAACATGATGCTGACTTGGGTTTGCCTTTTGATCTTCAATATGGCAGGTAGATGATGCTGGCAGACTATTTTAGAAGAGAAGCATGGCCTCTGTGATGAATTTGAACATAATAAATCACACAGTAAGATGCTATGATGATTATAATAAGGACAGCAAACACAGTAGCTAACATTTACAAACCAAATGACTGACCAGCAAGAGCAGCTTTTCAGCTCTTCTCAACAATACTTACAGTGTTTAGAGTCCTGTGAATGAGCCCAACTGTGGCTAAAACCAGTCATCTAACCCGGCTTGCTTTCATCCAGGGAGCTGGCGCCACTGCTTGTCTCTACTATCCAGGGCCAGCCCTTGTCCCTACAGTGCCTTTGTGCAAAGTAGAAAAAGTCTCCTCTTCCTCACAATACTTCCCCATCTATTAGAAAAGCATTGTAATATGCAGTAAACTTGTAACAGTCAATATACAGATCCTTGGGGTGTGAACCTTGAATGGTGCCCCTTAAGTTACCAGTAGCACAGCTGTAAAGAGAAGCCTTGGGATCTACTTGGGGTATGAGAATAAGTCTTGTTTCAGAAACAAAGCAGGTCTGGATCAGTGGTTTGAAGGATGCCTGGAAGTTTATTAATTTATTCATTCAGCTCTAATGGACCGGTTACTATATTCCAGGTGCAGTGGTAAGTGCTATGTGAGTGTCATCTCATTTAATCTTTGCAGAACAACTGTGAACAGGTATTATTTTTATCCCTGCTTTACATATGACAAGATCAGAGTTATTGCTTGCCCTAATTCACACCATTAGTGATAAAGCTTAGCTAGAGTCTTGATGGAGCTGATATTAAGGTTACCATTCTGCTTCTGACTACATATATTTACATAAAATAATTCTGTTGGAATTGATGTTGGTAATTCTTACATTCATCTAATCTTATCTCTTTATTTTAATGTATTTCCATTGGATTTCTCAGGAAAAAAGGAATAGATTCTGTGATTCTTAAGGTGCAACAGAAGATGAGGATATAAACACTTTATACTTGCAAATATTAAGGGGGAAAAAAATCTGTCTTTTCAGACCAATGACTGAAGAAGACAAATAACTGTTTCAGCAATAGAGGTGAATTGCATGGGGCTTCTGTGTTGCCTGCTTCAGTGGAGATGGGTGTGATTGTGACCAATTAGGAGGATTAGTTCTTCAAATTGGAAGCATGCTGGCAGAGACTCAAGCATGAGAGCCTTGACTTTCACAGTGATAATCCTCTCGATCTTAGGAGAGGCGACATGGCAGCTTCCTCCTGAGCACATGCCAAAGAGGAATCTGGTGACCAAAGGCCAGGTTTTCTTTTCTTCTTAGTTTCTGTAGTCATGAAAGTATAGTTTTTGGGCCAATAAAATCCTCTTGCAGAAGTCCTGCTGTCTCGCCATCTTCTCTGAGGAAGCTGATTGAAGTGAACAAGGAATGAAAAATTTTGCCCAACAGCTTATTTGGTTCTCTTATATGAAGGATTCTTAATTTAACTGATTTCCTCTTCCTAATTAGATTTTGCAATTAGGGTTGCCCATTAACCTAGAATTTTCCTATAAAAGACTCGTCCTCCATCGTGTTTGCCTGCCTCATGGCACCACAGCTGTATAATTGCAGTTAAATCCACATCCTCTCTTCAAAGCAGAGGAGATATACATAGCCAGATCCAGGTGGCTGGCTCTTGAATGCAGTTGGATTTGAGAAGCATGTACAAAGCACTTTGCCAGCCACTCTGAGGTGACGGAAAGATGAGGGCACTCTGGGACCTCTAGGCTCCCATGAGTCATTCCCTTATTAACTTAATAAATGTTTATTGAGCACCTACTACCTGTTAGGCCCTGTTCAGGCAATGGGGACACAGCATTTTAAAAAGCCAATAAGGTCCCAGTACTTTGTGGTGATGCAGACAAAATATACAGCATGCTAGATAATGATAAGTACAAAGGAGGAACTATTGGAATTCAGGCATTTATACTGGAAAGCAACCAAAACCCCCTGATGCTATGTGTTGGTGCACAGTGCTCTCAATTACAATGGAAGAAGAAATTCACTTTGACAGAGGAGGGGAGATTTGTGGAAGATTTTGTGCAAGTAAGGAGATCTAAGCTGGACTCAGAAGAAAGTTCAGATCAGGTGAATATAGCCACAATGCAAACAGGCAAGAAGAAAAAGCTTTCAGGCATTATGAAACATTTCAGTAAAGGTCCAGGAGTGAGAAGACAGGGGATGCAAACCACATTCAGAAGAGCTGAATAGTTTAGTCCAGTCTCAGCACTGGTGGGATAACAGGTGGGACAGGAATGCAGTCTGGAGAGGTATGTAGAGGCCAAGTGATGAAGCATTTTGACTTTCAGGGAGTATATGTTGAGTTCTCCTGGCAGTGGAGAGCACCCCGAACTAACATGTTTACAGATAGCAATGTGTCAGACAGTGATAGATGCACTGACCAGGTGCAGGAGATACCTGGGCTGGTGCCTGCTGGGTGGCTGATACCCAGTAACATTGAGATAAGCAGTCTTTGTTGTTTAGTTGCTAAGTCATGTCTGATTCTTTGCAACTCCATGGACTGTAGACCACCAGGATCTTCTGATGGGATTTCCCAGGCAAGCATACTGGAGTGGGTTGCCATTTTCTTCTCCAGGGAATCTTCCCCACCCAGGAATCGAACCCATATCTCCTGCATTGGCAAGCAGATTCTTTACCACTGAGCCACCAGGGAAGCACAAGCAGTCTTTGGTTTTCCTTAAAAAACAGATGACATTATCTTATGAATCAGATGGCTCAGGATAACAAGTTAGACATTTACATTCAAACATGATCTTTCCTTCATTCCTAAGCCACGGATATTCAAGTTTTAGGGCAGTACACACTGAGGCCCTGACAGATTCACAGCTTCTTCTTTTAAAGGGCAGTTGAGCAACTAGGGAGCTGAAAAGCTGAGATCTACTGATAGCCTACTGATTTCTTACACCAAGCCTCTGAGGTGGCCTGCAATAAAAGGTGTGGCTTCTCTTGACAAACTGCATATACAGTATCTGTGGGTTCCATATTCGTAAGATTCAACCAACTGTGAATCAAAAATATTTGCTATGTGGCAGCCTGGATGGGAAGGGAGTTTAGGGGAAAATGTATATATGTATATGTATGGCTGAGTCCCTTTGCTGTCCACCTGAAACTATCACATTGTTAATTGGCTATACTCCCAATATAAAATAAAACATTTAAAAATTTTGAAAAAAAAATTCCAGAAAACTCCAAAGAGTAAAATTGAAATTTGTTGTATGCTGACAACTATTTACATGACATTTATATCAAATTAGGTATTATAAGTATCTAGAGAGGATTTAAAGCACACAGGAAGGTGTGCTTAAAAGTGAAGGTTGCTCAGTTGTATCCGACTCTTTGCAACCCCATGGACTGTAGCCTGCCAGGCTCCTCTGTCCATGGAATTCTCCAGGCAAGAATACTGGAGTGGGTAGCCATTCCCTTCTCCAGGGGATCTTCCCAAACCCAGGGATCAAACCTGGGTCTCCCGCATTGCAGGCAGATTCTTTACCATCTGAGACACCATAACAAACATGAGCATGTGCAGAGTTTGGAATCTGTGGAGGGTCCTAGAACCAATTCTTGTGGATACTGAGGGATGGCTGTCGATGGTCAGAGACACATGATAAGGAATGAATTCTGCCATCTTTCCTCTCCTGACATTGCACTTGACCCTCATGGGTCATAAGTAATAAGGAACCCTAAAGAGAAGACAGGGCTTCCCAGGTGGTGCTAGAGATAAAGGACCTGCCCGCCAATGCAGGAGCCATGAGACTCAGAGTCGGACATGACTGAAGTGACTTCGCACGCGCGCGAACAGAAGAAACCAGTGCTTCCATTTCATAAGTTTATGTCACTATCACCCGCCCCGCAGCTGCCTCTCCTTTGCTAACTCAGACAAACAGATATATTTGGTTCACCTGAGTTTAAAGAAAAATATTTTTCATTTCTTTGTTCTTTCTTCTTCCACAGTTTCCTTCCCTAAATTTATGAGGCTCATTTTCTTGCTTCCTCTCTTTGTTGCTGTTTATGGTATAACGATTGCATGAGGGTTTGTAGACGTTTTTGCCACACTCTATATGTGATGAGAGTCTTTTTCCATTTTTCCTCAGTCTTGAGGGACGTATCCGTTTCTCAGGAATGCTTTGTGGAGCTGGCTCTAGTATGCTGGCTGTTTTCCTGGAGGGGCGGCCCTCCGGGGGTCCACTGTGCCAGTTCCAGAACGAGGACGCAATGTACACATTCTCCCCTCCAACTGGAAGGCCTAACATGCCCAGGCTCTTGTTCTTTCCTTGGGATTAGTGGTGGTAACATGAAGCCAGTAGAGGAGGGCTAGCAAAGAAATGGGCATTAACACTGATATTTTGAAAGGGAAAAAGCCAGCCAAGATTTAAGTCCTTCAGTTGTTTTCAACAATCCTTTCAAAAAACACAGTGCTAGAAATCCCAGACTCCTAATCCCATTTGATTCTACCTGTATACTTTCTAAAATTTTTTTATTTCCTAGAAAACACAGGTTAAAAAAAAAAAAAAAAAATTGTGGGCACCCGCCCGGTGCGTGGTGAGCGCTCCTATGAAGCGTGGAGCTGCTGCCATGGCTTCCAGTGGGGCATGCGTGACCGCTGCGGGCTCAGCAAATGAAGCTCCCGAAATTCCAGACAACGTGGGGGACTGGCTTCGGGGCATCTACCGCTTCGCCACCGACAGGAATGACTTCCGGAGGAACTTGATTCTTAATTTGGGACTCTTTGCTGCTGGAGTTTGGTTGGCCAGAAATTTGAGTGACATTGACCTAATGGCACCTCAGCCTGGGGTCTAGCCTGTGAAGACACATGGAACCCCTGTGCTGTACTCAACCCCTTCAAAAACAGCCTCCAATCTGTGACCATCACAAGACTTGCCCTCCTGGTGGCTGAAGTTTGATCCAGAGGGCACCTTGCCTTCCCTGCCTGCCTTCCTTCTCTTTGCTGAGTCCACTCAGAACACCCTTCTCTGGTCAGCAGGCAGCCTTCAGCTAAAGTGGTGTCTTCTGTAAAATGCTGTACATAGTTCCTAAGTTTCTGCAGGGGATTATCTTTGCTCTTGTCCTGAGGAATAAGCTAATGGTATTTTAACAAATAAAGCGTGTACACACACACACACACACACACACACACACACACACACACACACACACACAAATTGTTTCTGTTACATTGCAGCCTAGATGGGAGTGGGGTTTGGGGGAGAATGGATACATGTATATGTATGGCTGAGTCCCTTCGCTATTCATCTCAAAGCATTACAACATTGCTAATTGGCTATACCCCAATACAAAGTAAGTTCAAAAGAAAAAAAAATTGCTTCATGGGGTGGAACTAGGCTGCTTCAAAGCATAAGAATCATTAACAGTAAGGGTTCTTGAAATCAACAGCTGTACCCTCAAACTTAAGGGGGTGGAGAGAATTTGGACTGTTAGTCATGCTCATTAAAAAACAAAAACAGAGACACAAAACCATTTATTTGCCCATTAAGTCCCTTCAGATGTTCTGGGAGAGAGCATCTGAGGCCCTGTGTGCCTTTGCAGCAGTGTTGGGTGGGGCTTCAGAACTCCCCTGGCCTGCATCTGTGCACCGATTCCACTGGGTGTTGGGGATGGAGGAAAGCTTCCCACACCACATCAAGAAATTCTCAGATACCAGCAGAGTGTCCAAGAATCCAACTCAGTTCTCACACTATCTACCCCGAGACAGCGTCAGATCCCCCAAGGTAAGGCTTCAGTCCCACAAGACTGCTCTCCCCAACTTGAGATGCAAGTTGAAAGCCCAGGTTGTTTCCTGTGCTTCTAATTGGCTACAAACCAGAGGCTCCCATCACCCCCTCCTCAGGTTTGGCTAACTTGCTAGAGAAGCTCATACAACTCTGAGAAACATTTCACTTACCAGATCACTGGTTTATTATAAAAAAAAAGAATACATAGCTCAGGAACAAGACGATGGAAGAGGTGCATAGGGCCAGGTGTGTGGGAAGCGGTGCCAAGCTTCCATGCCCTCTCTAGGCACTGTGAATCTCCCTTATCTCCACCTTCACCACCAGAAGCTCTCCTTTTGGCATTATATCAGCAAGATTGACCAATTCATTGGCTATTGGTAATTGATACCAGCTCCAGTCTCTCTCCCCTCCCCAGAGGCTGGCAGATGGGACTGAAAGTTCTGACCCTCTAATCTCAAGCTTGGGGCCCCTGGCAAGGTGTGGTTCCAACGTTACCTCATTAACAAAACCGAAGACATCTTTATTGCTCTCATCACTGAAGAAATCCCATGGGCTTCGGGGGCTCTGTGCCAGAAATGGTGACAAAGACCAAATATATACTTTTATTATGAATCACAACATCACACTTTGACTCCTGGCTCTCTTGTCTTTCTAGCTCTGTGAACTTGAGAAGTCACTTCCTTTTTCTGGGCCTCAGGTTCTCATCTATAAATTAGGCCAAAAAGAGTGCCTACTCACAGGCACGTTGTGAGGATGAAACGAGTTGATTCCCCTAAAAGCCGTTAGTACAGTCTAGCATCGGACACTGGACCGCTGCTGACACCTGTGCTAAGACTCTCCGAAGAGTCTTAGGTGATACTGTATATAAACTGAGGTTAAATACCAGCGGGGAGACGGGAAGTTTGGTGGTTGCTCAAAGGATAAACACCTTTCAAATACTGGGGTGATATGAAGAGGGAAAAGCTTTCCAGAATCAATGACTGAAATGGGGGTGGGGCTCACAGCTCCCACAAACTGGAGTGTAGGGTTTACCTTACACTTTCCCCTGCAAAGATGCAGAGGGCAGAAGAGGGGGCACTGAGAAACATTTGTAATGTTGCTTTAAGTTTCCTTTTCCAGCATAATGGGTTATTTGTATACACCTACTCTTGGCAGAACTTACATAATATCTAAACCCAGGAAGGGCTTCCCTCGTGGCTCAGATGGTAAAGCGTCTGCCTACAATGCAGGAGACCTGGGTTCGATCGCTGGGTTGGGAAGATCCTCTGGAGAAGGAAATGGCAACCCACTCCAGTATTCTTGCCTGGAAAATCCCATGGATGGAGGAGCGTGGGAGGCTACAGTCCATGGGGTCACAGAGAGTCGGACATGACTGAGCAACTTCAGTTTCAGTTTCAAACCTAGGAAAGTCATGGTTATACACTAGTAGAGATTTGGGCTTGAACAGATAACCTGAGGGTCATTCAGAAGACAATGCCTGACCCTAGAGGTGTCATACACGCCCCCCTCTAAGCATCAGGCAGTATGGGCAGGAATGGCCTTTGCAGAATCTTAGAAATGGTGGCTCCCCTAACTAGAACTAGATAGTACCCCTAACTCTCTCCCACATACTCCCTCCTGGCCCGTATCAGCGGCAGCCTCCAGTTTTGAACACAAAGGACATTTGTTCCATGCAATCACTGTATAAAGGTGGTCTCTTTCTATTATGAATAAACATCAAATTGAGGGTGAAGGAGAAAGGTAACTCCACATTTGAAGCTACAAAAAGGCTGTGATTCGTTTTTAGTCTCTTTATTAAGCAGCCTAGTCTCAGTTAGATAATTTGCAGCAAGGTTCTACCCTGGAGCAAGTTTCCTCAGTCATGTTAAATTCATGGGGAAAATCCTCCCAGGATTTAGAACTGAAATATAGACAGCTTTAATAACAGGAACGTTGATGTAAAGAGCAGGGAAAGGCAGTATGTTCTAACCATTTAGGGGAAAAATGGGTAAGATGTTACTAATAAGCTCTGCTCTATTTTTATCCTACCATTTTCTTCATCTGAAGGAATATTGAGACGAGCTTTTAAATTCTGAATGATTATCTGACAGATTCCATCTTTAGGGCAAATTACTAGCAAGGGTTTTATTTCTCTATTACTTTTACTCAAAACTCAGAGGACACACGCTTACTGGAGCCCAGATGAGGAAATAAAATCTACAGACAAGAGTGCCGTGAAGAGAACTGTGGAACCCAGCCCCTTCTAGGTTACCTTACGTGACCTTGGTGGACACTGGAGAAGAGAGGCATAGGGCCTGGAGCACCCTCCTGGATGTAGCCCCAACCTAGCTGCCCAGCCCCATCACTCACCATCACCTCCAACTACACACCTTGGATTCCAGTTACGCCACACCAGCCACTGGTCCCAAATGTGCCACATGTTTGAATACTCTCCTTCCACCCACGCTTCCTATCTTCTAAACTTCCTGGTAAGTTTCAACTTATCTTTTAAGACTGATCTCCAATGTGGCTTTCTGCCAGAAATCATTTCAACCCCGAGCGGTCAGTGACATCTTCTTCTGCTCTGCCATAGCACCCACTTCATTGTGGTGCTTAGGACAGCGGGATTATCATGAATATTTCACAGTGTCAGCTCTCCCTGTGATCCTGAAAGGGCAAGGACCTTCCCTGGGATATCTGAACTCTTCAGCCCAGTGTTTCCCAACAGCAGCGACATTGACATTTTGGGCCAGAAAATGCCTTGGTGTGGGGGCTGTCCCGAGCACTGTAGGATGTTTAGCATCATCCCCGGTCTCCACCCACTAAATACCAGTAGCACGTGATCCTCAATGTGATGACAAAAAACCATCTCCAGAGACTGCTCAACACCTCCTGGGAGAGAAAGTCAGTCCGGATGAGAACCACAGCTCTGGCCCTAACAGAGAGCCTGATGTATACCAAGTGCTTAATACATATTTGTTGAGTTAATAAATCAACATCCAAATTAATGAATAGAAACCGAGTGAACCATAGATAAGGAAGGCTTTCTCGGTATCTTTGACACACTCACCAAATCAAACTTAAGATCTTTGTTCCGGAAGTCTCTGCATGAACTGGTTCTACTTTCTTCCTATTTCATCTCTCACATTCTCTGTCCCTCATCTGCAGGCAATTCCAGATCCTCACGCTTTGCTTTCCTTGCCACCAATTCAAATTCTGTACTGACTGCAAGACAGAGAACAACTTATCTACTTCAAAAAGCCTCCCCAAGTGCACCCAATCCACAGTGACTCTATTTCACTGATGAAAAATTATATGCATATGCATATATATGCTTATATATATATATATATATATATATACTTCTGTGTGCAGTATTTTTGGTCTTAGAGCTATTATCATCTTTTTGTTTCACACACATGTACAGGAAATTTCCTCTCAACTAGAAGAATGACTCGCTTGCTTCTGCCTTTGAAATTTTCCTTCCCCTTAGCATTAGCCCAAGTTTATGAGCAACAAATGTTTAGCTTATGTTTGAAGTGAATTATTTTCCATAAACCTCTGGCAGGTGTGTTAACTCTGTATAATTGGTGTGGTCTTGACATAGTTTTGCTTTTAAAAGGCATAGGGCTCCATCTTTAACAAAATCTTGTAGTTTTGTGGTTTTTTTTTTTTTAATCTTGTAGTTTTAAAACATTTCAAGGAGATTCTGCAAATATGAATAAAAGTAATTTGCAATGCTGTAGGATTTCTGTCAGAAAGGACTAAATACAATAAAGCAATGAGAAAGGCAACAGTAGCTGCATTTGTCTTAAATTCTGACTGTGCTCAGACTCCATCTAGGCTTCGTTTCCCATTGCTTGATAAAACTACCTTAAATATGTTGACTTCCTGGTTTATTCTGGGCTCTCTCAACCCCTGAGTATCCTCTGCACCTTCCTGCTTTAGGCATACTTGCAGCAACTTATATATGCACTTTCCCCATGCTTGAGTTTGGAACTTGTTCAAACTTCCGGTCTACGGGGCATTTCTTTCTCACGTTTTTCTTGAAATGTAGTTCATGCCTTGCCCCACAGTTGGAACCTGTGGGGCTTCTGATACTTAGTGTTCAATGGCAGGGTTAAGGGGACAACCCCAGAATGTACCCACCTTGCATCTGAGCTCCACATCTGCAACAGGTCTGTGCAGGCCCACCGGAATGGGGTTAGGTGGGATCTAGCTTCTCCGCTAATTTTTGTGGCCCTTAATAAAAAGATGAAAGAATGCTATTTTTTCAACACCTCATAAACTGTGACTTTTGGCAGAACAGCCACAGCTTCTTCAGAGTTCCAAAGTTGATTCCTCTCTGTTGTACCTTCTGACTCACCCTCTCCAGGGCCCCCTCCTCTATGTCTTCCACACCCTCCCATTTAAAATGCAAAACCCAAATGCTTCTCTGGAGTCTGCCTCCTCCTATGGTAACATTTTTTTTTTAATGTCCAGAACTGCACAGCTCCTTATTTTGGGAAAACTATTTCAGACATAAATATTTAAAATTTTCTAAGCAAGGTGCTTTAACAATTAAAAAAACTTAAAAGTTGGAAAGAGGCAGTAACTTGGCTCTTAGCTCACATAGAATTCCAAATTAAAGTGGACCCTTCCTAGATTTTGTAAAAAGTGCTTTCTATAATGCTTTATAACACTAAAGGAAATAGCATGGTGAAACTTTTTTCAAAGCACACAACCCAGTGAAGCATGAATGGTACGCTGCTTTTGCATTACTGGGAGTGTCAAATAGCAGTGACAGGATAGAAACCTATGGAACAACCATCCTCTCATGTGGCATTGCTGATTCATACTCCCTTATAAAGTTTTATGTACCACCTTGACTGACTCTACCTCTCCATCAATGCATGTCGGCCCCGCTGTATTGCTGCCGTGTCTCTATCTTTCATTTGTACGCAGCGCACCACAACTTAGCAATCTTGGAGTATCCCCTCAGTCTCACAATGCACCAATTCTTTCTTGGGACCTGGGACCACCTAATACTGCCACATCTGTATGGACCTTTCTCGATCCCCCAGCTCCTTGACTCTGTTGGCCTGTTTGGATGCAGCAGACCTGACTGAAGGTGTCTCCAGACGTGGCTTTCAATCTCTTGATTTTTCCTCATCCCTTTGTCTTTCTCAGACTCCTTCCTAGTCTCACTGTTCACCTTAGATCTGGGTCATTTCAGGGTCCTCTCCAGCGTTATTCTTTCCTCCCTTTAAGGCTCTCCTATGCACGACTTTTAAAATTGTCACGTCTTCAAATAGCAATTAAATGTAATGGTCCAAATGCTTCTCCTTACCATTTTCATCCTCTGGAAGTGCCAACCCAGGTTTTTATACAAATTAGAATTGGTGTATGACTCATCTGTCTCACTAAATACTGGTCATACTTCTGAAGTCTCTTGATCTGTCTCATTTCCATGTCAACTGTTGTTCAGCCGCTCAGTCATGTCCAACTCTTTTTGACCCCATGGACTGCACCATGCCAGGCTTCCCTGTCTTTCACCATCTCCTGGAGCTTGTTTAAACTCATGTCCATCAAATCGGTGATGCCATCCAACCATCTCATCCTCTGTCGTCCCCTTCTCCTCCTGCCTTTAATCTTTCTAATGAGTTGGCTCTTTGCATCAGGTGGCCAAAGTATTGGAGCTTCAGCATCAGTCTTTCCAATGAATATTCAGGACTGATTTCCTTTAGGATTGATCAGTTGGTTCTCCTTGCAGTCCAAGGGACTCTCAAGAGTCTTCTCCAACACCACAGTTCAAAAACATCAGTTCTTCGATGCTCAGTCTTCTATATGATCCAACTCTCACATCCATACATGACTACTGAAAAAACCTCAGCTGTGACTATACGGAACTTTGTTGGCAAAGTAATGTCGACAGATGATCAAAACTGAGCTTTCTGTTCTCTTCCTGCTCTTATGCATCCTTTCCTCTGAGGTAGGAGTTCCTTGTGCAAGAACCAGATCTGACTGCCACCCTCTCATCCCCAAAAGTTCTCGGTTCTGAACACAGTGGAGAACCAAGTCCAAATGAAGCCTAGAATTCAAGGTTGTCCACTACTGTAATTCTAACCATGTTCCCTTCTGAGCTTCTTTTCTTACCACATCATTGACAACAGCGGATGGTCCAGACCCCCAAACTGCACTCTAACCCCGTGTACACCATATACTTTCTTTACCACCTAGTAAAATTCCACTATAATGTTGAGGCTTAGCTTAAAGGGTTTCTGGCTCCTAAGGAGAATTAACCATCAACTTCTGTGCCTCCATGGCACTTTTCTTATAGCTCTATTAAGTCACCTTGTAATAACAGTGGTTTTCATATTAGTCATTAAACTTTAGGAGTCCATGGTTTAGAGGAGTGAACAATATCTCATCCATTTGTTGGCCTGTCATCCATCCATCTATCCATTATTCTGGCCACCATTTTGAGACTACCACCCTTAGGATTCCCTCCAGTGTTAACAGTCTATGATTCTGAATGTTATTTAATTTCTATATAGAGAGAAAACAGTGTAAACTATAAGTTAAGTCCTATATCATTCATGCCGTGATCATTATTAAATTTCCAGTGATGCATAATAACCTAGCAGGTGCTCAATAAATATACTGATTGAACAAATGAGTTAACCCTAGAAATTGATGGGGTGCTGACTTGTGGAAAACAAATCTTGCTTTTCTTGACTTTTAGAAAATTATTTACTTGAAGTCACTGCACTTGTACTGAACTTCTGCAGCAGCTGAAATCACTCAACTGCCATAGTAGTTCTGAGTTCTTTATATCACGTGTGCTATTCTCTGCTCCACAGCGTACTTCGTGAGCACACACTGGCACATGAAGGGCAGCAAGGTGCTGGCAGAAGCAGGCAAGCTGTCCTACGGAAGGCAGCTGTTGTGTCTGCAGCCTGGGGCTGTCTCTGCTGGGACTCAGGAAGACACTCACCTGTCCTGACTAGGCCACACACTAGTGGTACCACCCGGGTTTACATTTTTAACTTCCGACTTTGCCACTCCCTTCCTTCTCCAATATTTTATAGTCCTTTTCCCAACTTCTCTTCTGCTTGTGCATATGACCCCACTGTCACCTACATTCCAATCCTATAAACCAGAAAACATAGATGAATGAGTAACTGGTAAACAGTCTCCTCAGTTAGAGCCAATACCCTGAACATTTTCAAACTTTCCACGAAGGACCACAGTAGATACCAACCAGGATATTATCCACGTTATTTTTAAATGATTAAAAACTGGCTTAAATGACAATCACTATGATGATACAAGCACCCATGTTTGCTTTAAAGTCTTTATTATCCTGAATATAAAAGACAGAAGTCCTCTAGGATATAACAGAGTTCTTTATGTGGAAACATTATTTTTTTACAAGTGAAAAAATAAATACCTCTTGGAATAAAGGCTTATATGCTAATATGTGCCATAAAAAAGTAGAGTTTTAATATTGACAAAATGTCTGTGCAAAGAAACAAATGCATAAACACATTACTGCTACATTAAGGCAATATGGAAAGTATACTCAGAAATCTCAGTAAAGTGACAGTGTAGGTTTCTAGCTTTAATGAAGCTAGTATTGCACCCAATAAGGTCATCTAGGTTTCCCAACATCCTAGAAAACCCACAAGCTGACCAGCGTCCAAAATTCCCAAGTGGGAGTGGAAAAACATGATTAAGAATACAGAAACAAACAAACAAACAAAAAACCCGAAACCCCTCTATAAGATAGAGGGTCAACAAAAAGTTAATACTTAAGCATTTACTACCAAAAAAGAAAAAAGCATACAACATCTAGGACATCTATGATAAGGCTGTAAAAGGCTTGATGGCTCAAGCAAAAGCAACCCCACTGGGTGAAGCTGGAGCAGGGTGCGTGGGAGAACTCGCAAACCACTCCTAGTTTGCATGCCACGGAGCTTCGTCTTGGTGAGGAATGCTCTCCCTTCCAAGGAACATGTGCTCCCTCCTCAATCTTAAAGCAAAATGTTCCCCCAACTCAAGAGGCCCAAGGAGTGCCAACTACTACACAGAAATCATCTAACTAAACTGGTAGCATTTTATCATTGAAAGGCTTGGGGACGTGGTAAGAAGGGAGGGAGAAGGGATAGGAAACCATCCATGTGGAGTGATCTGTTTTCCACTGGCCAGACTGGTTTAAATCTGACAACGCTGTTGCCCACTTTAAAAAAAAAGTCCCCGAATCGATTTTCAAATCTGTTTGCCTCCCAATCATTCTTGAGCAAGTTAGAAAAAACAGAAATGACATTAAAACGATGACTATCTCTTTAAGAAAAATTTTCCTATTAAAAATGTCTGGAGCTCCATGACCCGTATAAAAAGAACCAAGTAAATCCTTAAAATGAATTCTTACAAAATTGGCTTCAGGTAGGAAACTTACCTTGGGATACGTTAAGGAGACTTAAAACATCATTTTCTAAAAGGTACCCACTTTAGGGTTAGGCTGCCACTTAACTGATGTCAAAGATTTTTCCTGATTCCTTACTTGATCATAAAAAGTAGGAAAGTCCAAGGAATGTGTCTGGGTCCCAGAGCTCCTCCTGGTCGCCACCCGACAGGTGCTGATTCTACACATGGTACATTTTGGCGTTGAGTAGTAGTTATATTCTTTCTATTCTTCTTTTTTCCTATACGTTGCATGGCAGATGGGTGTTGGAGTAGTTTTTTCTCTCCACAATCTATCGTTCTTATAGCTTATACTAGTGCAGTTCATGGAGACATGGCATGTCCGGTGAGTGCACAGCAGATCAGATCACAGTCAGGTTGAGGAGACTGGTGTGCGTAGGCAGGTAGACGTGCTGGATGTGGTCCACCCGTGATCTGCAGACGGGACACGACTGGAAAAGAAGCCGGCACTACCGGTTATGACCCCTTCACAGACCTGGGTCTTCAGGGTTTACCTGTGGCTCCTGGTACAGTGCATTTTCTAAGTACACTGTTATTTCTAGCTTTTCACTGGGTGGGAGAGATCTTTGCTTTCTGACCAGGTTGTAAGTTTGCACTTGACAAAGGATTGAAAATAAAGATTATGATACACATATACAATGGAATATTACCCAGCCATTAAAAAGAATGAGATAATGCCATATGCAGCAACATGGATGGGCCTAGAGATTGTCATACACAGTAAGTCAGGCAGAGAAGAAATATCGCATGACATCCCTTATGAAAGTGCAAGTGTGATTGCTCAGTCATGTCCGACTCTTTGCGACCCATGGACTGTAGCTCACCAGGGCTCCTCTGTCCATGGAATTCTCTAGGCAAGAATACTGGAGTGGGTTGCCGTTCCCTTCTCCAGGGGATCTTCCTGGCTCAGGGATCGAACCTGGGTCTCCTGCATTGCAGGCGGATTCTTTACCATCTGAGCCACAAGGGAAGTCTGACATCCTTTACAGGTAAAAAGTTAAAAGAAATGATACAAATGAACTTACTTATAAAACAGAAAGAGACAGACTTAGACAATGAACTTATGATTGCCAGGGGGAAAAATGGGGAGAAGGGATAGTCAGGCAGTTTGGGATGGACATGTACACACTGTTACATTTAAAATGGATAGCCAACAAGGACCTACTATATGGCACCGGGAACGCTGTTCAATGTTATGTGGCAGCCTGGATGGGAAGCGAGTTTGGGGGAGAAAGAATACATATCTATAAATGTTGAGTTCCTTCACTGTTCACCTGAAACTATCACAACATTATTAATTGGCTACACCCCAACACAAAATAAAAAGTTTAAAAAGTAAATAAAACTAAAGATTATGAAAAAGTATAAACTGAAGGAAATTAATCAGGTTTTCAGTCAGACCCTTCCAGAGACTGTGTCCTTGGCTAGTTGGCTTGGGCAACATCACTGGGCAGATGCCACGTGGCCAGAGAGCATGGCTGCTCCAGTCACAGGACAGTCTCACCCTCCCCACCCCGCCTCACCCCAAGGCTGGCCTCTCAGCAAGCAGATCCCCTTCTCAACCACAGCGGGAGCCTTAGGTGTGAGGGTCAGACTATGTGGACAGAAAAAGGCAAATTCACGACCACTTCTGGAGAAACAGTGTGTTGCATAGTCTAAGGAAGGATGCAGGCATCCTCTTGGCTCATGTGTAGCCCTAAAAATAGTTCTGAAATTAGCAGCTTCTTAAGGACTAGAAGTTATTTAGGGCTAATTTTACATAAAACCACAGCAACATGTAGCTAACAGTTCTGGAGGATGAAAACAAACTGAAAAAATTATTGTAAAAGGAAACACAAGGTGCAAGAAAGGAAAACCTACTATGTAAGAGGTACTTTTATTTTGTGTACAAATTTTAAAAGTAATTTGACTTGCTAACTGAAAGCCAATCCAAGGGGACCTGAGAGGCACAGTTGGTAATAAAAGGAAATGAATCATAAATAATCAGGCAACAACCTATTGAGAGTTAATCATCACCCAAAACTCTAAGAATTCTTCCCCAAATAATAAGTAAAAGACACCATCCTCCTAAATGTCAGGAAGCAGAGAAAACATGAAATAGAAAAGGAGTTGACCAGCCCAACAGGCCTGGATCCCAGTACCCAGCTCAGCCAACCAACTAGATGTCTTACCGTGTAAAACTGAGCCTCGTTTCCAGGACTGGAAAGAAGCATGTGGTTTAGTAATTACATTGTCAAGAAGAGTGTGCTAACCTATACTGTTTCCTAAGGGCCACACCTTCCTAGTCACCAAATACAAAGACCTTCCCCGGGTGGACATGGACATTCTCCATCAGTGCCTCCACAAGTCAGTACCTGGCCCGTGGCAGCCAGCTAAGCAGCAGCCCCCCATGTGGACCCTCACCTGGAGCCAGGCAGCCCCCTCACCTGTAACCAGGGAGACCCTCACCTGGAGCCAGGCGGCCCCCTCACCTAGAGCCGGGTGGACCCTTCACCTATAACCAGGTAGACCCCCTCACCTGGAGCCAGGCGGCCCCCCCTCACCTGGAGCCAGGCGGCCCTCCTCACCTGGAGCCAGGCGGCCCTCCTCACTTGGAGCCGGTGGGCCCTCACCTGGAGTCAGGCGGCCCCCTCACCTGGAGCCGGTGGACTCTCACCTGGAGCCAGGGGCCCCCTCACTTGGAGCCAGTGGACCCTCACCTGGAGCTGGGCGGCGCAGCTCTCGCAGCACACGGTGTGGCCGCAGGGGCAGAAGGCCGAGTTGATCTCGCCCTCACAGCAGAGCACGCACAGCATGGCCTCCTTGAGCTTGCGCAGCTTCTCCTGGAGGGCACGGGTCTGCTGGCAGCCGAGGCCCTCGCAGCTGCTGCAGCTGGTACTGCTCTCCGAGGACTTCAGGGGAGAGTTCGGGGGGCTGGGGTCGCTTCTGGGCAGGAGGTCCACCACACCCGCGTTATACAGAGCCCGCCTGGCGTGGTCGTACGCCTCCTTGGAGGTTCTTTTAATATCGAAGACATACTTCTTGCCCAGGTTGATGTTTTCATTCAGAAAGAGAGAAGCCAGGTGGCCCTTCAGGTCTCGGCTGTACTGCATCATGACGGCACTCGTCACCGTGTCACACCTACAGACAGAGACGCAACACCCAACTCAGTGCTGACAGGCCTGGGGGTCCCCATGAGCGGGACCTTAAATGCTGCAGTGAACAGGGAGGCTCATGTCCTCAGATATTTAACATGCTTGTCTGCATGCTTGTAAATAAATCCTTCCACTCTCGTATGTGTTAAGCATCTCAATGATGCCACCTCTATGTCTCCTCAAATGTCTCCTGAGGAAGGACCTCTGGTCTGGCAGCGGTGAACACAGAGGGCACCTCCCCCTCCAGGGACAGTAGCTACAGTCGAAAGCAGCTTATGGCGAGAAAAGGGATGTTTTTCTTTGTAACCTTGGATTTATGCTAAAAATTTCTACAAATTTTTCATTCTGCTTCACAATGTGTCTATTTTAACATAAAAAAGTTCGATTGCCTGCCAATTACATTTTGTAGCTTTTGATTTTCCAAATATTTGAGTCAAATCACAACGCTAAAGCACCCTCAGAAATGAGGGAATCAATATGGTTATCGAGGGATCCTCACCACACACTGAGGACTCAGGGCAGCTACTCTCCCAGGGAGGAAAAACAACTTGGGTCTTCCTGCAGGGAAAGGGCAAGAAGAGCGGCTGAACAAGCCCTCGCTCAGGGTTACCTCGGCGGGGCAGGCGCAGGGTGAGGAAATGGGCTGAGAGCTGAGCAGTGGAGTGAGTCTGTGCAGCTCACACTCACACCCTCCATGCCACATGCACACGTCCTGAAGGAAAGCAGGATGATGCTGAGAAGGACCCCTGCTAGGGCAGAAACAATTTCTTAAACTGTACACAGTTCACTGACACAATGATTCCAGGAACTGTAGGAGGCTTGCTGTCAGCTGGAAACCTCAGCCCCGAGGCAGACATTGGGGTTATGGAGCACAGAGGGGTACGTGCCTGTAAAACGCATGCGTCTCTGTGATGGCTCGGTAGAGCCCACTGGCCGCCCTGGTGCTGATCATCTTGAACAAGAGCACGATGCTGTTCCCAGATTCCTTGGTGACGGTCAGGTACACGTTCTTCCCTGACTGGGTGGCCATCTGCACCACGGGGTAAGCAATCCTGAAAGGGGGTAAGAGAAAAGTGAGCGAGCTCAGGGGAGGTCCGCCACTGCACAGGCACCTAGTGAGGTTCCCATGTGCTGTGGCCCAGCCATAAAACCAGGTGTTCAGATAAGACCGTCAGATAAGCACTCTGCTCGCAAGTTATAAAGGATCATTGAAAAGCACTTGGGCTAAGTGAAGAGGAGCATTGGAGTGAGTTTTGGGGGACTGTGTGTAGGTGAAATGACATTTTATATGAATGACATTTGAGAAATATTAACTCTGCCACATCAGTACACTTAAGCCTGCATTAAAAAAAATAATGGAATGGTTATCAAGGCCTGAATAAAATGAATGCACCTACCCCAAATGAAACATGCTATCCCTAAAGGATGACTGTCTAATAAATTCCTCTCCATTTCCTATTTTCACGATCACAAGAGTATATACACACTTAGGTCTAAACAAATTTAAGACTTGGGATACCTATTAATTGGGCTGAAGTCATCTTTACAAATGGAGATTCCTTCAGGTCCAACCCCAATGAGGAGCTTCTGCCCCTCGCTGTCCCTCACAGAATGCCATTCAACGCCATAGTTTTCCATTGCTGACACAATCTGCAAAACTTGGTATTCGGCCGAAGCCTGGCTGGTCCCCTCCAACTCCTTATGCTTTGCCACAATGCTGTAAGACACCAAAAGGCCAGAGTGTACAGAGAGGTTAACTGATGCAATCTTCAGAGAGAAATCTATTATTTTCACTAGTGAATTAGACTGACACTGTCATTTATGAATCATAAAAACTTATAGCTATATATTATTGATGTTTCATCTATTTAGCAAACTTATTGTCAACTACTTTTAAGGCACCATTCAAGATCTCAACTACTAAATATTTAGTAGAAAAAACTACTGGGGATGCCAGATGAGGATGAATTTAAAGAACTATGGAAAATCTCTAAAAATATGTGTAAGAAATTTATACGTAGGAATGTCTCATGCTATTGTCTAGGTTTACTTTCTAAGTTTCATTATAACATAGCATTATATGGCATTGATTAGGTCATTTGCAACTGAACTACGCAGGATTTATTTTATTTATTGGGGTGAACAGCATCCAATATAGTCCTTAAAGATCCCCACCCCCTGGTATCCATGCCCCTGTGTAACTTCCTTGAGTATAGGCTGGATTAATGACCTGCTTCTAATGAACAGATTATGGCAGAAGGGATGGGCTGTCACTCAATTCTGAGATTAATTTATAAAGACTCCATCTTGGGTGTTCGCTCTTGCTCTGACCCGATTGCCTGTCCTGGGGGAAGCAAGTCACCATGTTATCAAACAGCCCCTGGAAAGAGGCCCATGTGGTGAGGGCACAGGCCAGGCAACAACAAACCACCTGAGCCCAACTGGAAGCAGATCCTTCCCTCAACTGAGCCCTCAGATGAGGCTGAACCCCACGGTCAGCTTGACTGCAGCCTCCTGAGAGATCTGAAGCCAGAGAACCCAGGCAGGCCACGGCCAGACTCCTGACCCAGGGAACTGTGAGATGATGTTTCTTGTTTGAAAACACTAAGTTTTGGAGGGCAACTCATTATCCAGGAATAGATAATTAAAACACCTATGTTAGTCTCTTGGTTTAATCCTTTCTGGGAGGAAGGAAAGGTCAATATACCTGATAGACTTTTTAAGAGACTCACATTCTTAAAAGGCCAGAGACTTTATAATTTCTGTTATATAGCATTTTGTATAAGGGCATTTATTTTTGTGGATTATATTTTGTGTTTATTAGTTTCTCAAAGAAAAGGATAAGAATCTTTTGAAAACAGTTGGTTAGAGTGGGCAATAGTCTAGTCTCAACCTCACAAAATACCTGTATCTATCATAGTTTGATGTTTCTCCTGGAGATTCTTATAAATCTGCTAGATCCATGACAACAAAAGAAGCCTGAAGTGGGGCCACACCTGTTCAACGTGGCACTGGAGAGCTCCTTGGCACACAGCTCCTCGTAGCTGTACTTGGCCGTGTTCTGGTTGTAGTCCCCAAACTTGGTCTGGGCCAGGAGGGCGCTGAGTTCCACTGCCTGCTCTGGGGAACACTGGAGGTGGCCTGCCAGGAGGGCTTCCTTGATATGCAAGAAAAAGATATGCCTACAAAGTAATATGAGAATGAGGTTATGCTGGGGAACTAACATGGTTATCAGACCCACTGTTTGGCAATTCCATAACCCCTTTTAAGTAAGGAAAACAGAGCAGGGGAGAAAGCTACCTGGGAAATGCTTACACTTACAGACCTTTTATTAAAATCATGAATAGTCAGGCAAAATAAGTCTAAAGATTACATTCACACATAATAACTATATACACGTCTCTGCATTATACATTTCAAAAGAAATGATCTTAATCAGAAAAACTTTATCTTGATGTATAACTGATATCTTATTCAAATGACACTCAAATCTCTCATTTTCACCCTAACTTCTCTCCTAAGGATCATACTCAAATGTGCAAGAGCTTACAGACTTCTCCCCTAGATGTTCTTCAGTATCCCAATTTCACCTTGTTCGAAGCCAAACTGTCTTCCTCCCCAAACCCACTTTTTCTCCCAGTGGAAACCAGAGACTGATTTGCTACTTCTACGACAGACTCAATTTTTGATTCTTCATTTTCTTTCTGCCTAATTTGTCTCTGAAAATTCTTTAAATCCAGTTCCATTTTCCCCATTTTTACTTCCTCTGTCCTATTGTAGTTCTCAACTTTCAGAGAATTTACAGTATCCCCTAAGCTGATCTCTCTTCTAGATTCTGCATGAATCCATCTTCCAAGCTGCTTGCTTCTGATATAGACTTGCCACTCCTCTGCTCAGAATCCTTCAAGACATCCCCATTGTTTGCCAAGGAAGCACACTGTCAGCATGAACCCAGAGTTCTCAACGTCTTGCCCCAGATTTCCAGCCACCTCATGTGGCACTAGTGATAAAAGAACACGCTTGCCAATGCAGGAGACATCAGAGACGGCGGGTTTGATTCCTGGGTCAGGAAGATCCCATGGAGGAGGGCATGGCAATCCACTCCTGTATTCTTGCCTGGAAAGTCCATGGACAGAGGAGCCTGGCAGGCTACAGTCCGTAGGGTCACAGAGAGTCAGACAGAACTGAAGTGACTGAGCAAACACACGTGCACTCCTGTCATTCCCTCCAGCCACTATGCCTCAGGAAAGGGACAACTCTCTTTTTCTGGAAAAATCAAGCTCATTCACACTCCCACGTCTCTGGTCTTGCTGTTCCCTCTGTCCTGAAAGGCCACTCTTCCTATCCCCTCATCTGGATACCTGTTTGTCTAATTCACACACAAACCATTTAGCTGCACGTAAACTGACTTTCTAAGTGCGTCTAACATCAGAGAGTTCTATAAATGTACATAAAACTACACACTGTCTGCAATTAGTTCATATTCCCATCCTAGTTTCATTCCATCTGACCCTGTCCTAATTGTACAACACTGCATTCCACATTTACCAAAAAGTAAGTGAAACTTAGAATCCTTGAGAACTTCAGATGTTGTTACCTGACAGTTTGTATTGCCTAAGACTCTGAACAGAGTGTTTAAACTGTCATAGACAGATTGGCCAGGGTTATGAAATTTGTCTCTGGCAAATGTAGAAGTATAACTTTCCCTGATGACTCAATACATCCTCTCAAACATGCTGAAATGCCACACTACTCCCTCCATTAACAAATGAATTATGATCATCATTGTAAATCTCTGAACAGGGCTCCTACACTCAGCTTCCCCCTTCGGCTGGATATCCTTATTCTAGTCCTCAAGTCATTTTATTTATGTTAGTTTTGTTGTCTGACATCCAGGTAGAAGGGATAATGAGAACAATGCAAGAAAAGGAGGTAGGAGAACCTGATGCTAGAACAAACAAGGAGGGGCACTTTTGAGTGCCTCAAAACTTTGGGTTGACAAGAGCCATTAATCCTCCTTTAAAAAATGCTTAAATTCAACATTTTGTACCTTCTACAACGATAAAAAAATGTTTAAAATTATCAGACTCTGCCAAACACTGCAGTTTTTTTTTTTTTTTTCATCCAAAGCCCCCTATGAAGAAATCACAGTAAGAAAGCATAATAGCAGTGAGAGAAGATAAGCATGGTTTTTATTAAACCAAACATGTGCTTGTCTTTAAAGTATTTCTGACATACTGCTAAACTGAGAAGGGGGTCCCTACTGGGGGAAAGAAATGACTACAAAAATAACTTGCTTTGAAATATCCAAAGACTGAGATCTAGCAGTCCCACGAAATCTTGGTGTTGCGACACTTCTTCAGTCCCCAGAAGGCTTTTTAGACAATCATTCAGTAAACTTCATCTTGGTTTATGTACTTCTGTCTCTGCAGTCATCAGAGGACATGCTAGCAGCGAACAAAAACCTTAGCATATGCTTACATTAAACAAGAAAGTATGTGCTGAAAGATTTTTAAGGGTATTACACAAACTAAGTCTTCTCGATTTAATCACTGCTTATGTGAAAGTGTCTTTTAACTGATTTCCTAGGTAATAAGTTAGTGACTAGTATAGCCGGCAAAAGAAGAGGTTCAAAATCAATCCAATTTCTTTTTCTAAACTATCCATGCCAACTTCTAGACAGACAGCTGCCAAAATCAAAGGCAGAGAAGCAATAACAAAATACTAACAGGTGGTCAGCGGCCTGAGAGTAACACTGATCCTTTCTTGGCATGTGAGTTGGAATTTTTAAAATGGGGGTGGAGGGCTATAGCCTTTTCTACATACTCCACATTTTAGGTTGTACTGCAACTGCTACCCTCTTAAGTACAAAAATCCCCTTTTGTACAGAAACATTCTGGTAGGGCGCTTCCTGCATTTTGTCATTTCACGGCTATCAAGCGACTTTTCAAGTCAACAAGTCCGTCATGCATCATCTCTGTGCCAAGTCCTATGCTGGAGTTCTGGGGTTCCAGGGTGAATATATCTGATAATTTCTTTTTCAATGGAACTTACAGCCTTTTGGTGTGAAGGAAAGTATCCTATCAAAATAACTCTGGCTGCAA
This sequence comes from Muntiacus reevesi, assembly GCF_963930625.1. NCBI lineage: Eukaryota > Metazoa > Chordata > Mammalia > Artiodactyla > Cervidae > Muntiacus > Muntiacus reevesi. The sequence continues at coordinate 41,518,232 of NC_089268.1, forward strand.
ACTGGCACTTAGGTGACAAGTTTATGCTCTCCAGGAGTGGAGCAGCAACAGCAAAGTTCACAGTGGCGGCAGGCCATCTGCAGATTTTATTTAATGTGCTCTTCCCAAGAAGGAGGATGACAGAGCATGCAGAACCACTGCCAGCAAGGAATCCAGGGATGGCTCAATAGTTAGGTGTGGTTCTAAGTCAAGTATTTTCTTCTATTATTTTCCCTTGAATCATCTGGCCTGTAACTGACTGGTTCATGGATTTCACCCTCTCCTTTTCTGTAGGCTGGGTTAAAGGTTACCAATAGTATCAAAATAAGTAGATGTGTTCAAAGGAGTCAGACCTGCAGTGAATTGCTTTTTTTTTTTAACTAAAGATCAAACGTGATTGGCATATCTGATTCAATTTAGGCTACATGCTAGAAGCATAAACAGAAAGAAAGCCTTTGAAAAAATAATTTGTCTTAATGTCTATGACTACATCCTAACAGACATAAGCTCATTTTCTAAACATTCCTTTAGCTGAACCTTGAAATTCATGATTCTTCGAGTTTTACTCAGTTACTAAGAAATTGGATACTTTCAGCACAGGATGGGGCTTGGAAGCCCAAAGTGAAAAGTTCTAGTTAAGTCATGTCTTTGCATTCATGAATTCACACTTACTGCAGCATTAGGGAAGATTAAAAAAAAAAAAAAAAAGAAAATACAAATAAATATAAGGATATATCATATTTTAATTTAAAAGAAAGAGCCACACATCCTTTATATGTTTGGTTTTGAAGTACGTATTTAGAATTTCCTCTATGTTTAAAATGAATTCCTTTCCACAATTTTAAGCCATAAAATCAGGTTTTTTATCTTTTAAGAACTGTAATCAGAGTACTCTCCTCTAAACTCTGGCTTGTCTCACAAAGAAATCATTTAATAATCAAAGCAGAATCTTCTGCAAACCAATCGGGAGTTGTGGATCTGCTCATCACAGACAGCTACTCTCTATTACTGCCCTCCAGTTATCTTGCCGGTTATGTAATTTTGAAAAGCTTTTCATGACAAAAATATAAGACAAGTATATCCACATTCACTATTTCACTCCAGATGAAGTAACCAACTAAAACATCTCTAAAATGGCTGAAAGTGAAAGTGTTAGTTGCTCAGTTGCATCCGACTCTCTGAGATATGGACTGTAGCCCACCAGGCTCCTCTGTCCATGGAACTCTCCAGGCAAGAATACTGGAGTGGGTTGCCATTTCCTTCTCCAGTGGGTATTCCAGACCCAGAGATTGAACCCACGTCTCCTGCATTGCAGGCAAATTGCTAAATAGTTATTTTTTTAAACTCTCCAGTCTCAATAACTGAAGTGAATCTCTCCCCAAGAGACTGACTGAACCTGGCTCTCCATTTTAACAGCTGGTTAGTTCCTCACAGAGTGAGACACCCACTGCGGTCACCTGAATGCCTGCCTCAGTTCAGTGAGTCATTAAACCACAAGCTCTAACTGCAAGGTTATATTTAAAAATTATCAAACCAGAACAGAATTGCTATACGTTTGTTTTGTATCTTAAACTCCAGTGCAACAAAAATCAGTTCAAGATGGATCCAGGCCTAAATATAAAAGCTAAAATGGTAATGCTTTTAGAACAAAACACAGGAGAGTTATCTTTATGACTTGGAGACAGACAAAGGTTTCTCAGGACGCAGTCAGCAAAAATCATAAAAGAAAAAAGTGCATTAAGTGAAACTTCACCAAAATTTGAAACTTCACCAAAATTTAAACTTCTTCCAGTCAAAAGGCATTAAAAAAAAAAGACCATGCAAATCACAGAAAAAAGTACACTTATAAAACAAATATCTGACAAAAAACTGGTATATACAAAGAATGTGTGCAGCTCAAAAATAAAGGCAACAACTCAATAAATACGGGCAAATGACCCAAACAGGTATTTCACAAAAGATGTCTGAAAGGCCAATAAGCAGATGAGAAAGTGTTATTAATCAATAGAGATGTAGAAATTAAAACCACAATGTGCTAGCACTGCAAACCCAGCAGAAGGCTGGCAGGAATGTGGAGGAACTGGCCCCGCATACACTGCTGATAGGAGCACAGACTGGGACAACTGCTTCTGGAAAAAGTCTGGCAGTTAGTTACTTATAAGTTAAACAATTACCTCCTCTATGACCCAGCTTTTCAATCTTATTTACTCGAGAGAAATGAAAACACATATCTACAAAAAAAAGACCTGTGCGTGAATGTTTATAGCCGCTTTCTTCATGACAGCTGGAAAACAGGTGTCCATCAATGGACTATGGATAACTAGCAGTACATACAATGGGATACTATTCAGCAATAAATAGCAATAAGTCACTGATGTATAAAACAAGATGATGGGTCTCAAAAAATTTATGATGAACAAAAGGAACCAGACACAAAAGAATACCTACTGTGTGATTCCACTGACAAGAGGTAGAACAGGCATAACTAATCTACGCTGGAAAAACATACAACCTGGTTGTGGAGTAGGGTGGGTGGAGAAGTGGGGAATGACTGCAGAAGGTCATGAGGGAACTTTCTGGAGTGATGGTAATATTCTAAATCTTAATAAGGGTTTCGTTTAAACAGGTACATCTATTTGCCAAAACTCATTAAGTGGAATATTATGATTTATGCATTTCATCATATACAGATTTTATATCAAAAGAAAAAAGAACTGGAGGCAAAGACTGAGTTCTAGTTAATGGTATGCACAGTGACGTATTTAGGGGGATATGTACTTACAATTTATTTTGAAAGGCATCAAAAATAAATAGACTGATAGATGTGTAGAGGGACCAATAAGTGTATAAATATGCACTAAAACAAGTATATTAAACTGTTAATAGCAGAATCTAGGTGCTTTTGGTGTTCAATGTAAAAATCTTCAACTGATCTGTACATTTGAAAATCTTTATAGTAAGAGATTGAGAACATAATACTAGTAAAAATCCTAGTAAAATAAAACTAGTAAAAATACTAGTAAAAATCAAGGTTCAGAATTCAAATGAGGAGCCATAACTAAAATGAATCATCAAATCTAACACACTTCATGGAAAGCTAGCAACTGAGAAACCTGTCACAGCCAATAATTACCAAGTCAGGTTTCTATTCAGGCTTAAGGAAATCTTTCCCAAAGCCCAAAATGTAAAATGGGAATCACTGATAAATTTGCTTCCTCCTCAGTCTCCAAAGCAGTTAAACGGTAAGGAGGGTACAGGTGAGAGAAATTCCTAACTTCAAATTGATTACAACTCACTCCAGAAAAATACCTGGAAGCATAAAATCTCATTTCTAAAAGGTATGATTACTCACTCACTGGAGATAGCTGTCCCTGGGCAAATAACAATCCAGGCGATCACAGAGCTTCATAGTGTCAACTATGATCTCTTTCTCAGCAATCGAGATTAGAGGCCTGGAATCAGGGACACAACTCAGAGAATAAATATACCTGGAACCTAATCCCACTGGTCACCCTGGGTCTGACCCCCAGTGCCCTTTAAATAGTCAGATTTTATTTATAATGACATTCAAAATGAAAAGTTCATTTTGGCTACATAAAAATCAATTTCTCAATGTTCTCTGATCTTTTATATGTATATATAAGTATCAGAAGTTCAAAAAGAGACTGAAGGTGCCCAGGTGGGCATCCTGTGGCTAAAATAAACATAAAACCACACAAACATCCCATATACTGAGCAAAAAGACTTAATAAATTAGAATTCAGAAATGTAATTAATACTTTATTTGAAAATAATATACATGTCTGTTTTTAACCTTTTTTACTTTCCTGGGGCCTATGTTATACTTGTGCATAAAAAGAAAAAAAAAAAAAGAATGTGTTGTTCCACTCTCAGACATGCAGTTGATATGAAGAACATAATATTCCTACAATGCATCTTATGGAATTTACCCATCCTGAATCACACAAAGCTAAGTTCTGTAATCAACATTTACCCTCATGACAATGTTTTATAAGATTCTGAACATGATTACAGGCATGGGCTAGGGTCAATGTGATTTAGCTGTGGACCGATTTGATATTATCATCTCATCTCTGCCTATAGTTTACATGTGGTATTTGCTTTGTGGGCTTCAGTGATGCCATCATTCCTGACCTTTCACATGTCTAAGTGATTTCTGTTGGGAGACAGGGAAAAACTGAATTTAATAAGTACCAAGGACCTACAAATTGGCTGAAATTAGATAAAGCCAGCCTGCAGCTTGAAAACTATCCGAACTTCCTAAAAGGTCCAAGTGGGTGGTAGTTCATCCTTGATAAGAACAAACAGCCACAATGAACAAATGGCTTTGAGTGGAGTAGAGGGGGCAAACGAAGGAAGCAAGCAAGCAGAAGAATGCCAAGCACTGAGCAAATTATTAACCGAGAAGAAACACTAGAAAACGTTTAATGGTGAGACTTCTTTTAGATCGTCTCAAACTTCTCAGGTTATAGAAGCAAACTGGCAAAACCTGTCAATATCTACAAGAAAATCTATATTATCAGTATCAGTTAACCCCATTTTTACTGACTTACAAGTTCTTAATTCATTGATTCAACAAATATTTATGCACCAGGTACTTGCCAGACTCTGGGGATACAAGGTTAATCAGGTCCTTCTTAATGGAATTCAGATTATTAGAGTGGCTGACGATAAGCAAACGATCATAAAAGTAAATGAGTGCTACACATTCGTTAAATGTAAAGGAAAGCGGCACAATATATTCAGAGTTCAGTCTCCTAAGTGGGCCTAGAACAGATTTTTCCAAGGAGTGATGAGTGAGCTGGGGTCTGCAGTCACACTCATCACTGCTCACAACTTTAAGACCTTAATGGGATGCGACGTTCAGGATTATGGCATTTCCTTGAACATGTACTTCAGCACTCACGAAGCGCTTGTATTAGGATTGTTCTCTGGGATAAAGGATTCAGGTGTTGGTGAATCTTAACTAAAAAGGGTGCCCCCTAGCAAATAACACAGAGTTCTGCTAAAACACGGCAAAGTCAGGAGAAACAGAAAGATTTTATTGGCAGTGGATGGTATAAATACCATCCCTAAAGATGAAGTATATAATTCTCTAATCTCTGGTTTTGAAAATGTTGACAAAATCTGGTCTGAATTGCTGTGAATAACTAAGAGCCTCTGAAAGGTAAGAATTTCAAAGATCACTGTGATTTCAGATCCACTTTCAGAATATATTAGTCTCACATTTCATTTTAATCCACAGCATGGCAAACATCTGCTGAAAATACCTGTTGTCCTCCTCTCTGAAATGTTCCAGCTGAGTCTAAACAAAACTCTCGGGTTACTTTCCAGAATTCCTCATTCAAGAGCAAACAAAATAGTCTGGGTAAAGAATCAAATCTAAAATTAGGCCACATGAGAGACCAGACTAACTCTATCTACCAATCTAAGCAGACACTGGAAATGTTTTTTCTGTCTTCAGAGAAATGTTATCTAGAAAAAGCATTAGGAAAGTGATATAAAGAGAAGCAGAAGCTAAGAAAAAAAAATCTGCTAGAAGGGATCAAAGAAACTCTTTCAGGGTTTTCAGCTGGGCTCAAGTTTTAGAAGGCTGTTTACGTTGGTGGTTGGTGGCTGAGTTGAACCTAGAATGCAGGGCTTCCGTGTGGCCCCTAGGACTCTCCTATTACAGACAGGCCCTCCTGCCTGTCATTCTCTAGCAGCCTCCCTAATCTGATGCAAACTAATGTATGAACTGCCTCCAGTTAGGCCAGCTCTACTGTAAGCAGGCTGCTTTAATTGTCCACAGAGGACAACTTGGCCAGGATATTGCAGCACCATTTAATAAACTGTCCAGACACTTTCAGTATACTAAGTGTACCCTCATGACTCAACTGAGAGATGCTAAAATATCACCTCTCATAACTGGACTGCGAAAGCTGAGCTTACTCACTATGTAAACAGATCTATTTTACTTCCATGGCATTTTATATCAGTATTTTATAACAAATGATTAAACATCAAAAACATTAATCAACCAGCTTTATCTTGTTAGCATAACATTAGGAAAAATGAGTGTTCCTGTTCTGTAGTATCTGGTACATAAACACAATGCTAACTGTAGCAAAACTGGGCCCAGTACAACTTATGTTCCTAATGAAAAGGTACAAAACTAATTATAAATCACTTTATCTATTTATTAAAGCTGAATGCTATATAAACTTTAGGTGGCATTTTCTTAAAATTCTGTTACTTCAGACAACCCCACAGAAAAGTAAAATACACCAATATTTTAAAAACAAAAGTTTGGATCACCTGAATTTTTTGGTATGATTTCAAATCAATTAAAATTACCCAGTCTAACCAGGTATGTATACTCTGAGTGCTATTAGGCTTGAATCTCAAGAGTCAAAGTCAATTGAGTCAATAAAGTAGGAAATTTGATTCCAATTCTAATTCATAAAATATCTGTATTTCTTGCATGAATAAAATGGATTTGATAATAGTTATTAACTCTATTAAAAAGAAAGCACAGATAAATAATGTCTAGTAGCAAACTGTAAAATCTATAAGCATTTATAATACAAATGCACGTTATACTGCTATGACTGCTGCCATTTAATGATGTATTTAGTCCTCCAAGCTTCTGCAGATTTAAAAAATAAATTTGTGTCATCAAAACAGATTTGTAAATGGATGCCCTGAAATAACTACAAAATCAGGATAAAACTAAACAATGAAAATTCCAAGATGCTGTGTTTTATATATACAAATAATTTTTTCTTACTCAATTGCAAGGTATCAAACTGAACTGTAAAGTAGAAGCATTCACAAATCAGCTTTAAAAAACAAAAAGTGCAACCTATCCTGATGTCATACAGACAGCTAAGACATTCCTAAACATGGAATTACTTGAATATTTTGCAAGACATTTTTAGAAGCAGTAAGAATTCAATATACTAGCTTCTCTCAAATACAAAATTGAACATTTCCCTCACCCTTTAAAGCTCCATGACAAGGCAAAGCAGAGATTTCAAATTTAAATAAACAGTATTTCAAAATGTGTCTAGCCATCCTCTGGTAAACAACCAAAAAAATAAAATGACACGCTAAAAAATGTTAAAGAATATGGCTCACTCATCATTACTCAAAACTGTCACACTCACATTTTTTATGGGCATGGCAAATTTCCAAGCCAAAGTAGGAAAACATTAAAATTAAGATCCAAAGTTTGCTGTGTTTAAAAGTACCTATTTTCCTTTTTTTTTTTTTTTTAAATAAATATGCCACTCTAAGATTTAGTTCTCCTGCATTTCAGCAATAAATATTAAACACCAGTTTCCTAGCTTAGTTCATCCTTGAGAAAAGTATTACGTCTAGTCCAGGGGAGAATCCATTTTCTGTTTGAAAAAGGAAACCACACACTCCAATTGTCTTGCACTACTGGTAGCTTTCTAGAAGTAGAGAGAGAAATTTAACAATCTAAACTCAACAATCATGTGTAATGTATTTGTGGGGTAGTATTTGTGGGGTAGCATGTTACTACTGGCATTAGATGAGTTTTCTTAACTGAATTTGCAAGAAACTGAAAAACTTAAAAAATTTGGAAAGAGCTCTTTGCTACACACTGTAATCTGACACTAGGCTGAAGAAGTTGACCAAGTTTAAGTAACCCAAGAGGAACTGTTTCCTGCTTTCTGTTAGAACAGTCTGCAATGACCTATAGTAACACTGCTGAGGCAGAGGTTACTATCGGGCAATAGACGCTGTTATCAGGAAGTCAGTTGGGTCTTTTCTCTTTCTTTTTAAAATTTTTTTGAATTGTGACGCTGATCTCAAATGTTTTTAAGAATTCATCTTTGCTCTCCCATTGTTTATAAAGACAAGAAAATACCGCAAGAGCTGGAAAATATACCTCTGGCCAACTATGCTGCTCTCTTTTCACCTTAACAAAAAAACTGTGCTATGGAAAACTTCTAAGTTATGAACCACCTCTGTATCAAAACAAACATGCCCGTGAGCATCTCCGGAAAGCAGTGGCTCTCCCTAAAGGGAATCAAAGGTCTATTTGACATTGGTTTTTTTTAGCATCATTTTACCTAGTCTGCTCCTGTAAGATGAGATGAGGCTCCACGAAGAACTTGACTCTCAGTTTAAGCCGGTAAGGGGCTAGCCCATCCATCTGCTGGGAGATCCGGTTTCTCAGATTTAGCCATAAACTTTCACCTTTGCTACCCGTAAACTGCAGTCCAAAATAATCAACTTCTATAATTCCCAATCTCCTGCACACCTAAAACAAAAATGAATGCAGCATATATAAGCAAGCGGTCCATGTGGTCAAAGCAAACTAAGACTCCATCTAAGATTCTTGCATATGTTTTGTTTTTTTAAAAAAAAAAACACACAACACAAAGTTCAACAATGGTGTTATGATTCCTGTTGTAGGCTATAAGAAAAAAGTTCTAAGGCTCCAGTGATGCTAAACCACTAGACGTGGTATAGAGGCAGGCACAAAAGGAGTTCTCAAAATGTAGCCTTCCACAAAGCCTGAGGAAGGGAATCCACGGGGTATTTTCCTTCTTATTCCAATCACTGGAATTCCCTCCACCAGCACAATCTGCACAGCTGATTTGGCAGCTTATTATTTGGACAATTTTAACCATCTGGGTTCCAAAAAAATAAACACAGTGAGGAAACACGCCACAAGTGTCTGCTAAGCTTTACAGAAGGCTTTCCAAACACCTCAGGTCGAGGGGGGTTAGGGCACACTTGAGAGCAAATCCTGCCGTCTGCCACACCACTAGGCGCTGTTTGGAACGGTTTTTTACTCCTAAGGAAACGCGCGTGCTGACAGACAACCAAGGAGTTTATGACCCAAACCCACGTCCCCAGCAAATCCGGAGAGGCAGGGCGGGGAACCGTCCGCTTGAGAAGCAGCGAGAGGCAAGGGGCCCGGCTTGTCTGCCCAGCAACCCGAGGGACCTGCGACCGCCTCCGGCCACCACATCCCGGGACGCAGGTGGCGCCGCCGGGCCCCGCGGGGACGACAGGCGGCCTCGTGCACACACCACCTGCAGCAGGTGTGCCGGGCCGCTTTCTTCGGGCAAAGTGCCGGGCTGGGGGACCGGGTGGCAGGCCCGCGGCCCGTCTTCCGCGCCCCCGCCCCACCCCCACCAACGGGCCACCCTCGCGCGCGCCAGGAAGGGGGCCGCGCGCCCCTACGGCCTCGGGAAGGAGGGGGCGCAGGCCGGGCGCCTGAGGCGCACTCCCCACCGCCGCCGTCTCCCGGCACCACCGCGAGCCCCCCCCACCCCGGCCTCAGGGGACCGGCAGGGGGCCCCGGTCCTCACCTGGTTGAGGCAGTCCTCGCCGTTGGCTTTCGCCTCCACCTCCACCTCCATCAGCACTGCGTCCGGCCTCGTCACATAGCACAGCATGGCTGGGGCCGCCGCTGCTGCCACAGCCGCCTCGTCTTTGGTGTGTGCGGGGCTCAGACCCAGCTCCGGGATCGGCGAGGCTGGCCCCCAGGAGACGGCAGCCCTGTAGACCCCTGCCCTACGCCCCGCAGCCGCCGCGCCCCGCGCACCAACCCCCTCTGCCTCGCCAGCCCGCGCGTCAGCCGGCTGCCCGGGTCCCGCGGCGGCGCCGCACTCCAGCAGCCCGACTGCCTGCGCCGCGACGGGGACTCCTCAGATATAACGGCCCCGCCCCCCTCGGCTGGGGCCCCCGCCAATCACGGCGGCCCCGCCCCTCCGCCGCCGCCCGGCCAGCCAATAGCGGCGCCCGCTCGGCCGCCGCCCGCCCTCCCATCGCCAGCGGAGTGTCCCCCCACCCCCACGCCGGCCGCCCGGGAGGTGGCAGCTCGCGGGCGCCGGAACGCTGAGGAGAGGAGGGAGGCCCCGGAGCGCAGCCGCTGTGTGTCTGCCCGCTGGGCGACGCTGCTCCGAGCCCGCGACCGCCCGGAGCACGCAAGCCTTTTTGACAGGGTTGAGTTTACAGTGATTTAACCGTCTGCAAGCTGCTGCTATTCTTTTGAAGCCTTGGGTCGCTCCAATAGCACGTTTCCGGGGGTGAAGGCAGAGCAGCTCCAAAGCTTGAAAAAACTCTTGTCTCTGGGGTTTGCCACAGTGACTGGTTATTAGGCGGAATTTTTGTTTATTATTTTAGATCTCGTCGTTGAAAAAAAAAATCTGAGTGTAAAAGTTTGTGCAGTTGTTCTTCAGTAAGGCATGGAGTTTCTCATCTATCGCTTTCTCTGTGAACCCTCTCCAAAGGCTTCTGTTTACCCGTTGTGCTGAATCAAAACACTGTTCAGGGCACTAAGGCCCTCTCTCAGGTTGCCCATCGTTGTTTCTGCCCTGTCTCATTTGTTCATTAGACATTAATTGAGCACCTGCCCCATGCCAGCCCTTTCTCTCAGACAACCAGGTGTTATCCTCAACTTCAGGGTAAGGGACTCCTCTCAGAACCGCTATAGAAGCTATTAATGATTAAAGGTCTCCAACTCTTCCCTCATTTACCACTTGTTTCTCTTAGCCAACACATTACTCAGCCTACATCTTTAGTCTCTTTATAGGAGAAGCCAGAGATGTGGCTTTCAGCCTCGGACCCTTGAAAGCTGACTTCTCTCTGCAGGTGTTTCTTCAGGCAGATGGAAACTATAGTGTCTGTACTGCCTTTCCCAAGCATTGCTGGAAAGAGCAGCAGAGGTAGTTTTCAAGAAAGCATTTGAATGACCTGGTTTATGGTATATGTAAGGACATCTATATCACCAGCTCTGTCACCGCCTGCTGATGACTTCCGTCATTTTCCCCTTCTCGGAGTTCCAATTCTTTCTGTCCCACTGACATTTATTTACAAAGAAGTAAGACTGTCAGAGGAGAAGGCTACTGGTTAGGATCCTACCACAGTCTTTCACTAAAGCCCACGATGGGCTAAAACTAAACCACGTCCCAACCTCCAGTGCTGCAGAAAGGCATGCACACGCATATCTTTCTTTGTGTCTTTTAAGAATACACCTCACAAGCCTTCCCTGGTGGTCCAATGGTTAAGAATCTGCTTTGCAATGCAGGGGACATGGGTTCTATCCCTGGTGGGGGAACTAAGATCCCACATGCTGGTGAGCTAAGAAGCCAGTGCACCTCAACTGCCTAGCCCTGTAAGTACTGAGCCCCAGCGCTAAAACTAGAGAGTCCCTGCTCCACAAGGAAAGATTCCACGTGATGCAAGGAAGATTCCCCTGTGCCGCAACTAAGACCAAACACAGCCAGGTATGTATATATATAATACATCTCAAGATAAGCTGCTGAAATAGTCCTGTCTTGTATCAACTCTTGTTCCTGATTCAGTTAATTTCAGTTTAGTGATCTGGGAAATTTATCTAGGAGATAACATTTGGGTAATTGTCATCTAATCTGTGTTTAATCTATAGAAATTTTAGAACTGGGAGAAGAGGTGAGGGGCAAGACAGAGGCCAAGTGTATTGGTAAACATTTTTGCTTATTGAGTGACCACACTGGCTAAACCAATGCCAGTGAACCAACCATTGTCTAATTAAAGCAAAAGAGAATTTAGTGCAAAAATTTGGGGGAGCTCACAGAATCAGTGGGGACGAGGCTTGAAAATGAATGGAAAGGGAGACGTATCAATTGGCCAAGAACAAAAATCAAACACCAAAACCTAAACATAAAACAACCAAACACTGAAACAAAATACTCATGCTGTGGAGAAACTACTTTAAAAATAGCACATTTTTGGTTTGCCAGGGATATTTCTTAATATAAACCCAGACCATGCTTTGACTGTGGGATGGTTGGTAAAGATGTCAGTGGGTTATGAAATTGAATCATCAGATAAGACTGAAGAGAAGGATTTCTTAAAACAAAACAAAGCTAAAAATAGGAAAAACAGCACTTGGGGTGGGGGTAGAAATCATGATGACCAAGAAGAAAAAGAACACTGGCTTCTATTAGCATGTCCAGGAAATAGGGGACCTTAATCATTTCCTCTCTTTCTCTGTCTCTCCCTGGTTTTTCTTTCCTCATTTCTTCGTTGAGTAGAGATATAGAGAGCAGATTAGTTAGGAATGAGAAGGCTGAGCTTGCTGGTGCCTGGGTGAGAAAGCAGATTATGTTCAAAGACCTGGTTAGGGAGTAAAAAGCCCACAGTAGAACTGCTTCCTAGAGGATCCCACCATCTGGCAATGCTATGAAACGTCTGGAGCCGGTTTCAAGCCCCAGCTGGGTCTAACTCCAAAATAAGCCTGCACACCCGGGCCTGGGGGTGGTAACTGTATTGGATTGAGCTGTGACTGGCAGTTCCGGATTAGCCAGAGAAGTGCTACATTTTACTTGTGTCTGCTCTCTTATGCTCTCCATTAGCTATCACCTCTTAAAGATGGTGTTAAAATTAACCAGCAAAGTAAAAGGATTGGTTGCAGGAAGGTAGATTTTAAAGATACTAATAGAGTGCTCGCTTTGGCAGCACATATACTAAAATTGGAACGATACAGAGAAGATTAGCATGGCCCCTGCGCAAGGATGACATGCAAATTTGTGAAACGTTCCATATTTTTGACTTTTGGACTCTGTGGGAGAAGGTGAGGGTGGGATGTTTCGAGAGAACAGCATGAATATTATCTATAGTGAAACAGATCACCAGCCCAGGTGGGATGCATGAGACAAATGCTCGGGCCTGGTGCACTGGGAAGACCCAGAGGAATCGGGTGGAGAGGGAGGTGGGAGAGGGGATCGGGATGGGGAATACATGTAACTCCATGGCTGATTCATGTCAATGTATGACAAAACCCACTGCAATGTTGTGAAGTAATTAGCCTCCAACTAATAAAAATAAATGGAAAAAAACAAAAACAAACACACACACACAAAAAAAGAAAGAAAATCCCCAGAGAAGGAAATGGCAAAATAAAATACTAATAGAAACCATAGCTTAAATGGCTGTTCAGATACACCCAACATCCACACCTTTTCTTTCTGTCACAGGTACGAAGCTAAAGACAGAGCACTAGATAAGATTTGTAAGATGCGATACGATGGTTCTCTGGCTTCAAAATATTTCTTCTGGCTGAGCATGAGGTTTGATCTGGCTGGCTGGGTACCTCCCCGTGTGCATTCCTTTCTAAACACTGCACACACCGCTGCAGAGATCCTGTGCTGGGCCAAAGGAAAGGCCCTTCTCCCTCTTTACCTCTCAAACGTTCGTTTGTAAGGGCACAGAGTGACTGCCTAAAAAGCTGTCTTTACCCTCTCACACATTATTCAAGCTAATTTTTCTATCAGCAATGCTTTATCGAGCACAAGCGTGTTAAACTGTGTGGAGTGAGCTGAAATCTCTCATTTGAAATGTTAGACTTGTGAAATTCAGGAGTAGTTTAATTTGATGTTTGCCTGCCATCAAAGTAGAGCGTCTCATTTCCAAACCTGGCTGTCTGAAGATTGGAAGAAGGAGAGGAGAAGCAACGCCCATATTACAGACTCTGGAACATATAAAATGGCATTGTCTTAACTAGCAGGTGGTTTAAATGGTTTTTTCCCCTAGTTGTGAGAGTAGTTTATGTTTATGGTGGTCTCCTTAGAAAAGACTGAAAGGTACAAGGGAAGAACGAAGTACCTGTATTTTATCAGGCATTTCCAGTTAGTGTTGATGTTTTACTTTTGTACTTTGCATGCAATGTGCTCTAAATTTTGATTGTTGCATAATCAAATACTGCATATGAAGTTCTGGAGAAAGATCAAGAGACACTTGTGGTGGGGAGTTTCAAATCTAAATCTAGTGTTATGAATATTAGGAAAATTATAAATAATTATAAGTGGCTCAAATGGTAAAGAATCTGCCTGAAATGTGGGAGACCTGGGTTTGATCCCTGGGTGGGGAAGATCCCCTGGAGCAGGGCATGGCTACCCACTCCAGTATTCTTGCCTGGGAAATTCCATGGACAGAGGAGCCCGGTGGGCTACAGTCAATGGAGTGGCAAAGAGTTAGATATAATTGAGCGACTGACACTTTCACTTTCATAAACAGAAAGAATAACCTCCACAAAAAATTCCAATTATTACTCTTTCTCAGCTTTCTTCTTTTAAAAAAGTTTTTCTGAAATATTACCCTTTCTTCTGTTTTCCTTCTTACTCCTAATATACCCGGAAATGCATGTATCATTTTGTTGAGAGATGCTTAGAACTGGGAAATAATTTCCAATTTGGCAAGTTTTGTGTAACAACAAAAATAGTTTGTTCATTCTTTGGATACCTGTCTTTTATTTATGGAGATGATCAATGATTAGGCAACTGCTTCTCAAGTCTGGTGATATGCAAGGGCTGATCCACCCACAATAAGGTATATAGCCATTCTGATCTTGATTGAGTGGGTAAGTAGATGCCAGGGATGTAGTTGGGAGCCATGGAACAGAGAACAGATCCAGTGTGCCTGAGGCTCATACTCACAAACCTGCCCTAACTGGTAGGTGTTCCAACCAGCTGATCTGTAATGACACCCCTCTTCCTGGCCCTTCACACCGTGTCTGGACATGACCTTCTGTGAAAAAAAAAAAAAAGGTAGCTGACATGATATATTGTGTGGATGGGTTTGACACAGAACTTGGTGGGGGTGAAAGTGAAAGTGTAAGTCACTCAGTCGTGCCCAACTCTTTGTGACCCAGTGGACTATAGCCCACCAGGCTCCTCTGTCCATGGGGATTTTCCAGGCAAGAATACTGGAGAGGGTCACCATGCCCTCCTCCAGGGAATTTTCCCACCCCAGTGATTGAACCCAGGTCTCCCACTTTGCAATCGGATTCTTTACTGTCTGAGCCACCAGGGAAGCCCATTCTTTTCATGACTAAAAATTATTTATCATAGATAGACTGCCCAAGGCAAGTGCTAGATTTCAGCATTGTGATATAGACTGAGAATAAGCAACATCAAATTTCCAGGTGTTTTGAGAATAATAAAATCCCCTTCTTCCTTTTCTAGCGCCAGTCAATAAGAGGTCTTTCTCAGATTATAGTTGTTTTTAACCAGCTTCAAATATACATAGATTTTTTAAAAATCCCATCTAGCTGTGAAAATGGCCACTTGAAAAATGGCAAGTTTTAAATATAAGGCAGGGTATACAATGAGATAATATGGGCAAAAATACTTAGAAAAAAAAAGTGATATTCAAATATACAGTGGTAAAAATGATAGTATTCCTTTAAATTACTCACCAGTATTCTGTGCCTTTATCATCTATTTGATGTCCTGCTGTGTAAATCAGCTCTCTTAGGGGACAATTCTTGCTGTTGGATGACTGGCAGGATTTGCTGCTCCTGGTGATATATATATAATAGTAAGACTAGTTATCTCATTTCTTACTATAAATGCAAAATCATCTTTCACCATTAGGATTTTAGTGTATGTCATGAAAAGGAAAACACATATTATCAGTAATTAAATGACTTATTTACAAAACAGAAACAGGATGACAGAGAATGAACTTCTGGTTGTTGAGGGGGTGGTGGTGGTGGGAAAGATGGAGGGAAAGGATAGTTAGGGAGTTTGGGATGGATGTGTACACACTGTTGTATTTGAAATGGATAACCACCAAGGACCTACTGTATAGCACAGGGAACTCTGCTCAATGTTATATGGCAGCCAGGATGGGAGGGGAGTTTGAGGGAGAATGGAGACATGACTGTGTATGCTAAATCCCTTCATTGTTCACCTGAATCTATGACAACATTGTTAATTAGATTTACCCCAATACAAAATAAAAAGCTTTGGAAAAAACACTATCCTAAGTGTTTATGGTGGTGCCTTGCAATATTTATATAATGTTAATAAGACCATGTTAAACATGTTTTAAGTTTTAAAAGCTATCTTTCATTACTTAAATTTTTTACTTGACATAATTTTCAACTTACAGGAAAGAATAATACAATGATTTCCAAACAATTTCATACCAGATCCTCAAATATTGATCACACTGCTTTATTCTTCTTTCTCTTTGTGTATGTAATCTTTTCCTGAACTATTGGAGGGTAAGTTGCATACATGATGCTACCTTTAACCCTAAATACTTCAAGGATAAGTATTAATTGAAATGAATAGCCACATAGTCCCAAATTAGGATATTATCTTGCAGAATCACACACAATTATCATAATTGGCAAATTAATATTGATGTGATACTATTATCTAATACCCAGGCCTTATTCATATCTCACCACTTTTTCCATCAGTGTCTTTTATAGCAAAAGAAAAACCCGGGGTTGTTTTTTGCATTCATTTGTCACTCTACCCATTTTTGATCTGAAATACTTCATCAGCTTTTACTTGTCTTTTATGACATTGGTATTTTGAAGAGCATAGATCTTGTAGATGATGCCTGAAGTTGAGAATAATCATTTTAAAAGTAAAAGCAAAGATAACGCAATGTAACACACTTATTCCAAAGAAGGGTAAAAGGTTTACTGAAGGCCAGACCTTCTTTTTAATGCCCCTCACACACTTTTAGGTTTTCTAAATCAATTGTCGTCATAGACAGTGCTTTCAGACATAGATCTTATTTGAAGGTCATAAAAAGAAAAGACTGACATGTGCCTTTAATTGTCGTGATCAAATTCCAATTAGATGGGTTAATAGCTTTGTGAGGGGTTGGCCATCCCTTGCCAGACTAACCTTCATTTCGAGGTTTTTCAGAACTATAAAGCCTTCACTGGATGCTGTTATCAAAAGAAATCAGACTATGAAAAAGGGTTCAGTGTTCACCAGGGCCTCCCTCATCATTGGGTCTATTCAGTTCCTGTGGCCTGCCTACCAGTTTCAGTAACCGTTTCACATTTCCTAATAACGAGACTCCGGTCACTTGATGACATTGCGTCCTGCCCTGCAGCTCTCCTGCTGGCACTCCTGTTTTCAGCTCTCCTTCCCGTCGTTGTGGCAATGGAAAATGAGTGTCACATCCACCTGGGAGAAGGAAAAGTATGCACGCGCCAAGTGGCACATAGCAGGCAAGTCCTGTGTGAATGGTTTATCACACCTCAGTCCAGTCTAGCCCTTAGGTGCTTCACCTTCAAGGTACTCTCAACTTCTGTCTGCATGTTTCACCCCAGGGGAAGATTCTCCTGCAGGCCTCTGAGGGTGACCAACAACTGGGGGCTCAGCATCCGCCATATTCAGCAAAAATTAACAGGCGAACAAAAAGCAGACAGAATCTGTCCGGGTAGCAGGGCCTTACTACCCCTCCCTCCTTACTTCACTGCTGAGTAAAGTGTAAGAAGCACTGGGGAGGGACTTCCCTGGTGGTCCAGTGGTTAAGAATCTGCCTGCCAATGCAGGGGACATGGGTTCAATCCCTGGTCCAGGAGGGTTCCACGTGCCTCAAGGCAACTAAGTCCATAAGTCACAACCACTGAAGCCTGAATGCTCCAGAGCCCGTTCCCCACAAGAGAAGCCACCATGACGAGGAGCCACTGCTCTCTGCAACTAGAGAAAAGCCCCCCCCACCCCGTGCAGCCATGAAGACCTAGCCCTGCCAAAAACATACATACATAAATAAGGAACCCATGGGGTAATATAACTAGAACGTAAAATACACACCCAATCTACAAACTGAAATAACCTCGAAGGAAATATACCAAAGTGTTGGCTGCAATTGTTTCAGTTAGCAAGAATGTATAAAAAGAAATGTGAAAGAACCACCTAGTTTTCTTTAGTTTAGAACTTTATATAAATGAGTCGCCACTGTTTTTGTTATCTAAAAATAGTGTTAGAAATAGTTTTGTAGTTCCTCAGCATTACTCAAAATACTAATGAGGTATTTTAAACTAACCAAAGAAATGGAACTTTGATATGGAGCTCTGCTATGAATACACTGAAGCTCCATTAGTTACACTTCAAAGGATAAATATTTATATTATTCTACCCACTCTGTCAATTCAAGGTACTCATTAACTATTCAGGTTATTTCCCCAAATACTGTTTAGCAGGTATTTATGCTTGGACAAGTAGGTTACTGGAAAAGTAGTAGGGAGTTTTTGTAGTCTTTAAATTCTATTAAGCCCATGTTTCTTATTTTTTAAAACATTGTACATTCTCATTACCTGGAAGTCCTTTGAACCTTGTTAATTATAATAATATTATCTCATTGCTCCAGGACAACTATTAAGGCAGACCTTTTTGATGGTGTTTCTTGTAACACCAACATGTAGTTTCAGATACAAAGGAAGCAGCCAATTTAACTTGAGAAACAAGCTGTACCACACCAAAGAGATTTTCATATGGAAGGAGGTATCTTTATGTGTATATATATACACCAAGTACATATTTTAATATGATAATGTCTGAGATACTTCCAGAGAGAAATAAAAGCTTATGAGCTAAGTTAAGCAGTAGGTCATTTGTTACTAACTTCTAATATTTCCTCTTCCTCCCTATAAGTTCATTCCGCTATAAGTTCTCATTCAGAGTCCTTTATGCAACATCCACACAGGCAAAATGGAAACATGGTCAGTGAAGATCACCAGTCTTCAGACTGATAGGCTAGAAAATGATACTCATGCCAATTTTAATGCTGACCTTGTAAATCACATCAAAGCCATATCCCAAGGATGTGTTCAGAGCTGTAAAGTTGGGGTAAGACCTATCATTGGGTACAGTGGGTTGTTATACAATTTAAATGAGATCAATTACATATAAGCACTATCAAAATATGAAGTAAGATATATTTTCCTTTATGCACAATGGGAGATATACTTAATTTTCTGTTTCTTAAAGTTTGAAGGATTAAAGTACATAACATAATGGAAATAAAATTATAAAAACAATGTGCCATGCAATGATATCACAAGCCACATGTGTTTTCTTTTAAGAGTCATGTAGAATATGGGATCCTTGCTGCCAGATCTCTGTGTGATGACCATCGAAGCATCAGTGGCTTTTGAAGGAAGCTTTGCCATCTCCCTTGCTGATCTGCACAAGAGAGAAATGAAATTTTCCTTTTGGAGGAGAGAATTACATTTCTGATTCTGCATCTGCCAAACCTGCTCCTTCCTCAGTTTTCCCATCTCGATACACAGTAACTTCACCAACTGAAGCCCGAGAACCATGGGTTCCTCTCTTTTTCACACACTCTGCATCTAAGTCACCCACAAATTCTGGGCTATTGCAGTAATCTACAGTGTATCTGCCACAAAGAGCCACAATGATGCTTTACAATCAAATCATTCCTCTGCTCATAACCCTCTGATGGTTTCCTGTCTGACTCAGAATAAAAGCCAGAAAGTTGGTAATGGCCCATCTGGTCTGGCCTCCACGTTCCCCACCCCATCTCCTACCCCTCCTGGGGGTTGCTCACTGCCCTGCAGCTACACCGCCCCCCTTACTATTCCTGAACTGAACATGCTCGTGCCTCAGGGCCTTTGCACCAGCGGTTCCCGCTACTTAGAAAGCTCTGTCCCTGGATATTGCCATGACTCACTCCATACCTCCTTCCGTTCTTAACTCAAAGCCTTCCATGACTAAACTCCGTACCTTCTTTCTTGTTTGCTTCCTTTATTAAACTTGTTTTTGGCTGCATTGAGTCTTCCTTGCTGCTCAGGGGTTTTCTCTAGTTGCAGTGAGCTGGGGCTACTCTCTATTTCCAGTTTGCAGACTTCCCATTATGGTGGGTTTTCCCGTTGAAGAACTTCAGTAGTTGTGGCACTCGGGCTTAGTTGCCTTGTGGTGGGTGGGGTCCTCCTGAACCAAGGAGTGAACTCGTGTGCCCTGCATTGGCAGGCAGATTCTGAGTCACTGGACCCCCACGGAAGCTCTTTCTCGCTTTCTTGTTTGGCATAGCACCTCTTGCCATCAAGCATATTTTCTTAATATAATTTGTTTGGTTTTTTAGTTGCCTGACTCCTTCTTCCTCTCCCTGTCTTCCCTCTAACTGTTCCAAATAAAATGTAAGCTCCCTGGAGCAGGTGCTTTTGTTTTGCTCACTGAAATATCCTCAGCTGTTAGAAAGTGCTTGGCAGAGAGGAGATACTCATTAATTACATGTGTGTTGGGGGCCCTCAAGACCACTCCCAGGTCTGTGATTTTCTAGAAGGACTGGCAGCAGTCACTCACAGCTAAGACTGCTTATGGGGAAAGGCTACCTGGTACATTCAGTAAGAGAAAAACACAGGGGGTGAAGTTTAGGGAAACCAGATATGAGCTTCCCAGGGTTTGTTCCTAGTGGAGTCGCACAGAACACAATTCAACCAGCAGGGAGTCATGACAGCGCACGCACAGTGCTGTCTACCAGGAAACTTCATTAGAGACCTGCAGCCCAGGGTTTTTATCTTAAGTTGGTCACATAAGCAGAGGCTGTCCTGGTGGCGCAGTAATAAAGAATCCGCCTGCCAATCGAGGAGACTCAGGTTCGATCCCTGAGTTGGGAAGATCCCCTGGGGAAAGAGATGGCAGTCCATGCCAGTATTCTTGCCTGGGAAATTCCACTGAGAGAGGAGCCTGGCAGGCTCTAGTCTGTGGGATTGCAAAAGAGTTGGACATGACTTAGTGACTAAACAAGAGCAACACATAAGCACTCTCTGCCTGGCAGGTGCTAAAGACTTAGAACTTCCATCGTGGTCCATTGGTTAAGACTCTGTCCTTCCCATGTAGGGGAGTGGGTTTAATCCCTGGTTGAAGAACTAAGATCCCACATGCTCTGTGGCATAGCAAAAAAATTTAAAACCTTAGACTCCCCAAAGCAAAGCAGGTGTGATGCATAAGCCGTGTTTTACCCAGACAGCCTGGGTACCATGAATTATTCCTGTCAGTTCTAGTACTGCTGAGTTGTTGTTTGGTCACTGTTGTGTCCAACTCTTTGTGGCCCTATGGACTGTAGCCCACCTGGGTCCTCTGTCCATTGGATTTCCCAGGCAAGAATACTGGAGTGGGTCGCCATTTCCTTCTCCAGGAGATCTTCCCCACCCAGGGATTGAACCTGCGTCTCCTGCATAGGCAGGCAGATTCTTTACCGCTGAGCCACCGGGGAAGCCCAGGACTGGTGAGAACCCTCCCGAAATCCAAATTCCCAGACCCCAGGCAAGGGCTAGCCTTGCAAACTATCCTTTCTAAAGAGCAGTCTCAGGCCTGCCACATTAACTCTTCCTGAACAGTATGTTACAATGATCTGTCACTTTTTAATTGACCAAACATGGAGCACTTTTGAGCTCAAGAGCAAGATAATATCCATTAAAGAAAATAAAGTTTCTAGTTTTGCAAATTGGAATCCCATTGAATAGATTGTGAGCTTATTTATATTTCTCAACACAGTTCACATATTTTTTAAGTAGCCTGGCAAGGAAAGAAGATATGGTTAGAACTTCAAGCGTTGCTTGGATTCTATACACTTAAAGATTTGTTTCTGAAGGGGATGAGAAGCAAGCTCTAGATGAAGTGAGCATCTATGAGATGATGCTTTAGTGTGTGTGTGCTTAGTCACTCAGTCGTGTCCAACTCTTTTTGACCCCATGGACTATAGCCTGCCAGGCTCCTCTGTCCATGGGATTCTCCAGGCAAGAATACTGGAGTGGGTTGCCATTCCCTTCTCCAGAGGATCTTCCTGAGCCAGGGATCCAGGGTCAGGAAGTGTAACATCTTTAGTGTATTATCTTTATTTTATTTTATTTTTGTTTTTTGAGTGCTCAATGCTTAGCAAAGTACCTAGCATAAATGAAGAGCTACATAAATATTTGCCTAGTGCATAAGTATACTACCATAGATATTTTAAATTGTTCTGTTTTATGGGCATGTAAATAAAATTCAACTCCTATTTGAGAAAATTTGTGACAGATGCTAAATACAACTTGAAGACTGGTTATTATAGCTATTGTGATAAAACAGGTTAAAATATTTTTATTGAATCTTATTTAGGTATGTTGGAATTGTAAATAAATAGTTGGCGTGTATTGTTTTTGTTTCCTCGAGCTAAAAGGAGAGGGGGAAACACATGTGTGTGCACACTGCTGCTGCTGCTAAGTCACGTCAGTCATGTCTGACTCTGTGGGACCCCATAGATCGTAGCCCAACAGGCTCCTCTGTCCCTGGGATTCTCCAGGCAAGAATACTGGAGTGGGTTGCCATTTCCTTCTCCAATGCATGAAAGTGAAAAGTGAAAGTGAAGTCGCTCAGTCATGTCAGACTCTTAGCGACACCATGGGCTGCAGCCTACCAGGCTCCTCCATCCATGGGATTTTCCAGGCAAGAGTACTGGAGTGGGGTGCCATTGCCTTACACACACACCCTTAAAAACTGTCTGGAGTTGTGTAAGGTTGGGGTAAGGAGATTTGCTTGCAGCAGCCTTCTAAAATGTGAGACTTTCACAGTAATGGTGAGACCGTGGAGAGATTTCTCAGGACAGAATCCCCAAGGAAACTCAAGCCAAATCATTTTGCAAGTTGTAAAGACCAGTGAGAGTAAGGCTGGTTTACTGTGATCTGAAATGAGACAAGTAGAGATTTAAATGTACTTCTAGTCTTTATTTGAATATTGTATCTTGTGGTTTATGAACTTTGTCCAATAAAGCTTCTTTTCATAAAAATTACATGTTTTGTCTGATAGATATTTCTAAAGCATTATATAAGTGAAATCTGGTAATTAACTTTTAAATTCTGATGAAAATTAGCATGGTTTTATACATACATAGGCATATTGGTTTGGCCAAAACATTCATTTGGGTTTTTCTGTCAGATGTTACTGAAAAACTTGAACAACAGTTTCAGCCAACCCAATATATACTTTTGTGCCTATATACATACATGTGCATGTATGTGTGTGTATATTTTAACGTCCCATGATGGTTTAAAATGTTTACTTAATCCTACCTTGTTGAAAAATCCAAATATTATGACTGCAGAGAGTAAAACACTCTCTCCTGAAGGGTAACATTAACCCTTTCTCATGCAGGTAAACGTCACTCTGGTTCACAGTTGTGCCTTGTGGCTGACACAGTTATTAATATTTAATCTTCAAGAGTGAAAAGAAGACACAGTCTTGCGAAAAACATAATGCAAACACACAAAAATGTAATGTGAAGAAACAAGAGTTCTGCAGCTTTTCATAGAGTGACTATCTCTGAAATATTATTGTGGAAGCTCTCCTATGCAAATATTGATTCAACAAGTAAAGGAAACTTGGAAAGTGTATTTCTAGATATAAGACTTGAAAATGAATGCTGAACAGTTTTTCTAGGCTATAGCACAACTAGACATTCCTAGTTTTAGCACTGAGTCTGATCTTAGAGACCCAGACATAATTTTCAACGTGCAGACTGGGTCCAGAGATTTAAAGCCATTTGCCTAAGATCACACAACAAATTTGGGGGCCAGCAGAAGAACTCTTGGCTTCCACTCCTAGAATTTTCTCCAGGATATTCTACTGCTTCCTTTAGTTTCTATGGAAAGGAATTCAAACATTAATTATCTACTAGGTATACAATAGCATAGGAAGCTCTAAATTAGTGTAGCTTTCATCAGAAAGTGAACTTATGCCTCTTACATAAGTGGGTTAGGCTTTCCTATGTGCTGCCATTTTTAGGTTGTACTCAAAGAGTAAACAGTTGGGGAAACTATATATTCCTTGGATTTACCATGGAAACTGGTACTCTCCAAATGTCCACTGAAACTCAGACGACGTGGATGTAAAGGCTGCCTTTTGGCAGAAGAATCCTGGAACTCTGGTGGGGGAATCTGTATTTTTCTCAAATACCACTTTGTAACAGACTTCCTTCCCTCCTTACTTGGCTGACTTTCCTGAGTTAGCTGAAGCTGGTGACCCTAACATAAACAGCTGGTCCAGGCAACTTGAATTTAGAATGGTAGTTTTAATTTACTTGCAAATGCTATATTAAAGCCTAAAGGACGTTAGCGGCATATTACAATATATTCTTAAAAAACTGGTTGCTTGTGCTTGGGGATTCTCAATGACTCCATAGACAGAAACTGGCGGCCCCCCTCTCTGGAGCAGACCAATGTGATGCAGCAGTTACCCAGTCAGAGCCACTGTTAGGGCCTGTTGTAGGAGAGCTGTGTGTCCCCTGAGATACGCCTGCAGTGATATTTCCCTCTCTCACCCCCTTGCATGTTCAGTGTCCCCCCTACAGAGCAGTGAAAAACAGAATCTCTAGTCCACTCCATGCTGGGGACCTAATGGCTGGTGGCATTCAAAGTTTGCTTGTGTTTCCCTTGTACCCGGTGAGTATAAGTCGACTCTTTGAGTACAACCTTAGCAGCGTAGCAGAATGTGAACCTATTCCTAGCTTCACCTGCAAATGAGAAAATGAGTCTCCTTTTTAAAAATATCTATTTATCTATGTATTTGACTGTGCTGGGTCTTAGCTATGGCTCGCAGGATCCTCTCTTTTCACTGAGGCATGTGGGATCTTCGGTTGCAGCATGTGGGATCCAGTTCCTTAACCAGGGATTGAACCTGTGCCCCTGCATTGGGAATGTGTGTTAGCCACTGGTTCACCAGGGAAATCCCATAAAATGACCCTTTCTTTAAAAAGGTTCAGTGTGTTTCAGAACAAACCTCTGGTTTCATGTTAGGATCAATCCCATTCCTCCTCCTACTCCATCAGCTCAGACTAGTACCTTTCCAACAAAAAATTGTTATAATCCAATCATGGAGAAGGAAATGGCAACCCACTCCAGTATTCTTGCTTGGAAACCCCATGGACAGAGGAGTCTGGCGGGCTACAGTCCATGGGGTCGCAAAGAGTTGGACACGGCTAAGCAACTCAGCAACAATAAACAATCCTTCATCAACTTGATGTTCATCTAGGAGCAGAATAAGGCAGAAATTAGCATGAATTTTTTTTTTTGCTTCTTTAGGAAGAACGAGCACTGATTGAGAACACAATAGGAGTTTTTGCTCATTGGATTTCCTTACCACGATCCAAAGGAGTCAACAAAGTTCTTCTATCATTGCTGCTGCCACCCATAACCAGTGATTCCCAGTCTGCTGAAGGAAATGAACGCTTACAGATGCTGGAATAAACAGCAGTTGGAATGAGGAGGAAGCTCCTTGTCAGTGATTATCGCATTGATCTGTTTTCAATTTGCCAGCAAAAAACTCAGTCCTTGTTGGGGAAGATTGAACCATGTACTGTCTGCTATGGCAATTCACAAAACCTCTAGCATCCACACTACCAGCATCCACCAGTTGAAATAGGAACACAGTGTCATCAGATTCAGAGACCCAGGGCCACAAACAAAGGGAAACACTGGACACCAGAAAGATGCTAACCCCTAGGTAACATATTTGATGCTTTCAAACTGTGGTGCTGGGGAAGACTCTTGAGAGTCCCTTGGACAGCAAGGAGATCAAACCAGTCAATCCTAAACAAAATCAACCCTGAATATTCACTGGAAGGACTGTTGCTGAAGCTGAAGCTCCAATACTTTATTTAGCCACCTGATGTGAAGAGCCGACTCACTGGAAAAGCCTCTGATGCTGGGAAAGATTGAAGGTGAAAGGAGAAGGGGACAGAAGGATGAAGTGGTTAGATAGTAACACCAACTCAATGGTCATGAATCTGAGCAAACTCCAGGAAATAGTGGAGGACAGAGGAACGAGGCATGCTGCAGTCCTTGGGATCACAGAGTCAGAGATGACTTAGTGACTGAACAACAACATAGGTAGCAAATCTACCATGTATTTCTCAGACATCTATAGCAGAGCATCTGTGGGGGTAAAGACCAGACCGTCTAGTCTGTTATTTTCCATTTACAACACAAAATAAAAATAGAAGAGACCACACACTGTGTGTCTATGATCTGTATACTTGTACCACAATAAGTTTTGACTGTAGATACTATTTGGCATTTTAGGCCTGCCAAAAAAAGATGTTCTTCCACCGTTCCCTGGACTATAATGGAAAATATTCTCATGATGAAAACAAATGAATGGAAAAAATTTGTCCTTATACATCACATGTTTGCTTAAAACCAATGAGGAAATAAGATATCACCTAGAACTTACCTTGGAATGTTTTCCCCTCATTGCCTACTGTTTAACTCCCTAACCATAGTGAAATATCTGACTCAGAAACTTCTAAGCGCCTAGATTTTTAAATGCTTAGTTTAAAAATCTTTATACTTTTTCTACATGTTAAATTTTAATCAGTCCTACTTTAGGATAAAGCTGTACATTTCAATAACATGTTAGACTAAAAGAAGGAGCAGTTCAGTTTTGACAAAACAGCATCAAGTCTCCTAACTTAGAAGGATGTTTATAAAAGGCAAGAGAGTCTGTGCTTTTAGTGCATGCGAGCTAAGTTGTTTTAGTCGTGTTCAACTCTGCAACCCCGTGGACTATAGCCTGACAGGCTCCTCTGTCTACAGTTTCTCCAGGTAAGACTACTGGAGTGGGTTGCCATGCCATCCTCCATTGGATCTTCCCAACCCAGGGGTCTAACCTGCGTCTCCTGCATTGCAGGCAGATTTTTTACCGCTGAGCCATGGGGGAAGGCCTGTGCTTTTAGATGTTGTATTATTTGCTCTTGTCAAAGTCCTGCTTTCATTGTTTGAGTAAATTTTATTATACAAAACAACAGCATGTTCTCCAGTACATTATTCCTGATATGAAAATGCCCTTTCTTGATCTAATCTACATAGACACGTCCCTTTATGTGTCAGCCATACTGATATTCTCTTAAAGATCTCTGAGCCTTAGCAAAAACAAAGTGACTTCTTAGAATATGCTTGGGACATGTTATGGGCTGAATGTTTATGTGCCTTCAAAATTCTTATTTTGAGATCTTAATCCCCATGGTATTAGGAGATGGGGATGGTATTAGGAGATGGGGCCTTTGGAAGGTGCTTAGGTCATGAGGTTGGAACCCTCATGAATGGGATTAGTGTCTGTAAGAGAGATGCCAGAGATGCTCCTGTGCCTTCTGCCATGTGAGGTGGCAGCGAAAAGATGCCTAGGAGCCAGGATGTGAGCCTTCCTCACCAAACACTGGATCTGTCCGCACTTTGGTTTTTAGTTTTGGACTTCCCACCCTTCAGAATTGGGAGAAATAAATTTCTGAGCTTAGAAGTTACCTAGTCTATGGAATTAATATTTTTGTTTTAGTACCCTGAAAAGACTAAGACAGTACAACAACATCATAAATCAACTCTTACTTCTTATTGTCTTAACTAACACGTCTGAACCACAGCTTTGGCTATGACTTTTTCAATACTATATTTACTGTAAGATCTTTAACCTACCAGGCTTTAAAAACCTGTTGGTCTTTTGTTGGACATGGTCTCATGTGTGAAGCAAGATTGTACATTGGCTTTAATCTTTTGTAGGCTGACCTCATACTCAGACTTTAGATCAGATATTATTGTCAAACTGGGCTGAAAGATTAGTATTCATTATACTTTTATTTGGTCAAACTGATTTGATGTGGATGTTGCTCCTCTTAGGACTCCCCTGGTGGCTCAGATGGTAAAGAATCTACCTGCAATGCAGGAGACCTGGGTTCCATCCCTGTGCTGGGAAGATCCCCTGGAGAAGGGAATGACTACCTACACCAGCATTCTTGCCTGGAGAATTCCATGGACAGAGGAGCCTGGCCGGCTACAGTCCATGAGGTGACAAATAGTCAGACATGACTGAGAGATTTTCACTTTCACTTTGTGCCTCTTGAGGGTTCTGAGCAGTTTAAAAGAATCCAATAAGCTACATGGGGCTTCCCTGGTGACTATCAGTAAAGAATTCACCTGCAATAATGCAGGAGACTGCCTGCAATGTGGGAGACCTGGGTTTGATCCCTGTCTTGGGAAGATTCCCAGGAGAAGGAAATGGCAACCCACTCCAGTATTCTTGCCTGGGAAATCCTATGGACAGAGGAGCCTGGTGGGCTACAGTTCACGGGGGAGCAAGAGTCAGACACTAATAAGATACATATGGGAAATAGAAGCGACTAAACCACCAACAATAAGATAAAATAGAAGTGCATTACTGCTTCCAGAGAATTCTGTGCTGTATGCCTTTCATTCTCCTTTCATAATTACAAAGAAAAGTTGCACAATTACATTCAACAAGCCAGTAATGCAGACCCCATGGTCTCCTTTCTTTGATTATCTGTAATGTAAGATCAGTTTAACCTCAATTAAAATAGTGCCCAAGATGAATTTGGGGAGGTAAAGTCCCTTAAATGTCATATATTTTAAGACATGTCAGTAAGGGTTACTACCACAGGCTTTTGGGTCATTGCTGATCACAACAAAATTCAGACAGCTGCTACAGGCACTGGTCTTCATCCCTAGGGATGCTGAGGATTACCGACCACTTCCAAAAGTTAGGAGTGAAGCATGAAACAGATTGTCTCTCAGAGGCTCTGGTTGGAAGCAACCTGTCAATACCTCAGACTCAGACTTGCAGCTTCCAGAATAGCAGAGAATAAATTCTTATTTTAAGCCTCCCAGTTTGTGGTGTTTTGTTACAACCCAGTTGTTGTTTAGTTGCTCGGTTTGTCCAACTCTTTGCGACCCCAAGCTCCTCTGTCCATGGATTTCCCAGGCAAGAATACCGGAATGGGTTGCCATTTTTTCCTCCAGGGTCTCTTCCTGACCCAGGGATCGAACCTGCATCTCCTGTGTTGCAGGCAATTTCTTTACCACTGCGTGTAGCTGCAGGAAATGAATATTCCCTGCCATACAGCAAGGGAGTAACCACATTCAGCTTGCTCCCTTTCTTTCATGGGAGCAGTCGTATTGCTTTGTTATTTAAGGACTACAGAGTGGGGCTTGGGTTGTCAAATCTATGTTGGCATGTATTCCTACCCCAAGGCTACAGCCACAGTGCTTGCTCCATGCCTGGCTCTGTCTGAGGGTTCTATGTGTTATTTAAGACAACAACCCTGTGAGACTGCCCGGATCTCACAGAACAGGAAACTGGGGTTCAGGTTCAGTAACTTACTCTGGTCACAGAGCTCATAGATGGAGAAGCTTGGGACAGGCACTCTGACTCAGCACTTCCGAAGAAGGCTGCCATCACCTTAGCAATCCTACTGGAATATTTGATGGGGTGTCACACAGAGACACGGGGAGGTGGTTTCTGAGGGTAGCAGGTGGCAACGTTTCCCTTGCATGTTTGAATTTAAACCAATGACCCTTAAAAGCATTTTCTTTGACTTCATTTTTTAGGGAATTGCAGAGAAAATGGAAAGGTAATAAAGGAAAGTAGTTGTTAAATTCAGTAAAAAAAAAAAAAAAAAAAAAGAATAAAGAGGAGACAGAGAGTAGTGGTGATATTTTTGCATATCTTTTTTCTGGTGACATTTTAAATGACACATTACATTTTCTGTGAAATGTAAATGATTTAGCTGGAGCACTTAAAAGTAATGAGCCAAGAGGCTCCCTTGGCAGTGAATGCATGTAAAACAAGTAAGTCTAAAACTACATTGAACATTTTGGGGGGCTCTGTGCTTTTGCTGTAGTGAAATGGTCTGGTACTTCTCAGGGAACTCCTAGTTTGGCCTTAAAGAGCCATCAAGTTGACTCATGCTAAAACATAGGCTTTTGACCCTTGCAGGATGGCCAGTGAAGCCAAAAAGTAGAAGCCATGTGTATAGATATAAATATTGTACACCTGTGGGCTTGTCTACAAAGCAGCCAGCCCTGAAAAGTGAGAAGCAGAACAATGTGTCTCTGAGTAGTTTCCCTGCACATGCTGGGAGACCCCCTGCAAATTTAATCAGGCATGCACTTATGCATGGATGTGCATAAGTAGATCCTCCATGTAGGGAAAAGCAAACCACAGCTGTAAGCAAGACTTGTGCACCCACCACTGGTATCAGCTTGGTGATTTTCCTGTTTATGCTAATAGCCCTGAGATCATGCCTTCTGCCTTCTTACCCAGTTCTTCAAAGTTTGGTTGTGGTCTTTACTCAGTCACTTTGCCTCTTATCTGAAGCTGCCACAAGGCTGTGGAAAAGCCTCTGGGACTTTTCTGAGGTCTTAAATGACCTCCAAAATTTGTATAAATCAGCCTCATCTTTTTTTCCCTACAGGAATAATGAAAAAAGCCTTAACAAAGTTATTTCTCATCTATTTCAAAATCAATAGGTTGATGTGCAGGACATTCTAGATCCAGTTGGTATGGACCTCACAGATTACTGAGAAATGTTCTAAGCACATATTACAAATTTAGGAGGGTTTGTCAACCCCTTAATGGTATCATGTGTGTCAGCTTATCTTCTCAACTGAAATAAAATAAATAAGCCTATTTATATCAAAGGCCAGATTGTTCATTTTTTTTTTTGAATATTTTGTGATACTAGCCTCATCTAGTTTTGATGGTAAATTGGATGTGGTTGGAGCTTATCATTCAAGTGTGTCTGAAAGTGGCATAGAAACAGCTCACAATGACATATTTGTGTCTTTGAGGATGGTCAAGATAATTTCACAGGTCTCAGTTCACTGGGACCAAGACAATCTTTCCCCAGAATCTTTGTAGTCATATCTCCTGGCTGGTTGGTGGACTTCCTGGGTGGTTCAGTGGTACAGAATCTGACTGCCAAAGCAGGAGACGCAGGTTCAATTCCTGGCTCAGGAAGATCCCCTGGAGTAGGAAATGAGAACCTGCTCCAGTATTCTTGCCTGGAAAATTGCACGGACAGAAGAGCCTGGCGGATTAGTTGGGCTAGTCCATGGGGTTGCAAAGAGCTGGAGAAAACAGCACACACGCGCTCCTGGCCCGTAAGGCTGTGTTGGTGAGAGTCCACGCTTGGCCTGGCAGTCCACACTTTTGCATAGAAAAGACTTGGAATAGAAGTGATGTTGATGATAATAGCATGTGCCTCCAGGTGTTGGAAGGCATCAGCTGAAAAAGAATCAAAACCTTCCCGGCTGAGCTCCAGAGTTCTTTGAAAGGTAGCCCTCTTGATCATCATACATGAAAGGGCCTCAGGCTGCTAACAGCTGGTTTTGTTGCAACTGATGATATCTGCTAATAAAGATTTAGGTGGAAGGCTGACTGGATTCTCTTGTGACACCAAGGTAAGGTGCCTAAACCTATTTACAGTTGTTTTGTCAATAGTACCTTAAATTTAAGGGGGAGGGGAGTGGTGATCACCTGCCCCTCCCCTGGATTCGTTAAGCACTCGAAATGTTCTTCTGCAAACCCTAAGAGCCTTCAGCTCCCACTCAAGTTGGTAAGTCCTTAAGACAAGTAAGGGTCATTCTCCTAACTCTACACCTTGAACTTAATGCAATCACAAGAAATGTCATTTTAAAGATCTTGGAATTTGATGAAGTCTTTCCGTCTTTTATGTTTTAGGACCATACGACATTATATTTGACTGAACAGATTCTTTGTGTGACTTTGTCTGACTTTAAAATTACAACTTAAAAGGTCATTCTACTAATAATTCCCTTGAGTCAGAAACATCCTCTAACTCAATGGTCCACAACCTCTGGGATCTAGTGCCTGGTGATCTGAGGTAGAGCTGATATAATAAAAATAGAAATAAAGTGCACAATAAATGTAATGAGCTTGAATTATCCTGAAAACATCTCTACCACCCCACTCCATGAAAAAATTGTCTTTCTGGAGACCGCTTCCTGGTGTCCAAAAGGTTGGGGACCATTACATCTGATGTGTTTACATTTACTAGTTTCTGTTTCTTTCATTGATGCAGTAAGTAATACCAATATGATTAAACAACACTCAATAGGAATACTGACTTCCCTGGTGGCTCAGATAGTAAAGAAACTGCCTGCATTGCAGCAGACCTGGTTTCGATCCCTGGGTCAGAAGGATCCCCTAGAGGAGGGCATGGCAACCCACTCCAGTATTCTTGCCTGGAGAATCCCATGGACAGAGGAGCCTGGCGGGCTACAGTCCATAGGGTCTCAAAGAGTCAAACACGACTGAGTGACTAAACATGATGATGAATAGGAATATTAGTTTGAGTAATATGAATCTGTTAAGGTCACAGACGATAATTTCACATGGTTTAATCAAGTTCATTTATTCTACAAGGTGAAAAAAATTTTTTTAATTGTATGGTTAAGGTCAGTTTTTTTTCCCAGCCTCAGAATACATATAAAGGTGTCTACCTTTGCCTGAAAGCAAAGGAAATGCAATTTTTTTTTTTTTAGGGCCATCCACACCCAGACCCTTTAGATCCAAGGTCAAATTGTGAAATGGACAAAAATGATCCTTCCTGATGGCCAGGGTCACTTAAAGTCCAGCACTCCTCTGACCTTGTGTTGAGCGCTTGACCTCAGCCTTGCCCGGACACACAGACCTTTGGCCTACCTTGGACTGGCGTTATCGATATCCACTAGACAGTGTTGTGGGTGATTTTCCATTCACATCAGCTGCTTCTCATATCTGCCCTGTTGAGGGACTTTGCTCTGGGTTCATGAAATTGATAGAGACACAAATTCAGAAAATCCTGGAAGAAAAACCTTATTTCTATTGAACAAAGTTCTGGTCCCAGGTTCTAGTCAGCCATATAAAGAGAACAATTCCTATACTAATCTGGACAATTGCTTCTGTTTGCCCAACGTATCTGGCCAGCGTTCATCTGGTGCCTGTGAATTGCCTCACCCTGGAAGCCTCTGCGCGAGCCTGAAGTCACAGAAGTCAGTTAAAATGGCCACAGAATGTTCTGCTAAGTCCACACAGGCCTCTCTATGACAGGTCCTGGCTCATTCTGCCGGTTCCTCCTCCTGGGCTTTGGTCCCTCAAAAGGCTCTGGTAGGGCCCCCGGAGGCGGCCTTGCCTGATCAGTCATGGCTTCTAGGCTTCTGCTCATGACATTGCTGCCATGGTTGCAGGTGACCTTGGATCCTAGTGACCAAGCCAGCAGACCCAGACCTGGCCTCTGCCTATTCCCAGGGTGCCAAGATCTGATATGCTTACAAAGTTGTGACATCTCTGTCACACTACTCTCACTCAGATTCCTTCAGGAGTGGCTCGCTCCTCAGTTCCTGTTGCAAATGCAGAAAGAAACTCGAGGTAGGTATCAGTGTGCGGGATAGGAATACAGTATAGTAAGTACTTCAGAAATAACAGCGACACAAGGAGAACAGCAGTAACCCTCCCCTTCCTCCATCACAAAGGGACTGAATAGTTTTCAAAATCAATGGACCTAGTTTATTCATGAGAACGGCACTCCCCCTCCCCCAACACGCAGAATTGCTTTTGTTTCTTTAGTTTAGGGAAGAATTTTAAATAAAGGAAAACTTTATTGTAATAGTCTACACTTGACCCTGGAACTTTCCATTTCTTATTTTAGAAAATTTGCCATCTCCAAAGCAAGTGCAACGGAGACTAACATTAATTTCCTAATCACTTTCCATTTAAGGGAATTTTGAGCTCTCTACCAGCAACAAGTTATTATGTATAATAAGAAGACACACTGTTTATAATGTATTTTCCACTGAAAAGCTCAAAACAGTGTACAGACATGATCTCATTTGGTTTTGTAACAGTCTACAAGATAAGACTGAAACAGACTCTGTTTCTTTTTGAGATATTTAGGTAACAGATAATGAAGTAATCAAATTGACACCCCCACACCGAATCACTCTATTGCCTACATAATGGAAACAAGAATCTTCATTTTGACTCCAAACTTCTTAGTTTACATTGGCTAACCAAATTTGCAAGTGGCTGAACATCAAACTACCACGGCAGCCAACTTAAATTACAATAATTCAGTGTAAATAAAGGGGCCATGAGTAATATGTGTGGAGCAGCAAACATTTGTACTCAGTTTGAAAACATCACCGTATTTTGTTGAGTGCAGGATATATAGAAAAGCAACACTGACATTATAAATTAATTCTTTATCATGTAAAAGGGAGGTCTCCAAGCCACTGTCATGAGGGTTGGAGCTCTCTCCCTTTTGTATCTAATAATGGCTTGGTGTTTCGCTAAGTACTTTCTGAGCACCTATGACAGACTATGGGGCTTCCCTGGTGGCTCAGCAGTAAAGAATCTGTCTGCAATGCCGAAGATGCAGGAGACTCAGGTTCCATCCTTGGGTTGGGAAGATCCCCTGGAGAAGAAAGTGACAATCCACTACAGTATACTTGCCTGAAAAATCCCATAGACAGAGGAGCCTCATGGGCTACAGTCTGTGGGGTCGCACAGAGTTGGCCGAGACTGAGCACTCACCATCAGAGGTCTGCTACAGACCACAGTCCTATCTTGGGCTGCACCTGAATACAGTGCTGATACTAAGCATCGCGGTTGTACAACAGAAGCGAGGACTCCCTCTAGGTTTACAGATTAACTAGATGATACCCCAGAGTCACGGGAGTGTTCAAAGGGCTTTTCCACGTGCATATGCGGCCCCTGTCTGTGTATAGATTAAGCTCTGAATGTAGCTGACCTGCAGTGTTCGTTGAACCCTCTGATAGTAGAGCCTGGTGGGTATGGGCACTGATTCTGATAGGCTGCCTGGGTTCAGATTCCAGCTCCACCGCCTCCCAGATACAGGGCTTTGAGCGAGTTACTTCATTTCAGGTTTCTCGTCTGCAAAATGGGGAGAGTAATGCCTACCTGAGAGGATGAATGTGAGTTATTAAGTACAAAGCAGTTAGAATGACGCCCTGTACAGAGTAAGTGCTGTGTATGTGTTAGCCATGCTCTTGTGATTGTCATTATTACTACTACTATTTATCGTTTGGGACAAAGGGCAAGTTAAGTTATTCTCTCAGATGACGCAATGCAAGGACGGTCTGGAGTGAACAAGCTGAGAGAAACCGGGCAAGATTGAAAAGCAGACAGTAAAGGTATGTGGCAAACAGAGTGATGAAAATAGCAGAGGAGTGTTCTGAGTTCCCCAAGGCAAAGAAAATGAAGGACGAATTTTTTAAAACTGAAAATTTCAACTAAAGCTGACTGGGGCTTCTACATGAGAGGGTCCTGGTTTAAAAAAATAAAAGGTACATAAATAGATGAAAAGTGAAAGTGTGAAAAGCTCAGTCGTGTCCGACTTTTTGCGACCCCATGGACTGTAGCCTACCAGGCTCCTCTGTCCATGGAATTTTCCAGGCAAGACTACTGGAGTGGGATGCCATGTCCTCCTTCAGGGGATCTTCCCGACCTGGGGATTAAACCCAAGTCTTCTGCGTCTCCTGCATTGGCAGGTGGGTTCTTTACCACTGAGCCACCTCTAAAGCTTCCCTGGTGGCTCAGATGGTAAAGTGTCTGCCTGCAATGCGGGAGACACAGGTTCAATCCCTGGGTCAGGAAGATCCCCTGGAGAAGGAAATGGCAACCCACTCCAATATTCTTACTGGGATAATCTCATGGACAGAGGAGCCTGACGGGCTACAGTCCATGGGGTCACAGAGTCGGACACGACCGAAGCACACACACACACAGTATAGATAGTTGTGTTTTGCAGTAAGAAGGCCTTCAAATAGCTGAATTACCTTAGATGAGTCATTAAAATGCTATGTTTATTTTTCCTCATGGGCACAATGGAAGGTTTCTATATACTTGAAGCATTACAGCTGATAAGAGAAACTTGGAGATATTTCACACACAAAAAACACTTAATACAATTTGAGGCATGTATGAATACATAAATTTGTCTATACTCAGATTTGAGGAGAAACAACCTTCCGGAGGGTTCTATGTCTACTTTATATTTCATTTTAGCATACCCATGTGAAACAACTACATGTTGTTAAGATGGTGGCCATACAAAGATGACACTGACAAAATCCATACCTTAAGGAATTCACAGTCAAGAGGGATAGAGAAAGGGCATCTGTCAAACAAAAAGCTCACTTCTATTTATTTCTCCTTGAGGCAAGGTGTGGAGGGCTGGAAGGAACAGGATATAGATAAGCCCTATCAAGTTAGCACTTGAATATGCACCTTAGGTAAATAAATACTCTGATTTGACTCAGTCTATCAACTCAGCTCACAACAAACTGTGGAAAATTCTTAAAGAGATGGGAATACCAGACCACCTGACCTGCCTCCTGAGAAATCTGTATGCAGGTCAAGAAGTAACAGTTAGAACTGGACATGGAACAACAGACTGGTTCCAAATTGGGAAAGGAGTACATCAAGGCTATGTATTGTCACCCTGCTTATTTAACTTATATGCAGAGTAAGTACATCATGCGAAATGCTGGGCTAGATGAAGCACAAGCCAGAATCAAGATTGCCGGGAGAAATATCAATAACCTCAAATATGTAGATGACACTACCCTAATGGCAGAAAGTGAAGAAGAATTAAAGAGCCTCTTGATGAAAGTGAAAGAAGAGAGTGAAAAGGCTGGTTTAAAACTCAATATTCAGAAAACTAAGATCATGGCATCTGGTCCCATTGCTTCATGGCAAATAGATGGGGAAACAATGGCAACAGTGACAGGCTTTATTTTTTTGGGCTCCAAAATCACTGCAGATGGTGACTGCAGCCATGAAATTAAAAGACGCTTGCTCCTTGGAAGAAAAGCTATGACCAGTCTAGACAGCATACTAAAAAGCAGAGACATTACTTTACCAAAAAAGTCCATCTAGTCAAAGCTATGGTTTTTCCAGTAGTCATGTATGGATGTAAGAGTTGGACTATAAAGAAAGTCAAGCACCAAAGAATTGATGCTTTTGAACTGTGGTGTTGGAGGAGACTCTTGAGAATCCCTTGTACTGCAAGGAGATCCAACCAGTCAATCCTGAAGGAAATCAGTCCAGAATATTCATTGGAAGGACTGATGCTGATGCTGAAACTCCAATACTTTGGCCACCTGATGTGAAGAACTGACTCCTTGGAAAAGACCCTGATGCTGGGAAAGATTGAAGGCAAGAGGAGAAGGGGATGACAGAGGATGAGATTGTTGGATGGTATCACCGAGTCAATCGACTTGAGTTTGAGCAAGCTCCGGGAGTTGGCGATGGACAGGGAAGCCTGGCACGCTGCAGTCCATAGGGTTGCAAAGAGTCGGACACGACTGAAGGACTAAACTGAACTGAACTGATCAACTTGGCAATCACTGGGCTTATCACTGACTACGTTTTAGAGTGGGGACAGTGGCAGTTCAGAAAAGGTAGCTCTGTTAGCCTTGATCAGGTAGCTAGCAATGGGCAAACCATTGTGACTCCTTTCTGTTCTACCCAGAGCCCTTTGGCATCCTCCCCTCTGTCCCCCCACTGTCATATCAATGCTTCCAGGATATAAGCCTTCCCAGACATGCCAGGTCATCTGGATAGCCTAGATTCAATACACTTGTGCTAACAAAACCACAAAACCGTCACCTGACCAGTAATTCAGAAAATGTTTTGGAGTGGGAGTAAGGAAAAGATGGGGCTTCCCAGGTCGCTCAGTGATAAAGAATCTGTCTGTCACGGCAGGAGCCTCAAGATATTCAGGTTTGATCCCTGGGTCGAGAAAAACCCCCTGGAGTAGGGAATGGCAAGCCACTCCAGTATTCTTGCCAGGATAATCCCATGGACAGAGGAGCCTAGAGGGTTACAGTCCATGGGGTGGCGAAGAGTTGGACATGCATGAGCATGCATGCAAGGAAAGACAAAGACTGGGGATTGACTACTGTGTCCCAATGAATGCTCATTTGTACTCAATGGTTTTCATAAACACATGTGAACAAATAGGTAAAACCCAGCCACCTATTTTGGTAATACAAAATTCTTGGTAAAAAAGTAGATAGGATGTTTTGAGTATGCAAATATCAAGGTGATGCTTTATAATTTTTGTCTTTGATACTCAGAAATAATTCTTGAAGTAAATACAACATTCACATTTTTAAATAGGAGGAGATGAAATCAATGAATTAGTAGGCAGTTTTTCCTGCCAAAAAATAGCCTAGTCAGTCTAAACAGAAGAAGAGAATTCCTACTTTCTGGAGCAGGCATACTCTCAATACCAGGATGGTGCAATGTCCTTTTTAACCCTCCTCACAACTGCTAGCTCTAGTTTTTAAGTTACATTCATTTGCTTCTTGGTTTTATTGCATGCACACATATGTGTGTGTGATCAGTCATGTCCGACTCTTTTTGTGATCAGTCGTGTCCGACTCTTTGTGACCCCATGGACTGCAGCCCACCAGGTTCCTCTGTCCATGGAATTCTCCAGGCAAGAATACTGGAGTGGGTTGCCATTTCCTGCTCCAGGGAATCTTCCTGACCCAGGGATGGAAGCTGCATCTCCTTCACTGGCAGGTGGCTTTTTTATCCCTTGTGTCACTTGGGAAGTAAGTACCAAGCGATTAAGAAAGTCAACCATCCTAACATAGCCTGTGGCTGCTGCTCAGTCATGTCTGACTCCTTGTGACCCTATGGACTGTAGGCCGCCAGGTTCCTCTGTCCATGGGGTTTTCCAGGCAAGAATATTGGAGTGGGTTGCCATTTCCTCCTCCAACATAGCCTGAATTGTGTAAGTAAAGAGATTTAATTTTTAAAAAAATTTATTTTTTTAGAATAGATATTTATTTATAATAAAAATTATGAGCATACAAAGTCAGGTCATGAAGGAGGTACAGAAGAAAGGGAGCTTACATCTATGCAAAATTCTAATTTATGTCTACATAGCACTAAAATCTCATAAGCTAAGTAAACCAGTAATTTGATAATGATCACTATACAGTTAATTGATGTATTGGGCTGTTAAGGTAGATTATTCAGGTAAGAAATCCTTTCCAGAGTTAGAATAATTTTGACTGGCTCTCTTCATTGACTCAAGAAACTGATTAATCAACCAGAACTTTATTTCACATGGGGTTGTTGAAATATAAATTTAAACTCTCCAAAGGCATGCTTTCTAGTCTCCATCCTAGTTGGCAGAATAGGCCTGCTGTAAAGCTATTTTCCGATGCATCATCCAGTCTGGGAGGAATTGAGAAGAGGTACTTCTATCTGCAGCACACCATTACTATGCTGCCTGAGACAAAGGAGCAAGAGAAGGCCAATATTGACTCGGATTTCTCTAACCCCCCTTTTTCTTAGGAGTGCAAACCAATGTATGTTAATTAAACTAGAGATTATCCCAGTATTTAAGCCATGCTTTTAGAGTACTACAAGGCACATTCACCTTTTAAAATACCCAGCAACCAGAACAGTGGAGACACACAGTTGGCATTGGGTAAATAGTTACTGAACAAACAGTTAAAAGAATGAATGAATGTACAAATATTTAAACCCACAGTTTTAAATATTTCATTAGAAACACCTTGTGTGCTAAATCACTACAGTTGTGTCCAATTCTTTGCAACCCTGGACTGTAGACCTCCAGGTTCCTCTGTCCATGGGACTTTCCGGGCAAGAATACTGGAGTGGGTTGCCGTTTCTTCTTCAAACACCTTAGAATATTTTACTTTCTAGAGCTTTTGTACAAAATGAGTCCATTATATCTGCTATCTTTTTGTTCAGATGGTAAAGAATCTGCCTGCAATGCAACAGATCCAGGTTCAATCCCTGGGTTGGGAAGATCTGCTGGAGAAGGGAATGGCTGCCCACTCCAGTATTCTTGCCTGGAGAATTCCATGGACAGAGGAGCCTGGTGGGCTACAGTCCATGGGGTTGTGAAGTCAGACACAACTGAGCAACCAACACTTATACTTTTTTCAAAAATGTAATACACAGAAAATAAATATAACCATTCTTTTCATTTTTTTTTAAACTTTCTACAATGAAGTGAAGTGACTGGTCAGAGTAAATCCAGAGTAAACAGTCTGAAATAGAACCTGTCTCTTAGGTTAGTATTTCACAATTTACTTCTCCATGGCTCATTAATTTGCAGTTTGCTAAACTAGCAATATAAAAGACTAAAGAATAGGCAGAAAGAAAATGCAGGATTTATTTGACCTACCTCTGTGTTCTCTACTGCAGGAATATCATTGATTCTTGATTAGCTGAGTTCAATTAGGCAAGAAATAAATAAATCTCAGGTAATAGTATTTTCATTGTAGTCAACTAATGAAGCTCTTCGTCAATATTTGACCAGAGCTGATAATTGTTAAATTGACCTCTTTGCGCCTCATCTCCTAACTCCTAGGGTAATGGGGCAGAAAAAAGAGAAATGGAGAAGAAAAGCAAAAGCCCAAATAAT
Source organism: Muntiacus reevesi (assembly GCF_963930625.1). Lineage (NCBI taxonomy): Eukaryota > Metazoa > Chordata > Mammalia > Artiodactyla > Cervidae > Muntiacus > Muntiacus reevesi. Next base: position 41,558,273 of record NC_089268.1, read on the forward strand.
CTACACACTAGATAATCACCCCATTAATATTAATAATATAGGGTCTCTGGGGTTGGTCATAAGAACCTCTCCATGACAGGCTGAAAAGTGGTCCATAGAAGATAACCATGTCTTAATCAAAGGAACCTGTGAACATTATCCTATATGGAAAAAATATTTTGCAAATATGATTAAATTAAGCATCTCTAGATTGGGAGACTATCCTGGATTATCCAGATAAGCCCTAAATGCAGTCACACATACCCTTATAAGAGGGAGACAGAAGGAGTTTTAACACACAGAGGAGAAGGTGATGTGAAGACAAAGCAGAGAGATTTGAGGATGTTGACCCTGAGGACTAGAGTGAGGCAGTCACAAGCCAAGGAATGTCAGAGCCACTAAAACCAAAAGAGGCCAGGAAGGCGTCTTAGAACCTAGAACCTCAGGGAGGAGCGAGGCCTGTTGAGCGTTGATTCTAGCCCAGAGATAGTAATCTCAGACTTCTGGCCTCCAAAAGCGTGACAGAATACAATTCTATTTTTACAGGCCACCAAGTTTGTAGTAATTCTCTATAGCAGCCCTAGGAAGCTCATAGAGCCTCTATTTAGTGTTCTAGTCAGCTTTCTAACCTCTTCCCCAGATCCCAAACATTTTTAAAGGTGTGGCTAGAATCCCATCTCCTCTTGGAACCCTTTCTAGACATTCCCAGTCCTAATCAATCGCTCCTTTGTATACACATTTTATATCTCTATTTTGCATTTATCCCTACTTGCCAGATAGGGTATGAATGTCCAACAAGTGTCTGTCCGCAGACCGTGAATTCTTGAGGACCAGGCCAGTGGACTGCGGGCTCTACCCTTGAGCCCTCTCTCCATCTCCGATCTCACCACCCTCACCCCCTACCCCGGCACCCAACAAAGTGACCTTTTCCCTAGAAGGTTATCAGTAATTGTTGAATTGAATCTAATGGCAGGCTCTAGTCATTCTGAGGCAGAGAGATAACTGAGATGAAGTTATCCCAGGAGGTTGTTGGAGGAGACAGACCTTAATCTGGCCGCCCCAGGAGAGGCGAGTTTGTTTTTCTGAACACCCCCCTCCTCGATAACACTCTGCACACAGGGTAACCCTCTGGACTCCTGGAAATGGTAGAGGAGTTCCTGATACGCTTCCATACTCACAGGGAGCTCTTCACCCTTGTAAACAAGTTCTTTCCATGCATGGGAAAAAAAACCCATCTCTTATTAACTTGAACTTCAGCAATCCAGATTTTGAAATAGTGATAATACCCAACATTTGAATAGTGCTTTACTGTATAAAGAGCAATTTCACAAACCTATTTCATCCTAACACAATCTCTGGTGGTATGGATCAGTCCCAAACAAACGAACACATACAGTCAGAGAGGGTTCACAATTTGTTTCCCACCCAAATCTTTTAATTTTTTCCTCTACTAAATCACACTTGGCTGAAGGGCACCATCAAAGTAGAGTCAAAGATTATTTAGCCGCAGATCCCTCTTATGCATAGATTCCTTCTGAACCAGGGATCCCCAAGTTTCAGGATCTGATGCCTGATGATCTGAGATGGAGCTGATGTAGTAAAAGTAGAACTAAAGTACACATTAAAAGTAATGTGCTTGAATCATCCTGAAACCATCCCCACCCCATCTGTGGAAAAATTGTCTTCCATGAAACTGGTCCCTGGTGCCACAAAGGTTGAGGACCCCTGCTCTAAACCTTGACTATAAAGTGGTAAGGTTGAAATCATGCTTTGTTAAGCAAATTAACAGTGTAAAAAAGAATTATATAGAGATTAGTTAAATTACTTAAGTAAATAAACTTGAGAAGTTTTCTCCTACACAAGCAGGATGGTTGTGAAATAAAAATAAACCAGAGGTATTGAAGAATACTAATTAGTCAATGAATTGTGATAATTGCACTTCATCCTTGTTTATTTGCTAAAGCAAGTCCTCAAAGAACCTTTATCAGACACCATTTGATTAACCTAACATGAGTTTATATGTGCTTGACAGCAAGTAAAATTGTATTTAAAGTGGAGTCAATAACTCAAACTTTTTGTTGATCTAGTTTGCTTTCTTATCTAGTTAGGTTTAAAAACTGTGACAGTGGATTATATATATTTTTTGTTAGACTTTGCTCTGAAACAGCAGCATATCGGTACCGTACTTTATCAGGAAAAGCCTAAATTCTCAAGTTTCATAGAAAAATAAAGACTCTCTGCTCCAATAGAACTGAACTGTATAATCACTTTCCTTGTCTAAAGAAAATTCAAGGGCCCAAAACATCACATGCCATGAATTATAAAAGGACGAAATCTTGGTTTTATAAGATTTCAGGACAAAGCAAAGAAGGGCATAAGGTATTGTAAAAGCTGAAATAAAAGCTTTGCTTGTGTGAAAGAGGTTTTTTTTAATGAAGGAAGAGTTTTTGGTTTTTCAGAAATCTGTCTTTTCTGGAAGTTTTTGTGAAGCATAAAAATGAAACATAATTCATTGTGTGAATTCACAAAAGGTAGGTGAGCAGAAATGATAGCTTCTCTAGCCTTTGTTTCTCTGGTGTATAGCAGCCCCTCCCTGACCACAGATTGCTCTGCCAGCATTACAACAGGGCAATGATTAAAATCCAGTTTTCTTCAAAGACTTCATTTCCATGGTGAGCATTAAGCATAGCACACTTTGCATGCTGGGTTAACTTTTGTTTTCTTGGAAAGAGACATAAATGTACTCATCTTGCTTTGGGAAATGGTGAAGCCAGGTCTTAATTGTTATCATTTCTGTGGAAGGAAATACTCTTGCTTCTCCTTTTACATAAGAGATGAAATAGAAATTGGAAAAAAAAATCTCCTTAGCAGTTACTTGGAGTTTGCCCTTGCAGTTTGCAAAAGTTGCAAAAGTTTGCACAGTAATAGGCTTTGCATGAGCAAAGGTGCAAACTGGGGTCAATCTGAGCAAGTGACAAGCCATTCTTGCACCAACAAAAATATGTCAAGAGCCATCTCCCATGGATGCTTTGTTAGTCTAGACAACGCAAAAGTGTCCTGGACACTGAGGGGTGTGTGTGTGTGTGTGTGTGTGTGTGTGTGTGTGTGTGTGCACGCACACATGTGTGTGTGTGTGTGTTAGTCACTCAGTCATGTCTGACTCTTTGTGACCACATGGACTGTAGCCCACCAGGTTCCTCTGTCTGTGGAATTCTCCAGAGCATATGGACACAGAGATAGATGAATTCTGAGCTCATATTTTAGCAGAAGAGACCAAAGAGTAAATAGGTAATTGCCATCCATTGAGGTAAATATAAGGAGAGGATACAAGAAGAGCATGTCAGCTCTGGTTGAACTACTGTGACTGAGCATGTATACATGCTAAGTCGCTGCAGTTGTGTCTGACTCTTCGATCCTGTGGACTGTAGTCTCCCAGGCTCCTCTGTCCATGGGATTCTCCAGGCAAGCATCCTGGAGTGGGTTACCTTGCCCTCCTCTAGGGGGAATCTTCCCGGTCTAGAGATTGAACCCACGTCTCTAATGTCTCCTGCAATGGCAGGCAGGTTCTTTACCACTAGCACCACCTGGGAAGCTTGAGCAGATAGGCCTTAATTGAGGGTGGGTGCTTGGGGCTTCAGAGATATCAGATGAGGAATAATTGATTCAGCAGTGCCTAGGGAAGGTTTGCTCACTGTAACGCCAATCAATCCCCATTTCCCTCCAAGTTATTGCAATGAGGGGAGGAGGCAGAGCCCAGTGGAAAATCCGTTGGACTCCAATATATGTAGTCAGTCCCTCAGCCCTTGTGCTGTCCCATCATGCTCTCCTGAGTCATATTTCGGTCCTAAATTCTGCAATAGAATCCAAGTACCTATCACTTCTCATGGTCTCATGCGCTTGTGTGCATGTGTGCTCGGTCGCTCAGTTCTGTCCGACTCTGAACCCATAGACTATTAACCGCCCGGCTCTTCCGTCCATGGGATTTCCCAGGCAAGAGTGCTGGAGCGGGTTGCCATTTCCTCTTCCAGGGGATCTTCCCGACCCAGGGATTGAAACTTGGCAGGCAGATTCTTTACCACTGAGCCACATCATTTCACACTGAAGTTCCTTAATTCCTTCTCAGGAAACATCTTAAGTGGGAAATATATATATATATATACATGTGTGTATATATATATATATATATATATATATATATTATATATATAGCCATGTGCAGACAGAAGAAACAAGCTTTGAACTTCTAAAAAGTTTCATAAACATAAAGAATGTTTCTTTTCACTAGCACTTATTAATAGTGTTATTAAAAATTCTTGATCATGCCACACATGAGAGATATTAGAAATCAAACTACTGGAAAAACGTAGACTTAGGCACCTGGATACAAGTATAGTGATTACAAGGAGAACATTAAATAGTCACATTGAATGTTTTTTAAAAAATACTTAATATATTGTAATAAGGAGAGGCTTATGACCAAATTATTTTGCCAATGTCATGAAAACATGGAAAATAATTTCAAGCTCTCTGTTCCTCTTTAGGAATCCAGAGGACTTCAATAATCCCTTGGCTGCTCTCAATGCGTGAGTCCTTAGGTGACAAGAGCTTTATTATCTGATTGCTTATCACCCTCCTCCCCTTAATGTCTCACAGCTTTGGGGCAAGAAGTACGTAGAACAAAGCTTCTTGTAATAAATACTTTTGGTTCTGAAAAGACTTGTTCCAGAAATGCTATTTTTACTGACTTGAATTTTGACTTCTAAGAGATTTCATAATGATATGAATTCTATCTGCTTCAAAATATGTTCATGTTACAACTTTTCAAATACTCAAGAATCATGGAAGATGTAGAAAAAATTTTAAAAGCCCAGTTTTCCCAGTCACAACGGATTGTTCAGCCTAAAACATTTGCCTTGTGTAGACACAGCTGAAATTATCTACCATCATTCTTTGCCTCAAGTAAACCATAATATATATAAGAATGTGAATTGTAAAAATATCTTTGATTCACAGCTGAATTCACATCATTGTTGATTAGAGCCTGACAATCTGAGATGACTGTCAAAGGAATAAGAATCTGTAACATTACTTTTAATGTGACTACATAGCTTTATCCCCTCTATCTTTATTAATACATCCACATTTTATGTCATATTTTTCACACAGAGCATCAAGAACACTTACTGTCAGAACGGAGGTTTTAACAGAGGTTCTGTTTTAAGAGTTGAGCTTTTGTCATTAGGTCAAGATTAACTTACGAATCTTTTGACAATATGGTTAAATTCTTTTCTTCTTTTAGTTCACTGCATACACAACTAGAAGATTCTGGTGAGTAATGCTTTTTGTGCTCCTCATATACTCATGGGTTGTTTAAGGTGAAAAGGAAGCAAGACAGAATGTTTTTTCCCGTCTGGCCGTTAAATTCATTTTCTTCTCCAGCTACAGACTTCAGAAGCCCTTTGAGCTACACATGGAGTTTCTGTGTAGTTTAAAGGTACCAGATGTTCAGTCACTTAGGAAACACAGGGCCTGGTGACAGGGAGGCTGGTGTGACAGCTCTGGACGTGCTGGTGCCGAGTGTCAGCTGCCTGGTTCCTATGCGTCCTGTGCTAAGTCACACACGTTCTCTGTATCTTTGTACCAACTTCTTTGCTTTTAAGTTTAAAAGGGATCTTAATACTGGGACAAAGCAGACAACAAAGCGGGTGTGAATGTAAGTAGCTTATACTCCCTCCTAGAGATAAGGACGCTCTCTCTCAGCTGAAGGGGAAGTGAGCATTGGAGGAGAAATCAAGAGAGCTTAGATGGGTCTCCATGTACTACCAAGAGAAAGTCTGAGAGCACAGGAAAAGAGCTCCTATTTGAAGTTTGGGTGATGTGAGAGCAGAAAAATCCCCTCCTGAGTCCCCCAGAAGCCCCAGAGACCTTTGGCTGAAGGGCGGTGAGGGACAGGATGAGTGATTACTGACCATCCCAAGATGCCAGCGTGTTCCAGATGGGCGGTGGGGGCTGCAGCTCATCTCAAAGGTCCCAGGGTCCTCAAGTGGGAGGAAAACATTATTTGGTGCCAGAGTGAGAGCAAACAGCAATGAGAGACTGCTTTAGAGTGGGAACAAGGATGAGGTGGGGCAGGCGGCCGCTGTCTGAGCAGACCCTCAGCACCAGCGCCTGGGGAACAGTCAGCATCAGCAGGTTGCTAGGTGAGTTACTCAGGGTTCTCCGGAGAAATGAACCAGGATGTGTATTTATATGTAGAAAGAGATTTATTATAAGATGTTGGCTCATGTGATTATGGAGGCTGAGGAGCCCCATGGTCTACCATCTGCAAGCTGGAGACCCAAGGAGGTTGGTGGTGTAGTTCAAAAGCCAGAGAACCGGAGAGCCAATGGCATAGGCTCCAGCCAGAGATGGAAGTCCTGAGAACCAGGAGTGGGTGGGCAGGAGACAATTGATGCCCCAGCTGCACAGTCAGGCAGAGGGCGAGCCCATCCTCCCGTCCTCCCAGTTTTTGTTCTATACAAGCCCCCAAAGGATTGGAAGAGGTCCACACACACTGGGCGGAGTGGGTCATTGTGCTTTATTCATTCTAGCAATTCAAATGCTAATCTCTTCTGAAACATCCCCACAGGCACATTCAGAAACATTTAACCAGATATCTGGGCACCCTGTGATCCAGCTAATTTAACACAAAATTTACCATCACCCTAGGTTATTATTGGGCTTCCCTGGTGGCTCAGCTGGGAAAGAACCTGCCTGAAATGCGGGAGACTTGGGTTCAATCCCGGCATTGGGAAGATCCCCTGGAGAAGGGAACAGGCTACACACTCCAGTATTCTGACCTGGAGAATTCCATGGACGTCACAAAGAGTCGGACACAGCTGAACGATTTTCATTTTCACATAGGTCATTATTTGGGGCTTGCCAGGGGGCACTTGGAAGAGGGCATGGCAACCCACTCCAGTATTCTTGCCTGGAGAATCCCCATGGACAGTGGAGCCTGGCGGGCTACAGTCTGTGGGGTTGCAGAAAGTCAAACACGACTGAGCGACTAACCACAGAAGTAAGCAGGGTACAGCAGGTGTCACTAGTGATAAAGAACCCGCCCGCCAGTGCGGGAGATATAGGAGACACAGGTTTGAACCCTGGGAATACTCCCTGGAGAAGGAAATGGCAACCCACTCCAGTATTCTTGCCTGGAGAATCCCATGGACAGAGGAGCCTGGTGGGCTACAGTCCACAGGGTCTCAAAGAATCAGACACAACTGAAGATGACCTAGCATGCGCACTCTCAATCTTGGGGGCTTCTAAACTTCTCAATGCCTGGACCACATCCCAATACAATTAATCACAATCTTGAACACACAATGATATCCAGGCACGACTAGGCTTTAAAGTTTCCTGTGTAATTTCCACATGGACTCAAGGTTGAGAAGCACTGATTCAGTTTGTTCTGTACACTCTTGCTACTTACTCTAAGTGGGGTCCACAGACCAGCCACATCAACATCACTTGGGTGTGTGTTAGAAATGTGGAGTCTCAGGCCCCAGACCTTCTGTACTGGAATCTACAACTGAAAAAACAATCTCAGGGATCACATATACACATTAAATTTGGAGAAGGCTGCTGTTCAGTCAGGGCTGAGAACCTGCTGAGATGAGGCTGATCTGCAGTAGAGGATCCCTACAGGGCTTAGATTAGTGACTGCTAGCCGTGTGGATGACAGACTTGGGCTTTGCCATATTTCAAAAGCACATTGGTAGATGGTAACGAGCAACCAGGGTTGAGAACTGCTGACTTCGATCAAGAAGCTGACAGCTCCCACCCTACAGACAGATTCCTCCAGGAGAGCAAGGGCAGAGGAACAGTGAGAAGAGGATTTCAATAAGTCACTTCAACAGAGTGAGTTCATGTAGAAGCCACTGGATTAAATGTCTGCATCACACAGAATAGGGCTTAGAGATGGAACACAGCACTGAGTTTTACAAAGATAAAGATACATTTTTGGAAGCCTCAGTCTGTGACTGTAAAATTACTCCGCATATAAAATGCTATTACAGTGCTTACACTCAATGGTAATTATTTTAAAGAAGCTAATATATGACCACTATACCTTCTTTGGATCTCTGAATATGAAGATTGGTATCTTGCAACAATTGTAGAAAGTCTCTTTGACTATCCCCTCTGCCTCATTCTCTTTTATAAATAAACTGCCAGTCAATGTATATCTGATCTCATTCTGTTCTTTATCTTATTAATCTTTCATATGATCCCTCTTTTTGTCTCTCAATGCTGCATTTTGAGCAATTTCTTCAAATCCATTTTCTTCTTCACTTTTTCTTGAATTGGGCCTCTTCTGCCATCAGTAAGTCCTTTAAGCTTTCCTTTTTAACTATTATATTTTTACTAATAAAGTGAATAGTTTTTCTTTCCCTAACTCTATTATTTTTCTCATCTCTTATTTATACTTTTGCTCTCTCTTTTATAGTTTCAAACAATTAAATCATGCTTAATTTTTAGCCTCTATCCAATATCTAAAATTTTTGCAGCTTTAATTTTGCTGTGTGGCATTTCTGATGACTCTTGCATGTGGTGACTTATAATCTGCTTGCGTGTGTGTATGTGTGTGTGTGTATTTGTGCACATGTATGTGACTGACTGTAGGCTCATACTTCATTTGTATACATTCTTTGAGGGTTGATATATAATTCCTTTTGGCTTATCCAACAAGGATTTGTGTTGGCTTTATCTAGGCTACTGCAGGCATTACTGACCCATGATGCTTTAAATTAACTTACTTCACTGAGGTTTGTAGGACAAGGTGTGTGCATGCTCAGTTGCTTCAGCCGTGTCCGACTCTGCGACCCTATGAACTGTAGCCCACCAGCCTCTTCAGTCCATGGGATTCTCCAGGCAAGAATACTAGAGTGGGTTACCATGCCCTCCTCCAGGGGATCTTCCCAACCCAAGGACTGAACCCATGTCTCCTGCATCTCCTGCATTGCAGGCGGATTCTTCACCATTGAGCTACCCGGGAAGCCCACAGGACAACATAAGTAGGAAGAATTTGGACAGTGAATCTTCAGAAAAGACAGCTGTTGGCTGTGAATGTCTGGAATTGAATTGTTCTCCTTTCCACCTAGAGCCATGCTGGAAGCTGCCTTTTCCCTTGCTGTCTCCATCTGTGAGGAGGGTGTATTTCTGGTAGACCTTTACAATGAGCATTATCCTTTGGTGTCCCAGCTTTCTGCAGGGTCTCTTAGTTTAGATGTCCACCTTGGGTGGGCTCTTGTCTTTGTCTTTCTGTCCCAGCAACCCCCACAGCTGTCAAAGCAGAAACTTCAAGGGGCCAGAGTCAACCCCTGCCCCTAGGGTGAAAGCCGGTTTCCGAGACTCCTTCCCTTCTCCATGTTCCTGCTCTCACTGATGTCTGCTCTCTGTGGATGCCTTTCTTTATCACCAGTTCGGTGATGCATTGTCGATGATTTTTAAAAACCTTATCCAGCATGTTTAGTCATTTCAGAGGGAAGGTTGCCTGGAGTAACTTAGCTGCAATATTGCCAGAAACAGAAGAAACTCTTAGTGATTTCTGTCCTAGCAGATTTTTTGCAGGTTTTCAAGGCTCAGAAAGGGAAGCTGCAAAATGAACGCATCTTTCAGAACAGGGAACTCTGTTCAGAGAACTGACATTTAAACTTACATTCCTTGTCACCATTATTGGAAGTGTTGGAGAGACTGAAATAGACAAAATTTTGTGACGTTCTTGACTTTTTGAGGAGTGTGGGTCATTTAAATTTCTACAAAACTGCAAATATCTCCGTGAGCCAGAGGGCCAGATGAAAGTAGAAACAGTTATCCTATCTCGATGCTGATTTAGATGTTGACAGAAAGCTGAGTGCATATCACAGGGATGAGAAATCACTTAACTTTGCTGAGGCCTATAATGAAAATTTGAAAAGCCATCTAATAGAGGACAGTCATCTCACTCACCCAAAATAATTGCTTCAGTAGGGATCATCTTATGAGACTACTGTCATGCAAATGGGTCTCTTTTTCTTTGGGCCATGCCTCACAGAATGTTGGACCTTGGCTCCTTGACGAGGGACTGAACCTGCACCCCTTGCATTGAAAGTGCAGAGTCTGCTGGATGGATAGTAGACAATCCAGGGAAGTCCACACAATTGTATTCTTTCAGTCTCTTCATTTCTTGGGCCCAAAGATGACAGGTTATATACTTTCCAGCTCAGTTACTCAAATAGCCACAGGGAGGTCTGTGGCAATGCATGAAACAGTCATCTAGCTGGATCAAGAGACGATAACGATAGGTTCCTCAAACCAGGTAAAACACGCTCTAGACTTGCATTAGGTAAGAAGCTACAGGTGTCTGCATAAAATAAATGAGTCATCCTGCTTGAAAGCATTCACTTTTTGATTCACACAATTATGGAGATTTTCATGGACTGGAGTTTTTAACAAGAGTTGTTACCCAGGTTTAACATTTTTCCCCCAGTTTTTAAAAGTTGTTCATTATATTTAGGAAATAAGGGTAAGGGATACATTTGCTTTAAACCTGATTTGACAAACACCACCTGGACTAGCCTCTTCAAAGCAAGCAGAAGGCAAAGAAGCAGGAAGCAACTGGTTAGAAACAACAAACCCATTCCTGGGGTGTTGGCCTGACAAGTCTGGACCATGGCCCGGCTACACACTAACCCTGCCCTGGCTCTCTTCCACTCACCTGCTCTTGGCATCCTTGATGGTGAGTTCGATGCTGGTGCTTCCTCCGCGTGGTGCCTCTAGCGGTGGCTCTACCCCACTTGGCATGTGATGGGGTCCCCTTCCCAAGCGTTCCATTACTGCACTGTCCTCAGGGGAGACAGCTGCTGTGGGCTCTGCCAATAAAACAAGCAAAAAAATTTATCTAGGTTAGCTGTGAAATTATACCATTTCTTTTGATGTTTTGAATTCCTGAACATTCTTATCTGATTTTATGATAAGATTTGATACCACAAATACTTTCTTTGAAGACTTTTCAGCCAGTAGAAACAAAGGACAAGCTAAGTTTTGACTTAAGGAACAAGCAAAAACAATTTTCAGTGTAATTTTCCTCTTTGTGAAAGGAATGAATCTTACTGAAACGCACTCTGCCTCTTGGCTCACATTTTCTTTTTTTTAAAAAAATTGCAGTAAAATATGCACAACATAACATGTCTGATTTTAACCATTTTTAAGAGTACAATTCGCTGCAAGAAGTACGTTAACATTTGTGCAATCATTGTATAGACACAGCTCCAGAGCCCTTCCATCCTCCCAAACTGAAGTTCTGCTCCCATTAAACCATAGCCTCCCATTACCGCTTCTCAGCCCCTGGCAACCATCACTGCGCTTTCTGTCTCTGTGAGCTTGACTATTCCAGGTACCTCATGTAAGTGGAATCATATAATGTTTGTCATTCACTACTTGGCTTCTTTCCCTGAAGAACGTCTTCAGTGTTCATCCATATTGCAGCATGTGTCTGAATTTTACTTCTTTTTAAGACTGAATAATATTCCATTGTATATATGTACCACATTTGTTTATCCATTTATCTGCTGATGCATGTTGGGTTGTTTCTACATTTGGCGCTAATGAGGATAACACTGTTAAAAACACTGACCCAATATCCGAGTCCCTCCTTTCAGTTCTTTCAGGTAAATGCCCAGAGGTGGCATTGGGTCATAAAGTAGTTTCATTTTCTGAGAAAACTCCGTATCGTTTTCCACAACACCTGCATCATTTTATATTCCCACCAGCAATGCATAAGGGTTCCAGTTTCTCCACATCCTCACCATACTTAGGGTTCTCTCTTTTTTTATAATAGTCACTATAATGAGTGTAAAGTCATATTTCATTATGGCCTAGATTTGCATTTTCCTGATGATGAGTGATATCGTGGCCCCGTATGTTTTTGTTTACGATGTGTCTCTGTATCTGTTTGCCTTTTTTTTTTTTTTTTAAGAGCTCCTTCTACCATGATTTTGTTATAAGTATGTTCTTTTGGAATAAATAAATATTGTGTTCAAGACTATTGGCAAACTTGTTCTAAAGTATCAAGAGAGTATAAAACAGATAACCAATCGGGTGGAGAGAGAGGTGGGGGGGGATCGGGACGGGGAATACGTGTAACTCTATGGCTGATTCATATCAATGTATGACAAAACCCACTGAAAAAAAAAAGTTTAAAAAAAAAAAAACAGATAACCAACGGAAAACCTACTGTATGGCACAGGGAGCCTCACTCAGTGATCTGTGATGACCTAAACGGGAGGGAAATCCACAAAAGAGGGGATATAGGCATATGTACAGCTGATTCACTTTGTTGGACAGTAGAAACTAACGGAACACTGTAAAGCAATCATACTCCAATAAAATTAATTTTAAAAAAAAATTTGAAAAAAATAAAGTATAACAGAGGAGAAGATGGACCTGAGAACCACTTAGAGGTAGAGATGAAGAGCAAAGACTCCTGCATGTCATGCTGAGTGCCTTTCCCCTAAAAAAAGGGAAGCGTTAACAGGAGGTTAACAGTGACCATGATATTTCTCATTAGCCTATTAGTTAAGTTTTGATTTTTGCTAATTTGCACTCGTCCTGTAAACTGAACTGCTCCTGTCCTCAGGACTAAGAAGGAGAAGACACTCAGTCCCAGCATGGTCCCAGCACGAACAAGAAAGATCTTGACTCTTAACTCTCTGTTCTAGGACAAGACCGTTCACCACTCTCAGTGTAGTCCGCTCACCAGGGCGTGTTTTTGACTTGGTGGGCAGGTAAAGCTCCGTGCTCCCCTGTTTCTTTCAAGGAGGATTTCATGAACCTCAGTTATTTTTTGACAGTTTTGAGGAGGCAACTCAGCTATAGGCACATCATTCCATCCCTTTATTTATTTATTTAAATTTAATTTTCATTTTATATTGGGGTATAGTTGGTTTATAGGGGCTTACCCGGTGGCTCAGTGGTAAAGAATCTGCCTGCTAAGCAGGAGATGCAGATTCAATTCCTGGGTTGGGAAGATCCCCTGGAGGAGGGCATGGCAACCCTCTCCAGTATTCTTGTCTGGAAAATCCCACGGACAGAGGAGCCTGGCAGTTTATAGTTCACGGGGTCTCAAAGAGTTGGACATAACTTAGTGACTAAGGGATGACGATGAGCTGGCTTACGATGTGTTAATTTCAGGTTACAGCAAAGTGATTCAGTTATAAATAATCATATATCCACTCTTTTTCAGATTCTTTCTCTATGTAGGTTACAACAGAATATTGAGTAGAGTTCCCTATGCTATATGGTAATTTCCAAAGAAAACACGTACCAGCCATTTCCTGCCCTTTGCTCCTTCTCTTTAAATATGATCATTAGGGTGGGCCTCCATCTGGTTCAGCCAGCAGGAAAGATGGTGAGGAGGGCTGACCAGCTTCTGACAGGTAGACAATTAACTCCCAAGCTCAGCTCCAAGATACACCTGTGTATCACTGTTAAGCGAAGAAGCTCAAATGTGTGTCTGGGCAACATCAAACACAGCAGACCAAACCACATGGCAGATTTATGACAAGGACAAATGCCTGCATTTAGGCAGTGCTCGGGAAAAATGATGAGTTGGAGTAAGACGGTGAAGCTGGAGAAATCACTTATTAGTGGAAGAGGGCAGAGTTGGTTAAAAATAGTTTCAGATGTCCAGGGAGCCAGAATTCGGGTGAGAGCTTGACAGTTGCCACATGTCAGCTCTTTAGAAGTTGCTTTCAAAGATGTGTTGCAGAACAGAGACTTCTTTCCTATGGCAAGTTAGCTCAAGGAGAAATTTCTAGACAGAACTGTGATTTGTATTAGCCCGAAGACAACTCGTACTAACAATTAGATTCTCTTTTGTGGGAGCCTCAGCCAGAACTAGAATCTGCCTGACACAATACACAGTTCATTCTTTTAAAATAAAGTATGATCTGAATTACTCAACACTGTGTTTTGAAATAAGTGAAGTTTCTAAATGGATTAAAAACCTAAATGTAAGACTGGATACTGGATATATAAAACTCTTAGAGGAAAACATAGGTAGAACACTCTTTGACATAAACTGCAGTAATATCTTTTTGGATCTACCTCCTAAAGTAATGAAAATAAAAATAAACAAATGGGGTCTAATTAAACGTAAAGCTTTTGCACAAAAAAGAAGCCATAAACAAAATGAAAAGAACTCACAGAAAGGGAGAAAATATTAACAAACAATGCAACTGACAAGGGATTAATCTTCAAAATATACAAAAAACTCATGCAGTTCAATATCAAAGAAAACAAACAACTCTATCAAAAAACTGGGCAGATGATCTAAATAGATGTTTCTCCAAAGAAGGCAAACAGATAACCAAAAAGTTCATGGAAAATGCTCAACACTGTTAACTATTATAGAACTGCAAATCAAAACTACAACGAGGTATCATCTCACACAAGTAAGAATGACTATGATCAAAAAGTCTATGAATAATAAATACTGGAGAGGGTGTGGACAAAAGGGAACCTTCCCACGCTGTTGGTGGGAATGTAAATTGGTGCAGCTACTATGGAGAACAGTATGGAGGTTTCTTTAAAATCTAAAAATAGAGCTACAATGTGATCCAGCAATCCCACTCCTGGGTATATATCTGGAAAAAAACATAATTCAAAAAGATACATGCACCTCAGTGTTCATTGTAGCACTATTTACAAGACATGAAAGCAACCTAAATGTCTATCAACAAAGGAATGGATAAAGACGTGGTACATACATACAATGGAATATTAGTCAGCCATAAAAAAACAAAATAATGTTGTTTGCAACAACATGTGTGGACCTGCAGATTATCATACTACCTGAAGTCAGAGAAAAACAAATATCATATGGTATCACTTATATGTGGAAGATAAAAAAATGATACAAATGAACTTATTTACAAAACAGAAACAGACTCACAGAAAACAAATTTAAGGTTGCCAAAGGGAAAAGGTTAGGGGGAGGGATAAATTAGGAGGTTGGGATTAACATATACATACCACTATAAATAAAACAGATCATTAACAAGGAGCTGCTATATAGCACAGGGAACTCTACTCAATATTCTGTAATAATTCATATGGGAAAAGAATAGATACATGTAAGTGTATAACTGAATCACTTTGCTGCACATCTGAAACTAACACAACATTGTAACTCAGCTACGAACCTTTGTGTTAGTTGCTCAGTCCTGTCGGACTCTTTAGATCCCACAGACTGTAGCCTGCCAGGCTCTTCTGTCCATGGAATTCTTCAGGCAAGAATGCTGGAGTGGGTTGCCATTGCCTTGTCCAGGAGATCTTTCCAACCCAGGGATCGAACCTGGGTCTCCTGCATTGCAGGCAGATTCTTTACACTCTGAGCCACCAGGGAAGACCTATACTCTAATATAAAGTAAAATGTAAAAAAAATAGGTGAAGTTTAAGCCAGTAATATACACTAACACAATTTTTAATTTTTACTGTAATTAGTACATTGAAGGCAAATAGTGCTGCTAAAGAGTGTTTTGCTGTCTTGATAAATTAAATAGACCATCTAAATCCTTATTCATATTTAATTTGGCTAAGCAATCTGTTTCCTCACAGACGGTACCAAGGTAAAGTTCAGCTCAATTCTTGTGTGCATTAGCAGGATTTAAATTACTGAGATTTTACTGTGGAGACTGAATCAGCATGCTGGATTGAAATTTCTATTGTGAACATCTAATTATCCCAGTTACAAGGATATTACCTTTAGAATGTTAAATAACATTCACTTTATGGTTTCTTTTACTTTCGTTCAGCAAAAGAGTCAAAATTGACTCCATTATATTGGGGATTGAAGTTATATTTTAAACAATTCATGATTGACAATTTGCCCACGGGCATATCTTTTATCTTAAAGATAGACGTTTCCCTGAGGCCACACAAAAGCGTCAAGTGGTGTAAATAGTATTTCATCACTGTATGTGTCTCTTTCTTTTTTTCTCTCCCCTTCCTTTCTCCCTCCCTCCACTCCTCTTTTCTTTCTTTCTTGCCACTTGGCCTTCTTGAATAGGAATTGTAGCTTGTTTTTGATACATTCTATAAATGTTGCTTTATAGAACATCCAGCCTAGATACCAGAATTGGGGTGGTAATTGCCAGTCTGGGTTTTTTGGTTCAGATATTAATTATACCTTGATCAGAGCAGATTCCCACTCTAAATAAAGTCACAGAAATTCCTGAATTGTTTACAATGCAAAACCCACCATATAGCACACAGGATAGACATAGAGTGGCCCTGATCCTTATGAACCATCGCCACCATCAACAAGGTGAAAGCCTTTCCCAGGTCTGGCTGAGAAGAACACCTCAGTCCAGGTTCTGATCTTGGTCCTCTCTCCTCGGCTGCTCTTCCACAATCCATCCTGGCTCAATTAAAAATTGTATTCAATTAATTGTATACTTTGATTCACAAGAAACTGTTCTCTTGGTTATCTGAATAATATCTGTAAGAATTTTTCTGTCTCTGTCTTCATGCCTCAAAGTGAAACTTCAAGAAAATGAGAGATTTCACTAACTGGGTGCTATCAAATAAATTCACGCAAATACTTGAGTTGCAACACACAACCATGTAAAAATGTTTCAGCAATCGCAGATTACACAGTATTTCCTCACTGCTGTGGAGGAGTACTGCTGGTAGATGGTTCTGGACGTCTCTTGTCTTTTGCTGGGAAGGACCTAACTTTAGCAGAGGCTCTGCCTTTAAGGCTAATACTTTGGCCACCTGGTGGGAAGAGCCAATTCATTGGAAAAGACCCCGATGCTGGGAAAGACAGAAAGCAGGAAGAGAAGGGGACGAAAGAGGATGAGATAGTTGGATGGCATCACTGATTCAATGGACATGAGTGTGAGCAAGCTTCAGGACATGATGAAGGACAGGGAAGCCTGGCGGGCTACAGTCCATGGGGTCACAACGAGTTGGACATAACTAAGCAACTGAACAACTGCCTTTAAGCATGCCCCCTCCCCCCATTAATTGGGAAACACCTCCGAGAATATTTTCCCCTAGATATCCATCTTGGAGAGGGCAATGGCAACCCACTCCAGTACTCTTGCCTGGAGAATCCCATGGACGGAGGAACCTGGCGGGCTGCAGTCCATGGGGTTGCGAAGAGTTGGACGACTGAGCAGCTTCACTTTCACTTTTCACTTTCATGCACTGGAGAAGGAAATGGCAACCCGCCCCAGTGTTCTTGCCTGGAGAATCCCGGGGACAGAGGAGTCTGGGGGGCTGCTGTCTATGGGGTTGCACAGAGTTGGACATGACTGATGCAACTTAGCAACAGCAGCAGATAGCCATTTAGTGCACTCTTTTAGCTCCTTCAAGTCTATTCAAATCTTGTCTTTTCACTGGAACTTCCCACTAGATGCTACAACCCTCCCTATCTCCCCTTCCCTGTTTATCCTGCTGTGTTTTTTCTTTTATCCATAGCTCTTCTCTCCTTCTAACCTACTATGTGTACACACGGGCTCACTCAGTTGTGTCCGACACTTTGAGGCCCCATGGACTGTAGCCCCCTAGATGCCTCTGTCCATGGGATTTTTCCAAGCAAGAATACTGGAGTTGGTAGCTATTCCCTTCTCCAGGGGATCTTCCCCACCCAGGGATCGAACCTAGGTCTCTGGTAGCTCCTGCATTGGCAGGCGGGTTCTTTACCACTGAACCACTGGAAGCCTCTAACTTACTATAGCATCAGTTATATTCATTGTGCTCATTGTCAAACTCCTCTCTTACCCTGAAAGACTTAAGTTCTAGGAAGATGAGACTTCTTTTCTATTTTATTCTCAGGCATAGCTCAAGTGCCCAGGATAGTCTGGGACATAGTAGGTAGTCAATAAATATTTTGTTGAATGAATTTCACAAACGAAACCTAGCAAATCATAATTGCTAATATTTGTGTATATTTCCTGGTATTTTGAGTGTTGCACTCTTTTTTAATGCATTACTTTATTGGATTTTTCCAACTACTCTGAGATGTTGGTATCATTTTTTGCTGTTGTTTAGTCACTCAGTCGTGTCCAACTCTTTCGAGACCCCATGGACTGTGGCCTGCCAGGCTCCTCTGTCCATGGAACTTTCCAGTCAAGAATACTAGAGCAGTTTGCCATTTCCTCCTCCAGAGGATCTTCCTGACTGAGGGATGGAACCTGCATCTCCTGCATTGGCAGGTGGATATATATATATGTATATATATATATATATATATATATATATATATATATATATATATATATATTTTTTTTTACTGCTGAGTCACCTGGGAAGCCCTTGGTATCACTTTACCTGTGGTAAAACTGAAGTTTAGAGATAGAATCATGTATGAAAAATTACTCAGCTAGTCAATAATAGACCAGGGATTGGGGCCAGACATGCTTACTCTGCATCTGGGTCCTTTATTACTTTTCTATAACAATTTATAGCAGGACCAGCTGTGTAGTTGGTGGGGCTCAATGCAAAAGGAAAATTCAGGGCCCCTTGTTCAAAAGCTGTTAGGATTTCAAGACTGCAGCAGTGGAGCATTGAGCCAAATGTGGGGCCCGGTGTGGTTGGAGACTCTGTATGTTCCTGAAGCTAGAAGGAGTCTAACAGGTGTTAGACTGCTTGCTGCTAACCCTAGCAGCAAGGGGCAGGCACTGCCTTTTTAACCCCTCTGGGCCCATTTCAGGGTGGGTGACATTCATTCTGTTACTGGCCCTTTCCAGTCGGGTCCCAGCTAGGGTCCTCCTGCCCACTGTCATTTGTGACAATAGAATGAGACGGGGTTTGGTTCAGAAGCAAAGATCTTTGATCTCTATTCTTTCATCAGAGATCGGAGACGTGCGAGCTCAGAGCAAATGCTCTTCACATAGGTGGTGGGCGGGGCTGTTTTATTGGGATCTCATTAGTGAGGAGCGGGCTGCAGCTGTGCTGCTCCTGCTCGCGGTCCAGGTCAGGGTGCGGGGCGTCTCTGCACACGGCCCGCTGCCACCGTCTGGTACTGAGGTGTCGTCTGCAGCGTCTCTGCACACGGCCCGCTGCCTCCGTCTTGTATTGAGGTGTCGTATGCGGCGTCTCTGCACACGGCCCGCTGCAGCATCTCTGCACACGGCCCGCTGCCTCCGACTTGTATTGAGGTGTCGTGTGCGGCGTCTCTGCACACGGCCCGCTGCAGCATCTCTGCACACGGCCCGCTGCCACCGTCTTGTATTGAGGTGTCGTGTGCGGCGTCTCTGCACACGGCCCGCTGCAGCATCTCTGCACACGGCTCGCTGCCATCATCTTGAGTCCCAGTGTCGAGCGCGGCTCTTGAGGTGAGGTTTCCGTTGCTGACAGTCGGCACTAGGAACTCGGGTCTGAAGTGCCGGGTGTGGGACCTCTGCCCGTGGCACCCTGTGAGCCAGTGAAACTCACTAAGCACAAGGGAAATGAAAAGAAAAAAAAAATTAGACTCTATTACCCAGGTTCTATTTTAGTTTCCTAGGGATTGTTAATGGGCTTTGCCGTGACAATTCTAGTTTTAAATTTCAACCAGAAGGAACATCAGAGCTTGGTTCACTGCTATCATTTGACAGGTGAGGAAACTGAGTCTCACAGAAGTGCTGTTTATAAAGGCAAAAACATTCTGTATAAGAAACTTTAAAGGTAAAGCAGGCGCTGCAAGCAGCCCACGTGGTATTTAAAGAGACCAGAGCAACTGAAAGGCTTTTAAAATTTTTTTACTGTAATCAACAGAGAATCATTGGTAAGATTTCAATGACTGATATTTGTCAGTGACTTATTAAAAAAAAAAAAACTAAAGAGAATTTGACGGTGTCCTTATGATGATGTTGCTCTCAATTTTCTGAAGGAAAAAAGTGGAGTGCCTCACATTTATAAATATTATTTGTCTGGTGTATTTGGTGGGACAAAAAATTGAGCATACAGATTCAGATGGTTATCCCAGGTTGAAATATCTGCCCCTCCCCCCTCCATACGCTTCCCTACCCAGTCCTTCTCAGGTTTCAGGGTCTGCTTGAAATTAGACCTCCTCTATCAAACCTTCCAGAGAAGGCAATGGCACCCCACTCCAGTACTCTTGCCTGGAAAAATCCCATGGACGGAGGAGCCTGGTGGGCTGCAGTCCATGGGGTCGAGAAGAGTCGGACATGACTGAGTGACTTCACTTTCACTTTTCACTTTCATGCATTGGAGAAGGAAATGGCAACCCGCTCCAGTGTTCTTGCCTGGAGAATCCCAGGGATGGGGAGCCTGGTGGGCTGCCATCTATGGGGTCGCACAGAGTCGGACACGACTGAAGCGACTTAGCAGCAGCAGCAGCAGCAATCAGACCTTCATTTCAACTCAATCTTCATTAAATGATACTTTGCCCAAGGCACAATCTACAGATGTTATGCTTAAACTTTTTGGTCTCAGGACCTTAAAAATTATAGAGGAGCCTTAAAAGCCTTCATTGCGGCACCCAGCATCTTTAGCTGGGGCTTGCAGGATCTAGTTCCCTGACTGTTACCTAAAGGAGTGTGGGGTCCAGCTGGTTGCTGTTCACAAGCCAATAAACAAGCCAGTTTGGTGGAAAGGAAAGTTTGCTTTATTTCAGATGCTGGCAACTGTGGGGGGAGGGTGCAGACATCTGTCCAAAGGCTGACTTCCCCACCCCCCAACACGCCGCCCCTGACAACCAGTGGGGCAAGAGGTTTTATAGACAGAAGGACACGGTTACCTGCAGAAACATCATAGTTAGCTCTGACAGTCATCTTCAAATTGGTCAATGGTGGTTTGACCAGAGTCATCTTGGTTGTTTCAGGTACAGTTAATCTTCAATTCCAGGGTACATTTATCCCCATTTCTTTGAGGCCAGTTCTTGGAATCATAGCAGCTTGTCATGGTACAGTCTGGTCATCATGTAGTTAACTACTCCCACCTGAAGAAAATGAACGTGTTTATTAGTCGCTCAGTCGTGTCTGACTCTTTGCAACCCCACGGACTATATTGCCTGCCAGGCTCCTACATCCATGGGATTCTCCAGGCAAGAATACTGGAGTGGTAACCATTCCCTTCTCCAGGGGATTTTCCTGATCCAGGGATTGAACCCAGGTCGCCCACATTGCAGGCAGATTCACAGATTCTTTACCGTCTGAGCCATTAGGGAATATTTAGTATCTGTAAGACAGCTCACAGTATATGCCTCAGATTATTATCTATAGTTCTTAAGAAGGAACTAAAGAACTATGCTTAATGACTACATTATTATCATTTGGTCTCCTTTGTCTGTTTTCCTTTGTTTTTGTATGTTCTCATTTCCCTGATTAAATTTATTCTTTGACTCAAGTTTTCCACAGGCAAAGACAGGCAGAGGACGTGGTGCTGGGGTGGGGGGTAGTATCAAGGACTTGTTTCATGACCAAGGATCAAACCCAGACCCCCCGCCCCTATTGGAGCAGCAGCCCCTGGACCACCAGGGAAGTCCCAAACTTATACATTTTTTCTTTTCTTTATAAAAAATCTCTTGACCGTGCCGCTTGTGGGGTCATAGTTCTCTGACCAGTGATCAATTGAACCCATGCCTCCTGCAGTGGAAGCACAATTTTAACCACTGGCCCACCAGGGAAGTCCCTTATTGTGGTTTTGATTTGCATTTCCCTAGTGACAATGGTGTCGAACATCTTTTCATGTGGAAAATAGTTTTGACCTTGCAGTTTCCTACTGTAGATAGTGTCAGGTCTTAGGGTATCCCTGACCTTTCCGGAGCTTCCCATAGTGTTTATACAGTAAGTAATATGATTGTCTTAACCTCTGTTTGGTGCAACACCTTGTATATTCTTGATTAATTACTTGCTTGTCCAAGTTCATTCCTTCTTTTCTACAAAGAGAAATGCAAATTTATTTAAGAGGATGATGTGTCTCATTAAAAATAGTCACCTCCTTAGGGGGTCTCTTCAGCTAAGAGTGACCATGTGACCCAGGCTTGGTGGCATAATCAAAGTCTACAGGGAAGGACCTCGAGGAAAATTTTTGTTTATCTGATAAGAAGGGATAGTTTCAGCTGAGCTATGCCCTTTCCCTTCTTCTCTTCCATTTTCTTCCGGCTTGGGATGTAGACACATTTCTGTATGTGGGGTATGCATCCTGCAACTCTTGGGATGAGAACCCACAGTAAGGACAGAGGAGCAAGAAACCAGAAGGAGCCTGGGCCCTTGATGACTTCCTCAAGTATCTGCCCTAGTCCACTGATATTTAGACTTTTGGTTCAGCTTATAAAGCCTGATTTGGTTAAGCTGATATAGTTGGCTTTTGTTACATATGACCCAGAGGGATACTAACTGACATGTTATAGAAGCGTAAAAAGCCCTGACAGATGAGATTCTAGAACCAAGTCAACCTAAGGAGAGAAAAGAAGACAAAGAAGAAAAGAAACTGGGTGTGTCACAGACCCTACAGCATGGGGAAACATCTCTAGATAAACTCGGGGCAGAGGCTAAGCTGCCTTTCACTTCTCATCTCATTTACTGCCTGTTCCTGCTTGTGCAGCCTCTTCCTGCGCCAGTGGGCACCTCTTCTCTTAGGGGCCCATTAACTATGAGGGACTTCCCTCGTAGCTCAGTTGGTAAAGAATTGGCCTGCAATGCTGGAGACCCTGGTTTGATTCCTGAGTCGGGAAGATCTGCTGGAGAAGGGATAGGCTACCCACTCAAGTTTTCTTGGGCTTCCCTTGTGGCTCAGCTGGGAAAGAATCTGCCTGCAATATGGGAGACCTGGGTTCAATCCCTGGGTCAGGAAGATCCCCTGGAGAAGGAATTGGCAACCCACTCCAGTACTCTTGCCTGGAAAATTCCATCAATGGAGGAGTCTGGTGGGCTTCAGTCCAAGGGGTCGCAAAAAGTCAGACACGACTAGGCGACTTCATTTCATTTCTTCTCTTAGAAGTTTGGGGCATGGTGCTTGGATAGTCAGTCTTCCTTGGGGAATTGTTTTAAACATCATGAATTTGAGGCTAATTGACAAAACACAGTCCCTGAATCATTAGCCTAAGCATCTGTCCTTGTAGAATGTGGCTGCCCTAGCAGTGAGAAAAGACCTTGACTGTTCTTAAAGGGTAAGGGCAGAATATTGGGAATAAAATCTTTTTGATACTTTTTTCAATAATGAGGTTCTCAAAATATCTAGCTCCTTTAAATTTCTTGATTTATTGTGTAATAAGACAAATAAGAAATAAAAGGAATTTACTTTCATGAAAAATCTAATCATATAAATACTTAGGTCCATGTAGCAAACTTGGGCTGCTTTGTTCATTAATGCTATGCTGTGGATGAATGTTGCCGTGTATTTGCTTTCTTTTCAGGTCATTTAAGCTTATTGATTCTTCCTTCTGTACTGTAGAACTCAACTCTCTAAGGACTGGTTAAGAAAAACATTTCCCACTCACACAGTGCCATTTAAAAATGATTATGCTCACTGTCTTCAGCTTAAAGTTTCTCTTCTTGGCTTCCATATGTTAACAGTTTGTACACCTCTCTTTTATGCTTTATTTTTTTAGGGCCCATTCCAAGATGTTCAGCCCTTTTGGTAACATTCCTTCTGCCTTCTCCTGGTGGCAAAACAGCAAGAGAGACAAGGGCTATACCAGATGAGCTGCGGAGAGGTTTTTTCCAGCAATTGAAAGTTTCTGGGGGACATATATTCAACTGTAAGTAATCATGTGTTGTCTTTTGGCTCAAAAGTAAAATGCTAAGTTACGCATTAGTTGTTGCATAAATTTGCATATTGATCTATACAATCCTGACGACTTTAATAGCATCACAGATTAGCAGACACAGATGCTCTCACACACACACACACACACACACACACACACACAGGCTGACATTCAGAGACTCCCACCCAGAGACAAACCAAGCCTGGGAATGAGCTGGAGATGGTTCCATGAGATCAAGGAGGATTGGGAGGGCTCTAAAGGAAAAACAGAGGGCCTGGGAGGACAGAACTTGCACACTGGTTCTCCCTCCTTGGCCAACAGATCACTATAAGTTACCAGCCCTAGTTTCCAACTTTTTTGTCATCTCCTTTGACAAAAGGGGAGTGTGGAGAGGGCAGGAGAGATGGCTTATAAAGACTTGGCATGAATCAGAAGGCCCAAAAGTAGTCTGAGATTCAAAGGAGCATTTGAACTTGTAATAGGTGGGCTCTTACCAGGATGTTTCTTGGTTTGCTTTTGTTCTTTCTTCTAAGGCCTTGAGTGGGGCATCCAAAGACAGGACCAAACCTTAGCTGCTTGAACATCTAGAGCCCTTTGCCACTTCACCAGCAATGATCCGGCCTTGAATTAAGATCCCACACTACATTAATTTGTAAACAGAAGCAGTGACTTATTAATTTTCTATGGAAAATGTGTGTCATGAAGATCTAGGTGTTTGCCACTGAATAGTCTATTCTCTCCTAGGAACCCAGACACCTGAAAAACCTCATTAAATATTAGGACAAAGAGCAAAGAATTCCTTAAGGAATATCTTCCACGTGCTTCAAGAGGCTGCATGGTGCCGCCTCCACAATAATTATACACTTGGCAAATGGCCTCTGTTCAGTGATGGAAATATATTTTCAAATTTTTAGTCTCAGCTTCTCATGGTTAGTTATTCCATCATCTCTTTTTGTGTGTGTGTTTATATTGGTCATTGCAAAATCAACAACTTTCAATTGCAATGCACGTCTTTTATTTCATAAACATTTAGTGAGCTCTCAATATAGGCTAGACGCTGCCAAAGACATTAGGTACTGCAGTGGAGACAAAGTAAGACATGGGCCAGGCCCTGAACAAGCTCACAACGACAAAAGGAGGATTACACACGACTGTGCCCCAGGAGGGAAGGGGGTTACTTTAGAGAAATATTCAGAAAGTGCTACAAGGATTCAAGGATGAGCCATTAAATCTGTTTGCTGAGATGGAGGGAGGCTGGTTCATTGATGAGGTGGCATTTAAGCTCGAACACGAAGATTGGGTGTGATTTTAACAAGCAGAGACATTCAGATGGGGTGGGAGGGAGTAGGGGAGAGAGGAGAGGAAGGACAGCTGAGATGTAGCCCACACTGAACACAGGAGACGGTGCAGGGCACACCCAGCATTTTGTTCAGATGTGTGCCTCATGCTTAGGTTTGCTGTAATTTGGGGAAACCTGCCGGGGGCCAGGGGCTGCACAGTCTTAGCGCCTGGAGCTTCCTTCTGTGGGCACAGGGCACACCCAGCTGTTTGCACAATAGAGGCCTGTGGTCCATGGTTCTGACCGTTACTTTGGTCTCAGTGTACACAAGGGACCAGAGAGAAAGTTGAGGGTGAGGAGGTCAATGTGGAGGTTTACTGCAGGATTTCAGATCAGAGAAAATGAGGTCCTGCCTGAACAGGAAAGCAGCAGTGAAAATAAAAAAGGTAGAGGCAATGCAAGAGGTATTGTGAACGTAAAATCTGTAAGTCTTGGTAATGAACTGGATGCAGTAGGTAGAAGGATGAGCTAACATTTATTGAAAGCTGTGCTAAGCCCTTTACTTGTGTTAACTTATTTGATCCTTCTAATAACTCCATGAAGTAGATAGTATTAGTATTCCCATTTAACAGATAAGAAAATTGAGGCATTTCTGGAGATTATATATCTTCTCCAGAATTTCAACCCATGTCTCACCAGCAGTCATTCATCCTGCCTTCTGTGGTGCTCTGCTCATTCCTACCCCACGTGTGTGCGTGCTATGTGACTTCAATCGTGTTTGACTCTGTGCATTGGCAGGCAGGTTCTTTACCACTAGCACCACCTGGGAAGCCCTCCAATCCCACACCTTTCACCATGTATTTCCCAACTGGATAGTTTCTCTTCTGCCCATTCAATAAACACATGCCAATTGAATCCCCTCTTGTCCTGACATGCAGAAGCAAAGGGAAAGTAACCACAGTCCCTGGAAACAACTTTGTTATTGTCACTGAAACAAAATAGGTAGTGGTTTTAAAAAGCAACACAAAACTCTGCCATTGTATTCAATTAAAAAAAAATTCCATAACAGCAGTTGGTACCATGATTAAGGTTTCCATTTTATTTATTACTTTGTTATGGTAAAACAAAACAAAACAAATCCTGCCTGAATTATCTTCCATGTGTCAGTAGAAAGGCATTTTTCATATCAGTATTCTTCCTGTAGCGTGGATAGTTTTTTAATCAATCTGATCTTAATTCAGTGGCTTTGGTCTCTTGGACTTTGGGCTCAGTTCGAGCTGTTCTAGGATAATTAAAGATCATCTTCCTTTCTCTAGAATAGCTTATGGGCTCTCTCTAGCTCTATTCAGTTCTCAGGATTAGACTTTTGCTTCAGCTGTTCTTTCTGTTTTCTTTTTCATGCTGAAACTACAGCACTGAAAATTCTTGATTTGAATTCAGGTACTCTGAGGGTAATCATAGTGTCACGTTCTTACACACGTGGTAAGCCAGGAGCTTTCAGAGTGACAAAATGCAGGTTTATCGTGTAATTACAGTTTGTCCTCTATAAGTAAGGAACTAATTTTGCCAAAAAACAAAACGCTGGCCTTGTTTTTGAAAATTAAAGAGTCTTTATGACTTACAGGAAACCTATTTCATTGTCCTAATAATTGCAGTAGTCACTGTAGTTATCAGTTAACTGCTTCCATATATTACAAACAAGAGCAGAAATTGCAGAATCAGCAAAACCGTGTGAGTGCATGTGTGCACACGCATGTGAGCATGCTTACGCACATGTCTAAGATGTCATGTGTGTATGTGTATAAATCTGTATGTGCTGTGCTTAGTTGCTCAGTCGTGTCTGACTCTTCTGTGACCCCATGTACTGTAGCCCGCCAGGCTCCTCTGTCCATAGGATTCTCCAGGCAAGAAAACTGCAGTTGGTTGCCGTGTCCTCCTCTAGGGGATTTTCCCAACACAGGGATCAACCCAGGTCTCCCTCATTGCGGACAGATTCTCTACCATCTGAACCACCAGGGAAGCCCAAGAATGCTGGAGTAGGTAGCCTATCCCTTCTCCAGGGGATCTTCCCGACCCAGGAATCAAACCAGGGTCTCCTGCATTGCAGGTGGATTCCTGATCAGTTGAGCTGCCAGGGAAGCCCATAAATCTGTGTAATTCTGTATAAATCTGAGCTCTAAATACCTATATTGTGATAGTGGTAAATGCTCCCGGCTGCTGTGTGGTGAGTTATTTGGAAGCTATTTTGCTGCGAAACAAAAGCCTTCATGATATTACAAGGTACCAGCATGGAAAGGCCTCAGTGCTTCTAAAGGTGCTCTTCTTTTTATTTTACCCCATATCACTGTAAGCCAGAGTTCCCATCATTTGCTTACCACCTGGAATTCTTTTTTAATAAGAAGCCAATCTTAAAGGGCTAATTATTGAAACAAAACAGGGTTTGTGTTGGATGTTTTCTTTCAATCTAAACATCTTGCTCTTTTTTCATCTAGAGGATAGTTTTAATGTTGGTTAGGTTCTTACTTTTTTTTTTTTCACTTATTTGGCATAGAAATAAAATGTTGATAGTTTTTGAGGATGAGACACCAAGGGCAGGGATCTAGTTGCATGCTCAGTCATATCTGACTCTTTGTGACCACATGGACTGAGGCCACCAGTTTCCTCTATCCATAGGATTCTGCCTCTATCCATAGGATTCTATCATAGGGCTGCCATTTCCTCCTCCAGGGGATCTTCCCCATGCAAGGATCAAACCCTCATCTCCTGTGTTAGCAGGCAGATTCTTTGCTATTGTGCCACCTGGGAAGCCAGGGAACTAGTTATTTAGTTAGTGCCAATAATAAGCAGTATATATGGCTTCTTAATGGATTCATCTTGCCTAAATCCTGCCTAAATAGATTCATTTAGGCTCTAGTATATAATTTTCTTCTATAGCCAGTGGCTCTGCAGCTTCATGTTGCATCAGAATCGCCTGGAAATTAAAAGAAAAGTGTAATGCCCAGAGAGTCAGACTTAATGGGTGTGAGGGGGCCCAGTGCATCCATATTGCTTAAAAGCTCACCAGATAGTTCTGATGATTGGAATATTGAAAACCACGATTCCAGACCCTAGACTACTGGTTTCAAAATCACATTAGATCACCTTGAGACCTTTTTAAAAAAATGCTGGTGCTGAGGCCCCATTTTGAGACCAAATATATCAGACTATCTGGGATGGGGCTAAGACTCTGGGTATTTATTAGAAGTTCTTCAGGCAATTAGAATGTATTCACAAGATTGAAAACTGTTCGTCTACACTGGATTATGTCAATCTTCATGATGTAGATTTTACTAAAGCATCAGTAAGAAAGTACTGTAAAGCCTCCTGTTGCATGCAGTGCAGTGTAGCTTCTAAAATATTCCTTTTTATTTAACACCTTTGCTTTTCTCCAAAGTTCATTTTGCTAAAGATTCATCTCTCTCTTCTTTCTTTCTTCCTCTCCCAGAAGTCCTTTTCCCCTAGTAGCATTTCAAAACACTCTGTCCCATAGCCATGCCTTTTTTTCTCTAAACTGGTTCTCAAATCAAACTCAAGAAAACATCTTGTATTCCTCACTTATACATCAGGAGCCTCAAGTTATCCTCCCAAAATTAGGACTAAATTATTTATGTATTACATTTCAGAAAGCTATAAGACTAGAAGGAAAATGGAACCCTTACACCAGGAGAGATAACTTGTAGATAAAGCTAAAAATACCTGGGGATGGAAGAGGATCCCTCATCCATGAAAATCCATCCAGGAAAAAGCACAGGAGGGTGGGACTGACTGTCTAAAAGATGCCTTTTGCATTTATTCTTGCCTTTCTGTTTTCACCGTCATCCTCAGATCAGGCCCTCTTAATGCTTCCTTCAACAACTCTTAATATCTTTTTAGCTAGATTCCTATTTCTGCACACCTTTGGGCCCTATTCCTGTCATTGCGTTAAGTAAGTACAAATCCAGTGGGTTTTCCAGGTGCAATTAAACTTGAATAGTAATTCTTAAATGTTTTTGGTCATTAATCTCTTTGACGGTTTGAAAACTGCAGTCTCTCTTCTTGAATGCATATTCATATAATTTTGCATAGACTTCCAGAGACTCTTAGAAACTCCAGTATCTGATGGCCCATTGATGAACCTGTGATTCGTGGACTCCACACTAAGGATCTCTGCAATAAGGCCGGTTAGGTCAACTGATTTGAAATGAACTTTGTGTTCAAAAACTTGTATTAAAAAATTCACAGAAAAGGAAAGGTGGGTGATATCAGTATCACATTGTGATACAAATGTGATATACTGTCTGTGACTGTCTATACTTTAGTTCATAAATGTCTGCAAATGTTAAAACCTCAAAGTGGTTGACATAGTTATTTGAGCTATCTATATTTGGATTGATAGATTTTCCACTTTCTTCTTGATTGTCATAATGATGATATGACAATATTATTGTCATATAATGAACAATAATGACTGATATAAAATTTGACACTGCAATTCACTTACCAGTTTACAAAGCACACACACATACATATTCCATTTGATTTACATAAGAAAAGTGAACATCAAAGAAATTAAATGACTTTACTAGAGGTGACACAGTGAGGAGGTGGTTGAACAGGGGCTGGAACTCTGGAATCCTGGCACCTAGACCAGTGCTGATCATTCTCATCCTGTTGTTTAGTATGTTCTCGATTCACATAACTGAAGCGAGAAGTCTGAAGTTTATTCTTTCTGATTCAGTCAAACTTTCACCACTATTATTTGTTCATTTATCCATTCAATAACCTTTATATGAGTGGCTTGCACAGGGCAAGGAGTGTACATCATGACAGATATCAGTGTAAGGAACTAAGTTAAAGTGTGATAATGAGGTGCCACAGGGTTTAAGGCAGGCCTGATAACACTCAGTAAAAAGTCTCAGGAGAAACTTTATGGAGGTGGTGACACTTGGTCTTAGATGCAAATAGTGGAGAGGTGTTGACAAATCTAGGAGGAATGCAGCAATCCAGACAATGGGGAAACCATGGGAAAGGCTCAGAGGTGGCAATCCCAGGGGAAGAGATCATATCTGTTGCGACAGAAGTGGTCTTTGGGAACCCTAGGCAATAAGGTAGGAGAGTAGACTAGATCCTGCAGGTCATGCTGAGCAGTGTGCCCTCAATTCAAGGGCACTGGGGGCTGCAGAGGATCGGAACAGGAAGAAACGTATCCTGCCTTTGCTGTAAAACTTGTTTTGTGATAGTCTAAAATATGGTTTAAGTTGAGGAAGATTCTTTTTTACAGTCTTGTTTTATTTTCATTCATTATCTTGTTTACATTTTCATTCTTAAGGATAGAATCTGAAAGTTAACATTTAGTCCAGGGTTTAAAAAAACTGGAGCCTGTGCCCCTTTACAAAGTCCATTGACAGGCTTCAGGAGGAAACCTGAAGAATCTTCTGAAATCTTAATGAATTTAGATTTGAATAATGAATAATGAATCTTCTAAAATCATATGTAATATGTTGTATATTTGTGTATAGATTCCTCTTTTTTTTCCAAATTGAGATGTTTCATATCTACCGGTTTCTCAAAAGGGTCTGTGATCCCCAAAAGGATCACTTAATGGAAGTAGAAGAGCAATGTTGAATTTGTCCAACATGAGAATAGCACAGAGGCCTGAAGGTGTATGAGTTATTCACTGAAACAGACTGTATTGCTAGTCCTACTGAAAAAAATTTTTTTCGTCAAAAGGGTCAGAAAGCAATGGAGAGATCTAGATGTAGTAATTCCTTCATTTGACAAACATTAAAACCAGGACCCCTACTGGATAGTATGTTCCTCAGTACACCGAGATAGTCCTGGAGTTAAGGAAAATCCTTACAGAAATATTTAAGCCATATCTTCTCTTGTATTGACATCATCAATACATCATATCAGTAAAACTTTGTAATTGGTTCATTCCCTGTTAAAATGGCCATCAGTCCACTAGCCTTATCTCTCTCTACTCATAGCTAGATGATTGTTGAATGACTATTTAAAAGCTTTTTTTCCTTTAGAAATAAGCATGCCTATCCAGTCTGTTTCCAGGTGACAGAAGTCTCTGTTCTGCAATTGGTACATCCAGTTTTGGCACATGTAAAGTCTTACATTTTGAATTCAAAAACTGAAAACATAATTTCTTCAGGGCTACCTTCAATAGAAAGTGCTAATTATTGTCAAGGACAAGCAGAGCCTGTTGACTTGTCTAAAAGATTTAACAAGAAACCAACCTAATTTTACCAAGAAACATCAAGGGCACCAGGGGCTACTAACTATTATCATAAAAATGCACTAACCAGAACTCTCAGCGACATATGGGTTCTGGTTCCAATTTTTAAAAAAATATATTTTAGGGTTAATGAGAAAAATATCTTCCCACTCCCTCCTTTTTCTCCCCACTACACTGGCCTTCCTTGTAGTAAACAACATTCATTGGCAAGGTTGCTAGCGGAAGGGAGGAGAAAGATCTGCCACCTGGGACCGGGGCAAGCTAACTAGTGCTCAGGAGGATTCAACCCCAGGCCAGCCTCATTAACACCTGATTGCAACTGACAGCTGCCCAGGAAAGAGAAAGGGAGTGAAAAATACCACTGTGGTCAGACTGTGGTTAATATTAAAGCAATTTCACTAGAGCTAAGTAACGATATGGCACAGGGAGAGAAAAACCGCTGGTTTAAGAGCTAGTAGCAGAATTTTTTTCTTGAAGGAGAAACATCTTTGTGTTTAAAATCCACTGATGGTTCATTCTAGCTTGGATGGGGTAGGGGGTGGTGGCAGGGCTGGGAGAGTGTTGCTCTCCAAGTGTGGTTGGGATGAGCTTGACTGAGATAAAGGAACAGCTCCAGTGCTTTGCAGAAACGATGCCCACGAAGTGGAAGTCTCAGACAGTGAACAGGGAGGAGAGGGGAGAAAGCTCAAACAAAGTCGGATCCACATGGAGGGAGGCGTGGCCTGGATAGAAGAGAGGGCGGTGGGGAGGGGGTTGACTGAAGGGCTTTTTAGAATAAAACTACTCAATATTTAGCTTTAAGAAATCAGTTGTATAATCACCTTGCTCACTGTTCTTACTCATGTCCCTCAATTGACTACCTAATTGCTTTTTGTACATAGTGCTTTGGGGAATTCAAATGGGCATGAATAGTAAAAGTGTCAGTCAGTCATGTCCAACTCTTCGTGACCTCATGGACTGTAGGCCAAAGGCTCCTCTGTCTGTGGAATTCTCCAAGAGAGAATATTGGAGTGAGTTGCCATTCTCTTCAACAGGGGATCTTCCTGACCCAGGGATGGAACCCAGGTCTCCTGCACTACAGGCAGATTCTTTACCGTCTGAGCCACCATATTCATGTATAAATAAATAGTCATATATTTATTCTCACATTTTCTCCTTCCCTCCATTGAAGCAGGTAGCAGCCTTTGCAGTGATTGGACTCAGAGATGTGGGGACAGTAGATGATTGTAAGGCCACCCTGGTGGCTCAGACAGTAAGGAATCTGCCTGTGATGCGGAGTCAGTGGTTCTTCCTGTCCTTAGGGGAGCTAAAGCCGTTAGAAATGAGTGAGAGAGATGACCAGAGGCCAGCCGCGGGCTCACAGTCATAGAGGACCTGCTGGCGGCAGGACCACAGCGGGCAGGCAGGAAAATACACAGTAGACTTGGGAGTGAGTAGATAAGAGCATGATGATTTTAAGGCGACAAAATTTGTCCGAATTAATCAGGCAGTTGATATTTCAGGCCTTAAACCCTGGAAAAAGATCTGGGCTGGAGACTGAGACTCATGACCATATTGTTCAGTGTTTTTCAAGTTGTGATTCAAGAGCCATCTGTGTACAGTTGTACGTCCCTTCCCCAAGTCCTCTGGGATTGGGACCTAAAATCCCATTTTAATCCCGCTTCTCAGATAATTATCAAGCACACTGAAGTTTGATCATCATGGGGTGGTGGTTTAGTCACTAAGCCATGTTCGACTCTTTGCGACGCCATGGACTGTAGACTGCCAGGCTCCTGTGTCCATGGGATTTCCAAGGCAAGAATACCAGAGTGGATTGCCATTTCCTTCTCCAGGGGATCTTCCCGAACCAGGAATCAAATCCAGGTCTTCTGCATTGCAGGTGGATTCTTTACCAACTGAGCTACGAAATGATCATATAGTAAGATGGTAATTGATGCAATGGGATAGGGCAGTAGAATTCCGAGAAGATGGCCGAAGGAAAGGGCTAAAAAGAAACCAAGTAGGAAAATGAGTGAAGTTTTCCATTAGATTGACAATAAGCTTGTCTCTGAGGACCTGGGTAAATGCTGTTCAAGTAAGGTGAATATGGGAGCTATCAAGTTTATGTGGATTACTTACAGGTAGGCGTGTGTGTGTGTGTGTGTGTGTGTGTGTGTGTGTGTATGTATGTATTAGCCAGGCCATCCTGCTGAGTTGAGATACCTGGTTTTTAAGTTCCAAGGGTCATGTAATCATCAGCAAGCTATTGCTTGTCTGCCCCTTTCTGACTCTTTAAACCAACCTACAATACTTCTTTAAGCCATCACTGAAGCCTCAGAAAAGCAGCAGCTGATCTTTGCATTATCTCCCTGCCTTCTGACCACTCAAGGTGCCAGTATGGTTTTGACTCTTGGCTTTGCCCTCTCACAATCCTTTGGGACATGTTTTCCTTTTGTACCTTTGACTTCATACCTTGAATAGTGATAAGAGGCCCCTGGCCACAGACTCCTGAGTGTGTCATGGGGGCCTTCTTTTATCTGACCTTTGGTTGTAAGCAATCAGCCCCTCCCCTCTGCAGATCTCTTCATCTGGAAAATGATGGTTTTCAAGTAGATTTCCATAAAGTTAAGCATCTTGCTGGAGAGTTTGTTTTCAAATGAAGCATGTTTCTCCTGGATATTAGGAGTTCATCTATGTTTTCATTTAAAAACATTGGAAGGATTTATTGCTGCAATCAAACATGAAATCAGGCTAAATGTCCAGAATTTAACTTTTACTTCCAGGATTCTGAGATCAAGCCCACACTAAGGATTTTACAAACATATTTTTCTCCCCCAATCCTGGGCTTGGTTCTTAAAGTATTCTTTTTTTATACTATGTTAGAAAACAAATTCTAGGGTTGTAGAATAATGACACTAGACTATTTTAAGACTTGTTTGGAACGTATTTAGACAAAACACATTCATTAGCTATTCCATTTTCTTATATAATATTTTTATAAAGTAATGCTAACTATTAAAATGACATAGTCCAATTTTTGGAAAAACAAAAGAAAAAATATTGTCATTTGTAGTTCTAATTGACTTTTAGCAGTTTGATATGCTTCCTTTCAGTATATGAGTGTGTACACATATGTGTGCACATGTGTGCATATACCTATACACTAGTTAAAAATGCATATATGCTCTTGTATAACCCCCTTTTCACTCAGTGTGACAGTCAGCACATCCTCACACCATTCAGTATTCTTTGCAAACACAATTTTTATTGACTGCAAAGGTTTGTGTTTGGCGGTATTTGTGGGATGATATGTGTCCTCTTACACTTATTTTTGAGGAGATTGAAAGGCCATTTTTACAAAAGGACATGTTTCCTACCCCTTCAGACTCAAAAACTTCTTTGTACACCCCATGTACATTCCTAATCCATTCACCTATCTTATACATGAGCATAAGCTCAGCCTTTTCTCCAGATTCACAGAAAACGTTCTTTCCTCTCGTAAGGTTCTCACCTATTGGACTTGGGATCCATTCCAACCTCTTCCTTTTATCACAGGACATAGAAAACTAAACATGACATTTCCCAGATTCCCTTGCAGCTAGTGTTCTAGATAGGAAACTGGCTTTGACAGTGAGCCTGGGGTGAAGGTGGGAGGTCCTGCTGTTGCAATGGGATTCCTGAATGTAGTGAGGATGGTTAGATCCCAGAGCAACAGAGGCCAAGTTAACCACAAGAGCAATAGGCTTGTGGTCACGGCAATAGGAAGCAGAGCCAGGGAGGTGATCAAAATGGTTTTCCCTTCAGAGATCTTTGGTAGTAGATAGCAGATCATTTATCTCTAGCATTGAAATATACGGGCAACTTTCTAAGGCCTGGTTTGTATACTTGGTGAAAGTTTAGGCCTGGTGACTGTTCATCAGAGGATGCTCAAATCCCCACCAGCGTTTTCCCTATCTGAGCCACTTCACGATCTCTAAACCCCTAACTGCCGGAGAGACTGCATTCCTTTAAAAAAGCTCCTACCTGGTAATTCCCTGGTTGTCCAGTGGTTAGGGCTTTGCACTTCCATTGCCTGGGCCTGGGTTAGATCCCTGGTTGGGGAACTAAGATCCCACAGGCTGCACAGCATGGCTGAAAATAAATAAATATATATTTAAAAAATAATCTCCCACAACATTACCACCTATATGTATCATAAATTTTCTTAGCCACCCTTAAAGAGTTCTGCCGTGACCTACCAAGGTGCTTGTGCAACAGGGAAAGAAGGATACCAGATTTGAAAGTAATTCTAGATATTGTCTTTGAATCGAATCCCATGAGTGTGAGCTCATTACTTTTCTTCTTGCAGTAAGAGGAGTTTCTTGGTTGGAAGCAGTGTTGTAGGGCACCACAAGCATCTGTGTACAGAGTTTCCTGGGGACCCTGGGAACAGGCCCACTGGTCAGACTGGGAGATGTGGGATTTTAGTGACATAAGAGAGTTTTCATTAGAGATCCTGAATTTATTTTTCTAATTCCTGAATGCATAATCTGGCAATTGAAAACAATCCCACATTTATTCTCTGACTTCTTGGATGAGGGCTACTAGGGAAAGGTCTACATGGGAGCCCCACTCCAAAGCAGTACCACATCCTAGGAGGAGTAACAGAATTAATGACCCTACCAAGGACCTGGAAAATAAGTGGGAATTGATTGCAATCATTTCCCTATTTAGCCTCTTCTATTTGGCCTGAGCAGAAGTGCTGGAGGTTGAGGAGGAGAGCTGGATTTTAGGAAACTTAACTGGTAGTGGCTCTAACTGCAGTTGCTGTTATGGATGTGATCTGTTTTTATGGAGCAAATCTACATAGTCCCTGGAGCTTCATCTGTAGACGTCAATCTGGCAAACACTTTTTTCATAACTAATAAGCAGACACCACTCAACACAGTTTGCTTTAATCCAGCAGCTATATACCCTTATAACATCCTGTTGGCTGCCTTAATCTAATATGTAGAGATCTTGATAACTGCCTCATCCCATAGGACACTCTGTACCACTATACTGATATGGCCAAAAGTACCAAGTACCCCAAATATCTTGACAAAACACATATGTGCCAGAGAACGAATGATAAATCTCATGAAAATTCAGAGACCTCAGTGAATATCAGTGAAGATTCTAGGGATTTGTGAGACATTCAAGATATCTCCTTCAAGGTGAAAAATTATCTGTAGCATGTTACATTCTCTGACATTAAGAAAGAGGCACAATGCTCCAACCTCCTGCCAAGTAACCCCTAAAGTTTCTGGTCTTGAGTGTGACTCAAAGCCAGAAAGATTCTGTAACTGGCACTGGTTCAAGTTGGAATTCAAGCAGCTCTTCTACCTGGACATCATGGCCTAATGGTCCAAAGGTGGTCTTGCTTCTGAACAGGGAACTCATTTTACTGCAGAAGATAGGCAATAAGCACATACATGTGGGGTTCACTGGTCTTGCTGTGAACCCTTTCACCCAGGAAAAGCTGACCTTAAAAATGGTAGCATGGTCTTTAGAAAATCCAGCTATGGTGAAAGCTGCAAACCAATACTTTTACAGTTTGGAGGGCTGTCTTCCAAGATGTTCCATATACTTTGAATGAGCAATTAATATTTGGTGCTGTCCACTCATAACCAGACTTCATGAGTGCAGAACCAAGGCAAGGAAGTAGGAGAGTTCTCACTATTCACCTAATGAATGACACACACAACATTTAAAATTTTTTTTCAATTGAAGGTTCTTTGAAGGATCTATGTTTAATTGAAGGATCATTGCTTTACAATATTGTGTTGGTTTCTGCCATATGTCAACATGAATCAGCCGTAGGTATACATGTGTCCCCTCCCTCTTGAACCTCCCTCCCACCTCCCACCCCGTCCCAGCCCTCTAGGTTGTCACAGAGCCATGGGCTGAGTTCCCTGAGTGATACAGCAAATTTCCACTGGCCATCCACTTTACATACGGTAGAGTGTATGTTTCCATGCCACTCTCTCCACTTGTCCCACACTCCCCTTCCTCCTGCCATACTCAAAGATAAGCTCAAAATGGATTTAAGACCTAAATGTAAGGCCAGAATCTATAAAACTCTTAGAGGAAAACATAGGCAGAACACTGTATGACATAAATCACAAGATCCTCTATGAGCCACCTCCTAGAATAATGGAAATAAAAACACACAGACAACATTTTTTTATTTTCCATATTTTTTCAGACACCATCGGTGCCCTCACATCCCCTTGGCCTGCTGTGGAGGTTGCTGGCAATAACCACAAGTGCCGGAAATTAATGCCCCAGGAGGTCTGGATAAATAATTTGTCTTCCTCACTCCTCGGTGGGATAATTCTGAGATATGTTCCACAGTCCCTCCACTGGCTTGCAGTGGGCTTTGGGTTTTATGTCAAACCTTTTTTCACTTTGCATATATTTAAAACATATTCTTGTGTTTTGTTCGCATGCTATTACTGTTTGATTTCACTTTTACATCTTTGATAGGTGTGAAATTTTTATAGTATAAAATGTTGGAGATATATAATACAATTTTCAGATGACTATCCAGTTGCCACAGCACCATTTATCAAATAACCTATCATTCTGTCACTGCTCTGAATCACTACCTTTATCGTAGTCTCAATTCCTGTGTGGGTTCTGGCCTGTTTCTGTGCTTTCTGGTCTGTCTGATTTGTCTGTCAATTCATGCGATAGTACTTTAAAAAATTATTGTTACTTTTAAATGTGTTGCAATATCTTTATAGATATAGACAAATGACTTTCCAGTGCTCTCACTTTTCAAACTGTTCTTGGCTATTGTTATTTATTACTTTTCCATATTTTTTTTTTTCTTTTTGAGTCATTTTGATTGGTTGCCTCCCAAAAATCTAGTTGGTGTTCTCTTTGGGTGTCAATTAACTCAGTAAGATTCTTTTTCTTTTCTTTTGTATTCTATTTGGATATAACTTACATATACTAAATCCATTCCTTTTGGAAAGGATTCATGAGAATGAATTGGACAGGATTCATTCATGAGAATGGAATAAGGCAACTAGGTTTTTTGGTTTGTAATTTTGCCAAATCGCTCTCTGCAATAATTTTCATATTTTTGGTAAATAATAAAGGTTCAAGAAACTTAGAAATGTGTGGAGCCAGAAGATCACATATTAGAACAGAAGAAGTTAGTAGCTGTGTCAATTTCCAGCTAGTTAGCCTTTTCCTCTCTTGTTGTTGTTTAGTCGTTAAGTCATGTCCAACTCTTTGTGACCCCACGGACCGTAGCCCACCAGGCTCCTCTGTTCATGGGATTTTCCAGGTAAGAATACTGGAGTGTGTTGCCAGTTCCTTCTCCAGGGGATTGACCCAACTCAGGGGTAAAACCTGTGTCTCCTGCATTGTCAGGTGGATTCTGTACCACTAAGCCATGGGGGAAGCGCCTCTTATCCTTAGTACTCACATTTATTAAATGGGGATAATAGTAATAACTTCTTAGAGTTATTATGAAGTTAAATGAGATGAAGTCAATTAAATTAGTACAGGGTCTCTGGGGAGACAGCATTTATGGCTCCAGTTTTTTATTTCTTCACATATTCAGATTCTTTCCTTTGAGTGCCTCTCTCCTGCTCTGCACCTGGATTCAGCCATACAACTTACTTTGGCCAATAGGATGTTAGCAGACATGATGAAAGCAGAGGCTTGTAAAGCACCTGGACATTGGGACTTGCTCCTGACACACAGGAGGTGCTTTAAAGTTGTTTACATAGTAGCCCTTTGGATATCAAAATTCATTTTTATTTAAATCACAGAGGTAGTTTTTCATCTGTCTATTCTTCCCTGCATTTATAGCTTACTCTTTAAAGTGCCTGTCAAATGTAATGTGCTTATTTAGCAATTTAACATATTTCAAATTGCTTCTATACTGTATCTTGTCCTTTTCATGGCATAGAATTTTAGTTATATTTAGTATACAGGTTGTTTGCATTTCATTTGGGCTTCTGGTGGAGGGTGTAGAAGAGAAACAAGGCACAGAGCCCTCCCTTCAATAACACAAATTCAAAGGATAAGAACAAATTTAATGATAAATGGTATATAAGGGTGTTGAGAGGAAACTGGGGATTCAAGGAGTTGGAGTCAAGTAGGTTAAGTCGTGATATTTTAAGCATGCTGTTAAGACTTTCCTATCGAAAAGGATAGGCTAGGAAGAAGTAAGTAGTAATCTATTTGCCTCACTTTTATGGTGGCCTCACAGTATGGCGTTCGGGTTGTGAAGTGAACATTGCACCTTGACCCTTTATTCGCCTCTTCAGCAGACAGCTTCATGGTCTCCCACCTCGCGATGCAGTCATGTCAGAGGTGAGCTGCAGGGTTTTTGTTGTGTATCTTGAAATAATAGGTTGGGTGGAGCAGTAGAGAAACATCTGCTCTAACGTTGCTCTGATTCCATTTAGAACTCTCTAGCAGTTCTCAGTTTTGTTTTTTCACCTGAGTCGAAGAAAAGGCCACCCAATTGCCAAAATTTACCCAGCTTACAGAATGAATGGAGCCGACCCTGAACATAGGCCCTCAGTTTCATGGGCACTGAGAGTGAAAATCAGGCCCTGACTCCTCCAGCAGCTGCTGAGGAAGAGCTGGTGCTGGTTTCTGGTTTGACCTTTAACTGGGAAGCCTGAATTACAACTCCCTGATGAATGCATTCTCAGGGCTCTCTACCAACTATTATTTCTGAACAGAGTATGTTCATAAGCAAAAGCAAAATCATTGTGCCGGGAGCAACACCAACTGACCTGGTGGCCGTTTGAAGAAAGAGGGGAGGAAGAATCCCGCTTTCCGCCAGCCATCCATGTTGCCCGTTGTTTCCTGACACACACGTGTTGGTCTTTCTCATTCACCTCCATCACAGCCTGTACAGTTCAACTTTATGTTCTGGAAAAAAATAAAGAAGGTCTGTGTTTCTGGCCTGATGTCCAGGGAGAGAGGCAGCTCCAGGCTGAGATAATTGAAGGACCGACTAAAAGGTCTGCATTCCTGACCAGAGCCTTCATTTCATAGATTCAAGAAGTCTTTGTTCTGGAAGGAGCCTTGAAAGAATCTCTTCTGGATATTTTCAATTGACTTTTGCTCAGAAATCAGACCAAATCTTAGGTAAATAAAGTATTAAAACAAAGAAAAACAGAATTGCTTTAGTTGAAAAGCAGAGTGGTGGACTGTACATGAGTGTAGAGAAGAGCCATGGTTCAACGGGAAGCAGAGTTAGAAAACAACAAATGGTGCCCAGGTTCTGTTTTTCAGAGAAAGACAGAGGTGAATGACTGGTCTGCAAAGAGATAACATATTTCCCCACCATCTGAAAGTTGGGTACCTCTGTTAAACCTTTTATTAACAGCAACCGAAGTGGTGTAAAGTGAAGAAGCGGTTACCTTTGTATATGTCTTGCTAACAGATGCCGAAAGTAAGAGGAGATAAAGCACAGATGCCCACAGACACAGTTCAAAGCTCTCGTGGCTTGATGCTGAGATGCTGAGCCTGGAGAAGGAGCTTGGCGGGTGTTGTTCCTGCTTGGGAGGTGGATGGTGGGGTGCACACTGCCTCTGTAACGGCTGCTGCAAAACCAAAGCTGAAACTATTTTCACTTTTCATCTGTTTGCCTGAAAGTGAAAATTCTCTTTGGATTTTTTTCCCGTAGCAAAAGCAGGTGCTAATGTAGGCCTTTTGTAAAAGTAGAGTGGTGTATAGTGAACTTTGAAAAGCAGGGGATACCTGTATTGAGGAGGGAGTGACAGAACAGAAACTAGAACTTGAATATCCTGACTTTCAGTACAGTGCACTTTGAAGAAGTGTAAAGAATCAGTGAGAAATTTGGTGCCCAGCGTTATCAAAACGAGCATTACCAACGGGAGCGTGTAAAGAGATAATATGTGAATTCTGGAATGTAACAGCACTATAGTGGGACCTGAGTCATTTGGCACACTATTTTATAAGAAAATTCTAGAACTTTTCTTTGGTGTGTTAATAATATAAGTAAATTTTAAATTCAACTTAGAAATTAAATTAAAAAAATAATCCTTTGCCCCAGTCCCAAGCTCCTCACTGAAGATCACTGCCAACAGTTGGATCATCCAAGCATTTTTTTTTATGACCACACATCCACATTTATACCCACATATATGACTATGGTGTTTGTTGTTATTTACATAGAAATAGTGCATATACTGCTATGGAACTTTAGAAAATAAAGCAGCTATCATCCTTCCAGGTGAGTACTCTCTCACGTACGTTTCAGCTGCTTTGTTTGTGTGGTGTGACTCTTGTTGTTTAGTTGCTCAGTCATGTCTCTTTGCTACCCGTGAACTGTAACCCACCATCTCTTCTGTCCATGGGCTTTCCCAGGCAAGAATACTGGAGAGAGTTGCCATTTCCTTCCCCAGGGGATCTTCCCGAGCCAGGGATGGAGCTCGTGTCTCCAGCTTGGCAGGCAGGTTCTTTACCACTGAACCATCTGGGAAGCCCCATGATGTGGCTGTACCCTGATGCATTT
The DNA here is from genome assembly GCF_963930625.1 of Muntiacus reevesi. NCBI lineage: Eukaryota > Metazoa > Chordata > Mammalia > Artiodactyla > Cervidae > Muntiacus > Muntiacus reevesi. The sequence continues at coordinate 41,600,055 of NC_089268.1, forward strand.
ATCCATTCTTCTGCTGGTGAACATTGAGATTGTTTCTAAGACTTCATCATTTGAATGCTACAATTAAGATTTTTGAACATAACAGGCTTTCCACTTTTGTACATTTTTGTGCCAGATAGATCCTTGGGAGAATTGTTATGTTCAAAAGACACTTAAATTTTTGATAAGTGTTGCCAAATAACTCTACAGAGAACTGAGGCCAGTTGACTCTCCCAGTTTATACTGACGACTGGCAGTACCCTTTGCCAGCAGTAACACTAAATATTAATCTGATTAACCTTGCCAGAACGATAAAGAGAACGTCTGCACATCTTTGGTTTGTAAGGTTAAGCTTCCCCTGTGCTTATTTGTCATTTGTGCTCTTCTCTGAGGGATTTTTTCCCCCCGTATAAATTAGGTTGTTTGCCATTTGCTTATTCAGTGCCAGGAGCTTCTCATGCAGTTGTAATACTAACCCTTTGATTATATATGTTGCAAATATCTTCTCCAGGTCTGCTGTTTGTCACATAATTGCGTTTAGGCAGTTTCTTGTCATATAGTGGTTTTAAAATATGAAGTCAAGGGTGCCAATCTTTTCCTTTATAGGGAAGCTCACATTTCTAATACTCTTTCAATATAAATTATTCGTCCCCTAGTCACTCCTGGAATAACTGCAGCAGTGATACACTTTTCATTGGAAATAAATCATTCTAAATTTAAAATGCAAATTTAAACTTGCTGCTGATGTCTTTAACTAACAAAATCAATCTTTACAGCAGAAAATAAAATTCTCCTCTTAAATTATGTACAGATCAGAGAAATCTCTAGAAGGCTCAGATAAATGGCGAGTATTTCAAATTGGAAACTGTGACATGATTGGAAATCTCCTGTTAAAAAGCCCAAGCAGACAGTTTTAAAAATTTCAGCCTCTTAACAGGATGTTCATGTCTCTCAGTACCTATTGTTTTTGTCAGCTCAAGTCTTGCTGCTAGGATTCAAGATATTATAGGTGATTGCTAACATATAAATGATTGTTAAGACTTAATAAGCAATTAATACCTTTGGATGAGCCTATCAGTCATTTGAGGAAGTAGGACTCAGGAAGATTAAATTTTATTATATGTGATAAAGCTGGTACAGGTTTATCACTGCTGCTATGGAAAAATTGAGGCCTTCATGGAATTTCCTATACCCTGAAAGCCAGCATTGACTAAAGATTCAGGGCACACAAAGGAGATGTGTGTGTGGAGGAGGAAGGGGGTAGTAGGTGGTGGGGGAAAGAGAAGGGAAAAATAGGTGAAGACTGAGAAAAAACCTTGAGAAATTATTTTGCACTTGTAGATGATGTTGCATGGTTACTTATTTCTCTGTGGCACTGTGAGGGTCAGTATCCCATCTCTAATGACACATGATAAGTATTCAGTGATTATTTGCCGCTTATTTTCACGTAAATTTTGCTTCTGTATTCACTGTATTACCAGTAATAGTGGTGAACTTGGTTCTTTGAGGCTGAAACAATGATACTCACTAGGGTGATCAACATTAACAATTATCTTTGAATTTGAGCATTACTGTGCTCAGGTACTATACAACGGTTTGGCGTAAAAATGGAAGGAAGGTTTGCTATTTGTGCTTGGACCCCAATGCCCTTTTTAAAACTTAATTCAGAGATTTTGAGAACAGTGAGGGTTTTCTGTCCCCGTGGAGCTTATCAGTTATGACAGGGATCAGCAGGGACTCTCTCTCCATCTTGTTGCCTCAAGAAAGATGGAAATGAAGACTGTATCAGGACTAAAAGTGTTATCTAAAATCAGGTGAAATAAATTGGCAGACAAATAAGTAGCATGTTGTCACCTTTCCTTTGCAGTGTATCCTAGAAGGATGCAAGGATGTATACATAAAGATACAATATATAATTAGCAAGCCTGGGTATTTAGAGTCTTTATGTGAAAAGGATCCAGAAAGCTGAAAAGGGATTCAGTAGGAAATAACAGCTCAATGCTATGCTGAAATTGGTGTGGTAACTCCAGTGAGGTCATAATATTTCAGAGTATTTACTTGGGAGCCAGACCCCCTCGCTAACTCTGCCTCTTGCCAGCTTTGACTGTGGCCATGTGTTGGTATTACTTTTAGCTGTTGTTTAGTCACTCAATTGTGTCTGACTCATTGCAACTCCATGAACTGTAGCCCACCAGGCGGCTCCTTCTGTGAGACTTTCCAGGCAAGAATACTGGAGTGGGTTGCCACTTCCTTCTGATTATAGGTGGGTGCTTTAGAGCCAAAAATGTCTTGAGTGTCAAAGAATCCCTTCTCTCCAGTAGAGCTCCCAGTGAAGAAACATTCTTGGTCCCTAACTTACAGCTCTGAAGTAGACACCTCAAAAGTCAGATGTCAGGGACTTCCCTGGCAGTCTAGTGGTTAAGACTCCAAGTTTCCAGTTCAGTAGTTGCAGGTTTGATCCCTTGTCTGGGGAACTAAGATCCTGCATGCCGCACAAGGCCGGAAACAGAGGTCGGGTGTCTACAGGACACAGGAGAAGACAAACCAGTGATTTGTGCTCAGATGGTCTTTGTCTGGTGCCTGCTCGCTGCACCGGGCACTGCTGTGGTGTAACTGTGCCCCACACTGTTAGCTGTGCTGTGCTCAGTTGTGTTTGACTCTCTGCGACCCCATGGATTGTAGCCTGTCAGGCTCCTCTGTCCATGGGATTTTGGGGGCAAGAATACTGGAGTGGTTGCCACTTCCTACTCCAAGGGATCTTCCCAACCCAGGGGCAGAACTCATGTCTCTTGCCTCTCTCCCATTGGCAGGCAAATTCTTTACTACTGCATCACCTGGGTTGCACCCTCTCCCACACTATTAGAGCTAAGTATAAGAAAAACATTCCCTGATTTGCAGTCATTCAGGTCTGCCATCGTGGCTTAAATACCCCAGAGAAGCAAGAATAAGGGGCGATAATCACAAGCCAAAATTTAACGTCTTTTATCTAACAATAATCAACTCCTTGGTATATACAACTTTCAGGAAAATCAAAATTGTAAAACAATTTAGAATGCAGAGAGACTTACAGGAGATTTTCTTGTATTACAAAAATACTCGTTACAGAATTCCTTTAAGTAGCAAGTTATTCTAGCCCATCAAAAAGTGTTAAATTACCCAAATTTATTATTATAGCTTTCTTTAATATTCCTGAGCTTATGTGAAATTTTTCTTCAATTTTATTACTAAAGAATAACTCAAATTTCAGATCTTTTAATCTAGAATAAATAATGGCAATGTTCATATATAGTATATATTTACAGTGCTTTATATTCTCCTTTCCATGCCTATGGACCAATTTCCAAATAAATATGTGACATAAAGACAAGGCTTCTGGTTACCTCTGACCCAGCCCATTTGTGCTCTCTGCATGACTGACAGATTCATTGCCAAGTATCTGCAGTCCCTCACAGACATGTCAGTAGAGATGGCTGTGATCACCTAATTAGAGTAGGATCAAGGTGGGGAAGCCCATGCTGGTCACCCAGGAGTCCTGTGATCAGCTATTATCAAAGTCCCCAGGCTTTCTCTTCTGATGAAAATGTCAACCTCAGTAAGAAGTGTCTGCTATAACCTCTCAAAACACAGAGGACAGAGAAATTTAGAGGAAGGTTTTTTAAAAATTTAAACAAGGATGATCCATTATGAGCATCACTAAGGATCTTGCATGTGTCTATGAACTTTTATATCTATTCCTCTTCACTTCTCTCACCTCTTTACTCCCAGAGGTCATCCAATGAGACAATTACCAGTTCTGTTACCACTCCTGCCACATCTCCCCTAGCAAAAGTGTGAACAGAATCCAGAAAATAGCTGCACAGATTTCAGAGTATGGCTACCTTTTCCTACTAGCCTTCCTCAATAGATACTATTAAGCTCATTTCTATTCTTCCTTATCTAAACCATTCTCCACTGGTACATGCAGTCAGATAAACCTCATGTTGGCATATAAATGACTCATATTATGATGGAGGATGCATCATGAAACTGCAGCATCCTATTTTCCTGGGAAGGAAAGTGTTCTGGATATACCACAGCAGGTGAGAAGAAGAGGCAGTAGGGAAGTCTGACTGCTTGACAAACAATTTGATGAGAAAATTTGTCTTGAAGTGTCTCTTTGGAACTAAGTAAGAAAAGAGGTATCCAAGATTTGAAAGGGATTTATTAAATTTTATTATATCTGATCATATATGTTCAATATTTTCCCAAGCAGAGCTCATCTTAGGCTTTATAGTTTACAGTAAACGCATCTCAATACAGATTCATTCATTCTGCACTGAAAAATAGACATCATATGTGTTGGATGGTCATTTCATCTCATTGTTTATTGTATTCATGTCATTCACCTATTCATTCATTCAAAGAATGTTCTATCCATGGATTAGGTTTGTTAAAGCAATAATACAGAGCAAAAGCAGCAGGAGAAAGGTTTGCATCATTGGTGTCTAGAAAGCTCAGGTACAAGCTTTTGTGTCATTTCCCTTCTGGGGCTACACTGGCATACTCTCTCTAGCAGTGAAACATAGGGACACATGTGTGGTAGCCCAAGGTCAAGGTCAAGGCACTGGCCAATTTGGTGTCTGGTGAGAATTTCCTGGTTCTGAAACAACCATCTTCTTTCTGTGTCCTCACATGGCAGAGGGGCAAGAGAGCTGTCTTGGGTCTCCTTTTTAAGGGCACTAATCCAGACCATTAGGGCTCCACCCATATGACCTAATCACCTCCCAAAGGCTCTACTCTTTATTACCATTCCATTAGTGATTAGGATTTCAGCATATGGACTTGTGGTGGGTGACACAAACATTCAGTCCATAGCCCAGATTCAAGTGTCTGGCCATTAGTATTAAAAAATTCTCTCCAAGTGACTGTAACATGCAGTTAGAGCTAAGAGCCCCTGTGCAGGAACTGAGGGGCCATTGGCAGTTTTTGCGCAGTGGAGAAACGTATTAGAACTGATGCTCCAGGGAGCTGATGCCCAGGAGCCTGGGTGGCCTGGAAGGAGGAGTCTGTTGGGAGTCTCTCTCAATAGTACAGTCATGAGGATGTGATGAAGGTCTGCACTGACATCTGTGTTCAGTTTGAGCCTAAACTGTGGTGAAGAACACAATTCTCTGTGTTTGTGCTCACCATGTGCCCCAGGGGACATCCTGCACCCTGCTTCCTGAACAGTGACCTGCTCCCTAACCTAAATAGCACAGAAAACCAGGAGTGGGGAAACAACAAGCCTTGAAAAATGATCCTTTCTCTACTTAGCAATGCTGATGTTATTTTTAACAACTGCTAGTGCTCATTTGGGAAGAATAACTCAACCAATGCCCTGAACTTTTCCAGTACAGATCCAACCTAATCATTAGTTTCCTCCTTCCAAATTCACTCTCAACCTGAGTGCACAAAAGGAAAATTCCCAGCCAAGTGAAACAGAGTTAATTCCAAAGCCACGTCAGCCACTACCCACTCGTTCTTTGTGCTGTTCATCAGCTCAGAGGGTGCCCCTTCATCAAGCAACTTTCCAATGACAACCCCAGAGGACTCCTGTGGGATGGACATGGAACAGTCACCAATTCACAGAACTCATCCTGTGATTCTGTGTTCTGTTCCTCTGAAGCCAGCTCTGGTATTAGAACTGTATGTGCCAAAAAACTACCAGTGTTTTTCTACCTATTACACAGACAAACCCAAAGTCTTTATCTCAGCTTTGTTGTTGCTTAGTCACTAAGTCTTGTCTGACTCTTATGTGACCTCATGGACTGTAACCCACCAGGCTTCTCTGTCCTTGGGATTTCCCAGGCAAGAATACCAGAGCACGTTGCTATTTCCTTCTCCAAGAGGTCTTCCTAACCCAGGGATTGAATCCACATCTCCTGCATTGGTAGGTGGAGTCTTTACCAGTGATCCACTAGGGAAGCCCTTTATTTCAGCATACAAGGTCCTTAAAAAAACTGCCCCTCCAACTCCTGCATTCTCTCTGGCCTCATCTTGGCACACTGCCCTCACCTCCAATCCACACTCCCCTGGAATCTACACTCCAAGTGAAGTAACTAATATTCTCCTTTGGGTTTATTTTTTGCCTTCCTGATTTTTATTCATTGCTTATGTCTCTGTTTAGCTATCATTTCTTTCAGGCAGTCTTCTCTGATTCCTTAAAACTTCATCAAGTAGCCCACCAGTATTATCTCGTGCTTCTGTAACACTTGGGACATGAACTTTTCTGGATTGACATGAGCTTGTGTCTCCTATGAGGGCAGGGTGTCTTTTCCATATTGTATCCTTGGTCCCTAGCCTGGTGCCTGGCTAATGGTGTGCTGTGCTTAGCCGCTCAGTCGTGTCTGACTCTGCAACTCCATAGACTGCAGCCCGCCAGGCTCCTCTGTCCTTGGGGATTCTCCAGGCAAGAATACTGGAGTGGGTTGCAATGTCCTCCTCCAGGGGATCTTCCCAGCCCAGGGATCAAACCCAGGTCTCCCACGTTGCAGGCAGATTCTTTACCATCTGAGCCACCAGAGAAGCCTGACTACTGGTAGAAAATAACAAATATTTGTAGAATAAATTAATACAATATACTCTTACTAGTTTTGTTACAGCATTCCTACATACTCTGTAGGGATCACTATCTGAATTTAGGAAAACGATACCTAAGTGGCACTGTACAAATTCACCTCAAAACTATTCTTCATTCCAGTGGAAATGGATTGTAGAAATGGTGAAATTGTTGCTTACCAGTGAAATTACTGTTCTCCAAAATAAATGGGTTGGCTTGGTATTGGGGAGACCTTTTTCTTTTTCATGATTAAGGCCTGTGGTGGTCATCATGAGAGATGTAGGCAGTATAGAGCTCCTCATTTAAAAATTCAAAAGCAAAAGAACATTAAGCAAAATTTCATTATTTTTGTGATAGCAATAGCCTAGAAATCTTGAGGGGGCAAAAAGTCACACACAGTAACATGAAAAGGCAATCTGCTGGGTTTTTTTAAAGAAATGGCAGAAAAATAATAGTGATGAAAAATGACCACACTATATCAAATCCTTGGAGAATGACTTTTTATCATTCATTACAACTGCTATGGGGCTTGGGCTCATACTTTTAAAATCTAACTAAAATATTTAGCTTTCCAAGGAGAAACAGTCTCTCATTTTCTTCCCTGTACTATACGTTTTCTTCCCTTACTATACCAAAAGAGTATGTGTCAACTGAAAACTGGATTAAAATGAAACATCAAACAGTGAGTTATACTTGCCTATAACGCTATGGTCATTTACTAAACCATGGACATTAACTATTTTGGAATTTTTAAATTCCTGTTATGAAATGTCATTTTTCCCATGCAGAGGGAGTACATTTTGATGTGGAAAAATAAAAGAATACCTTTTTTATTTATAGGAAAATGCAAAGATTTCTAATAAAATGAACTAAAAACTGCTATGCAGTATTTAAGATGATTTATATAGACTTTTATTATAGCACACACATTTTCAGATAAAGTAATTGCTTATACTACATTTTCTTGACTCTTTCAGAATGTAAATAACAATATTAGACTATATACATAATAATGACTAAATTGTGCATTCAACTAATAGAAATGAAACTCAATTTCTAAAATGCTCCAGCAATGTGACTTTCCAATGTGAGTACTTTCCTTAAGTAAAATATTTTGCTTTTTTTTTTTTGGGAACTTCATGAGCTAACAGTTTTAAAGGACAACTAGTCAAGATCAAGATATCTAACCCATTAGACCAGAATACTTGCATCCTATGCATGATTCATATGTCATGTTAGGACCTGCACATAAAGCATCTTTGTGGTTGCATGGTTTCAATTACACTGGACAGAACTTCTGCACCTCTCTTTGGTGGGTGGTGTAAACATTCCCATCTGATCATAATGTCCTCCAAATCATCTATGTTTTCACAAATGGCTGGATTTCCTTCTGTTTTTAAGGTCGAGCAGTATTCCATTGTATGTATATACCACATTTTCTTTATCCAGTCATAAAACTAGACTTTTTAAATACATTTGCCTATTTTTTTTTGCCTATTCTTTTAAAACTTTATATAAATGGAAATCTTCATTGTGCTTTATTTTGTGTCTTTGTGCTTTATATAAATGGAAATCTTCATTATACTTTATTTTGTTCAATGTTTTGTTTCTTAATTTTATGTTTGTTAATTATATATTTGTTTCTTAATAATATATTTTGGATGAGTTAGTTGTCAGTATTTCAAATACTTTTCTCACTCTATAGCTTGTTTTTTACTCTGTTAATAGTCACTTTTGGAAAGCACATATTCTAATTTTAAAGTATTGAAATTTATTTGTATTCTTTTATGTCTCATTTTAAAAGTTGGAGGGATGTTGATTTGATTTTGTAATACACAGTTTAAAAAGAAGAATTCCATGGACAGAGGAGCATGGTGGGCTACAGTCCATGGGGTCGCAAAAAGTCGGACACAACTGAGTGACTAACACACACGTACACACACAATATATTTACAATAATTGTCTTTCAATCCTTCAACAAAATATACCCTTCTGCTTATCTATATCTTTAATATCTCCCAATAACATTTTATAGTTTTTTGAGTAGAAGTCTTACACATCTTTTGAATCTAAAGCATCAGAATATGAGAGGATTTGACACCTGAATAGGCATCTATAACACTTTGGAAGCAGTTAACATAATTATCAGTAAAAATAATTTTCCTGATTTATTCTTAGTTTTAAAATAAACACAATTAAAAATAGTAAACTTAAATCTTAAAAATATTATTCAAATGCTATAAAATATTTCATGCATGAGGTAAAACTTTTCATTGCCAAACAAAATTACACTTTGCAGTCTGCACTGTTTCATTGTTTTTTAAATTTTAAAAACAGATTAAAAACTCTGAAAGGTTACATGAAATAACAGATTCAAAGCAACTCAAGTTCTATTTCTTTGTCTTTACTATCACGGGCTCTCATATTCTTTATTTTGAATCTACTGCTTAAATCAAGGAGTGGGTGGTTTCCTAAGGGTAGCAAACTCTATGCCCAAAGAGAGCTCAATAGATTCTGAGAAGGAACGGACTTATTCCCAAAATGAAATATGTCTAGCTGAATATTCATGTAGAGTTCTTATCTTTTTCTCATTCAGTTGTAGGAATTCTGTTTGTATGCTGAATATAGCACAGATCTTCTGCTTTTTCAGCTGCCTTTAACTCTTTAGTTGTATCTTTCAAAGGACATATGCTCCTATTTTTGATGAAGCCCAGCGTAGTCCCCTTTTTACGGTTATACTATTGGCATTTAGTTTAAGAAATCTCTGTATCTATCATCTTCTAAAAACTTTATTGTTGTACTTTTACCTTAAGTTTAGTTCAGTCGCTCAGTCATGTCCAACTCTTTGTGACCCCATGGACTGCAACACGCCAGACCTCCCTGTCCATCACTAACTCCTGGAGCTTGCTCAGACTCATGTCCGTCGAGTCAGTGATGCCATCCAACCATCATTCTCTGTTGTCCCCTTCTCCCCCGGCCTTCAGTCTTTCCCAGCTTCAGGGTCTTTTCTAATGAGCCAGTTCTTTGCATCAGGTGGTCAGTGTTGGAGTTTCAGCTTCAGCTGAGAAAAAAAAAACAAAACACCTTTTACTTTTACTTTAGTTAACAATCTATCTGGAATGGGTTTTTGTTTGCGACATGAGATAGAGGTCACATTTTTTTTCTGTGTGGACCTCAACTGACCCAGCATTATTTATTGAAAAGATCATCCTTTTTCCACTCTTCTGTGGTGTCAGCATTGTGAAAAATCAAGTGAATGGTCACAAATACACATAAACTGTTCCAGGACTCTCTTCTGTTCCACTGGGTTGTCTACCACTGTAACAATTCCACACCGTCTCTCAATAACTGGTAGAGCCAGTTATTCTATTTTGTACTTCTTTAGGCTTTCCTTGACTGCTTGTGGCCCTCAGCATTCATGAGTGATAGTTGCTCTGTCATGCCTGACTCTTTGCAACCCCATGGACTGTAGCCTGCCAGGCTCCTCTGTCCATGGAATTTTCCAGGCAAGATTACTGGAGTGGGTTGCCATTTCCTTCTCCATCAACATTCATAAATAAACTTCAGAATCAGTGGGTTAGTTTTTTCTTTTAATAAAAACAAAAGGAAATGAAACAAGCCTTGTAAGGCTTTTGATTGGAATTGCTTTGAATCTTCTTTCTTTTCATGAATTTTCTTTCATGAAAAGAACAAGTGAATTTTACCTCTGGGTTTGGGAAGAAAGATGTTTATTTTATTTTTCCAAAATCCTGAGAGCTGTACAGCAATGACAAATAGTAATCTAATGATCTCTTATTTTAAATATTTATTTTTTAAGCAAAACAGTTTATTCACACAGATAATATGTCAGGTTTGAAAGGTTTCTGGTAAACTTCTTAAATGAATTGTCTTCCTAAAACAAATAAGAGGCTTTATTATCTAAGCAGCTGGGTATTTCCTATTGCTTTGAATGTGAAGGGAAACCAACCACTCAGGATCTGTTAGAACAAGTCTGATTCCTGGGGAGAGGAAAGAAGATTTGTGTAATAATACGTTTTGAAGTGTATATCCTTGATGACGATTATAAGACAAATCATGTAATTTTATAAGTATTAATTATAATGTTTATTTAAATGTTTTAAAAATAATGTTTATATAATCAATTAAGTGATATAATGACAGTTCATGAGAATTACTGAATTATCAAGAGAACTAGATGTGATTTTGACAAGTCATGAACGCTCTCCAGGCTTCAGTTTCTGACCTGTAAAATAGGAGGGTTGAGATGATCTCTGAGGTTCCTTCTAGAACCAACACACTATTTTTCTACCTACCTTAAATCTCCCTTCATAGTGCTAAAAACCACAGCCTCATTATTATATTATGGATATATTTTATGATTTGACTTCCAGCCTTTTATTATTTCAAGAAAAGTTTAATGTTTTATATTTTAAGATGTCTTTAAGGGAATCATCAAAAAGATCTTCACCAGTATTGAAAAATTCATATGCTATTTAAAAAAATCACAAAAAATGTAGCATAGTACAAAATTCCAGTTACCAGAATTAATAAGATCTCATGATCTAAAAGTACAGCATGATGACTATAATTAACAGTACTGTATCGTATATTTGAAATTTACTAAAAGAATAGGTCTTAAAACTTCTCATCACAAAAAAAGTTAACTTTGTGAGGTGATGGTTGTGTTAACTAACCTAATTGTGCATATCATTGAAACTATATCTATATCTACATCAAATCAAATCATCACATTGTACACCTTAAATTTACACAATGGTGTATGTTAATTATATCTCAGTAAAGCTGGCAGAGGAATAAGGTAACATAATGTTGAAACCGAACAGATGACTTTTCTATAATAAGACATACATATACATAGTCTTGGGGGGTCACTAGAGTAGAAACAAAGATGTGTGAAAATAAGAGGTATCCATGCTTAGACACTCAAGAATTAAGTGCACATCAGTGAGACGGAAGTATCCCTAAAACCTTGACCTTCAACTCACTTTCCCAGCAGCTATTTTCTTCCAACTGGGAAACATCACATATATTTAATATGACCCAGTCCATCTCCCCAAATTATTTTATTTCTATCCTTCTCTAGGTACCTGGACATGGATCCTGTATTCTTTTAGCTTCTCATGTCTAAGTCTGCTAGTATATTAGTTATAAATATGACAAAAGGCTATACTCTCAACTAGATTAACCACCCCCCATTATTTAGGTTTCTGAGTACAAGGTCAAGAGCAAGATCTCATTCAACTGAAATGAAAATATTAGCTGAGTTACAGTTTTGCATTTGGCATAGAAAGATAGAATAAGGCCAATCAACCACCGCTAAATGTAGGTTAAACCAGGTTTTTATTACAACCAAAACACATGGAAATGGCAGCTTACTGATTAAAAGACCCACCCACCACCGAATATGTGACCTAGAAAAAAGTCACAGTAGTGAGGCTCATCTCTTAACTGGCCAGGGACCTGGTGGTGTTTTGCTCCTAGGAAAGCCATGAGGACTCCAACCAAAGAGGGGGAACAGCAAGAGGGAGCCACAGAGCATTGTTTTCTTCCCCCAGATTTTAAAACCAAATCACCAATTCTGAGTTGAGATGCTTCCTTCTGGAAGTCTAATTAAATATTTATAATTGACTTCTGGCTATTGGGGTTCAATATTTTTGGAACTGAGAAAAGAAATGTATGCCTTGCCTATCAGATTATAACATAAAACCAGAGGTGGCAGAAGGGGTAAACTTTATATCACTTTGATTTCACTTCCATGGGATACTCAAGAAGAAAAAATAAAAACAAAAGAAAATAGATGTTTGTGCTCACACTTAAACTTGGGAGAAAAAACTACTTATGATTAAATGAAATTCAACTAATAATCTGATTATCAAAACCAAGACAGGAGGTGTGTGGATCTTTTTACACATTTTATTTATTCAGATTTCCTCTATTTTAATATAATCTGGTAGTTGACATGATTAGAAAGGCTTTTAGAAGGAGAAATTACTTTTAATTGTACATTTTTTCTAGTTGCATTACTTAATTTTTTTTTTCTTTAAAGTAGGGTTTTATTACATATAAGAATTGAGTGGTCCTAGCAGCATATCCCCAAATCTTTCATTTCAAGGCCATTTAGTTTTCAGTTATGAACAGCAAAATTTTAGTTGAAACAAAATGCTGTTATTTATTTTTTGCCTTACAATATGAGCAATTATGAGACTGTGGATTTAGAGCCTTAAAGAAATCAGGGTGTGTAAAAAAGTGAGTCATATATTATATAAAACTCATTTCATATGTATTATAGTTGTAATATCAAAACTAATTTATACAACTAATATGTATAAAAGTGAAAGTGTTAGTTGCTCAGTTGTCTCTGGCTCTTTGTGACCCATGGACTGTAGCCCGCGAGGCTCCTCTGTCCATGGAATTCTCCAGGCAAGAATACTGGAGTGGTAGCCATTCCCTTCTCCAGAGGATCTTCCCCCGCCGAGGGACTGAACCAGCATTGAAGGTGGATTCTTTACCATCTGAGCCACCAGGGAAGCCCAATATGTATAAAACTAATTTTAACTATATAGTGGCTTAGCGATGACAAAAGACTTTCACATAAATAATATATTATCTGTGTCAGGCAACGTTCAAGAACTTCAAGTACTTTTATAAGTATTTCATTTTTTTCCTCTACAAAAACCCTATCAATAGGCATTTTTATCCTCCTCTGCTGGATGGGTAACCTGAGGCTCAGAGAGATGAAGCAAAATTTTCAAGTCTCCCAGCTGGTGCATAGCAGATCTGGATCTCAAACCAAGGCTTCAAACTCCAGGGGCATAACTTAAACTCTGCATTTTCTTCCTCATTTTTTTCTGCCTTTCTTTAGGGGATATGATGGAAGAACTTGAAACAAATTTTCTACGGACAGATAATTGTTTTCTCTGCCCTAAGAGCAAAATGGAAGGCAGAGTGTAGGTGAAGAGAAACTTCTCTGGTGGTTCAGTGGTTAAGACTGTGCTTCCATTGCATGGTGCAGGAATTTGATTCCTGGTTGGGGAACTAAGATCCTGCAAGCCATGTGGCATGACCAAAAAAAAAAAAAAAAAAAAAGAGAGGATGTGAAGAAGTAGGGAGAGTAGAGAAGGAAATGTAGAAGGAAAATACTCTGTGGTGTAATATTCTGGATGCACTCAGATCTTTTATAGCTTCAAGCTTGTTTTTTTCAGTAAACACATTTGTTTTATATTTGATCATGAGATGGTTTTCTTTAAAGTTCTGATGTGAAATTTGGAAATTAGCATTTGAAACCAGGAGAAAATGACATTAGTGTTATTTACAAACTTTCTAAAACATTATGTTCAAATTTCTACTGATTAGTTGGTAAGAATAAAAGAGAGGTCAATTGCATTGATGGAAGGCAATTCTGTGTGTGCATGTGTTCATGTGTGTATATTGTGTGTGTGAGTGTGATGCATGCATGTGTGTGATGTGTGTATGTGAGAAGGTATGTGTAGTATGTACATAAGCATATCTGGTGTGTTGGGGTTACTTGGGTCAGAAGGAAGGAAGTGGTCAGTTAATACCTATAGGAAGTGGATAGTGGTGACACCAGTATGCAAAAGCTGGCCATTAAGTTGAGGAGGACAGACGACATGCAGGGGAGAGAACCCAGCAAGGTCAGGAGTGAGCAGCCTGGGTGCCTCCTCTTCCCAGGGAGGAATGGTCTCATACAGGCCTAGACAGAAGCCAACTGGAGGAGCCCCACTGATCTGGTGATCACCGGGGGAGACAGAGGTCACAGCTTATGTCCACTAGCCTCTCAGAAATGCACATGCTCTTGGTAGAGGGCCCTGGGGCTGCGTCTTAGAGACTAGTCAAGTATAAGCTATTTGTAGTAGAAAGCATGGCCACAGGAGCCATTCTGTGCCAGTCCTTCAGTTATCCATTCCGTATATCAACTCTGCAAGGTAGGTTCACTATTCTTTATGATAAATGAGAAAGCAAGTCTCAAAGAAACTGAATGATGTGGCCATGGCCATGGAGCTGTTCTTAGCAGGGCAGGAGTGAGAGGGCCCCCAACTCATTTTCTTTCTCTCCCCGCTCATTCAGAACTCTCTGCAGGAGTTTGTGAATGAGAATTCTATCCAAATTGGGCCTCCCCCAAAGCACAGTTTGTGAGAGCACCTGTCAGTGTAAACAGAAGTGACTTAAATATCCCATTTCTGAAAAGGGCTGAGTGCTCTACCTGGTTCTTCTATGACCTGCGTGAGACATCAGCAAGCAGGTGGGGAAAGGAATCGGGGAGAGTGGAGAGAGAGATCAAGTGAGGGCTCTTGCAGCTCCTCAAATTAAATTGTGCTGGTGGTTGGTTCTGAAGGGAAGTACATCAAAAAGGATGCTGGTTCTCAGGAGGGCTCTGGCTACTCACAGGAGGGTAAGACAGGGCTGGATATGCTGAGGAGTCCAGCCTGGGGTAGCCCATCCAAGCTGGACTAAGGAGCCAATTTATAAGGGAGGCCACTGAGCCAGTAGCCCTCTTTAAGGCTCACACTGAAAATGTTGGCCACAGCTCTATCTGATCTCCCACGTATGTTTTTTAAAGTATCTCTTCTAAACGGTCACTGGGGTATAGTGGAGAATTATCCAGAGGGAATAGTGAGGAGCAGTAGCGAACCTTGAAGATGCCAAGTGCTCCTTTGAGACAAAGAGAACATCTGTAATTCTGACTCAGTTGTATTTCCTGGTGAGGTTCTATAGTATAAACCTTCTGCAGGCATGTCTTCCATGACCAGCCCTGACCAAACTATATTCTAGGCCCTCACCATTCAAAGTGTGGTCCTCAGACTAGCAGCTTCATCTTCACCTGGGAGCTTGTTAAAGTGCAGCATTGCAGCGCCATCCCAGAACCTTCATTTTGACTGAACCAAAATCTTCATTTTAACAAACTCCCAGGTCTCATGTCTGCATCTTTTTTTTTTCATTTATTTTTATTAGTTGGAGGCTAACTACTTTACAATATTGTAGTGGTTTTTGTCATACATTGACATGAATCATCCATGGATTTGCATGTGTTCTCCATCCCTATCCCCCCTCCCACTTCCCTCTCTACCTGATCCCTCTGGGTCTTCCCAGTGCACCAGGCCCGAGCGCTTGTCTCATGCATTCAACCTGGGCTGGTGATCTATTTCACCCTAGATAATATACATGTTTCGATGCTGTTCTCTCGAAACATCCCACCCTCGCCTTCTCCCACAGAGTCCAAAAGTCTGTTCTGTACATCTGTGTCTCTTTTTCTGTTTTGCGTATAGGGTTATCATTACCGTCTTTCTAAATTCCATATATATGTGTTAGTATACTGTAATGGTCTTTATCTCTCTGGCTTACTTCACTCTGTATACTGGGCTCCAGTTTCATCCATCTCATTAGAACTAATTCAAATGAATTCTTTTTAATGGCTGAGTAATATTCCATGGTGTATATGTACCACAGCTTCCTTATCCATTCATCTGCTGATGGGCATCTAGGTTGCTTCCATGTCCTGGCTATTATAAACAGTGCTGCGATGAACACTGGGGTGCACGTGTCTCTTTCAGATCTGGTTTCCTCGGTGAGGATGCCCAGAAGTGGTATTGCTGGGTCATATGGCAGTTCTATTTCCAGTTTTTTAAGAAATCTCCACACTGTTCTCCATAGCAGCTGTACTAGTTTGCATTCCCACCAACAGTGTAGGAGGGTTCCCTTTTCTCCACACCCTCTCCAGCATTTATTGCTTGTAGACTTTTGGATAGCATCCATCCTGACTGGTGTGTAATGGTACCTCATTGAGGTCTTGATTTGCATTTCTCTGATAATGAGTGATGTTGAGCATCCTTTCATGTGCTTGTTAGCCATCTGTATGTCTTCTTTGGAGAAATGTCTGTTTAGTTCTTTGGCCCATTCATGTCTGCATCTTAAAGTTTGAGATGTGCTCTTGGTTTGATGTGTTCAGTTGTGTCCGACTCTGTATGAGCCCATAGACTGTAGCCCCCCAGATTCCTGTGTCCATGGGATTTTCCCGGCAAGAGTATTGGAGTGGGTTGCCATTCCTGTCTCCAGGGGATCTTCCCAACCCAGGGATCAAACCCTGGTCTCCTGCATTGCAGGCAGATTATTTACCACCTCAGCTACCAGGGAAGTCCCTAAAGTTTGAGAAGCATGGGTTTATTTGTCACTGGTGTTAGTTAGGATTCAGGAAAGAAAAAAAAAAAAAAGGTTTTTGGTGAATATATACATATACATATACGTATATACCTATGTTGTCTCAGAAAAGTAATCTCTCAAATTTTGTCTAACCCAGTGTTTTCCAAATGTATTTAACACAGAACTCTTGTTTTTATGTGGCATCTTTGTCTGGTTTTGGAATTAGGGTGATGGTGGCCTCATAAAGAACTCTTGTTTTTAAATGAAAGAGGTATCAACATCTCATGAGACACCACTGTTGGTTCCTAATAGAGATCCCTGACTAGCTGTTGTTGGGGGTGGGAGCAGTTGGTGAAGAACCTTATTGAATACAACTCTGTTAAAGTTTATTGGAGCTTCTAGATGCCATTTCAGAAATGAACTAAAAGATAGAATATAGAAAAGAATTATACGATGAAGGTGAAAAACATGACTGTGAATCTGCCACTGACCAGCTGTGTAATGTTACCTAAGGGTTTTAATTTCTGTGAATGTCAGTTTCTCCTCTGTGAAACAAGGATAATCATAGAGCCTACTTCAACTGTGATGTTTGGAAAATGCTCATGAGAGATTAGCACACAGCAATTGCCCAATAAATCTTGGTTATTTTTGTTGTTAACTATTCTTAATATCCAGAGAGTAAAATGGAAAGAACATTGTAAGATTATATAATGTAGAACTTCACTATGTTTTTAGTTTCTGTTTTCCCAGCTCTGTTTCCTAAAGGGATTAGCAACAAAACAAAATGTACACGGTTTGTGTATTAGTCTTCAGGTACAGAAAGAACATGGGATATTTGTGGAAACTACTCCCCTGTAGGCAGTCAGTCTTGGGAGAAACAGAACACAAAGGGACAGAGGCTATTTGTCACACCAGGAGGAGAGGAAAGCAGGCCAAGGCCCCGAACCCACTGCAGGAAAGAGAGAGGGGCCACAAAGAGAAGACTTGAGTGTGAGAGGTGGCCCTGGTACAGTAGCACTGGAAAACTCTTTGAAATACCCTGATGCCTTAAAAAAAAACCCAAAAAACTGCATCTTAAAAATACTTCAGTAAAGAGAACAGAAGCATAATGAGGCATGAATTCTTCTCTAATATAGTTTATAGGTAAACTATAAACTTCAGTGGGAGTCCCAGCTTTAACTTCAGCTTTTTAGAATCTCTTGGATGAAGAAGTAGTTGAGCATTTAAGATAAATTTGTGGGGAGGCCCCATCAGAAGTCTGTTAGCATGTAGGGATAAGGAAAGAACTCAATACATCTCAATAAATTTGATGGAGGAGGACAAATTAAGGGTAGGGGGTTAACAGATACGAACTACTATACATAAAATAGATAAGCAATGAATACTTACTGTATACCCAGTATACACCCAGTTGTAATAAACTAACGGAATATAATCTGCCAAAAAAAACAGCCACCCTGAGTCACTAGGTTGTACACATGAAACTAACAAAATATTGCAAATCAACTAAACCTCAATAGAAAAAGAATCTCAGGGTAAGAGGGACCTCCACAGGCCAGGTCCAACGGAGGTTTCAGAGAGATTTGGGGTAAAAACTGAAAATTCTGTCGTGTATCAGGGTGAGAGTTTTTGGTACCTCTCCAAGTGTGTGCCCTCTTCACGTTGCTGCCCGCCCTTGAGGGCTTCAGCTCTCTAGCAATGGTGGTAGAAGGGTCCAGTCAGCACGGACCAAAGCCCTCCAAACCCAGCAGAACCCAACAGAAGTCGTACCCATGTTCAGCATTAGCAACTCTCCCTAGTAAAGGCAGACCCACCTAGAAAAAGCCAGGGAGTCCTGCAGATGCCACACGGTAACAGCTTGGGAATGTTAGTTGCTCAGTTGTGTCCAACTCTTTGTGACCCTTTGGGCCATAGCCTGCCAGGCTCCTCTGTCCATGGGATTCTCCAGGCAAGAACACTGGAGTGGGTTGCCATTTTCTCCTCCAGGGGATCTTCCTGACCCTGGGATCAAATCCGGTCTTCTGCACTGCAGGCAGATTCTTTTTTTTACCATCTGAGCCTCCAATCCAGCTCAACAGCTTGGGAGCACGTGTGCAATTCCTTTGGGAAAGTTTCCCAAATAGTTGTGGGGAAAACACTGTGGAGAACTTTGGTTTCCCTGGTGGCTCAGACAGTAAAGAATCTGCCTCCAGTGCAGGAGACATGAGTTCGATCCCTGGGTTGGGAAGATCCCCTGGAGAAGGAAATGACAAACCACTCTAGTATTCTTGCCTGGGAAATCCCATGGACAGAGAAGTCTGGTGGGTTATAGTCCATGGGGTTGCAATAGAATCGGACACAATTTAGCAATTAAACAATAACAACATACCCTTAGAAAACTCAAAAGATGTCTTCATGCCTTATAATAACATAAAATAGCACACACGTAGGCAACACATTTCTGCAAGAGGCTGACTACAAATAAAACAGAGCCTAAAGGAATAGAACAAAACATTTCTTACCCTGCTGAGTCACCTCCCAGTTCATTCAGAGTCTGCCTCAGTGTGCTCCCAGGAGGCCCTAACATTCCTTTGCCTTCGTTTTCACCTTTCTACTCCACTCTTCCCAGTGACCTGGATCCATCTAACATGTGACCCTTGTCATGAACATTGTGAAGATTGCGTTCCTGGCTCTGTTCTGCTGGATGATGGTGGCTTCTTAGAGTCCCATAGGGTGCTTCAGATTCTTTAGGGTGGCTCATCCACAGTGTTGAAACCACGTGGCTTCTTGTTAAAATACAGATTCTGATTCTGGGTAGGTCTAGGGTATAGGGCCCAAGATTCTGCATTTCTAACTGATACCCAAGTGATACTAGTAGTGTTGGTCTGTAGTTCATACTTTGAGCAGAAATGATCAAAAAGGGAAGAAAATTTGTTTCTTGCTGACACTGATTATCATTCACAGCATAACTTCAGATCATCAGGGATGAAAGGCCCTCCTTCCTCATGAGTAGGTCAGTAATGGAACCTGTAACTAAGAGTGGTGGGAGAAAGGCTATCCTGGTTTTGGCCTGGGCCCTGGCTTCTGTGGTTCTTCTGGGGCTAGATCATCTGAAGCTTGTCTCTTTGTAGCTTCCATCAGCCTAATCAAGTTTGTTCTAGTCAATATGCAAATTACAAAGATTTATCTTTCTGTGCTTGCAGTTTTTGAGATGGCAATCTTTGAAGTAAAGCCTTTGCCAGCTGTATTTCCATTGATTTATTGTTTTTGTTCATAATTGTTATAAGCTGCACAATTTATTCCATTGCTAAATGTACAACTCCCCTTAGTTTAAATACACACAAAAAAGAGAAGAGAAAGCCTGATATAAAATGACAGCAACCAAAACCCTTTTAATGACCACATAAGCCCTCTTGTTTTCACAAATCCAGATAATCTCTGGCCTTTCCTTAGAAGCCTTTTACTCTGTGGTTCTTTTGATGTCTCACCATAAAAATGTTGAGGTTTTCCTGGTGGCTCAGATAGGGGTTCAATCCCTGGATCAAGAAGATCCCCTGGAGGAGGGCATGGCAATCCACTGCAGTATTCTTGCCTGGAGAATTCCATGAACAGAGGAGCCTGGTGGGCTACAGGCCATGGGTCACAAAGAGTTGGACATGACTGAGTGACAAAGCACATGCACTTGCATAAAAATGCTCCTCCCCAAAGTAATTAGTGTTTCAAAATCTACTTGCTGCCTTATTAGGCTCCTGCAGTTTAACTACACAATAATACACTTGTTTGATTTATTCACATAAATTATTTCAACATGGAAGCATGTGAAGTGATGGGAAGAACCCCAGATCCTGGGAAATAATATATAGGATTTTTGTCTTTTAACTTGTATATAATCTGCCAGTGAGCTGTGAGCTGAGGACCAGTTAATGACATTTCGCTGATAATAGATGTTTAGAAGCTAACAGAGTGAAAAAAGAAAATTGGCTTAACTCTGTAGAAGCAGTGTTGATGACAATTCTTTAAGCTCAGTTTCTGTGCAGCTCAGTAGTAAATAGGCCTCCACTTACATACACATGAACACGTCATTAAACGTTAGTTTTTAGTGTGTATTTTATTTGACTCACGCAGTCAGCCATGTAATACAAGAGCAAGTTACAAATCTAAAGTAGTGGGTTTCATGCCACAGACCTCATGAGACATATTTCATGTGTCTAATGTCCTAGTTCTTTTGGCAGTCTTTTCAATTATTGATACCACTTGGATTAATGGTTATTGTCCTGTTGCCCTTAGGAATATGGCCTGAGTGCCCACATCAACATCTTATTTCACCATGTGACTCCACCATTGTTTTTGTTTCTTCCTGTCTACAGCCAGTATCTCGGGGCCTTTGTTTAATGGTGGTTCTTTCCCTCTCCCTGGAATGTTCCTATCCCTGCTTCTGGTTCCCTGCTAAGTCATTCTTCAGGACTTTGCTTTAGATGCCCTCCTCGTCTCTCCCTTTCTTCCCTAAGACTAGGTTTGATGCTACCCTTTAGGTTCCTTACAGTTGATCATTCCCCCATTAAGATTTTTTCACACTCTATAGATATTAATTGTTTATATATTTGTGTTCCTTTCTAGACATGAGCTCCTAGGGAGGAAAGAATTAGTTTTAGTCATTACTGTATCCTCTGTACTTAGCACAGCCCATGGCACTTAATAAAAGTCAACAAAAATTTATTAAATAGATAAATGAATGAGCAAGCCCTTCTCTCCTGTTCAGCCCCCAGAACTCTGCTTCTTCCTGTTTCAGAGGAGAATGGCAGGCTGGTTGGAATAAATTATTTTCAAGACTACTGTGATTAATGTCAAAAGCCATGTTAAAATTTGGCCCATCAATTTTTTTTTCTTTATAAATCAACATCAGTCTGGCTATATCCACAGCCTACATTTCATTGACATAATGAATCCTTCATTATTGTTTCATCATGAGTTTTCTAGTATAAGAGCAAACTAAAATGCTTTGCTTTATTTTAAAATGCCCAGGTATGTTGGAATACTATGAAGACACATTAGAAATTAATTTCATAATTAAGGAACAGGGTTAGTTCAAAGCTAATAGGTTCAGAGTTTCATTTTATTCCCCCAATGCCCTGGTAAGTCATCATCATAATATTTGGTCTATAGTAAGTTCCATATAAATGTGAAATATTTTCTTTATAAACTCTTTCTTTATCTTCTTCTGCTACCCACTTAGCTTCTCCTTTAAGCATTGACCTTAGGAAAATAGACTTCAAACTCTAAAGAGGATAATAGGACACTGAAATTTAGTTCATTTCTGAAAAAGGATTAGATGCTCCTCCCCTCTTACATGCACTAAGCCTCAGTCCTTCTTAAGCTTCAGCTCAATTCAACAAGTGGTTACTGTACGTCTTTTATATGCCCAGAACTATATTAGGCTTATCTAGTACAGCTACTAGGGTGATTATACAAATCTATGATGCTGCCAGTTTTTAAGCAGCTTCAAAGTCTGTCTGTAATTACTCCCTTAGGGACTGGTACAAGTATTTCCATAAGCTCATTCATACTACTGGTCTCTGTGCCTTTAAATCTGCTCTAACACCCCATTCCTGATCAGCTCATTCTTTGTATCCAGGACAGAAAGACATTTACAGCCTATACAGTAATTTCCACAATGGAGTAAAAAAGATCTTACACATAAAAAAGCTATGTGTAATATATAAATATGTGTGTATATTTATATATATGTATATATATTCACACACGTATGTATAAACACTATTAATGACAATTTGCAAAATATAACCCAACCTTCCCTCATGGCTCAGACAGTAAAGAATCTACCTGAAATGCAGAAGACCTAGGTTCTATCCCTAAGTCAGAAAGATTCCCTGGAGAAGTGAATGGCAACCCACTCCTGTATTCTTGCCTGGAGAATCCCATGGACAGAGGATCCTGGTGGGCTACAGTCCATGGGGTTGCAAATATTGGACACGACTGAGCGACTAACACTTGTACTATGAATCAATAAAAACCAGAGCAGACTCCAAGAAGCCCGAGATGGTGTGTCATACCTCAGTGGAACAGTTGCATTCACTTTTATTCTTCTGAAGCCTATTTTGAAAATCAAATATATATTAAAAGTTAAGGCTTTCGCTTAAACTCACACAGCAAATAAATCATCAGGCAAGCCTGTAATTCATTTCTCTAAGTTCTCCTGCTGCGGTTAGCTATTGTGGAGGTGGCCAGATGGGAATTAACTTCACCAAATATTTTGCAATACTTTTGCACAGTGAGGTGAACTAAGGATACAGTTTTAATATGGATAACAGATTCCTTTGTGGACTTTATAAGCCCTTTAAAGTTATGCAAATACCAGTATCCATTTCCATGGATACAAAATGGGATCAGCTGTAGAAGGGAAAATAACTTAAGGTTTCTACTTGGAAGACTTCTCCAAGCATTTGCTGAATTTACACGTTTCAGTTCCTAGTTTAATATGTACTAAAAGAGGTGCTGGGAGTGGAGGGGATGGTGTAAATACAAATTGGCCATTTGTATGAGATGTTTGCACATCTGGGACTTCCTCTTTTGTGTTTGTAGACACATAGGTTATCTTTTGCATGTTGACGGAATTGTGATCTTGATGGATGTTCCTTTCGAATAGATAGATGATGATTGGCAAAAACTGAGCAGCGGGGATTATGGGTCTCAGGACAGGAGTTGACTGATGGGGGAAGCAGGAAATGTGAATCTAAGAAAAGAAGGTATAAGAGGAAATGATAAATTCAACCGAAAGCAAAACCATAGTGGTAAAACAACAAGAGATATTAAACTCATCTGTAGACTGTTATTTGGTTAAAGATAAAGGAGAGAAGTGTCTTCTGGAATTTGACACTGGTAAGGAGAATGGAGATCAGTTCAGTTCAGTTTAGTCACTCAGTTGTGTCTGACTGTTTGCGACCCCATGGACTGCAGCAGGCCAGGCCTCTCTATCCATCGCTGAATCCCAGAGTTTACTCAAACTCATGTCCATTGAGTCAGTGATGCCATCCAACCATCTCATCCTCTGTCATCCCCTTCTCCTCCTGCCCTCAATCTTTCCAAGCATCAGGGTCTTTTCAGATGAGTCATTTCTTCGCATCAGGTGACCAAAGTATTGGAGCTTCAGCTTCAACATCAGTCCTTGCAATGAGTATTCAGACTGATTTCCTTTAGGATGGACTGGTTGGATCTTCTTGCAGTCCAAGGGACTCTCAAGAGTCTTCTCCAACACCACAGTTCAAAAACATCATTTCTTTGGTGCTCAGCTCCATATATGTCCACTGGAAAAACCATAGCTTTGTTGGCAAAGTAATGTCTCTGCTTTTTAACATGCGGTCTAATGGAGATGCTATAACTAAAAATGCAGGAGAAAAGCGATAGCTCAGGTTTAAGGGGCAGGTGTATGTGTGGTTATTAGATTTGGATAAATTCTCTCAAAAAAGATGCTATCAAGAACTGGGACCAAGACTAGGTACCCAAGCAGCCTGGGGGTGGAATCATTTAGACCAGAATCAGCCAGACTTCTTTGGGATGCATGACTGAACTGAGTGTGTCTCATCATGGTTCCCCACAAGATGGGCACATGGGAAGCTTGGGAAGACAGGAAATAACTGTCTGTGCTCCTTGCTACAGACACAATGAATTATAGTCTCTTCACCATAATGGGCACAGAGAGTGGAAACTCATCACTCCAAAATCACTGCAGATGGTGACTGCAGCCATGAAATTAAAGGACACTTGCTCCTTGAAAGAAAATCTATGACACACCTACACAGTGTATTAAAAAGCAGAGACATCACTATGCTGACAAAGGTCCATATGGTCAAAGCTATGTTTTTTCCAAGTCATTTGTGGATGTGAGAGTTAGACCATAAAGAAAGCTGAGCACCAAAGAAATGATGTTTTTGAACTGTGGTGTTAGAGAAGACCCTTAAGAGTCCCTTGGACTGCTAGGAAATCAAACCAGTCCATCCTAAAGGAAATCAACCCTAAATACTAATTGGAAGGACTGATGCTGAAGCTGAAGCTTCAATACTTTGACCACCTGATGCGAAGAACTGAGTCATTTGAAAAGACCCAGATATTGGGAAAGATTGAAGGCAGGAGGAGAAGGGGATGACAGAGGATGAGATGGCTGGATGGCATCACTGACTCAATGGACGTGAGTTCAAGCAAGCTCTGGGAGATGGCGAAGGACAGGGAAGCCTGGAGTACTGCAGTCCATGGGGTCACAAAGAGTTGGACACAACTGAGAAACTGAACAACATTCAACTCCTATATTTTCCAGTTACATTCGTATTTTGTGCTTTTCATTTGAATTTGTGGATTAAAAGCCTTGGGACATATGAAAATGTTTTAACCACCTTCAGATAAGTAGGAAAGGCTGCAGGAAGTAAAAGAGTATCAGGTGCATGCTCAGTTGTGTCTTGACGATTTTGTAACCCTGTGGACTATAGCCCACCAGACTCCTCTGTCCGTGGGATTTCCCAGGCAAGAATGCTAGAGTGGGTTCCTTTTCCTACTCCAGGGGATCTTCCAGACCCGGAGATGAACCCATGTCTCTTGCATTGGCAGGAAGGTTCTTTACCACTGGTTCTACCTAGTATCAGTTAAGCCTTCATGATATCTGTAGACTCCTAATGTCAGTTGTCAGGTAACATTCCATCCACCTGCTTCCTTGTTGGCAGAGCTCAAAATTTGGTTTAGGATCTATTTCTCCCTCAGGCGACGTGGAGAAGGTTGATCCCAGCCCTAGCCCAGCTCCAGGGGCAAATCCTGACTTATTTAAGCTAACCTCAGTGCTCCTACTTCTCTTGCCCATGGATCATTTAGGACTGAGCTGTGGTCCGTTGTGACCAATCAGTTGAGAGAGAAGATGTTCTGGGGGCTTCTGGGAAAGGTTTCCTCTGAAAAGAGGATTTAGGAATACGCAGTCTCTTCTTTTGATGCGGCTGTGTCTGCCCAAAGAGGCAGCAGCCATCTTAATCCATGGGGAGAGCGAGCCCAAGCATGACGATACACCCAGGGTGGCAGAATCGAATCTGCATCTTTGATGACCTTTTTTCAAAGTGATGAATTTAGTGGTCTTGGACATTTTCTTTTGTGGAACACTAAATTTCCTGGTAGTTTAAGCCACTTCCAGTTGGTTTTGTTTCTCTTTCTTGCAAGCAAAAGCATTTTGAGTGAGACACACACTGTTGTCTAGAAATGCCTGTGAAGATTGCATTAGTGACATGGGTGCCTGGCGAGGTTAAGTGTAGGAGGCATGGCTGTTTCCTCCTCTTCCCAATCTAGGTCATTCCTCCAGCCTCTGGAAGTAGTCAGGGGTTTATTTGTACAGCTCCTGATCTGTGTCAAAGATTGTTGCCCAGGTTTTTGCTGATGGATCCTGGAAACAAGAACCAGCTTGTATGAGCTCTCTTTTCATTTGCCTATTTCTCGTAAAGACCAACCCTTCACCTTCCAACCACCTGTATTCAGATGCTAAAGCTCCAGGATCTCCTCAGTGATCCCTGACAGAAGATCAGTCCCAATAAGAAGCTACCAACAAGGTAACATGGTAACAAGATTGTGGCCCTCTTCCCAGTCAGAGGCCATCAGCAGCCAAAACACTCAGGAAAAGGAGATAAGCTTTAAAACCCCATGGGAATGTGAGCTCCATGGAAAAGTGAGCTCCATAGATTGGAGCAGTTGGGAGAGACCTGCAGGGTGAAAATGAGTGGAATTCAAAGTCAGGAAGTTTGTAAATGACGGAAGCCCACACTACATGGGATACAATTCAGGGCCCTCATCCTTGAACACAGTTGGTTGTGATGATTCAACCCTATTAGGATGAACAGCCAATATCTTCCTAGTTTTGGATCCTGCAGGACTAACAGTGTGAGAAGAGCAATACTATTACTTGGTTGTATTATGTAAAAGTAGTACAAATTATAGTAGTTCATATAATCAGCATATTATTTGTGCTTAATTACCATGCCCCCATAAAAACTCTGCACACACTAAATACAGTTTATTGACTATGCCAAAGCCTTTGACTGTGTAGATCACAATAAACTGTGGAAAATTCTTCAAGAGATGGGAATACCAGACCACCTGACCTGCCTCTTGAGAAAGCTGTATGCAGGTCAGGAAGCAACAGTTAGAACTGGACATGGAACAACAGACTGGTTCCAAATAGGAAAAGGAGTACATCAAGGCTGTATATTGTCACCCTGCTTATTTAACTTATATGCAGAGTACATCATGAGAAACACTGGACTGGAGGAAGCACAAGCTGGAATCAAGATTGCCGGGAGAAATATCAATAACCTCAGATATGCAGATGACACCACCCTTAGGGCAGAAAGTGAAGAAGAACTAAAGAGCCTCTTGATGAAAGTGAAAGAGGAGAGTGAAAAAATTGACTTAAAGCTCAACATTCAGAAAACTAAGATCATGGCATCCAGTCCCGTCACTTCAATGCAGATAGATGGGGAAACAGTGGAAACAGTGACTGATTTTATTTTTCTGGGCTCCAAAATCACTGCAGATGGTGACTGTGGCCATGAAATTAAGACGCTTACTCCTTGGAAGGAAAGTTATGACCAACCTAGACAGCATATTAAAAAGCAGAGACATTACTTTATCAACAAAGGTCTGTCTAGTCAAGGCTATGGTTTTTCCAGTGGTCATTTATGGATATGAGAGTTGGACTATAAAGAAAGCTGAGCGCCGAAGAATTGATGCTTTTGAACTGTGGTGCTGGAGAAGACTCTTGAGAGTCCCTTGGACTGCAGGGAGATCCAGCCAGTCCATCCTAAAGGAGATCAGTCCTGAATGTTCATTGGTAGGACTGATGATGAAGCTGAAACTCCAAAATTTTGGCCTCCTGATGCGAAGAGCTGACTCATTGGAAAAGACCCTGATGCTGGGAAAGATTGAGGGCAGGAGGAGAAAGGGATGACAGAGGATGAGATGGTTGGATGGCATCACCAACTCAATGAACATGGGTTTGAGTGAACTCCAGAAGTTGGTGATGGACAGAGAGGCCTGGCGTGCTGAAGTTCATGGGGTCGCAAAGAGTTGGACACAACTGAGCAACTGAACTGAACTGAACTGAAGCTTTATCTGATAGCCTGTGTCCTCAGCTTTCCTAGTTACTCTACATCACTGCCATCAGCTAATGCAGTTCTTAGTGCTAACTCACAGCCTTATCAAATGTGAGCGGCCACTGCCTATAATTTGCCTACATGCTTCCCAACATTTCTGTTCATCATGGATTTTATTTTTGCATCAATTATTTATTTTTTGATCACATCTATGGCATGTGAGATCCTAGTTCCCCAACCAGGGATTGAATCCATACTCCTCGCAGTGAAAGCACTGGACTCCCTGGGAGGTCCCTCAGGCACTTTTCTAAAGTGCTTTACAAATATTATTTCACAGTAATATTTCATAAATATCATCTTTATCATAATCCCATGACATAGTGTAGAGAAGGGAATGGCTACCCACTCCAATATTCTTGCCTAGAGAATTCCATGGACAGAGGAGCCTGGCAGGCTACAGTCCATGGTGTCTCAAAGAGGTGGACATGACTGAAGCAACTAACACCTTCACAGCAGTGTGGCAGAGACTCTTGCCCTGCTCATATGCCCCCATTCCAACCTGATTACTCCTGCAGTACCAGTGGACAGTCCCGTGAGGATGGACAGTGAGGACTACTTGTCCGTTGTAAACATCATGGTCATCCCACCCTACACAGAACCTCCAAAGGTCCCAGCATGGTTATGCCCATTGCCCTCAGGGATGACCCCCTCTTTGATGTCTCTTCATGACCTTCTCTCCATTTCACTTGCCTTCCTCCTTCACTTGTGCCTCCTGGGATCTCATCTGAAATTATCACCTGCACCCTAGTTCTTTCCCCAGGATCTGCTATAGGACCACCCAAGCTACAACACTGAGTTCTAGTATTGTGTTTAGTCACTAAAATGTGTCCGACTCTTTTGTGATCTCAAGGACTGTAGCCTGCCAGGCTCCTCTGTCCATAGAATTCTCCAGGCAAGAATAACTAGAGTGGGTTGCTATTTCCTTCTCCAGGGGATCTTCCCAACCCAGGGATCAAATCCATGTCTTTTGCATTTCCTGCATTGCAGGCTGATTCTTTACCATTGTACCACCTGGGAAGCCCTGAGTTCTATTATTATCCTTATTTTATAGATGGATAAACTAAGGCATAGAGTGGTTTAGTAAGTTGCTCAATCAAGGTCATCCAGCAAGGAAGTGCTGGAGCTGGCATCTAAATTAAGGCTTTAGAGTCCATGTTCATAATCACCATGCTAGTCTGTCTCTATAAATCAAACTTTGTAACTGGTGAACATGTCCACCTTTCACTCATCCATACTAAAATGTCTACCATACAGTCCTTTATCCAAAAGATTGCCAACTCATATTATTTCTTCTTAAGACATGATCTTGCCCAGCTAGAATCTGTTTAGCAGCTATCACTGGGACTCCCAGAACATGGCTTGACTTTGGGTTGGGTAGCTTCAGAGAGTCTGAACGTCTAGTCAATGAGCATGTTTTTTGCCAGGATCTTCTGAATGAGCCCAGAGGTCAGCGACAAACTCAACTTCTGAGCCTGTGGCTTACTTTTCTCCCAGCTGCCAATTGAATGACTTGTGACTGTTTCTCCTTTTCCCAACCTTGTCCTTTTTTTAAAGAGGTACATGATATTCCTTTCCCATCAACCAGTACATGACATTAGCCATGCTTAAAGAAGTGGGTTAGGCCCAAAGGAGCTTCTGTCAGAGATGTAACCATGCAGAAGGGAAGCATGACTAGTTCTGTGCAGACAAAAGAGATCTCCTCCTGTTTCAGATGAGTCAGCGGGAACAGCGTGATTAGTTTGGTAGAGTTGTTACGCTAAATGTTTGTTTGGGAATTTTTTGTGTCTATGGCAATTTCTGCTGAGCCTGGCATCACAATATTTGCTTTATGTACTTGCACACAGGTGTCAAAAGCACGTTTACACACATTCACATCAAAGGCACCCATTTGCTAAGCTAGGCAATCAAAAGGATATCTCATTATGCATCATTTATGCCAGTCTGCCAATTTGGAACTTTTTTCCCCCTTTCTTTAGGAAACCATAGTAACTCTGTGAATCACTGAAGGTGTTGATATCTGTTTAACCACACTTTGATAATAGTATCTGCCTTTCCAGTCAATGCTTTTAGAACATTCTAGAATATACCTTAGTTCAGGCTGCTATAACAAAGTCAATAGACTGGTTGACTTATAAACAACAAATAAATTTCTCACAGACCTGGAGCCTTGTAGTCTGTGATCAGGGTGCCAGACTGCCTGGACTCGGGTAAGGCTCCTCTTCTGGAGTGCTGACTTGTTTCATCCTCACATGGCAGAGAGCAGAGAGAGGAAGCCAGTTCTCTCATGACCCCTCTAAGGATGCTAATCCCATTCATGACAGTTAACCTCAGGACTGCCTCTAATCCTAACTGCCTCCCAAAGGCCCCACTTCCTAATACCATCCCATTTGGGGGCAAGGTTTCAACATATGCATCTGTGGGGATGTGAACATTCAGGTCCATAGCAATAGCACATTACACAGCAGAGAAAGATGCCACTTGACACTGAATGAAAATATACCAAGGAGGTAGACACATCTTCCAGGTAGACTTTTCCTTTTCAGCCAGATTCATGTAGTAACTATCCACATGTTCTAGACTTAGAGACAAGGGATAACTCTATATATTCTAGGCTTGGGGACAAGGTCTTCTGCTAGCATAATGAGTACTTCTTAATCTAAACTCTATCTTCTCAAGAAGATTTCCTGCAGGTCACAGAGGTTGACATAGGGAACCACACACAATGCACGTTAACTCTTGCAATGCCTGAGAACAAAGTTGATCCAAATACGCAAATTGTCTTGCCCCAGCTCAACAATTTCATCAAGGTCATTTACAAAACTCAGTGACTTTCAATTGTCCCCAAATACCTGGCAATTGCATGCATCATCTCAACTTTCAACCATAATTAATTGCTGATGAATCACCAATCCAGACAAGTGAATCTTACATTGGGAAACCCTCTCTTCTTTGCACTTTGGCTAAGAGAGAAAGGATTATCCTGAAACCATAAAGCAAATAAATGACTACCATTTCATAAAAATACCTGGAATTTATGAAACTCTACAGCCTGAGCTTGCTGGGAATCCGTCAGAAGCAAATCTGCTCAGAGAATTTATTGTTTGTTGATCAAGAACAGTGACTAATGTTCCTCCCTTTGGGAGGTTTTGTTGGAACCATGACGGAGACTAGAAGTCCTTTCTTGAGTGACAGTGACTTGAAATCATTATCTGCCACCCCTACCGGCTTGGTCATCCAGGGAGTCACCAGGAAAGTGCCAACAAGGTGCTAATCACAAACCTCCTGAGTGTTCGGGGCTTCTAGGGAAGCCTTTTGGGGACAGTGATCCTCAGTGGAAGGACAAAGGAGAGAAGAGCAGGAGGGGGAGGAGTGTGTCAAATCACTGAGCTCTTCAAGCTGTCAAGGCCCCTCGCCCCTCTTCCTCCCCCAAGGATTCTGATACACTTCGCCCAGCCCCCAGCCGAACCTCTGAGCTGAGCAAAGGCTGAAGCTAGTGTCACTGTGTTTCCACTGCTCTTTACAGCTCCCCTGCTTGTCAATCATCTGTAAGGGCTGAGCTCCCTCAGGTATCCAAGGTGCTTATGGCTCCGAAGTTTCAAAAGGCAGGACCTGCTCACTAGCTTTCCTCCTTCCATTGGTATTCAGACCCACAAAGCTTCCCCGAGTGACCTCTCCCTATTATCTTTTCTTGGCTTTGCTTCCTGCCCTAGTTCTTCCAGCTCTTCTCCTTCTTACATTATTCATGGCTTTTATTTCTCACTTAGTAATTTATTTCAAATTTCATTCCTGCTTTTACACCCACTTAACCCAGGTTTTTATCTTGAAAAACGACTGCTCTGAATTGACCAGAAAACGAAAAAGGAGCAAATTATCAGTTTGTTGTTGTTGTTGTTTTAGAGAGTTCCTAAATTATTGCATTTTTAATTTTAAGAGCTGTCCCTGAATTTGCCATTAGACGGTGCTTCTCAACCTTGGCGATGCATGGGCGCCATCTGGGATGCTTTAAAAAATACTGATGGCTGGACTCCACCCCAGAGGTTCTGTTTTAAGGGACCTGGGGGTAAGACTTGGGCACCGGGAGTTTTAAAAGCTCTCCTGGTGATCCTTCTGGGCAGTCAGGGTGAAAGTCTCCACCATGGGCTGCACTGTCTTTGGATGTTTAAGATCCTTCTACCTCTTCTTTCAGTTTAACTCTCTTCCCTTAAGATTCCCTTGTATATCAGGAAAGCTCTGCTCAAGGTTTTGTGCAACTACTGCGTAACTGGGCAAGTCCCTCCTTCAGCCTGAGCCTCAGTTCTTCGTCTGTGAAAGCTCCAGGCTCCACTCCATGAAGCCATGACATGGCACCAGGCACCAGTGCTGCAGACCAGTCTCCCGGGTTAGAACTCCTGGTCTGCACCGCAGTGTGTAGTCAGGGCTCGGGGGAAACCCAATGAAACCGAACCCGCTAATGGTGCCTGTAGTCATGAAGGGATTCCCCTGCCTGTCACCAATATGCCCCTGCTGTGTGCACTGAGAAGTCACCTCTTGGGACCCCAGATTGACTTCCAGCTCCTAGCTTTCAAATTTCTGTGCCTCTTCCTGGGTACCAGTCAACTGGCCAGTTGTCCTTTGCTGATCACTGCCATGTACATTAGCAAAGCTTTCGACTCTGTGGCACAGGCCCTGAGGCAGTCCAACAGAATTCTCTCCTCCGTGATCACTACACGTAGCCAGGGAACTGGAGAGTACCCAGAAGGTGTGAGGAAAGCCAGCCAGGAAGGGCGTAGAAAGTTCCCTTCCTTTCCTCTTAAGAGCATTCATTGGTGCCTCTTTTATTAGAAAGGGTGGAAGCATGTGAACAAGAGACTGGAACACATGGACTCCAACCCTGATTCTGCAGATGAGAAAACAAAGGCAAGAAAACCCACACAAAGGCAGGTTTACTAGCTAACCCCCAGTGTTTTTTCCCCCAGATGTCACACTGTCTCCTCACTAGTAGTAAGAGGATGCCCTGATTTATGCAGGTCTTTACTGAGAAGTGGGGCTTCCCTGGTGGCTCAGATGGTAAAGAATCTGCCTACAACGCAGCAGACCCAGGTTTGATCCCTGGGTCAGGAAGATCCCCTGGAAAAGAGAATGGCTACCCATTCCAGTCTTCTTGCCTGGAGAATTCCATAGACAGAGGAGTTACTGTCCATGGGGTCTCAAAGAGTCAGACATGACTGGCGACTAACACTTAGGGAGAAGTAGAGTGTATTTAAAAGAGAAGGAAAAGAAGCCAAGGGGAGATGAGAGCAAAAATGTCACAACCCATGAACTTACTTCCGTGACACTCACAACTCAGCCTGTCCTGAGCTTTGACCTTGCTTTCCTCTCTTCTGGAATATTTTTCACCCATCAGTGCATGGTGTATCCTTTCTCTGTTAGCCATCTCCTCACTACCCCCATCACTTTTTACCCCATTGCTCTGCTATTTTTCTCATCACACTGATCGACACAATTATATTATTTCTTTATCTGTTGCATGTTTACTGGACCTTGAGCTCCTGAAGGGATGGATTTTGCTTGTCTTTTATATAGCTCTGCTTCAGTGCCTAGAACAATATCTGGCAAAAAAAAAAAAAAAAAAAAAAGCAGCAGCACAGGGAATGAATAAATGATGAATGAATGAATGAGTAAGTGAATCCTTTGGAAGGAGACGTCTGCTTTTCCAGGCGTGAGATACAGTGGTCCCCATGCCACTGACTGTACCCGACACCTCAGGCCCTGGCCTCGCTCTCTTCTGCTCTGTAGTTGTTACCACCTTCTGACTTACTCTGTTATTTGTTTACTATCTATGTTTCCCACTAGAATGCAAACTTCATGGAGAAAGGGACTTTTGTTATTTTCTCTAACAACCCTTGCTTTCTCCCCAAAGTTAGAACAGTACCTGGCAACGTATTAGGAATTCAACAAGTGTCAGTTGGTAAATACATGATTACCTCACTCAGAGGATGTAAGACCCACAAATCTTTGGCAAAGGCAATAGTTTTCAAGCGTGTCTCCTTTTTTCACTCAGCCTCTATTTTTTCACTCTTTTCCTTCCTGAAATTGCTCCATCCCTTCATGGTGGGCAGTGGCCTCTGGACTTCTTCCTCTCCTCCCATCCATACACAGCAGATCTCCACATCAACATCTAGCCTTTACATTGCTTTCTGTCGCTTCTTCCTCTGTATCTCTGCTCTTGCTGTTTTAGCCCCCCTCCCCCAATGCCTTTCTATCTACCAAAGGTCTGTGTGTCCCTCAGAGCCAGCTCTTTCCTGAAGCCTTTCTGGCCCACAACCAGAGTTCACTTTTCTTTCTCTGGAGCTCTGTGGTACCTGCTGCCCCCTTAAGTGGTACTTAGGGCATATTAGAAGAGACGACAACTCTTTGAAGATTATGTTGGTAAGATTTTAATCCAAAAATGTGTTCCCAAGACCTGGGGATGGGTCTCAGTGGCAGGGAGTCAGTTTCCTGCTTACTCTTAGGTTGACACAAGAACCTTTAAGCATCACCAACATCTTTCTCTCTGCACAATTGAAGCCACTTTCAGCTCTGGGTCACAGAGCTTCTCTTATTCTTATGCCCTGGAGAATTCCAATAACTTTGCCACAAACGGGTTTAGGAGCATAGATTGCAGAACGTTCCCATCTGCAGCTCTTGTCTGTTCCCTCTAACCCCCCATCTGCACTCCAGCCTCTGAGTCTCTGGATGGGGAGGGTCTCAGGACCAGAGGACTTTATTTTCCCCTTTCTAACTCCTCCAGTCTTTCCTCCCTCTTCCAGAAACCCCTATTCTCTCACAGCCTGCAGGCAACTCTGGTCTGCTCATAATAAATATCCTCCTTCCTCTATCCATCAAATTAGCATTTTATGTGTTTACTTCATTTCCTAGTAGACAACAGTTAACTATGTCAGCTGTAGCTTTCTACAGATTCAAAAGCCTAAGGTAGGAATTTCTACCTTAAACAGACCATGGAATTAGGGGGTCTTAAAGGAGGCTTTTTCGGAGAAGGCAATGGCACCCCACTCCAGTACTCTTGCCTGGAAAATCCCATGGACAGAGGAGCCTGGTAGGCTGCAGTCAACGGGGTCGCTAAGAGTAGGACACAACTGAACGACTTCACTTCCATTTTTCACTTTCATGCATTGGAGAAGGAAATGGCAACCCACTCCAGTGTTCTTGCCTGGAGTATCCCAGGGTCGGAGGAGTCTGGTGGGCTGCCGTCTATGGGGTCTCACAGAGTTGGACATGACTGAAGTGACTTAGCAGCAGCAGCAAAGGAGGCTTTTTAAGACCTCCTCAATGCACTCTCTCTCCTGCTTGTCCACCCCCAGTTTTGCCGGAAGCATGAAGCAATCAAGAATGTGGGTGGACATTTCTATTTTCTCAGGAGAAGTTGTATCAGGAGTGGGAAACAGTGATGAGTGAGGAGATTTTGATAGATGGAATATTTTCAGATCTGCTTAGAGATTATTCAAGGCAAACAGTCATTCCTTATACTTCTTCAGAGGCAAATTTAATATCTCCATAGTGTTATTCTTTCTTTTTATGCCCTAAAAAGTACATTTTCACCCTTATACATAATCTATCAATTACTTACAAGTTGCATGCTCGGTGCAGGCATCTTTCAGAGAAACAAAAATATATATGTAGTACGGTTTATGTGATGTTTCATAATTCCCCATCTTGTTAAAATAGCTAAATTCAATGTTATTCATTTACTTACTGATTAATTTACTCATTCATCCATTCTTTCGTTCACTGAATATACATGAAGTAATGACTCTGTGGGCTTCCTGGTGGCTCAGCAGTAGAGAATCTGCCAGCCAATGTAGGAGATGCAAGTTTGATACCTGTGTCAGGAAGATCCTCTGGAGAAGGAAATGGCAACCCCCTCCAGTATTCTTGCCTGAAGAGTCCTATGGACAGAGGAGCCTGGTGGACTACAGTTTTTGGGGTCGCAAAAAGTCGAACATGACTGAGCAACAAACAATGACTGTGCTGAGCACTACTGGGCAGTGAGGATACAGTCGTGAACGTGACCCAGGCCCTGTTGTCATGGATCTTATGTGGAGATGAAAGGAGTCAGATGGTAAACGAGTAAACATACAGGATAATTAAAGATTAGAATAAATGCCTTCACTTGGCCTCAGATAAGGGAATCAAGGAAAGCATCTTGATTTTTGAGCTAAGACCTAGTGAATGATAATAATCAGGCTTTAAAAGAGCTGGGGTACCTTCTTCTAGGTGGAAAGGGCAGCAGGTACAAAGGCCCTGGGGCATGAGAAGGCTCAGTGTATGATCTGAAGGAGGCTGGTGGGACTGGAGCCCAGTGAGCTGGCTGCCCTGGGAGGAGGAAAGGCAGAGCCGAACAATTGCTTTCTGGTCTCCAGGCCCCTGAGGAAACTTCCTGTTTTCAACACAACCCTTTAATTACTTGAATTTGGAATATTCATCAACCCAGGAGTGCCTGTACTTCAGATGTTCCAGACATCTGAAACTTTACTGGCAAACAGGAACCTTTACTGGAAAAAAAAATCACAAAATTCTGCTTGGGATGTCTACAAATCTTTGCCTCAAGAAACCTCCTCACAGCCAGAGTATCCCCATTTTTCTCAATATGGGGATTCATTGCTGGTACATTATAGAGTTCTGTAAAGTACAAAGAAGGAATTCAAATTTATAACAAACACAGCTTCTGCCCTTGGATCACATGAACTCTTCAAAATATACCTGGTCTCGAAGGAATGACGATCATGTTCGCACAAGTAATTCTTGAGCTTCAGATAATCACCAAGACAACAGAGCCACACATGTATTAAGAGATAGCCCATTTTTCTTTCTCTTGTATCCCTTGAATTTTTTATCATGCAATAAAATGTTTGTGAGAAACACTAAAGCAATATAAAATGTGACTCACTGAAAAATGTCCTATATTTCAGATTAACGAGATAATTCTTATAAACTATTGGCATAGTCACCAGCAAATTATTAATTACCATTAGTTGTCCTTATTATTGGACAGAAAGGATAAACCCCAACTTCATCAAAAGAGTTTAGGTATTCACAGGAACAAAGCCCTCAGGTTTTAACCAGACAAAATCTCAAATCATTTTAAGAAGGAAACTCCAACCTTCGAATTATACATAAACATACTTTTATTTTTGAAGCTGAAAATATTCCTGGATTTGTAAAGTGAGGCACTGAGAATGCCATCACTGGACTGACTTTGTTTACTTATTTGGTTTCCTCCTATTCTTGTAGGTCAAAATTTATTATCCTAATGGTTGACTAAGATTATTTTTTCAAGTTTAGTTGGATCACACTGTCCCACTCCAAATTGTTCTCAGCATCAAAAAAATCTCAGCTTAATTCAGAATGCATTTTCAGGCTTAACAAGCTCTTTGTGACGGCGTTTGGCTCAGGGGAAAACCGCTGTGCTGTGCCCTGCTCCCTCTCTGACTTCACGACTGCCACTTTGGTGTGGCAGGAGCCAGCCTTAAACCTGCTCTCCTGCTCTGTGGTCCATTGTGGTGGATGCCCTGGGGGCCATCAGAGACTGGAATTAGAGGCCTGCAGGTAGTCTGGCCAGACTAGCAACTTCAAGAACCCGTAATTCTTCAGTGGCGTAATAAGCGGTTACGTGCTTGTCATGTGCTTATTTGCTCAGCCGTGTCCAACTCTTTGCGACCCCATGGACTATAGCTGGCCAGGCTCCTCTGTCAATGGGATTCTCCAGGCAAGAATACACGGTAGCCGTTCCCTTCTCCAGGGGAACTTCCTGACCCAGGGATCGGAGCTGGGTCTCCTGCATTACAGGCAGATTCTTTAACCACCTGCACCACCAGGAAAGTCCCAATAAGCACTTACACAACCCAGGAATTCAAACCTGCCATGGGATGTTGTTGCTGTCATCTCCTGTTTGGGTTGGGAGATAAAGGAAGGACAGGTGACCCCTTATGAAGGTCAGAACTATGGTAGGCTTTCCTTCATCATATCACCACACACCTGTCTCCCTCTCAGGTTCATTGGGGTAGGGGACCTATGCCCCCCACTGTTGTGTCTCCAGAGCTTATCACAGCGTCTGTAGTCAATAAATACATGTTGAATGAATGAACTTCATTTTAAACAATTCCCACATTTTCAGACCAGCTTCGTTGTCTCACAGAGGGCTGGGTCAGTGAGTTAGTGACAGTGTCCTCTTGGATCACCCAATTACATTTATGTCCCCATTACTGTGACAAGAACAAAGCATTGCCAGGAGATAGCAGGTTGGGGAAAGCATGAGCCATCCATACCCGTGAACCTGGCCCCTTACAATCTAGTATAGCTACCTAATACCAGCCCTGCTTGACACTTTTTTTTTTTTCACACCAGGACACACAGAGAAAGGGATAATATTTGTATAGTAAACTGAGATAAACCCTAAGTCTGCTCGAGGTAAAAGAGGCTGGCCCCCATTCCCACAGCCTGCAGAGGCCACAGAGCTCTGCCTGGCAGCGCATCTCACCCATCTGGCAGGACCAGTAACCCTGACTGGGACAGGCTGGTAGCCGAGGTGCCCTGATGGGCTTGTTGCACAAGTAATCATCAGCCAACTAGAGGCCTCAAGTATAAGATCCGCTCCCGGCGCCATCTCTCTGTGTTTGCTCAGTCACATCATAATAACTTGACCACCAGTACACAGACAAGCATGATCAGTTCAGGGTCTTAAAGGACTGGGCATGGCTATGGGCCAGGTTGTACAAAAGACTCTAAAGATATCCACACTACCTTCTCTTTGTACGGTACTTTATAGTTTATAAAATGTTTTAGTGTATCACACATCAAGTAATAACCAGATATAGTTGAGGACCAGCAAAGTATAAATGGAGTTCCCTGATAGCTCAATTGGTAAAGAATCCGCCCGCAATGCAGGAGACCTGAGTTCGATCCCTGGGTTGGGAATATCCCCTGGAGAAGGGAAAGGTTACTCACTACAATATTTTGGCCTGGAG
Source organism: Muntiacus reevesi (assembly GCF_963930625.1). NCBI lineage: Eukaryota > Metazoa > Chordata > Mammalia > Artiodactyla > Cervidae > Muntiacus > Muntiacus reevesi. The sequence goes on from NC_089268.1 coordinate 41,638,961, forward strand.
AATTCCATGGACTGTATAGTCCATGGGGTCACAAAGAGTCTGACATGACTGAACAACTTTCACTTTCATAAAGTATAAATAAATAAATCTCTGAATAAAATATCTGGTTTTTTTTTTTTTTTGGTTATTCTGTGTCTTCTTGCTGTGCAGGCTTTCTCTAGTTGCAGGGAGTGGGGGCTACTGTCTAGCTGTGTTGCTCAGGCTTCTCATTGCCTGTGTTGCAGAAGACAGGCTCTAGGTGCTCGGGCTCAGTAGGCATGGCACATGGGCTTAGTTGCTGCACAGCATGTGAAATCTTCCCAGACTAGGGATTGAACCCACGTCCCCTGCATTGGCGGGCAGATTCTTATTATCCACCAGGAAAGTCCCTAAAATGTATCCATAAAGTTCAATCACTAAGGCTCATATCTTTTCTTCTCAAGCCCTCAAATATTCATTCAGCATCAATTTACTCCTAGTTTACAAATAGCTTTAACAAACTTGAATTGGATTTACCAATCACTGAAAGCAATAATGAGGGAAGAAGTGTCATGTCCACTTAAGATGGACATAGGACAGCAGTGAGAAGTGACAGCAGATTGTGAGATAAAATATTGACAAACACAGAAATCTGGGACTAATATAGATGTAAACAGTCCCATGTGTCTAAGCTGATTTTGAGGGTGTCATAGGCTTCCCAGGTGGAGCTAGTGGTGAAGAACCCGCCTGCCAATGCAGGAGATGTAAGAGACATGGGTTCGATCCCTGGATCGGGAAGATTCCTTGGAGGAGGGCATGGCAACCCACTCCAGTATTCTTGCCTGGAGAAGCCCTTGAACTCAGGAACCTGGCGGGCTACAGTCTATAGGGCCACAGAGTCGGACACGACTGAAGCAACTTAGCACGCATGCATGAATTGTCTTAACACAGGACCAAATAATAGTTGATATTAAAAACACTTAATTGAAATCCCAAGTTAGGAAGAACAATACGTTCTTCACACTCTGTTTAAGAATGCACAAAACAGTGTGATTTATTTTAGAGAGATTTCCATTTAAAGTCTTAAAAATTCATTGCTTGAAAATATAAATCCCGAGCTATATAGAAAAGTCAGCCATCAGCTGCTTTATAAAGGGCTCCAGATAATCAAAATCTTACAGTATGTGGTTTTATATTTTGCTGTATTTCTTGACTAGAGTTTTATGTTCAGTGTCTTTCATTTTAATAGCCAATATAGAAAGTAATTTCTATTTTTTCTTTCTTTGTATAAACCCACTACATTTAGCTTCTATTTATTGAATTAAACCTTGACTGATTTTGAATGGCCCTCAGCTCAATTATTTTTTCATTCTCCCCACCCCTGCTCCACATACTGAAACCGCAGTATCCCAGCTATTTTTAGCATCCATTGGGAAGTTATAAGCAGCATTCTGATCTTTGTCTAACATAATTCAGTACTTATCATTGAAACAATGGACTTTTGTATGTCAATTAGCTTGGACACAGTTATCTGACAGACAAATCACTTTCCCCTTTGAGAAACATTAAGGTTTTCCAGTATTCCTACTAAAGAGAAGTCAAATATTCAGGTCACTTAAAAACAAAAATTGATGCTTGAATAGACAGGTTTGTGAATGGCCTCAAAATGGTTATAGCAGAACTTCAGCAAATTCTATCCAAAAATTCCAATAGGATTTGCGGGCAGAAGAAACTCTCAGTCATTCTTCTTCACTCTAGAAGAGATGTCAAGAAAGGGAGGAAACTTAATGAACACTTACTATGTGCTGGGTGTTGAGGGGTATGTTCATTCCCACATTCCCATGCAGAATGTGTGTATATCCCAAGAAAATCAAAGTTAAGAGAGGGGAATAACAAGTTCAAATGTCATAGTCTGTGGATAGAGAGAATCATCCCAGAGTCGGAGCCCACAGGCCCAGGAAGACCCTCCACTATGACATTCATGGATAGCTTATTTTTCCCATGACGAGAAAATGAAAAAATGCAATGAGAGTGTGAGGTGCCATAACACAAGTAAGCGAACCTCTAAGACTGCCCATTGGGTACCATGCCCATAATTATCCAGAGCCCCAGTATCAACTTTTCCTGAGGATACTGTGAAGAGGAGGCAAGATGAGATTGTGTGAGGCTGCAGGAGCCACTAAACAACGTCAGGCCTTTCTTGGAGATTAACCAGTAAGATTTTGGGGATAATTGGAAGGTTGTAAACATCCAGAGCAGGGTCTCCTTGATAAGCTGATTATGGAAGAATTTTTTTTTTATTAGGTTTCTATCCAATTGCTTATCCACAAATAGAAATGATGCCTGATTAAATAGTATTTGATTAAATGTGTTGACTAGCAAAAAAAAATATTTATAAAGAATTATAAGAAAACCTCCCAGTAACTATTTAATCACATGAGGCCCTCCCAAAAATAATATCTTTCTCTTACTGTTTCATTCAGGTGATATGAAATGAAGTCCAACTTTTTAAATAAGCTGGTTGGTATACAGTTTTGTGTCAAGTTCAGATTTCTCAGGCCACAGACTCAGAACTGCCAGATATGGAGAGTTCTTTTATTATTTTTTTTGTCATAACTGTACTTAGTTTTTGTCTTGAGCCGATGTCTTCTGATGCAGGAGTGAGTTGACGTGACAAGTTAGAGTAGTCTGAGTCATTGCAGAACCTGTCCCTCCCTTTCTGCAGGGTTCCATCTAGTTTCTGAGAAGGTTATGGAAACATGAGGCATGGAGGGGGTCAAATGGCCCCTCGGCTAACCTGGGCACACACGGCATGTATCCTCCCAGTGCACTACCCCCAAGGCCTCTGTCACGCACGTCTTTACTCTAGGACCCTTGAGAAAACATGGCAGCTCCTGGGTGCCACAGTTCTCAGGGGCTTATCTGAAAGCACCTTAGGCCCCACTCCCCAGGTGTCCCGTGCTGTCATCTCTCCTCTCCTCTGTCACAGTGAAACAGGAAACAACATGGGCGCTTACCGCCACTCAGAACCCCAGGGGAAATTCAGGTCACCAAATGCCCAAACTGATGCAGGGATCCAAGGCACCCTGCCTTTCAGACTGGGCCAAAGGCAGGAGGGAGCAGACCCAACACCCACCATTGCTGCTCTATTATTCTCCTCCCTGACGTTCTTTGTCTCCTTGTCCCCCAGACAGAATCAAAGCTAAAGAGCTGAACACACTGATTCTTATGTCATAGGATCAAGCACTTTTTCCAAATCTGTTGTTTATGACAGAAACATTTCAGTACCCAGGAGCCAAACAGTGAGACACAAAAGTGCTTTCTGACAACGTATTTTATCTGCTGGGAGTTTGAAACTCTATTTTGTATCTCAAAGGCTGAAAAGTCTTATTCCAAATTGTTCTGTTGTAGCATTTCCTCCTTGAGGCTATCAACCCTGAAAACATGACCCTCTCTAATTCTGGAGAGAGGCGTGCAGGATTATCCCATAATCACCTAGCAAAAGATGCCATACCTGAATCCAGTGTCCACACACCTGAGCCTCCAGCCCGAGCATGCTGCTGAGGGAACAGGGGAACACAACCACCTGGGGACACGTCTACCCACAAATTCTAGTCATGCATGAAGACTCCCAGACCCCCTTGCCTGGTAACTTCATTACATCACTGCTTCTACACTAAGAGGGAAACCCTCCAACCAACATCATCACCTGAGGATCACTAGCCCATAATTAGGTAAAGACCATTTTAGCCATTGAGCTTGTGAACCAGAGCTAGGAACCAATTTGTCCTGAAAGGCATTAAAGGACTTAAGTAGCGCTTCAAAGGACCTGATTACTTGTTATGCCTCCCTTCTGTCCTTTTAATAGAGCCTTTGCCTTCTAGATATCAGGAGTCGAGCCCCTACCTCCAGTGCACCCAGCTCTAACCATATAATTAAGTGCTTGTCAACAAGATGTTAGGGCTTCCCCGGTGGCTCAACAGGTAAAGAATCTGCCTGCCGATTCCAGAGACACCGGTTCTATCCCTGGTTCGGGAAGATTCCCTGGAGAAGGAAATGGCAACCCATTCCAGTATTCTTGCCTGGGAAATCCCATGAACAGAGGAACCAGGCAGTCTATTAATACAAAAACTTTTCAGCAATTGCAGTAGAACCTCCTAGAAAGATAGCTGGCCCACATACATTACATCATTCCTTCCTTCATCTGCCAACACAATGAGGTTTGATGGATTTGCACCACGAGGAAGAGAGGTGCACCATCCTAGGGGTGGATGGTGGAGCGGTTTACTGGAGGGAGCCTTATTACCATAAAGCCTTTGCTGAGTAGCTGTGGATGCATCAGGTTGCTTATCTCCAGACTTTTAAAGTTAAAGTGAAAGAGTATTTGTGTGTTTAAGCCACTGCTCATTTGGGTGGTCTGTCTTATGCAGTCAAACCAATTTCTGATAGATGTAAATTATAACTAGGTTGAATTCTGTTTGTGCTTGGGGTCAGGGTGGTGAAGGAGAGTGTCAGAGAGCCATCTGAAATTGTCAGCTTACAAGTAGTAATAGTCATGAATGACTCTTGAACTTGGCAACAGCTTCAAGAATCAGGCTAGTGCAGAGAGGTTTTTATTTTGCAGTTGTGGAATGTGTGTTTGATGGTGTCTCCTTCCCTTCTAGCAATGAGAGGGATGGCTATAATATAAAGGGTCTGTCTATTGTGCTTCAAGATGTCAAGTGCCCTTTTCCGGTGACTTGTGGGAATTAACTGTGGTTGCCATAGAGACCAAGTGAATCCGAGTTCAACCAGGATAACTAGGCCTTTCAAAGCGACGTATTCTGAAGAGGAAGCCAATATGTAAGATAGTAAGGTGACTCATCTTTCATTAGTGCAGCAAATCACGCTGAAGCCTTCCTTCAGGATCTTGATGTTATCCCAAGAAGCCCATATTTGTGAGTGAATCTTGAAATGATTAATTAAGTACATTTTCCCTACCCACCCAGCACCTGTCTTCAAGGAATTCTCTTCATCTAGAATTTTAAGGAGGAGAATTAAGCCATCAACTTCTTCACCATATCAAATAAATACATATTTTCTAGCCTTCTTTTTTTTTCTCTTTCTCTCCAACATACCTGAGAATTATCCTCTGGACCAGTAAGTGGTGATGGAAATAGCACTGGACTTGAGTTAAGAAACCCAAGCCTGTTCTTGGCTCTGCCCTTAATCAGCTATATGGCTTTGGGTAAGACTACTCTGAGTCTCAGTTGCTAGACCTGATCTTGAGGAGTAATGTGAGATGATGTTTAAGATTCCTTTCAAACCTAAGAACCTGAAATCCCTCCTGAACTTAATTCTCCTCTCATGACAAATACCTTAATCAGATTTCTCTGCTTCTACCTTCTCCAACTAGCATGCAAGCTAGTGTAATAAGTACTCAATACATATTTATTTGATGAGTAAAATGAATGGATGAATTAATGATCAATCTACCTTCAAGACTGATTTACCTAAACATTATAATTTTGGGGTTCTTTTTTCTTCTTCCTTAAATCAGCCAGACTCAGAAAGTGATTTCCATTGCTGGAATCAGTATATACTGAAAGAAACGAGGCTTTGGAGCCAAGACTAGGGGCTCCTTGATTTCTGTTGGCATCCCCAGCCATTCTTGGTCCCTCAGTGGTACAAACCTTGACAGTCCCAGGAACTGGAAGGTACATTGTGTGTCTGCCCTTTCCTGAGGCAAAATTGTATGAGTAAAAATATAATCCAAGGTCTGGTCCTTAGTTACAGCTAAACTGAGTTCAAAGATTTTGAAATCTCCTGCAGGCACTTTTCAAAGTTCATTTCTTGTCCTGTAGCAGACTTTGAATCACTTTTCTTAGTCAAAGGTCAAAAGAATACAGAGGAATCTAAATTCCTTCACAGTCGTTTCTGGAGAATTCCAAAGAGGAATGGAAACCACGCTGCAGGGGGAGAAGGAAGCAGAAGTGATTGGGTTTAAATTCTAGGTCCCTGGACAAGTATTCTCAGTGCCCTGCCCTCCAGGAGATCTTTCTGTTTCCTGCGTTTGCAGGGTCTGGGAGACCAGCACCTAACTGCCAGGTGTGCATAAAGTAAAGTGCACTTCTTCTGGATTTCTTCTCTTCCCTAGGCTGTGGGTCTCCTGACCTCATGGTTGTTGCTAGAATTCAGCCTCTGTACACTGGTGCCTGATTAAATTTCAGAGACAGAGTTTTGGGTGAAATATTGATAGAAATATTAATAACTTTATTGCTTTCCCAGGCAAAGGGGGCCCCAGTGGGCTAATGCCCTCAAAACTGTGCATCCCTTCCTGGAGAGGGGTAATAAGGAGTCTATATAGTGTCCAAGGAGCAGGCTGTGATCAGCTCATGGACATTCTTCTGAGTGGTTGGTGGTGAGCTAAGTGGGAGTCAGCATCATCCACCTTCTGGTTACAACTGGTCTGGGGTCAGCTTGTGCTGTGGGCAGCATATAGTTCACTTCTTCCTCCCGGTGGGGATTTCAGTATCTGCAAAACAGCTCAAAGGATTTGGTTCAGGTTATCTCTGGTCCTTGAGGGAGATCTAAAGGTCCTTGACTTTGTTTACTAGCTGAAGTATTATTATTTAGTCTTGTTTGACTGTTTTCCTTTCTTTCTGCATTTTCTCACTTCTCTGATTAAATTTATTCTGTGACTAAAGTTTTTCTATGGACAAAAGGCACACAAAGGACATGGGTGGGGGTGGTCCTACTCAGTTACATGGTCGCCTCTTGTCCCTGGCATTTGTAGACCTTCCATAATAAGTGCGGATGGGCTAGTTTTGTATGAGGCAGGAGCAGTATTGTGCAATATTTCTCTTAATCCATGTGGTGCCTGTGTGAAAGCTATTACTGAGCTCCTTTACAGAAGAAGAAACAGGCTCAAAGATTAAGATTCAAGGTACACTGTGCTGATTTGATAAATTTACATATTGCAACATATAGCAGTAGCATCACCTTGCCCTTCTATTATGTCACATAATTATCATTTCTTCTCTGTGGTGAAACAATTAAGATCTTAGCAACCTAGCTGTTTGGAAGTTTAAAACATAGTATGTGATAAGTTTCTTCAGTTGTGTCCAACTCTTTGCAACCCCACGGACTATAGCCCACCAGGCTCGTCTGTCCATGGGATTTTCCAGACAAGAACATTGGAGTGGGTTGCCATGCCCTTGGTGAGCTGTTGCTAAACTCCTTTCCATAGAGGTTGTACCATTTTGCACTCCCACCTACAATATGTGAAATGCCAGATGCTCTAAGCCCAGCTAACAGAATGTATTGTTCAACTCTTGGAGTTTTCACCAATCTGATAGGTGAGAAATATCTCAGTATAATTTTAATATAAATTTCTCTTATTATAAGTCTATTTGAATATCTTGTTTTATATTTTTAAAGGTCGTGTCCTTTTCTCATTGGGTTATAGGTGCATTTTGCCCATTTTTCTATTAATTTTTCTTTTGTTGTTGATACTTTATTTAAAGAGTAACTTTAACTATTTGAGATTTTAGTCCCTTAATGATGTAAGTTGCAAATATTCCTCCCAGTTTGTCATCTGTCTTTTGACTTTTGCCACACAAAAGATTGAATTAATGCTTGGACAAGTTTATTAACCTACTCCTTTATTTCTTCTGAATAGTGAGTCACAGTAAGCCTTGCCAATTGCAAGGTTGGAAATTTACCCATGTTTCCTTAGAAAACTGAATGGGTTCACTTTTTACTTTGAGATCTCTAATCCTTTTGGAGTTTTTCCTGATATTCTGTGTACCGTATGGATGCAAATTCATATTTTTCCAAATGGCTTTTCAGTTGTCCCAACATCTTTTTCCCAAAAATCCAACTTTCCCCATTTATTTGAGATACCACTGTTTTCATACCATAAGTGTATTCTTCTATCTCTTTTTATAATTTTAATTTTGTTCTATTTGTCTTCGTATTCTTTCTTATTACATGCTTAATGAGAGGACAATAGTTATCTACATTTGTAGGTGAAATGTCGCCCTTTGTGATTTGTCTCTTTGTTGTTGCCTTTGTGTGCACAACCTGTTTTATTTTTATTGAAGTCAGGTTTTGAGCATTTGACAAGTAATGAGGACCTACCCCCCCCTCAAATAACAGTGGTTGGGGAGCAGGGGGTGGGAGCAAAGACTTCTTGTCCTAGGTGGGGAAACATATGTCTGTCTTAGGCTTGTTTCTGCATGTTGATTGCAGGACCTTCCTCCAAAGCCTGTGGTTGTTCTGAAAGCTTTTATGATGTGTCTTCAGGGAGCTAAGGTTCTTTGTTCATTAGAGATTTTTAACCAGGACAGGACACATGTGCCCACAGTTACTCAGGATAATTCTGCTAAGTTCTTTTTATGAACACCCTGACAATAAGGCATCTTTCCATTAGGACTGGTTTTGTAACTTGGTCTCTGGATTCAGGTTGAACTAATATCTAATTATGTCATCAGATATGATAGCAGATATGGTGTGTTACTCCTACTCCAAGTGACAGCTAACTTCTTTCAATTATTCTCTTGCTACACATAGAGTTGTATAGCTTTTCAGATTCTTCCTGTTTCGCTGGGCCGTATTCTCACGAGGATTGATGTGATGTTGGATTGGAGTCTGCATATTGCCTCCATCATGCTCCGTGGTCACAAGGATGCACTAATGACACTCATGAGTAGTGTCAAACAAGTTCTCTTAGCCTCCTCCTCTCTTCCCTCCCCTCTGGCCTTCTCTCAGCCTCTGTGCTTCACTCTCTGCTTCCAGCTCCAGAGATTTCTGAGGGAAGCACTCTTTTAGTTTCACCTGAAATAATTTTCTTCAAGGAGCAAAACAGAGGTCCATGAGGGATGGTGGCTTCCAGAAGGCCAGTCTCTGAGGCAGATACTAACAGATCCTCGAAATTTGCCCCCTCCTCTTCAGCCAAATCCCCCCTCTCACAGGTCCACAATTGTCTTGCTCATCTCTGTTGTGTGTTGACTTGTGTCCCCCCAAAAGATATGTAGGAGCCCTAACCCCATGGGCACAAGAATGTGACCTTATTTGGAAACAGTCACTGCAGAGGTAGGTAGTTAAGATGAGGTAATTCTAGAGTCAAGGGTGGGGGGTTTTATTCCACTATGACTGTTGTCCTTAAAAGAAGGGAACAGAAACACCCAGGGGGAAGACAGTCATGTGACAACAGAGGCAGAGATTGCAGTGCTGTAGCTGAACCAAGGGATGCCTGCAAACACCTCCAGACACTTGGAAGAGGGAGGAAGGATTCTCCCCTACAGGTTTCCTCGGGAGCATGGCCCTGCCAATACTGATTTCAGACTTCTGGCCTCCAGAACAGTGAGAGGGCAAATTTCTATTGTTTTAAGACATCCCCTATGGTACTTTTTTTTTTTTTTTGGCAGCCTTAGGAAATGAATACAATGCCCAAATTTTGTTGAGCCTGCCTGGAAGGCAGACACAAAGAAAAACATTATATGTACAATGTACCCTTTACTCTTTTTTTTGTGAAACACAAGTTTTTATTTCTCCAGAGACTCAAGATCAATGAGGTGCTATTTCTGCGCCTCCATTCCCATAGTGAAATAGAGCCAGCAGAAAGCACCCTCACTCTTGCCAATAGGCAGTGGTACTGGCTGACACAAACCCTCTTCTCCAGCCACTTGGTCCTGTTGGTTGTCTGTTTCCCACCTGAGATTATCCTCACCTCCCCTCTCCTCTTACTAAAGGCCCCACTGATCCTGGAGGCTCAGTTCAAGCTCATTTTTCTGCAGGAAACCTGTCTTGACTGGACCAGGGCACTCCTCCTCTGCGTTCCTATCTCTTATCATAATCTCTGTGCCTAATGCCGTGTGTGTTCCTTGGTATCTCACACAGGTACGGCTCCCTCACTCCAACCTCACAGTGAGTGCCTCAAGGCCAGGGATTATGCCCCTGGGCACTTGGTGCACTGCCTTGCCCATTAAGAGAGCCCCAAAAGTTCAGGAAATTCAGTAAAGAATAGAATAGGTCTGAAAGTAGATCATCCACCATACATGATCATCAACCCAATGGCAACGAGCCTAAAAGTAAGTAGTGAGTGTTTCAATTGAAAAAGAGGCAATCAAGCAAACATACTTGGGAGGAAAACATCAAAAATTTCATTTCTCACTGCAAGAAGTTTAGGAAGAGCAATGACTAGAGTAAGCTGGCCAACCAGTTAAAATTGATTTCTCTATCTCCACTCAAATGTTCTATTTCATTTGTACTTATAGCTCCTTCTCTGACTGGGTTTTGGCTCAGGGTTTATTGTTTCGATCAATGTTTTGTATTGTGCTCATTAAAGGTATCTTGAAATTATGAAATTTTATTGCTAGCATGGAACTTTAGATTTCTTTGCTCATTTGGAGGTGGAAGGAAGAATTTGGAGTCGGTCATGAATAAAAAGTAAAATCCTCTGCTTATTAGCTGTGGAATGTTGTATAAGTTGCTCTCCTCTTTGGACTTTGATTTTCTTAGTATCATAATGGGAGAGTAAATGTCTTCCGGGACTGGTTACTGGGAGGGTAAAGCTATTGTGGATACTGGGTGGGCACAACAGGAAGGCACTCACAAGCAGTAGTTTTTTCACAGAAACTGGGAAACTTGTCCTTGGAATAGTGAGATCAGTAGTTTCCAAACTCTGTTTCTTAGAATCCTAAAGGTATGAAGATGAGATACTGCAGCCTCCATGCTGGCAGAAGCTGAAGACGAAGGGACTGCCGAGTGAGCAGAGCTCTAGCCCCCAAGCCCTCTTCAACCAGAGAGCTCTACTTGGCTCTATTTTATATATTAGAGCTCTGTGTAGGACTGACTCATTGAAGAATAAAAGAGTTCAAAAAGTTTTAAACTCTTAGAGTAGCACAATGCTTTTATTCTGTTTACCAAGGCATGCCTGTCTTAATTCTTAAAACTAAATATTGCTATAATTTAGAACAAAGGCCCCAGTATCAAGAGAAATATGTTTGATGTCAATGAGTCTTTTCAAAATCCCCTGTTATTCTACAACAGAAACCCAGAAAGTTAACTTGCTATTATATATATATATATATATATATATATATATATATATGACAAATGTCCAGTAAATACCTAAACTACTTACATCAAAATATTTTGAAAGAATAAATGAGATAAATGGTAGAAAATTTTGCTATAAAAACATGCTGTTCCATCATCTGTATTTAATTTTTACTCCCTTATCTTAGCCATGCTCCCTGCAATTGGGAGATTAAACCAGAGGTAGTGATTGAAGGTTAGCCAAACAAAACTCAGACTCACAAAGGTCTCATAGCTCTGATTGATTAGAACAACAGTGTCTAGGAGAAGATATAATAACAGGGAGGATGGCTCACGACTGGGAGGATGGTGAGATTATGGCAGCTGCTGCTACTGGTTACCACTAATAGATTACCACACTCCAGGCACTTTGCTGAATACTCAGATTGTCACAATACCCACAAAAAGGTATGATTATCCCCATTTTACAGATAGGAAAACTGAAGTCCAGAGAGTTTAAGTAAGAAGTTCAGAGAGTTCAAGTGATTGATTGCACATTGTTACCTAGCTAGTAAGCAGACTCTGCCCCAGGTTGTCTGACTCACAGATTAGACTTTTAATAACTATGCTACTCTAATTGTTAGGAAGGTGATAATGGACAAGACCTTCTGACTTTTTTTTTAATTGTCATTTTTAATATTTTTTAAATTTTACTTTTTTTTTTTTTTTTTTTGCTCTGTGGCTCTTAGTTCCCTGACCAGAGACTGAACTCACACCCTGGGCAGTGAAAGCTCAAAATCATAACCTCTGGACTGCCTGGAAATTCCCTCTTCTGACTTTTTGGACCTGCAGTTTTTCCATTAGAAAATTTAATTATACCCTCTCTTTTAGTTTTAGGTAAATGTATAAATGCTTTATTGACTGAATAAAATATTTTAGGTCCAGTACAAGATGACAGATAGCACATGTGTATTTGCCTACCCTTTCTCCCAAGATCCTATTGAAATGTCAATAAAGACATAAAGAATAAGTCAATTAGAATGCTGAAAACAAATTGAATGCCATCAGCAGAAATTTCAATGACTTGGATAAATTTCTGGGAGTCAGAGAGCAGATGGGACCATATTGATGTACAAAAGCAAAGTAATGCACAAGCTGAAACATGTGAGTGTGGAGTCTTCAGCCAGGATCATCATCCTGAGAGGCTCCGAGCTTGGAGCCCATTGGTGAGAGAAAAAACAAGGGCCTGGGTCAGTGATCAGGAGAGTTAACCACAGAACAGACAAAACCATGGAACAGCTGGGCCACTCAGGCCTGCCCTCCACACTCCATGTACAGAGAAGCTCTTTATCCTCAGGTAGACTGCATTCTGAAGAGAGTACAATCTTCCCAAAGGGGTTGGGGGCTGGGATGGAGGCAGAAAGAAGTATTGTCTAGCCTCAGGGCACTAGAGCCTCCACAGTGGACATAAATCCAGCTTCACTCTGAAGTGGAGTTCTACCCCTGGATAAAGCTATTCCCTGTTGTTCAGTTGTGATGGTCATAGACTTGCTAGTGAATTGCAAGCTTGACTGGCAAATCTATCCACTTTTACACAGGCTGTAACCAGCTTTCCCATTCAAAAAATCACCTTCTGAGTAAACACACCTATTAGTGAAATCCACTCAATCAACCTATATTTATCAATATAGTTCTTAGTATATATGAATAGTCAACAAAGGATCACCAAACATTTGAGGAAAATCAACAAAAGGCAAGATAAAGACTGAGGTGAAGATAGACTGGCTTCTGAGGAAACAGGAAAAATAATGGGAGATAACTTATAAAATATCTAATTATCTTAACAGAGATTCAAGAGGCATCCTTAAAAAAAAGTACTGGCTACTATGGGGACAAAGTGGATCAGTTAGAGAGCAAGAAATTTATTTGGAAATTTGAAATGATTATCAGAAGTTTTGAGAACTTAGTGAAAGAGCTAAATAGTGAAATGGAAATGGTTGAAGACCCAGTTAGGGACATGATTTTTAAAGTTGAAGGCATCTCCCAGAAAGCTAGATAAAATAGAAAATGAAATGGATAATATGAGAAAAATTGTCAGTAGAAATAGATTTTTTAAAAGATTCAGTGTTCATTTAAAAGCAGGTCTAAAAACAAAGGAAGGATGTAATCAAAGACAATATAGAAAAGTGCTTTGATCTGAAAAGACTTGGGTCTGAAAAACTGAAAAAATAAATAGCACAGGACTTTGAATAAAATAACCCTCAGTTGTGCATAGGCACATCTGAAAAAATTGTGGAACAGGCGGGCTAAAGAGAGAATCTGAAAGTTTTCTAGAGAAAAGTGGATGACTGCCATATAGAACAAGTATGAGATGGATAGCACATCTCTAGCAACACAGAAAGCTAGAAAACGATGCTATAATGCCTGAAACACAGCAAAAGCAATTTGGAGCCCAGACAATCAAGTGTGAGGGCAAAACTGAGAAGACTACAGATAAACAGTGATGCAGAAAAATATGTTTCACGCATTCTTAAGGAACCCAAGAGAAAGGACAGCATGAGATTCAAAGCATAAGACACAAATCCAGAATTACTGCAATGAAATCCCAGTTCAATGATTGTGCAGCAAATCTAGGAAGCAGTGAGCCCCAAAACTCAGAGGACTCTGTGAAGAATGTCTTCAAGAAGAAACTCAGTTTCAATATGAAATATAAAGCAATCATCTTTTGTGCTAATAAGAAAAAAATGCCTGATAAGGACTCTGAAAAAAAATATTAAATCTGTACAAAAAAACTTTTCTCAGAAATGAAGCAAACTAAAATATGCATCATTCAAGTAGCTGTAGAGAAGAAAAAGAGAGCATTGATTTGATTTTAGTGTTTGGAATATTTTTTTCTTTGAGTAAGACAATTTAATGAAATACAGCTATCTTCATTTTTCCTATGGGTTCAGTCACCCTCACTGATTTTACAATAAGTGATTATTCTGGCTCTTATTGCTGCATAACAATTCACCCCAGAATTTATGGCTTAAAACAGCAGCAGTCATTATCATTCATCGTTTCTAGGGGAAAGGAATTTGAGGGTGGCTCAGCTAGGAGACGTTTGAGGATAAGCGAACTGAAGTATGGGTGATCTGGGCCCCAGTATTCTTCACTTAAAATAGAGCCTCCATCCCACGAGGAGAGACTGGACTTAAGAACTGACTTCTGACTGAATTTCCCTGGAACATAATGTCTGCAACAGATGCAGCCTCTAGGAGAAGGAAATGGCAGCCACTCCAGTGTTGTTGCCTAGAGAATCCCATGGACAGAGAAGCCTGGTAGGCTGCTGTCTACCAGGGGTAGACATGGGGTCGCACAGAGCCGGGCGCGACTGAAGCGACTCAGCAGTAGCAGCAGCAGCCCAGCAACTAAGAGATTTGGCTCAAGGCATCTTGTGAGATTGCAGTCAGATGGTGGCCCGGCCTGAGGTCATCCTGACGGCTCCATCACTCACGAGTCTGGTCCCTGAGCTGGAAAGACTAGAGGGCCGGACAGATGAGGACTGGGAAATCTTTGGCATCTCTGTCTATATCCAGGTAGGCTGCCCAGGTGGTTTCTCCAGCATGGCAGCTTCAAGGTGGCCAGACTCCTTTCAGATTCTTTCATGGTTCCAAAGGCGTGTGTTCCAAGAAAGAACCAGGCAGACACTCTGTTGCTACTATGACCTGGACTAAGATTTGAGAAACAGTTGTAACCTTTAAAAAAGTACTGGCTGCCAAGTACTGGCTGCTACAGAGCATCGCTTCCCCTGGACTCTATTAGGCAATGTAGTCAACAGAAGCCACTGAGGTTCCAGGGAACTGGAGATAGATTCCACCTCTTGATGGGAGAATAGCAAAGTTCTAGAAGAGCCTGTCAGACTGGAAAATAATGTTGCAGTCATTTTGGAGAAATGCAATCTGTCACAGTGAAGTTTGCATGGTTTCAATGCTGATTAGTTTTGAATTTTTAAAAGTAACCTATGAATAAAATGAGGAAGACAACCATAATATAGAGTGCAATGTGGGTACAATAAACCTTGAAAATGTAACAAAATGATATTACTGGCAGAAGTGTGTAGAATAGTCAGAGGTGAATGTGATATAATGAAGGTAATGATCCCTTCTAGCCTCTAAATCCTTTCCACCTCTCTTCCTTACTTCAGTAAGACTTTGCTGAACATCTACTGTAAACCCAAGGCTTTTCTAGGCAACTTATTTTATAAAGGGATGAATCAGTAGATTCTAAACTTGATCACAAGATGGAAGTGTTAAGTACATTTAAAAATTTAAGGCAAAAACTAGAACAATTAAAACTAAGACAAATTGTGAGGTAGAGGAAGAACATTTTGGAGATAGTATAGGTAGGCTAAAATTTTCATCTTTCATAAGGAGGAATCAAAATACTACCTCTAATAAATGAACATTTACTTTGGGAAGCTGTTGGCAAGTATCTAATAAAGATGAACATATGTTTTACCTTTCAACTGAGCGATTACCCTCCTAGATATGTAGCTAAGAGAAATACATGCATATGTATAATAAAAGACATGTTCAAAAATGTTCTGTGATATTATCATTTTAAAGTTTTTTTTTTTTAATGTGGGACATTTTTAAAGTCTTTATTGAATTTTTTACAATATTGCTTCTGCTTTATGTTTTGATTTTTTGGCCTTGAGGTATGTGGGATCTTAGTGCCCCAACCAGCGATCAAATCCACACCCCCTGCATTGGAAGGCAAAGTCTTAACCACTGGACTGCCAGGGAAGTTCCCAATGATATTATTAGTAAGAGTCCTGTATTAGTCAGGGTTCACCAGAGAACCAATAGGCAATATATATATACATATGTGTGTGTACATATATATATAGAGAGAGAGGTCAATCAACGATATATATAAAAAGAGATTTTACTATGAAGAATTGGCTCATGCCAAATTGGGGTTTGGCAAGTCCCAGGATCTGCAGGGTGAGTTAGCAGCTTGGAAACCTAGGCAAGTCGATGGTATAATTCGAATCCAAAGGCTGACAGGCTTGAGATCCAGGAAGAGCTGGCATTTCAGCTTGAGTCTGAAGGCAAGAAACAGTTGATGTCCCAGTTTCAAGGGAGTCAGGCAGGAGGAATTCTCCCCTACTTAGGGGAGGGTCAGCCTTTTTGTTCTATTCAGGCCTTCAACTGTTCAGATGGGGCCCACACACAATACGAAGGCGATCTATTTTACTCAATCTACAGATTTAGATGTTAATCTCATCCAAAAACACCCTCGCAGAAACACGCAGAATGTCTGATCAATATCTGGGCATCCCCTGGTCTACTAAGTGTTAGCCTCTCAGTCCTTTTGCGACTTTTTGCGACCCCGCGGACTATAGCCTGCCAGGTTCATCTGTCCATGGGATTCACCAGGCAAGAATTTTGGAGTGGGTTGCCATTCCCTTCTCCAGTAAAATGACCTAGTAAAATGGCAAATAAAATTAACCATCCCAGCCCCAAACTAAAAGCAACCAAGCTCTGTAGGTAGTAGGAGAGCTTACTTGTGGTAGGGTCACACAAGGAAATGAAAGCAGTGATAGCGGATGTCATTAGTTACACACGATGGTACAAGTGCATCTTACAAACTTTATGCTGAGCGAAGAAGTCGGAAAGGAATTCATATAGTGTGATTCCATTTATATCAAGTACAACACAGAAAAAAATCATCTCTAGAGTTAAAAGTCAAGATACGGCTGTGTTTGAGGAGCGGAAGGGGTAGTGATTGGGAGAGGGCTCTTCTGAGGTCCTTGTAATGATTTTACGTTGATCTTCATGGTTGTCCATAGGGGTGTTTGCTATAAATCAATGAATTGTACACTTATGATTTGTAAAGTTTTCTGTATGGTTTATACTTCAAAAATTTTTTTTAACTTTAATAAAAGAGAGTGACTGGGGAGCTGTTTAAACCTTCTAAAAAACATGAACAAATATTACTTTCCTAATTTAAAAAATAATCAGAAAAGCAAAATTTTCGTCAAGTCAATATCATGGCAATTTTGTAACATGCACCTCCAAATAAGCAAAGCTATTCTTCAGTTGAATATATTGTCAGTAAAGTACTTATTTAAACAATTCATTATGATAAAAGGCACAAAAATTTTCA
This sequence comes from Muntiacus reevesi, assembly GCF_963930625.1. Taxonomy (NCBI): domain Eukaryota; kingdom Metazoa; phylum Chordata; class Mammalia; order Artiodactyla; family Cervidae; genus Muntiacus; species Muntiacus reevesi. The sequence continues at coordinate 41,656,094 of NC_089268.1, forward strand.
AGTGAATAATGAATCATTTACAAAAGTATTACTGCTTTGCATAAACTCATTAACAAGTGATAGTAAAAAGATTATATGTGAATTGTTGAAACATTTATTATAAAATAAAGTAGTATATACATAAGCTTTACTAAACTAGTTTTTCATTGTCATTCTAGCTACAGCAAATGTTCTTTCTCCAAATTAAACCAAATTAGAAACAAAAGAAAAATTTTGGGAAAACAACATTTAACAGAATCAACTTTAGTCAGTAGATACATTCAGACTGCAAAAATATTGGAAAATGCAGTTAAAATACTGAGGTAGATCACAATGAAACCACAAAATATGATGTGTTTATTTGAAATAAACATTGCATTTGTTTATTGTGCTATCATATTTTGTTTTGGCCTTTTAACTTTTAAAGATATTTAGTGCTGGAAACTTGTTTTTAGTTTATCAAAACAGTTTTTAAAGACTGAAAGAAAAAAGAAAATGAGCCAAACAAGTCTGTGCATGTATATGGTTCTATTTTTTTTTAAGATTTTTTTTTTTTGGACCATCTTTGAAGTCTTTATTGAATTTGTTACAACATTGCTTCTGTTTTATGTTTTTTATTTTGGCTGAGAGGCATGTGGGATATTAGCTTCCTGATCAGGGATAGAACCCTCAACCCCTGCATTGGAAGGCAAAGTCCTAACCACTGGATCACCAAGTAATCTCTGTGATTCATTTTTAAAAATTATTTGAAATCATGAGGAAAGGCATTATGTCTACAAAATTAAGTTATTTATTGTAGATATTTTATAGCAAAATTAATGGACATTCTTAAGTATGTAGGAAAAAACTGAAAAAGAGGAATAGGGAGTAGGGTATTAGAAACTTCTTTCTAAAACAAAGAATATCTTTTCTCCACTCATAGCTTGTAAAAGTGGTAAAGTGGAATGAGCCGTGTGGAAGCATAATGTTGACATTTCCTACAAATACTCTTTGAACAACAGACAGTAAACAAAAACAAATTTCTTTTTCTTATAACAACTTAGTTTCTGATGGAATGGATTTCGCAATAATGTCAGGAGACCCAAAAGGTTAAATCAACATTTGCTCCACAGGGCAAAGCTAGAGCTGCCCCATGGACTCTTGGCCAGATGCAAGGTCAAAGGTCAAAACAATTGACCAGCAATGGAGGAAGATAAACCTGGGCAGGTTTGTCCTTTGGCTCTCAGGATCCAGGTTTAAAAAAAATGAAAGACCTGGACTCTGGACCCTTTTATTCTCATGTCATGCTGGAGACAGTAACAGATTAAATTTGTGGATTCAGCCTTGATTCTGCTACAGAGTAAAGGGGAGCCTTGGACATATTTCCCAGAAGCCACAACTTCCTGAAAGCATCAGAGGGGCACAGATTATAATCTAAGTGGATAAAACTTGGAGCAAATTAATTCAAGGTGAAGTAACTCCCATCTCACTTTCTTCTCAAAGTTCTGGGGTCACACCTGTTGTTCCCCTCTGCTGAGGGGGCCAAACAGCTGCTAGAACCTCAGGTTTTGTCTCCCGGGGTCCTCAGTCCTTCCATTACTCAAAGCAAGCCAAGAATACATAAGAATCACATTTGTTTCTTTTCCAGCCGTAGCCTTTCCTTTTAGTTCTCTGGTTAAGTAGAGGTGAGGGTGGAATAAACAGAGATAATATTTGACCAATGAGTCCCTGATTGATTATTCACCTCCACCAATGGTCTGATTGATCAGTGCCACTGCTTGCTTTTAAATATTTCTCCTGAGAATGAAACAACGTTTTACCTGCTTTCTGTTTTCGAGTAACTGTGAGACAAAACTGTTTGCTAGGAAAAAAGAAGAAAAAATTTATTAATGTTTTTGAAATGTAAATTATCTAGTTTTTAAGGTAGTTGTTTAGTCACTAAGTCATGTCCAACTCTTTTGTGACCCTATGGACTGGGGTCCTCCAGGCTTCTCTGTCCATGGGATTTCCCAGGCAATAATACTAGAGTGAGTTGCCATGCCTTCCTCCAGGGGATCTTCCTGACCCAGGAATGAACCTGAGTGTCCTACATTGGCAGGTGGGTTCTTTACCACTGAGTCTCCAGGGAAGCCGTCCATCATCTCTTACAGATACAATAAAAAAGAAAAAGATAATTTTTTTCCCTGTGATGAAAACTCAGGATTTACATTTTTAACAATTTTCATATAGAAAGGAGAGCAGTAATTAACTGTAGTCATTATGTTACAACTATATTCCTAGAACTTATTTATCTTCTAACTAGGAGTTTAGGATGGCACTTTTTTTTTCATTTATTTTTATTAGTTGGAGGCTAATTACTTTACAATATTAGTAAATATTAAATATTTATTTATATAATAAATATTTAACCACTATATAATAAAAATATAACCACTAATATTAAATATTAGTGGTTTTTGCCATACATTGACATGAATCAGCCATGGATTTACATGTGTTCCCCATCCTGAACCCCCCTCTCACTACCCTCCCCATCCCATCCCTCTGAGTCATCCCAGTGCATCCAACCTGGACTGGCGATCTGTTTCACACTTGATAATATACATGTTTTGATGCTGTTCTCTCAGATCATCCCACCCTTGCCTTCTCCCATAGAGTCCAAAAATCTGTTCTATACATCTGTGTCTCTTTTTCTGTCTTGCATATAGGGTTATTGTTACCATGTTTCTAAATTCCATATATATGCGTTAGTATACTTTATTGGTGTTTATCTTTCTGACTTACTTCACTCTGTATAATGGGCTACAGTTTTATCCATCTCATTAGAACTGATTCAAATGTATTCTTTTTAATGGCTGAGTAATATTCCATTGTGTATATGCACCATAGCTTTCTTATCCGTTTGTCTGCTGATGGGCATCTAGGTTGCTTCCATGTCCTGGCTATTATAAACAGTGCTGTGATGAACACTGGGGTGCACGTGTCTCTTTCAGATCTGGTTTCCTCGGTGTGTATGCCCAGAAGTGGTATTGCTGGGTCATATGGCAGTTCTATTTCCAGTTTTTTAAGAAATCTCCACACTGTTCTCCATAGTGGCTGTACTAGTTTGCATTCCCACCAACAGTATAAGAGGGTTCCCTTTTCTCCACACCCTCTCCAGCATTTATTGCTTGTAGACTTTTGGATAGCAGCCATTCTGACTGGCGTGTAATGGTACCTCATTGTGGTTTTGATTTGCATTTCTCTAATAATGAGTGATGTTTAGCATCTTTTCATGTGTTTGTTAGGGGATGACACTTTTTAAATTCAGTTTCAAGAAAGTTTTTATTTTAGAAGATTAAGAAGTTTTATTTAGAAGTTTCACAGAAAAATTGTGAAAATAGAGTTTGCATATATCCCTTATCCAGTTTCACATGAACCCCTTACATTAACATGGTACGTTTGTTGTCATTAATGAATCAATAGTGATACATTAATAGTAACTGAAGTCCATAATTCACTCACATTTCCTTAGTTTTTACCTGATCCCTTTTATTCTGTTCCACGATCCCATCCAGGACACCTAATCATCTTCTCGCCTTCGACTTCTCTTGGCTGTGAGTTTCTCAAGCTTTTCCTATTTTATATTATTGATTTCTGAGGAGCACTGATCACGTGTCCTGTAGCTTGTCCCCCAGCTGGGGTACTCTGATGCCTTTCTCGCTATGAGACTGTGACTTGTGTTTTGGGGAGAAAGATCACAGAGGTGAAGTTCCATTTTCATCATGTCATGTCCTTGTACTTAGGAGCAACATCCCTTAGCACTGATGATGTTGACGTGGATCACCTCGCTGGGGTGGTGCTTGTCAGGTTTCCCTACTTTCTTCATCTCACACAGTGCACGTTAGAAGGAAATCAGTGTGTGCAGCTGACCCTTAAGGAGTGAGGAGTTATACTCCTTTACTTGAGGGTGAAGTAACTGCATCAATTAAAGGGTGGGGTATCATTTTTTTTTAAACATTTTAAGTTTTAATTTTGTATTGGGTATAGCTGATTAAAAATGTGATAGTTTCAGGTGAATGGATTGTTCACCTGAAACTATCACATTTTTAATCAGCTACTGACTGTTCACCTGAAACTATCACATTTTTAATCAGCTACTGACTGTTCACCTGAAACTATCACATTTTTAATCAGCTATACCCCAATACAAAATATATATATATATATATATATATACACACACACATGTATCCATTCTCCCCCAAAATCCCTCCCATCCAGGCTTTTACATAACGTTGAACAGAGTTCCCCGTGCTATCCAGTATGTCCTTGTTGGTTATCCATTTTAAATATAGCAGTCTGTACAGGCAACCATAAGTTTGTTCTCTAAGTCTCTTTCTCTTTTGTAAGTAAGTTCATTTGCATCATTTTCTTTTAGAGTCTACACATAAGGGGTGCCATATGATATTTTTCCTTATCTGTCTGACTTACTTCACTCAGAACAACAATATCTAGGTTGCATGGTGCATCTTTTATGTTGTTTGCATCCCCCAATCAAATGCACAAAATCTGTTCCCAACCCGGCCAGACCTCAGGCCTCAGGGGCTTTTCAATATTCCACTCCTCTGCTAACTAGAACCTGACTTCCCCTGGCTCAGACCCCACAGCTACAGGTCACACTTTCTTTCCTGTAGCCCCTCTGCAGCCCCAGTGCTTCTAACACAGAGCATGTTGGAAATTCTGGAATCCCCAAATCAAAAATAGAACCTCCAAGAAAATGATTGAATTATCTCCCTTTCCAAATTCATATGCTGAAGTCCTAAGGCCCAGGACCTCAGAATTTGACCTTATTTGAAAATAAGGCCATTGAAGATATAATCAATTAAGATGAGGTTATACTGGGGTAAGGGTAAGATAGACCCTTAGTTCAATATCTGGTGTCCTTATAAATGGGAAATTTGGACATATCGGAGGAACACTACAGGCAGAGATTAGGGTTATGTGTCTATAGGTCAAGGAATGCCAATGATTGCCAGCAAAATGACTAGAATCTAGAGGAGAGGCATAGAATGCACCCTTTCCCAAGTCCTTCAGAGGAACCAGAGCTCTGCTGACATCCTGATTTCAGACTTCAGACCTGCAGAACTGTAAGACAATACATTTCCATTGTTTAAGCCACCCAGACTGTGTTCCTGTTACAACAGGCCTAGGGAACTAATACACCCTCCAAAGATGACTCTTCTCATCACAAAGAGAGGAAAACTGCGTACAAGACCTATTTAGCTCATCCCAGGACCAAGCTGAACTCCATGAACACTTACCCATTGCCTATTCCGTGAACACATAACAAGCAGCCGCACTGTGCTTAGAGCTCATAAGCCCCTGGGGAGCAGTGGAACCTTCATGACCCAGTCTTTAGGCTGAGGACACAGACAATACAGAGACACGCTAGCATTCTATTTTCCTGCCGATGGCTATATGCATTCCAGATTCCAAATCGATACCTGTAAGCCTGGTCAATGTATTTCTCTTCTCTCTAAGTTGAAATATCTTAGATCAGGTTCCCTGGAAAACACACTGAGATTGGTGTGCCAGGGGTATTCAGCGGAGAGTACTCTCAGGAACAACACCTATCTGAGATGAGGGCAGCAGACCTGGACAGAAGGAGAAGCCAAACAGTGAGGCAGCTGTGTTGCAAGCTTTCACCAATCCTATGGGGAGCCCCGGAGCTGGGATGACCTTCAGAGATATGCTGGCTGGAGGCGAGCCTTTGTACTCCTGCACAAACCACTCAGTAAATAACTGAGCAAGGCAGCCTGCTTCAGGCAGAGGCAGTCCCTGGAGAGGGGTTCTCCAGTTAGCTCTCAGCAGCTGGAAGAAGAACTGCCTGAGTCCTGATGGGGATTCTGGAGAAGGTACCCCTTCTCCAGAAGCATTCACTTCAAAGGACATCTGTTTCTGGATGAAAAATAAAAACCTCTTAACCAACATTTATTGGGCACCTAGTAAAATTAGTAGACAAACGTTATCTAAGTTGGCTTCCTGAATCATGTTTCTGACAGGTCATAAACACAAAGATAGGTAGTGTTGGAGATGGAAAATCAGAATGGAGACCATAAGTTCTCCCTAAGATCAAATAGGCAAGGCTCAGGCACTGGGATGATTGACTCTGAGATTTTGCAAAAAGAAGAAACAGCCTGCTCTGTCTCCTGTTAGGGAAATGACCCCAGGCTCAGTTTTGCAATAGATAAAGTTGAGCCATCTCGTCTTTCTTCAGGCACCTGTCCAAGCACCTGATCCTTTCTAAATTGCGTGGCTGTGCTCAGGAATCTCAGACTCCTCCTGAGCATGATGTCCAGAGGCTTAGCAGAACTCTGTTGGCTTGCAGGAATGTCTCCCTGGAGGAATGAATCCCAGGCCTGAAAATTTATGCACACAGAGCTGTTGATGGCTTCTTCCTCTGATCCATAGCCATCAAGGGAGAAGGTGCCCTGCTTTCTGGTTCCACAGAAACTCACTGTCCCTACATAAATGCAGGCCTCCCCTTCCTACTTATACTTGTTTCCTAGGATTACCTTAAATAACTACAACCTGGTGGGCTCACACAACAGAAATTAATTCTTTCACAGTTCTGGAGGCCAGAAGTCTGAAAATAAAGTATTGGCAGGGCCATACACTCTTTGAAGGTTCTAGGGGAGGATCTACTCCATGCCTTTCTCTCAGTTTCTTGTTCTGCTAGCAGCCCTTGGCATGCCTTGGCTTATAGACACGTCACTGTGGTCTCTGTCTCTGTCCTCACATGGTGTTGCTTCCTGTGTGTCTGTGTCTCCTCTCCTCTTCTTACAGGGACACCAGTCACATTAGATTGGACTTCTGGTAGCTCAGTGGTAAAGAATCCATCTGCTAAGTAGGACACTCAGATTTGATCCCTGGGTGGGGAAGATCACCTGGAGAAGGAAATGGCAACCCACTCCAGTATTCTTGCCTGGGAAATCCCACGGACAGAGGAGCCTACTGGGCTACAGTCCACGGGGTCCCAAAATAGTCGGACGTGACTTAGTGATTAAACAAAAACAACGTATTAGATTAGGACCCATCTACTCCAGTGTGACCTCTTCTTATCTTAATTACATCCACAATAACCCTGTTCCCAAATAAGGTCATAGTCACAGGTACCAGGGATTACAACTTCAACCTATTTTCCAAGAAGGAGGTGGGGGAGGGGAACAGAGTTCAAATCATAACACTGTCTAAGGTTATGATGCCTGTTAGTATTTCTTCTAAATACTAATAGAAGAAACCTTGACAATTTCCTCAAGACCTCTCAATATAACATGTGCTTCTTTATATTTTGGAGAAAAAAGTGAAATCCTGTGGCTGAAACTCTGAGATCTATCATAAAAATAGGCAATTGGAATAATTTCAGCCCAGAGACGATGGGCAAGATGAGCCAAAGTGATACAAAATGAAAGGTATTTTGAGGCCTCTGGGGCTTTAGTGGGGTCTATTAAATAGTAAGTACCAACTTCACCTACTCTTACCTAATTATCTCTACTGATGGAACAGATAGTATCACTGATTAGGCTAAAATTTGATCTTAATTCAGAACAACTTGATCCAACGTACAAGCCTAACCCTCAGTCACTTTGTCACAGAGATAACAAGAACAATGGTCCAGGGAAGACCTGTCAGAGAGGCCAGTGAGAAACCCATCCCACCCACTGGATAAACCCAGCCAAGAATCTTTCAGTGAATTGGGTCACAGAGGCCTCGATAGTGATAAAAGATCCCATCCTATTTTAATCTGTGTAACTTTAAGACAGCTGCACTTTCATTGTGTTCTTAAATAGAAATGATGATGAGATACTATCGAACAGGGATCCCCAACCTCTGGGATCTAATGCCTCATGATCTGAGTTGGAGTTGATACAATAATAAGAGAAATAAGGAGCTTCCCTGGTGGCTCAGAGGGTAAAGAGTCTGCCTGCAAAGCAGGAGACCGGAGTTTGATCCCTGGGTCAGGAAGATCCCCTGGAGAAGGAAATAGCAACCCACTTCAGTATTCTTACCCGGAGAATCTCCATGGACAGAGGAGCCTGGCAGGCTACAGTCCATGAGGTCGCAGTCAGACATGACTGAGCGACTTCACTTTCTGAGTTGGAGTTGATATAATAATAATAGACATAAAGTGCTCAATAAATGTAATGCACTCGAATCATCCTGAAACCATCTCCACCATCTACCCCGTTCCTTGGAAAATTTGTCTTCCATGAATCTGGTCCCTGGTGCCAGAAAGCTTGGGGACCACTGCTGTAGAATTCTAACCATCCACGTGTTAAGATGAATCACTGTGAAGCTGTCACCAGAGGTTAATGAGAAGGTGCAGTAAACCTCAGGAAAGGGAAGAGGACTGGCATTTATATTTTGCTGCTAAAAGAGAGAGGTGGGGGGAATTTGCTGGAGGTCCAGTGGTTAGGGCTCTGCACTTCCACTATCGGGGGCCTGGGTTTGACCCCTAGTCAGGGGAAAAAGATCCTGCAAGTTGTGCATGGCACTGCCAAGAAAATGTAAAAATAAAAGAGAGAGAGATAAAAAATACAGCTTAAAATTTTTTTAAGTCTTCTGATTTCACATGTAATTTCAGGCTTGCTTAACTGCTTCCTAAAAAGATCTTTGAAGGGATAAAAGAAAAGTCTCTATCCTAGAGCCCAATAATGACTAGAAATTCCAGTAACCAACCCATCAGCCCTATCGGATCTCATAAACGATGAGATACTTTCCAGCAATGATGAGGCTCATGACTGTCTTGGAGAAAAAAAAAAAGACAGTGGAAAGATGTATGGCAGCTGAGCAAGCTATAAGCTTCCTGTTTGGAAACCTCCCGCAGCTTAACTAGACTCAGAGTGTAATTCCTTCCCCCATAAAATTGAGATGATCAGACTTCCTGGGAGTAGTGGAATGTAATGCCCAGACCATAAATTCCAGTTCTAATACTGCCAAGACCTTGGGCAAAGAAACTACTGAATGTCTTAGAACCTCAGTTCCCTCATCTATAAAATGAAATTGTAATAATGTCTACTCTCATAGGGTTGCTGTAAGAATTAAAAAAGATACAATGTGTTTAATGTTTTCTCTGTATCTGATACAGGATATGCAATGTTCTTTCCCACCACATACAAGATAAAGCACCTCTAAATTAGAGACGTTTGCCTCCGTAAAGTCTTTGATCCAACTCCTAGACATGCCTACTACCTAGCTGTACTGCTTCATCCAGCACAGCAAACACAGGCATGATGCCTCTGAGATTGTCAAGTAGGATCAGTTAAATCCACAAGTAGATGGGGACTGAATCACCAGTGGGTGATTCACCATCCATAACCTGAATCACCCATCCTCGGGTTATGGATGAAAATGCAGCCCAGCCACAGAGCAGTTAACTTCATTCCAGAAATCAGTGAAGTGCAGTGTGATACAGTAGAAGCAATATAACTCAACACTGGTAAATGTAAACACAAACTAAATGAACAAATGAAGGAAGAAGAGATACATCATCTGTTCCTGTTTTCCCTTTAGTGTCTCAGTTCAAAACTGCTCTTGGAGGGCCGTCTGACTGTGGTGATTCAGGATAGGAGAGGGAACTCAGAGAGCTCCAAGGAGAAGTAGAATAGAAGTCTTAGCCCTTGCGAGACCCTGTCTACTGAAATAGCTTATGTACAGCTTTGCACTTTTAGGGGACATTGAAGCTTATGCCAGAAGAAAGCAGAAGAGGAGATTTGTGTTGATCAGGAGGCTGGCACTGACATCTGGGGAGCCTTCTTGAAGGAAAAGGGTTTGAAATTACCCAGCAGGGCTTCACTTCTCACTGAACTGAAATTCAGTTCATTCCACAGACTGGTTCTGAAGATTCTTTAACCTTTCATCATAGAGGGGGTAGGACCCCTGCAGCAGATCAAAACTTTTGCAGGAAATTAACTTGACCATTTCCTGTTCCTTTTGCAGCTCAGGAGTGAAGGCTTCTATTCCTGAGCTCTCTCCTGCTGTTGCCAATCCCTTCACATACCCACCCCACAGAGAGAGGGCTTCACTCTTTTCCCCTAGAGCTAAGGCTGATATCAACCCCTTTCTTGGACCTAAAGTGTTCACTTGAAACAGTGGCTCTTGATCTCAGAATGAATCTGTTGAGGAACTTTAAAAAATCCTGATGCCCAGGCCACACTCCAGATCAATTAAACTGGCGTCCTGGGTGGATGAGGCTCAGGCATGGCTAGTGTTTTAATGCTCTCAGATTATACCCACGTGGAGCTAAGGTTGATATACACTGACTGATGAAATTGTGAATTGAAGCATCAGAGTGTAGAAAAGTATAGAGGAGGGAGCATCCAGGTTGTCTGGGTTTAGAGATTGTCCCTTGTGAATTCCTAGAGCTTTCCTGGTGGCTCAGATGGTGAAAAATACACCTGCAATACAGAAAACCTGGATTTGATCCCTGGGTTGGGAAGATCTCCCTGGAGGAGGGCATGGCAACCAACTCCAGTATTCTTGTCTGGAGAATCCCCAAGGACAGAGGAGCCTGGCGGGCGACAGTCCATGGGGTCACAAAGAGTCAGACATGACTGAGCAACTAAACACAGCAAATCCTAGGGCACAAGAGTATCTGGTTCTCCTGAACTCCTGAATGTCTGGAGCAGACACCATAGCTGCTGTATTCATCCACTCCAATCACTGTAACAACATACTGCAGACTGAGGGGCTGAGACAATACACATTTATTTCCTCACAGCTCTAGAGGCAGAGAGTTCAAGGTCAGGGCGCTGGCATGGCCAGTTTCTGGTGAGAGTGCTCTTACTCATTTGTCGACGGCTGCCTTCCTGTCGTGTTCTCTCTCGGCCTTTCCTCTGGAGTCCTCCCCTCCTCTGGGGAGGACATGGGAGGGAGAGAGAAGAGAAGAGGAAGAAAGAGAGAGGGGGAGAACACTAATCTCTTCACAAAAGGACACCAGTCCTATTGGATCAGGGCCCCTTGTGATTAATTTCATCTTTTTTTTTTAATTTTCATTTTATATTGGAGTAGAGTTGATTTATAATATTGTGTTAGTTTCAAGTATACAGAAAAATGATTTATCTATTCATTTCATCTTAGTTACTTCCCTAGTGGCCCCATCTGCAGCCACGTCTGCAGTTAGATGTATGAATTTGGTGGGGGGGACACAAACATTTAGTCCATAATAGTGGCCGTGGCCCTCACAGTGGCTTCAGCAATCATAGCTTACTCAGATATGATACACCCTTGCAACTAATAGTGTGGTTCACGGACCAGCAGTGCCACGTCCCCTGGAAGCTTGCTGGAAATGCAAAATGTTGGGTCTCAACCCAACCAAAGGGACTGAACCAGAGTCTGCATTTTAATAAGATCCCAGGTAATTAGTAAATATGTGCATTAATGCATGTGAAGTGCTGTAATAGACTTTCCTTAATTCTAACAATTCTTCTAATCCTTAGAAATTTTAGCAGATTAGTTTGCAAACAGCTAGCCACACACCCCCCTACACACATACCCCATTCCAAATCTCAGAAGGGCCCAGACTTTCTCACCCTGTGGGTGATGGGGAGGGAACTTCCTGGCTGTTGAGTTGGAGGAGTCAAGATGAAAAAGTCCAGGGTAACTGTATCCCCACTGCCTCACCCCTCTTCTTCCTTTAGCGTGCTCACCCTCCTCACCTTTGCCTTTGCCTCCAAGGACTTTTCCTAAGAAAAACAATCAAGATCCATATTGAGCCAGCAGCAATGAGCTCACGTGGGAAATCTTACTTAACCGTCCAGCCCAGTCCCACTGGTTGAGCAAGAGTCTGGTGCTCATGGGTTCCCTCGGGGCCCAAGAGGATCTGAAAAGGATGGAGCTGAGAGGAGGATGAGGCTGGTGTAATCACAGCCCTGCCAGCTCCGGTGACTGAACTCTGCTCCTGGGAGAGCAGGAGGCTTGTAAGGTCAGGATGTGTGTGAGAAATAGAGCCAGGCTCTAAAGAGATCTTTGCTAAGCCAGCAACCTTCTGGGATAGAAAAGGCCACAAGATGTACAGAAACACCGTATAGAGTTGCCCTCAATAATGCCCACCTGTAAGAGTGAAGCTCTGGGCTCATCTTTTTGTTTGCAGTTGAATGTAGACCTGTCAGCTGGAGGCACAGCTCTAGGCTCCAGTTAATATCCTTCCAGACCAAGGAAGCAAACAAAGGTCTTAGGGTTGGACAGACCTGGATTAGAACCTTGGCTCTATCATTTAATGACTAGGTTACTTGCTTAGGGTCTCTCTCAGTTTTCTAATTTGGAAAAATGAGCCAACGATATTCACATAAGTGTTGTTTTGAGCCTTAAAATATGTAATAGATGGGCTTCCCAGGTGGCGCTAGTGGTAAAGAACCTGCCTACCAATGCAGGAGCATATAAGAGACCTAGGTTCGATCCCTGGATCGGGAAGATCCCCTGGAGGAGGGTACGGCAATCCACTCCAGTATTCTTGCCTGGAGAATCCCATGGACAGAGGAGCCTGCTGTGGGCTACGCTCCATGGGGTCACAAAGAGTCGGACACAACTGAGTGACTAACACTTTCACTTTCACTTTTCTCATACATAATAGATATAATTGGGTAAGTATCAATTCACCACCTAGTAGTCTTTGATTTTTACTGCAAAGAAAAACATAACATTCTGGATATCCAAACTGTAGGAACTTATAAATGCTGATTCTGTGGTTTAGTTCTATAAATGAGAGTGGGTGAGTCAGGAGTAAGAGAAGGTCTTTGAACTTCCCCAATTCAAAATCACTTGTTTGTGCCCCTCAGTAACTCTTGAGGCAGAAGGTCTCAGATCCTGAAATTTCAGTAACTTTCAAGATTGGAGAACAAGTCATCTTTGCTTTCATAACTCTTGACTCAAATTACTACTGATCGCCCCCTTCTCTCCTCCTTCCCTCTACTCCCTCCTCTGGTGGCTGCCTCAACTGGGCTCTCTCAGAGTGATTTTAAGCTCTCTGCGCTGCACCACAAACACATCTTCCAACAATATCATAGATTTCCCTAGGGAACTCCAACCGCATATCTCTCTAATTAAACCTGTTTGGGGCATAATTTTTTCTGGCTGCACCAAGCTTGATAGATAAACAATAAGTAAAGACTAGAAACCTGCTCCTTATAAAACAATACTAAAACAGATGCCTTAATTATAGGAGAACAAAGAATTTGTCTCCATGCGTAAGATTATTTTGCTTTGTTAGTTCCAATCCAGAAATAACAGTCGGGCCTCAGGTGTATCTTTTGTGTTTTTTCATTCCAGATGAGCCAAGATGAGAATCATCAGAAAGAGGGAATTGGGTTTTGCTGCAGACAAGGAAATTAGAGGCAACAGTTAACAGCTTAAGTATCTCAGTGGATTTTGCAAAAATACTACCTTATCGTCTAAACTGGTTCTCAAGCTGTACCATGCAGAGAATCACCTAGTTCAGTTCAGTTCAGTTCAGTTGTGTCTAACGTTTTGCGACGCCATGGACTGCAGCACACCAGGCCTCCCTGTCCATCACCAACTCCCGGAGTTTACTCAAACTCATGTCCATTGAGTTGGTGATGCCATCCAACCATCTCAACCTCTGTCGTCCCCTTCTCCTGCCTTCCACCTTTCCCAGCATCAGGGTCTTTTCAAATGAGTCAGCTCTTTCTTCGCATCAGGTAGCCAAGGTATTGGAGTTTCAGCTTCAGCATCAGTCCTTCCAGTGAATATTCAGGACTGATTTCCTATAGGATGGACACCTAGAAGGCTTATTAAAACTGATTGCTGGGGCCCATCTCCACAGTTTCTGATTCAGTAGGTTCATGGTGGGGCCTGGGAATCTGCATTTCTAATTAAGTTCTCCAGTGATGCTAATGCAGTTAGTTTGCGGCCCACACTTTGAGAATCAAAACAGTGATTCTTACCTCTGGCTTCACATTACAATCACTTGAGGGGGCTTTCAGAAAGTACTGCCTACTTCCCAAGTCCCTGAGATTCTGACTTAAGTGGTCTGGGGATGGGCCTGGGCATCTGAATTTAAGGGGGTAATAGAGGATGAGATGGGTGGATGGCATCACTGACTCAATGGACACGAGTTTGAGCAAACTCAGGGAGATAGTGATGGACAGGGAAGCCTGGCGTGCTGCAGTTCATGAGATCGCAAAGAGTCAGACACGACTGAAGCGGCTTAGCACACGTATGCACGTGTGTGTGTGTGTGTGTGTGTGTATACATACTGGGAGGTTTACAAAGTGGAGGAGAAATGGACTTCTTCTCAGTACCTGTGATTTTAGGGTCATTTTCTCAGGACTGTTTAAACAATTGTGACATTTCAAGTCTCAGAGAAGCTGTGTCTTTAGCAACCATATCATGTATGATCATCTGAAAATGCTTAGCGTTTGTGGAGTATGGCACCAAGGGGTTACTGTGGCCTAACTTACTAAGCTCTGAAAAGTGCTGAGAAGTGACTGTGGCCCGCTGTTTCAGTTCTGTTTGCAGGGACAGTGAAGGTCACCTTTGGTGATGCTGACAGTCTCTTATAAGGCAAAGCCCTTTTCCACTTCTAGGCATGTTTTAAAACTGGTGAGACGCTGTGACTAAAAAAAAATAACAACAAAGAACATATAAAGCTAAAGAGAGGCAGGCAGGCAAGATGAAAGATGTAGCCCATAAGATGGTGAGTGATGCTCTTTCAGGGGTGATTTCAGGAATGTTCTGCTTTTACAAGCCACTAATTCCATGTCCAGGGGTGCCAGCCAGGAGTTCTCAGGCTGAGCAACATTTTCACAGTGTAAGAACTGTCTCGTGCTCTGCTGGCAAAGGGAAAACATTCACCCCGTTGTATGTACTACACGTGTGAGAGTGCGTCTCATTCCATTGTTCCGAATGAAAGGGGCCCTGTCCTTGCTGATGAATGATTCGGGTGGTAAGGAGGGCCCCCAGGTGAAAGCCTAGGAGCAGGTGCCTGACCTCAATTCTGGGTCCATCCACACCCCAAACCAGCACCCCAGGAAGCTCAAGCAGGTGGGGCTATGGACAGGCAGTGGAGTAGAGCCTGGAAAAGAGGGCCCTGCCCCCAGGAGTCAGGACACTCACATAAAAGGACAGCTGGCTGACAGGTAGGGCAGGAGGGCCGAGCAGATTACAACTTCTTGTGGTTTCTTCCTTTCTAGATCAGAGAAATACGCATTTCTTTGGAGGAAAGTGAAAAAAAAAAAAAGCGTTTTAATTGGTGGCCATCCAAATTGCAAAAGCCTAATTTGAAACAAAAACAAAAACCTCTTGCCCCCTGCCTCTTGCAATAAATACATTTTGGTGTTTTAGTTTTTCTGAGACGTGTGACAACATGATCCAGCGAGAACAGCAATGGACTTGGACATCGAAGACTGAGAAGCAGCCTCCTCAGGCCGTCGCCTGACCTCGGCTAAGAGCAAACAAGTTTCGTCTTGGCTCAGCAAGCCCTGTTCCTCAAGTTGGGGTCAAGCTTGACTGAAAGGAACACACTGGTCCATCAACCGTGTGGTCAGTGTGGGGACCAAGAGTGTGGGTGCTGCAGCCAGACCACCCAGTTTCAGTTTCCCGGCCTGCCGCTCTCTGAGTGACCTAGGGCGCGTCAGGTAACCTTCTTGATGCCTCGGTTGTCTAATCTGAAAACAAGGCTAGTCATTCTACCCACCCCATGGGGTACTTATGAGGATGAGATGAAAGGATGCCTGGAAACTGCTTACATCAGAGCCCAGCACAGAGATGTGTCCTGTAAGTGTTAGTTCTTCTTATTCATTAGAGTGAGTTGACTCGTTCAGAATAATATGGAGAAGGACCTACGTCATGGACCATCTTCAAAGCTATAGAAAGAATGATGAGGTTAGTTGTAGGAAGCAAGGTTTTTCCTAGCAAGGAACTGTGTGAAAATGCATGCCACCCTGGGGTCCCCTGGCTAACATATAAAACGTCATCTATGCACAACAAAGTCAGTCTTTTTTCCTTCTTTGGCTTCCCTATTGCCACTGACCATGCAGCTTGTAATGCATATAAAACAGTGCCCAGTACTTAGAAAACTGTCCAGAAAAGCTAGCAGCTATTGTTGTGGTGGTGGAGGATAATATTAATACTATCTCTACTCTAGATAAGAGATAACACTCGACAGCAAAGAGGGGATTAGATAATAGGAGTGAAAAGTGCTTTGCAAACTAGAAAGTATTTTTCAGAACCAAGGTATTATTATCCCTGTGCCCCAGTGAAAGTATTTAATTACACAAACATTTGTGAAGTGCGAACCACAGGCTCTATTTTGTGGAGAAGGAACTGATGGTGTTACCTTATCTGAACTTTGATGCTAACAAGACTCTCCTGCCAGCTAGTGAAGAATGGCTGGCAGCAGCCTTCTTCACAGCTGAGAGAGTGTAACCTGCATGGGGTTCCCAACAACAATTGAGGTCTCAACAATTAACCATTGTAATGTTCACTGAATCAGGCAGCTGACACGGCCCTGTGCTTTACAGCCTGTTTCAATATTTGGAAAAGAGAACGAGGAAGCCTGAGCAGCGTAAGGATCTGCTTGTTCCCCATCAGTGCAACCTGGTGCGGGCACCCTAGCAGGCGAGCTCCCAGTCCATGCCCTCCTCCAGGGCTGGGCCACCTCCAGCTCAGCCCTGTGCCGAGCCGACACTTGACACCATGTCAGACGCTCTCTAGGCAGCTCCTTAAGCTGAGTAATGAGACTTGGTTTATTAGAAGCCTTTAATTACCAGCCTAATGTACAAACACATTTCTCTCCAGAGACGTTCATGCAAGCTCAGCCTTTGTTCACTAGGAAAAGCAAGCGGCTTTCTCCTCCTGGCAGACAAGACATGACTCCAGGGTGAGATTTCACTCTGGTGAAATCCATCCTGCTCCAGCCGTGATCCACCCACATTCCTGCTCCCCTACCCAACAACCCATTTAGTAGAGCGCCTGACCCTGTCTGCTGGGTGACTCTCCCCTCGCTTCGCTTCCCCCTGATTCTGTCTGTATCATGGACAGAAGGACTGTATTTAGAACCGATCTCGCTTAGATGGATTGATTCATCAGCTCCTTGTTATTAAATCCAAGCAGTCTCCTGACAGTGATGGAAAGCTAGTGAGCTTGCTCTTTCATTCTACAGGATGACCATTAAGGCCTTATTGACTCTCTAGAAATCTCCAGTCCTCAGCACCCCATAAATCCCCCAAAGAGAACGTTGTCTATTATTGCACAAAGGGAGTAAATGCCATCAACGCAAGTCCTGGGCTTCCTGCTCACAACAGCTAATTCCTGGTGTACCTCCTCCCTCTGTCCCTTCTTTCCTCTGTCTGAGGCCCTCCCCCCAGCTGCACCCCTTTCTCTGCTTAAAAGCATCCCAGCATCAGGATGGTGTGCATGTGTGCCAAGTCACTATGTCGTGTCCGACTCTATGCGACCCTTTGGACTGTGGCCCACCAGGCTCCTCTGTCCATGGGATTCTCCAGGCAAGATGCCCTCCTCCAGGGGTTCTTCCCGACCCAGGGATTGAACCTGTGCCTCTTATGTCTCCTGCATTGGCAGTCAGGTTCTTTACCACTAGTGCCTCCTGGGAAGCCTACCCACTCCTATATTTGCACAGCTATTAAAGTACATATGTATCTTATCTTCTTTGTGTGTGTGTGTACGTGCATGCCAAGTTGCATTCAGTTGTGTCCGACTCTTGGCAACCCTATGGACTGTAGCCTGCCAGGCTTTTCTGTCCACAGGGATTATCCAGGCAAGAATACCGGGATGGGTTGCCAAGCCCTCCTCCAGGGTATCTTCCCGGCCCAGGGATTGAACCTGAGCCTCTTATGTCTCCTGCATTGGCAGGCGGGTTCTTTATCACTAGCACCACCTGGGAAGCCCCTTCTCCTCTTTTGTTGTTGTTGTTGAGTCACCCAATAGTATCTAACTCTTTGCAGCCCCATGGACTGCAGCAAGCCAGGCCTCCCTGTCCCTCACCATCTCCCAGAGTTTGCCCAAGTTCATGTCCATTGCATCAGTGATGCTGTCCAGGAATCTCATCCTCTGATGCCCTCTTCTTCTCTGCCCTCAATCTTTCCCGGCTTCAGGGACTTTTCTAATGAGTTGTCTGTTCACATCAGATGTCCAAAATACTGGAGCTTCAACTTCAGCATCAGTCCTTCCAATGAGTGTTCAGGGTTGATCTCCCTTAAGATTGACTGGTTTGGTTTCCTTGCTGCCCAAGGGGCTTTCAGGAGTCTTCTCCAGCACCACAGTTCGAAGGCATTCTCTTCTTTATTCCTCACTAGTTCTCTCCTAACTTCATCTCATCACCATCAAACATGTGCTTCTTTCTCCAACATGAAAGACCCATTGCTTAGGTGAAATATGAGTCGCAATTTCACAAAACTCATTGATGCTTCATCATGGAAAGGTGACATCATGGAAAGGTTTGACTCAAGATTAAAAAAAACTCCCTCCCTTGATCCCACATCACCCCTAGGGAAAGTTAACCCATCAACCCTCTTTTAAAAGACTGCCTATTCCAACAGTATCAATTTCCTTCTCTCTCCCACATCCCCAAGTCCTTTTAATTTGAACCCTATTCCCAACACTATAATCAAATTGTTGCCAAGGTTACCAAGAACCAGATTCAGTAGACATCCCAGCCCTCACCTTGCCTGACCTCCAGCATCTGCCATTCTGTAGACCCACTTTCCACCCCTGGCTTCTGAGATACTAACACCTCCTGGTCTTCCTGCCTTTTGGACATCTCCCTCCGATGACCAACTTACATTTCTAACCATCTCTTTAAAACTGGTATTTCCAAAGGTTCTGTCCTAGGCCCTCCTTTCTTCTCATCTTTCAAATCCTTTCTTGGCAATACTTCTCCAGGTGATCTCACCCATTACAATCTCTATGCCAACAACACACAATTACCAGACCAGTTTTCTCTCTTAAACTCCAGACCTATGTCCACACATGCATGCTTAGTTGATCAGTCATGTCCAACTTTTTGTGACCCCATGGACTGTAGGCCTCCAGGCTTCTCTGTCCATGGAATTCTCTAGGCAAGAATACTGGAGTGGGTAGTCATTCTCTACTCCAGGGAATCTTCCCAGCCCAGGGATTGAACCCATGTCTCCTGCATTGCAGGCAGGTTTTTAACTGTCTGAGCCACCATGGAAGCTCCCATACCCATGTATCTGCGTGTTATCCATGTATTTACACCTACATAACTTGCAGGTTCTACATGCTCACTACTTCTGTATGTGTTAAATTTTAGTTGCTGCTAGCAGAAGCATTCCACACATTTTAAGCAGAAAGGGGTTTCTACAGGAAATTGCATGCTTTAAAATTTTTGGAAAGACTAGCAAAGGCTCTAGGAGAGCCTCCAGGAGAGGTGTCCGGGAATGACACCAGAATAATACTGCAGATTTAACCCTCTAGGAGAAATGCTATCTTTGCTGCAGCAAGAAGCAGAGGAGTTAGAAGCCTGCTGTCCCAAATACGAGCTTACTTCTGCTGCATCTGTCAGGCAGCTGTGGCCAAAATCACTTATTTCAGAGGCTCTTACAGCTGCTGAATTTGCATTAGCCAGGTAGATGCTTTGGGTTCTGCAGCCTCTGCTCTGAATTCACGACTCACTAGTGGGTCTAACCAATTGATGGACCTGAACCATGGAGCTTTTGGCTGTCTAGACTCTGGAGTACAGGCTGGGCCACTACAAAGAGTGTAGAATAGAGGTCACCTGATTCAATCCATCCTGTCCCTCACAACAAAGAGTTCCTTGTTTCCCAACAGACTGCTGCTCTCCTAAGGTCCCATATTTCTGTAAATTTACTCCCTGGTCAAGTCTGAAACTGGCAGTAATACCCCTGCCCCACTGTCCTCTGATCCATACCCAATTTATTCCATTCTACCCCAAATATCTTTTAGCTCCACTTACTACTGTCTCTCCCAGGCCTCCATCATCTGTCACCTGACCTACTGTAACAGCCTCCTAACTCCCTAACCAGTCTCTCTGCATCCAACTCTGCCTTTTTCTAATGCATTCTCCACAACATAGCCAGAGAAATCTTAGTAAAATATACATATGAACAGGAGACGTTGCTCTTTAAAAACCGCAGTGGTTCATTTAATATGTGTCATCTGCTCCAGCTGGTAATCACCATGAAGGCAAGTGCTGGGTCTCACTCACGGCCATCTGCATCCCCAGAACTTTGCACAGTGCCCAGCACACAGGGCATATTATTTTCTCTACAGCAAAAGATGTTGCCTTCCTCCAGGCACACAATCCCATCCTCATGGGGTAATTAACAAGGTTTCTTTCCGCCTGGTCATAAGCAGTCACTCAACAAGAGAAGCACAGTGTTGAACGATATAATGTGTTAGTCAGTTAGCTGTGTTAGCAACCTGAGTATCCTTGCTGCTTGAAATCAGTCTCTCAAGAAAAATTTACCTCTTAAAGATGCATATACTGTGATTTAAAAAAAGTTTGAGGAAGGTGGAGGATCAAATATTCCTTCTTGCCACTCTATTTTCTCATGCTCTAGCACTCATTCTCTTCTATCCTTCTCTTCTTACTGTTATTGTTTGGTTGTTTTCATTCCACTTGGCCTCTCTTCTCTCTCCTATCCCTTTCTTCTCATTTAGCATCCACTTTTTTGTAGCCTAATGGAAACCTACAGGGCCTTCCTATGGGCCCTGATCCCCTATAAACACAGACTTCCAGGTCAAAACTTGCACTGCGTGAGTGAGAATTTACTTAGTGCTTCCTCTGTAAAGCACTCTCCTCCCAGAGTGGTTTTCCTCTGGAATCTTTGTCTCACGACCCAAGATCTCACTTCGAGCCAGGATTCTACCAGTCCCATACAGTTGTGTGCTGTTGTGGCAGTTTCTCTCTGCCAGTGTTTTTTGGGAAGTCTTTTATTAACTTCCCAAAGTTATTCTTGGCATCAGGCTCAGCATGGCTCTGGAGGAATGAACAGGCTGCAAACAGACTTCAGAAGAAAACAGCAACTTTATTCAAGGTGGTCTTATTTTTACGTCCATCAAAACAATACCAACACAGCACCAAGACAGGAAGCACACACACATGGAGACCCCACAGGACGCTGGAGGGGCAGCAGGGTGAGGGGGCGGGCCTGAGATGCCCTCCACTCTGGAGATTGTGTTTTCATCAGTCTCCCAGTGGGATCACTGCCCCGTCGCTTCTCAATGTTGCATCTCGGGCTTTGGGTTGGATGTCACTCCAGGAAGAGGTGAGAGCAGGAACAGAAGCTGAGGAATGCCACATGCGGAAGCTGAGCTGTTTCCCTGAACGGCTGGAACGAGATCTCCAGTCTTATCTTTCAGGCTCCCTCCTGCAGGTCCCTGTCCTTCCCTTTGTCCTCACCCTCCTCAGGCCTTGAGTCATTACTGGGTATCTAAGCAGTGTCAGGCCAGACTCTTAAATGCTGCTGAGTTTTACCCACGTTCATCTAGAGGAAGAGAATTTACATCTGTGTCTGATAGCAACTTCGTTTTCTCCATTGCTCTGGATTGTTTTTCTAGAGAATAATAGCTCACATCTACTGGGGCTCCCTAGGAGTCTCAGTGTCTAAGCTGCTTACAGTGCTTTCTAGTGCTTTATATGAATTAATTTGTGTAAGCCTCCCACCTGTGAGGGAGGGGTCTCTGGTCTGTCCTGTTTTACAGATGAGAGAACTGAGTAGGAAGAAAAACTCATCTGCTCACAGCTGCACAGCCGGAAAGGTCAGAGCTCAGATCCGAACGTAGGTGGTCTTGTGCCAGAGCCCCACCAGCATTCCCCACCCCCAACACCCTCCATTCCCCTGTTTCCCCTGCTTATCAATTCACTCCTCCCTTTTCCTCTGGCAGGGACCCTGGGAAACCACCTCCTGTCTGAAAAGAGGCTTTCTCTCTCCAGCCAGACCACAGACCCGTTTCCCATGCGTTCTGTTGGGGCTTTTAAGTGGGTTAGTCAATAACACCCCTCTCTTCGGTACCCCGATTCAGAATCAGCTGAGAACTGCATAGCATCAGATGGATGGAGATCAAAATGTGAGCTTTCTCCTGCTGAAGTCCCAGTTGGAGTTCGTGGCTATGTTCAGTGACCGAGGGGCCTCTGAATGCTTTCAATCATGCCACTACCTATCCTACGTCCCCGTCTAGACCATGGGCAGCCCACATGAAAGAAAAGGCTGGTCTGCAGAGCAGACACAATTACCCAGAATTGCTGCCTCACCCCAGACAGGGGCAGAGAGAGAAGAAATCAAGACGATAAATAACCAGGACTAGCCTCTAACTCCAGCAGGATCCGAAGCTGCTAAATCAGCCAAGAACCACTTCGACCCTGCTACTTGGCATTGCACCATTGATAGTTAGTAAATAGACAAGGTCCCTAGTCTGTGGACAGCCAGCAGGCAAAGACAGAAAGTATTGACCTGAACATGCAAAGTGAGAACAGGGCAACAGCTGTCATGCGTGAACAAAGGCAGTGACATCCATGCACATTCAGTGAAACCAGCATGAAGCAGGTTGCTGGAAAGCTCATATGGAGGGAGTTTCTTTCTGGAGTTGAGACTGAAACCGGGGGTGGAATTGATTGTGATTTCTGCCCCAACACTTAGTATCCTTTCTTTCACACCTTCTTCTAAAACAGCCTCTACAAGACAGTTGGGAATTCTTTAGTTCTTGGAGAGTGGAATAAACTATTTTTGAGCATCTGTCTTGAGCAAAGCTCTATGCAAGCTTAGAAAGTCCCTGAGTCCGTGTCCTTGGGGTCAGGGACCCATCCACTTACCATGCAGCCGACACCAGAGACGACAAGCCAGGTACCCCAGCCTCCGGCACACAGTGTAATATTTTATCTCTGTTGTCTCCGATGAATTAGGTGCCATCACCCCCAACTTAAAAGATGAGACTGAAATTCAGAACGATCAACGTGAACCACAAACATTTCTTGAACATTTACATGCTAAGCAGCTTAGGCTCATCAGGACAACATGTGGTAACAGAGCAGCTGTGGGAACAGACCCAGCGAGCCCGACTGCCCGGTTCAAATGCCAGCTGTGCTCTTGGCAAGGTGTGATGGTGGGCGGATTACCTGCTCTCTCTGCTTCGGTTGCATCACTGATAAATGGGTGAAACAGCACCTGGTCCTTTGGGCTGTACTTGGGGGAAAGGAGTGAATACGTGTGACATACTTGGTACAGTGCTTAGCTTGTGGAGGCCACTCCGCGGAGGCTGGTGAGCTCAGGAAGCAGGTGTTTTACAGACAAGGCAACGGAGCTTCGCCAAGCTCACGACTGCCCAAAGTCAAAGGCAACAGAGGAGGAGCCAGGACGCAAACCCAGGGAGTCTGGCTTTAGGGACTGGACACGGCTCAGTACGCCGGCTGCCTCTCTCACAGCCGACACGTGGAGAGGCAAGGGTCACCCTGCAGTTCCACCACGCCGCCTAGAAATGCCTCTCCAGGGCCCTCGGGTTGTCAGTCCCAGAACCAGGATTAGGACCCAGAGCAGCTCTACGTTTCACTCCCCACAGCCCCCTCTCCCATCTCCTTACCTCCTCTTTGCAGCTGGCATCCTTCCCCAAATGAGACTTTCCTGAGCATGGGGAGCCTGTGAGGCAGAGAAGCCCTGCCTTCCAGAGTCCTTGGGGGCCTGGTCTAACTTTCCAAAGCTCAGCTTTGATGTTTTTAAACTGCCAACCATTTTGAGTATTATCATATGCAAAACATGGTCTTAAATATTTTCTGATAGAGAAAGGAGAAGCATGAGTTCCCAGAGGAGTTTGTCAGCTAGTGGAGGAGACAGGCAGGAACACAAAGAGCTCAGAGCATGATCAAGGTTGGGACGACAGGAAGGGCCAGTGCTGGGGCCGGAGCCCACCCCCGCGCTGGGGCTCTTGTGCTGCAGAGCCTCCCAGGCGGGGGGCGGGGGTGGCGCCCACGGGCAGCTCTTCAGTCCATCCGCGTGTACTGAGGAGACCCCGCGTTCTGGGATCAAAGGGGCCCTCCCTCTAAGGCCACCGAGCCACTTCAAGGACACCAGGGTCACAGAACAATGCCATTTGGCAGATGGCAGAAGCTGCCTGGGGGAAGGAGAAAGGCTGGCTCTGCTGCCAAGCCAGAGAGAAAACATTTTCTCTGAGTTAGAGAAAGGGAAGAGTGTCCTTTTGTGTTTAGAAGCAGCAGATGGACCCAATATTCCTGTACTTCCTGATCGTTTTGTAGGTCATACACCCTCTCGAGCACAGAGCACGCGCTGTGGACCCATGCCTCAGAAAAAATGCAACTGAGCTCATGCAATACGTTGTGTAGCTTCTGTGGTTTTTCAGACCCTTTGGAAGCCATCTGAGGATTCCCACTGGGTCCCTAAATCCTAGGCTAAAAACCATTCCTAGTAGTGGGTTTTAAAAATGTCTTCAGATTCCTTGCTGCTCCTCTCATCTGGAGGCAAACTCTCAACCCTCCTCTTGAATCTAGGAAAGCTTTGACTGTAACTTCCAATAAAATATGGCTTCCAAAGTCAGTTCATAAAAGGCTATGCACCTTCTACCTAGCTCACCTAGGGTGCTCTGCTTGGGGGTACTCCTTCTCAGAGAGCTCCAGGCCATGTGATCAGGCCATGTGTAGGTGCTGTGAACAGTCCCTGCTGACCTCAGCTACAATGGGTTGAACTGCATACTTCAAAGGATGTTGCAATCCTAACAGTACTGGTGAGTGTGGCCTTGCTTGGAAATAGAGTCTTTGTGGATGATTCAGTTAAAATGAGGTCAGTAGGGTGGAGCCTAATCCAATACGCCCCATGTTCATATAAACAGTGGGAATTTGGACACAAAGACAGGTGTGTGAGAGAACTCCATGCGAATGTGAACGCAGAGATCACTGTGATGCACCAAGGAGTGCCAAAGATGCCAGGGAACTACCAGAAATGAGGAGAGAGGCCTGAGACAGATTCTGCTTCATAACTTCAGAAGGAACCAGCCCTGCCGACACCCTGACCTTGGACTTCCAGCATCCAGGACTGTGAGACAATACGTTTCCATTGTCAAAACCATTCTATTAGTGGAACTTTAAACAGCAGCCTCAGAAGACTAGCACAGCATCCTTGGAGTCATTCCTCCCTCTGGTCCAGGTGGGGAGTAAAGGGACCACTCAGATGTGGATCCTCCAGCCCCCAGATATCCAAGTCACCTGCAGCCATTCTGGTCTTTCCAGCTTAGGCCACAGACTACAGACATCAGGGGTAGAGACCTGCCATTGCTACTGTGTCCTCACTGCCTTTCTGACCCACGGGATCCATGAGCACAATAAGCAGTCATTGTCTTAGGCCACTAAGTGTGGGGCTCTTTGTAATGAAGCGGTGATTAACTGGAATGCTAACTCTCCTGACCTCGAACCACTCTAGATTATGTCCTCTTCCTTCTTTGTCTGCAAAGAGAACTTGCTTGATGAACTAATTTGAGCTAAATGTCCCTGCTAATGGTATCACAGAACCTGAGAATTGGAAGAAAGCTTGATACTCACATGTAGGGAAAAACAAATTACCCATAGTCCCAGCTTCATACAAATCAAACATCCTTCATTTTCCCTTTCAATCCTTGTGCATACATAATTTGCAGATAGCTTATTCAAGATTGATTCATTCAACACAGTTGTAATCAGACATAATTTTTGAGTCTGCCTTATTCAACTTGCAATTTATCATAGCATTTTCCATGTTGCTACATAGTCTTTATTCCTTTAATTGGCTGCAAAGAATTTCTTAAGTGATTGTACTATAATTTACTCAATCATTATCCTTTTGACCAACATAAAAACCTTGATGTGAATCTGCTTTAATTGCAATGTTTTAATTATTGTTCTAAATCAAGGTCAACAAACTGTGGCCTAAGAGCCAGATCCACCCACCCTGCTTTTGTACTGCCTGAAGGCTAATGACAGTCTTTAAAGATTTAAATGTCTGGAGAAAAAATTTTTTAAAGGATAGTATTTTGTGACACTTAAAAATTATATCAAGTTCAAAATTCAGGGTCCATAAATAAAGTTCATTGGAACAAACAACACCCATTCATTGACACATTGCCTGTGGCTGCTTTCATATTAATACAATGGCAGAGGTGAATAATTGAGACAGACTGTATGACCCACAAAGGCTGAAATATTTGGCCCTTTACAGAAGTCATCTGGGGAACTCTGTTTTAAATATACATCGTTATCCCTCTCACCTCGCTCAGCATTCGTACCTATGGTCATTCTTTTACTGTCAAGAATCTCTTTTGCTATCTTTCTAACTATTATTATTCATTTATTCAACAATAATTTGTTAAAAATCTACTCTTTGCTAAGTACCTGTTCTTGCCAGATGTTGTGGCAAAATCTAAATAAGGCAAAATCCTTTCTTTCAAGGAGTTTATAGTCTAAGGAGACATTTAAGACAGAGACACACATCAGAGTATTTCAGATTTGAAAGTCCTGTGAGGCACAAAGAAATGCTATAGGGTCCAGATGTGGGATAATTCCTAACAGCCGGGAATGTGACATTTGAGCTTCAGGGAAGCAAAGGCAATGGCAACCTGGGTGAAAAAACAACTACAGCCTGGGAGACCATTAGCATGCAAGTGTGTGTGTGTGTGTGTGTGTGTGTGTGTGTGTGTGTGTGTAAGACAGTGTGACTGCAGTAGAGATGCTCTAAGAAGCCACAGTGGAGAATCAGATGGAAGGAGGGAGATTGTAGAGGAGGGGGAGGGGAGGGGGGAAGGGGAAGTAAGAGGTTGGGGTCAAACTAAGACAGGATACAATCTGACAAAGAAGAAAACCTCTCTAAACCTTCAAGTTTATAATCACTAATGCTTTTATTTCCCTTTGGCCAAAGGCAGATAAGACAGATAAAAAACTTTAAGTTCTTCTACCAGGCTCTATAAAACTTCAGGAGTTAGAGATGCCAGTTAGTTACCCAGGAGAGGCACTTCTTATGCAAGTATTTGAGATGAACTGTTACATCCAGTAAGAAATAAAACAATGTGAGAAGTCTGGATGTTTCCAAGAGGGCTTACTGTACATCGAAGCAAGAATACCTTGGAGGTTACCAAATGCAGAGCAGGATGGTTACAAATATAAATTTTTTCACAAGGGTCTACACTCAGCAGAGCAAGTAGGGTTTCATTCGTGTACTTTCCGTCTTCATAGGTAGCTAATTTCTTGTTCCAAACGACCTTACTCTTTGCACTTCCATCTTCTTTCTGTGTGAATATCCCCTTCCCGCTTTTATCCCAGCTTCCTCTTACTAATCAAAAGGGCTTTTGATATCAACGCTACAGAGAGGATTCCTTATATGAAGCCCTAAAGAAATCAAACACCGATAAATTTATTAAACTTCTACAAATCTTATCCATTCTTTAAGGCTCAGCTCATGAATCAACTCTTCCAGAGCTATGCTTCTGAACCTTTAAGGTAGACTGAAGATCTTGTTAACATGTCCCACATCTGGTGGATCAAGTTTGGAACAGTGCCCGAGACTGCATTTCTAACAATTTCTGGTCATACTGTTGCTGTTGGTTCAGGGATACTAGGCAAGGGTCTGGATTATTCCAGCC
The DNA here is from genome assembly GCF_963930625.1 of Muntiacus reevesi. Lineage (NCBI taxonomy): Eukaryota > Metazoa > Chordata > Mammalia > Artiodactyla > Cervidae > Muntiacus > Muntiacus reevesi. The sequence goes on from NC_089268.1 coordinate 41,683,664, forward strand.
CTCAGTTCATCACCATCTTCTAAATTCCAGTGGAAATTTACACTCTGTTCTCTAGCATTTCAGTCTTGTCTTGTTTCCATTTCATGAAGATTAGTTTTAACTTCCCAGATTGTGAACTCCTGAAGGAAAGAATCATATCTGACATGCATCTGTCCCCTCAACATGCTGCACCTGTTGCTTAGCAGAAAAGGCACTCTACAGCATTTTGAGAGTTGGTGAACAAGTCATTTGAGACAGCTCAGAGCCATCTCCAGTAAGAGAAGCACAGCCTTGGGCAAAAGTGCCAATTCAAGGCGTCATTCTCACCACCACCCCGTTTGTGGTACCTGTGAGAAGTGGGCATTGTTTCAATACACAGAACAGGTACAAACTGTCAAGCCTTATACTTGGATGAGCAAGAAATGGAGCCTGTTTTTCATTCTCATAAATGAATTTAATCATGTGCAAGCATGCGTGTGTGCTAAGTCGCTTCAGTAGTGTCCGACTCTTTGCAATGCTGTGGACTGTAGCCCACCAGGTTCCTCTGTCCATGAGATTTTCCAGGCAAGAATACTGGAGTGGGTTGCCATGCCCTTCTCCAGGGGATCTTCCCGACCCAAGGATTGAACCTGCGTCTCTTAAATCTCCTGCATTGGCAGGCAGGTTTTTTTACTGCTAGTGCCACCTGAATTTAATTATAACGTCAATCTCTGCCTTCTGCCTGATTGAATAAAATATTATCTTGACCAAATTTAGGTAAACCCAATTACTTCTGGGTTTCTGTGACACTTTAGGATTTTCCCTCTCCCTCTGTCTCCCCTTGTCAACTTTCCTCATTGGCATTCACCGCCTCTGTCACCACTGCCATTCGTCATCTTCATTCCTCCTTTTGACCCGGACTATGCCCAGGGGTCCTTTTGTGATTTCATAGCCCCTTTGTAAGGGCCAAGTACTTTCAAGGTCTGAAAGCCTGCACCAAGGTCCGGATTCAAGCACGGAAGTCTGGGGGTGATTAGAACAAAATATTAGCCATGAACCTGAAATATAGCCCAGGGGGCGGCCTTCTTGCTTTACAGGAACTTCTCATTAACAGAAAAACAGAGTTTCCAAATAATGTGAGCCTAGGTGAGTGAACATATTTAGCAGTTGACATGGTATTTAAAGGCAGACTGAACAGAATAAATAAGAAACTCAAAGCTTTAGAGCTTCTCGCTTGCACCAGTCCCCTTTCAAGACCCTGTTCCTAATCTGCTTTAGTTATCAAATTGGGGGTCCCACTGTTCACCCCTTACAAAATCAATACACACAAATGTTGGTAGCAAAAGAAAGGTGCCTTTAGTCAAAATGCTGGCAATCTGGGGAGATGGTGGACTCGTTGTCCCACAAAAACCACCTCTGAAAATTCTGCTCGGCCATGGAAGCTTTAAAGGGAGACAAGGAAGTCATCTCAGCTAATCACTAAGATGGGGGGGGGCCGGTCAGAGTCGTCACCACCCCCTACTGTGTGTAGGCTTGTCAACTCCTCTTGATCGTCCTCCAGTTATCTTGTCCACAGTTTGGTCACAGAGTTTGTTTAAGAGATGATGAAGGGGAAGCTAGGGCAGAGATCTGGTTATCTGTTAATTACTTATTCTTCATTTATTTGACGTGCAGGAGGAACTGACAAGTTAGGCAAGGTATTGTGTGATTAAAAGATTTGAAAGGTGTGCTTGGGCCAGAGATGAGTAGAGCATGGGGAGGTCTGGTTGAAAAGTCAGGGTACAACATAGCTTTGCCAAAGTGACAAGAAATGAATGGGGTTTTCCTGCTAAGGGTGGTTTCCTGCAAGGAACTGCAGACAGGTTCTTTTTCTCAAAAAGGGCCCCTCAGGTTGTATAAGCTTCAATTTGCACAGATCTGCCCGTGGTGTATTATGGAAGACCTGAGTGTGATGGTTGGTAGTGATGATGTTGGTGAAGAAAGAGGCTCAGTGTGACATACCAGGTGGACACAGTTCAGAATGCACTGTGCTCCCCTCAGAACCGGGTATTTCTCTTCTCCATCGTGCAGGTCTGTGACCAGCCCCGGTATTCATCACTCAGTCTGGCCTCAGAGCCCACTCCCCCTGCCCCCAGTCACATGGGCTCCTCCCCTAGTCACCAGTGGAGTACATTCCATTCAGGCGTGTGTTTGGCCCAGGCCTCCTCCTTTTCAGTCCCACCACCATCCTCATAGCTCAGGCTGTGTCACACCTAATCCCAAACCATAGACTGTCAACGGGTTCCCTCCAGCCCCGCCCCTGATCTCCTCCTGGTTCTGTTTCTCTGGAGAACCCTGACCAATGCAGCATCTAATACACATTTGTAAGATGAATAAAGCTGCGGTGAAAAAGAGCGATCTTGTACATTCAGGAATGTCGCTGGGCCTATGGCATGCTACACCTACCACAAAGAGCATGACCTTGGAGACTGATTTGGTGAGCAACTCTCTGTTTATAAGGAAGGCAAATCCACTCAATCCAGGCAGAATGAAGGGGACTTGTGAGAAGGATACAGAGACCCTCCCTGAATCCAAGGGTAGGAAGCAGAGCAGAGCCTCCAGAAAACAGACATCACAGGGTAGTGTTTATCGTTCATCTCCCTGGTCTGGAGAGACCAGGCACCCTCTCTTCCTGCCTATCTTTTCTGCTGTCCTGTGGATGGCCAAGTTGCTCTGCAAACTGTACCTCCAAATACAGGCATGCCTGAAAGGCACTGGGGGTTAAAGCTTCAACATATGAATTGGGGGGGAACACAGATCAGTGCATAACATACCCCTTCCGACAGGGAGACCAAGTGATCTGCTTAATCTGAGGTTCCTCTTCAAGAAAATGGGACAACATTGCCTCATAGGATTCATGTGGAGACTGAACGAGGGGATGGACATGGACCACGAATGACAGCTGTTCTCCCTACTATCTTCCCCCAAGTGGGCAGGCAGGGTACCCACATCCTGAGCTTCGGAACTGTCCTTGTTTCCCACCAGATGGCTTTGCTCCTGCCCTCCTCTTCTGTCTTGGGTTAATCACAGTCATTTCATATTCTCACCTTACACGGAATAAGTAGGGTTATTTTAAACATCAATTTTATTATCCAGTTATGTTAATGGTGCGTGAAATAACATGTGAAGAGCCCATTAAACATTGTGAAAGAGTTTCCATTTCTTAAAAATGAGGGGATAATAAGAGAGGCCCACATAATTCACTGCTGAGGGGGAGAGAGAGGCTGACTTTAATCTTCAGATGTCCTTCTATGAGGCACAACTTTCAGAACTCAAAACTCAGCATTTCAAAAGAATTTGGGGAATAGCTGACCCTCCTAGGTACAATCCCAGAAGCATGTTTCAACCAAGAAATAATTAACAGTGTGGATAAAAGAGCATAGGAATAAAAATTAGTACCTTGTATCAGAGATGAATTTTGATCCAAAAGGAATTTTTTTTCTTTCATCAAATTCTATTCTGCTGCCTGGCTCATACATACCTCATGGTAAGACCACAGTCTGTCAGTCCCAGGTATTAATATAACCTGTTTAGAAAAGGCTGAAGGATAAACCCATCAACAACTTCTACCCAGATCCTCAAGTCCCCACCCACTGCAGACTAATATCAGCACGGCCCTGGGCTCTCAGGAACTCCAGGGAACAATGGATTCTAATTGCCTGTGCATGAACCTATGATGGCCATTGACTCATTCCTTCAGAAGGTTTTATGTCCTAAAATTATAGATTCCTACTTTGTGTACCTGACTTCTAAGAGGACACCACCACTCCCCTGAATTTCCTTCTACCACACCACTGCTCCGGACTTTTGCTGGTTTCTCATCTTCCTGACCCTTTATCATCAGATACCGAAGGACCTGGAATTCAGCTTCTTTCCTTATCTGTTGACAATCATTCCCTTGGTGCTTCCATCCAGTCTCACAGTCATAAATATCAGCTATAAACTGACAGTTTCAAGATTTAGTGCTGTCTCTCCAGGACTCCAGACTCATATGTCAAGCTGCTTACTGAGATGCTCAACAGGCATCTGAAATGTAACTTTCCCAAAATCAGACTACTGCTGATCTCCTCCCACAAACTTGCTCCATCCACAGTATTCCCCATCTCAGTGTCAACTAAATCCTTCCTGTTGCTCAGGCCAAGGCCAAGAACTCGTGATCCATTCTATTTTAAAAAATTTTTATTTTTGACTGCTCTGGGTCTTTGTTGCTGTGGGCAGCATTTCTCTAGCTACTTTTCGTTGTGGTGCGTGGGCTTCCTACTGCCGTGGCTTCTCTTGTTGCGGAGCTCAGGATCTAGAGTTCAGGCTTCAGTAGTTGCCTCACGTGGGCTCACTAGTTGTGGCTCAAGGTGGATGGGCTTCTAAGCATGTGGGCTTAGTTGCTCCATGGCACATGGAATCTTCCCAGGCCAGGGATCAAACTGATGCCGCCTGCATTGGTAGGCAGATTCCTATCCACTGTACCAGCAGGGAAGTCTTTGATCCATTATTGACCCATTTCTTTGTTTTACACCCAACTCCCAATGCAACAGCAAATCCCATCAACTCTACCTTTAGAATATAATCCTGGGACTTATTCCTTCTCACCACAGCCCACGTCCCTGGCCCAAGCCACCACTTTTGCTCTGTCTTTGCTCCCCTAGAGACTATTCCCCACATAGTGGCCAGAGAGATTCTTTTAGAACATTAGCCAGCCCACATCACTCCTCTGCTCTGCCCATCAGTGGCTACCATTTCACTGAGAACAAAGGCTGGAATCTGTAGAATGACCTCAAGACACTATGGTCTGGGCCCCCCACCATCACTTCAACTTCCTCTCCTCTCCCCTTCCTTCACTGTGCTCCAATGACACTAACCTTCTCTCTATTCTTTAACCCCTGCCAAGGGTGCTCCTCACACAACAGCTTCCTGTTCTTTACCTGCAACAGGGCTGGAATTTACCTGGAACATGAATAAACACATGGCTGGATTCCTTTCAGTCTCTTAAGGACTTCAAGAAATGTCCTCTTCTCTGTGAGGTCTTCACTATTCAATATAATAGTCAACTCCCCAACCTGCACTAGACTTTCCCCCATTCCAGCTGTGTTTTCTCCTCTGCCTTTATCACCATTTGACATACTAGATGTTTCCTTACATGTTGTATTTACCTGCTGTCTGTTACACCAAAATGTAACCTCCGTGGGGTCAGGGCTTTGTCTATTTTGTTCACTTTTGTCCACCCAGATAAACCTATTGTTTGGATCTATGAATAATTGTTGCTGCTGGAAAATTCTCTAGAGAATATCTAGTCCAGCTACCTCTATGATAGCTGAGAAAGCTGAAGCAAATCCAATAACAACTTGCTCAATATTACATAATTTGTTAATGGTAGAGCTGAGATTACAACAGGTTTCCTGATTCCAAGTCCAGCCTTTCATCAAGTAAAGTGTCATCTATTTTCTGTCCAAATGGATTATAATGTTTGGGGACAGAGATTATGGCCTCAAATTTCTCTCTAGTGATAGAAACCAACACAGTTGAAAATAGCGATAGACTTCAGAAGCAAACTGAAATCATTAAGAGTATTAGAAGAGACATTTTCCCATGAGCTTTAGAGTACACATACTTGATTTATTAGTCAGTTTCTAACAGAGAGATGATAATAATACCAATAAGAGTCACCACTACCCAGGACCCAACAAATAGCAGGGTTATATACATTGCCTCATTTAATTTTTGTAACAACCTCTAAGAAAAATATTATTTCATTTCCACTTTACAGATGAGTAAATTGAGGCACAAGGAGGTTAAGCAATTTGTCTAATTCCATACAGTTAATAAGCAGAGTTGGGGTTCAAGGCCAAATCTGGCCCTCCATCTATTTTTGTAAATAAAGTTTTATTGAAACATAGCCCTGTCCCTTTGTTTACATATCCTCTATGGCTGCTTTTGCACAATACCAACAGAGCTGAGTAGTTGCAGTAAAGACCTGGTGACCCACAAACCCTAAAACATTTACTATGTGATCCTTTACAGAAGAGGTTTGCCAACATCTGGGCTAGCACAAGGTGGCGCTCAGAAAAACAGCTGGAAAAGGAAAAGGAAAATTCTGAGGAAGTAACACAGCATAGCTGTTAGAAATTATCCAAGGCCTGGAGACGAGTGTAAAAGCTTAGGAGAAGTTCACCAGGTTTGGGTTATCTCCTCAAGCAGGCTGAACAAACTCCTAAAAGGCCAGCCGTGGGGAACAAGTATCCCAGCAGCAAAACCCTGTGTTCTCTCTGTCTCTCCAAAGATAGGTCAACAGTCTACCTTCCCCCAAGACAAGATCAGCAACAAAACCTTTTCACTCATGGGATTTAGTGTCTAATAACAAATCACCTCAGGGGAAAGAGTAATCCGGCCCTTTTTGGTTTCTTCCTTGAAATTTTAACTCCCAAGTTCTCTAGGGCAGTAGTTCCCAATCACTGGGGCTTGTCTCTGAAGCGCTTTCTCCAGCCCCTCATGAAACAGGGAAAATAAAGCAGGTCTTTCATAGCTTTCACAATGTGTCCATTATTCTAGACTCTGTGCTCCCTCTTTGGGGTTTGAAGATGTCCCCATCCTGTATGAACTGATGGTGAAAGTGGTTGGTAGCTGGCTTATTTATTTATTCTCTCATGCCCTCATTTGACCAAAGAAAAAGTTGGCAGCCCAACTTACATTTTAAAAATTTTCCTGAAAATTTACAAGCCCTAAAGAGTCTTTGACTGTGTGGATCACAATAAACTGTGGAAAATTCTGAAGGAGATGGGAATATCAGACCACCTGACCTGACTCTTGAGAAACCTGTATGCAAGTCAGGAAGCAACAGTTAGAACTGGACATGGAACAACAAACTGGTTCCAAATAGGAAAAGGAGTTTGTGCAGATGACACCACCCTTGTGGCAGAAAGTGAAGAGGAACTAAAAAGCCTCTTGATGAAAGTGAAAGAGGAGAGTGAAAAAGTTGGCTTAAAGCTCAACATTCAGAAAACTAAGATCATGGTATCTGGTTCCATCACCTCATGGGAAATAGATGGGGAGACAGTGGAAACAGTGTCAGGCTTTATATTTTTGGGCTCCAAAATCACTGCAGATGGTGACTGCAGCCATGAAATTAAAAGACGCTTACTCCTTGGAAGGAAGGTTATGACCAACTTAGATAGCATATTAAAAAGCAGAGACATTACTTTGCCAACAAAGGTCCGTCTGGTCAAGGCTATGGTTTTTCCAGTGGTCATGTATGGATGTGAGAGTTGGACTGTGAAGAAAGCTGAGCGCCAAAGAATTGATGCTTTTGAATTGTGGTGTTGGAGAAGACTCTTGAGAGTCCCTTGGACTGCAAGGAGATCCAACCAGTCCAGTCCATCCTAAAGGAGACCAGTCCTGGGTGTTCATTGGAAGGACTGATGCTGAAGCTGAAACTCCAATACTTTGGCCACCTGATGCGAAGAGTTGACTCATTGGAAAAGACCCTGATGCTGGGAGGGATTGGGGCCAGGAGGAGAAGGGGACGACAGAGGATGAGATGGTTGGATGGCATCACCGACTCGATGGGCATGAGTTTGAGTAAACTCCGGGAGTTGGTGATGGACAGGGAGGCCTGGTGTGCTGCGATTCATGCGGTCGCAAAGAGTCGGACACAACTGAGCGACTGAAGTGGACTGAAAGAGTAAACATCTGGGATGCATTACTCCGAGAAGGGCTTGTGATAGCTCAGCTTCCCTGCACAAGGCACCTGCCATCAACAGTCGGTGCTCTCAGGTGATCTACCCCCAGCAAATGCTGATGGTACCCCTGGCACTCCGCTCCAGGATGGCCACTTGGCTCCTTCCCTGTGGTCACATTGTTTGCTCATAGCCACAGGAACCAGACTGGAGTTAGCCTAAGCCAAAGAAGGGAAACTTTGGCTCACAAATTCTAGCTGTTGAAGGGACAGGAAGGGGCTGGCCTCAGGGTTCATACGAGAGAGGGTCTCCAACCCTGTGGGATTACCTTCTCCGTTTCTTGCCCCACTTTCTCTGTATTCCGTCATTATTTCCTCATGAACTCGAGGGCTTTTAGCAGCTCCAGGCTTCCCTCTCTACAGATTTGGAAATAGAGCAAAAATGGTAGGTTTTGGTCAGCTCTGGTCAGAAAGCCCCAAGAGGGACACTGTGCTCAGCTTACTGTGGATTACATGCCCGCCCCAATAAAGATGCTTGAGTGAGTGCCGGAGAGCCTCATGGCTCCCTCCCTGCCTCCCTAAGGTCTCTGCTCAGAAGCTCCTTTGTTAGTGAGGCCATACCGGCTACTCCATCTAAAATTGTGCTCCTCATTACCCAGTTCAGTTCTGTTCAGTTGCTCGGTTATGTCCGACTCTGCGACCCCACGGACTGTAGAACGCCAGGCTTCCCTGTCCATCACCAGCTCCCAGCGCTTGCTCAAACTCATGTCCATTGAGTCGGTGATGCCATCCAACCATCTCATCCTCTGTTGTCCTCTTCTCCTCCTGCCTTCAGTGTTTCCCAGCATCAGCGTGTTTTCCAGTGAGCCAGTTCTTCACATCAGGTGGCCAAAGTATTGGAGCTTAAGCTTCAGCATCACTGTTTCCAATGAATATTTAGAACTGATTTCCTTTAGGATGGACTGGTTTGATATCCTTGCTGTTCAAGCGACTCTCAAGAGTCTTCTCCAGCACCACAGTTGAAAAGCATCAATTCTTTGGCACTCAGCCTTCGTTCTGGTCCAACTCACATCCACACATGACTACTGGAAAGACCATAGCTTTGACTAGACGGACCTTTGTCAGCAAAGTAACATCTCTGCTTTTTAATATGCTGTCTAGGTTGGTCATAGCTTTTCTTCCAAGGACCAAGCGTCTTTTCATTTCATGGCTGCAGTCACCATCTGCAGTGATTTTGGAGCCCAATAAAAAGTCAGTCACTGCTTCCATTGTTTCCCCATCTATTTTCCATGAAGTGATGGGACTTGATGCCATGATCTTCATTTCTTGAATGCTGAGCTCTAAGTCAGCTTTTTCATTCTCCTTTTTCACTTTCATCAAGAAGTTCTTTAGTTCCTCTTTGCTTCCTGACATAAGGTGGTGTCATTTGCATATCTGAGGTTATTGATACTTCTACCTGCAATCTTGATTCCAGTTTGTGTTGCATCTAGTCCAGCATTTTGCATGATATACTCTGCATATAAATTAATAAGCTAGGTGACAATATACATCCTTGACGTACTCCTGTCCCAATTTGGAACCAGTCCGTTGTTCCATGTTCGGTTCTAACTGTTGCTTCTTGACTGGCATACGGATTTCTCAGGAGGCAGGTAAAGTGATCTGGTATTCCCATCTCTTTAAGAATTTTCCAGTTTATAGTGATCCACACAATCAAAGGCTTTAGCATAGTCAGTGAAGCAGAAGTAAATGTTTTTCTGGAATTCTCTTGCTTTTTCTATGATCCAACAGATGTTGGCAATTTGATCTCTGGTTCCCCTGCCTTTTCTAAATCCAGCTTGAACATCTGGTCACCCAAACTTCCCCAAATTTCTCTTTTCCCCTTATCCTGCTCTGTAATTTCCCTTAGTGTGTATCATCTCCTAATATATAATTTACTAATTTGTTTATTGTCTGGCTCCTACCACTATAATGCAAGTTCCTTGAAACAAGGATCATTGTCTGTTTTGTTTATTACCATGTCCCATTGTCTACAATAGTGCCTGGCACACAAGGACTCAATGAATATTTGCTTTTGTTTGTTGATTGTTAATCTTCCTTTCATTGTTATTGTTTAATCGCTAAGTCATGTCCAACTCTTTTGTGACCCTATGGACTATAGCCCACCAGGCTCCTCTGTGCATGGGATATCCCAGGCAAGAATACTGGAGTGGGTTGCTGTGCCCTCCTCCAGGGTATCTCACTGACCCAGGGATTGAACCCGTGTCTCCTACATTGCAGGCAGATTCATTTACCACTGCACCACATGAGAAGCCCAATTTCCCCTTACTAGACTATAATCTTCTCATAGGGTGGGAATCTTGAAATCTGTTTTGTTTTAATCGGCAAGTCCCAGTGCCTAGAATAGTGCCTGACACCTAGAGGACCCTCACTGAATATTTGTTGACTTGAATCAGTGAGTCACTGTGTCCGTGGAGATGGCCAGTCATAACTTTTTGTCTCCACTGGCTACGCAGCTTCACTGATCCACTTCTAACAAGTGGAGCTCCATTGTACTCAATAAATATCCACTGCACTTTCCTAACTTGGAGTGAGGTGAACTTGAATTTGGCACTCTAATGCTGCAGAAGGTTATAGCTGGGTACAAAGCAGTAAAATATGGCTGTCCATATGAATCATAGTACAGTGAGGAAGGATACAATTGAGCCAGAATTGACAAGTGAACTTGACATGAAACACCAGGCTTTAAAGCAGTTCTTCAATCTTTCAGGCACTTCCTATAGCTTCCTGCTTCCTGGTACTTCCTGCCAGGATCCTTCTGCACTTGTCTCAACCTTGTATTTCAAGAAATGTGCAGGTTTCAATTGATAAGCACTATTAGAATCATGCTAATACTACTCTGGATATGTGTTAGTGGTCATCCTTTATGTTATAGACATTACAATTTTGTTCAATTCTTTAATATCTCCATATGCAAACCTTCTATTAATCCAAACCTTTGATCTCCCCCTACTCTGAATGTCTTCCTATGACCTGTTGCCATGGAGATGATCACATATGCCTCATTTAATTATGTAAACAGCAGATAGTTCTGTCCATCTTAATCTCACATATAGGCAGTTTCATTTTTCCCTTTTCTGCTGGTAAGTTTTCATCTTAGGTGAATTAGGAGCACCCTGATTAAGGACTCAGGTGTTTTAAGTCAACAACAAAATTAAATTTCTCTTGATGAATTAACTAGACTCCTCCTAATTCAATATTCAATTAATTTGAAAGTGGAAGAGACCATCTTTAACAAGCTGGAGCCCAAATTCACAAAGAGATCAGAGTTTCTATTTCAGTTCAATTATCTGAAACTTAAAACTGCCTTATTAGAGTTAAGATGATAAAAAATACATATTTTAAAAATAACAGCTATTCCCTGGAAACAGAATCTGGAGAATATTAGATGGCTGCCATAATAGATCTTATGTGTGTATGTATGTTAGTCGCTCAGTCATGTCCGACTCTTTGTGACCCCATGGACTGCAGCCCACAGGCTCCCCTGTCCACAGAATTCCCCAGGAAAGAATACTGGAGCAGGCTGCCATTCCCTTCTCCAGAGGGTCTTCCCGACCCAGGGATCCAACTTGGATCCCCTGCCTTGCACGCAGATTCTTCACCGTTTGAGCCACCATAGACGCCTCTTAAACATAGTCAAACAACTCAAAATACCTATACTTCTTACTCTTTATGAGTAGGGTTTCCAGATAAAATACAATACTTAGAATGTACTCTTACTTAAAAATTAATTTTAGTTTATCTGAAATTCAAATTTAACTGAGCATTCTGTATCTTTATTTGCTAAATATGGCAACTGTATTTATGAGACACAGTTGGCCATCAAGTACTCCATACGCCATCCAAATTTCTCCTAGTTACCAGGACAAACGAAAGAATCTCTATTAGTAAAAGAGGGAGAGCTGTCACTCAGGAATCTATGGGTCTGTGGGGGCATCAAAGACCCTGCTCAGATTATGGGTGTTTGTTCAACACAACACAGAACCGCTAACACTTGGTGTAGCAACTAAAAACCCTCTATCCAGTTTCATGCAGAATGAGAGTGAGAAAAATAGTTATAATTAAGGTTTAGTGGACGAGTGGTCCTTTCATGATATGGGGCTGTTTTCTAATGCACATTGTAACTCTTTCAATATTGGTAAAGGAAATGCTGCAACATTCTCTTGGGTTTGTGCTTCTGATTAGCTCTGGAGTAGAGTCCAGAGAACAGAGTTCTAGCCCCTACACTCTAACTCACTGGGTAGACCTGGGGACATGACTGGCATTTTTGTGGCTCTCTTTGAGCCTCCTTTTACAGTTTTTTTCTACGAAATGGGAAAGATACTGGCCGAGTCAAATTTCTGTTGCTGTTGTTCTCAAATAAGATTATCAGCTGCTGGTATAATTTATATGACAATTACAAAGAGTGTGCAAACATCACACAAGGTCTTACCATTATTATTGCCCCTTTATGAGGCTTCTCCAGTGGCTCAGCTGTAAAAATTCACCTGCAATGCCAGAAACCTGGGTTCAATCCCTGGGTCAGGAAGATCCCCTGGAGGAGGGCATGGCAACTCACTCCAGCAATTTTGCCTGGAAAATCCCATAGACTGAGGAGCCTGGTGGGCTACAGTCCACCAGGGGTCGAAAAGAGTTGGACATGACTGAGTGACTGTGATTCCAAAGGTTGTTGAGTCCTGCGTGTAACAGGAAAGACCAGTTAGGACGGGAGTGGGGTGGGCCACCTCTTGGAACTGAAAGGCCCCATCGATTTAACATTCAACTCTTCTCAGTGGGAGCTGGGACACGTTGGTCTTGAGCAAGACATACATATTATATTTGTAATAAGACAATTATAATGTCACAGGAACAACAACCCAGCCTGCTCTGGGTGGCCATGGGACTGACAGATGCCATCCTCCCCAGAAAAGCCCGTTTGGGAAGTCACTGAATTGCACCTCGGCAGAGCCTATCGAAGTAATCACAGTCCTTGCTGTGAAACCAGATCCCTTTTCACAGATGAAGTCGCTGATTCTCTTTCTGAAGCCAGGAAACAATAGGTTATAGCCCTTCACATAACCAACAGCCTAACCATTACCCTGGCTCAGAGGTCCCTAACCTCCAGGATTTAATGCCTGATGATCTGAGGTGGAGCTGATGTAATAATAATAGAAATAAAGTGCACAATAAATGTAATGTGCTTGAGTCACCCCGAAACCATCACCCCCCTCAGTCTGTGGAAAAGTTGTCTTCCATGAAACCAGTCCCTGGTGCCAAAAACACTGGGGACCGCCGCCCTGGCTGATATCTCCTAAAACAGGAGGTGGGGCAGGGGAGAGAAATGGTCTGTTCAAGGTTGTATAAGGTAATTGCTCTGTGTGCACAAAGGACCTGAAAGGAGACCAAGAAAGAGAAGGCATCCCAACTGAAACTCGGGAGTCTTTGTGGCCTTTGTCATCTGGGGCTAGGGTACTGGCTAGGATCCTCGTAAAACCCTGAATGTTGGTAGGAGACATGAAAAACAGCTCAGCCAGCCCCTCAGAACCCGCTGCTTCCACGCCATCTGCCTTCAACAGTGTTTCCCTGCTTTCCTTCCTAATTTCTTTTTCTTTATCCACCTTTAGTCACAATGGGAAGCTGGAAAAATATATAATCATGTTATCACACTTTGTGTGAAATCTTGTTTCTTCACTTCAAAATAAGATACAACATTTACTAACTCTCCTTTAAAAAAGCAAAAAAACAAAACCTCTACTTAAGAGAATTAGGTTGTTTTTATTTTTGCATGGTCTTTTATCTAGTTTAATTTTCCCCTATGAATCTGTAGCTCTCCAAAAAATGATTCCCTACCTTCGCCCTAAATAGTGTATTTTATAATTCAAATTCAAAATAAGCACATTTCCCTCTCAATTATGATTATTTTTAAAATTCCACTTTGATGGTCACTAACAATCTGTAAAATAGCCTTTTCTATAAAATGCTGCTATAAATATGGATGTACAAATATCTGATTGACACTATGTTTTCAATTCTTTTTCAATTCAATTATATACCCAAAATTAGAATTGCTGAATTGTATGGCAATTCTACTCTTAAAATTTTGAGAAAATGCCATACTGTTTTCCACAGGGGCTACATCATTTTACAGCCCCACTAACAGAGCACAAGGGTGCCAATTTCTCCACATCCTCACCAACACTTGCTATTTCTTGTTGTGATTTGTGGCCATCCTAATGGATATGAGTCAGTATCTCATTTTGGCTTTGACTTGAATCTCCTTTATGATCAAAGATACTGAGCATCTTTTACGATATTTGTTAGCCATTTGTATGTCTTCTTCGAAGATATGTTAGTCAAGTCCTTTGCCATTTTTTAAGTCAGGTGTTTTGTTGTTGCTGTTGAGATACAGTTCTTTATATATTCTGGATATTAGCCTCTTATCAGAAATATAATTTACATTTACTCCCATTTTAAAGGTTGCCTTTTCCCTCTGTTGATTGTGTCTTTCATGTACAGAAGTTATCGGTTTTGATGTATGTGCATTTGACGTAAGAAACTTCAGGTTTAGTCCTTCTAAGTATGCAGAGTACGTCATGAGAAACGCTGGGCTGGAAGAAGCACAAGCTGGAATCAAGATTGCTGGGAGAAATATCAATAACCTCAGATATGCAGTTGACACCACCCTTATGGCAGAAAGTGAAGAGGAACTAAAAAGCCTCTTGATGAAAGTGAAAGAGGAGAGTGAAAAAGTTGGCTTAAAGCTCAACATTCAGAAAACTAAGATCATGGCATCTGGTCCCATCACCTCATGGGAAATAGATGGGGAAACAGTGTCGGACTTTATTTTTCTGGGCTCCAAAATCACTGCAGATGGTGATTGCAGCCGTGAAATTAAAAGACACATACTCCTTGGAAGGAAAGTTATGACCAACTTAGACAGCATATTAAAAAGCAGAGACATTACTTTGCCAACAAAGGTCCGTCTGGTCAAGGCTATGGTTTTTCCAGTGGTCATGTATGGATGTGAGAGTTGGACTGTGAAGAAAGCTGAGCGCCGAAGAATTGATGCTTTAGAATTGCGGTGTTGGAGAAGACTCTTGAGAGTCCCTTGGACTGCAAGGAGATCCAACCAGTCCAGTCCATCCTAAAGGAGATCAGTGCTGGGTGCTCATTGGAAGGACTGATGCTGAAGCTGAAACTCCAATACTTTGGCCACCTGATGCGAAGAGTTGACTCATTGGAAAAGACCCTGATGCTAGGAGGGATTGAGGGCAGGAGGAGAAGTGGACGACAGAGGATGAGATGGTTGGATGGCATCACCGACTTGATGGACGTGGGTTTGAGTGGACTCCGGGAGTTGGTGATGGACAGGGAGGCCTGGCGTGCTGCGATTCATGGGGTCGCAAAGAGTTGGACACGACTGAGTGACTGAACTGAACTGAACTGAACTGAACTGAAGATATTTCTGAAATATCTTTTAACCATAAATGATCAATTCCTAGGACTGTATTCACCATAGGATGTATAATCAATATATGTGGTTTCAAAGAGGAAATTCCTGGAAACTAGGAAAAGCCCAACCATTTTTCCAAAGTTCTTCCCATATACACAGTTGGTAGCTACACCCTTGAGCTCAAGACATTATTCCCAGTTAATATGAAAACTTACCCCAAAGGTATAATACTTAAACGTTGCTATCAGTCAGCATAAATAAGGCACTGTAGTGTGTGTTTTATTCGCAAGGGAGAAGGAAGGAAGCCTGGCATGACCAATCAACAAGCTGAGGAAGAGCTAAAATAGAAGACCGTCAGGATGGAAACTGATAGTAAGAGCTCCCACTTACACAGTTCTTACCACATGCCAGGCTCTGTTCTAGGTGCCTTGCATGCGTTAACTTGAGATATGTACAAGTGTTCCTCTTTTATAAATGAGAAAAAGGAGACGTGAGTTTCAGGAGCTTGCCTAAGGTAATACACGACTGAGCCAGGCTTCAAACGGATCTAGCGGGAGCTAGTTTAGTCATTACACCACCAAGGGAACACGGCCCTCTGGACGCAGCCCTTGTGCCCACCTTCACCACTGCTCACTGCAGACCACTATGGTGCCTCTAGGGCTGAGATTATTTCTCTCTTGGAAGTGATCTACATGCAAATGAAAAGCATTCAAACCAAGATACTTAGGCCCTCGTTTAGGTAACAATTCACCTCCTGTCTTTGTTTCCTAGGGCCAGGTTTCCTCTGTCTCATTCTGCTTCTATTTGATTCTCTCAGAGAGGTCAACACACCATGGCTCTGACTGAAGTGCTTGGAGAAAGCTGACTGTACTGAGGGCCCACAGGCAACAGACACGTGCATTATTCCTCGTGTCATTCTCCCCCCTCCCTGCAAGGCCTGCCTTCCCCTTCACAGCGGAGGGAAGCGAGGCTCAGAAATGTGAGACGACTGCCCCAGATCTCACAGGCAGTGGATGGAGGGAGCAGGATTTGAACTCAGAGCTTCCATCACCTGCCTCCTGCCTCCTCCTGGGGGCCCTGAGGCTCTCTGTCCTTCTGAGGGCCCCTGTCTGCTGAAGGGCAGCCAGCGTGCTCTTCCAAAGGCCAGACACCTCTCACTGTCTTACCCCCCTCACTCAGCTCTTTATTCATCTTCAGAGCTCACACTACGGACTTCTTCCCTGCAGGCGCTCAGGGCTCTCGCTGTCAGAGATGAAAAGTAACCTTCTCTACCTCATGAATGTGTGTCTCACATGAAAGCTGGCATCACAGCGCAGTTTGCTTCCCTGTGGTCCAGCCCTGCTGGCAGCCTCCACCCTTGCTTTTCCTCACTCCCTAACTCCACAGGTAAGTCTGCTGGTAGACATCCCCCACCGCTGTGCACACACCCACACATACATGCGCGCACACACACACACACCCCCCACATGTAAACACACACTGCTTACATAGTACACATACATACTCCCACACACATATACACCTCACACCACACATAAACGCCCAACTCATTTACACCTTTAGGCCTCAGAGATACACAGACCTCATACACTGCACACACTCCCTCATCACACACACACATCTGATACACACATACTTCATAACTACACGCAAACTGCAAACACACATCCAAGTATACTTGGTGCTTAATACACGCACCCCACATACAGACCTTAAAACACACATATAAGCATATACATATATACCTCACTTACTATAAACGCACACACACGCTCACACACACACTCACACCCCCCTCATACAGCCACCCCACATAAATGTAGGAAAGGAAAAAATTTTTTCTATATACTCCTAGGTTCTGGGGCTGACATCTATGAATTAAACTGACAAAAGACAAGTTAGCAAGAAAAATGGTTTATTACATATGTATACAGAGGCCTTCACAGAAAAATAGTGAAGCAGTGAGACTCAAGGGCTTTATATATCACTTTAACAAAGAGCAATAAATTTGCGTAGAAGTGACAAGACAGAGAGGTGTTTAGACTTTAGGGGCAGTAAATTGTGGGAAGGTAAATAAAAAGGGAAAACTAATGGAAGATGAGGGTTAGTCAGCAAGGTTCTGTTTATGAGATTCACCTCAGTGCTGCTTCATGATAAGATTCACACTCGCCCTCCTGGGGTGGGTGCGGGGTGGGGATCCACCTTCATGAAGGGAATTTTATGCTCTGCTTTCTGGCAGAGAGGTTTTCTTGTGACTTCTGCTCTCAGTTGCCTTTAGCTCAAATTAATCCTTACGCCACAATGGCATATTTTAGGGTAATATAGGCTGTTCCCCTCTTCACATCTCAAAGACATACACATAAATACACACACACACACACCTCACATATTGCATCACATACAGTAGTTCTCCATATCTCTGGGTTCCACATACATGGATTCAACCAGTCACAGATCAAAAATATTTGGGGGAAAAAAAAGAATTCTAGAAAGTTCCAAAATGGAAAACTTAAATTTGTTGCACACTAGCAACTATTTACATGGTATTTACATTGTGTTTACAACTATTTAAATAACATTTACATTGTGTTAGGTATTATAAGTAATCTGGAGGTGATTTAAAGTATATGGGAGGATGTATGTAGGTTATATGCAAATGCTATGACATCTTATATAAGAGATCTGAACATCCTCAGATTTGGGTACCCATGGTGGGAGTGTTCTAGAATTAATCCCCTGATGATACCAAGGGATAACTGTACATACCTACCTCATACACTGACATGCTTCACACCACACACACCTCACACCACACTGAAGCACACACACCCCACATGTTGTACACACATCCACATCCACACCTCAGTGAAAAAGCGAAAGTGTTAGTCACTCAGTTGTGTGCAACTCTTTGCAACCTATGGACTGTAGTCCACCAGGCTCCTCTGTCTGTGGAATTCTCCAGGCAAGAATACTGGAGTGGATTGCCATCCCTTTCTCCAGGGGAATCTTCCTGACCCAGGAGTCGAACCTGGATCTGTTACACTGCTGGCGGGTTCTTTACTGCCTGAGCCATCAGGGAAGACCCACACGCCTCAGAGACACACACATAAAACCATATGCTGCACACAATAAACACGCACACACACACCTCATACACGTGTACCGCCCTTGCTGCACACACACGCCACACACCCCATGTGCATGCTCTGCCCGCAGACTGCCCCTTCATCCTTTGAGATCCACCTCCCTTCGAAGCCTGTCCAGTTCCACCAGCACGAGGCTGGATCCGGAGACCCTCTGGGGGTCCCCTGCCTGACCCGTCATCTCTCCATTGTCAGTGTCTGTCTTCTCTAGCAGAAGATGGGCTTCTGAAGGCTCGATGGGTGTTTATTCACATTTCTACCCTCTTCCCCCACCCCTGCACCAGCATAGCACTCAGAACCTCGGCAAATACTTCTGGAACGAAAATTTGCTCTTCCTCTGATAAGAGCCCAGTGGATTAGTAAGCCAGCATCGCCTACTAATTCCAGACTGTCTGTCTGGGTCAAAACATTAATCACTATAAGCTGATGCTTAACCTTGAGACGGTTTGCTAACCAGTGATGTGGAGATGTCAACAGCAGTTAGCTCCCACTCACCGGGAAGATTCAGGGAGGTTTTAGGACTAGGAGACGTAGATAGTACGGCATATATTAGCTCTAAACAAATAACATTATCAATCAATACACCAGGGATGGAAAGCCACACATCTCTGCTAGAAAAAGCCAACCCCGATATCTGGTCTAACCAGGCAAGACGCCGATTCTGCCACCTTGCTGGGCCCCTTCTCTTATCTCAAGCTGACAGGTGTTCCCAGGCACAGTGGATTCAAGAAAAGCGGCTCTCAATCCAGTCTAACCAGGCTGGGCATCTCTGCTTCCAGGTGCATTAATAAAGAGACCTGCCGTCTAGCTCAGATCCCCCAAAACATGTGTGTTCCTGTTTGTAACTATAGTCTTTGTTCTAAATCCACGCCAATGCCCGCTTAATGTTTCTGACAGATTGGTTCTTTCTATTAGGTGATTTTCTGAATAAATGAAAAACATTTCCCTGTGGCCTGCCTGTCACAGTTTTCTTTCTTTTTTTTTTCCCTGTCCTTTAATTGGGAACACTTTCCGACCTCACCAAGGCCTGTCTGCCTCCTAGTGAGGTAAAGATTTGATTTCTTCCCTCTTAAAATTTCCTTCTGAGTCAACATGGGTATACTGGGGGGGAAAAATCTAGCTAAGGGGAGGGGTGAGAGCAGAAAAACATACAATTTTGTGAGTTAAAAGAAGGCGAGTGGTTCAGGTCCATTAGGATGCTGGCAGGAGCCGGGCTGGGTAGGAGATGCTGACAGCCCTCCCAATGGGTCTGCACGGGCTCTTCAGAGCCCAGTGTCCAAGATCCCTGCGTGGCAATTTCATCCCCTGCAAATGCTGCACATTACAGTGCATTAGAGAAACGGAGAGCTGTCGTGATTTTCTTGCTGAAAGACAGTGGGAAAGGGGGTGGGGTGGCCTGCATGAGTGCGGTTCCACTTGAACTTGCTAGAAATAGATTTCACACCTGCTTCCTGCTTCTGAACGTGCTGCTTTCTGCATTTCAGGCCACCACGGGCACAACCCATCATCCCCAATTCAATGACATTGCTTGCTAGTTCATAGAAAGATTGGGGCTGGGCGGGAGCATTTCTGGGGGTCACTCACATTCCATCGAGGGTCACAAAGCTACCAGGGGAAGGTGCCTGGGGCTCAGGGCCCCCGGTTAATGCTTCCAGGGGTGCTCTGTGCACATCAAACACTTGGATTGCTGTGCTTTGTGAAATGCTTTAACACAACAAGGTATGCTGAGCACCATGGATGACAAAAGTGTCACTCTATTGGCTTCTCATATCAGCTGACATCATCCAGATCTTTCTGATGGGGGAGCTGAGTTGTGGACTGGTTCAGGTCACTGCTCTCAGGTCAGTTAGTTAACCTAGTTGGCTAACTAGGTCCTATGTGACCTAGGTAGTCTGCAAGGGCTGCTGTAACAAGCTGCCACAAACTGGGTGGCTTGAAACAACAGACATTTATTGTCTTGGAGTTCCGGGAACCAGAGGCATCAGCTGGGTCGATTCCTGCGGAGGGCTCTGAGCGAAGATCTGGCCAGCTCTCTCCTGTGAAATGAAAACTGTTGCTGCTGTATCAAAAAACAAAGGCTGTTGTAGCCATCAGTCACTACCATCACCCTGGAAGGTGAGCTCTGAGGGGACGCAGGATGGAGAAAAGCAGGATACCGATCCTAGATAGTTAACGGTGCACTTGCAAGGAATGATTTTGAAGAGCCCAAAATCCTGCATCTTCCCATACATATTAAAGTGTTTAAATTCATTAACTTGAGATATCTAGTTTTCTTTAATTAACAGTAATATTTTGAAGTTTTACTACCTGGTCTTTGTTGCAAAAACTATGCTGGCACCTCCCTTACCTCTTCAGAGCAGTCTCTTAGCGCTATCTGAGAGGCTGTGTTCTGCACTTCTGTCCTCAGTTTTGTCCACCAAATAAAACATAATTCTCAGCTTTTAGGTTGTGCATTTTTTTCCAGTTGGCGCTTCCTGTGACTGCCAGTAGTCCCTGGCATTGCTCAGCTTTGGCAGCAGAGTGTCAGTCTGTTTCCATCTTCACATGGCGTGTCTTCCCTGAGCGTATCTCCTGGGCATGTGCAAATTTCCCTCCTTTTGTAAGGACAACAATCACTGCATTTAAGGCTCACATTAAAATTTTTCTTGGTTACCTTCCCATAACCAGCCTCCTCCACAACTCCTCTCTCATCCTCGGTCACAGGTGGTACTGCCTGCATGCTAAGTTGCTTCAGTCATGTCCAACTCTGTGCGAACCCATGGGTCAGGTTCCTCTGTCCATGGGATCCTCCAGGCAAGAACACTGGTGTGAGTTGCCATGCCCTCCTCCAGAGGATCTTCCTGACCCTATTTATTTAGCCCTAAATTCTAAGCCCCCTCTGAGAGATAATCTCTTTTCTGTGGGTATCTCCCATATATTCAGAAGGTATGCATGATAATAAGTTTCTGTTGATTGATTCTCTTGTGAATCTGCCTTTGATTCCAGGAGCCCCAGCTGAGAACTTAGGAGGGTCGACGGAAAGCCATGTTTTCCTCCCCTACAACCTCATCTCAACTGAATTAATGGATTCTACAAAGACCTTATTTCCAAATAAGGTAATATTCACAGATTCCAGATGGGCATGAATTTTGGAGGACATTATGCAACCCAGGACAGTAACCGTAACCCCATTTATACTTTTCCAACCTCAGTTTCTTCATCCGTACCTCAAAGGGTTCCCAGGAAGATGAAATGAGAAGACCCATGACAAGGGCTTTGCTATGGCTTCGGCAGTCCGTGGATGTTGGTTACCCTTGCTGCTAGCACGTCCTCATCAACACTATTGTTACTGAACCAGGATCACTTACGTCCTGATGGGCAGCAAGCCAAAACCCTGAGACACTGAGGTTTGAGTCAAAGAGAAAATTTATATGCAAAGCATTCCAGCAAAGAGAGGAGAGAAGAAACCTCAAATCCACCTCCTGGAAGGCACGGGGCGAGGGGCCTTCGTGGGATAAACAGTGAAAAAGCATGAGGTCCCAACAGAGGCCTGAGGACAAGAGGAGCATGGGGAAGGGATTGAGAAAAGGTGCAGTAATGTTCTGCACAGGTGTAACAAGCTACAGGGCTCCCCATGTCCACAAGATCGCTGAGTGGGCACTTGCACATGGCCAGCTGAAGGGGCATGGTCCTCTCCAGTCTTAACCAGCTCGGCTCTAATTAGACACAACTGACTCTCAAGTTCCTGGAAAACACCTTGGATGAACACCTCACTGTTAAAGCTATGTGCTGCTCGGAGGACATGCAACCCTTCGGTGGCAACAATTAAAGCAGTCTTCACTAGTGAGTGCAAGTTACCGGTGAAATGGATTTAACTAATTACTACCCATGGTCTCACCATCCTCAGCATCATTATCTTCACCTTCGTCAGCCACTGGGGGTACCCGGGCTGTGAGAGACACAAAGAGGGACGGCACACAGACTCTGCTCTCGAGGGGCCCATGGTTCTAGCCATGGGTGCTGCCCTAACACAGCTTCCATACCAAAGGGCTAAGCAAGATGGTGCCCAACAGGACGGTCCAGGAAGAGGAGTCCAGAGTGGAAGCGGTCTGAAGAGACAGCACAGAAGACACCCATGAGAGTGAGCTTTTCAAGGAGTCTTGGGGCAAACTGGGCCCCCCAGAGCCTCAGCCCACTGCTGAGAAGGGGCACCTCTTCATTCCTGCACCGTGGAACCAGGTCGAGGCCACACAGACACAAGGTTGCCACCCACATGCCTTATTGCCAGTGGAGCATGGACTGACTCTGAGAGGTACTGACTTCTCCCTTGTAAAAGTACATCTCCGGCTGAAATGATGTCATCTGCATTTTGGTGAGAAGTCTTTGAGATCTGGGATTCAAGGGGGCTCCCAGGGCACCTCCTTTACGTACCTTACAGGTTCAAAGAACATCAATCCCACAATGAGTGGGACTCATCTCTCCTTTGACTGAAAAATACACACAGCCTAAAAATTGAGAATTACATTTTATTCAGTGGCCCTTCTGAGAACTTGCGCCCAGGAGGTAGCCTCTCAGATAGCTCCAAGGGACTACTCCAAAGAGGTAAGGGAGAAGTTTTGCAGCAAAAACCAGGTAGTAAGGGAGAAGTTTTGCAGCAAAAACCAGGTAGTCAGAATATCAGAAGATTACTGTTAAAGAAATTAGATATCTCAAGATGATAAATAGGAAGATGCAACAGTCTGGGCACATGGATAATTCCTTTGTTAGGCACCTTCACTATTTAGGGCCAGTTTCCTGGTTTTTTCCCATCCTGAATGCCCTCAGGGTGTGCAGTCGGGAGCTGCAGTGACTGCTGGCTTGATGGCCACAGCCTCCTTTGTTTACTGGTGTGGCAGGAGGCATGTTTGGTCCAGACCTTCTGAATTCACAGTACCTGTGCTACGCTGGCTGTGATGGGAGGCCTGTAAAGCTTGTTATCAGAATGCTTCTCCCACCCCTGGAAAGCATGAGCTGTTGATGCAGATATCAACAATGCAAAAGTCCAAGGGTTGAGCATGTGTGTGGCTAAAACCACACTTTGGAGCACTCAGCAGTTCTTGAATTAACGGTGCAATTGGCCCCTCCTCTGCTCCAGCACTTCCATCCAGAGAGACCTTGGAAAACCAGCCCCATTGTCAGCTCATGAGAGTGTGATTCTGAAGTGTTCTGCTGAGGCAGTTGGCTTTCTTTCATCTGGTGAGGGTCTTCCCTTTCATGTGAGTATTAAAAATAAGATGAATCTTGCTTATCAATGAGCAAGGGCAAGAAGGCAAAATTATTCCTCTAATAATAGATTCCCTGGGCTGAAATAATCTGATCGGCTTTCTTTGAAACGAAAGATGAAATTGATTCATGTAAATGTATTTCCCTTTGAAGAGCACTCCAAGGCACTGACTTGGGGCAAAACATGATCTATTTGGTGATTGGGTAGCAGCTGTTATATCTTTAAACCTCAAATGTGATTTGGGTGCTGGGAGATTATAGTACAAAAGGGGGCCACGTTCATAGAGCAGGCCACCAAAACTTTCATATATCCAATATGTCTTTACTGAACCTAATAATCTTAGCTCCAATTCTTGGTCCTCTAAGAAGAGGTCAAATGTATAATAATAATAATAATATAGCCAGAATTTTCTAGAAGGGTTTGGATATTAACTCCTTGCCACTGAATGGAAGATCATAGATCCTGATGTTTATGTTAAAAACATGACTGTAATCTTTTGTGTTGATGAGTTGGATGGAGATGCAGAAGAGGGAGAGTGTGTCTTTAAAATTCCAAGGTGCAGAGGAAACCCTTGACAATTCTTTAGAAAGATAAAGGACCTCCTCCTACCTTACCTTATCTTCTGTGCCTTTCTCCTACTTCCTGGTAAAAATAATCTTTGCAACAGTCATTGTAGTGATAGCACTAGGGATAATAACATTGAGGGTGACAATTAACATTTACAGAGAGTTCTGCATGTGTCACAAATGGTGCTAATGACTTTACAGATATCTTGTCATTGAACTCTGCCAGCGATGTAGTGAAGTTATACAACACTGTTATCGGCCCCATTTTACAGATGAAGAACTGAGGCCCAAGGTCACACAGCTGGAATTCAACCTCAGCAGTCAGTTCAGGGGTTCACACCCCCCCCCTTCAGAAGTATCACCTGCTTTTTGCATTCTTCTTATGCTGGTGAATCTCTTAAAACATCTGGACAGAAAAGGGTTAAATGCAGTCTGTGGGAGAAACTGGATGAAGCCAGGACAGTAAGGACTCGCAGGAGAGGGGTTGCTCCTGCAGGTAGAGGTGGGCATCATGCTTCAGAAATCGGTGACGGCAAGAGGTCACCTTCGGGGCAGGCAGGTGATGTCAGCGTACAGACACAGAAAAGCGGAATAACCAGAACAAGCTCTTTAAGACATTCGGAAAGGCAGGAAGCCACAGAGACCTCTGTCCGCTGATGGGAAAGGTCAGCCTCTGAACAAAGGACTCAGAGACAGTCCCTGATCTTTGTGAGTGCAAAGTCTTCTGGAAACCTAGATGCTCGCAGTGGGCTACAGTCTAAGTCAGACCACAGAGCTCAGGCATCACTGCTGAGTCTCCTGGTTATTGGACCAGAAGTCCTTGAATCGCCCCTGAATTTGGGCTACTCGGGGCTTGTCTGCCAGACTTCTCCCCTGCATTCTTGGTAAACTCATGGATTTCCAAGGCCTACCTCAAGCGAGCACAGCTTGGGAATCTGTGTTTTCATAAGCATCCAAGTGTTCCTTGTGACCAAAGAAACCTAGAGAACAATGAAGGAGATTATTTAGAGCGTGGGGGCCACACCTGCAAGTAGAAGTGAGGAAGGCTTAGCTGTGGGGAGAGGAGAGTGTGGGATCAGACGGCTAGGCAGGAAATCATGTTTTAGGGTCACCAATGTGTCCCAGTTTGCCGAGGACTGAAAGGATTGCTGCGACATGGGACTTTCAGTTTTAAAACCGGGACAGTTCCAGGAAAACCCTGTTTTTATTGTAAAGCCACATCCCCTGCTTGCCATAAGCCTTATATGACCCCAGAATTCCAAAACTGTCTATTCTCCTTTCCCAGTAGAATCTAGCTTCCCTGGGCTTTAGAAGGAAAGCCTTGCTGCATAAAGTATCACACACTGAATTATGTATGGCTGATAACTTCACTGGCCTCCCACAGGTATTTGCATTTTTTAAAAAGGGGGACTATATTTTATTTTGCCTCCTGCATTTCTGTTGCAGTTGAAATTACCAAGTATTTTCAAAAATCAATGGTAAAACTTGTAGTTGCATTTCAGAAAAATGATACAAGTATCTACTCTGCAATTTCTTTTAAGTTTCCTAGAGAACAGATAAATTTACACCTCTCTCTCAAAAGCAGTATGCATTCCACTCATCAAAGTTAGATATGAATTCTTACTGTCTTGTCAAAGCAATTTTCATCTCTTTCCTTTCCCTAAATTTAGTACTATGACTTTAAGAAAAAAAAATCTTTCCACACATGTCTGAAGTCATTTGCTTGGAGCTTGCTAAGAGAAATTAGAAAATCCAGGTGAATAACTAAACCAAATATTGTATGGTGAATTAATGCAAATACCAGAGCAGAAAAATATTTGCTTTACAGAAAAATAATTATAATATTAACAAAATACAAATGGGACCAACACCTCTGAGTTGACACTTGCTGGGTGCGTGCCTCTGAGGCCACTGAGGAAGGCCTCTCAGACATGACATTTCCCTAGAGCCACAAGTCCCCAGAACAGAAAGAATAAGTTGACTGGGAAGGGAAGACCTTGAACCCTGAGTTCAGATAGAAGAGAGAGAATAAGAGTCTTTCTCTCTCCTTCCATCACTGTTGCTGAAGCTTAGTTCCAGGTGAAAAGAGGGCAGTAGCCCCAGAAGGGAGGCAGGGATAGCACACTAGTTTCCCTGCAGAGACGCCATGCCACCTTCATGCTGCCTACATTCAAATTCCAGCTGTGCCACATGTTAGCTGCGTGACCTTGGGCAAGCTACTTACCCTCTCTTAGCCTAAGGTGAATAGGTGACTGTGAGAATTCATAAACTAATATACATAGAGAACTTAGAACAAGAACTGCCACTGATCAGTGCTCTGTTAGGAGTCTGCTTGTATTAAGAAGGATTATGATAACAAGTAGTAAATAAGCCATAGAGATCTAACTCATAGGGTAATGAATAGAGACAATAGTATAGTACTAAAATTATGTAACGTGACAGATATCAAGATGCTGGCAATCATATTACAACCTGTAAGTGTATTAATGTAACAGCCTGTATACCTTACACTTATACAATGTTACATGTCAAACTTATTCAATTAAAAAAGACAAAAAGGATAATGGTAGAAATATACACATCTGTTATCTTGAGCACATTGGTTAATTTTAAAAATTGCTCTGAGCACAAGCTGTGTGACGCTGCCAGATATAGTCTGCCAAGTGGTTCCACTGGGTTCCCAAGGTGGTGGTTGTATGAATGAATCACTGCATTTAAAAAAATTGTAAACCCTCACGTAAAAATACACATTTCCAGCTGTTTTGAAAATGCAGAAGGATCTGGCCATGGCTGCATGCACATCTGTGTGACCACCCTCAGCCAGGGCTGAGTGGAAAATGTGCCTACTAATTGTGGGGTCGGGGACCCCCACAACAGGATTTACTGTAGGCAGTGGAATTTGCAAGGCTTATTCCAAGGCAGGGATCAACAAACCATTGGCCAAACCCAGCCCACCAACTGGTTTTGTAAATTAAGTTCCATTGGGAGACTTCCCTGGTGGTCCAGTGGTGAAGACTCCAATGCAGGGTCCCAGGTTCAATCCCTGGTCAGGAAACTAGATCCTACATGCTGCAACTAAACATCCTGCATAGCCAAGTAAGGAAATAAATATCTTTAAAGTTTTATTGAAATATAGCTACAATAATTAATTTACATATTGCCTATTGCTGCTTTCACATCATAATGGCAGAGTAGTTGGAACAGAAAGTACATGGCTCACAAAGTCTAAAAATATTACTCTCTAGCCCCTTATGGAAAAATGTTTGCTAAACCTCACTTCTCAGGTATTATCTTTCTGTAGAGAGTTTGCTTAAAGATGGCTCAATTTTATATTTTTGAAAATAGTGTATTCAGATTTTTTAAACGTATTATTGTTGTTTAGAGGGAGAGTGAGTTAATCAGAGCCATTACCTTGAATCACAGAAAAGCTGAAACACCTGGAAGCTTGATCTAAGTGACTGTAGTTCCCGCACTTCCTCTGTGCCTCTTCCCCCATTGTGCCTAAATTGCAGGAACAGTTCTTAAACTACATGATAAAGATGAGACAGTATAGCTTATGTGACACCATATTTAAAAGCAGCACTTCAATTTTGTTATCAGTTATAGAAATCTTTTCTTCAGCTCAGTTCAGTTCAGTTGCTCAGTCGTGTCCGACTCTTTGCAACCCCATGAATCGCAGAGCGTCAGGCCTCCCTGTCCATCACCAACTCCCGGAGTTTACTCAAACTCATGTCCATCGAGTCGGTGATGCCATCCAGCCATCTCATCCTATGTCATCCCCTTCTCCTCCTGCCCCCAGTCCCTCCCAGCATCAGGGTCTTTTACAGTGAGTCAGCTCTTCGCATGAGGTGGCCAAAGTATTGGAGTTTCTACTTCAGCATCAGTCCTTCCAATGAACACCCAGGACTGATCTCCTTTAGGATGGACTGGTTGGATCTCCTTGGAGTCCAAGGGACTATCAAGAGTCTTCAACACTAAAGTTCAAAAGCATCAATTTTTCGGCGCTCAGCTTTCTTCACAGTCCAACTCTCACATCCATACACGACCACTGGAAAAACCATGGCCTTGACTAGATGGACCTTTGTTGGCAAAGTAATGTCTCTGCTTTTTAATATGCTATCTAGGTTGGTCATAGCTTTCCTTCCAAAGCTATTCTTAGATCAAGCGAAATGTCCATTTCCTCTGGCTTCACCTGAATCCCTGGAATCAAAGGAAGGCCCCAAATATTGAACTCCCCTCCTGTTACAGTTCCATGTGTAGTTTCTTTTTAAGAAACAAAATGAGTCCCACTAATGGTCTCTAAAGCCACTTCCAACTCTAACATCCTATGATTCAACCATCCGAAAATTAGGAGCGACCACTATTAGGTGTTCGTCATGGGCCAGCTACGGTGCGAGCACCTGGTAAGCATCAGCTCTTTCAGTCTCCATAGGCTCCTCATCAGGAAAAGGACAGGACTTCCCTAGTAAGCGAGGATTAAATGGAGAAACACCTTACGCATGTTCAGTACAACTGACCTGTAGGAAAGTCTACTATTATTTTTATTTTACTCCTGACCACTCAAAACATACTATATGACCTCACTAACGTCTACCGTTTCTTGAGAGTTCTCTGCTCTAAAAGTTTCTTGACCCCCATCCCATCTTAAGTGTCTCCTCTTTCCTCACGACTCTCTGGAATGATCAAAATAACCTGAGTTTTAGCTCTCAACCACTATTAGAGTGCATTCATGATCTGTGTATTTAGGCAAGTAGTTTTTGAAGGGAGGTATTTCCCACAGAGCATTCAGTATTCTGAATTCAATAGTGGTTTCAGAAGCCAATTGTGTTGCACAACCCCCAAATCTCTTTCCAAGCCTACTCTTCAGCGTCTTTCCTTACAACCTGTATTTGTCCATCTTGAACTAAATTGCCATATGATGTGATAATTAAAACTTCGCATCTGCAGCTTTCTGCAATATAAAATAAACCACACTTATTTGTGTATAATTAAACCAATCAGGCATATTAGGAACACATGTTTACTGATTCAAACTGTAACATGATAAGCCAAGACTGTAGCACTTGTCTTATTCTTTCCGGGAGGGGAGACATTTCATAAACTCATGGACAGTTTTGGCCCATGTAAGTGCCCAGAAGCTCTTGTCAGCCCCATATCTGGTCTTTCCTTTAGGATAATCATTTCTTCCTCTGATTCCCAACTTAGTCTGTACACGGAAATCACCCAGAAGACTTTGTAGATACTAATGCCTTGCTTACACCCCTACAGCTTCTGACTTAACGGGTCTGAGTGGAGCCTCATCAGCTTCTCTGGTGGCTCAGCAGTAAAGAATCCGCCTGCCAATGCAGGAGGCGCAGTCTGATCCCTGAGTTGGGAAGATCCCCTGGAGAAGGAAAGGGCAACCCACTCCAGTACTGTTGCCTGGGAAATCCCATGGACAGATGAGCCTGGCGGGCTACAGTCCATGGGGTCACAAAGAGTCAGACATGACTGAACTACTAAACAACAACAGCCTGGTCATCAAAACTTCTAAGGTTCCTCCGGTGAGTCTAATTGCAACAAAATATGAGAACCATTGATGTATAACATTATCAAATGAGCAGGTTGCTTAATTGATCATAGTTTCATCCTTTTATATGCGTAGTGCTCCTTGACCTCTACAGATGTACAAAATGCCTCAAAATTTTCAGCAATTGTAAGCTGCATACCGAGTTGTATACAGGGAGCTCTGCATTTCCAGAGCATTCTGTGCTCTGGTATGTATTGGAGTGTTGCATAATTGCACAACTCAGTAATGGGTAAAGAAATACTCCACTAGACATTAATAGGGGTTAGAAGAAAGAAAAGAGGTTCAGAACCACAGAAATAAATAAAAATTAAGTAGTTCTTTACTGTGGGATTTCCCAGAAACTTTAATATAACTAACATGCATGTAAATGTTCAGGAGCATTTCCCAAGCTCATTTGATCACAGAATGCTTCCATCACCCCCTCCACATCTCAGATGTGCCTCATGACATCTTTCAGAACATCCTGATGACTACTTTGACAAGCTTAGGTTCAAAGGGTTTTATGTTCTGGCAACAGGCAAGAAGGGGGTTGCTGAAGGAAGCCCAGGACACAGAGCTGACACCTAACTCTGCACAGGGAACAAGGGCCCAGCTTCTGGGAAGCCGACCTTTGTAGTCCACAGGTCCTTTTTCACTCTGGCTTACTGAGGCTGGAGGCCAGGCCCTTGGCTGCTCAGCTCTCCCTCTACCTGGGTGAGTCACGTCTTTGTCTTCCAGTCTCCGTGGGTCGTAAGGAGGTTCTGACGCGTGGGAACGATAAGTTAGTGGCGCTCTGTATGGAGAGAGAATGAGGATCAATGCCAGGGCTCAGTGCTCTTTCCCACAGGGCAGAGGAAAGCAGAGGAGGATGAAAGATACTGTCTAGCACGTACCTAACAGTTCTGTTCTTCTGACCTCTACCCATCTACTAATTCTGGCAGCATGAACCTGGGCCAGCCTTCTCATCTATAAAACAGGGATACATAGTAGCTGAGTGTTCTCATGGAGATTAAATATGACCATGTAAGTGAAAGTGGTATATGAACCATAATGGCCTATGCAGATGATAGAAATTACTTTTATTATCATGGTCATTATCATCAGTAGGATTCTCTCCCTGAGTCTATCTGAATAATAACCCAGGGGGAACTTGATTGGAAAATCTATAGCCATACAAAATTGTCTTACTAGTTTAACTTTTTTATTTCATATTGGAGTATAGCCGATTAACAATGTTGTGATAGTTTCAGGTGTAGAGCAAAGGGACTCAGCGTAATTACACATGTCTCCATTCTCCCCCAAACTCACCTCCCATCCAGCTGCCATGTAACACTGAGGCTATACAGTAGGTCCTTGTTGGTTATCCATTTTAAATATAGCATGTTTCACTAAATTTTAATAAATATTGCAAAGCAGGAGAGAGAGGTACTGCT
This sequence comes from Muntiacus reevesi, assembly GCF_963930625.1. Lineage (NCBI taxonomy): Eukaryota > Metazoa > Chordata > Mammalia > Artiodactyla > Cervidae > Muntiacus > Muntiacus reevesi. The sequence continues at coordinate 41,714,748 of NC_089268.1, forward strand.
AAAGTCTTTAGAGGAATTCTGTTTTGCTTATTCTCCTGAAACCTTGAAAGTGAGCTTAAAATTCACTGTATTCCACTATTTAATAGTCGGCTGTCTCCTCCCATCGCTTCAAATGCATCTTGTTAGCAGATGGTTCCTTTGCGAGAGCACTTGAGTGACTGATAGAGTGATAAACACCTGCATCTTTCTACAAGGTGGTGGTGTTCCACAGGGTGGAGCTGAACTGAAGCAGCACGTAGTGAGTGGACAGAATACGAGCGGCGGTTCATCTCCCTTCAGGTTTTTCCCATCGCCCCAATTCTATTTCTGCAGACATGAGGTAGTTTTCACCCATCTTAACCAAACCTGGAGAATCCCAGAAACCCTGAAGCTGGAGTCTAGCTACACTGTAAGTCATGGCTCTTTTCACTAACAGTCCTTCCTGATGGACTGTTTCTCATCCAATTCATTCCATGTGCCACTGTGCCAGGGTGCACACTTTATTTGTCTTCTAACCGGCACAGTAGATCCTCTGCTCTTCCTTTTATTGTGCAAATTTGTACTGAATCTGTTTGTTTTGTTTCCCACCCAGCGGCGCCCCTCCCTTCCCCTCCACCCATCCTGTGTGGAAATCCTCCCCTTCTTTCTCAGGTGCCTCCTTCAGGCCACTTGATGCCAAGCCCTCGACAACCCTTGCCTTTAAGGAGCTACGCTCCCACCCCCGCCACCACCACCACAGAGACAGCTCCTTTGAGTTGTTCCTTCTGCTTAAACCACACCACATAGTGTTTGGTCCAACATGTCCCTCCTTGCTCAGAGGGATAGAAATACACATATGCTTTGAATGGCTTGACTCCTAATACACAAGAGAATTACATCTTTCTACCTAATAAAACCTGAGTACCCCTGACTTCTTCCAAGCTCATCGCAATAATCAAAGCAGCAGTAAACTTCTATGCAAGTACACGTACTGGGCTTTCATAGGTGCCATCTCATTAGACTGCCCTCCCCCTTGTCTCTGTGGAACCTCACTAAGGGGGAAGTAGGTGGCTGAGCAATCTTCTTATTCAAAGTCAACAGGAAGCAAGCAAGGGTGAAGCTACATTTTTAGTGAAGGGGCTAGGAACTTTTTTTTTTTTTCTCTTTGTGTTTTATTATTTTTGTTGGTCTCCATCACAGATGAACTTTTCACTGGTAATTCCTTAGAACCGAATCCTTTCCTATGGGATTCAGAGCAGTGAAAATAAATTTCAAGCCATAGAGCTAGGAAATGATAACAACAATAAAAGGAGTAGGAGGGACCTGGGGACAATCGACAGGACCAGTCCAGTTCTCAGCTGCTGTTGGGCTTTGCAAAGCTTGGCTCATTATAACCTGTACAACACAGGCCTTCGGGACCTTCAGTTCTTCCGAATTCATTTTGTCAGTGAGAGGTTTGCCAGAAAAGAACCGCCGCTGACTACCTGGTTCCATTCCTGCTGAATGTAGCTGCCTCTTCACGTGGTACTTTCTCTTGGAGTAAAGAGAAATTTGTTTTAGGGGCTTATGGTAATAAACTCTAGTATTAGAGCTTATTACAAGCTCTGTTCTCTATCACATGTAAGAGAATCTATTATAAAATGTAAACAGCAGCATTATAGCTTGGAATATTGGGGAATACGTGTAACTCTATGGCTGATTCATATCAATGTATGACAAAACCCACTGAAAAATAAAAAATAAAAAATAAAAAAAAGAAAGTAGGCATGAATGTGCCCACACAGCCAAGTGTGACCTGCCCAGGGAACCCTCTCTGCTCAGCCTCCACCCCCAACACCACCACGGAGTCTCTCCTCCCTTCATGGATGTCTCTGATGGGAAACCCCAGCAGAGCTCCTCTTTTAAAGAAACATCCAGACTTGTCCCTTCTCATCCTCTTTTCCTGCTTTACTTTCCCTTTTATTACTGCCTATCTTTGCCAGTGTCCTCTTATTAGAATGTACGTTCCACAAGAGCAGTGATTTTTTTTTCTGCTTTATTCACATACATCTGTTCATGATGTCTATAGACACTCAGATATCTGTCAAATGAACAAATCAATGAATGGCCACATAGGACCAACAATTACTAAGTGCAGTGATTTTTCTCTTTTTTTCTACTTCTTTTAGTAAACCTCCAATACCTGTAAAGGGTAGTAAAGATTATAATTCAAAAACATTAACAAAAATTCTTTAAATCATAGATCAGGGCAAGTTTAAAGAATAAGGGCAATAAAGTCATTTGCTTTGCAATGACAACATTAAGGTGAACTGCTGGTAAGTCAAGAACTCTTCAACCTTGATGATAAACAATTTGAAAATGTAAATGAACAACAGCAAAGCAAAAAGAAAGAAAAAATATGTCCCAGCAGTCTAGCCTCACTGAAGAAGCCAGAGAAGGAAGCTTAAGCTGTACAAGCTAATACCCAACTTTAGAAAAATGACCCAGAGTGTATAGAATGAACTGACAGTAGGTTCTTAATAACTAACCTGCTCTCTGGGAGCCTGTTTACATTTTATTTTTTTTAAGTAGTCCTCTTTCTGGATATTGTTGTTGTTGTTCAATTGCTAAGTCATGTCTGACTCTTTGCGACCCCGTGGACTGCAGCACGCCAGGCTTCCCTGTCCTTCACCATCTCCTGGAGTTTGCTCAAACTCATGTCCATTGAGTGGGTGATACCATCCAACTATCTCATCCTGTGGATATTATTGAATTCAATTTTTAAATATTATTAAGGCCTGCAATAAAACTTGTCATGCTCTGTGCTTGGCCCTGGGATATCACATTGCCCAAGTCAGACCCAGACCCATGGGGCCTAGAACTGAGACTGTGGTGCAAAATAGAGATAAGTATAGAGACCATTACCACCCAGTGTGGTAAGGAAAGCAGCACGTGTTACAGTGTGGGCAGCTATCTGGTTCTTACGATGGTTGGTAGGTGCGTATGTATTCGTTTTTATGACTATGTTTCATAACTTACATTTATGTGCACATATGTATTTGTTACTTTGCATGTACCAAATTTTACATAATTTAAAAGGTGACGTTTAAAGGATGTGGAGGCAGCCAGGGTGCACCCCATCATAACCTAGTGGGCGCCATATGAAAGATGTAACCAGAATAATGAGTAAGAATGAGCCAGAGAAGGGGAGACAGGCCAAGGAGAGAGTCCTCAGACAGGAGGAGCACGGAGGAGAGGCCTGGATGAGGTGAGGGAGGGCAGGACCTGTCTGAGGAAGGCAGAGTAGTCTAGCGTGGCTGAGTGATGGTGGCCCCGAGCACCAGCCCAGATGCTAAGGTCTTTGTGAGCCAGTCCAAGAAACAGAACTTTATCCCAAAGACAGTGAGGAGTCATGGAAGGGTTTTGCCCTGAGCTGATTTACAGGATTAGATCCGCGTTTGAGAAACATCACGCAAGTTGCAGGGTGTTCAGTGGACTGAAGGGAACCAGACTGGAAGCAGGAAAACCACTTGAGACATGTTTGTTTATTTACATGTTTTACAAAGATCAGAAAGTTTGACCATGTGCAACACTGGTAAGAGTGCAGAGAGGCAGAGAATGTAAGTCAACATGGCCTCCTTAGAGGGCAATTTGTCAATATCTGTGATAATAAATAATTCATATACCTTTGACCTAACAGTTCTATTGCTACAAATAAATCTGGCAGATAAATTTGCACACCTGATAAGAGATGTATGTATGAGATGTTCACTGAAGTACCCATAGTATAAAGCAGATAGCTCATTCTAAAAATGAGTTGGGTGGTTCTGTATAGGCATGAAAAGATCTCTTACATATGTAAATGAATAAAGCAAGATCTCAAATATTGGGTATGATATTCTTCCATGCACATAAAATAACATATATGTATACACTGATGCATCTATGATTTTGTTGATGCATAGAAAAATATTTGGCAGGATAAATTGGTTGCCTCTGAAGAGAAAGCCTGAAGATCTGGTAGAGGAGAAAATTTACTTTTTATTAAATGTGTTTTTAATTTTGTTTTTGTATGGTAAGGACAGTTAACATGATATCTACTCTCTCAATAAATATTTAAGTGTATGAAACATTATTATTGACTACAGGTACTTTCCTTCTTTTTAATTGCTAAGTAGTATTCCTTTGTGTTATAAATATATATATATATATATATATATCCATACACACATATATATAAATCTTCTTAGTCTGTTCATCTGTTAATGGACACTTAGTTTGCTTTCATATGTTGGCAGTTATCTATGATGCTGCTGTGAACATGGGGATACATATATTTTTTCAAATAATGTAGTGCTTTTGGCTTTTTTGAATATATACCCAGTAGTGAAATTGCTTGGTCATGTGGTAGTTCTGTTTTTGGTTTTTTGAGAAACCTCCATACTGTTTTCCATAGTGACTGCACCAATTTACATTCCCACCAACAGTGTCCAAGAGTTCCCTTTTCTCTACATCCTCATCAGCATTTGTTGTGTTCTTTTTGATGACAGTCATTCTGTACAGCAGATCTTTAGAACTTACCTTCCTTAACTGAAACTTTGTGCCCACTGATTAATGTTTAATTAAAACATAACACACATGATGAAGAGATCATGCTATGTAAAACTGTATAGGCATATGTGTACATATTATGTTTTAATTAAACATTATGGGATTTTGTGCAATAGTGTTTAAGATGGATTTTCTAGTACCTGGTAAAAGATTACGTAGCCTGTCATTCCTCAGCCAAGACCTGGTCAATCCTTGCTACTTCCAGAGGTTCAGTGAGAAGATGTTTTCAAGGTGGCTTCTACACCTAACTGTTTTATAAGGAGAGAACAAAAATGGCCCATGGCCCCTAGAAGGCCGTTTTGGAGGCCTGATCCATAGGAGGTGCCTGACCTGCTTTGAAAACAGAGTGATGAGGAATCTAACCATTATGTTATATATCTTTCCATTCCCCAAACAATCTTGGGTCAAGCTTTCATCCCATCAGACCATCTCCTGCTCTCTGCTTGTCTAAACCTTCCTCCAGGCAGCTGCTAAGGCCCTCTGCCCTGGACGGGCCATGGGAGGGCTGGAAATCAGGCCTTGGGAAGGCAGCCTGGAGGGGGCCTCCTGTTAGACAGAGGCCACCCAGCCCACCTTTCCCTCCGGCTCTGGCCTGCCCTCCCCTCTGTGCAACCTCAGCAGAGGTGGCATGTCTTCGTTCCTGGCCGATGATGCTCAGAGGGAGGAACCAGGCATGGAGAAGAGGATTCTTTCCCAACACACACATGCAGCATGCATCAGAGACCCTTTTCACTTGACTCAGAGGCAGGGGCATCGCCCTCAAGGATTCCCAAGCACCTTCCCAGCAGGTGTGCTCAGGTTCATGCTGGTGAAAAAAGTTTTCCTGGAGGTTAGGTGGGGGTTGGAATCTAGCCCGTCCACTTATATTTCTATTCCCCATCCCTTTGGCCTATTTATAAAGAGCTCTTCATTTATAATGTGATGTTTACTTCAGAATACTCCAGGGAACCTCTGTTCCGTCTTCCAGCCTCCAAGACCCTGAATAATTGATTTTAAAAGTAGCTCACGGCATATTTGCTCCACAAGAGGGAAAGAGAGTGCAATGTATAAAGGCAGTTTAAATGGGCAGAAAGACTGGTGAACAATCTTTTTTGTGTTCTAAAAACCTCAAGCAAGTGTATATGTACATGTAATGGCTAACGATGAGCCAGCAAATTTGACTCCGCATCACATGAGATCCCGCTCATATCAAAACAGGCAAAATGGTAACGTCGAAGAGTGCAATTACTGCTCTCAGCCAGCTTCCTCTCTGACCACTCCTTTTATTTATTAAGATTGACAAATAAATAGGCTCTTCTTAAAGGAAAACAAAAAGTGCCTTGCAAACTTCAGCTTGAAAAATTCATTGAGAACATAATGTCCTCTCACCAAAGATAAACATAACTATATAACATATATTAACTATATAGCATATATTAACTATATATTAACTATATAGCATATATTAATTTTATAACATACATTAATTAGCTTGGTCGTGGCAATCATTTCACGGTGTATCAATTTTCAAAACATCACAAAGTATATCTCAAATATATGCAATTATTTATCAATTAGACCTCAGTAAAGTTGGAAAAATAAATTTAAAAAAATAATGTCTTCTGTAGTAATTGCATTCAATTATAATAACCATAGTAAAACAGAAGTTTTGATCTTAAACATGGAAAATTGATACTTTTTTTGTATTGTCTTATAAATCCAAGCACAGGATATAAAATGCTCAGAGAGAACTCACGCTTCAGTTTGACACATGTCAGTGTAAGGTTTTCTTCCTAAGAAACCTCTGGGAAATGTTACATACAACCTGTACTGTTAAAGCACCTTCCTGCTTTGCTGCACATTGGTTCCTAGGTAATCACTTCATTTTTACTTAAATCATTGCAGAGGCCAAGGCCATGGAGAAGTGGGACATAAAATGGACGAGTTTTGGTAGTTGGAGGGCACAGACAGGAAGCATTTCCAGTTGGGATGCTGCCAGAGTGGTATATGATGATGGAGGACCCTGGCCTCTAAGGCAGTTGTTTCAAATGCTGGGAAGGGAGGAGTTTTAGTTTCCTAAGGCTGCTCTAACAAGGTACCAAAAACTGGTTGGCTTAACCAAATAGAAGTGTGTTGTCTCAGTTCTGGAGGCTTAAAGTCCAAAAGCAAGGTTGTGCTTTCTCTGTCTCTGGAGGAGACTCCGTCCCAGCCTCCTCTGGCTTCCGGTGTTTAGGGCGATTCTTGGTTTTTCTTCACCTGTAGCTGCATCGCCCCAGTCACGTGGCCTTCTTTCCCCTGAACATCTCTGTCTCTGTGTCCAACTTTCCCCTTTTTATAAGGACACCAGTCATCTTGGATTACAGCCCACCCCAGTGACCTCATTTTGAGTTGATTACCTCCGTAAACACCCTGTCCCCAAAGAAGGTCAGATTCTGAGATACTGGAGATTAGGACATCAGCACATCTTCTTCCAAGGGACACAGTTCAATTTATAGCAAGAGGGGCTTGGAAGACCCCTGGGTGGATGGGGAGAAGGGCTGGTACAAGACAGAAGTGGGGCTGGGACGCTGTCAGCTCTAGCCTGAATCCACTTCTCAGTGATACAGAGTTGCCTGGATCCCTTCTATCAGGAAAGAAAAAGAAAACAAAAACATGACTTTCTGAGCCTCACAGACCACCACAGAGCCCCATTCTCTGCTTCTAGACTATTGTACAGAGGTGTCTCCAGCACACGGGGCAGGCAGTTTAAAGCACAAAGCAAAACATTTCTTTCTGTCATTAAGAGAGCTCTCTGGAAAGAGATACTTTTCCTGTGATAAACTCACAGAGGTGAACACATGCCCTCAGGAGCAATGGCTCAGTGGCTGGCTGGCGGTTGGCCAGGATAAACACACATCTGCTCACACTCAGCGGGGCACCCTGGGTGGGTGATATTTAAAGTAAAATACAGCAGCTCTAATGAAGTTTCCACAGCGGTCACTTGATAAATTGGTGATTTGATAAACTGGTGATTTTGTTGAGGTGGAGAGAAAGACAAGGGCAAGGGAAGGGTGAAATTGAGAAAAAGAACATTTTAATCGATGTAAAAAGTGGAAGTCGTGAGCTTGCCAGTCAGAGCAGTCATGATTTAAGCCTGGAAAACCATTTTAAGTTGGACTCCAATTTTTAGGGCATGGGAAGACCTGACCTTATAATCCCATGAATTTGAAAGTGGTTATAGACGTTCACTTCTCAGATAGCTTAAAAGCATAGCCTCTTCTTTTAAGGGGCAGACGATGTTTTAAAGGAAGTGACATGGGTCTAAAACTGACAAGGGACTTTTAGGACACATTTGTTTTTTATCGACAGTCCAGCTAAATATGTAGTTGTGACAGGATGTTAAAAACCATCACCTGATCATGTGTCCCTTCCCTTACAGGTGGATTTTCCCATTCGGGTTGGGGGACACGGTGGGTAAAACCACAAAGATGCCACACCCAAGGTTCCATTGCTAAAGGGTTGATGGTTTCCAGTTTGTTCGTATAAGTAGCAGTAAAACAGCTCACTCTTCAGAGTTCAGAAGAGTCACCTTACAGTCTGTAGGATATTTGAGGGGAAAAGCCTGATTCTAATGTTCAGTTACTCTAAGGGACACACTTCTCCTCTGTGAGAGGGATCCCACTGGCAGGAATCAGTCACATGGCCTCACACAGATGCTATAGGATGGAAATCAGTCTAATTGTGTGCCCCAGAGGGGAAAACTCAGATTGGTAGTCTCCCATGGTAGGCAAGGTTGGACAAAAATAAAAAGAAGGCAAGGGCTTTGATTAAAAAAACACAACCTCAAGCTCTAGGTTTCATCTCTCCTTTCCTTCCAAGAGATGGACATCAATGTCATAGGTCCTTATTTGTAGAGAGAACCCCGCCCCCCAGTGAAGTGTATGGGGTAGACACATGGAAGAGAGGAAATATCCCTTTTTTCTTCAGAATAGTCTTTGCCCTGTGACTAATTAGACATACTGTGTGTGTGTGTGTGTGTGTGTGTGTGTGTGTGTGTGTGTGTGAGTCACTCAGTCATGTCTGACTCTCTGTGCCTCCATGGACTATAGCCCACCAGAGCTCCTCAGTCTATGGAATTCTCCAGGCAAGAATACTGGAGTGGGTAGTCATGCCCTTCTCCAGGAGATCTTCCCTACCTAGGGATCAAACTCAGGTCTCCTGCATTGAAGGCAGATTCTTTACCATCTGAGCCACCAGGGAATATAAGACACAAGGGGAAATGAAACAATCCGTGGAGAAAGTTATTTGGACCATGTAAATATCTCTATGTATATCTCATCTGAACTGCTACGTAAAAATAACTAGGCACTTTTTCTTCCGTGTCCTCAAAGACTTGGTTGGTGATGTGGGCTTTCCTAGAAGTATGAAAACAGCTCATGCAAGCCCTGAGGAGAAAAATCTGTTTAACTATCTCTTATAGGGTTTTTTTTTTTTTTTTTGACTGTTCTGCAAATATTCTGATCATGAGCTGACAAGCTATAAGGCTAGGAGCATCTGAGGCCACCTGGGGAAAGCAGAGATAGGAATACCCTGTTCAGCTGAGAATGACAGTCACCAAGAGGTCAGGCAAATTCAATTTTAAAGAGCACTTGAAAGGGGCAGAAAAGAGGTGACCGTGGGAGGAAGCAGAATATGATGAGGCAGTGATTGGAGAGAATAACTGAGGACTCTCAGCAGTTTTATTTAACCCTCTCTTAACCTGTACATATCAAAGTTTCTCGTATTAAGTCCCAGAAGCTTGGTCTGCCCAAAAGATGCCAGTAAAGGAGGAGAAATTTGCAGACATGCCCCACTTCCCTTTTTTACATCTTTTTGTCTCCCAGACTTCCTCCTCTGACTCCCAGATGCCTGGGGTCCTTCTGTTGTCTACTGATTCCTCCAGCAGTCACCCCATTTCCCCCTATACTTAGATAGTAAACTGGAATTTTGCTCCTTGATTTAACTTGTGAATGATTGAGAGTTCTATTAACTGTTAATATATTAACCTTCCCACTTTGTTTTGCACTTTATAAAGAAAAATGAATCAGGTCTTAGTAATAGGCTTCAAGGGTCAGTGAAAGTGTTAGTCGCTCAGTTGTGTCCAACTTTTTTGAGACCCTCTGGACTGTAGCCCACCAAGTCTCCTCAGTCTACGGAATTCTCCAGGCAAGAATACTGGGGTGGGTTGCCATTGCTTTCTGCAAGGGATCTTCCTGACCCAGGGATTGAACCCAGGTCTCCTGCATTGCAGGCAGATTCTTTACTTTCTGAGCCACCGGAGAAGCCCCTCAAGGGTCAGAAGAAGGAAGATATTCTTGTTCTGCCTATTATATTATGGGGTGTTTCTATATCAGGTCTATAACATTCCTCTGAAATAACTGATCTAGTAACTGTTTGATCTAGTTAAAGGCCTAGACTTTTCTTAATACCATAAATCTGAGTTTAAAGCAACCATAGGATTATGTGTTGAATTTTTCCTGTGCAGGGTCACATTTTAATTTCCTCACAATTTGATCCTAGAATAATAGAGCCATAGGGTTTTGTTTAATTTTGCTTTGTTTTTCTCATTTGTTACAGTTTTGAACCATGACATATTATGTGAACAGTTTCTTTCCAAAGCACCGCATGACTCAAGGGCTGAGAGCAGGCCAAATATGTAGGACTAGTGGGTATGTTTGGGGGAAAATTAAGTATAAATGAAAAGCTCTTTGATGGGCTGTATTTGTGGCTGTTTGTCACTGTGCTGATTATGACATTATTGCTACTCTCTGCTGCTTATGACATAAAATAACAATTTCAACTTGCTCACAGTGTTTTCGAGTCAGGAATTTGGGAAGGCCCTGCTGAGACAGCATTTCTGCTCCACATGCATCAGCTGGGGTGGCTTGGCAGGCTGAAAGGTCCACTCCAGGGTGACTTCTTCACCTGACTGGCAGGTCAGTGCTGGCTTTAGCCTGGGACCTCATCGGCTGCTCTCAGCCAGAGACCTTAGCTCCCCTGCATGTTGGCCTCTCCAAGGAGCTGCTTAGGCTTCCTGAGAGCATGGTTGCTGGGTTCCAAGACTGAGCATTCCCAGAGGCCAAGGAGGAAGCCAATGGGCTCCTGCTGACCGAGACATGGAAATCACGTGGCATAACTTCCACTGCATTCAATTGCTCAAATCACCTCCAATCACTAAGTCCAACCCAGATTCAAAAGGAAGGAAATGGGACTTCAATGCTGAATGATACAGGAGCAAAGAACATGTGGCCATCTTTAAATACCCACAGACCTTCTCAGAAAAGAACTACCCTAAAAGGCTATAAAATAGTGTTAACTGTGTTATTAAACCTAACATCATATTTCCCCCCCCTCCCTAAATACAATCTTATCCACTGGCCACTCTACCACCAGAAACATTAATATTACTTATTCTCCAGGTTCAAGGTCTTTTTGGGTGCTCACCCAGGCCTGTGTTCCTATAGCTGGACCGGACTGTCTATTCACTTTTCCCATAATCCAGCTCAGAAGTGACAGATGGGTTTTAGTGTTTTTAACTCTTATGAGCAGTTTAACCTTAAAGAAAAGAACGGGAAAACTTCTCTAATCTTCTCTATTTATTTCTTTAACAAATACTTACGAAATGCCTGTTATGTCCAGAGCACTGTACCATGTTCTGGAATGTGAAAGAGGAAAAGGAAAGATTTGCTGTCCTCACAGTTGCTTCCCGTCTCATGGGGAGATGGGTGTGTTCAGAATTAACAGAAAGGAGAAGAAAGCAAGTCTTGGAAATGCTGAATGTGGGTTGAGAATGGAAACAGACAGCCCTGTGTTTTTGACTCACAAAACCAGTATTTGTGTGTAGAGGAGTGGCACTCCAGGGTAATGGACGTGGTCCCTGTCAGCAGAAAATAGACACGGGAACATAAAACCTGGACTCAAGTGCTGTACCAAAAGAGCAATACTAGGGTGAAGTGTTAAAGCTCAGGCTCTCCACCAGACTTCCTGACTCTGCTAGCTGTGTGACTTTGGGCAAGTTACTTAACCTCTCTGTGCCTCAGAATCCTTACTTGTTTTGTTCAGTTCAGTCAGTCAGTCGTGTCCAACTCTTTGCGACCCCATTGGACTGCAGCATGCTGGGCCTCCCTTTCCATCACCAACTCCTGGAGTTTACTCAAACTCATGTCCACTGAGCTGGTGATGCCATCCAACCATCTCATCCTCTGTTGTCCCCTTCTCCTCCTTCTTTCAACCTTTCCCAGCATTAGGGTCTTTTCCAGTGAGTCAGTTCTTCGCCTCAGGTGGCCAAAGTATTGGAGTTTCAGCTTCAGCATCAGTCCTACCAATGAATATTCAGGGCTGATCTCCTTTAGGATGGACTGGTTGGATCTCCTTGCAGTTCAAGGGACTCTCAAGAGTCTTCTCCAACACCACAGTTCAAAAGCATCAATTCTTCGGTGCTCAGCTTTCTTTATAGTCCAACTCTCACATCCATACATGACTACTGGAAACACCATAGCTTTGACTAGACAGACCTTTGTTGACAAAGTAATGTTTCTGCGTTTTAATATGCTGTCTCGGTTGGTCATAGCTTTTCTTCCAAGGAGCAAGCATCTTTCAATTTCATGGCTGCAGTCACCATCTGCAGTGATTTTGGAGCCCAAGAAAATAAAGTCTGTCACTGTTTCCATTGTTTTCCCATCTATTTGCCATGAAGTGATGGGACCAGATGCCATGATCTTAGTTTTCTGAATGTTGAGTTTTAAGACAACTTTTTCACTCTCCTCTTTCACTTTCATCAAGAGGCTCTTTAATTCTTCTTCGATTTCTGCCATTAGTGTGGTGTTATTTGCATATCTGAGGTTATTGATATTTCTCCCAGCAATGTTGATTCCAGCTTGTGCTTCATCCAGCCCAGCATTTCTCATGATGTACTCTGCATGTAAGTTAAATAAGCAGGGTGACAATATACAGCCTTGACGTACTCTTTTTCCTATTTGGAACCAGTCTGTTGTTCCATGTCCAGTTCTAACTGTTGCTTTCTGACCTGCATACAGGTTTCTCAGGAGGCAGTAAGGTGGTCTGGTATTCCCATCTCTTTAAGAATTTTCCACAGTTTGTTGTGATCCACACAGTCAAAGGCTTTGGCGTAATCAATAAAGCGGAAGTAGATGTTTTTCTGGAACTCTCTTGCTTTTTGAATGATCCAACAGATATTGGCAATTTGATCTCTGGTTCCTCTGCCTTTTCTAAATCCAGCTTGAACATCTGGAAGTTCACATACTGTTGAAGCCTGGCTTGGAGAATTTTGAGCATTACTTTACAAGTTTGTGACAGGAATAATGACTGTACCTAATGCATAGGATGCTTAAGAGAATTTAGTGAGTTAAGATTTATAAAGCCCTGAGAATGGTGCCCAGCATGCAATAAGTACTACATGAGAATTTGTTACACAAGTGTACTAAGCCCCCAACAGGCTTTCCCGGTGGTTCAGTGGTAATGAATCTGCCTGCCAATGCAGGAGACATGGGTTCGATCCCTGGGTGGGTAAGATCCCCTGGAGCCAGGAATGGCAACCCACTCCAGTATACTTGCCTGGGAAATCCCATGGACAGAAGAGCCTGGAGGACTACAACGCATGGGGTCACAAAAGAGTGACTTGATGTGTTACTGAGACCCAATATTTTTTACTCATCAACAACTGCAGAAAGCTCATTCTTAATGCAAAGGAAACCTATAATTTGGAAGAGAGAACAACTGAATATACCTGTAAATGCAAATATAGAAGTACAATATTGGCTATGTTGTAGAAACCCATGTAATTGAGTTGAATGAAAGGTTATGCTGTTTCTTCTCTGGAGAAGGGCTTTGAGGTTTGGGTAGAATTTGAATATTAATTATTAAATATCACTTAACCAGTACATGTGGAGTTCTGGGCGTATGGTATGAGTGACATGGCTGAGACATACACAGTGACCCAGCTGTGAGTGGAAATGGCAAGGCCCATGCTTGTAGACGCCTGGCGTTTACATCCTGGTGGCGAGATAAAGATGCAGGCTGTGACACAGCACGCGCAAAGCGCACACAGAGGAACAAGCAAGATGCGAGTGTCAGGGAACAGAGGAGACAGGACAGACTAGAGCAGGTGGGCTGTTCAGTCTAGCACGGGACAGACAAGTAGAAAGTCATCTGGGCCCCCAGAGAAGAGGTCAGATGGAAATGGCCTGAGCCGGGGTGTTCAGCCCCCGGAGCTCCCTGCAGCTTCAGTTAGCACGGGTGCTCACTGACATCTCAGATCCCAGCTGAGACAAGAGGAGTTAGGTCAGGCAGAGACTATGGCAAGAGTCTTGGTTTCACATAACTTTCTGATTTCAACAGCTGTCAAGCATTAAAACAAGCCCAGTTTCAGAATGTAAAATACAAAAATCAATTGTATTTCTATATACTAACAAAGAATAATATGATAATTGTGTTAAGACAACCGTTCTATTTGAAATAAAATCAAAAGGAATAATATACTTGGGAATAAATTTAACAAAAGAAGTACAAAGCTTCTACTTTGAAAACTACAAAACACTGTTGAAAGAAATTCAAAAAGTCTAAATTATATAGAAAGATACCCCCATGTTCATGGATTAGAAGAATTAATATTGTTAGGAATGACAGTATTCTCCCAAATGGATCTATAAATTAACATAGTTTCTGTCAAAATCCCCACTGTCTTCTTTGCAGAAATTGATGAGCTGACCTTAAAATTCATATAGAAATTTAATGGACCCAGAACAGCCAAAACAATTTTGAAAAAGAAGCACAAAGTTGGAGAACTCACTTCCTCCTTTCAAACTTGTTGTAGTGCTATAGTAATCAAAACTGTGTGATACCATTAAAAGGATAGACAGATAGATCAATAGAATAGAACTGAAAGTCCAGAAGTAAATTCTCATATTGTCAGTTGATTTTCATCAAGAGTGACAAGGCAATTCAAAGGGGACAGAATAGTTTTTCAACAAATGGTGCTTAGATAACTGGATATCCATTTGCAAAAGAGTGAATATGGACTGCTTCCTCACAGTTGACAATCAGTAACTCAAAATGGATTATAGACCTAATTTAAGAGCTAAAATTAAAAAAACTCTTAGAAGAAAATAGAAAAAATTTAATGGCCTTCTGTGAGGCAAAGCATGAACAAAAGAAAAAAAATTAAGCTATCAAAATTAAATACCTTTATACTTCATGGACTAACACAATGTTTTTGCCAGACAGAAGGAGGGGAAGAGGCTGATAGACAACTTTAAAAAAATCTCATGAGGTGAGTTATTGTGTTTTCTTAGGGAAGAGTTAAAAGGAATTAGATGAAGACTTGTTTTATTTGTGTTGGAACTGAATGCAGTTACTGTACAAAGCTTGTAAAACTTCAGATGCTTTGTCTAGAACTACTTTTTAGCTTTTAGGTATTTCTAGTATTTCCCCAAGCTGCTCACCTGAGCTTGCAGAAGACTTAAGAGTTGTGTTAAAAAAAAAAACGGAAATCATAGCAATCTCACACACTTTTTCATTAGGCCATCTACACCTGAGCCATAAAAGGGTGACAGCAAAAGTTGAAGGGACTTTTTTTGTGAGGCTATAATCCAGTTTATCTCCTATGCTTCTGCTTTTATATTTCCACAAATCATTTTTATAGTTCTTCAGGTTTATGGCATTTTTATATAACTTATTTCACCTAATTACTGTAATAACTATAGAAGATAGGTATTATTAACCCTCACTTTATAGCTATGAAGAAGCTGAAGCTCAGAGAGTTTATAAGTTATGCAGAGAGAAAAAGCAATCTCTGGCCAATCTTTCGAAATACAATAAAAAAAGAAAGAAATTGCGATTATAGTGGTGGTATGATTGTTGCTGTTCGGTTGCTACATCATTTCTGACTCTTTGTGACCCCATGGACTACAGAATGCCAGGCTTCCCTGTCTTGCACCATCTCCTGGAGCTTGCTCAAACTCATGTCTCTTGAGTGAGTGATGCCATCCAGATTTTCAAATGTTGCATGTGTAATAATAGTATGTGATTAGACCATTGGCTAACATTAATAATGCTTTATAACCATATCATTGTATTGGTTATAATATGGGAAAGAAGGCAGAAATTCAAAATGGGACAAAAATCACTTCTGATATAGCCACATCAATGAACTTGAAACTACTGCCAATACTAGTGATGTGGCTGAGACGACAAGATATTAGAGAGTTTAAATTCAAAAGCAAATCACTATTTTCAAGTTAAATGATCAAGTGAAAGAGAATTTTCCTAAATGTTCTCTAAACACCTACAATTTGACTATGATACAAGGAACTACATTAACATTTGTATTTATGATCAATCTGTGGATTAATGCATTCTGGAACATTTTGATTAATTGTTTGGTGGATTGGTTACTAAACCTTGTATGTTGACACATCCTATCTATAAGCATACAGATTATGTAAAAAGTACTAATTACACATTCTGAGACTGTACACCAACTTCAAATCTAGCTCAAGAGTTTCCTTGATATTCAAGGCTAAGTTCAAGGATATCCATTTCTAAGACATTCTTCATCTTGATATTATGTATTATTGTGTCAATGTTTTTGAATCCCTCCTTTGTTTAATTACACTCAGCTAATGTTACATATGTGAACTTACAATAAATTCACTGGCACCAGAAATCCTTCCTTCTAACTGTCCTCCACCCTTAACCAGACACTTCTGGAATGTCCTTTTGATTAGCTGTTCTCAGGAGGGGCAGAGGGTTTGAGATTCCAGAAAAGACTAAGTATCTTCCCTAATCTAGTCATTAATCATTAATTGCTTTAAGAGTTTAAAATTTATGCAAAGTCAGTTCATCCATAATTATGCATTTATTATTCCTTTGGGCATATGAAATGTAAGACAATTTTCTATAATTTTTAAGGGCAAGGTAACAGATGACTTTTCAGACTTTTTTCCAGAGGCTGTTCACAAGTAGGTTTTTTTTTCTTCAAGAAAATAATTTTAAACTTATTTCCCTTAGGAGGTACCCCAGGGGCCTCAGAGGGTGTTAAAGGTGGTGAAAGCAGGTATTATGTTTAATCCTTCAACTCACTTCACACAGAGTATTGAACTGTTTATAATAGTGATATTCTTCACAAAGTTTGGGGTTTACCATGAGCAAAACACGGATAGAAAACTATAGCTTTAAGGCAACCTATAGGGTGTCTGTCTCAAGATATATAGGAAGGTATGCTGAAATTCTCAGAAGCCATGTCAAGACAAGTTTAAGTCATTTCAGCTTTAAAAAAAATTATGCAATTCTACTATTTTGGGATGAATATGGTGATTCCAAAAATAAAAAGCAGTAAGAGTTCATGTAAGTTGATCATGGTTATTACAAGGAACTCACTTTAGACATCTTTGTTTCTATATATTTGTGACTATATATGTTTGGCCGCCTGAGTCCCCATAACTAATCCTTCCTTGTCCTCAAGTGAAGTTACAGGAATGCTAATAGTATTTCATACCTTCCCTTACGTTACTTCAAAGAATTTCTCCACTCTACTTCTTTGCCAGTTTGAACTAGTTGACTTGGTTTGCCTGACTTCATGGCAGTTCACTGGCTTGAAGTCAGTGAGGTTTGGAGCATCCCAACCTCTCTGCCTGTCTGCTCTGAACTTGCTATTTCAGACTGCGATTATTAGATTCCCAGGTTGCCCTCACTTAAGACTGCATCCAGATCTCTTTTACTAAACTCTTCTCACAGCCAGCCTCGATTCTCAAAACCTTATCCTATATGAGGTTATCAAGAAAAGAGTTCAGAGTAGACTTACTACACCAAAATGGAAGCACCTTTCACTCTAGATTTTAATCCTGAGAAAAACATTATGAATCAAAGAACAACACGTCTTTAAAGGGACATAGACGAGATGGTGGTTCAGTCCCATGATTTTTCCTACCCTCTCCCCAAATCTTGGCTTTTTTAAAGAAATGACCTCTAGAAAAGAATTTACCACCTTCCTAAGATTCAATAATCAATTCTTCTACTCCCTGGTAGGAAATTCATCAAATTCGTTTATAATTTAAAATTAGCTTTTAAAGTAGAAAACACATCTTTTTGCCACATCCTTGGAGACTAGTTGTTAAGACTATGAAATTTAAAAAATTGAATCAACTATAAAGTCACAGGTCAATTTATATCAGAAAATGAAATCATAGGCCAGTTCTAAGACTCAACCTGTATAGAATGGGGAAAATACTATTAACTCCCCTCTGGGGTTGGTCCGGAGTCTTAAATGGGTTCCTCTGTGTAAAGTGATTGGAACAGTCTGATATATAGGAAACAGTAAAGTACTTTGTTCTGTGTGCTTACTGGCTGGAAGTGTTATTAGGACCAGGGCTTTGAGTTTTCTGCTCACCCAGTATGACCATACACTTTCAACCAGGTTGCTGAAAAATCACTGGCTAGTAAAGTGATGGATCATTTCCAATTACAATCCGAATCAGCAATTTCCTTTGTACCCAGGATTTTGTTCCCTAGCACCACTCTCAAAGCTGTCAGCTTTTGTTTCTTTGTAAGAAAGAAGCTAAAAAGAATTTTAAAATGCTTTTCTATTTCACCATTCTTGCTCCATCCCATGAGAGCCCAAACAAAGCAAATCACATGTACATGACATGGAAATTTTATTTTCCAGGAACAATTTGGTTACATTTTGACATAGCACTTAGACTTACTAGAGTAAGACAAAGTTTGTCTTATTTACTTAACAAGTCCTTAGAAATACTTCCAAACATTATTTAGCTATGAGGCTTGATCAAATGCCCTCCTTATTAAGAGTTAATCTATTTCATTTAACTCCAATTTATAAAGAATTCTTCAGGCATTTTTATTAAACATTTTCGTGGTAATATTTAGAGTCTATTACTATTATTTAGCAACAAAGAAAGACATTTATCCTTAGAAAATGAAGTACACCACCCATCCACTGTTAATTCCCTTGCATTTATCTCATGAATTTTTTTAAAAATTAGAACTTGAGAAGGAACTCGGTGAATATGAGTCAATGTAATGAAGTAGAAAGAATACAACATTTGTAGTTAGAAGACTGGATTTTCAACCCCAGTTCTGTTACACATCAGTTGTGTGGCCCTGGGCATATAAATCCTTTGACCTTTCTGAGTTTTTCCTTATCCATTAAATGGAAATGACAATTCCTGCTTTTCACTCTCTCCCACAGGTATTTTAAGTCACAAAGGTGGCCTGCTATGTAGAACTGTGACAATTCAAACTTGCCCCACCAACCTTGCTCTCAAGTCTTCTGACTTCTGCAGCTGGGTCTCCATTGGCCCCCCGCACGCTCAGGGGGTCCATAGCACACTTACCTACATGTCGCCCTCTTGATTCAGGAGAGAAATTTGCAGAATAAATTACCATTTATTCTTATTCACTGATGATTCCAGACAAGTAATTCTGAGAGATCCCACCGGGCTTAATAAAATTTGAAAACAGAAAAGTTTTCCAAACATGATTATCTTCTAACCATAATTCACTTAGGAAAAACTCCCATGTCCCCATTGAGTCCTGTTATCAGTCAGGTCACTCTGTCATTCAACAGAATGTCACTGCGAAAGTCATTTTTAAAGATCTCTCTCTCTCTCATGCGCACACACACACACTATCTACACCCTGTTGGTAACTGTTAATGGTTGGATAATGAAGTTCTTTTAAAATTCTCAACCATTCCTTGTAAATAAGCTCTGGTAAAACCAAATTTTAATAACATTTTTATTCATTCAGATCATACCTGCTTCAGATTGTAAGACTTTTTATGAAGAGTCAGAAATTATTTGGGTGGTCAGATATGCAAGATATATATCTATAGATATGTACACACATATAATTTAGAAATTTGAAATTATTTACCTGAAGTTGATTATGCTAAGCAAATAATGATCACATCTCTGTGCCATTACTTTATAGACCCAAACCAAGTCATTGAGACCAAACACACTTTTAAAAATTTTGGATGAATTTTTCTATCTGTAAAACTGAAAAGACCTATGAGATGTGCTATTTTTTTCAACAAATTATTTGTAGCCTGTTGTGATCAATAAAAAACGTATTTGGCTGTTTCTCTGCTCCTAACCAAGGGCAGTCACACAGCTGCCTAAGCAAATGCCTTTTCCCACATGTTCTCAGGATTGGCCCTCATGGTGGCCTTTTCTATTTATTTTAATTTTAAAAAGTTAAAAATTAAATTTAAATTAGTAAAAAATAAATTAATTAAAATTTTAATTTAAAATTAAAAAATGCATTTCTACTTAGAACACATCTTGATGGCACAGTAAACGTGAAGCTCTGAGTGCTCCTGGGGAGCAGAGAGAGCCTCTGGAGACCTGGAGACTGAATCCACACACCAAAGTGGGGAGGGGGTCCTGAAATTCTCAGGAAATATGAGGACCGGGTATAAGCCCCACCCTTGCCCACTCCCTCCTCCTGGAGCATTGCCATCTAGGTTGAAAATGGGTTAAGGCAAATGTCAAGGAAAGTCTGCAAATGGGCTACATGTAGAGCGGTCCCATGTTGCCATGGTAATGGGGAGAGAAGGAGGGGTGTTAAAGCTGCTATTTTTGATTCTTAGACTGTTCCAGTACAGTTGTCAGAGTCATCTCTGTGTCCCCTTCCACCTCCCCTACAGCCCTCCCAAAGTGCCGGGGCTGTTTACCAGTCGCCAAAGGTTAGCCAGTCAATTCTCCATCAACTGTCTGAAAACTGAAAGATCAACTCATTGTTCCTTCTACCCGACCCCTAGCTAACAATCTGATTTCTTCCCTGACTTAGCTGATGTGACTGATTGATTCCTTTGTTGTTTTTTTTGCAATGGCCAGACACAGTGTGGAACCTACTCACTTATGCTATCAGGAATAAAATTATTTGGTAAGCAAAGAATTAAATGTATGGATTGGTGGCACCGTTTTGCTGAAGCAGAGCATCATTGTTGTCTATCCTATCATATCCATACAGACCAGGTTCTACAAACCTCAGCATTTGGTGGGTGGGACTGCTGGTTCACTCCCCCTTCCTACTTTCTCATTACTTTTCTAAGTAGCTCTGTATCACCATAAATGAATTGGTTATCAGGGTATTACCCCCTCACTACAAATGGACTCTTCAGTACCTCAGTTCCGTTCAGTTTAGTCGCTCAGTCGTGTCCGACTCTTTGCGACCCCATGAATCGCAGCACGCCAGTACCTACTCTGCCATAATTTGGCCACCTGATGCGAAGAACTGACTCATTGGAAAAGACCCTGATGCTGGGAAAGATTGAAGGCGGGAGGAGAAGGGGACGACAGAGGATGAGATGGTTGGATGGCATCACCGACTCGATGGACATGAGTTTGAGCGAGCTCTGGGAGTTGGCGATGGACAGGGAAGCCTGGTGTGCTGCAGTCCATGGGGTCGCAAAGAGCACGACTCGACTGAGCGACTGAACTGAACTGCCATAATGGACTGGACCCCAAGCTTTTCTTCTTTACACTGAATGTGATATGTTTTGTCAGTAGAGGGCGCTACAGGGACACCGCTGCAGAAAGGCGGGTTCTCTTCCTGGATTTGGCTACTGCCCTTTGTCTTTTCAGGGACTTCCCTGGTGGCTCAGATGATAGAGTCTGCCTGCAACACGAGACGGGGTTTCATCCCTGGGTCAGGAAGATCTCCTGGAAAAAGGGCATGGCAACGCACTCCAGTGGGTTTTTTCTTGCCTGGAAAATCCCATGGATGGAGGAGCCTGGAGGGCTACAATCCCTGGGGTCGCAAGGAGTCAGACACTACTGAGGAACACTTTGTTTCTTGAGTTATTTTTTTTTAAACATTTCTTTTTTCTTGTCCAGTTTTATTGAGATGTAATTGCTGTAGAGCACTTTAAAAGGTGTACAGCATAATGCCTTGACTTATGGACATCATGAAATAATTAGCAGAGTAAGTTTAGTGAACATCCATCTCATAGAGATTCAAAATGAAAAAATCCCCAACATTCTCTTATGACGAGAACTCTTAGGTTTATTCTCTTAAAAACTTTCATATATAACATACATCAGTGTTAACTGTATTTATCATACTATATATTATATCCCCTGGAGTAGGAAATGGCAACCTTCTCCAGCATTCCTACCCAAGAAAATCCCATGGTCAGAGGAGCCTGGCAGGCCACAGTCAATGGGGGTCAGAAAGAGTCAGACACGGATGACTAAGCGCGCACACACACACATTTATTTATCTTACAACTGGAATTTTGTACTTTTCACTGCCTTCATCCAATTTCCCCCACACCCTAATTATGACCTGTTTTTCTGTGAGTTTGTTTTTTTATCCATTTTTAATGGAAGGATAATTGCTTTACAAGATTGTGTTGGTTTCTGCCATCCGTCAACATGAATCAGCCGTAGGTACACATGTGTCCCCTCCCTCTTGAACCTCCCTCCCACCTCCCACCCCATCCCAGCCCTCTAAGTTGTCCCAGAGCCCGGGTTTGAGTTCCCTGAGTCATATAGCAAATTCCCACTGGCTATCCATTTTACATATGGCAGTGTATATGTCTCCGTGCCACTCCTTCCATTCATCTCCTCCTCTCCTTCCCCTGCCCATGTCTACAAATCTGTTCTCTATGTCTGCATCTCCATTGCTGTCCTGCCGTCGTTCATCAGTACCATCTTTCTAGATTAAATATATATGCGTTATATATGATATTTGTTTTTCTCTTTCTGATTTACTTCCCTCTGTATAGTAGGCTCTAGGTTCATCCACCTCATTAGAACTTACTCAAATGAGCTTCTTTTAATGGCTGAGTACTATTCCATTGTGTATATGTACCACAGCTTCTTTATCCATTCATTTGTTGATGGACGTCTGTCTAGGTTGCTTCTATGTCCTAGCTGCTGTAAATAGCGCTGCAATGAACATTGGGGTACATGTGTCCTTTCCCGGTTTTCTCAGGGTATATGCCCAGTAGTGGGACTGTTGGGTAATATGGTAGTTTCATTCCTAGTTTTAAGGAATCTCCATATTGTCTTCCATAGTGGCTGTATCAATTTACATTCCCACCAACAGTGCAAGAGAATTCCTTTTTCTCCACACCCTCTCCAGCATTTATTGCTTGTAGATTCTTTTGATGATGGCCGTTCTGATCAGTGTGAAGGGACACCTCATTCTAGTTTTGATTTGCATTGCTCTAATAATGAGCAATGTTGAACATCTTGTCTTGTGTTTATTAGCCATCTGTGTATCTTCTTTGAAGAAATGTCTGTTTAGATCTCCTGCCCACTTTTGTTTGTTTTTCTGGTATTGAGTTGTATGCGCTTTACTCTTCGTGTTCCAATTGCCCGGTCTGTTAGTGGGACATGTGTGAGGGGACGACTGGTGATGTCTGCCACAGCTGCATGTCTGCAGACCCTTAAGGACTTAGCCGTTCCTGGGTCTGGTGACCACCTTCACACGGCCTTCCCAGTGTGGTCACCCAGCAATCCAGGCCTTGTGGTACCCCAACTCTCTCTGCATCTGCCCACCTTGTTGTACACCTGCCCAAATTACCTGCACCCCAGAAGGATGTTTCCTACTTGCCTGATGCCTCAGGATGAGCTCTAGAACTGGCAACCCAGCAAAATGCTTCTCTGGGTTTCAACTGTACCTTCTGAGCCCCAGGCTTAGGGAGGGCACCCGCCCAAGTGTGTGCTTCCCTGGATACTCTCTCTAAGCCCTATGATACCCTTTACAGTTTTCTACATCTTTATGGTTATGATATCACAGCTTAATAATTCTTTACATTCAATCTCCCCTGCTTACATTACTGTGTGATTTCTGTCTCCTGATTAGAACCCAACTGACACACCCTTTCCCCAAATGACCATCAGTTTGATCACCAGCCTCAACCTCACTCCCTTCCTGGATTCATTCTGCACCCACCAAGCCTCCAGGGAACTGGTCAGAAAGAGTTCCATTGATCTCTAAGTGAATGTTTCTGCTTAACTGTTTTGCAACTTTTCAAAACGTGATGCCCATCTTCTCTTTGTGAATAATGACTTCTTCAGATAAAATGGACAAAACCAAATTGGTTAAAAGCAGCACTCCTCCTTGAAAGAGATGCTATTTCAGCCCCCAAGAAACTCTTCTGTAATCAACTATACTTTCATTTCAAAGAAAGGAAGGAAGGAACTCTTTTTTTTTCTAGAAGGATGTGTGTGTGTGTGTGTGTGTGTGCACGCGCGCACGTTCATGCTCAGTTGTGTCTGATTCTCTCCCATATCCATGGAATTTTCCAGGCAAGAATACTGGAGTGGGCTGCCATTTCTTCCTCCAGGGGATCCTCCCGGTCCAGAGATCCAACCTGAATCTCTTGAGCCTCCAGCTTTGGCAGGTGGATTCTTTACCTGTAGGTCACCTGGGAAGCCCAGAATGATATATAGAGCCAATTTATGGTAAATTTTTTTTGCCACTGTTCATGTTGAGGAACTCCAGCTAAATATATCGACTCTATTTGTCTAAACTAACTAAATAATTGTGGGGGTTTTTTAATGAGAAGGGTTTCTTGAGTGCCAGGTGAGTAATTGTGTCTTCCATTACCTGAAGACCTTGTGAGTGTAGAGGCTAAAAGAAGTCATCTTGCTTATTGTGCCCCTTTCCATATGCAGCCTCCACTTCTGACTGATTATTATACATTCGTGAATTGATACACAGAAAGTATTGATCAACTTTCCAGGTAGCAGGCTCTTTCCAAAGCAACTCCCAATTTGAGGAATTCATTTTCTTTTGTGACCCTGAAAGCTATTTGATTTTCAGAGCATTTTCCTACCTAATAGCATAAAGATTGAAACTGAATTTTTTAGTAATGATATTTAATTAGGAGAAACTTTTAAATAAAATGGATGATAAGAGCTTTTTACAGAAAGAAAAATCATTTTGAATATAAATTGTTCCCATCAGATCTTGCTGTGAATGGCATGTTGCTCTTGGGAACAGAGTAAGATGATTCCGAGCAAAATCACCCTGGAATCATTAAGGACATGTTAGGAACAAGCTTCCTAATGGAAGCAACAATTGTCTTGGAAGATGCAGTCAATGAAAGTTTTTGCCTTGTAAAATGGATAGCTTTTAAAAAAAAAATTGGAAGAAAAAATGTTCATTAGATTTAGGCTTTGAATCTCTGCTTAGGGAAGTAGTTTATATAATGGAGTCATGATCACTTATAGATAACACAATGCCAGAAAAAGAATACCTCCTCATACCCCTCCTTTCATTGTGAACAAAAGCACTCCCATTAAGACCCATTCCTTTGGAACTTTAGGGGTTTAGGATGTCAGAATTGCTTATTAAAATGCAGATATTTCTAACAGGAGTGACCCTTTAAGTTTCTATGAGCCAACTTTATCAGAGAGAAGTCTATGGAGTTGGTTTGTACTCATGACGGGTCCACAAGTATGGACACAAGATTTCTGGTGAGTGTTAGAGGTACCCAACCAAACATTGGTTTGCAGCACTTTGTTGTTTCTATGCTCATTGACCTGCATTGTCTTGTTCAGGAAGAACTGCTCGAAACACACACAGTCCATCCGTTCTCCCAGGCAGGCAGGCCAGATCATCAAAGTGGAAGATACTTAAAGATACATTCTGTGCAATCTCTCTGTTTTGTTTTTCTGATTGTATTTGTGTTGTGTATTTAGTCATTCAGTCGTGCCCGATTCTTTTAGACTCTTTCGACTGTAGCCCACCAGGCTCTTCTGTCCATGGGATTTTTCAGGCAAGAATATTGGAGTGGGTTGCCCTTTCCTTTTTCGGGGTAGCTTCCCGACCCAAGGATCGAACCTGAGTTTCCTGTGTCTCTGCATTGCAGGTGAATTCTTTACCTGCTGAGCCATCAGGGAAGCCTTCTGATAGTATTTACTTAAGTGCAATGCCATCAAAAATCAATATAACAAACAGTCCTATGAAGCTCATCATTGGATTTACTGTAAGATCATTGTCAAAGATTTTGGCATTATCATATCCACTGTCTTTTTTACATGGAAAAATTTCCTGACTGGTCTTGGAACAAATGATATTTGGCAGTTCTCTTGGACAACTGCTTCCTTTTTTATATTATGGACACTGTGAAGCATTTCATAGACAAGATTTCCTTTTTTAAAAAATTCCACTCATTTTATTTTTCATTTGTCTTCAATGTGTTTCCACCTTTGTTTTCCTTTCACTCTTTATCTGTGTTTTTAATTTATGCTACAGTTGTGAATAGTATCCCTGATGCTTGGAGGGATTGGGGGCAGGAGGAGAAGGGGACAACAGAGGATGAGATGGCTGGATGGCATCACCGACTCTATCGCATGAATTTGAGTAAACTCCAGAAGTTTGTGATGGACCGGGAGGCCTGGCGTGCTGCGATTCATGGGGTTGCAAAGAGTCGGACACGACTGAGCGACTGAACTGAACTGAACTGAACTCAAGTATGTGCATCTGTGTGTGACATGTATGGTTATGTGTATGTATGTGTTAAATAGAGCCTTATTATAAACTACTTTAAATAATTTCCAGAGCAGTTCAGTTCAGTTCAGCCGCTCAGTCATGTCCAACTCTTTGCGACCCCATGAACCACAGTACGCCAGGCCTCCCTGTCCACCAACAACTGCTGGAGTCTGCCCAAACCCATGTCCATTGACATGGTGATGCCATCCAATCATCTCATCCTCTGTCGTCCCCTTCTCCTCCTGACTTCAATCTTCCCCAGCATCAGAGTCTTATCAAATGAGTCTGCTCTTCACATCAAGGTATATTCAAAACACATACATAACTGGTTTCATTTAACTCTCACACAACCCTATAAGATGAATTATGCTTCTCATTTTTAAAATGAATAAACCTCAAAGCTGTAAAATATCAATACCTTATCAATGTCATAGGGCTTCCCTGGTGGCTCAGACGGAAAAGAATCTGCCTGCAATGTAGGAGACCTAGGTTCTATCCCTGGGTCAGGAAGATCCCCTGGAGTAGGAAATGGCAACCCACTCCAGTATTCTTGCCTGGAGAATTCCATGGATAGAGGAGCCTGGTGGGTTACAGTCCATGGGGCTGCAAAGAGGCAGACACAACTGAGCAACTAACACCATATCAATGTCATGAAACAGAGCTAGTCTGAAACACATTTTCTTTTTTGTTTTTAATTCAAAACCCCATGCTTCCTTCCCATACTTAGTATGTTGAAGAAGAAAAAGATACTGAAAAAGATAGTAGAAATTCACAGTTTTCCCTAGAGTCACTTCCCATAGTCACTGTACATAGAGAATGCTTAAATAAATGCAACTAAACTATTCTGACTCTTAGAGGAAAATATTCCAAAATCAATCATTCTATTGGACCCATCCTAAATGGGCCAGTAAGCCCAAACAGTGGGGCTACTTGGGTGGTCAGCCTGTATTCAGCAGAACCCAACTTTACCAGTCAAGGAATCTCCTTCAGTACTTGTTAATAAGTTGGTTTTGTAATCTCTCCTTTAAACCCTGCACGCAGAGGCTTGGGAATTGCATTTATGTATGTTGAAGTTGATTAGTTGACATGACCTCTTTCTTTTCAACAAATAAAACATGAAACTTCAATCTCCAAAGCTCTTTGCACATTTATTTTTAATGAGCAATGTGCCCTGATCAGACAAGCAAATCACAAGTTCATCCAGAGAAGCCTGGAATCCAAACAAGATGCTAGATAAAGTTTATGTGCAAAAAAATCATCTGAGTGAATAGTTCTCTAGCTATTAAGATCAGTTAAAGGTACTTGTTATCTTAAGAAATATATGGAAACTTGAAGGATACCAACCATATTTTCATTTCATCTTTATCTCTGTGGATATGGGATTTGGTTACAGGGAAGGGGGAAAGCTTAATAAAAATGTTTTTGTCCTTGTGATTATTTGGTTCTTATTTTCAAGGCCCAAATTCTCATATGCTAGATATCTAATTAGTGTTATATATTTCTAAGTTAACAGGACAGGCTATTAACTTATGACAAAATTGCTCCTAGAGGGTAGGGGGATGGATAGACTTTAAAATGCAGTTCAGTTAAATAAAGGGTGCTCTGCCCACATTGCCCTCTGGAAGAGGGTTGAACTTGGATGCATAGCGTGAGGTAGGAAGTATCTTAAACATCATCTAGCTCAAATCTTCTCAGTCACTTTCCCCAAATGCCCTCTTAATTCTGTTCAAATGGCTCTGGTATTGGAAAACTCCCCATTCCTTCCACTTTTAAGACATTCCCACCATCCAAGACTTCCAATCACAACACAGGCAGGTCTGTTACCTAGAATTAAACACTTGGCAGCAGGGTACTTTCCCGTAAAAATCTCTAAAGGATCTTTCCATCGTTGTTGTGAACTAACCGGGAATAATCAAATCAATCAAATATCTCCATCAGAAAGATGGCTAAAATGTCACTCAGGCAGATCATTTACTGTAGGACAACAGACTAATCTGAAGAATGGATGGACATGGACTCTAAGTTGTCTTTGGGGTCCTGGGGTCTCCACATGGGGAAGGGAATGACAATAGAGTTCAGCAAGCAGTCCGTTATGTTTCTGTATATTTTTTATAGGAAATTACGAACACCACATCCCCAACAAACAGCACCTCTGGCCTCTCCACGAGTCACTCTAACAACGGCAGCTCTCTTTCCCTTCTGTTTCTTCTGTTCCACTTCCTTTTTTGGAACCTCAGATGCACAATTTGAATTCATCATAATCCCTGGTTCTTGATACACTCTCATCTCTTGTTCAAACATGGCTTCCTCTGAAATTTTAAAATTTATTTATTCAATTACTTATTTATTCAACTTATTAATAATATAATGAACACTCATAAACCTACAATCAACACAAAAACTACAGTACTGACATTAATTGGTAATACATGTTACCTATATGTTCCTCTTTCTTCCCATCCTCTAGCCTTCCTTCACCCAAGAATAATCACTATATTGTTGATCATTTTTTGTTTTTACATATCTATAGTCCATCACATACATATGTGTTCCCAACATATATCGCTTAGTTTTACCTTTTAACTCTTTAAAAAGGATACCATACTGTAGTTAATATTCTAGACTTACTTTTTTCAGTGACTATTGAATTTCTCAGGCTTATCCATACAGCTGCTTATAGTTCGTTTGGTTTTGCTTCTATATAATAGTCCACTGTGTACATATACCTTACTTTTTATCCTCCTGTCAGTGGACATTTAAGTTGTTTCTAGGATTTTGCTCTCACAAATAGTGCTTCTCTGTCTATTACTATACATGTGCAGAATCCAGCAGAATTACTGGATTATATGTTATTTTTCAATTTTCTGAGGCAATACCAAGCTGTTTTCCAAAGCTGTCATAACAATTTACACTCCTGCCAACAATGTATAAGAAATTTTGTTGGCCCACATGCCCTCCAATAGTTGTATCATCAGAATTCTTAATTTTTACCAATCAAATGTGTATAAAATTATATCTCATTGTAGATTTGACTTGCATTCCTCTAATCATTAGTAAAATTAAATAGCTATGTGTCTTTATTGGCAACACATTTTTTTTCTTACATAAAGTGCCTGTTTACCGCTTTTGTCTATCTTCTTACAGGGTTGTTTATTTAATGATATGTAGATATTCTTTACATAGTCTTGACATTAATACTTTCTCAATTGTATGTGTTAAAATCTTCTCACAGATTTTAAGTATTTTCTTTATGAAATATTTTGACAAATAGATATTCCGATTTTTAATATAGTCAAATCAATCTTTTCATTTCTATTCATAGCCTTTTTTGTCTTGTTTAAAACTCCTACCCTCTCCTAAGTCATAATGACTGCTGTAGAGAGCCATCCAGATCCCTGTTCAAACATGAAGGACTTTACTGAAGGGAATTCTCTCCCGAAGCCATGTCACCTTCCTGGGGCAACCTGGGTGTCCTGGCTGAAGCAGAGGTCTTATACAGGCTGAGCCCTTTCACTCAAACACAGAATGGCTCTCCTAGACCATCCTGTCTGAGTCTCTCTGTAGGATCAGTTGAGACTTCTGGTGAGACTGCATGCCTGCTCTCCCCTCTTTGCACAATCCTATTTCCTTCCCTTCCACAATTATTGATCCCAAGAACACTCCCTAGTAACCTCCTGCAGCTAATCTCTGAGTCTGCCTCCCAGGAAGTCCACTTGCAACAAGGGATCAAAAGATAAACACCTAGTTTTTACTCATCCTCACAAATCCTCAGGTTAGCTATTGTGCCTATTAGAATTGTCTTATTTGGAAACACAACCAACCCCCGAGTAGCCTTGGGTCCTCACTTCTACTCTTTGAAGCCAAACAGAACAAATCTATTCCCTCTTCCTCTCAGCATCTTAAATTAGAAGAAGATTACTTATGCCCACTAAAAATTTTTTCCTCTGGGCAAAAAAGCCCGGTTTCCTTCCATTGGCCCTCACAGGCCAGGGTCTCCAGCCTTGCCTCCATCCCTGTTGACCCCTCCAGTTCACTCATATCTCTTTGCTTACTACTCGATATATTGAAAGAGTTCTTTGATGTACATCATAGGCAGTACCAGGAACCCAGGATCAGTCAAACCCCAGTACTGACTTTGTACATGACCTTCATATAGAAGGGATTTGGAGCCCTGAGAAGTTGAAACCCAAGAAAGAGAATCACCCCAGGACTGAAAAGGATCCCGTCAGGTCCACTCATCCACTCTGCTTGCTGGCACGTCAATCTGCTCTATCAGGGGCAAGGAATCACCTCTTCTATCGGTTCCATTTTTGTACCCAACCAAGATGGTTTACTGTCCCTCCTCCTCGTTATCCCCAATTCCTAGTAAATCTTTTCCAAAAATTAAGGGAAAGAAAAAGACACATTTCCTCTTCAGTAGTAGCCCAAGGTAAAACCTCTTCTTTATGGATACCTTTGTAAGGAGAGCTAAAATGTTACCTGTCTCCCCAATGGGCATTGGGAAGACACTGAGGTTTTCAACGGTGCACTTAGAGGGTAAAGCATTGGTCCTCACTGCAGATGATGTTGTCTTTGCCGTTTCCCAAGAGCTTGCCTGTATCTCTCTCCTACCTGTGGGTCTTTCTCCCTCTTGTCACCTTATAGCCAAGGTCTCCAGGAGCTTCCAGTCTGCTTCTTCCCGAATGTTCCAAGTTGCAAGACAGCTTATTTTCTTCCCTCTTTTTCTAGAGTTTCAAGCAATTTCCACTGAGGGTTCAACAACATGCTAGCCAGGCAGGCTAATACAAGTGGCCATGAAAGTAACTTTCCACCTGAGCATCTGCATGCAAGTTTTCATGTTTTTAAAAAAACAGAAGAAGGGGCTTTTTCTCTGATTATTAAAGAAATACAGGTCCATGGGGAACTTCCTGGGGGTCCAGTGGTTAGAATGCTGTGCTTCCACTGCAGGGGGCATGGGTTCCATGCCTAGTCAGGGAAATAAGATCCTGCAAACCATGCAGTGCAGCCAAAAAATTTAATTTACTAAAAATTTTTAAAAGAGAAATACAAGTCTCCTATTGGAAACACTGAAAAATATATAAAATCATAATACAAACAGAAAAAAGTCCCATCACACTAAAACAGCTACTAACACCTTGGTGTGTATCCTTTCATTCTGTTTCTATGTAAATATATTTTTTTCTTTTAAATTTTCTAAATTAGGATAATATTGTTTTGCAACTCACTATTTTCACTGAATATGTCAGAAATATTTCTTCATATATCATTAAGTGCTCTAGACTATCAGTTTTAACAGCTACATTGCATTCTATCACATGGATGCTACATAATTTATTTTACCAAGTCCCTATTGTTAGATTTTTGGTTGTTTTCCAATATGATTATTTTAAGTAATTCTGCAATAAATAAAATAAATCTTGACACACATTCATATTTATTTCCTTAAAACAAATTCTTAAAAGTGAAATTTAAGACCACAGGTAAACATTCCCAAATAGTCCCCCAATTTACTCTCCTCCAGGGCCAGCAGTATTTTTAAAATGCCTACTTCCCCGCACCCTCAATATCACTAGGTGTTACTATAAAGAATAAAATACTTTCCAATTTGGTTGAAGGAAAGGGGCTATTTCTCTTCATGGCGTTTATATTATATCTCATTTATTTTCTTTACTTACTGGTAAAGTTAATCTGTTTAATAAAAGATAGTCATTGACCACTGATATTTCATATTTTCATGTCCTTTTTCCCGTCAGTCCATTTTTCTCTCTCCTTGATCTGAATGTTCTCTGTATGCATTACAGATGGACCCGTTTTCTTCCACCTGTGTTGCAGCTTTTCCCATTTCTGAGGAGGAGATTACCTGGTCTTCTTCATCTAAGCGTCTCTCTAAGGGATAAAACTGGAAGCAGTGTAAAATAGTGATATGAAATTTTTCATCAAGTATAAAGGAGAGGGGTGTTTCCCAGAACTCCTGAAGGTCCCCGTGCAGGTAATAAGGACACGTAAAAGAAGACAGCTCTTTGCTTGAGCACGTAAATGACCAGAGCCTCGGGGAACCACACACCCCAGGGATGCTGGGAAATGAGGGTAGCCTGTTTCCAGGCCCACTGTGACAGGTCCTGTAATGGTTCTCACCGCAACTGTCAATGTGACAAAGGCCTGGGGGCTTTCCTGTCTCCTAAAAATCAGTTTCATATCAATTAGTATGTTTAGAGTGTCACCAGGGACAAGATGAAGAAACAGTACTTCCCCCTGAGATAAACACTTCCATTTAGAGCTCATTAACAAACCGGAGCTCAGAAAGCTGTAATCATAATTTAAGCCACAAAGACACACTTCCAGGTCAATGCCTGGGGGAGCGGGTCCATTTCTGTTGCTTGTTAAGGACCTTATTAGGGCTTTAAGACACATTTAAAATCTTTGCCTCAGCGAGACTTCCGAGCTCATTTAAACTCCCAGCATGCCATCAAGGCTGGTATGAACTTTTCCATGTTTAGGATTTATTTCCGACAAGAGAGAAATAAATGCATCATACTTTGTGAATGGGTTCTTTGAGAATTAACAAAGAACAGTAACAGGAATGGGGAGGAAGATCCCCAGGGGGCTGGCTGTGAATGGCTGTCCTGAAGCCTGGAAGAAGGAAAGAAACTATGTTATTGGTGTCATATTTTTCGGTTCTTAGATGTAAATATTTTCTATTCTGACCTCTGCTGCCCAGTTGTGGTACATCCTTTGAACAAGGACATTCAATGACTCACAGAGCATCCTAATATCTCAGTCGTGTCTGACTCTTTGTGACCCCGTGGACCATGGCCCACCAGGCTCCTCTGTCCATGAGATTTCCCAGGCAAGAATACTGGAGTGGGTAGCCTCTCCCTCCTCTAGTGGATCTTCCCGACCCAGAAATCAAACCAGGGTCTCATTCATTGCAGGAGGATTCTTTACCATCTGAGCTACCAGGGAAGCCCCTCTCTCTACTACCCAACTTCAGCCAAAAAGCTCTGAGGCCAGTCAATGACATGTGTGACATTTCCTGATGCCAGTGAAGTGATGTCATATTAAACTTAGCTGTTGAACCTGAAGTAAGAGAAAAATGGTAGGGTAAAGTCTCCGTTCTCATTTCTTTGGGCTTTTATCGTAGTCAGGGAAATCAATGCAGTAGGTGTAACAGACAATCCCCAAATCTCTCCTGCATCACAGTCCAAAGAGGCCACGAAGCACTCCTGGGAGGCTGTCCTGCAAGCAGTTAACGTAAGAAACCCAAGTCCCTTCCATCCTGTGGTGCTGCCATTAAAACATAGAGGGTACCAGTCATGGAAGGTAGTTCTGGAGCAGGGAGAGAGAATATGGAAGAGGTGGAAGGAGGCACAGGGGGTCCTATGTGTACTGTCCAAAACCAAGTCGTGTGGCCCTGTGACTGTAAAAAAGGCTGGGCAGATAAACTCCTATGGCTCAGGAAGAAGAAAATGAAATGAGATGAGGTAGCCATAACACTGTCTCTCCCACATCTCTGGTGGTTTTCCTGTATGAGTGATACAAACAGCTAAACGACCCCTCTAGCCTAAAACATTCTACACCTTCAGTCTCGTTGGATATATGAAATCTCCACGTCAATATACCTTTCTTTAAGACTTCAAAGAGTAGATAGAAGGAGTCTAAATACATACCATGGACAGAGTCATCTTTTATTTCTTTTTGGCTGTGCTGGGTCTTGGCTGCTGCTTGGGCTTTTCTCTAATTGCAGCGAGTGGGGGCAGTGCATGGTCTCCTCATTACGGTGGCTTCTTTTGTTGTGGGGCATGGGCTGTAGGTCGTGCAGGTTTCAGCAGTCATGGACTGTGGGCTCTGTAGTTGCAATTCCCAGGTTCTAGAGCACAGGCTCAATAGTTGTGGCATACCAGCTTAGTTACTCCACGGCATGTGGGATCTTCCTGGATCAGGGATCAAACCCATGTCTCCTACATTGGCAAGCAGATTCTTTACCACTAAGTTAACAGGAAAGCCCCAGAGTCACCTTTTATGGCAGGGATCCCCAATCTCTGGATCTAATGCCTGATGATCTGAGGTGGAGCTGATGAAATAAAAATAGAAATAAAGTGCACAATAAATGTAACGGGCTTGGATCATCCCCAAACTATTGCTCTGCTCCTTGCCACACACGCTGTCACGCCCCCGCCATCTGTGGAAAAATTGTCTTCCACAGAACCAGTCCCTGGTACCAAAAAGGTCGGCTATTTGAAGGAGTATAACTCAACATTCCTTCCTGTGGGCAGGGTGTTCTCAGCATCTTAGGGAAGCACAGTCAGTTACTTCTCACCTACCCGTGGAGATTAGACCAGTGGGCTGTGCGTAGGTGATCCATACAGACTGGCATGAGCAACTCAGACACCTCAGAGCTGGCTGGTGCAAACAATTCAAAGAGTGATGATTCACACCAAAGTGCTCCAAAACAGCCTGATCTAACATTCCCTTTTGTGAATCATAGATCTGAGGCAAACAAAGAGGAATCAGGCCTTCAGCTCTGGGTTGCTGCCTTGAAATGCACCGGACAATTTTCCCTATTGCTACACAAGGAAAATGTGGACCCTTGGTAACCATATGTCACTGAAATAAACCTCATTTCATAGTCTATCATTTGGCTCATAAGAGGTCCCTGGGAAAATCCCAAATGGGGCCTGAACATTTCTGGCACAAAATGTGAAACAACTAAAGCCACAGCTCTTAACCCAGGCGGGCTAAGGAAGGATGACAGTGGTCAAGGGCATCTGAAACTGCACTTCTGAAGTCCTGTCAGGCCTCCCGACCCTAAGGGGTAGGATATGGTCCCTAATTAAGCCTTGGTTCTGCTCTCTGGGAACCGGTGCCAAGCCCACAGTTCTCTAGGACTCTTGACTCTACTGTCTGGAGTTCCTTCATTTTTACTATGTTTCTCAGCTACATAAAAGACAGCATTATAGAATATGCCCTCCTTGAAAGGTGATCAACCATCCCAGTTTGACCAGGACTGAAGGTTTTTCTGGACTGCAGGAATTTCAATAGCAAAGCCAAAGAAGTCTCAGTCAAACCAGGATGAGTTAGTGACCCCACCTTCCTAGCAGTTGGGTAGCTTTCTCAAGCCTGTTTCCTGCACATACAAAGTTGGAGGCCCAAAGATCTTTTTACATCTTGAAAAATCAGCCTATTTTAAACCAATCTATGGTGCTTTGGACAAGATATTCACTCAAAGCTTTGTTGGCTTTTTGTATTTGATTTTAGACAATCTTTGTGACAAAAGTCATATTCACAATTTTTTGGAGTTATCCAATTTACTTATTAATAGTTACTTTGATATATCAGGCTTCTGTGGGTCCATTGTGTTCTACTGCAGGAGGAAAAAAAAATCTATTGGGCACCTCTTTAATCTTTTCAATGATTTTTAAAAGCTTGATTTGGTCTTTCCCTGGAGGCTGAATCTTAGTAGGTTTTCCATACTCAAAGAACTTCTCAATGTTCTCTTTTACTGGTTGGAGATGAAATGGTTTTGCTCTTCAGCCCTGAAATTTCCAAAATTCTTGAGCTCTGTATATTTCCTTTCTGTTCTGCTTGCAAATCAGTCAGTTCTTTTCAGATCTCATCTCTTCTTGTAATATTTTATGACATGTAAGTTGTATAATTACAAACAGCTCACACCATCAATATTCTGTCTCAGAACCTCTTTGCCCCTCTTCACAAGCTCTTTCGGGACATTTTTTGTCTTTCAGATTTTTATAGGTGAGAGTTTTGCCAAGTATTTTGCCACCGCATGACACGGGTCATCATCTTTCCAACTTCTGTTATTGTTTGCTTGTGAGTGCTTAGTCACCCGGTCGTGTTCCACTCTTTGTGACCCCGTGGACTGTAGCCCAGCAGGCTTTGCTGTCCATGGAATTTTCCAGGCAAGAATACTGGAGGGGGTTTGCTATTTCCTGCTTGTTTCCTTGCCATGTGCTAATGAAACTCAAAGTCACTGCCACATATATTTTAGGCAATACTCTACTTCTGGTACTGATTTCTATCCTAGAGCAGTTTCACTATAATATTTCTTCATATCAAATGATTCCAAGATCTCAGTGGCTAAAGTAATAAACATTGAATTCCACACTCACATATTTGTAGTTAACCTGCAGTTGAACAGATGTCATCCGGACTAAACTAAGCAAGGCTGGACTCCAGCTGTAGAGTCAGCTTTCCATCATTTCTGGGTTCATCTTTGACCTGAACATCCTGAATATCAAATCTTGCTGCCGTTCCTAATGAGCTTCAAGGTAATAGATCACATTTGGATGTGGGCCTTGACTTACAGCTCCCCTCAGCTTGGAGAGTCATCTTAGTAAAAGATTGAAAACAAGTTCTCTCTCTCACTAAAAAAAAAAAAGACTATCAATTTCATAATATCATGTTTTATTTTTATTATTGTAAAAATTATCATTATTCTACAAATTTGCTCTAAATGTCTGTAAGGTATTTGTAGTGCAGTACAATTTAGGACAAATACTACTTTAATCTGTTGATACTTGTAATGAGAAAACTGATAAGACTGGACTCAACACACATTTACTGAGTGCTCATTATGTATGTGAGAGCTGTGGTGAGTAGAAAACTTGTCACTGTTTCAACAACAGTTATACGAATGTCGCACCTACCACACAGTGTTCTAAGTACTTTCTAAGTATAATAGTAATGCTGTCTACCTGACAGCCCTCTCACACAGGAGCTGTGTAAGTCCCATTTTACGGAAGAAGAAATGGTTGCCCAGAAAGATGAAGTACTTTGCAAAAGTTTGTGCTTCTAGTAAGGGGCAGGGCAAGGATTTGAACCAAGGCAGTTTGCCATCAAAGCCCCTACTCTTCATACTGCACCAGACTAGCTTGCTGTTGCCTGTAGCCCAGTGAGGGAGACTGAAAAATCATGCAAAAACTAACAGAAGTGATCAAGGAGAAAGTGACTCTCCGGTAAAGCCCGGAGACGACCATCATCAGAACTAGTGACTCATGTAGTGAAGCCACAAGGTAATGGGACACAGGAAAAGTAAAATTTAAAGGCAGGGATGCACCTGGAAATGGTCAGAGCATAGGCTAACTAGGAGAGGGCTTAAAAGAAAATGGAAATGATTAGAGCTGGGCATCTGCAGTGTAATGATTGGGAATGCTCTGTGAAACCCAGGAGGGAAGGTACAAAGATGGGAAGTGATTTTTAAATCCCGATATTTAATAAATATGGCCTTCCAGCTTAGCATGATCTGTGATGACCTAGAGGGGTAGGATGGGCGGAAGGGAGGGAGACTCAAGAGGGAGGTGATATACTTATGATTATGGCTGACTTGCTTTGTTGTATGGCAGAAACCAACACAACATTGTAAATCAATTTTCCTTTAATAAATAAATAAAGGTAATCAATGAAAACTGAAAAAATAAAGAAGTATGGCTCTACCCAGCCCTGCCATATTTAACTCATCTTTTTTTTTTTTTTTTCCCCACTCATAACTAGACGATCTCAGTGAGGTCTAACTCTGCCAACTCAAAATTAGTCTTACTAATTCAGATAAATGTTCCCTGGGGTCCTTACTGACACAGGCAAATTCATAGCACGTGGTTTCTCTGGTCTGATTTTAACTGCAGGTGAAAAGCTATTACAGTAACCCTATGAACTAATGTGAATGACTACTTCAGTCTCATCTTGTCTCCTGAAGGGGTTTGGAATGGTGGGGTTTTGTTTTTGTTTTTTTGACCACTGCTAATGAGACAACGTGCATGAAAACACTACAGAAATGATACATCATCAAGTTACTGTTAGTTGTCATTGTTAGATTTCAGGCAGATGATAGCTTTAGTTTCAAACATTACGATGGCTGAAGCTGATGTTGAAATAGCTCAGAAAGTGTTAACTACTCCAGTTCCTGAATGATACCAAGGGTCTGAAGATCAGACAGATAGAGGGGGCTTACACAGGACAAGGTCAGGGACATCCAGTGTCGGGGTCTCCATGGAAACCATGAAATCAGTCAGTCACTTGACCAATATTTACTGAGTGCCTACCTGAGCCAGGCACCAATCTATGGGATGGGCAGTCAGGGTTACACCCAATGGACAAGACCCTCACCCAAGAGCAAGGACCCTCAAACCAAACTGCTTAAATTCAAGTCTTGATTTTGCTTCTTGCGAGCTGGATGACCTTGAGGAAGCTTCTGTGCCTCCATCTTCTCATCTAAGAAAAGTGAATAAAGGTCATCATGAGGGTTAAATGAGTTAATATTGCTAAAACACTTAGCACAAAAGCAGGCTCTTAGTAATTAATATAATGGCTGTTACATAGGTGGGACTATTCATATTCAGTGACTCAGGATAGAGAATAAGTCAATGAAGTAGGTGCCGTGATGACGTACAAAGGGCGACATGACAAAGGGTGGCAGGGCCTGAACGCTTCAGGTTGTGAAACAGGAGTGAGCCTAGTGTGTTCCCCTACCAGAGGAAGCGGGGCTGGCTCCCATGAAGCAGATGGGAGCTGGGAAAGATAGAGAGCGATGGAAGAAAAGATGAGAGATGGGGGTGGTGGGACGTCAGAGACAGGTAGAGATCCGGTCGTGTGGGGCTGTGTGTGTGAGCAGCCAGGATGAAGACTTTAGAGTTTATTCAAAGAGAAGTTAAAAGTGTTTGAACAGAGAAGGAATAGAATGTGATGTGTGTGTTTAGGAAAGCCCCCCGGCTGCTGTGTGCAGAACAGACCATGGGATGTAGAAGTGGAAGCAGAGGCCGGGTAGACAGCCATCGCCCTCATCCAGGTAGATATGATGCTGACACGGACAGGGATGCACATGGTGGAGATGGAGAGAACAGAACAGATCTGGGATATGTTCTGGAAGTAGAATGGACAGGCTGTTCTGTACTTAGCTGCTCAGTCGTGTCTGACTCTTTGTGACCCCATGGACTGTAGCCCGCCAGGCTCGTGTGTCCATGGAATTCTCCAGGCAAGAAGACTGGAGTGGGTTGCCATGCCCTCCTCCAGGGGATCTTCCTGACTCAGGGATCAACCCTAGGTCTTCCGCACTGCAGGCAGATCCTTCACCATCTGAGCCACCAGGGAAGCCAGAAAGGGCAGGACATGATGGTAAACAGGGTGTGAAAGGTGATTTAAAAAAAAAAAAAGAAAAGAAAACAGTCTGTTGAACAATTGGGTGGACAGAAGTACCAGATGGAAAGTTGAGAGGATGCAGTTTGTGGGACAGGAGCACTCAGTGCCCAAGATTGTGGGGCAGATGGTGAAATCCATTGTCCTGGTTCTAGGTCTTCCAATTACTGTGACTTTGAGCATAAGTTCAACTCCCATTCTCACTCCCTTGTTCAATGACATGATGATGTTAATATCTTCCCTGGTCACCTCTCAGGGAGTTTGTAAAGATCAGATTAGATAATAAAAGTAAAAGGCTTTGTGTGAAAGTCACTCAGTCATGTCCAACTCTTTGTGACCCCATGGAATTATACAGTTCATGGAATTAAAGGCTCTGAAACCCATAGCTAATGAAGTGAAAGTTGCTCAGTTGGGTGCGACTGTTTGTGATCCCATGGACTATACAGTCCATGGAATTCTGCAGGCCAGAATACTGGAGTAGGTAGCCTTTCTCTTCTCCAGGGTATCTTCCCAACCCAGGGATCGAACCCAGGTATCCTACATTGCAGGCTGATTCTTTACCAGCTGAGCCACAAACGAGGCCCAAGAATACTGGAGTGGGTAGCCAATCCCTTCTCCAGGGATCTTCTTGATCCAGGAATTGAACTGGGGTCTCCTGCATTGCAGGCAGATTCTTTACCAACAGAGCTATCAGGGAAGCCCTCAAAACCCATAAGTCACAATATAAATATTGGGCGTTATTATCATCACTGTCAAAACCTCTGGGGCTGAGCATCTGAGTCACTGAATATACTAAGTGTTTGACAGAATTCTACTAAAACATTAAACGATAAATTTTGAGAGGCCTGGCCAATCAGCTTGCTTCCCCTTAACACAGTCATAAAGAAGCTGAATACCCAGCCATGTCCCACCTCTATCATCGCTTCTGTCTCCTCATTATAACCCAGCGGCACAGGCAGCATTCTGATAATGAACTCAATTGCTGTATTCTGGATCTAATGCACTCTGACACTGTTGGAAGGAATTTCGTTTTAGATTTTTAAGTGGGAGAAAATTCACAACGTCTAGATGTCACTTCCAAGGTTAGTGAGGCTAGTCAGAAAGAGCTCTGAAGCAGGGAAAAATCAATCCTTTCTGGTGTTCATGGATGGAGTAATAATCCGTAACTGACATTAAGCTCAGAGCCTCCTTACAGTTTAGCAAATTTGCAGAGAAACCAGACCCTTGAATTTCATTATGTGCATTTCATTATGTGCAACAATGGTATCTTTGTCCAAATCTATTTTTTCATTGTAGAAAAATTTATTATACTAAAAGAATATAAATGGATCTTAAAATACAAGAAGAGAATCTTGGTTGGTTAAATTATGATATCTACCTACAATGAACTGCATATGCTTTGAGAACGATTATACATATTTCACATATTAATATAATTATGTTAATAACAAACTATTAAGTGAAAAGTCGGGTTATAGGTTTCGTATATGGTATATAACCTCATTATGTTTTTAGAACATGTATTTATACATGTATATACATGATTCTTTTTAAGTTTTGGAACAATTTCAAATGTACAGAAAAATTACCAATATAATACAAAAACTTTTTCCTGAGCCATTTCAGAGTACATTCCTGGTATGAGAGGCCTTCAAGTGAACCACTCTGAGAGCTTGTTTCAGTGCCTGGAATTGGATAAAAGTGTTGTGGGGGTGTCTAGTACTTGATGCCTGACTGGGAAATGAGGTGGCTGGTGTGTAAATGGCTTGCATTTCCAAACTGGAGAGCTCAGGACAGCTGAGATCTTATGGGGCAGAGATGACCCCTGCAGAGGAAGCCAGACTGGATCACCTGGAGAGGTCCTCCCTCCCAGGAGTGTGCCTGGAGACGCCAGGTGACCACTAGAGACGACAGGCCTGCAGAAAGTGGGGACAAGGGCAGCTCATCAGCTGCCAGCAGAGGAGGCAAAGGCAAGAGAGTGCTGGAGATGGAAGAACCCCCAAAGGAACAGCTCAGGTACCCACAGGAGGGCACTCAGCATTCGGATTCTAAGCCACCCAGGGACCCAACATCACACTACCATCGTATGAGGCAAGTATGAGCCCTCGTGCCGCTTCTTTCTTCCTTCCCCAGCCTGCAGCCCAGGAGCCAGCCTACAGGGGAGACGGGGAATGAGGAGGAGGGTGTGGAAATGGAGCAGCTGGTCACGCCCCTGC
Organism: Muntiacus reevesi; assembly: GCF_963930625.1. NCBI lineage: Eukaryota > Metazoa > Chordata > Mammalia > Artiodactyla > Cervidae > Muntiacus > Muntiacus reevesi. The sequence goes on from NC_089268.1 coordinate 41,756,144, forward strand.
CCCCATCCCCATTGTCTTCTAACCCTGAGCAGGTCCTGGATGGAAGAGGAGCTTAATTCTACCCGACTTTGCAGAAACTGGACTTCTTTCCTGAATGTGACCAGTGCACTCATATGGTTATGAAAAATGGTTGCAAAAGTTCTAGGACCCACCCAAGATTGTACTCAGGAGCAGAGAAGAGTCAGTTGAGGAAATCCACTGAAAGAGGCAGCAGTGGAAAAATAACATGGCAGTTTCTTACTTGTACTCTGTTGAGCTTGTCCGATAAACTGGATACTTAATAGAAAATAGTTTGAGCATGAAGTGCAACTCTGAATATGATATGGCATTCTCATTTTAATAAGTAGTAAGTACTTTTTCCCAGTTTTCTTGAGATATAATTACATGCAACATTGTGTAAGTTTAAAGTGTACAGTGTGGTGACTGGACACTACATTTTTTTGCCTGTTAAAACTCTATTGAAAACTTAGTAGTTTTCAAAACCTAGCTCCGTAACCCTCTACTATATATCCCATTGATTATTGTGTTTATGTGTTTTAAGAATCCTGCTTGCAAAATAACTTCTCTAAGAAGTAAAAATGAATAATACTTCTCTCATAAAATGCCCCAGCAAAGACATTTTAAGTGTTATTCCCATGGTAATTAACATGCATGCATACTCATTTGCTTCACTCATGTCCAACTCTTTGTGATCCTGTGGACTGTAACCCACCAGGCTCCTCTGTCCCTGGGATTCTCCAGGCAAGAATACTGGAGTGGGTTGCCATGCCCTCCTCCAGGGGATCTTCCCTACCCAGGGATCAAACCCATGTCTCCTGTATTGCAGGCGGATTCTCTACCGCTGAGACATTGGGGAAGCCCAATTCTCTAACATACTTACAGAGAAAGAGTAGATTATATATAAATTCTGACACAACCCATTATCTCACTGAATTAAGCTTGCAAAAAGAGGATATGACATTCTGTTTCTGTAGCATTCCATTTTATGCTTTCAGGACACCTTATCAATGTTGAACTGGAAACAAATAAGTGCCCGAGGCACTTATTTGAATATTACCTGAATTATTGAGGTCTCAAGTCCCAAATATCAATTTCTTAACTTGTAATTTTAAAAATTACTTTCTCTTTCTAGAATTATAGAAATTCCATTTCCCCAGCTGCTGCATTATCATTTTATTTTATCCTTCTGGTTGTCCTAGAAACAGTACTAGAATTATTCATTTTCAGAAAACATTTTTTATTGCTTGCATGGCAAGTTTCTCCCGTTATTTTAGAAAATAAATAAATTGAATGTTCTTTAAAATAAATACTTTGAAGAACTTGGGGAAAATTACAAGAAAATTATGAAACCTAAGTTCAAAAAGGAAACCAGAGGTTTGTGAGAGTTGGCTAAATTCTATGCCAACCTGGGTTTCTGACATTGTCCTCTGTTGGACTGTGGGACTTGCAGAGCTGGTTTGCTCTTTGTAGTCAGTACTTAGCTATGGAGGTCACAAAAGTCCCCCCATTGGCATATGTGCCCGTGTGTCATCCAGGAGGGCCGCAGAGCACCTGGAGAGAGGGGGAGTGGCTGGACAGGCATAGGCGACTGCGGGAAGGTGATGGCTCTCCTGAGGTCCTCAGATAAGAAAGGACGAGACGTCCTGAATGTAGAGACCAGGAGGAGAGGCAGTTTCGAGCTTCTGCTGTGTTCTACAGCTGTCCCTCCTACAAAATGCGAAACCCACTCCCCTCTTCGTGTCTCCTATCCAAGGAAGAGCAAGGAATGAAATCATCAATTTGATAACATTCTCTTGATGCCATCAAAATGCCTCGAGGATGGGAGCCAATTAGCAGGTATTAGTTTTATTCAATCTCTTCTACTTCAGGTTTCAGTGCTATTACAGGGAATTCCATTAGCTGCAGGAGTACCTCTCACCTTGTCTGCAAACACTCCTTTTCTTCTTTTTTTTGGCTCTACTGCATGTTATACACGATCTTAGTTACCCAACCAGGGGTCTAATCTATGCCCCCTTCAGTGGAAGCTAAGATTCTTAACCACTGCACTGACAGGGAAGTTTCTCCTTTACTTTAAAGATAATAATAATTTAGCTATTTTATCTCATTTTATATAGCCCTTAAATATCGGAAGGTCATGATTTGGTCTTCAATATACCCAATTAGGTCCTATGTTCCTTTAAGGCAGGAAGCTCTATTTTACTCGCAGTGCTCTGTATCAGGGGGAACAAACCAGTGGCAACATCAGCAAGAACGCCTGGGGCTCTCTGCAAGAAATGTTCCAAGATTTCAGATTTCTGAGACTGAAGAGTGTGAAATGTATCTTGGAAACAAGGCAATAAATGATATGTTTGGACAGAAATCTCTAGGATAAAAATAAGAGGAAACTGCTGGCTTGATTTTGCAATAAAATTACCAGCAGACTGGAGAGCAAAAGGGCATATGTTCCCAGAAAATACCATGATTGTCACAAAACTGACCAATGTTTGTTTTGGATATTAGGGGACCCAATGTTCTAAGTCATCTAGGCAAAACAAAAGCCAGTCAGACAGGAGCAAGGGAATGAGAAATGTTAGGTAAAGAAGGATGGAGGGAGAAACTCCAATAAACCACTGCCAGATGTTCTCACCTAGGGCCCCAGATGCTGTCCTGAGGACCCACAGGAGAGATCCTTGCCATGACAGTTAATTTTATGTGTCAACTCGCCTGGACCACAGGTGCCCAAATATTTGGTCAAATATTATTGAGTATTTCTGTGAGGGTGTTTCTGGATGAGATTAACATTTGAACAGGCAGACTGGGTGGAGTTGATTACCCGCCCCCCGCCCCCCCCCATGTAGGTGGGCCTCATCTAATCAGTTGAAAGCTTTGCTGTTGTTCAGTCAGTAAGTCGTGTCTGACTCTCTGCTACCCCATGGGCTGTAGCATGCCAGGCTTCCCTGTCCTTCACTGTCTCCCAGAGCTTGCTCAAACTCATGTCCATTGAATCAGTGATACCATCCAACCATCCAATGACAGAGGATGCCCTGTTGTCCCCTTCTCCTCCTGCCTTCAATCTTTCCCAACACCAGGGTCTTTTTTAATGAGTCAGCTCTTCGCATCAGGTAGCCAAAGTGTTGGAGCTTCAGCTTCAGCATCAGTCCTTCCAATGAACATTCAGGACTGATTTCCTTTAGGATTTCCTTTAGGATTGACTGGTTTGATCTCCAGTTAAGACTTAAATAGACCAAAAGACTAGGAGAGAACTCCTGCCTTAAGCCAGGATGTCAGTTTTTCCTGCCTTCAGACTTGAACTGAAACACTGGCTCTTCCTGAATCTTGAACCTGCCAGCCTTAGACCAAAAATATGTCATAGATACTCCTAGTTCTCAAGCCTTCAGACTCAGACTGTGACTTGCATCATCAGTTCTTCTGGGTCTCCTGCTTGCCAGCTACAGATCTTGGGGCTTAGCCGCCTCCATAATCACATAAGCCAGTTCTTTACAATAAACATGTGTGTGTGTGTGTGTGTGTGTGTGTGTGTGTGTGTATGTGTGTGTACACTATTGGTTCTGTTTTCCTGGAGATATATTCTAGTGAATATAGTTTTTTGACGTTTTAAAAATTTTATGTGTAAAGGGCTTATGTTTCTCAAGAATTTCATTTCAGAACAGGAAAAAGAGTCAATATAAAGCTTTGTTCTAGGAAGGCAATCTGATAGGGTAGGGAACTACTTGGCTGCCGGATGGCCATAGTATACATCCTTCAGGGCAAAGCACATAGGCATGATTTTTCTCAACTAAGCCTTTGACAAGTTGAGTGGCAGCCCCATAAAGGGGACATCCACCAGGGACCTGCCTGACAGTCAGCAAAGGAGCTAGACCCCAACAGTGAACCTGGCCTTGGCATAAACTAGAAGCTTCACCCCCTTATGTTTGTGGTTGCAAATAGAAAAGTTGCAAAGAGACAGAAATGTGACATTCCAGAAAGTTTCATTTGAGGGTTTGTTTCTAGTCTTTGTGAGAAGAAATTTCACTGAAGTGCCTTTCTTCTTTTTTATAGCATTTCAGGAAGTGTGTGATAGCTCTGATAATAAGCACAGGAATTATCTTTTTCTGAACCAAAATTGAGACATAGCTTGACAAAGAAACATCTATGGTTTCAGAAGCTTTTATAAAGTTTTACAGAGGTACAAAATGAATCATATTCATTTAGACAGTTAATGAGTCTTCTTTACTGAAAAGAAGAAAATTTCACTACTAATCGGTCCAGAAAATACAGAACATATGTTACCTTAAAATGCTGAACAAAAGATACAACAGAAAACAACTTTCATTCATTCACTCAGCTACCATTTATTGAATGCATTACATCTGTGAGGATAAAAATATTAAAAGGCAATATTCACCCTTAAGGAGGTTATAGTTTAATGGGAAAGCAATTAACATGCAGTTTACCATTAAAATAGTCGACATGCATGCTGTGTGGTATGCATGTTGGGGTGAGGGAAGCAATGGGCCAGGGGACAGATGTACTTGTTAAGAACCAGGCATGAGGGGAGCCATTACAAGAAAAGTTGCTCTTGTGGAGACAAATACAATCAAAACCCTCCATGGAGCAAGGTCATTATAAAAGAAGGTGAAAGATATCATCTTACCTGGTAATACGATAGCAGAGCTAGAGACCAGCTCATGAATAGGCAGAAAGTGCTGCCTAAGTACATTCTGCTTGAAAGAAGCTATCTTTTCTGTAGAATAACAATATCAAGTCAGAGCACAGGTTGTACGAACCTTGGGATTCTAAGCAGGGCAGAGGACACTGCAGAAACTGAAATTTCTTTCATTGGAGGGGACCCTCCTTTGTATAGCCTTGGCCGCCACGTCTCCCACCTTCCTTCCCACCTTGGCAGTGAGGGTGTGGACACCTGACCTGGAGCAGCTCATCCGATGCGCTAGCCCCAGATCTGATCCTCAGCATAGCAAGCACAGCGCCAGCATGCGTTCTGCTCTCAGGGACAGTGTTCAGTGATGGCTTTCGCTGCTGCTCCAGTGGCATCATCCTAACTAACCTATTTCTATGGCTTGAATTTCAAGCTGTTCAGCTTCTGTTGCTTCCTAACTGCAGTCTGACCTTGTTCTTTGCTTTCTAACCTTGTTCTTCAGTTTTCCCATCGATTTGAGCATGTCTCCATGTTCTTGCAAAGTGAGTGTGGAGATGAGTAATTTTTTAGACAGGAGGAGAACAGGTGAAGGGAAGCCAAGTAATTAATGAACAGAAAGTCCTTCTCAGCCTTCTCGATGGGCACGATTGATGGCCAATTGTAGGAAAAAAGACATGAAGGAGGCAGTGAGAAGTAGAATCAATGGGAGCCAATTTAAAAGACAAAACCGGGATGAAGAACCAATTAGAAGCCCACAGAACATATTGACAGAGGAATGTCGGGGAGGGAAAAGTACAGTGACAACGTGAGGCCACTGTGTATAAAGAAAGCTAGCAAGGGGGGAATCGCAGAAGAAAACTTTCTTAGAAAAACACAAAAGCACATCAACTAATGCAGAAAAGGTAATAACAAAGCTCAATCTTGGATAAATCTAGACAGACCATCAAAAGAAAGGTAGAAGGCTATGTTCATAGGACTCAGATATGTTCATAGAAAAAGAATAAGGAAGAAGGAAATATTAGAGAGTTATCCAGCTAAACTTTATAGGTTTATGTTAAAAAAAATTATTCCACTATAAATGTAATATCAGAATACAGAGAAATGAGCAAAAATTATCCATCATCCCCCCCAAAAATTACCCATCATCCTATTATGCCTAACACAACCCTATCAGTATGTTGGCATGGTTTTTTTTTTTTTCTAGTTAAATAGAATTTTTTTTAATTGGTAGCCATTCTGTATACTGATTTTATATTTTCTCTTATTAGATAAGCAGATTTCTCTGCTGGCTCAAAGGCTTAGAAAATATAAATTTTAATAGCTGCCTAAGTCTATAAAGGAGATAACCTTGATTTCCTTGGTTTTAGTTGGGGTGTGTGTATATGTGCACACCAGTTATTCTGTAGCTACTATGAAATAGGACTATATATGCATTTCCTTTCAACCCCAAACAATCCCATATATCAAATATATGACCACCATTACAAGTTTGATGAAGTTCAGTTATCTACCAACAAGTCATGATAAAGTGAGGTCTACACTCAATTTTGCCCAATTCCAAGTCAATGCTTTTCCACTATACCATGGCACCTCCCAGTCAGTTATTGCCAATTTTTTTAACTCTGAATAATGTTGCGATTAATATATTTGTGTTGATAGTTTTCCCCGTAGTTTGGATTGATGTGTTATAGAAGAGCTACCCAGAATCAGAATTACCAGGTCACAAGAATATTTTTACATCTCCATACATATTGCCAAATGGATTTCCAAAAGGTTGAATGTCCTTTATGGTGTTGTCAATTAGGAGTAAGAGTATTTTAATAGACTTTTGCAAGCACTGACCTTTTTTTTAACTTAATAGTGTAACTTTGCTTATTTCCTGGCAGGGACTTTTTTAGAAAACTGGGTAAAGAAAAATGACAAATTATTGATGCAAGGATATGTGCCTTTTTAGTTTAAAATTATTTCAGTATGATAGATAACATGTCAAGAGGCCAGGTCAGTAATTTCCCCATTCTTTCCTGCCACCAAAACTCCAGCATTCATCAAGGATTCACATTCCTCTATAAGACCTCTGGGAAGGCTGGCCCCACCTCATCTCTACAGGGATAAAGCTTAATTAGTTTAAACCAATCATGATAATTTTATTCCCTTATTGGGGATAGTCTTAGAAAATGACATATGACCCTATTCTGGCCGGTAAGCAGGGGTTGATTCCTGGGGACAGTTTCTTTACCATTGTCCCCATTTCTGCCTCTGGACATAGGCCAAAGTGAGGATAGGATGCATGGAACTACTATAGTTATTTGAAACCATGAAGGGACCTAGGTGACTTACTGAAATTGGCAAGTGGAAAGAACATGGGTCCTGTCCTGGTGCTCCTTAACTGACCATCATCATGATACCCCTCCATCCAGACTACTTGATTTTTTTGATAATAAATCCTATTTAAGTCCACTGGGTCTGAGTTTTCTGACTCTTTGCTGTTCTGTGAAGCAGACAATATCCCATTTGATACAAAGATCAGATACAAAGAATCAAAGACCTTGATATATATCTCCAGTGTCAGTTTGGTCCCATCCATGAAGACTGTAGCGGAAACCAGCAATGATCCAAGAGGTCCGATAGGGCAATGTAAGGAGACAGCGTGCAATGAATTTATTCTCTTTAGGAAGCTGTAACTTGCAAAAGTGAAGTGGAAGTCACCCTAGCTGGTGAACCTGGGTCAAAAAAAAAATAAGGCCAGGCATGATTTCCTTCTTCAAAACCATGTGAGTCTATGGTCTCCTTCCAAGGTTTGAAATCCATGATGCCCAAAAGAGTAATTTACACAATAAATGACAAGAGGCCAGGAAATGGGGCTTACATACAGTCAAGGTCCTTTGCAGTTCAGGCCCCCCAGCTCTGCAATTGACTGTCAGCTTAGGAAAGGCACTTCCCTTTCTTGGTGCTTCAGTTTCTAAGTGACGATTTATATTCATTTTAGCTCCAAAGTTAAATGACCAGTTCTACAAGTTTTGAGAGGGACAAAGTAGAATGCAGAATTTACATATATATATATATATATATATATATATATATATATATAACTCTTTCAAAATTTATTTATTTTTAATTGAAGGATAATTGCTTTATGATATTCTGTTGGTTTCTGCCCTATATCAACATGAATCAGTCATAGGTGTACCTATGTCCCTTCCCTCTTGAAACCCTTATTCTTACTATAATTATCACTAATACTAGAAAAAATGTTGAGTTATGATGGTACAGAGTAGATGCTCTGTGATTATAAAGATCTGGGTTCAGATACCGTTTAGTGGTGTGATGTTGGGGGTCACTTAATATTTCTTTTATAAAAATTTATTTATTTATTTGGCTGCACCCTGCATAGAGAACAGAGAGTCTTAGCCACTGACAGCAGGCAAGTTCTGGGTGTCACTTAACCTTTTAAAACCTCGGTTTCCTCTCCTGTTATATGAGGGTAATAATAATAACTCCCTTAAAGGGCTGCTGTGATGATTAAATGAGCTAATGCATGTGAAAAAAGCTTAACCTATGGTAGACACTCAGTAAACTGCTACCTATTGTCATTAGTAGTAACAATAATAACTAACATTTATGTGGTAGACTACAATTCATGAGCCAGGATTAGTAGTTGGGTCTCCTACTTTGATTTTTGTATTCTCTCTAACACAGCTCACAACTTTCCCGGATAAAACTGGGTCTCAGATTCCTAAAACACAGAGAAAATGAGAAGAAAATATGTACAAAAAGAGTTATGTTGTCTAACTATGCATAAAACTGTAATAATAGATACACTATTATAGCACCAAACCATACCCTCTTCCATAAAGCTGCCTGTATTTGCTACTCTGCTATCTCAGACGATCCTCAGCCCTGTAGAACTAGTGTGTGTGTGTTAGTTGTTCAGTGGTGTCTGACTCTTTGCAACCCCATGGACTGTAGCCCGCCAGGCTTCTCTGTTCATGGGATTCTCCAGGCAAGATTACTGGAGTGGATTTCTGCCCCCTTCTCCAGAGGATTTTCCTGACCCAGGGATCAAACTCTGGTCTCCTGCATTGCAGACAGATTCTTTACTTTGAGCTACAGGGAACTAGGAGGAAGTTAATAGCTTCCTATTTTCTGCCCAAGCCAAAATATTAATATTTTCCTCCTGTGAAATGTTGACAGTGAGCCTTGAGAGGACCAAGGACAGTTCACAGGCTAGGCGATGGGGTGACGGAGTCAGCTCACTTCTCTCTAGGAAGAGACACAAAGGGGGAAATCTATACCCAAGCAGAGCCTTCTCTCAAATTCAAAGTCGGTTTTCAAATGTGCAGTCTTCTCAGGGTAAAGAAGAGTACACAAAAGTTATCTGAAAATAGCAAAGGAAGCCATTAAAAATCCAGCAGCATATTTAGTGTTGAAGGATAACCAAACAAGAAAGAAAGGAGCAAATAGAAAGACAGACTTAAAGCACCAAGAGCAGGGAAGTGCTGGTCTCTATGGAACAGACTAACAGACTCTACCTCACCATAGAATTTCTACTGCCTTAGGAAAGAAATACCTGTTACATCTGTGGCTCAGCTGGTAAAGAATCCGCCTGCAGTGTGGGAGACCTGGGTTCGATCCCTGGGCTGGGAAGATCCCCTGGAGAAGGGAAAGGCTACCCACTCCAGTATTCTGGCCTGGAGAATTCCATGGACTGTATAGTCCATGGGGTCACAAAGAGTCGGACACGACTGAGTGACTTTCACTTTCTCTTTCAGACAAGTACAGTCAGACCATCTCTATTGTTGTTCAGTTGCTAAGTCATGTCCAACTCTTTGTGACCCCATGGCTTCCCTGTCCTTCACTGTCTCCTGGAGTTTGCTGAAACGCATGTCTGTTGAGTCAGTGAAGCTATCCAACCATTTCTATTGAGTTTGGGTTTTTTGTTGTTGCTGTTTATTGTTATAGAACAGTGATCAGTCTAGCGTATCAATATATTCTGGCTACTGTTCCGATAAAGAAATATTGAGAACAGTAGTGACGGTATATTTGATTCCACTTCAAGTTGCTATAAAAGTCATATAACTTGAAGTTGTTATAAAGGTCATAATAATCTTTAAGATGGGTAAGAATAAAAAGCTTAAGAGACAAAGACATAATCAAAGGGAACATAATGAGAGTGGACTCTTTCCTCTGCTTTTTTTCAGAAAACTTAAGCTCTCCACACGTAAAGGGGCATGTGCGAAGTTGCTCAGAAGAGGTTTTAAGATGAAAACTGGGGCTCGGAGAAGCAAAGTTCCCAAATCAGAAACTAACACAATTAAAGGGAACTCTGAAATAACAAACTTTGCTCTCAAAACTCATAAACGTAAGAGAAAAAATTTCTTAGACACTCCTACCCCTATTTGAGATCTGAAAGTGAGGTCGCTCAGTCATGTCTGATTTGTTGCGACCCCATGGATTGTAGCCTACCAGGCTCCTCTGTCCATGGGATTTTCTAGGCAAGAATTCTGGAGTGGGTTGCCATTTCCTTCTGCAGGAGATCTTCCTGACCCAGGGATTGAACATGGGCCTCCCGCATTGTAGGCAGATGCTTTACCGTCTGAGCCACCAGGGAACTCAGAAGTTGAGATCAAAAGGGGATGCTTAATAAGCAGAGTCTCAAAAATCCCCTGAGTAAGATCTAGAAATTCCAGCATCCCAGAAGGATACAGATCATGTCAAAGAGGACGGGCAGAGGGGGTCAGGGTCATGAGATATTAACAGTAATAATGAAGACCTCTTAGAGTTTATGTTCAAAATTTTAAAGACAAACAACTTTTAACTAATGGGAAATTTAGATATATAGCATTAAGGAAAAAGAGATCACTTTTACCAAGAAGAGGAGGAAATGAAATATCGTTTAGGTGAACAGAAGAAGGAGACAAAGAGCTCTCTTTAAAAAAAAAAAAAGTCAACATGTATTTTCAATTTTAGAAATCTTTTTGAATTAAGTTTGACCTAAGACCCTGATGCTAGGGAAGACTGAAGGCAGGAGGAGAAGTGGGTGACGGAGTATGAGATGGTTGGATGGCATCACCGACTCAATGGACATGAGTTTGAACAAGCTCTGGGAGTTGGTGAAGGGCAGGGAAGCCTGGCGTGCTGCAGTCCATGGGGACGCAAAGAGTCGGACGTGACAGAGCGACTGAACAACAACAAAGTGAGCAGTGGCTGACTGGCCAGAACGGAAATATGTTGTAACTGGAAAATAAGTTGAGGGATAAGTTGAAATAAGCAAAAGTTGAGGGAGAAGTTATTAGAAGGTTCTTGGTTTCCAAAGAGACTGTGTTCCTAGACCACAAGATCTAGGGTGTGTCAACAGCTTGGTTCTTCTTCCCACACAGCACTAAGAATGTAAAAACACACCTCACTGGTTGAGATTTTGAAATGATGAAAAAACAGGAATGGGGGTGGGATGGAGATTTAGGCCAGAATGGAAGTGAACGCCTGTGCCAATCAATGGCAACCCACTCCAGTATTCTTGCCAAGCCAAGGGTGGTCTGAAGCTATGAATGGAGATTTGGGGGATTTTCTGAATTCTGGAAAAAGAAAGGTTTGAAGCCAAAGACCATAAGCATGTCTCTAAAAGAATGTTATTGTCAGAACTTCAAGAAGCTGTTGTACATCCTAGTCACTACTAAAAAAAAATATGTTTTTTTCTTTTTTAAAAATTAATCTATTTTTTATTGAAGGATAATTGCTTTACAGAATTTTGTTGTTTTCTGTCAAACCTCAGCATGAATCAGTCATAGATATATATATATCCCCCCCACTTTTGAACCTCCCTCCCATCTCCCCACCCATCCCACCCCTCCCGGTTGATACAGAGCTCCTGCTTGAGTTTCCTTTTACAGGAAGAAATGGATTCTAAGCTCCAGCTGGATGGAGGGTGGTGGTAACCAAATCGAGAACTGTGGTAAACCATGATGAAACATAAAGTGGCCTTGGAAATACTCGGTCCAACTCCAGTGTGTTAAAGGAGAGAAAATTAGTAGAGGTATGGAATTATTCTGGTGGCTCAGATGGTAAAGAATCTGCCTGTGATACAGGAAACCTGGGTTCGATCCCTGGGTGGGGAAGATCCCCTAGAGAAGGGAATGGCAACCCACTCTAGTGTTCATGCTTGGGAAATCCCACAGACAAAGGAGCCTGGGGGCTACAGTCCATGGGGTTGCAAAGAGTAGGACAGGAGTGAGCAACTAACACGTGTGCGTGTATTCGCACACACATGCACACACACGCAGACGCGTGCACACACACACACACTCCCGCCCAGGTGGCGCAGTTGGTAAAGAATCCACCTGCCAGTTCAGGAGACACAAGAGATATGGGTTTGATCCCTGGGTCAGGAACATCCCCTGGGGTAGGAAATGACAACCCGCTTCAGTATCCTTGCCTGGGAAATCCCATGGACAGAGGAGCCTGGTGGGTTACAGTCCATGAAGCCACAAAGAGTTGGACATGACTGAGCACCTGCATGCACACAGCTAGTGACTAGAATGCAGGACTCGATGAGAGATCAGTTCAGCAATTTCATCAGAGGAAGTCCTCTCCAACCTCCCCTGTCCCCTACCCTGGGAGAATTACCTGCTTGTCCCCTCCACCCTCTTGTCCACGACAGCATGTACCAAGCTGCAGCCAAGTAAACCACCGTCACACCTTCCTTTCTCTCTCACCCACACTCCCCACTGGCCTTCAGGATGAAGCCTATGTTTCATTTGTCCCTTTTACCCTTAACATAAAAGACAGCATTGAGCCTCATAGGGAAGATGCAGTAAGTATTTATGGAATGGGCTAATGAGCTCCAAAAATGTAGATGGAAGGATGGATATACACATCAGAGGAGGTGCCTCGGGTGCCTTCAGGATTCCAGATCAGAGAAGGTGATAGTTGGGGATGTCTGTCCTGGTTAGACCACTCAGAGTCTCTGAGCACACATGGACAAAACACAGTTCACCTGGGGAAAGGTAGCCGGGTTAATGAAGGTTCTGGAAGCTTGTAAATATATGGAGAAGTCATGGAGGGAATTAGAGGTATTTAGCCTAAAAAAAGAGATGTTTCAGCAAGTGGTTTTCAAGCTACGCTGGTATTTTTACAGAGATGCCTGAGGAGCTGCCAAGAATAGGGAGCGGAGAGGGAGTGGGTAGAACAACAGGCGTGAGTCCAGCTTCAGAAGGAGGAGTCTTGCTTTCATCTGCTTTACCTACCTGGTGGGAGCATGAGATTCACAGCTGGGGTGATGGACAGTGGGGAGGCTCACTGCCCAGGGTACCGTGACGGGGTGGGGTAGGGGTGGGGGGGTTGTTAAATATAAGGAAGAAGATGTGGACTTGCTCTTCGTATCCCTAGCACTGGGAACTAGGAACCCAACGATCACAGGTCACACAATGAAAATAACACCCAGGGATCAGACCTGATTGTAAGCACCTGCCTGAATTGTGGCCCTATATTGTCCATTGGCACAGGTGAGTCTATAGGCCTGGCGGGCTTATTTCCCAGTCCTGCCTGCTCCAAGCTCTGGAGAAGGGATTAAGAGAGCCTGCGGTCAGCAGCCCACTGACCTCTACCCATTCCCTCTCAGGAGTTTGGCTGCTGAGCAGATCTTGCTGCCAGTTCCACTCTGACCCTTAAGTTGGACTCTTCTTGTTAGGTCTAATTCTTCACAAGCCAAACCCCCAAATCATAGACTGGCTTCTGCATTGTTCCCACATACCCAAACTTTATGAACTTTCCAGAGCTACAACCACTTCTCAGAAAACAAAGAGTTTGTTTCTGAATGTTTAAAAAAAAATTTTTTTTTTTATTTGGCTGTGCTGGGTCTTAGTTGCAGCACTCAGGATGTTCAGTCTTCGTTGTGGCAGGCGGAATCTAGTTCCCTGATCAGGAGGGATGGAACCCAGGCCTCCTGCAATGGGAGTCTTGGTCCCTGGACCGTGAGGGAAGTCCCTTGTTTTCTGAATCTTAATCGTCACCACCAGGTCTCTTTCACCATAGCCCGCCAGCCAGCTGTGTCCCCTCCTTACTGCCTGTGATGTGATGCCCTCTGGATGGTGCTCCACCACCCGCTGGCACCCCCACCTGCAGACCCTAGCACCAGTTCTCCTTGACACTCCTGACATCCTTGCCCGACCTGGAGCCCTGTCCACCAGCTGCTGCTTGGCAACTCTGACCCTCCATGTTCTCATCTGGATTTCCTCCTAGTGCCCAGGACTGGATGCTGAGCGCACAGCTATCTTCTCCCAGGAGACTGTGATTAGCATTATGGCTTCTTCTCCTTAGAACGTCAGCTCCATGAGGGAGATGCTTTGTTCACAAGTGTAACCCAAGTGCCTAAAACTGCCTGGCATGTGACAAGTTCTTAACAGATAATAGAGGCTGGTTTTGTTTTATCCCTTGGGTCCTAATCCTTCCTAGTTTTATGCCATTGATCAAACTCTACCACTAGCCTTATCTTACTATGTATCTGCCTTGTAAAACCCCAACTCCCTGGGGATAGAAAATTGATATTCATTCTTGCTTGAAGTGTTTCAAAAAGGAGTGGGGGAAGGTGGCCAACCTCGATGGTTTCCAAGGTTCCTTAGAGTTTATCAGGAAGAGATTCCATATGACAGTGTGACTCTACACTCAATTCAGAAAGAAAATCAACTTCCCAGGTCATTATTTGTGCCCTAAATTGGCTGCAATAGCCATCAGCCCTCCCTCCCCGACTCATCCCACTGCTGCCTGCTGTCCCTTCTAGGGTGTCATGCCCCAGTGGATATCGCTGTCAGGCAGCCATGGCTCTCACCCCACACTCTGAACCCTGGCCCCAGAGGACGGGACTGGGGGTGGTACGTGACCCGGAGACAGGGCATTTGTAGGCCGACCAGCAACCCAGACGTGGTCCAGTATGGTGACTCAATGGACATGAGTCTGAGCAAACTCCAGGAGACAGGGAAGGACAGGGAAGCCTGGTGTGCTGTAGTCCTCGGGGTCGCAAAGAGTCGGACACGACTTAGTGACTAAACAACCATGGTAAATGGGCCGCGTTCATCAGGCTCTTCCTGGGGAACATGAGCTGCAAGAACAGGGCAGATGACAGAATCTGAGGCTGAGGGAATGTTCTGGGGCAGGGTAGCCGCCACGATGCATCATTCTCAGGGCTAAGTTTTGAGGAAGCAAGAACTGAAAAGGGTCAGGAATAAAACATAGAAAGCAGAGAACGGGGCAGGGGGGTGGCGGTGGGGACAAACAGACTCTCCAAGGGGCTGAGTCAGGCCCAGAGCCACCAGGTGTCCTGCTGGGTTCCCGAACCCGCCCCTCGGGCCCTGCACATCCTGGTGGTAGGCTTCTGAGCACAGGTCTCCCTGGGATAAACATCCTCTTGTCTGAGATGCCACTAAAAGACATCCTCTTGTCTGTCTTACCACTAAAAGACCCTAATGAAAGCACTCTCTGGTTGGGGGAATGCTTTTGTTTGCTCTTGCTGTTGTTTAAATCACCCTCAACTTAGTGACCTAAAGCAAAACACACAAACTCATGACCCCGAATCGGCTTTCACTGGGCTAAAATCAAGATGTTGGAAGGTCTGCGGTCTCTCGGGGCCTGTAGGGGAGGCTTTGCTTTCTGGCCTCCAATTCCTAAGGGCCGTCTGTATCCCTTCCTTGTGACCCCAACCAGCACTGCATCACCCAACCGCTCCTTCCATCCTCACTTCTTTCTCTGACTCTCCTACCTCCCTCTCCCCCTGTGAGAACCCTGACCATTTCCTTAGACCTTCCTTGGGTGGTCCAAGATAATCTCCCCACTTCAAGGTCCTCAACTTGAAGTATATTTGCAAAATCCCCTTTGCCATGTAAGGTAATGGAGTCACAGATCCTGGGGAGTAGGATATGGACTCCGAAAGGGGAGCCATGATTCTGCCCACTGCAGGGAACAGGGGGTAATTTCCTTAGGACTGCAATGTGGACCAAGCCCTCAGAATACCCACCAAGTCGTAAGTCAGCTCCAGAGGGCTGCTTACATTCTAAAGGCGTGAAAACAGGAAGGAATGGACCTGGCAATCAGGCAAAGTTCCCTCGCATAAGCATCTGACGGGGAGGAGAGCACCCTCCATATTCTCAATGCTGGTTTCCCTATCTTACACAAACACAGGGCTTCCAGGGAGTGTGGGCTTAATCTGAAAAGGAGGCGAGAGTCTCACCCTCATTGGAAGCATGTCTGATTAGCATTGCAGTGAACAATCGAGCAGTCCGCGGAGAGTGAGGCCGGCCAGGACAGTAGAAGATACTGGTATAGACCCACCTTGGATGATGGCCCTTCCTCATTACAGACATTTATTTAGCTACATTTCATTCACAAGAGCCTGTTGACAGTCCAGATGCACACGGCTGAGTAATTATAGGGCTCTAAGAAATGACGTGATGGGAAGAGAGGAGAATAAATGATAAGAAAATAATTTCTGGTAGCAGCTTTGACTGACAGCACAGAGCTGTCCCGTCACGCCTGAGTGTGACAGGGGGAGAAAGCGAAAAGAAAGAGGCTCAGCCTGCCCTGTTCTAGCTGTTTCTTTTCAGTCCCTTGTTCCTTCTTCTTGTCTGTTATGAAAGAAAAAAAAAAAAAAAAACCCTCAGGTGCCCTCTTTAGTGTCTAGCTGGAAAGGAGCCTTCAAGACCTGAGGGTTCATGGAAACCAGGTGTTTAGTTTAAAATGAAGAGATAAAAAAAACAACAACCTTCATTGAATTCAGTTTTTCAAAAAATACACAGGCCCTCAGCAGCCAAGCATAGTGTCTTCGGAAGCCAGCACACCAAAGGTGGTCCATGCCCATCCCCATTCCTAGGTGGTAGACCCAAATAGATAATGATGCAAGGATTCTACTCCAGTTTGTAAAGAAAAATCAGCACCATTCAAAGATGTTTGTTCTTATCAATTTGATACCAAGTCAAGTTTCAGATATGGCCTGAGGATTATGGGGCTTCCTCTAAGTCTTCCGGCTTCAGATCTACAGTTGGGGAAATACAGATCTCGTGCTGCTGCTGCTGCTTTTTAATCTGTAAGTCATGTCTGATGCCTTGCAACCCCATGGACTGTAGCCTGCCAGGCTCCTCTGTTCATGGAATTTTCCAGGCAAGAGTACTGGAGTGGGTTGCCATTTCCTCCTCCAGGGGATCTTCCCAACCCAGGGATCACACCCACGTCTCCTGCACTGGCAGGTGCATTCTTTACCGCTGAACCCCCTGGGAAGGCCACACAGATCTCTTAAGGATATACAATTTTTAGTCTGAGTTCTGAGGTCAGAGTTCAGTAAGCTTTCTATTTGGACATTTTTCTGTTACTGGGATCCAAACCCTAACACAGAACTAGTCAAAAATATGGAAATAACTCGTATCTTTAGTTTTTCCCAGATCACCAATAATCTGCAGAGGCTAGGGGCAAAGTGTTAAGTGCCAGGCAGACGATATACATATTCCTTTGTTTTCCTTTTTTTATGAGCTCTCTGCTGCCCCAAGGCACCATCTGTGAGTGCTGTTTTCCCCGATTAATTTGGATTACGAAATGATGAGAAAACATGATGTGTAACAAATGAGATTAGGAAGAAGAGGGAAGAAAGAGTGAAAGGATATTACATCTTACCTGTTGAAATAACCTAAGGCAACTTCTCAAATAAAGAACAGCTTGCTTGACCCATCAGAGCCTAGGGCTGGCTTTCTCCTTGGTAGTGTGTTTTCCACAGACTCACGCAGGAGGAAGCCAGAGGGGAGTAAGCAGACCCTCTGCTCCGAGACGGATTTATTCCCACAAGCAGGCCATACGAGAGAGAGGAATGACTATACACAGCACAGCCCTAAATAGGAGTGCGGTGGGATGGAGATTCTATAAATGCAACTGGATAGAAATATCGATTCCTAGGAACAGGGAGGCTCACAAAGCCTGGAAGAGGAGATATTTCTGCTCTTCGATATGATTTCAAATTTTGTGTCTTCAGCAAAAATCCAGAGGCACAGCCCTTATGGGCCCAGAGGGAGATAAATGAAATGTCCTTCAGAAAACCAAAGCCGGACTATTTTGAGGCCAGAAGTATCTTAACTGCCATGCTCTGAGAACTACAAAACCATGACAGCAATAAAGACTACAGAGGAGGAAGGAAAGGGAGGCAGAGCCATGATTCCCCCCAAAGATTTCCACACCCTACTCCTCATAATCTAAGAATGCACTGGGTTACCTGGCAAAGGGGAATTAGGGTTGCAGATGGAATTAGGACTGCTAATCAGGGGACCTTGAGATGGGAAGACTGCCTTGGATTTTCTGGGTGGGCCCAATGTAATTGCAGAGGTCTTAGAGTGGAAGAGGAAGACAGAAAAGAGACTGATACCATGTGAGAAGGACTTGACCTGCCAATGCTGGTTTGTAGGGTGATGAAGCGGCCATGAGCTGAGGAGCGCAGGCAGACTCTAGAAGTTGGAGAAGGCAAGGAAGCAATTCTTCCTGGAGCCTCCAGACAAGATGCAGTCATGTGGACACCTTGATCTTAACCCAGTGAGACCAATCTCAGGCGGACTTCTGACCTCCAGAACTGTAAAATGATAAATCTGTGTTTTCTTAAGCCCGTAAGTGTATGTCCATCAGAGACCTATATACCAGCCAAGCAAGTAGGGGAACATTATGGATGTCTGTACTGGTCTTGATGAGGATTAGATATTCAGTATATATTTCATGCTCCCCTTAGGGAAATGAAGTACTTGGGGACTCCAAGCAGTTGTTAGGAGAAAAGGAAATATTAATATTTTCAGACTTCTTGATCTTAACATTTCATCCTTTTAAGCTGGGGAAGTCTGATCTATGCGGAGGGACCACTGTAGTGGAGTTAAGGAATCAGTCTTCCGACCCTCAATGAGATACAGGCACCTCCAGGGACTGCATGCTAGCATCAAAAAGAGTTTCCTCACATCATGGCCTCTGCTCTGAGAAAGATCTCAGATGTGCTCCTAGTTTTGTTTCAAAGTTAGAAACAACTTTCATTTGAAAGTTGTGGTGTGGCAGATACTATTTAAAGCAAATCCAGAGGTCTTCTATTCTTCCTTGCCGAAAGACCCCTGTTTTGTTTAGATATCCATCTACTCCTCCCTCAGGAGATTCAGAGTCCAATGGTGACTGGGCTAAGCCCATCACCATGCTATCCTTTGCCAGTGACCGTGTTACCATGGACATGAGATACAGTTCCAGCCAATGGGCTGTGAAGACAGGTCTGTTTGAAGGCTTCTGGGAACAGTTTTCCTCAAACTTGAAAAGAGACATCATGAAAGAGAAGAGCTTCTTTCTGTCTCTGGATGTTGTTGTGATGAGGAGGTGATTTTTGGACAGACAAGCCACTGTCTCCAGACCGGGAAGACGTGAGGCTGAGAGCAAAGCCATATGTCAAAGTTAGCAAGGCAGAAGGACAGAGAGAACCAGGGTCCCTGATAATGCCAAGGAGCACCTGAATTAACCAGTTTCAGAGCTGTTATAAATCCCTTCCAGTTTCTGTTGGTTGCAACTGAAAGTATCCCACCTGATGAACAGATGGCTAATTAACATCCTTAAACATGAAAGCTAATGAGAAAAAAGATGTCGACTTCAAGATTTTTTAAAAATTAAGCAAAAGAAAAGAACATGTAATTGCCAAATAAAGAAAAACAAATAGGCAGTAAACATTTGAAGAAGCATTCAGATTTACTAATAGCTAACTAATTGGTAGTAAAAAGAACCAGATACTGGTTTTTTTTTGCCTCTAAATTGGCAAAATCCCTTTTTCAATGATGGTATATAATACTGCTGACGGCTTAGGGATGTACACACTTCCCTTGGAACTTTTGGTCACTTGGCACACAGGATCTTAGTTCCCCAACCAGGGATCAGTACCTTGCCAAGGTCCCTTTAGCCTGAAAGTCTATCAGTAAGTTGTTCAGACACAAAGCACCTTCACTCCCTTCTCTTTCCTGGATGTCAAAACCTCATATGGATTCCTTATGGTCCCTAATGAGCTGGGCCCTCTTGGAATCAGAAGCCTGTTGAGAAACATGAGAACCTTGGGGGCCAACCAACAGGTCCTTGGACCTCTCACTGAATTCTTACTCTGTCTCGTCTCTTGTCTCAGTCCATATTCACTGTCTGTCCATCTGTCTCTTTCCCCACCATGTTACCCGCGTCCTCCTCCTGCTCGGCCTTCCGTGTAGTCCTGTGGCCAAGACCTACTTCATCTCCCCGTTGCTCTCATCCGCCCTCCCTCCCTCTCTCCCATTACACACAAGGACACACAAGCACACATGAACGCACCACATGTACACATGTATACACATATAGATACATGCATATATATAAACATACACACACACACACACATACACCAGTGTTTTAGGTGCTCATTATCAATTAATGAAAATGGCTTGCTTTTTGATGTGTTTTGTCTCAATTTTTGCCTTCCCATTCTGGTTCTCCTCTTTTTAAGGACAAAATTCTTTTGTTTCAAATATGAGTAAAATGTCCACAGCTGTGTGTTTCAGAGCCACTGGCTAGAACACACACATGCACAGAGGGATTCCCAGCATCTTTGCAAAACTCCCAGGCCCCCACCACCAGGGCACAGGTCAGGACCTCTGTTGTCAACCAGAGCAGTATCATTCTGTCTCTACTCTGCACAGAGCCACGCAAGGCACAAGAACTGTTTCGTGGGGGTGATTTGATCAGCTGCCAAGGGTGTCCGAGGCTGTAATCATGGTATTACATTACCAGCTCAGTGCCTAAGGGACCCTGGGGCTGGTGTTCATCTGCACTGCTCGATCATTCTTTTTGTTCAATAGTAATTCCTTTAAAACAGCCTCTGTAAATTGGGAGAGAGGATTGGATGATCACAGGGCCTTTGTATCTCTACTTAGGGGACACACCCCTCTCTGGCCATCTCACATTCCTGAAAGGCCCTCCTGCAGTCCAGTTCCTTCACACCCCAGAACTCTGCCCTGAGACCCACTCTTTCCAGCTGTGCTTCTGACCTTCTGCCTCCTTCTGTCTGGCGCCCTCCCTTTTTAAAATGGTCACATCTAGCCCCCTAAACCCCAATCCGTGGGGTTCATTGTTGTGCTGCAAAAGGGCTCAGTGCCCAGAAACTTACTTAACTAATATCCAACTTCGAGTGTCATCGGTGGCCTCCAGACACTGGCCCCAGGCCGAATCCAGTGAATTCGGACTCTGGGATCGTGACAGCCCCTGGAATCTAGCCCAGCTTTGACAGGGGCTGGAGACACTGCTTCTCAAGAAAGGAAGTCCTACTCCAGGTTCATCTGTCCAACCTCTTCCCACCCCCACCACTACTCCCACCCCCAGATCTCCCCCCCCCCCATCCCCAGCTCAATTATAAGAAGAGACTCTGGAGTCAGAAACACCCAGATTCCAATGCAAGCATTTGCTGCTTACCAGCAGTACAAGGTCAGGCAAATACTCAACCTCTATTGCCTCACCTGCCTCATCTAAGAA
Source organism: Muntiacus reevesi (assembly GCF_963930625.1). Classification (NCBI taxonomy): domain Eukaryota; kingdom Metazoa; phylum Chordata; class Mammalia; order Artiodactyla; family Cervidae; genus Muntiacus; species Muntiacus reevesi. The sequence continues at coordinate 41,777,301 of NC_089268.1, forward strand.
AGGCAAATAACAAACCAGTTTTGCAAGGTTGTCAGGAGGATTTAAAGAAACAGACACAAATGTGACATTTGATACACAGTAGACCATCAAAAATTTAATATAATATGTGAAAGTGTTAGTCGCTCAGTCATATCTGACTCTTTGCGACCCCATAGACTGTAGCCCACCAGGATCCTCTGTCCATGGAATTCTCCAGGCAAGAATACTGGAGTGGCTTGCCATTCCCTTCTCCAGGGGATCTTGCTGACCCAGGAGTTGAACCTGGATCTCCTGCAATGCAGGCAGAATCTTTTACCGTCTGTGCCACCAGGGAAGCCCATATAGTATAAAGGAGTTCCCTAGTGGCCTAGTAGTTAGGACTCCATTCTTCCACTGCCATGGCTGGGATTCAATCCCTGATCTCGGAACTGAGACTCTACAAGATACAAGGTGAGGCAAAAGAATAAAAATAAAAAATAAATAAAATGTCACCATTATTTTATCCAGTCCTTTCCTGGATTTTCCCAGGTCTGTAGACACTAGCCATATTTCCACTTACCTACAAGATACAAAAACTGGCAACAACCACAGCACTTTCCTACAGGCCATTGCAAGACTGGTAAGTTGTGGGTCAATTGGGGCTTCTCAGGTGGTACATTGGTAGAGAATCCCCCTGCCAATGCAGGAGATGCAAAAGATGTGAGTTCAGTCTCAGGGTCAGGAAGATTCCCTGAAGTAGGAAATGGCAACCCGCTCCAGTATTCTTGCCTGGAAAATTCTGTGGACAGAGGAGCCCGGTGGGCTATAGTCCATGGGGTCGCAAAGAGTGGACACAACTGAACAATTGAGCAGACACATATACACACACACAGTTCCCAGACACACCGAGTCTCCCTCCTCCCCTGGATCGAGCTCGGACTTTAGACCTGCCTGCAGTCTATTCCTATAATTTCTCAGTTTGAGCTTCTGTCTATTAAGTATTCTTTCTGATGTCTGCCTTTGCAAGCCATACCCATCCAGTGGTATGCTGGAGCTGGTTGGTACTGGCTAACAAGAGTTCGTTATTTAACTCTTCAAGAATATTGCTAGTTAATTGAAACCAGCTATGGCAAGAAGGAGATCAGTCCTGGATGTTCATTGGAAGGACTGATGCGGAAGCTGAAACTCCAATACTGTGGCCACCTCATGTGAAGAGTTGACTCATTGGAAAAGACCCTGATGCTGGGAGGGATTGGGGGCAGGAGGAGAAGGGGACGACAGAGGATGAGATGGCTGACTCGATGAATTTGAGTTTGAGTTTGAGTAAACTCCGGGAGCTAGTGATGGACAGGGAGGCCTGCTGTGCTGCGATTCAGGGGGTCGCAAAGAGTCGGACACGACTGAGCGACTGAACTGAACTGAATGGCAAGAATATTTATACCCTGGAAGTTGGCAACCATTACAAATAAATCCATGTGGCACCTCCCCACCCAGAGCTGGTTTGTGAGCCCACCCTGTACCCACCACTCATCCTGGTCATGATTTGTCTGTGCCAACTCCGCTTAACTATGCCCCTCCCATCAGCCCATTTCCTGTTACTGAGACCTCACCCAAGGGAGTGTGTGTGGTCTCCAGATCCTTATGACCCCAGTAGGTCATGAACTGAACCCCAGATGTGGTACCATCTTGTAGAATTGCACAAACTCTGGGCATCCCAGGGGACTCACTGCTTTGTTTGCCATCAAGTTCTCACATATCTGAGACAGCTTCTGTCAAAATAGAGGCAATAGACCATTTCACACATTAATTATCTCAGATGCAAACCTAATGGGAAGATTTCAGATGTTCTCCTATTGAATAAACAAGTCCTGTCAATGTTCTATAAAAAAAGATTCTGGAAAGAGTCTAATTGACAGTCCCCCGGTAGTATTTTAATTGAGATGATGGCATGTGACAGAATGAATTCCATCCATGACTTCCCGTTGGCTCTCGTGTGACCTTTTCCACCGTTTCTTGACAGATTCGTTTTTCTGAGCATCTTGTGGAGAATGTGAAAAACATCCCCTTTCTTCTCTGTCATGCTGAAATCTGAATCTCATGAATTTATTTTCCTTAAAATAACAGGTGCTGCATATTCTGATCACTTCTTCAATTATATTTGGTTTAACACTCCTCTTCGAAATAGCTCTGCATGTTTTTCCTCTCCTCCTACTCTTTCTAGTCTTGATCCTTCCATGGAAGATTATTACTTTAAACATTAAGTTGACCATAACCAGGCAAATATCAAAGAAATCACAGATGTGTCATTTCTGTGGATGTACATTCAGTGTATACTTTCTTTCCTTAATTTATTCTCGACACCATCTTTAATGCTTTTAAGCCAATAGTCACAGACTTAAGATGGTTCAGAAGAGTAACAAATACACATCTATCCGTCCACATGTTAATCTGGTCACCCACATGTGCGTAGCCTATTCTGTTCTCAGTCCTCTTGAGGTCCCTCTTCTCAAGGGGTTTGGTGGTTCATCTAGCAGGAGAGATAGACAAGTAAGAACACACAATAGGAAAAAAAAAAAAGACATAATAGGATCTGATACTATCTGAGCAGTAATATAGGTATGAACAAAGTAAACAGGTAAGATGAAGCGATGACTAAGTCAGTTGGAGAGTATTAGTTTCCTGTGGTTGCTGTGACAAATTATCACAAATTTAGTGTCTTAAAACAAGACAGATTTATTCTCTTATTGTTCCAGAGATCACAAGTCTGAAATGAGACTTACACAGCTAAAATCGAAGTGTTGGCAGGGCTGTTTCCTGTTGAGGGTCCAGGGGAAGAACCCCTTCCTTTGCCTCTTCCAACTTCTAGAGGCTGTATATATTCTCGCTTCCAGTCTCTGGTTCCATCTCCACTCTGCCTTCTCCTCCTCTGATCTCTGCTCCCTTTTATAAGTGTGATTACATTGCCCCCAACCCCAGATAATTCAAGATAATCTTTTCATCTCAAGATCCTTATTTTAACCACAACTGCAAGTCCCTTTTATATGTAAGATAATGAACTCTTGAGTTCTGGAATGCCAGTACCAACATTCAGCCTACCAGGTAGGGTGAGTGCCAAAGAATTGATGATTTTGAACTGTGGTGTTGGAGAAGACTCTTGAGAGTCCCTTGGACTGCAAGGAGACCCAGCCAGTCCATCCTAAAGGAGATCAGTCCTGAATATTCATTGGAAGGAGTGACGCTGAAGCTGAAACTCCAACACTTTGACCACCTGATGTGAAGAACTGACTCATTGGAAAAGACCCTGATACTGGAAAAGGTTGAAGGCAGGAGGAGAAGGGGACAAGAAAGGATGAGATGGTTGTATGGCATCGCCGACTTGATGGACATGAGTTTGAGCAAGCTCCGGGTGTTGGTGATGGACAGGGAAGCCTGGTGTGCTGCAGTCCATGAGGTCGCAAAGAGTCGGACATGACTGAGCGACTGAACTGAACTGAGGTAGGTGAGGGGAGTGGAGTCCAGTGAAATGTCTCCCCAGATGTCAAGCAAAAGATGGTGGAGCCATTTGCTGTGTCTTAACCAGGTCATACCTCTCTGCATCCTCCAAATGTGACCCACCCTTCAGCTGCTGCTGCTCCCATCGCTGCCCTCCTTACCTTTGGAGGTGGCTTCAGCCTCTATTCAGCTCCTCCAAGGTCATAGGGGCCTGTGAGGCAGCCAACCCAATGCTCTATAGCTTGGCTAACAATCCGCCTTAGCAGTGGGCCACCCACCACCACCATCCTCAGATTCTACAAAGGGTTACAAAGGATTTCCCAATTTTACTTCAGAAAAAAATAACTTTTTAAAAAGCTATGTGTTATTGTTGAAGTGAAAGTCACTCAGTCATGTCCGACTCTTTGCGACCCCATGGACTATACAGTCCGTGGAATTCCCCAGGCCAGAATACTGAAGTGGGTAGCCTTTCCCTTCTCCAGGGGATCTTCCCAATCCAGGGATTGAACCCAGGTCTCCCGCATTGCGGGCAGATTCTTTACCTACTGACCTAGCAGGGAATTGTGTGTAACAAATGATACTAAGTGATGTATGTGAATTGGTGGTTTAGTTGCTAAGTCATGTCCAACTCTTGGTACCCTATCGACTGTAGCCTGCCAGACTCTGTCCATGGGATTCTCCAGGCAAGAAACTGCAGTGGGTTGCCATTTCCTTCTCCAGGGGATCGTCCCAACTCAGGAATCAAACCTGGGTCTCTTGTATTGCAGGGATATTCTTTACTGACTGAGCTACAATGTACATATTATCTCCTTTAATCCTAACTAACCTCTATGGCAAATACTAGCTAGTACTAGCAAATACTAGCAAGTACACTAGGCTCAAGTTGAGGAAACTAAGGCTTAGTGAGAGGCCATTTGTCCATGGCCACTCTTACCACGTAGCTAGAACTACAGTTCAAAAATAAATCCAGTTCCCTCTGGTTCTAAAGCACCTGTTCTAACCACAACTCTGCTCTATGCCAAAAGCCTCCCAGGTGGCGCAGTGATAAAGAATTCACCTGCCAGTGCAGGAGATGTAAGAGACATGGGTTTGACCTCTGGGTCAGGAAGGTCCCCTGGCAACCCACTCCAGTATTTTTGCTTGGGAAATCCCATGGACAGAGGAGCCTGGCGGGCTACAGTCCATGGAGTTGTAGAGTCAGACACAACTGAGCAAATACACATACACACACATACGTTCTATGCCAAGGTCAGCTGAGTCCCCATTTAGAGATTTTTTTCACTAAGGGATTATTAGATGCAATAAAGTGGAAAAGATATGAGCAGGGGTCCTAGAACTTAGACACATATAAATTTATAAAATTAGACCAGTTGGTTCTTTTCTATAAGCCTCAGTTTCTCATCCATAAATTGAGGATTAAAAATATTACCCGTTTGAGAGTGGCTTTTTTTTTTTTTTTCAGTTTGTCTGGTGTGGAGCCTTAGATTCTACCATCTGAATAAGGCTTCCAGATGATTCTTGAGAATCACTCTTTGAACAGCTCTGAGCTACATGTCCTCTCTTCAGGTAGGTCTTATAGTTGAATTGGGGTCAACCAATAACCACCAGAATAAGAAGTCTTTAAGAACAAAGTAAAGAATTATTAGTTAAAAATTGCTCTAGTAGGATTCTGAATGATGGTACAGCTTATTTCCTTTTATTAACATTTTTACTGAGATATAATTGACATATAACACTAAGTTTCACATGTATAACATATGATTTGATATTTGTATGTATTGTGAAATACCACAATAAGGTTAGTTAATCACACACTAGTGTATGTTTGAAAACTGCTAAGGGAGCAGATCTTAAGAGTTCTCACAAGTAAAGGAAATGTATTATGTGTGCTGAGATAGTTTAATGATTATGTTAGATAATATTAGTAAAAGTTATATACCTGGAAGACGGTGGATCAACACAGCTGCATTATTTAACTGAGAATTCTATTATTGAGAGCAGAGATTAGACAGACACTTCTTCATGAGAACTGGAGCAGGGGAAGGTATTTTTTGATGTAGAACCATCACGGGAGGTTGATATAAGCATCTTGGTGCACAATCTATTGTTGCTTTTTCGCTCAGTCATGTCTGACTCTTTTTCGACCCTTTGGACCGTCCCCCACCAGGCTCCTCTGTCCATGGGATTTCCCACCAAGAATACTAGAATGAGTTACCATTTCTTTCTCCAGGGGATTTTCCCCACCCAGGGATCGAACCCACATCTCCTGCATTGGCAGGTGGGTTCTTTACCACTAAGCATGCACTCTAAGTTCCAATGAAAGTTAACTCTCCTGCAAAAGGCATGCCATGGTGAAGGAACTTTGTTATTGAGTGTCCTCTCTCAGCTCTTAACTCCCTTCTCCAGTTGGCTCAGCCATGCTGGGATGACACTCTTCATCCTTTGCCAGTTGCCTCCGTGTTCAGTGTCAGCAGTTAGGGCCCTGGATAAAGCCTAGAAGTGGGAGAAGGCAGAGAGGCCTGCTGCGGTTCCCCTGTGCCCCCCGCCCCCCAACACAGCACTCACAGGTAGGTTCTGGTCACAGGTGATTCCAATTGCCAGCTTCTTTTCACTCTCCCAGAATCTGGCTGGTAGAGCCCACACCCCTTCCAGCTCCCAGCTCCAGAGGCTCCTCCTCCAGCCCCTGGGGTACCAGCAGCTGTCATACAGTGCCCTCCTCAGAGGTCGGTCATCCATGTGGACCCCTATAAAGCTTCTCGGTTTTGGAGACCCCAGCCTCTCACCTTTGATCTTGCAGCCCTGGAGATTCCACCGCTTCCTGCAATGACCGCCTCTGTGCTAATTCTGTCACATTGCTGTTCCTTTTCTGTGTTTCCTGTCCTTCAACAGTTGTTTAATCAATTCCCTGGAGGAATCTCTCTCTGGTAGAGTAACTCATGTGAACTTTGTTTCTTGACTAGACCCTGCATGATAGCACACACAGACATACACACCCAAAACACACACTTGTGCACCAACACTGTTTATGGGGATTTGTGTATACATGTATACACACAAAGAGAAGGGGATGACAGAGGACAAGATGGTTGGATGGCATCACCGACTCAATGGACAAGAATATGAGCAGCTCCAGGGATGGTGAAGGACAGGGAAGCCTGGTGTGCTGCAGTCCATGGTCTCGCAAAGAGTGGGACACGACTGAGCAGCTAAACGACAACACACACGTGTTTGCACGTGTTTTACCTCTGCAAATGTGTGCACGTTCCTCAATTTATCCCAGCTGCAGCTGCTCCCCGAGCCCTCATTAATGCTCTGTCCTGTCTAGATTCTAAAAAGTATTAGAAAGAACGAAGTGACAGAGTTCTAGATGATGGGAAATCTTTTCCTTCTTATAAACACAAGTTCGATACTTCTATAGTCAAAAACGCACAGGCCAACTCTTTTTAACAGCAGACATTGACGATAGCAGGCTTCCCTGGTGCCTCAGAGAGTAAAGAATCTGCCTGCAATGTGGGAGACCTGGGTTCGATCCCTGGGTTGGGAAGATCCCTTGGAGGAGGTCTTGGCAACCCACTCCAGTATTCTTGCCTGGAGGGCTGCAGTCCACGGGGTTGAAAGGAGTCAGACGCGACTGAGCGATTAAGCACAGTACGTTCGTGGTAGCAGCATGTGTTAAAGACTTACTGGCTCCAACAGGAAATTTTAAACAACTCGATGATAGAAAAATTCCCTATTGAAATGTTCACTGCTTCCTTCATTTATTCAACCTCTATCACTTTCCACTCAGTACCTAGGGCTCTCCTAGACACTTCAATTACAGGAAAGGATGAGACAAAGTCAGAGCCCTCACGGGGGAGGGACGGGGAATGAGGGATGGGAAGACTGCGTGTGCTCAGACCAGCGGCAGGGGAGACCAATGACGGCGGTAGATGTGAGGGCTCTGGGCTCCAACTGCCTGGTTTCAAATCCTGCCTCCACCACTTTACCGGCCAGATGACCTTGGATGACCTTTCCTTCTTTCACAAAATAGGGATAATAATAAATACTTCTTCAAAGGGTTACTAGGAAGATTAGACAGGAAAACGACCGGCGCTTGTTCACCTGAAACTATCACAACATTGCTAACTGGCTATACCCCAATAAAAATTAAAAATTAAAAAGAAAAGAATCTTTCAACCTAAATATGTATTATTAATATTCTATCCTTTTTTGGATATCTTATAAGAAAAAATGCTTGAAACAATTGTTAAGAACATATATTCCAATAATAACTTTCATAAGACTGAAATATAATTGCTAATACAATGAAAGCCTTATGTATATGGAATAAGGTCCACATGAAGTAAAAAAAATAAACAGCTTTTGACACAGGGCAGGCACGTGGTAAGTACCAGTTGCTATTCCTATCAACACCACCATTAGAGATTTGCTTGGAGGGCTCCTTTGCCCTGAAAATCTGACTTGTTAAACTGCCAGGGGACCCCAGAGGGGCTGAAAGGCAGGTCCCAATTGCCCATTCGCCAGTGACATCATCCTGGAAAAATCACATGGCCTCTCTGATCTTCCATTTCTTCAGGTGCCAAAGGGTGACAACGGTGCCTGCCTTGCAGAGTGTGACTCACACCGATGAACCGAGGCAAACACACCCACAAGCCCTGCTACCAGCATACACTCCTCGACAAATACTATGGGGGACCTACTACGTGCCGGACATTATGCTCGCTATGGGCCACAGCCACGAACAAAACATAGCTGCTGTCCTCCAAGAGCTTACCTTCTAAGGAGACAGATGAGAAATACACCGGCAGGTCCCTGAACGCAATTCCAGGAAGAAAAACAGAGGAGGGAATGGGCAGAGAGTTCAGGGCTGGTGGTGAGCGGGGTGGTCTCTGGAGAGGTGACGTCTGGCAGAGGCAGGAGGGAAATGCGGGAGTAGGCTGTACAGGGAGGAAGAATCCCGTTTAGGGGCAAAAACAAGGACAAAGTCTCGGGGTGGAAATAGGGGTGTTTGAGGAGCAGGGAGAGGCGGTATCACCAGAGCACGGTGAGTGGGTGAGAGAGAGAAGAACCAGGCGGCGGCCAGCCCAGGCAGGGCCTCAGAGGTATAAGAACGCTGGATTTCAGGCTAGTTTTTAGGGGAAGGTATTGGAGGTTTGGGACTTCCCTGGTGGCTCAGATGGTAAAGAAACTGCCTGCCATGCAGGAGACCTGGGTTTGATCCCTGGGTCAGGAAGATTCCCTGGAGAAGGAAATGGCAACCCACTCCAGTCTTCTTGCCTGGAGAATCCCATGAACAGAGAGCCTGGTGGGCTGCAGTCCAGGGGGTCTCGAAGAGTTGGACACGACTGAATGACTGACACACACACATTGCAGGACTGAGGTCAGAGGAAGCTCCGTGATCTGAGTTTTCTTTTTCTCAGCAATCACCCCAGCCACCCTGTTCACAGCTGCAGCTGGGGAGAGACAGCAGACGCAGGGAGTCCAGCAGGGAAGCCGTGGTGTTTGGGACGAGGGATGCTGGTGGCCTGGGCTAGGGTGGGAGCACAGAGGTGAGAGGTGGTTGAATTAAGGATGTATCTGAATCCTTAAAAGGATCTGCCAATAGATTGCAATGGAGAAGAGTAGGAGCAGAGCTTGTCGGGGTGAGGGGCTGGGCAAAATTAGCTCAGATTGAGCCACACAAACAGTGTGCCTGTTACACGTTCATGTGGAAGGATTGTGTGGGCAGTCGGATATACATGGCTGGCCCTACCTTCTGCCCCTCTCTGCTTCCCTTCCACCATTATGGGGTTATTTATTAGAGTTAAGCCCATGACCTAAATAGATGGATTAAATCACCATTTTGTCATTTGATATGAATCTAGTTAATTTATTGTTCAGCAGTTTGCTTAAGGAATGAGAATTTTTCTGGCACATAGGAGCCTCTACCTGGCCCTCAAGAGAGGTCGGGGTGTCCAGAAAAACAGAAGGAGTGCAGAAGAGGGAGGCAAAGCAGTGCTGGAAATGATTCTCTGCTGCCCGGCAGAGCTGGCCCTGTGTATGTAACCTGTGCTGCCTTGGAATTTCACGCAAGAATTATGAACACGCTGAGTACCTCTTTCGGGTCATTTACTTCCCTCTATCAATTATGAGCCAAGGCAGACACAGTCTGAATTTCAACCAAATCACCATCACTTTTTCCACCCAACACCCAGTGAAATTTTCATCATCATTGTTATCAGTGACTGCTGGAGCTTCTATCTTTCCAGGGAGGGAGACAAAGAAGCAGCCATGTCTTGAAAATAACCTTTCCAAATACCTTTCTCCTCTCTCCTGATGAGCCTGGCAGACTCATGGACCCCACCTCTGTCTCTCAGAAGCAGTCTCCGCAGAGCAAGAGACAGACAGTAACTCTCCTGCCCGTCACCTTAGCGTCCCCGGCTTGCTGCTCAGCACGGCTTCTTGGGGTTCTTTATCATCTTAATTGCATCTTGCATGCCCACCTTTCCGTTCGAGGAACTGTGGGTATTAATCACTTCTGAGTCACTGTGGGCAATGCTGAGCACTTCATCTTTTTCTCTGTCACCAGCAGAGGGACACAGGAGGTCACAGGCAGGCACATGGCTTCCTTCTTGATCACAACCTTCTTAAAATCCTCACTACTCACCATATTGGCAGAAAAAAACTTCAAGCCTTTTCCTCTGGGTAGGCATTCTTCACTCTAGTGAGTTGCCTCCAACCTCAAATTCATCAATGTCCATTGCGAAATTATCAACCATGTGTTGTGTTATTAACCCTTTACAAGCACCATCCACTGAGGAGAATGAGAACCTGCTGCAGAGTGGTGGTTTCAAAATTCCTAGCAGCGTTAGCATCCCCAGGACCTCATTATAAAAGCACATTCTCAGACCCCACCCAGACTGTCTAAACAATCAGACCGTTAGGGGTGGGACCCAGCAATGGGTTTTATCCAGTGCTCCACGTGGTGGTGCTAGCGGTAAAGAACCCAGTTGCCAATGCAGAGGATGCAGGTTCGTTAAGCCTCTATTTTTTTTTGGGGGGGGGGGGGGTGATGGGGATGGGCAAGAATACCATTCCCTTCTCCAGGAGATCTGACTGAGCCAGGGATCGAACCCAGATCTCCCGCACTGTAGGTGGAAAGCTTTACTGCCTGAGCTCCCAGGGAAGTCTCGAGGATGCAGCTTCGATCCCTGGATGGGGAAGATCCCCTGGAAGAGGAAACGGCAGCCTACTCCAGTATTCTTGCCTAGAAAATCCCATGGACAGAGGAGCCTGGTGGGCTGCTGTTCATGAAGTCGCAAAGAGCCCAACACAACTTAGCGACAGTTTCTAAGCGAAACAAGTCACGAAACCATTTTCACTGAAACATTCCTGTATTTCCCTTCCTCCAACAGCAGCAGCTCTTCTCCCTCACTAATGGTCCCACAGAAAATGGCCTGGAAAGTTCAGCCTCAGGTTTCCTTAATGCGTTCATGTTAACTTTTCCATAGCCATGCACAAAACAAATATACACCGTATGAAGATTTTTGCCAATTCTGACAGATGATGAGATGGTTGAATGGCATCACTGTCTTGATGGACATGAGTTTGAGTAGGCTCCGGGAGTTGGTGATGGACAGGGAAGACTGGCGTGCTGCAGTCCATGGGGTTGCAAAGAGTTGAACACGACTGAGTGACTTAACTGAGCTGAACTGAAGACCATCTCCAGAGACCAAACATTGTAGAGTCCAAGGGTCACAGAGAAGGAAGCCTTAGGGGTGCAGATGTGCTCAGGAACGGCCTAGCTACTGCGTCCATACACTACTCACGCTCGCTAGTATGCGTTCGGAACTTGACCTAGGATTCTGTCAGCAGCACTCTGAGACTGCTTAGGGCTTCCCTCATAGCTCAGTCGGTAAGCAATCTGCCTGCAGTGCAGGAGACCCGGGTTCTTTCCCTGGGTTGGGAAGATTTCCTGGAGAAGGAAATGGCAACCCCCTCCAGTATTCTTGCCTGGAAAATTCCATCGACATAGGAGTCTGGTGGGCTGCAGTCCATGGGATCGAAAAGAATCAGGCTTGACTAAGCAACTGACATTTCACTAAGACTGCTTAGTGTGGCCTAGTGTACATACCCCTTCTCTCAGTTATTTTATCAACCACTGATGTAAGTGCTGCTGTGAAGGGATTTTTTAAAAATATTTATTTATTAATTTGGCTCTGCTGGGTCTTAGTTGCAACATGTGGGATCTAATTCCCTGACCAGGGATCAAACCTTTCCCCCTCACCGTGCATTGGGAGCTTGATGTCTTAGCCACTGGACCACCAGGAAAGGCCCCTGTGAAGGAATTTTGTAGATGTAATTAGATCCCAAGTCAGTTGACCCTAGGAAAAGGAGATTACCTTCAGTAGGCCTGACCTTATCACGTGATCCCTCAGTGTCCTGGAGCTATTCTTGGCAAAAGAGGTTTCCATCGTGAAGGATGTTCTTCATGCCTAGCTTTGGAAAGGGAGGAGACTACAGGGCAAAGACTTCTCAGGTGGCTCAACTACAAGGAACTGAATTCTGCAACAACCTGAATGAGCTCTGAAACCAGTCTTCCTTAGACAAGCCTCCTAATGAGATCACAGCCTAGCCAACAGCGTGATTTCAGTCTTGTAAAACCCTGAACAGAGAACCCAGGACTTCCATGCCCAAACTTCTGACCAACAAAACTGTGAGTTAATGAATGGGTGTTGCTTTAAATTGCTGAATGTGTGGTAATTTCATACACAGCACTAGAAAACGAACACAGATGCTAATAGGTAGTAGCCCCATCCTTTACCCTAAAAGATTGTTATTGTTGTTGTTTAATCACTAAGTCATGTCCGACTCTGTGAGTCCTACCCTAAAAGGTATTTCTGCCCTGTCACATAGATACCCCATATACCCCATGCTTTATTTTCTTGGGCTCCAAAATCACAGCAGATGGTGACTGCAGCCATGAAATTAAGAGACGCTTGCTCCTTGGAAGAAAAGTTATGACAATCTAGACAGCACATTAAAAAGCAGAGACATTACTTTGCCAACAAAGGTCCATCTAGTCAAAGCTATGGTTTTTCCAGTGGTCATGTACGGATGTGAGAGTTGGACTATATAGAAAGCTGAGTGCCGAAGAATTGATGCTTTTGAACTGTGATGTTGGAGAAGACTCTTGGGAGTCCCCTTGGATTGCAAGGAGATCCAACCAGTCCATTCTAAAGGAAATCAGTCCTGAAAGTTCATTGGAAGAACTGATGCTAAAGCTGAAGCTCCAATTCTTTGACCACCTGATGTGAAGAGCTGACTCACTGGAAAAGACCCTGATGCTGGGAAAGATTGGGGATGGGAAGAGAAGGGGATGACAGAGGGTGAGATGGTTGGATGGCATCACTGACTCAATGGAGATGAGTTTGGGTAGACTCTGGGAGTTGGTGATGGACAGGGAGGCCTGGCGTGCTGCAGTCCATTGGGTCACAAAGAGTTGTACACAACTGAGCACCTGAACTGATACCCTAAGCCTGCTCCTCACTCTCATTTCCATCCTTAACCCTGCCAGAGAAGGTTCTGGAAATACAAAATATAACAACTCTCCCTTTAGAGTAGAAGGCAAGTACACATGAGGTTAGGAAGAGGCTAGCCAGTCTGCTCCGTGACAGACAAGATCGCCCTGCAGTCCTTGCCTTGCCCCTGAGTGTAGCTATCACATGCTTTCTGCAAACAATCCATTATTTTTATACTCTCGATCATCTCGCTCATAACCTCTTACCCTCACTCCAAAACTGGCTGGTACTCAGTGCCCTGAAATATCACAGATGGTGCCGACTGTCTCCTGGCTCATTTCGTTGGCTGTAATGGACAGCCTGGCCTTGCTGCACCACAACATCCAGACAGGCCCTATCCTTCAAATTCCTCCCCATGCGCACTGTCGGAAAGGGAGAGTCGTTTATGGTCTCTCCTGCCAGACTCTCTGTAGATGACAAGACTGCATCGATAGGCTAAATGTGCAGCAGGAATATCCAGCTCAAGGCTGAGGAAATTCCCTGCAGGGGAGATTACAGGGAAAGTGTGGGTGTCTTTTTTTTTTTTTAACTTTCTGATCTTGGCAATTAACATTTAATGTAATTCATCACCATGAATCACTGGGGGAGGCTCTTCTACAGTTATTCGTTAGCTTATTAAAATGAGCACAACTGTTCTGGCTGATCTAAATTATAGAATGATGACCAAACTAGCAATAATAATACATCTGATATCCATTTCGTCCTGTCTTCTGTAATATTTCAGCTTGCCCTCCTCTGAGTCTATGCGGTAGGGATAACAGCTTAAAACTAAAAGGGAAACCTGTCATGCCAACCTCAGGAACGCCTTCCTCTCAGTATGCCTCCCACGTGGGATGCTCTGCTCTGTGCTGGAGAAGCAGGAAGGGGTGAGCGTTCTCCCCTACAAACCCTGGCCCAGCACTTGGCCGCTTCAACCTACTAATACTTCTGAGAGTCATTAAAGCCTAGTAAGCCATTCCCAAATCTTGCCGCATACCAGAAAGAGTTGAGGATCTTTAAACACCACTGATGTCTGGCTCTCATCCCAGACACTCTAATTTCCTCAGTCTGGGGTGTCACCCAGGAGTCTGGAGTGTTTTCAAAGCTCCCCAGGTGATCCCAAGGTGCAGCCAGATGTGGGAACCGCTGGCCTCATAGTCAAGGCACACTTCTTGACAAGACTTTACCACCAACAGCAGGACAGCCCTGAGCAGTCACATCTTCTTTCTATACCTCAGTTTTCTAGTTTGTAAAATGAACATAAACACAGCACCCCCCTCCAGGTATCATGAAAGCATACATGCTGATGGTTTAACTCCAGTGCCTGGCACACAGTAAGGAGGCAGGGTGTGTTAACTATTGACATTCTAACTGTTGAACTCATTAGTATTTCTCTTGGCCTCTCTGGAGATCATAGAACCAAAGATTCTTATGTTGGCAAGGACTTGAGGAGTCATCTATGTTCAGGAATTGCTCTTCAAATGTCCTGAGCAGGTGACCATCCAGTTTGGCTTACTAGCACTTTCTCCACCCAATGGGACTCATCCTGATAGTTCAATTCCCACAATTTGAGGGCATGGTGGGGGGAAACTGGGAGTTCAAGTTGGAAAAAGAGGTCATAGCATAAAGTTTCATTCATTCAGCAAGCATTTGTTGAACATCTACTGTGCTGGGACCACTGAAGGAAAGACATAAACTCACGGTCCATTCAGCATGAATCGCCAGCTCTTGGTCACCCAGAGCCAGTTACAGCTGAGAAGCCCAGATAATCCATTGGGAAATTAACTCTTTTGCTGTGGCTTTTCTGTTTGCTTGGAATCCCTCAGAGCCACGGTGGGGGTTCAGCTCTTCACCATCCGGTCTTACTCCTCCCATCCCCTCACCGCTACCTTTGATCACTGTCTTCCCACTCCTCCCACCCTGTGGCTCTGTTTTGCGTTCTCAGATGAGCTGTGCCATTCAAATACCTCAACTTTTGTGCCTCTCCGTGTACCACTTCTCTGCTTCCTCCTATCAGCACGCACTACACATCGGTTCTTTCAAAACAACCCTTATGGATGCTTGTCTAGGATCTTATCCCCTTATAAGCCAATAATCAATATTTAAGAGGAGTTTGTTTGTTGTTTAGTCTCTAAGTGGTGTCCAGCTGACTCTTTTGCAACCCTGTGGACTGTAGCCCACCAGGTTCCTCTGTCCATGGGATTTTCCAGGCAAGATTACTGGAGAGGGTTGCCGTTTCCTTCTCCAGGGGATCTTCCTGACCCAGGGATCAAACCCACATCTCCTGCACTGCAGGCAGATTCTTTACCACTGAGCCACCAGGAAACAATTCTATCATTCCATTTTTCTGTTCCGCTTCCCAACAAAATGCCCCAAACTTGTCTATAGTTCTGTCTTCACTTATTTCTTGATCTTTTCTTCTAAACCCTCCATTCTCAGGTTTCCATCCCCAGCACACCATTGAACTCCCACTCATCCATGCTGCTGGTGGGGGCCTGCCATTCTGCTGAGCAGGTCTGACTCTAGCCACCTGGAGTTAGTGCAGACCCACAGGTTAAGGGCTCAGTCCTTCAAAAGACTGCTGCAGGCCCAGAGCTTCCCAGGCCACCTGCACCGCCGACCGATCAGCTACACATTCGAGGGTTCCTACAACCCGCACATTTGATAATTCACTAGAAGGACTCATAGAACTCTGGAAAGTACTACACTTATGATTATCGTTTTATGTAAAGGATACAAATCAGAACAAACCAAATGAAGGCATGTGTAGAGTGAGGTCTGGGAGAGTCCTGAACACAGAGCTTGTGTACCCCTCCCTGTGGAATTAGAGCATGTCACCTTCCCAGTACATTGATGTGTCCACCAACCAGAGTTCCAGCCAGCTCCAGTAATAGGCATGACTGATCGGATCATTGGCCTCATGATTAAATGCAACCTCCAGCCTCTCTCCACTCCCCCAAGGTTTGAAAATTAGGCTGATATCACAGGGCTCAAAGCCCCAACTCTCTAATCACAGGTTTCATCTTTCTGGCCTGGGTGACACCCATCCTGAGTCATCTCATTAGCATAAGCTTTCTAGGAGTCACCTCTTCAGCATAAATTATCTAGGTGCACTGTGAATAATCAGATGGCATCACTGACTCAACGGACATGAGTTTGAACAAACTCTGAGAGATGGTGAAGGACAGGGAATCCTCGCTTGCTGCAGTCCATGGGGTCGCAAAGAGTCGGACACGACTGAGCAACTGAACAACAACTATGAATAACCGAGACACCCCTCTCGGGTGTTGGATAAGGAACCCAGGACAAAAGCAAGCCAAATTCCATTATATGGAGACCTCCATGTTGCAGATCCAAGAGCAGTGGTGTGCTTCTTAGCCGCGTTGGATGGTTGATCACTTCTTTCTTGAGTTTTCTCAATGAGCTCCTCCTGCCTCCCACCTCCCCCTACCTGCCTGGCCACGCCTTCTCCTTAGCTGGAGGCTACTTCCCTTCTTGGCCTCTAAGTCTAGAGGGCCCAGACATCTTCCCTAGCTGTCCCTTCTTTCACCCAGCCCCAGGCCCGTAATGAGCAAAGGTACACTGGGCCACAGCTGCAGCTTGTCTCCCGGAGCCCTGTTCCACCAGAGATCTGCACAGACCAGCATCTCACACACAGGCCCCACTCCCGGAGCCAGTTCTGTGGGCACATCTGTCTCAGCATGCTGACTCCACTGCTGCTTGGAGAACCTGGGACAGCAGATGCCCTTGGCTAGGCCCCATTCCCATAGAGAAAAAGGAGAGAACAGGCAGATCCCAGCGTCTTTGTCTCCAAGATCCCTAGTAACCCTAGCGATCAGCGTAACCTGCAGGACCTTCACAGACTTGGCTGCAGAAGATGGGGCTGATGTTGACTTCGGCGGGCACAGCCGCGTGGAGTCCACCACTGCGCCCTCCCAGGAATCCCTGACGCCGTCCCCACCCAGCTTGTCCCCTCATAGCCACCATCAAGGGAGATTCTTTCTGAGAAGAAAAAATGTCTGAGAAGACTGGGAGAGGTGACAACTCCTTTAGCTTACTACTCTGGTTAGTAGTAAACCTCAGAGGCAAGAGGCCGTGCTCAGTAAGTCAGCCCCTATTTTTACCCTAAATAATCAAAGCTGACCCAGACCCAGAACTGTATCAGCAGCTACTCAACAGGCCCCCTCACTTCATCTGTTGTTGCTGTTGGTTTAGTCACTAAATCGTGTCCGACTCTTTGCCACCCTATGGGCTGTAGCCCCGTCATGCTCCTCTGTCCCTGGGATTCTCCAGGCAAGAACACTGGAGTGGGGTGCCTTGCATCTGTACCTCTTTTCAACTCCTTTCAAATAAGTGTACAACCGCAGATTTCTAGCAGGCCCAGGGAAAACTGAGAGGCCACCCAGAGCCCAGATCGAAAGAGAATCCAGTGTGACTTGTTTAAAAACAGTACAACAGCAAACAACTTGTGACTTTCATTCCTGTGACATCTCCAAATTGTTTTGGAATTGATCAAAAACACTTGGAAGATGTAAACACTGGGAAAGTAAAAGCTATGGATTTGCCCAACTGGCCAGTCTCCTGTAGACCCAACTAAGCTGTTAAAATGCTTATGCCTGGCTGCAATTTGGGGCTTCTGTTCCTCTGGCTGGGGGGCTGAATCAGAACTTAAAGTATGCCTTGACCTTGACTCAAAGGTGTGCATTCCTAGTTCATTGCCTTTGTCCTTGAACTTATCCAGATGGGGAGATTTTTCAGATCTGGGAGCTTGTCCTCACCATCTTTGACCCTCTTGCAGGACTTACTGCTCAGCCTCATTTATAATTGGAGCCCCATAAACATGGACTCGTTCACTGCCACACTTACTGAAATGTGATTGGGCTTCTGGGAGCTTGACTCATCATCAAATGGAAGTAGTATTTTTAATGACGATAGCTTATAGGTTAGGCAAAGGGAGTCCATAGCAAGAAAATGGAATGTTCTGGAAGATATTTTACTTCATAGCACCAAGGAAGAGAAGTGACACAGAAAATTTCAAATAATAAGAAAAGTCAGGTGTCTTGCTATTGTTAGTAGAGTTCTTCTGACTGATACCAACATCAGTCTCTTTCACTTGGCTCAGGAGGGAGTCCAGCCATGGAACAATCATGCACAAACCCCTGGGGACTCAGCAGGCAGGACAGTGACCCAGAAGACTGCCCAGGCTGCAGTAGATGCCAGCAGATACTCTGCATGCTGGAAATGAAGCATGCATGCGTGCTAAGTCACTTCAGTCGTGTCCAACTTTTTGCAATCCTGTGGACTGTAGCCCACCAGGCTTCTCTGTCCATGGGATTTCCCAGGCAAGAATACTGGAGTGGGTTGCCATTTCCTCCTCCAAGTGATCTTCAGACCCAGAGATCAAACCTGTGCCTCCTGTGGCTCCTGCATTGCAGGCAGATTCATCCTCTCAATGCCTCCCACTGATGATGGAGTGTCCTGCAGGACAGAAGCTAGACCCTTTGTCACAGAGCTAAACCACCACCTGACCCAGGGTTTGTTTGTTTGTTTGTTTGTTTGAGAAGCTGAGGGGAGGTGGGGGAGCTGCAGGTCAGCCTCTGTCCTACACCAACACGTGATGTAGTGCTGGTGAGTGATAATGTGCTCGAGCTGCTAAGCGCAAAGGCAGAGTGGATGCCTTCAGTCTTGTGTATAACGTCTCTGTGGGCCAGCTAACCTGGAAATATGCAGGGAGGGGGAAGGTGGGAGGCACAGAGCAGATGAGCCGTGATGACACGAGACAAAGCCTCACACTTTCTGAGAGCAGCTCCTCCTGCAGGGCTGCGAGGGTCTTTGGCAGAAGCAACCTGCCCCTGCCCATCTGCTTCTTCCACAGTCCCCTTCCCATCCAGTTCCCTCCTTGCTTCTTTCCAAAGCCCATAAAGCTCGAAGTGCTTGATGATTGGATGTTTCAGAACTGTTAGGATCAAGAAGGGTCCAGCCAGGCTGTGGGGACCACTGCTCTTCAGTGGGCTGGAAACCTGGGGTGTAGACCCCTGACTCAGTGTTCCTGACACCCTCTACATAGACTGAAATGGGTCTGGACTGGTTTCTGGTTCTATCCTTTGGACTCCTCAAAATTAGAGCCAGGCAGATGATAACAATCGTTTTACCTTCTCATATTTGGAGCCATGTCTACCCAACATTGAAGAATCTTCTGGAAATGTGGAGATTTTTTTTCCTCTTCTTTCCAGAAGAGGATAAGTGTCTTATTATCACAAATGAAGCCTTACCAGATTCAGAGAAAGGGCTGAACCACCCCTTAGAATCTAAATCCAGATTCTTTACACATTTTCCATGGATTCAAATCTCAGTTGTTCACCACCACTCATTGATGATAATCAAAAGATAGATGAGACAAATTTTCAGGGGAAGGATTGGTCCTTAAGTAGAAATACCTGTTTCCATGGTGACATCCTATTAAGTTATAGTTTGGAACAGGGAACTGAAAAAAGGAGTTGACTAGAGATTCTGTATTTTAAATCCATATCATCAGTGAGAGTGTTGAGGGATTTGAACGCCTCCAGAATAATTTCACATGTTGGGAAGGATGAGTCACTTGTCATTTCACCAGGACCATTCCCTGCTCAGGCAGGCAGTTTTGTATCCAGCCTACAAGGAACAGCCAAGGAGCTAGACATGAGTTTAGTTACTGCCCCTGAACTGGGAAAGCAGACTTGTCTTTGTCCATAGAACTTAAGCTTCTCTGAAGCATGCCTTAAGAATTAGTTATTCAACATGTGGATTTTCCTCTCCTGGGGTCAATTAAACACTCTTTAGAAAAATGGTTCACAGCCTTGGCTGTAAGCTAAAATAACCTGGACAGCTTCTTAAATAATACTGATGCCAAAGTCCCACCTCTAGAGATTCTGATTCAGTCCAATTGAACTTGTGCCCAGGTATGTTTTCAAAGCTCCACAATAAGTTTAAAGTGCATCGAAGGTCTAGCGTCTCCTGGTTAAATAATTTCCACGGTGGCTAGAGAGGAGGCAGGTCTCCACTGCTCAGACTTCCATTTAATGAGTGTTTGTTATGGAGCAGACTGAGAAATGAATTAAATTACCTGACTTAACCTGTCAGCAACCCCTGGGGTAGATGCTATTATGATCTCCATTTTGCAAATGAGAAAGATTAAGTGTAGAAAGGTTAAATCATTGCCCAAATCTGCAAAGCTATAAAGCATAGAGCTGGCTTCAAACTCTAGCCTGGTGTCCGCCAAGCCCATGCTGTTAGTCACCATCATAATACCCTCCCCATCACTGGGCAGCCCACTGGCCACTAAGAAAACGCCCAGTTGTCCAATTGTCACCTCTTTACAGAAGAGGCAGAAGCAAGGAGTGGAAATCAAGAGCATCTCATGGGCTGTGTGTTTAGAGGTCTGATAATCAGTCCATAGAGTCTCAGTCCTGGTAGAGAAAGCAAGGACAGCAGGTGCAACAACTTTCTTTTCTAGATGAGGAAATGTAAGTCCAGAAAGAGTGATTTCCAAGGTTCATGAGCAGGTTGACTTCAGAGTCCCATTTCCTCATTCTAAGTGAAGTCGCTTTCTCCTGCACCCCCTAGTTTCCTATTCCCCAGGTAGCAGGGAAGAGAGCACAACTCCCCAGCTGGCACACTGGTAGAGAACCCGCCTGCCAATGCAGGAGACACAAGAGAAGCAAGTTCGATCCCTGGGTCCGGAAGACCCCCTGGAGAAGGGAATGGCAGCCCACGCCAGTATTCTTGTCTGGAAAATTCCATGGACAGAGGAGCCTGGAGGGTGGCAAAGAGTTGGACACGACTGAGTACACAGAGGAGAGAGCACAGAGGACCGGCAGACTCAGCTCACAGACTGAAGACGAGCTAATGTGCTCGCAGAGGCTACTGTGAGTGTCATAAGAGGGGAGCAAGAGGGGCAGGAGCTTGCCTGTGGCTGGTGAGATGGGGGGAAACCTCACAGAGGAAGTGGCTTTTAACTTGAAGCAAAGTCAGGTAGGCTCCCATCTTGCTGAGCTGAAAGAAAGAACATTCCATAGGGAGGAAAGAGCATATGCAAAGGCAGGAAGAGGGGAGATGTGTTGACCATCAGGTGCCCTGAATTGTCTTAAGTAGAGGAGGCCTGTGAGAAAGAGGAGAGGCAAGGAAGTGGGGGCCAGGGCCGAGGCCGAGGGGGCTGGACCCTAATCCAAAGGCAGTGGGGCCATGGCTACTGTGTCCAGTGGGGGGTGGAGGGGCTGTGCTTCCAAAGGACACAGCCCAGACTGAAGGGGACGGTCAGAGACAGGTCACGGAATCCACCCTCTCACAAGGCAGCAGAGGCCTGACCCACTGCCAAGGTCGTGGGAAAGGAGAGCTAATGGAGATGGGGCAGGGCGCGCAGAGAGCTCCAGCAGAGAGGCGGAGGAGAGCAGGAGCAGTGAGGGCTGTGGGAGACGGAAATCCGGCTCCTCCGTGAGGGGGTGGGATGGTGCTTACACACGACTCCACCCCGAAAAACAAAAACTGGGGAAAAAGAAAAGATGGGATGATCAAGTCCTTCTGGTCATTTTACAAAAAAATCCTCCAGGAGGGGAAAACCCTGTAGGAAAGGAGACTGGGGGTTGGGGGCTGGGGTTTGAGCTGGGCTGCAGGCCAGGAGGAGAGGAGGGGTTGGAGGTGGAGGGGACGGGCGTGGGTGAGGGCGAGCAGGCGGGCCTCGGAGGAAAGCCTCCAGAGTCTGCCCCTGGGCCTGGTGGGACTGGTGACCAGAGTGGTCTTGATGGGGCAGTACGTGGTGAGGAGCAAAGTCGGGGGGGATGTTAGGAGATCAACTGCACTGAATCAGACCCTCCCGAATGCAGCACGGTCCGCGGCATCGGATGAGATCGTGAAACGAGAATTCCATTCAGGTGGTTCAACTGCAGAGACTTGAAAGAGGGTGTGGGCAGAACCAAAGAGACCAACCTCCAGAGACCAGCCACAGCCGTAGCTACCCACCCCTGGGCCTGAGCAGAGGGCAGTGAAGGCGGGGCTGCGGCCCCAGAGAGGGCGGTCACGCGGTCATCAATACGGGGCCAGCACGGGGATGGACAGAGAAGAAACACCCCAACTTCTCTGCCACGGCGGGCTCCTGGGTAGTTCTCCCTGCCTGATCACAGCAGGGAGTGAAGCACGAGGCAGCCCAGGTGATGTGGTTGTTCGGGACCGCAGCCCTCCCAGGTGCAGAGCAAGGCAGAGAAGGGATTTGAGGGGAGAGCAACTGGAGATGCACTAACGCACACAGCTTGCAAACAGCTTTGCCCGCAAATCCATCAGAGCACGCTGGTATCGCTGGTGTGTGATCGACACAGCTCTTCTCTCCGTGCGGGTGACTGACGGGTGAGCTTTGAGGGGCTGGGGCGGGGGGCTCCAGACTCTGCACAGCTTTGCTACTACACCTCACCAGCTTCTTTGAAAACCAGCATCTTTGGAGTGAGCACGAACTTTCCGTGGTGGCAGACTTTGCCCTCGTGTGCCCGTATTTTCCATAAACTAAAATCTGCCCTAGTATTTTTGTCATAAGTGTGAGTGGAAGCTTGGGAGATGCGGTTTGGCAGGTGAGTTGTGGAGATTCCCAGATATTTGGTATCTGAAGATAAGAGGGAAATTATTGAA
This sequence comes from Muntiacus reevesi, assembly GCF_963930625.1. NCBI lineage: Eukaryota > Metazoa > Chordata > Mammalia > Artiodactyla > Cervidae > Muntiacus > Muntiacus reevesi. The sequence continues at coordinate 41,799,941 of NC_089268.1, forward strand.
TCACTCATAAAGCCTTTTGCCGCACCCGGTGCCAGAAAATTTTAAATGTACAGTTTTGGGAGCAGGAGAAAGGAAATGCAGAGAAGGACTAGTGGTAAATGTAAAGTCGTATAGGATCAGGAGAGGTACTGGCAGATGAGATGACTTATTGCAAACGTGGGGGAGGTGTGAATTTTTATTATTTATTTTTATTTTTAGTTGCACTTCCTTGCTGTGCGTGGGTTTTCTCTGGTTGCGGCGAATGGGGTCTACTCTCTAGATGTGGGGCATGGGCTTCTCATCGAAGTGACTTCTCTTGTAGAGCACGGACTCTCAGGCGCTCGGGCTTCACTAGTTGGAGCAAGTAGGCTCAGTAGCTGGGGTTCCCGGGCTCTAGAGCACAGGCTCAGTGGTGTGGCACGCAGGTTTAGCTGCTCCTCGGCATGCAGGATCTTCCCAGACCAGGGTCTGAACCGGTGTCTCCTGCATTGACTAATGGGTGGATTCTTTATCACTGAGCCACCAACGAGGCCGGTGTGAGTTATTTGCATGATAACAGAAGGCGTCGCCCTGCACTGCCCTAGGTGCCAGCTCCAGGAGATCAGTGCCCTCCTGACAACCTCGAGCCTCTGCAGGCCTGACCCAACACCCACGGGCCTGCAGCCCTTCATCCTAGTTTGACAGAGCGCTAAGTCAAAGTCGCTCGGTCGTATCCAACTCTTTGTGACCCCCTGGACTATACAGTCCATGGGATTCTCCAGGCCGGAATACTGAAGTGGGCTGCCTTTCCCTTCTCCAGGGGATCTTCCCCACCCAGGGACCAAACCCATGTCTCCCACATTGCAGGCAGATTATTTACCAGCTGAGTCACAATCCTAGTTTGACAGGGTGCTAAGATTCCATCAAATCAAAATTGCATCATCAATTCAAAAGCAGCTTATTTTGAGGAGAAAAAGACATTACCCAATCATACGTTCACATCAATTTTCAGAAACATAAAATTAGAAAAAAGCCTTCCATCAGACTTCAAATCTTCCAACTTCCAGGGTGCCAGCTAGAAGTTGTTTCCTTGATGACAGTAATTCTCATGAAAGTTACCAATGAGTCTGAATTCACTTTAAGGAGAATTTTTCTCTTCTGGAGAGTATCCTGCTAACCTAAATGACTCTCATTTGTGCAACAGGGAAAAGGAGATAGTTTTGACCCAGAAAAAAATATCTTCAGACGTTTGGTATCTTATTTCCAAATACTGCCACTGGACTTTTCAGCTCAAGAACTCAAAAGACCTTTTCTGAGTCACCAGTTGTTTTTCAAGAGTGTCAGCTAAGGAAACAGTAGAAAGGAATAGGGATCAATCCCTATTTCCAACCCAAGATCAGCGAGGCCTCCCAAGGTCAGCTCCTTACAGGAAGCACCTGTGGTTTTTGGCCAGGTGACCCTGATGACAGGAGGTATAAGTCCTCTTCAACATAAAATATCCCACCACCTGAAAGCTAAGACAAAGGCTCACATGTGACCAATGCTAAGGAGAGGGGTGTACAATGCAGGACCGAAGATTAGGAGATTTGCCTTGTGAAGAAGGCCAGGGAAGTCTTGTTTTTTTTCTCTTCTCTCTTTTTAACTGAGGTAGTTAATTCACAATGTCATGTTAATCTGCGCTGTGCAGCGAAGTGAGTAAGTTGTATACGTGTATACATGAGGGAACCCCGTTACATCGCTGTCTATGGGGTGGGCGGGGGGCTTTTGTTGGCTGTTTCCTCCCTGAGTTTGGGAAAACCCTGCAATGGCTTAAAATAGTTTTCACATGAAAAAAGATTCTTTATGGGCTTCATGACTCAAGAACTGTATCTCCTTTCCAAGCTGATCAAGAACAAAAAGTGGCCCTTTGTTAAACTGCTGCAGTAAATGGTGTTTTAATAATAATAGGTGGAGTTCCTCTCCTCCCAAGCCTCCCTGTACCCTGTTATGCATTTAACTTATCTTCACAAGAGTTCAGAAACGTAATTTCAGATACCACTTCATGGTGCATTTGGGGAAACTGAGGCACAGGGTTGATAAAGGACTGCTGGACTGTGTTTTGGCCACCCAGGAGGCAATTGATCTCTTCTCACCATCACAAAAAACTCTTTAAGAGACCCATTCTCCCCATCACAAAAGACTCTCCACTGACAGAGTCTTAAGGTGAGTCTGTAGCTGAGTGTTTCTTACCTTGTAAATCAGTGGTTCCCAAATCAGGTAGTGGTTAAATCCACTGAGTTCCCCTTTCTGTCCTGCCTCAGACCCACTGCATCCGAATCACCAGAGGGTGAGAACAGGATGCCGTTAACTGCATCCCTCCCTTTTTTCTGATGTTCAGTCACAATTGGGTCCCCCAACTAGGGGTGCCCTGGGGGAGCTTCACTTGGATGTCTCTAGGCACTCTGCTTCCTGGTACCAGGTGCTGTCCGGACACATTTGGTCTTTGGTTGGGCTTCCCTGGTGGTTCAGTGGTAAAGAATCTGCCACAATGCAGGAGATGTGGGTTTAATCCCTGGGTCAGGAAGAAACCCTGGAGAAGGAAATGGCAACCCACTCCAACATTCTTGCCTGGGAAATCCCGTGGACAGGGGAGCCTGGCGGGCTACAGTCCACGGGGTCACAAAGGAGTCGGACACAACTGATCAACTAAACAACAACCATCACGTCCAGGCCCAAGTTGTCTCCCGGAGGATGAAGCCATGCTAAAGAACCACCTTTCTGTGAGTTTCCCTGCTCACAAAGATTAGCAGTCACTTCCTTTCACCAGGGCGTGTTCCCTGTGTCCTAGCCTCCGATCAGCATAGAGAATGAAGCATGGAGTCAGATGGCCGTGTGAACTGGGGTGAGCCTTTGATTTCTCCCAGGGCTTGAGCCTCGGTTTTTTCATCTGTATAGAGAGTGGGGTTGGGGGTGGGCAGTGGGATGGCAATGTAAAAGAAGTTACTAAAGGAGTCAAATGATAACTGATATATACCTGACATAGTTTTCAACAAATGACAATCCTCTGTTCCTCCATTTCTGTGAATCTCTGCTGCTCCTTTTCGTTAGAACAAAGTTGTGGCAAATCATTCTGTGTACATTTAAGTTTTTTATCTTTTTACAATTTTTAGTTTTTTAAGTTAAAAGTTTAGTTTAACTGTTGCATTTTACAATTTAACTATCTGGAACTTCCCCAGAGATCCAGTTGTTAAGATTCCACACTTCTAATGCAGGGGAATGGGTTTGATCCCTGGTCAGGGACTAAGATCCCACATGGCACGAGGCATGGCCAAAAAAATTTCTTTTAATTAAAAAAAAAAAAATTAACTATCTGACTCTCCCATGTTGGCTGAGGAGAATCTTTAACTGTAATTCCTGGTTAAATAAACAGCTCCCTACAGCTTCTCATGTGATTCTTACCCGGCAGAGTTACCCAGGTGGGAAGTAGTTTGATTGCAAATCTACTACATTTTGGAGCATCAGTTTCGAGATTGTCTGAGACCGTTGTCCACTGCTTTTGTTCATGAGGCTGTATCTGTGTCATTCCTTTATTATTTACTAATTATCGTGAAGTTTCTGACTATATCTAGGTCTGGGCTCTTTTGAGAGTCTTCCTGCAGGACTCCACAGACATCTCTGCTTTGTAGCCAACTATCTCAAACACAACCTCCAAATTTGATGAGGTAACATCTCAACAGGCAGAGATGTGATTTTATTTATATTGTATATGAGACAGAAGGCTTATCTTCCCAGATACCAGATACAGAAATTCAGAGCTTGGGAGACTGTAGTGTGACCAGCCATCCCTGTTTGCCTGGGAATGTAGTGTTCACTGGACCTGGGCAAAAAAAGGTTTTAGTTTTAAAACCAAGAATGTCCTGGGCAAATTGGGACAACTTGGCCTCCCTGACAGGGAAGGGATGGGCACAAGAGAGGTCCTTCCCATCCCCTCTTAACAACTGGAAGGAGGTGGAGGTCCCTTTGACTGGTCATCCACCCCCACCGATGAGTAAAGCAGCCCAGGTAAGATGTGATCCTCAGCAGTCTTGGGTACAACTGCACACCTCATGCTAGACTCCAGCCTCTAGAGAAATCCTGGCTCTTTGAAATCTAAAACTTGTTGAGGGAATCCCAAACAGAGCAGCTGGGACTTCCCAGTTATGGAATCCTGAGAATTTGCTCAGAATTATCTTTCCCTCAGATGTCATGCTGAGGGCCAGTCTTGCGGCAGACAGAGAGTGGGAAAGTCGATAAGACTGCCACCTGCTAGCAGTGTAGCCTGGACAAGTCCTCTCTAAATGTCTGTTTCCCCATCTACACGTTGGTGATGACAGCATCTTCAGAGAGCCTTCATGAGGGTCCTGCAGATAACACACAGGCACTGACAAAGGTCCTGAATTCACGCCCATTTCTCTCCCCATCTCTGTGCCCGTCATGAGACATGTACTTAGGGATGGTGTGATAACACCCTCCGGACATTCCTCCGTGAGTTTAAGATCCTAATGCTCACTGTTAGAATTGCAGAACATCCAGTTGGAAAAATTTTTTTCAATGTTCTGTTCTTCTTTTCTCCAAAATGGGTACTATTAATGATCCATGAGCCTGTGAGTTGTAAAAATCCGGATTCTCCAATCTAGCCATTTGACGGATAAAGAAACCAAGGCCCAGAGTGCATGGGTGGGTGGTAGACCTGCTACATAGCAGATCTAGAATCCGGCCCTCTAACTTTCAATCTCCTGATCCGCTGGCTCCTCCATCGCACTCTCTCTGTTTTCTCAAGGATTTGGTCTCTGGCAATGGAAAGAGCTGGGAGAACAAGAATAAGAGCTTTGGGAAGTCATTACCAAGATATTAACCCTGTACTTAGTCACTCATTTGTGTCTGGCTCTTTGTGACCCCATGGACTATAGCCCACCAGGCCCCTCTGTCCATGGAATTCTCCAGGCAAGAATACTGGAGTGGGTTGCCATTCCTTTCTCAGGGGATCTTCCCGACCCAGGGATGGAACCTGTATCTCCTGCATTGACAGGCAGATTCTTTACCACGAGTGCCACCTGGAAAGCCCATTACTGAATTTTGATTCAAGAGGGCAAGAGCTGGTTTACTGGAAGGAAGTGGGAAGACCAGTGGAGGAGAGACAAGAAGACAGGGTTTAGAAACACTATCTTGAAAGAACACAGCAAACATTACCCAACTAGTGTCAGCATCAGGGTGACCCCAATCAAGACCTAAATGTAAGACCAGAAACTATAAAACTCCTAGAGGAGAACATAGGCAAAACACTCTCCGACATAAATCACAGCAGGATCCTCTATGACCCACCTCCCAGAAAATTGGAAATAAAAGCAAAAATAAACAAATGGGATCTAATTGAACTTAAAAGCTTTTGCACAACAAAGGAAACTATAAGCAAGGTGAAAATACAGTCCTCAGAATGGGAGAAAATAATAGCAAACAAAGCAACAGACAAAGGATTAATCTCAAAAATATACAAGCAACTCCTGAAGCTCAATTCCAGAAAAATAAATGACCCAATCAAAAAATGGGCCAAAGAACTAAACAGACATTTCTCCAAAGAAGACATACAGATGGCTAACAAACACAAGAAAAGATGCTCACCATCACTCATTATTAGAGAAATGCAAATCAAAACCACAATGAAGTACCATTACACGCCAGTCAGGATGGCTGCTATCCAAAAGTCTATAAGCAATAAATGCTGGAGAAGGTGTGGAGAAAAGGGACCCCTCTTACACTGTTAGTGGGAATGCAAACTAGTACAGCCACTATGGAGAACAGTGTGGAGATTTCTTAAAAAACTGGAAATAGAACTGCCATATGTCCCAGCAATCCCACTCCTGGGCATACACACCGAGGAAACCAGATCTGAAAGAGACACATGCACCTCAATGTTCATCGCAGCACTGTTTATAATAGCCAGGACATGGAAGCAACCTAGATGCCCACAGCAGATGAATGGATAAGGAAGCTGTGGTACATATACACAATGGAATATCACTCAGCCATTAAAAAGAATTCATTTGAATCAGTTCTAATGAGATGGACGAAACTGGAGCCCATTATACAGAGTGAAGTAAGCCAGATAAAGACCAATACAGTATACTAACGCATATATATGGAATTTTAAAAGATGGTAACGATAACCCAATCTGCAAAACAGAAAAAGAGAGACAGATGTACAGAACAGACTTTTGGACTCTGTGTGAGAAGGCGAGGGTGGGATGTTCTGAGAGAACAGCATTGAAACAAGTGTACTATCAAGGGTGAAACAGATCGCCAGCCCAGGTTGGATGCATGAGACAAGTGCTTGGGGCTGGTGCACTGGGAGGACCCAGAGGGATGGGATGGGGAGGGAGGTGGGAGGGGGGAGCGAGATGGGGAACACATGTAACTCCATGGCTGATTCATGTCAATGTATGGCAAAAACCACTACAATATTATAAAGCAATTAGCCTCCAGCTAATAAAAATAAATGGGGAAAAAAAAAAAAAAGACTATGCTTGACTGCTTGATGATAGTGACCCAAACTTGGCTACTTTTTTTTAAGAGGTCCAATTCTAGCTGCTGTGACAGTTACTAAGACATAGAGTTCCCTGATGTGGAATTGTGGGAACAGCAGCCCCATCGTGAAACAGGGGCTGGCACCAGCTTTCCCAACCTGTCAATGAGTCTCTTTGGTATCTAGGGCACAGGTAATAGCAGGTTCACCCCGTTTCATCCTATCTGTGGTTCTGCACTACTTTTGCTTAGACCTTGGGGCTGCTCTGTGACTCAGGCTTGTGTCTTAGGATGGCTCGCCCCTTGATAAATCGTGCTGGTGATGTGAAATCACTTTGTAAAGTGGGAAGGAATGAAATGCGTAATCGAAAAACTGTACCCAATTTGCTCAGCCTAAGAATCTGACAGTGTGAAAGGTAGGAAGTGCTTCTGGCCAAGCATGGACAGTGAAATGAATTAGAAAATAGAGGAACTTTTTTACAGCCACCCTATTTGCAGCTCGCGAGTAACCCTGAGGGCTGCTGAATAACCCCATCATTTTGCCCAAAAGGGCACTATAACTACAATTTCAAGTTACTTTAACTGTAGATTTTTTTGTCCTAAACTATAGATAAGAATTGGGATTGAGACTTAATTCCCCATTCCTTACAAACCTGTGAAGAAAAATGAGCCTGTTTATCAGGTCCTCAGAAAGTTGAAGATTTAGCTAGATTTAGGAATACCCCAGGACAAAGACGAAGTCTTTCTCAGAATAACAGAAGCAGTGTAGAGACTGTATTCTAAAAAGTGTGTTCAACTATGCATTAGATTAAAATGGAAAGTAAATTATAGGTGAAATTGCACATAACAAAGATTTCTGAGCTCTGTCCCTGACCCATTTATTAAGAACCATATTTGGCAGGTCAGGATTTCATTAAGCTAAAAGAAGTTAATGATCTCTTGAATTTGTCAAAATGGGTTTGACATTTAGTAAAATAATAATAATAGTAAAAGCCTGAAGTGAAGTGTTAGTTCAGTTGTGTCCGACTCTTTGTGACCCCATGGACTGTAGCCTGCCAGGCTCCTCTGTCTATGGAATTCTCCAGGTAAGAATGGGTAGCCATTCCCTTCTCCAGGGGAATCTTCCTGACCTTGGGATCGAAACTGGGTCTCTTGCATTGCAGGCAGTTTCTCTACTGCTGAGCCACCAGGGAAGCTGTAAATATTTATCTTGTGTCAAGGGAGAAACCAATCACTTCCCATGTATTTTATAGCTGACACAAAAATCAGCATTCAACAAATGTTTGGTATTGTCATAGTTATCACATTTAACCGTTACAATCTTATGAGTTATATGCCCTTGTTGTTCCCATTTTGTATATAAGCAAACTGAGATCCCAAGACATAAAGTAATCTGTCCAAGCTCCCAGAGCTGTTAGACATGAGTATTAGTCCATTGCCATCTAACTGGAAGGCCATGCTTTGACTGCTAGGCTCTAGTACCCCCTTGCTGTCCACACTGCTCTAATTTAAGGTCTTTGTCCATGCAGCAAAATCAATTATGCAACTAAGAGTAAGAATAACGTAGATGACATATGCGAATTCTTAGCATTGTATATGGGTAAGAGTGTAGACTCTGGACCCAGTCCTACTACTCACCAGCTATGTGGTCTTCCACAAGTTACTAACCTTTCTGTGTCTTGTGTTCCTTGTCTGTAAAGTGAGGATAATAATACCTCCCACGTAGGTTTGTTGGAGGAAAAGATTAACACCAGACAATACCTCTGTAAATACTGTGCATCCTGTAAATACTGTGCAATTGTAAATACTCAGTTGCATCCAACTCTTTGCAACCCCGTGGACTGTGTAGATCACCAGGTTCTTCTGTTCATGGAATTTTCCAGGCAAGAATACTGGAGTGGTTTGTCATTTTCTACCCCAAGAAACCGTCCCAATCCAGGGATTGAACCTTTGTCTCTTGTGTCTCCTGCATTTCTTTACCACTGCACTACCTGGGAAACCCTTCTGTAAATGTTGCTTATTATTATTACTAAATGAATCTACTATCTTAAATGTAAATAGCCTCTCAATGACAGTACTTGCCCACTCAATTTCTTTTACACAATTTTAACTCAGTATTTTGTAAAAAGCGTAATAAAGTCTTGAGATGTTTTTCCACCTTAGGAAGATGCTATCATCCTAACAGCTGTAAATTCTAGGAGACTGAGCTTGTCCCAGTCATGTGGTTCCAGAGTGCCTTAAAACAGGGGTCCCTATCTCTGGGTCCCCATCCTGTCAGATCAGGGGCAGCAATAGATTAGAAATAAAGTGCACAATAAATATAATGTGAACCTTCTCAAAATCATGGCCCACCTGGTCTGTGGACAGATTGTCTTCCTTTAAAGCAGTCCCTTGTGCCAAAAATGTTGGGCACTGCTGAACAAGGAATGGAGGGTTGATTGTATCAAGTACTTTTTTCCCTTTGGGATTTGCAGACACTGATGATTGTGTGGAGATGACTATAATGATCAGAGTCCTTCTCACATGGAACAGGTGTGAACCTGTCAATTCAGGCATGGTCACATGCCTACTATTTACATGTCAATCAGCTTCCAGTTAGACAGGAGACTCCTGCCTTCATTGGTGAAACCTGAGACTCCCCAGGCAGGCTTTCCTGCCAGGAAGTATGAACTCCACATCTGTCATTCCACCCTTATAGCTTCATCTCTAGCTCTCAAAGGCCTTTCTTCTGAAGAATCCACTAATAGAATTTAAATATGCCTGGAAGGTTCCAAGCTTTAGTGGAACCTGCTCAGAGTGCCAAATCAGTTGACACCTTCTGCAAGTGTCCAAATGAAAAGTAACACTTCTAAGAACTGGACCTGGGAGGGTGAGGGAGCAGGCAGTGAAGCCACACCAAGAATCTCTCTTCTGGTGTGGGTCCCCAGGCCCCTCAAGGCAGGAACAGTATGTCTTGCCTATAAAGAGACAATCAGTAATTGAATTAGTTGTTTGTGCCTTTGTCGGCAAGATTGTATGGAAAAATCTTCTGAGATTAGTAAATTATCAATCTTTAAGTATTTGTCTTCACTGAGGATCCCAGGAATTGTCTAAGGTTTTCCAGAACAAATTAAGGGCTTGATTATTAACATTCAAAAGACAAAGATCATGGCATCTAGTCCCATCACTTCATGGCAAATAGATGGGGGAAAAAAATGGAAACAGTGAGAGACTATTTTCTTGCGCTCCAAAATCACTGCAGATGGTGACTGCAGCCATGAAATTAAAAGACACTTGCTCCTTGGAAGAAAAGCTATGACCAATCTAGACAGCATATTAAAAAGCAGAGACATTACTTTGCCAACAAAGGTCCATCTAGTCAGAGCTATGGTTTTTCCAGTAGTCATGTATGGATGTGAGAGCTGAACCATAAAGAAAGCTGAGGGCCAGAGAATTGATGCTTTTGAACTGTGGTGTTGGAGAAGACTCTTGAGAGTCCCCTTGGACTGCAAGGAGATCAAACCAGTCAATCCTAAAGGAAATCAGTCATGAATATTCACTGGAAGGACGGATGCTGAAGCTGAAACTCCAATACTTTGGCCACCTGATATGAAGAACTGACTCACTGGAAAAGACCCTGATGCTGGGAAAGATTGAAGGTAGGAGGAGAAGGGGATGACAGAAGATGAGATGCTTGGATGGCATCACTGACTCGATAGACGTGAGTTTGAGCAAGCTTTGGGAGTTGGTGATGGACAGGGAAGCCTGGCATGCTGCAGTCCATGGGATCGCAAAGAGTCATACAGAACTGAGCAACTGAGCTGAAACTGATTATTAAATTCTTTATAATTAAACAATTAGTGATTCACATACATAAGTCTAATTAAAAGTGAACTACTCTGTTTAATGATTGTTGCAAAGGAGATAAAACTGCTCAATAGTTCTAAACATTTAACCTCCATCTGGGGGAAATGCAGCTTTTACCAGGGATTGAACCATCAGGATCTTTCTCAGTGAATGCAGGTCCCTCTCAGGCAGATTAAGGACACTGCCTTTAGATGCTCTTCAATTATCTTTAAGATGAAGAAGTAAGAGAGGAAATGAAGTTGGTACCTAGGACCACAGAGGATGTGTTCTCTCCATTTCTTTGTCATTCAAATGAAAAAGTTTCTTTATTCAACAAAGAAGTATTTAAGATTCATATCTAAATGTTAATTTTGAAAATCACAATTGTTTTATCATCTCCTGTATTGTATTTGCTTTCCCCTCCACCAAAAGTATATTTACTCATTTTTAAACTCATAGTGTCATAATTAGCTTTTACAAAAAAACTTAGTATTTTGGGCTTTGGGGTTTTTGTTTTGTTTTAAATTGAAGAAAAAACAGATTACAAAATTGTTATGCTGATACCTTCAAACATCCTTGTTTGGTGTCCTGCCCTGGAAAGCCACATTTCGATTTTTTAGGTCTGATCTGCCTATTCAGTTCTCCGGTTGTGAAGAGATGATGATAGTGATAATGCATAAAGGTGGGGGCAGAGACGACCTCTTTCAGACATATTTCTTTCCTCTCCTGTCCTAATATAGAATCCAGGAATTATTAGCTAAGACCAAGGACTCAGCTTTTGCCCAATTCCTGAGTTCTACGCCCTCTTCTCCCCACTGGGGACCCCAGCAGAGGGAGGACGTGAGCATGTGCTGACTCCGAGGCCCCCAAATGCACCCAGAGATCCCCTCTCCTGCTGGAGAAGCAGCACTCCTGGTGAGAGGAGTCAGAGTTTGGCCTCAAATCTCATCTAAGCCCTTAGTTTTTTTTATGGGACTCGGGAATGTATCGTTTCTTGAACCTCTGTTTCCCTACTTACAAAAGCATGGTTTAAAATAGATTTGTAATGAGTATTGAAAGAGACCACATTTCAAAGCAAATGGTGGAAGATATTTAGCCAATGTTAATTTCCTTTCTCTGATCTAACTATTGATTATGAGTTTCTAACTCCCTCTATAAACCATCCTCCTCTTCAGAATTTTAATCTAGTCTTGTCTTCGGCAGCTGTCCCCAAAGAAGTTATGCTTTGTGAAGTCTCAGGACAGAATGCTAATTTTAAAATCTTTGTAGCCACTAGCAAGTCTGACTTAAGGCACACACAGAAAACAATAAATATTTGAATAGTGGCCCTCCACGAAGATAGGTGTTTGCCTTTATCTCAAATACCTGTGAATGAAACCCTGGGCAAGGGGGCAGAGGGGGAGGGGGTGAAGATGCAATGAAGTTAAGGATCTTGAGATGCGATCTTCCCCTATTATCCAGATAAGTGTTCTTATAAAGGTGAGACTTAGGGGGAAAACTTAGGGGGAAGAGGAGGAGGGGATGTGACCACAGAGGCAGAGGGTGGAGTGTTGTGGCCACAAATCAAGGGATGCTGACAGTCACCAGAAACAGAAAGAAATAGAGAATGGATTCTCCTCTAGAGTTCCCAGAGGGAGCAGAGCCCTGCTGCGTTTAGAACTTCTAGCCTGAAAAAAAAAAAAAAAAAAAGAACTTCTAGCCTTCAAAGTAGAAGAGAATAAAGTTCTGTTATTTTAAGTCACCAAATTTGTGGTGCCTTGTTACAGTAGCCAAAGGAACCTAATACAAGGCACTGTTATTATTAATAAATACAGATTTCCTTCCTCTCAGTTTTGTTGTAAACCTAAAATTGCTCTAAAAAGTAAAGCCTGAAATATATATATATGTATGTATGTGTTGACATGTGTATTTTTTATTTTAAACCATTGCCTATTTTGCTCTGATACAAAGAAGTTAGAAACGTCCCTTCTCTTGACATTTTTCTAACAGCAACCTTTATTAAAACAGTGGCAGTCAAGAGTAGAAGGAAGAGTTTCTCAGGACATTGAAGTCATTCTGCTTGTAATCACCAAAAAATGTGCCATGCATACTGTGGGAAAAGAAGAGGAATCACTTTTTAAAAAGCATTTATTTACCTTTACGTGGACTTCCCTGGTGGCTCAGACGGTAAAGCGTCCACCTGCAATGCGGGAAACCCAGGTTCAATCCCTGGGTTGGGAGGATCCCCTGGAGAAGGAAATGGCAACCCACTCCAGTATTCTTGCCTGGAGAATCCCATGGACGGAGGATCCTGGTAGGCTACAGTCCGTGGGGTCGCAAAGAGTCGGACACGACTGAGCGACTTCACTTCACTGCACTTTGCCTTTATACTTGTGCATGTCAACACTGATGGTACTGGTAGCCAAGAGCACCAATACACTTGGCATTATTTCCACTGGGAGACTTTCAGTCCCTACGCGCAACCACCCCAAATCCAGTAAACAGATAACAAAGACTCTTGGTGACTATCACTCTTCCTGAAGCACTCTCAGTGCTGATGATCTTCAACACTTTATTGACGAAAGGGAAATATTGGCTCAGTTCCTTAAAAAGTCTGTGTATCACCATTTGGCATCTCCAGGTTTGACTCACTCAGGATATTGTGTTCTTTTCATGAGTACACAATGAGCCAAGTTCCTCTCAAGGGTATAGGTGTGTGTTCAGGAAGAAAAGTATATACAAGATTTTTCGTCTTAACTCTAATCATGGAAAATTAGCTTTCTCATAAAAAAAAATTTCCCTTTTTCCTAGGGGTGTAGTACAACTGGAAGATCAGAGCACATCATGAACAAAATATCAAATTGAATGTAAAAGTGGATTAAAGGTGACTTAGAACTTTGAGGAGCAGCAGGGAAGCTATGGTTACCTGCGATATTAGTAAGACTGGAGTTTGGGTGATTATGTTTACACCTCAGTTCAAATGAAGTTAATTGGCTTTCAGATTATCACTGGGGGAGGGCAGACAGAACCAGCATCTTTCATGTGATGAGGCTGAGTTCCTTGGATTGTTTTGCAAATCCTTTAGTAAGTATGTGACCTTTTACCTAAACCAATACTCCTTTTTCGCCTGCATTTATTTCACTTGTTTGGTACATGCTATTGCTCTCTTCCACAAGAGTAAAGAAAGCATTGAATAGAATCGAATTTTGACTGCCCATTTTTACTTTGTTCAGGAAGATATTATATGGGTATTTCCTGCTTTTAAATATAAGCCTAATAGGATTTGCTAATTTTTTTGCACATGATGTATTAGAAAAAGAGAGGTGCCTCTGAGATTTGGGGACGAAGAAACTGGAAAATGAAGTTACCATTTACTAAGATGGGAAGGTGCAAAATAGGCTTGAAGAGATAGATGTCAAGGATTGGCTTCTGAACATGTTAAGTTTGAGGTGCTATTGATTACACTATGGCATAGATAGACTAGACCAGGCCAGAAATGAGAGCTGGTATCACAGGTGAGAGAGCTCCTTGATGAAGGACTTAGGGATGCTGGGCTAGGGGTAATGGGTTACTTTATTCTAGTACCTTTTAGTTTTTAACCCAAATGTACTTTATGAACATCCAAGAGAAGGATTTAGAGTTTACCAAACTTATTTAACTTTTTTATTAAAATTTATCACACATTTTAGGGAGCTTCCAGTCACACTATTATTCTGCAGAATGCCCTTTGCAGAATACTTTTGAAGACAGCAAATATTAGTTTTATTATAGAACTATCTCTGCCTTGCAGCAAGATGGCATGCAAAGCAGTAAGAGTTTGGAATGGATGTCCTTTAGTGCAAGATGGTTTCAGGATGACTCAAGTGCACTACATTTATTGTGCACTTAATTTCTATTATTATTACGTCAGTTCCACCTCAGATCATCAGGCATTAAATCCTGGAGGCTGGGGACCCCTACTATAATCAGTACCTGATTACTTTTGTGCTTCTTTGCATTCTCCCTTGTGAATTGCTAGAACCCCATTCTTACTTGGAAAGCAGATTCTTTGGGGCTTGTTTATATGAATTGATCACCTTACCTAGATCTTGATCAGCTTACCCCTTGCGTGAACTAATAAAGTTTGGTTTCTAAACGTTTAGGGCAAAGGGCTCAACTTCACAGAGTCCATGCTCTGAAATAGCTCAACTTGCCTTTATCCTTTGCTTTTCTTCAACTCTGTGGGTCCTATAGATTCAGACCACCACCTCTCATACTCCTCTTGATGAGTTCCTAGAACCTCTTGTCCTATGCCCATCACAGTTCTCTCCACTGATGATCCTATGTTTTCCTGTAACGTAAAGCACATACAGACCCATAACCGAATCTACGTCTCCTGCTTCCACCTTTCTTCTGAATCCTAAGATGGCATTTTTGCATTGGCAGGTGAGTTGTTGTTTTTTTTTTTTTTTACCACTAACACCACCTGGAAGTGCCTAGGATGGCATTTCTGACTTCTATTAGCATCTCTATGGTGGTATCCTAGAAGCATCTCCAACTCAGTGTTTCTCCAACTGAGATCAGCCTTCCCCTCATCTAAAACCTGGTAGACCACAAAAGGGAGTTTCTAGTGACACTTCTTATGATTTGAGTCTTTTCCTTTAATTTGCTTGTTTGCTTCCTGAGAGCTCACCCATTCCCAAGGCACCTGAAAAATTCAGAAGGTGAGACCAGAAGACTGTTTGACCACCACCCTCTAAAGCATTCTTCTGGGACTTCTGGTGGTCCAGTGGTTAAGACTCCACTGTTTCAATGCAGGGGGTACTGGTTCGATCCTTGGTCAGGGAACTAAGATCCCACAAGCTGTGTGGTGTAATCAGAAAAAAAAAAAAATGTATTCCTCCTCGCCAGTCCCTTGCCAGTGTCTCAACCAGATTGTACATTTTGACTCCCTCCTCAGGGTGAGCTCCTTCTTTTTAAAGGGCAACAGTCAGCAAATAAATCACTTATAAATCTTAGCGTGAAGCCAAAGAATCATCCAGTTTCACCATGGAGTCATTGTCTGTCTGAAGAGGCTCATCAAACTCACATAACCCATGACATTAGCACCCTATGGCCCAGGAAGCTCATAAAACTCCCATGGCCCATGATATCAGTGCCCTATGTCTCACCTACCCCACCGCCACCTTCACTGTGCCCCTGAGTAGGTGGGAGCTCAGAGTCCAAGTGCTCTCTTTTGCTCCAAGAGTATACAATTCTGATTATCCTAACACAGGTTATATTGTAATTATCAGAAACAAAAGGAAACCAATATTTACTGATCCAAATTTTGTAGCAGATGATTTACATTCATATTACTTAATCTTCACATCCACCCTTTGAGAAGGGGATAATTATCTGTATCCTACACCTAGGAAATAACTCAGAGAAGTGACGTGTCTATCGCAAGATCTCATGGCTAACCAGGGCCTCCCCGTCTTCCGTCCCCATCTCCTATGAGCTCCTCCTTGGCAGGAACCATCTGTAATCCATCTCAGTGTCTCCACTGCATCCGTCACACTCTAGTAGGGGCTCAGAGAATATTTTTCCAAAAGAAGGAAGGAAGGAGAAAGAGAAAGGAAAAGGAAAGGCCCTAGATTTCACCTTACACTTCGTAAGCATTTAATAAACGTTTATGAATGAATACCAAGGTTTGAGAGAAGCCCTCCAAGCTTTCCCCTGAGGCAGTCAGTCATCTGATTGGCAGGACTCAATTTATCAGCCTCCCCCAGGCAAGCTTGTGAAACAGAGCAAGAATGATGAGGCTGGAGCTAATGTAATTTCAGATGAATCCATTAGAGTCCCTGTACTGCTAGAAACTGGGACGTAGAATTAAAGAGCCCTTTATAATTTACACTCAAACACAAATGGGATGTGGAAAGTGGAACCTTTGCTTTATATTCTGATGCCTTTTCCTATGGCCCTGGAAAGAGTTATCAAATGAAGAGAGTTTCAATAAGGGTAGAACGCTGAGTTGATTTAGGAATGATCCTACCCCAGCCTGAGAGCTAGATGAGCTGACTTACTGAGCTGTCTTCCAGTCTTTCAATTTTATGACTCTATTATTTGGGTAACAGGAGGCAGGAGAGAGGAGAAAGCCAGACTGGGGGAGCGCCTGTCTGATGACAAGCTGTCAGGTCCAAGGGAGCAGAGAGAGAGGCTGAAATAGTGGAGTCTGTTTCATCGTGGCCCTGCACCTTGTCTCTGAGATGATGCAATAAACAAACTGCTGGTTATGAATGTGTCAATGTTTCCATAGCCTCTGTACGAAAGAGGGGTCAGCTGGAAAAGTATGAACTCTGTGTCCAAAGAGTTCAGCTTGTTTATCATTTACAAAAAGATGAAGAGGATAGTCCAGGGGTTTCTTCTTGGAGAAGAAATGGAGAGAGAGTGAGAGGGCATTTATCTCATCTCTAGGAAGAAATCAGGGAGAACAAAAAGTTAAAGATTGCCAGGCAATTCTCCATCTCTCCAAACCTCAGGGGTTTTAGAGCTAGAAGAGATCTTCCAGGCAGCTGATTATTCTGGGGAGGGAGGAGCTGGGGGCTACCAGGTGGAAGCTGGCATCAGTGTAAGGTCACAGGTCACACTCAGGCCACCTAGGGCCGGCCTGGTCCTGCCCTGCCCCTCAGGCAAGAAAGCCTGTCTGTTACGCAGTTCTCAGTTCGTCCTATCCTGTCTCAGTTCTACCCACATCTACCCAGATTCAGTGCCCTCCACAAAAGAAGCATAGCGATGCCTACTCTTTACAGGCTTGTTTTAACTTACCCAATGAGATAATACATGTGGAATGAAAATGTTTTGCAAACTTTAAAAATCAAATGAGATAGCAGATGTCAGATGAGAATGTTTTGCAAATGGTAACCCCTGGATGGTACTATTAATCTCAGTGGAAATATAAGCATCATTAAGTGTTGACATTAAAAAGTATCTACCCCATTATACAGCATCAGTGTAAATAATAGTGACAGATTACCAGTCTTTGTACATGACTTTTCAACTGACATCCTTTTTAACCTTCTAATAACAATTCCTCTTTTTTATAAGTTCTTTCATCTCATTAGACAAAGTAATATATGCTCACTATAGACTATTTTAAAATACCAAAAGACTTAAAGAAAAAAATGTTACCCATAGTCCCCAAACCCAAGGATAGTCACCATTAATCTTTTGATATATTTTCTTCCAGTTTTTCACCGTGCGTATTTTAGTAATCATCATATTGATTTGAATATTTCTTCCCCCCCTTTTTCATTTACCATCATAAGTTAGATATTTTTCCATGTTATTAAAAAGCATTTACATGTTTTGATGGTTGTATAATATTTTATCCTATGAATATAAAGTAGTCTATTTAATCATTCCTTATGAACTATTAGGTTTCCTTTGGAAAAATACAGAATGCCACAATTAACTATATGAATAAATCTTATGGATCTTAATCTATAGAAAATATCTTAGGATAGTTTAGTAGAAATAGGAATCTTGACAAGAGGAATCTTTAAAGTTTTAATAAATTTGTTGAATTACTTTCAAGAAAATTTTATCAATTTACCTCTGCCCATCAGGGATACAGTAATAAATTACCACAAGTTGGGTGGCTTAAAATACTAGAAATTTAGTCTTTCACAGTTCTGGGAGCCAGAGTTGGAAATCAAGGTTTAGGCAGCACCATCTTTCCTCTGGAGGTTCCAAGGAAGCACATTGCTTTGCCTCCCCTAGTTTCTGGTGGGTGCCAGCAATTCTTGGTGTTCCTTGGTTTATGGCAGCATAATTTCAATCTCAGCCTCCATCATCACATGGCCTTCCTCCCTGTGTATCTCTGTGTCTCCAAATCCCTCTTTCCTGGTAAGTACACCAGTCTTTGGATGTAGGACCACTTTAATTCAGTGCATCCTCCTCTTAACATGATTGCATCTACAAAGACCCTGATCCCGTTCACAGGTTCTTGGCTATCAGGACCTCAACGTGTCTTTTGATTTTAGGAGGATTTTTGTATTTTTTTTTTTACTGCATTGGGTCTTCCTTGCTGTCCTTGGGCAGGGGCCACTCTCTGCTCGGGCTTCTCCTCGCGGCAGCTTCTCTTGGAGCACGGGCTCTAGGGCGCCTGGGCTTCTAAGCAGTTGTAGCACATGGGCTCAGTAGTTGTAGGACACAGGTTTAGTTGCATCTGGAATCTTCCTGGACCGGGGATTGAATTTGTTTCCTCTATATTGGCAGGCAGATTCCCAATCACTAGATGCCGGACCCTGCCGGCAAACGAACTGATCGAGATCGCAATTACCAGAGTACCTAGGAAATAAGACTCAGAAAGATGGGGTTGAGAGGGATGGAGTCAGCTTGCGTCTGACTCCGACAACTTTATTGAAGAATACCACGCCTTTATATATGCTAACAGGAGTTACTAAGAATAGATCGAGGGTTTGCATACGCGCAGAGCTACAGATGTTTTAAATTCCTACACTTAAGATCAGTAAAGCATTACCCTAGCGCCCAACATGATTAAGATCAATAGAACATTAACTAGATAGAAAACAGGCTTCGAGCATTGCGAGTTTATCAGCACCAGGAAGGTTACCGGGGTGTTTTTTTCCTGAAGGAGATAAATGCCAGTCTATACTTTAACAAGAAGGGGTGGCAGGACAAAGAGAGATCCTTTGTTCTCTCTTAGGGCCGTAAGGGGCCTGTACGTTCAGGCCGGCTGCCTGCAACTAGACACCAGGGAAGCGCTTAGTATATCTTTTGAGAGGACACAATTCAATCCATAGCAAGTGTATATGAGAGTTCCCCATTTCCAATATCACTTCACATTTTAATTGTGTCATGTACAGCCTCAAGGAGCCAACTCATTGGAAAAGACCCTGATGCTGAGAAAGATTGAAGGGAGGAGAAGGGGCCAACAGAGGCTGAGATGGTTGGATGGCATCATCGACTCAGTGAACATGAGTTTGAGCAAACTCTGGGAGATGTGAAGGACAGGGAAGCCTGGCGTGCTGCAGTCCATGGGGTCACAAAGAGTTGGACATGACTTAGCAACTGAACAATACCGACAACAGCCCCAGAGCAGAAAAAGATTTCCATAAAGATCTTCACTAGTGTTGAGCATGGTAGAGTGATTACTTTTCAGGATTTTTTTAGGCTCTTCTTTTTTACATAACCCAAGCTTGATATTTATTTATGTAAATTTTGGGAGCCGCACAGATCTGCTTTGGATGTCAAGTTTAGCCGTCTTTGCTGTGGGCCCAGGCCTCCCCCGCAGAATCTCATGAAGGGAGTTTTTATCAGGAAGTCCTGAAGAGGGGGAAGCTTATGAGCTTGGGATTAGACAAATCTGGGTTCAAATTCCAGCTCTGACACTTAGCCCTGCATCACCTTGAATGTGTACCTTATCTCTCTACTTTCTCTTCTGTTAAATAAAGATAGAAGGCATGGAAGGGTCAAGCACTTAGCCCAGTACATGGTAACTACTCAGTACATGTTATCTATGGTTATTCATGTTGATGATGGTTGTTGTCATTGATACTATTATCATCACCCTGCTGTTGATCCTTCTTAGTTTTTATGTAATAGTGTTCTGGGTGTCTGTCTGGGCACTATTCCTGGAGCTCAAGCATTTTTGGTCTGACTCTGACTCTCTGCTACCCAATCGTTTATAGTCTGGATTCCTAAAATGCTCCTTGCTCGCCTAGATCCTACTCCGCTGTCCTTAATTCCCTTGTAGGTCCTTGCTTTCCACCACCAGATCATCCTGTTGTGTCAGAGGACAGGTTCTAATCCAGAAAGTTTGGTTTCCCCCTGGTGCCCCATCATATTTCAGCCCTTTAGACCTGACCTGACATCCAGAACTTGCTCTGTATATGAGTCCTCTTGCCCAGTCTCACAACAGATATGGCATGGCATCTCCCTTTAGCCAGGCTTCTCTTCCATCCGTATGGTATATTGTGACTTTTCAACATGTGGATGACCTTATCTGGACCACCACAGGTCCAACTCCTTTCTTTGAGCCCATCCAATCTCTTCTGTTCAAAGTCCTGGTTTCAAGAAGTAACCTTATTAGAATTATCCACATTCTCCACTTCAAAAGGATTCTTCATTACCCTATACAATGATCCTTAGAATAAAAACCATATGACATTTCTCCCAAATTTATTAGCTTTCTGTTCCTCAAGTATTTTATATTTAACAGAATCAATCATGGGGAATGGGATGGGAAGAAAGGGGACAGTCGATGCTAAAGTGGTCTGGGGCCACACAATAATGCACACATTTCTCCCACTTCTAATCGAGTGGCAAATTACTTATCCCACTTAATAAGGTAAGGGAATTGTAAAACCCATCTATACCTGTTTTATCTTGTCTATTTATGTTACTTTGGGGCACCTGCTTACAGTAACCACAGTCAAATCCGTTAAAGATGACTTTTATCTCAATGTCAGAGCCATCTGCTTGATCTCCCTTGGTGGATTTTCGTGGTGTCGTTAACAGTTAAGCCATGCCCTTCAAGATAGAGCAATGGGTCCTCCATGACCTGGAATTGCATAGTAAAATACCACACTTTAAATGATGTTGCATACAAGCAAGACTTAGTCCTATGAGTCAGAAATAGCCTCTTTGCCCTATGGCAATAGGAAAGAAGTTCTCCTAAATATTACAGATCATCTTCAAGCTGGCAGACACAAGTGCTTCTTTGTCTTCTCTGGTGTCTCATAGGAATCAAATCTCTTAATTCAAGAAAACAGAGAGGGATTTCCCTGGCAGTCAGTAGTTAAGATTTCATGCTTCAAATGCAAGTGGCTCAGGTTCAATCCCTGGTCAGGAACTAAGATCCTGCATGCTGTGCAGTGCGGTCAAAAAAAAAAAGACAGTGTCAGTAAATGGTAAAAATGTCCACACTTTGGTTCTGATCAAGGCAAATCTCTAGAGGCAAGAGAAAATATCTACACAGGGTCTGATCCAGTTTCTCTAGTTGTACTGCTCATTTCCGTGATTTGCAACTCATAGCTGTCTATGTTATATTACGTGCCTACAAATCAACCCACTGCAGTTTTCTTGCCTGGAAATTCCATGGACAGAGGAGCCTGGTGGGCTACAGTCCATGGGGTCTCAAGAATCAGACACGACTTAGTCACAAAGCAGTAACATGTATTGGCCTACATACATGTGTATGTATGTATACTGGCATACATGTGTATGTATGTATATTGGCCTACATGTGTGTATGCATGTTGACATACATGTGTATGTATACTGGCACACATGTGTGTGTATTGGCCTACATGTGTGTGTGTATGTTGACATACGTGTGTGTATGTTGGCCTACATGTGTATGTATGTATATTGGCCTACATGTGTGTATGTGTGTTGACATACATGTGTGTATATTGGCATACGTGTGTATGCATGTTGGCATACGTGTGTATGTATGTATATTGGCCTATATGTGTATGTATGTATACTGGCCTACATGTGTATGTATGTATACTGGCATACATGTATATGTATGTATATTGGCCTACATGTGTATGTATGTATATTGGCCTACATGTGTGTATGTATATTGGCCTACATGTGTATGTATGTATATTGGCATACATGTGTGTATGCATGTTGGCCTACATGTGTATGTATGTATATTGGCCTACATGTGTATGTATGTATACTGACCTACATGTGTATGTATGGATACTGGCATACGTGTGTGTATATTGGCATACACGTGTGTGTGTGTGTATACTGGCATACATGTGTATGTGTGTATATTGGCCTACATGTGTATGTATGTATATTGGCATACATGTGTATGTATGTATACTGGCATACATGTGTGTGTGTTGGCATACATGTGTGTATGTGTGTTGGCATACATGTGTATGCCTACTGAAAACCTCTAGTGTGACACCCCCCTGCTCAGATTCATAAACTGCCAATGGTGCTGTTCAAGGATTTGACCTTACGTTTTATCAGGTAGAGTGGTGACACAACTCTAGGAACGAGAGAACCTTTGCTCTGGGCCCTTGGAGTCACTCAGCCTTTTTAATTATGAGAGAGCCTTGGGAACTTCTTGGGGGTAGCAACCACTATCTAAGGGGCTGCATCCAACATGGTGCTGAGTTCAAGCTCAGGTTAAGAAAGCGACTCCAGGGTGGAATTCTAGAAAACTGGGAGCTTGACTCTCATCATGATTGTTGCTTAATTCTTAAAGAATAGCACCTCATGGGAAATCAGATGCCATGGAGTCTCACATGACTGAAAAAACCATAGGCAGATAAAGGAATGTAAGGTGGTAGAGAGTGAAGTTAGAATCTCCTTAGATATGACTGAGGTTAAGTTAGGATTTGATCATTTAAAGAATATTTACTTTTATTGCCCTAAAGAAAATGGATTTGTGCCGAAGTACAAGCAGTGAAGAGAAGTCTTATTCACAGCACCTACCATGCTGCTTGACTTAAATGAATTAATTGCTCCAATCAGGGAAGAACCGGAGAGATGGGTGATAAAGTGAAAGATACTGAGCTCTTTACTCTCTTCAAAGAATGAGGACCTTGGAGCTGAGCTCCATGGCAAAGTCCAACTATGATTCCATTTTAAAGAAGGCCTGAGGCTAGGAATTAGGTCTCTGATTCAGGGTTGCAGCCCTTATAACAAAGGAAATTTTGTTCCCTCCCTGACGTGCTGATGGCCTCATAAGTCAGCCACCCTTCATGCCACTCTCTTGGGGCTGTCTGGACCAGACCCCAGGGATCTCACTGGCCTCTTGGCTCCATCAAATGCTGGAATGCTGCACTTCTCAACACCAGGGGACAACTTACTGTCATTTTTTAGAAAGTGGAATAAACTATTTTTTCATGCTCCTGGGTCTCTCAGCAAGGGTGACAAAATGAAACATGAGTTTTACTCTGCTTCTAAAGAAGTAAGAGTTTATTGGCCTACAATTCATAACTAAATTTTTTTGGCCTCATATTCACCCTCCTGGGAATCAAGGCCTATTTTTTCTCCCCTTTCCTTGAAACCCATATCCTTCATTCTTGAGGAGGTTCTTTATATTAGAGAGCTATTGTCAGGGTTTATCTTTATCTTCATATTGTTCAATAGGTATTGGGCATTGACTTATCTACCCTGTGTGTGAGACTTTGAAAACTGTGCAGCCTGTCCTAACATTTAGCCCCGACTCATTCATTTGGTCTTTTAGCCAACATTTCTTCAGCTCCCCCTCATGGTTCTATGGATTACAGACTCAGTGCTACAGATATACAACTGACACCCTCAAAAAGCTCAGATTTGTACACAGAGAGTGAGGATAGGAAAGTTTAAAATAAATCAGACACATTAACTACCAGATATGCAATATAATTTCAGGAGTCTCAAAAAAATATGAGAGCCTTAATTAAAGCCCCCAAATTCCTATATGTTCTCAAAAATACTTAATATTATGAAAACAAAGAAAATTCCCTATAGGCATTCAGAAGGAAAAAAAGAAAAGATTGCCCAAAGAGAAACAACAATCAGACTCCATAGTAACAGAAGATAATGGTACCTCATTCATAGAGGTTTTGTTTTGTTTTGTTTTGTTTTCGGTCATGCTCAATATAATGTTTTGTTTAGAATATTCAAAATAAAATTTGTGAAAGGAACAGCCTATAACCCAAGAATTCTATACAGAGTCAAAAAAAAAAGATTACCAGATTTAACAGGTAAAAGCACAGGGCACTCAAATAAGATTTGAATTTCAGATAAACAATATGTTTTTAGTATAAGCATTTTGGGACACATTCATACTAAAATATATTTATTGTTTACCTGAAATTCAAATTTAATTGGGTGTCCTGTATTTTATCTGTCAACCCCAATATAAAAAATCCTTTATACTTCAGATGTTTCAGACATTAATGAGCTAGAAGATTTAGTACACTCTATTTTTCTAAAACAATTACTTGAGATATTCACAGAATTTTAAAATTTGAATAAGAAAGTCATGATTTAAGGGGTCTACTGCTACTGCTAAGTCACTTGAGTCGTGTCCGACTCTGTGCGACCCCATCCCTGGGATTCTCCAGGCAAGAACACTGGAGTGGGTTGCCATTTCCTTCACCAAGAGTCTGACTCTGACTTCACCATGTCTGACTCTTTGCGACCCCATGGACTGCAGCCTACCAGGCTCCTCCGTCCATGGGATTTTCCAGGCAAGAGTACTGGAGTGGGGTGCCATTGCCTTCTCCAAAGGGGGCTAAGGACTATACATAAAATAGGTAACTGATGAGAACATACTGGATAGCACAGGGAACTTTACTTAACGCACTGTGATGGTATGAATGGGAAGGCAGTCCAAAGGAGAGGGGATATATGTATATATTTGGCCAGTTCATTTTGCTGTACAGTAGAAACAACATTGTAAAGCAACTATTTTTCTATAAAAATTAATTTAAAAAATAATAAGGGGACTAAGGACTAGCAGTGAACACCAGTTGTTAAAAATTTAAAAATTGGGTATAAATATGGTTGAAATTCTAGGAGAAGCTACATACTGTTAAAAAGTAATGATTTAAAACTAATACAGTACTAGTCATTTGAAGTCTATAATCTTAGCGTTACCAAGAACGTGGGTTGAGTCAATGGCCAGGAACAAATTCTAAGCATATTTAAGAGCACAGTTCACAGAGGGTAGCAAGGTTAGAAAGACGAATGGCAACGTGCCTCTTGATTTTACAGAGTGCCGCTGTTTGCATGATGTCATTCAAACATGATCTCATTTGGGTCTCACACGACCCTGGGAGGGTTGGCAGAATTAATAAGGTCAGCCTGCACGTGTTTCTCATCTGTACCACTGGGAAAAGCAAGGCTGGGGGAGCTTTAACAGATCATCCCATACTTAGCCACTAGCGAGTGACAGGATCTTATCTTCAATTTCAGAGGGTGACTCCAGAGCAAAATGAGGTGTTCAACTGGGTTTGTCCAACTCTCAAATCCAGTTTATAAGCCAATCCCACTCTATAAATATTTATTGATGTTTTTCTGTCAATTCAGCAGTTTATTGAGCTTTTGTGTGCTCAATCATGTTCTTTGAGGTATGTAGGAATGGTCTGAAACATGATCTTTGTTTTCTAGATTTAAAACCTAATTAGAGAGGAAACCAACATGCATGGGACAGACTTCAGGAGAGGACTAAGTTTCCAAATCAGAATATTATGAAATAGTACTAACAGAATGCTTTTAATTTTTAAAGTCTGTTATGCTTAGGGGGAAAAGTCTGGAATGTTGTAATACTGGGAAGCTTTATTTTCTTCTCTGTAATTTTCTGTATTTACTGTAGACATCAAGAAAAGGCATCTCATTTTGTTGAGTTCAAATTAGATATTTTACAGAAGAACAGAACTTGGAAATCTAATCTCCAAAAAGTTGTAGTTCTAGACCTACATCATCTGATACTGACTGTTGAATACCTGAAATTCGCTTAGTCCAAGTTTCCATATGGCGTGGATATAAATTACACTTCATATTTTGAAGACAGTACAACCAACCAAAAATGATGTCTCAATAATTTTTATATTGATTACATGTTGAGATGATAGTATTGAATATTTTGGATATATTGAGTTAAGCAAAATACAATATTGGGTCAAATAAAATTAATTTCACTTGTTTCTTTTACTTTTTAAAATACAGTTGCTTTAAACATTTTAAAACAAGTGGCTTACATTTGCTGCTCAGAATGTGTTTCCATTAGGCAGACAGTACTGCTCTAGACAGATAGAACACCTACATACAGGCTACATGGCAATCAGATTTTCTAGGTAATGTCATCAGGGCACCTACACAGCCCAGGGAATTTCTAACAGGATACGTTACCCAAAAAAAGTGTGAATTAATTTTATTTAAAATTAGGGAGAAATCTCAGTAAAAAGAATCAGTGCCTCCTGAGGGTCAGGCATCACTGAGTTAGGGTACTTTGGGTTTGTGTTTTGCTTTTAAGTCTTGCTCTACACAGAATATTCTTTCCCAGTAAGTTTTGAATTTTTAAAACTACAAAGCAGAATCCAATTTCTACAGTTTGTGAAACAGATTCGGCCTACAATTCACAGGGAATTCAGAGCCAGGTGACAGATGGGTATTCAGGAGAAGTTCGTAGAGTAAGGGGTACACACATGAAGTCTGGAAGGTGGGTGAGTTTTACACAAGCAGATGGGAGAACAAGGCTCTCAGATCACCCTGCTAGTGTCCCAGCAAGGGGACACGCCCGGAGCACTAACGCCTGGGTCTGAGGGCAGAAACGGGCTGCTCGCACAGGCCTCGATTTCCTCACCTGGAAAGCAAGCATAATAATGCCCACCTCAGGGCGGTTCTTCAGGATGAAATGTGAGACTCCCTATAAGGCCCTCAGCACACAAAGCACTCAGCTGAGTGGTCACTATCACCACTATGATTATGACTAACAGCAACTATTGCGGCGCTGTTGGAGGGAGGACCAGACTATAGTCTGGTCTTTCAAATCTTTCAAAAAGATTTGAAACCCATGTAGAGGAGTTACGGAAAAGTAAGTGTGCAGGGTGGACTAGAGAGGCAAGAACTGGACTCCCAAGGGGTCGGTTGTGAGGCTGATGTGATGCAGGTGAGACATGGGGTCTTTCATTTCCTGGAGCTGATGTAACAAGTTACCATAAACTGTGTGGCTAAGAAGGTCAGTAAGGCACTGCCTCATAGTTCTGGAGGCTGAAATCAAGGTGTCAGCAGGGCCAGACTCCCTCCAGAGGCTTTAGGGGAGGATGGTTCCTGGCCTCTTTCAGCCGCTGGTACCTCCAGCATCCTTTAGCTTGTGGCTACATCATTTCAAACGTCAAGACCAACACCTTCAACTCTCCCTCTGTTGTCTTCACATTATCTCCTCTTCTCTGTGCACGCGTGCATGCTAAGTCACTTCAGTCATGTCCAACTCTTTGCGAGTCCATGGACTCTAGCCTGCCAGGCTCCTCTGTTCATGGGATGCTCCAGGCAAGAATACTGGAGTGGGTTGCCATGCCCTTCTCCAGGGGTGCTTCCCAACCCAAGGATCAAGCCCTCATCTCTTACGTCTCCTGCATTGTCAGGCGGGTTCTTTACCACCAGCGCCACCTGGGAAGCCTGTCTATTCTGTGTCGTCTCTCAGATCTCCCTCTGCCCCCCTTTCACAGGGATGCATCTCATTGCATTGAGTGCTCACCTAGATAATCCAACACCATCTCCTCATCTCAAGGGCCTTGCCTGGATCACATCCTTTGCCACTTAAGGTAGTATTTACAGGTCTGTCTTTTAAAGTCAGCTACCTATCACGGAAGGGAGTATTCAACTATAGCTATTTGGCAAGGATGATAATGCCCACCTCAGTGTGGTTATTGTAGGATGAAATGTAATACTCTCTATAAAGTGCTCAGCACGACAAATTACTCAGTTGAGTGCTCATTATCACCACCATGATTGTTACTAACAGAAACTAAAGTTGTGCTGGGTGGAGAGAGGACTAGACTATAGAAAGTTTTGACACCCGTGCAAAGGAGTTAAGGAAAATTAAGTGTGAGGGTGGACTAGAGAGGCAGGAACTGGACTCCAAGAAGTCAGTTTGTGAGGCTGATGTGGCTTTACTGGTACGGATTTGGCTTTAGTGGTGCAACCTAGCAGAATGTAAGCCCTGAGTGTGGGACAGAAAAGGAGAGAGGGAGACTATGAGAAACTTTTTACAGGCAAAATGGATGGGCCTGTTTATGAAAGTTGAAGTTCAGTGGACACCGTGTAAAGAGAGACATCACCAACAGTAGGAAAGACACGCGGGCTTACTTTCCAGGTGATCCAAGGTTGAAGCTCTTTTCCAGTGTGTTCTGCATCCCAGGCCCTGATGCCACTGGACTAGCATGGGTCCCTGCCTGGGAGACGTTAATGAATTCCCTTGTCAGGCTTTAGACCCGGTGAGGGTCCTGGAGGGAGGCAGCCACCAGCTGCAGTGTGTCAGAACAGACTGTTTACCAAACTCCTGCAAACATCACTGAACCCAGGGGACTGCTGCAAATTGGGAGAAAACAGGTTCTTTCAAGACAGTTACTGCCCTCACCAGAAACTACTAATAGAGTGTTGCCCTTCAGTACCTCCGCGAGCCCAATCAGGAGGTTGATGGATCCTGATTATCATGTGAGGCCTATTCAGCTGTAAACATGTAAAATGAATGCACTCTAGGGAATCTGAACCTGCAAGAATGGTTGTTGTACCCCATTACCCTGGTTTAACAAGAAATGAAGGCAGTATGGATCTGTGTTTCTCCTGTCGGGCAGGAAGACTGGAAAGGAGATTATTTCTTGATGACCTTTTCCCAATATTTACTAGACATCAGTATAGGGTTCTGTACTGATCTAGCAAATCAACTTCTGGTATTTTCAATGAGAAAATGATCCGAATGCTCATTAAAAGTACACAATTTGACCAGAAAAGCCAGAAAACTGAAACTAAGGTCAGCAGAGGAATTTAGACTCCCATTCTTTGCATAGATGAGTAAACATGATGAGGACTCTATGCTTAACCAGAAACTTCTCTGGTGAGCATCATGGAAAAAGAACAGCGTAAGTGCAGGTTATACTTATTGCAAAAGTGGAGCTTGTCTGCTATAAACATGAGGTTAGTAATAACAGGTTGTGGTAAGGCCGTGCCTCATTCCCCTCACCCCTGCCCCCATATGATCAATGTGAAGTTACTTATTTTTGCTGTTATGCCACCGTAGAAGAGAACTCAAAATTCAGTGGACTCACCACCAAAGAGCTACCAAGTTCTGTACTGCACCCACTGAAATGTCATACAGCTTCAGAAAAACAACTCCTTTCCTTCCAGGAGTTAACAATTTAACAATCCTCAATTTCTCATTGCCTTGGCAAAACTTATTTCCATTTCATTACATTCATTTGTTACAGATGCTTACATTTGATTTCTCCAGAGACTAGGAATGAAAGACTTCAGAAAACGCTTCGACCTATATTTTCTGAATCCCTATCTTTAGCAAATCCCAGACTTCCCCCTTTATGGCCAAACACTTCATTAGTTTTGCTTTTCTCTTCTTAAGAAATGTGTAATAAATCCCAGGAATCAGGACTAATATTTAGCCAAGCATTTTCATGAAATGCCCCCAGATTAGTCTACTTGCCTAGGCAAACAGCAACTCTACCTGCCTGCTTTTAGACATCCAGGAACTGGCCTTCACTGGAAGCATATCCACCATCTACTCCCAATAAAGCTCGTCCTGACTAATAGAAACCCGGCAATGGACAGAAGTTGTTGTTCAGTTGGTCTGTCATGTCCAACTCTTTGTGACCCCATGGACTGCAGCACACCAAATTTCCCTGTCCTTCACCATCTCCTGGAGCTTGCTCAAACTCATGTCCATTGAGTCAGTGATGCCATCCAACCATCTCATCCTCTCTTGTCCCCTTCGCCTCCTGCCTTTAATGCTTCCCAGCATCAGGGTTTTTCTAGTGAGTCTGCTCTTCACATCAAGTGGCCAAAGAATTGGAGCTTCAGCTCCAGCATCAGTCCTTCCAATGAATATTCAGGACTGATTTCCTTTAGGATGAACTGGTTTGATCTCTTTGCAGTCCAAGGGACTCTCAAGAGTCTTCTCCAACACCACAATTCATAATTCTTTGGCACTCAGCCTTCTTTATGGTCCAGTTCTCACATCCATACATGACTACTGGAAAAACCATAGCTTTGACTAGACAGACCTTTGTCTGCAAAGTACCGTCTGCTTTTTAATAATTCTAACCTAGATAAAACACGCTATCTAGGTTTGTCATAGCTTTTCTTCCAAGAAGCAAGCATCTTTTAATTTCATGACTGCAGTTATCATCCATAGTGATTTTGGAGAAAATTAATTCTGTCACTGTTTCCATTGCTTCCCCATCTAGTTGCCATGAAGTGATGGGACCACATACCATGATCTTCGTTTTTTGAATGTTGAGTTTTAAGCCAGCTTCTTCAGTCTCCTCTTTGACCCTCATCAAGAGACTCTTTAGTTCCTCTTCACTTTCTGCCATAGGGTGGAGTCATCTGCATATCTGAGGTTATTGATATTTCTCCCTGCAATCTTGATTCCAGCTTGTCCTTCATCTAGTCCAGCATTTCACATGATGTACTCTGAATATAAGTTTAATAAGCAGGATGACAACATACAGCCTTGATATTTCTTTCCCAGTTTGGAACCAGTCTGTTGTTCCATGTCTGATTCTAACTATGCATTAGGTACAATCACTTTTCCTAGGTTGCAAGTAAGAATTATGAGGCACGGAGGGATTAAGTAATTTGCCAAAGTCATACAGTTAGCAGAGTCACCCAGTCTGTTTTGAGAGCCTGGAAGCAACCATGATGACAGCAAATTTTATCTCTCCCTACCTCCATATCCCAAAAGACAATACAGTACTCTGGACATAGTAGGCATTTCATAAATTACTTGTTAAAGGATTACATTTAGAGATTTATTTTTGTTCTTTTCTTTGAAGCTAAACTGTTCTTAAGAGTTTAAAATGCTAAAACTTGTCTATCACTTCTGAGCTGAATTATAGGGAAAGTAAATAGACAGTCCAGTCCGGCTGGACAGGGCATCTTACAGGCCTGGGTGAGCACCCAGAGAGCCCTTGAATTTGGAGACTAAGCAATCTTATCATTTTCCTAATTGTGTGAGCCAACGCCTGGCAATCCTTATATACCTTTTCAGTCATATACACATGTAAATATTTGCCATGGTTAAACCCTGAGTGGCGCATTTACTAAGGGCCCTCTCCCCAGCTTACTCCGCAGCAGTGGTACAGAGTAGGAACTTGAGGAGGTGCTGAGGCTCCAAACACCTCGCAGGGCCAACCTCCTGCAGCTTTGGGTCAGGGCCGGACATCTACAACGTGAAGGAAGGTGAAACTGCATCGTGCGGGCAGCTGTGCATTGTCAATCCACCTGGCAGAGGGGGACGATGGCTGACGAGGTTTGGTTTTTTAAAACTATATCCAGCTTTGTGGCCCCCGCCTCCCTACCTGGAAACCATCCAGAAGCAGTTGCTATTGGGACACCTTCTGTCACTACTACCTGCCCGGTGTATGGAACAGGAATCCCGAAGCTCTCAGAAATGGGACGAGGTCTGGCCCTTACTCCGGAGTGGTTGCTACCCCTTCTCTTCACCTGATTTCCTAGTGTCAGCATTGAACTTGTCTTCTGTGGAGCATGACTGTCACAGGGAAGCCTCTCTACATTCTGGTTTGCCTCAGCCTATGTGAAGAGGCTCCAAAGTCAGGAAATCCAGGTGAGTTCCAAGGAGCCGTGTACGGCATCACCGGAGGTCCTGACACCTTGAGGAGTGCAGGGGGCTGGTACTGTCTCCTCCACTCACCTCCATCCTCTAAGTCTCAGAGAACCCAGTTCTCCCGGTCCAACTGCTTCTCTACTCTTTACCTCCTGCACATTTCAAACTAACAGGCTATTTACTTCCCCCTGGGTTTAGAAAAACTATTGAAACTAACAGTTTATCTATTCCCCTCTGGGTTTAGAGAAACCCTCAAGGGCATGTTACCTTATACTTCTCTCATGATAGGTCTGTAAATATTTCTTTTTAATTTTTTATCTGTGGGATTAAGAATCAGGATAACTTTGGGAAGAAAGATAGAGGGAGAAATTGAAGGAGTCCCAAGGTGGAGTTTTGGAGTGCAGACGATGTTATTTCTTGATCCAGGTGATAATTATACAAATGAGTTCATTGTTATGATCATTTATTGAGCTGTACTTTTCTGATTTGTGTGCTTCTCTCTCTGTGTTATACTTCAGCCTTTAAACATTTAAGACAGTCCAAATACTATCAAAGTGGTGAACAGTGGAAAAAAAATCCCGTTTCCCACACTTACCTCCTGCCCCCCACTTTCCCTCCTCAGGTGAACAACGCTATTTAGGAAAGGGCTCTGGTAGTCGTTAGTGCTGTTCTACATCTCCTCCTTCAGGGCACCTGGGCCTGTTGCCCTCCTGGCATTTCCTGGCCCCCCTGTGGTTGGACAGGATTGTGTGACTCGGTCTGACCGGTGAGTTGTAAGCGGAAGTGCAGTGTGTCACTTCCGGACCAGGGCATTCAGTCTCCAGTAGAGGGTCCTCTGGACATCTTTCCTCCTATCCCAGTGACATGCTGTTTTTTGATTAGTGTTCTCCTTCAGCTTTGTTCTCAGATGGATTATGACAAAAAGCCGATTCACAATGGACGCAGGCAAGAGGCATGAGCAAGTAATGTGTGTGATGTTGAAGCCATTGAGATTGGAGGATAGTTTGGCACTGTGCTGATTCATAGTGAGACCTCCTCTGTGTGTGCACGTGTGTGTGTGTGCACACGCACATGTGCGCCCTACATGTGTGTATCTCTGAAGGGGATGCCAAGAAAAAAGAGCTGAAATAAAAATATGTGGGGAAGTATGACTATAGTTAATGTATCTGTTAAGATATTTTCAGCTCTAGGTACAGAGATCCAAAGTGAAAGTTGCCTGCTCAATAAGACTATTGCTGATAAAATAGAGGTGCAGTGATTCCAGGATTGATTTGAGCTCAGCTGCTCAACTGTGTCATCAAAATTTTCTTTTGATGATCCTTTCCCCTCTGCTTCCCTCAGTGTTTTAGCCGCCTCCTCTACTGGTGCAAGATGGATGTGACTACAGCAGATTCTGGTCTCACTTTTTCTCAATCTCTCATAATCTCTCTCTCTCTCACACTCACAAATACACACAAATATCCAGATGCAAATAAGAGATGATGGAACAAAATGTTCAGATTGAAAAAGGAAATAAGCCTTCAGCATATTATGATTATTTTAGTACTTCTCTGATGGTAATTTCAAAGCTCTTTTAGTAGCTTGATATATTTATTATTGGGCTTCCCCAGTGACTCAGATGGTAAAGAATCTGCCTGCAATGCAGGAGACCTATGTTTGATCGCTGGGTCGGAAAGATCCATGGCTAGAGCTTTTAACACAACACAAAGTGTTCTTTTGTTAGTAGACCACAAAATCAGGTAGGACCTGTGACAGCCAAGAATAAAGAAAGTAATAGAACAACATCTGATGTTTCCTGGTACCTTGATTTTGCCTGATGCTGAGCTTTGTAGTCTTGAGCAAGTTTAACTTCTCTCAAGCTCACTTTCCTTCTCCTCCCTGTAAAGGGGTTAACAACTGTACCTTTACCACAGATCTGTCGTGACTCTTGCATGAATTAATACATATGAAGTGCTTAAATACTTTCTGACACATACTGAATGCCATGGAACCAGTAGCTGTTGTCACCGTCGTAGGGTTTGGGGAGCATTAAATGAGTGCATGGGTATAAAGGCTCTACAATAACACCTGACACGTAGTAAGCACTCAATATGTCTTTGCTACCCATGCTACTGCTGCTATTATAGCTTCAAGTAAGAAGATTGAAGAAGTTCACTTTAGTTCAGTCGCTCAATCGTGTCCGACTCCCTGCGACCCCATGGACTGCACCACACCAGGCCTCCCTGTCCATCACCAACTCCCAGAGTCTACTCAAACTCATGTCCACTGAGTTGGTGATGCCATCCAACCATCTCATCCTCTGTCGTCCCCTTCTCCTCCTGCCTTCAATCTTGCCCATCATCTGGGTCTTTTCAAATGAATCAGTTCTTCACATCAGGTGGCCAAAGAATTGGAGCTTAAGCATCAGTCCTTCCAATGAACTTTCAGGACTGATTTCCTTTAGGATGGAGTGGTTGGTCTCCTTAATTTGGACTGGTATCCTTAACTTGAAGAAGTTAAGGAGAGTAAAACATGCAGTAATCCTTTTAAAATTAATTTATCAGTTTGAAATACCTTAATCATTTTCTTAATTACCATGACCAATAATAAAGTTTCAGTGACTAGCTACAGAGTAACTGATCAATAAGAAAAGAAATCATCATCCCAAATATTCACTAACAAGTTTCTAAGAGACCTGAATTGCGCAAACTGTCTCTTTAAAAATGTCCTATAAAAGAAAACTACAACTGCCCAGGAAATATTTAATTGATGCTTATTGCCATTAGCACATTTCCTACTGATTAGATATATAAAACTGGATTTTTTCAGAGCTTCAACTTCATTAGGGTACTTTATATAATTTTATTTTTTTAAGAAAATAGATCTTGGAACAGTACCATGTAGGTTGAACATCTAGTTTGTAGCCTTGGGGTTACACAAGCATCGTTTAGTGTGAATCCCCAGTACTTGTTGTTAATGGGTTAAGGAGGCTCTGTGTCCCACAGGAAGCTGAAAGAAACAAGGACACGAGCATTTATTAAGTGCTGCTATAAGCATTTGTGTCATAGTTATTTATACATTATTTTATCCAACACTGCTTTGTTATGTTGTCATCTCCATCTTTGCAGTTGAGGGAACTGAGACATAGAAGTTTTATGACTTAAAATATGTGGGTGCCAGCAGCTGGACAATGAAGACCAGAGAGCAGACGAGGGCATCCAGGGGACCACGGGACTGGTGTTGTACACAGCTGCCTCTCAGGGGCTCACAACTCTCTGCTGCGCTTGAAAGCCTTGACATTTAGAAAATAGGTTTTCCATAAATCCACCCTTTATAAGGCAGTGTCTAAAAATGCACCTACAGGAACAAATGGCATTTCCCGTTTGCGGAGTGGGTATATAATAAATGATAACTGGCACTGCTTACAGGAGTGAAATTAATAACGGCCTTGGATCTGATTAGGAAAATAAAATCAGAGCTTCTGTGTCCTGTGGCTGTAGCCTGAGCAGCCCAGCCTGGGAGCCCCACACTGACTTAGGCCAGCTTGAGAAAAGATGGTCTGCCCTTCTGTCACCAAAAAAAGCATTCATTAACCAAGTAAAGTAACTTCACATAGTACATTGTCATCTAGTGGATAAATGAGTACAGTAAACCAGCAAAAGCATTTCCTGAGTGTGTCAGCCATTGCACTAGGCACCCATGTTTCTAAGGCTAAGATTTCTTGTCTCAAGGAGCAGACATGAACTGTGGCTATTTGTTGTCCTTCCTTGTCCAACTCCTGGTACCTACACTTCTTAAGTTACATAATTTCTATGTCTCAGTTCCCTCACCTGGAAAAATGGAGATGACCACACCGCAAAGCAGGGTTACATAAAATAATGTATAAATAACCATGACACAAGCACATACAGTAACACTTAATGTTACAGACACAGGTAACAACTATGAAATGGCCTCTTACAGTGGGGAAGGCGGTGACTTTTTTTCTTGTTGTTTTAGCTTTTTATTTTGAAATAATTTGAGACAAAGAAACATCTTGCAAAAATGGTAGAGATAGCCTTGACCTTGCTTGCTCTTGACCCTGCTTCCTTTAATGTTAACAAATTTCAAAGCTATCATATACTATCAAAACCAGGAAGCTGACATGGGTGCAATATTCTTTTGGCGACGGGCTATTTTTTTTCTTTTGGCTGTCCTACATGCCATGTGGGATCTTAGTTCCCTGATTCACAACCCCCAACCCCTCTACCCCCCCACCCCCCCAAATCCCCCCCAGACCCCTACCTCCCCATCCCCCCACCTCCCTGCGTTAAACTATTTCAAAAGGTATTAATGCAGCTGTTACATACCCACCTCAACCAGTCCTCATATGGAGGAAGGGATAGGAAAGGGTGAGATGTGGGTGAATGCGTGGGGTCCAGGGGTTAAGCATGGGGACCTGGGAGTACAGGGGGAGAAGCAGATGCCCTCAGTATCAAAATCGAGGTAAAGAGACCTCCGGTACCACCCCTACATGCCCCCTATCCCCACCTCCACCTCCCACGTTGGCCTTAAAGTGAATAAAATTGTGGGCCCATTTCTATCCCAATAAAACTGGAAATATGCCTAGCCAGGCCAGTGCCAATTTTCTGTTACTGCCTCTGGGGCCAAGCTGTCTTCCAAGCGGACTACTCGAGATCTATTTCCAGTGAGCTTGCCGTGGTGTCTAGTTCCTATATAAAATTTCTGGAATCCAAAGCAGTAATTTAGGAAACACCATAAAAAGCATCCCGAGGCTTTAACCAATGAAAGTCCTGTAATGTGACAGGTCTGCTGTACATGGGAAATGTGGGCTGCTGCCATTCTTAAAGTGGCTCCCCACCAGTGTCCAGCGTCTCTATGCTCTGGCCAAGAAGGGTCTCTTCCCCCCTCCCTCTGCTGGGCCCCTGCCCAGCCCCCCACCACGCTCCATCCACCCTGGATGAGAGGCACATGGCAAATGCAGACATTCACTAGGGGGCCCTTGAAGGCCCTTTATTTATCATGTAGAAGTCCTCTAGCACCTGAGGGCTGCCCATCACTGGGCAACCATCTCCCTTCAGGCTATTTTTCAGTTCCAATTAAAAATCTCCTCACTGTGCTGAAGGTTTTCATTTCTCTATGTAAATTCTGTTTTTGCTCCCGCTTCTCTCCGAAGCCCTACCTTTTAAATGATTTGCTCCCACCACGTATGAACATGTGTTGACTTCTAACCCTCAGAATAGTCCTTGAAAATTATTTCTGTCACTTAGAGGATCCCAGAGGCATTGTGGATAGTAGAATCAACCCAGGATCTTGAGAAAGAAAACCTGGTTCACGTCCTCGCTTTTCCCTCCACTGCCTTCATGCCCGTGGACGACTCACTCAAGCTCTTCAGAATTCTCGTCAAAGTGGATACAGTTCCTCCTGTTTAGCTCATAGCTTGGTTATATGGGAAAAAATGGAAGGAAGTGAGTTTATAAGCTATAAACCTGCTATGATAATAATTGCAAGCCTTTCTCAGTGTTTATTATATGGTAGGCAGCGAGTTTTTGGTGCTAATCCCATTGAATTCTCACAGTAACTTCACAGGATAAATATTAATGCCATTTTACAGATGGCTATACTGAGGCACAACACTTAAATATTTTCCCGGGCATCATACTGGTAGTAAATGGTGGCCTTGGAGTTTGAAACCAGGCCATCTGGCAACAAAGCCTACCCCTTTACCACAGGGCTGAGTTACTTCCCAGTACAATTACTATATTAACATCATGATTAGAAAGTGAGGCTAAAGATGCTTCTAGCCTCACTGGGGTAAAAGGCAGTGCTATCACCATGGGCTCTCCTGCAACGCTTTCCTTTCGAACCCTTCACTGCAGAGCCCTTTGTGAAGTTCACTTGGAGGAATCAAAACTACTGGCTGCTTCAAAGGTCTTTTCTGTGCCTCCCTGAGATGTTTCAAGGGATATATCTGGCTAACAGTATATCCCGAATTGCATGCTAGTGAGGCATGCCATAACAGAGTTCTGCTTTTCTAGAACAAATAAGAAGGCAGAAATAAATTGACAGCTGTGAAACTTCAGACATTCTGCTGGTAACTAGGTGTAGCATGGGATTCCTTGGATGTCAATCGAGTACAGACACGTTTTTAAGGAAAACTATTCTCCTGGATCATGAAGACCAGCTCCACAGACCCCTAGTTTGAGACATGCTGACGTGTGGGAAATGGCAACCCACTCCAGTATTCTTGCCTGGAGAACCCCATGGACAGAGCAGCCTGTTGGGCTACAGTCCACGGGGTCACAAGGAGTCAGACACAACTGAGCAACTAAAGCACCACCACTAGAAAGAACACCGCCAGACCTGCACTTGGGAGACCCAGGTCCTCCTGCCATCACCTCTAATATCCAGGTCGTTGTTGTTAACTCAACGGTAAGACGAGATCAGCCAGATCTGCACTCACAGAGGCCACAAAGGCCAAATGGCTGGACAGGCGACCAGATGGGTGAGTGCCCAGAGTGGGTGAGGGGTCACAGTGAACAGCAGCTTGTCTTCCACGCACTGTGGCCGTGAAGGACTGCGAGCGCCCTCTCCCCAGCTCCTGAGTTTTGAAGAGGAGCCTGATGTTCATGGTGGTGGTTTAGTCGCTGAGTGGTGTCTGACTCTTGTGACCCCACAGACTGTAGCTCGCCAGGTTTCTCTGTCTGTGGGATTCTCCAGGCAAGAATACTAGAGTGGGTTACCATTTCCTTCTCCAGGGGATCTTCCCAGCCCAGGGATCAAACCCGGTTCTCCTGGATTGCATGTGGATTCTTCACCAACTGAGCTACCAAGGAAACCATGCCTTTATGCAAAAATCTATTGACACTAAGTGTTGAAAATGAATACAACAATGCTTAAAACCAGAATAACCAGACAAAAAAACAGCTCTGGGGGCCAGAGCCATGGCTAGAAAACCACCAGATTGAGACCCTGGTCAAGGTCAAGAGTTTTCCAGCATTGTCCCACAAAGAGTTCCATCGAGCCTTCATGAGGCTCCATGGAATTCAGGGGTTCAGGGCAGGGTCAGCTCTTCCCCCATTTCAACCAGAACAGCTCTGTCTGCTTTCCTAGGGACATCCCACCGACTTGTTTTAAGAAATGCTCTCACCACTAATTACTGGCAGAGTGGATATTTAAGGCACTTCCTGCTCTAACATCCATATGTCTGCAACTCTAGTGGTCAGTGTAGATATAAAAAAGTCTTTATGATGTGTTTTTTAAAGAAGAAATTATTCAGTGGGTCCAGAGGGCTGGAGTGAGGAGGTATCAACCCTCTTGAGGCAGCAACTCATGGCTCCTGCTTCTGGACTTGCAATTTTGATGGTTTTGGTTTTAGCAGGCACCCTGCCTGCATCTTTGCATTTCATCAAGACTGGAGCACAAAATAGCAGTTCTGTCGAGAAAGAAAAGCCTCGCTCAAAAGAAATAGCAAGTTCCGCCGGCCAGCCTGTTTCGGTCCCACTTAAGTCCTTTGAGCTTATTTAGCAGCAAATGGTAGTGCTGTTACTTTTCCGGAAACGGCGCTCTAAGAGGCAGCTCGTCTTGCAGGGTGGTCTCTCCGTGGTAAGGCTCATCTTAGACCTTTCACTGCCTGTGCGTTTATCTTGTGGAGAAATAGGCCATCGTCTTCAGGAGTGCACACAGAGGAGCCAGAAGTGACACAATAACAGAGTTTGGGAGCCTCCCCAGAAAACGTGTGAGCGAGTTCTTGCTGTATTCAACAGCTGAAAGGATGTAGGGTGTTGACAGTCCTGGCAGACCCAACAAATAAAAACTGCTGCTTGGATGTGGCAGGGAACCAACATGTGTGGTTGGGGTGGTGGTTACAGATTTGTCTACCTTCATTCTCTCAGGGATAATTTAAGAGGTTCAATGTTATTTTTATCATGTTATCAACCCCCTGATCTAAGTGTGGGGGAGGGGATGGCAATGCAGAAGACCTAGGTTCGATCCCTGGGTTGGGAAGATCCCCTGGAGAAGGAAACGGCAACCCACTCCAGTATTCTTGCCTGGAAAATCCCATGGACAGAGGAGCCTGGCGGGCTCCAGTCCATGGGGTCACGCAACATTTTTTAGTGACTAAACAACAGCAACAAGGAAAACAAAAGGAATGTAAGAGAATAAAAATAAAGGAAAGATAAGTGAAGGTAAAAGGAGAAAACCTCTTGATCACTGACATGTGATTTAGCTTAGTAAGTTTCTCAAAGGGAAAGAGCTGGAAGGTTCCTCATAGTGAGTGGTGCACAGCTGAGAGCCACCCATCCCCTGGCGCTTTGTTTGAACAGGGCTTTACGTGGGGAGAGGGGGAGGAGGAAGGAGAGGGTGTGTGATGTTTTCCACATCTGCCTGTGCCTCTAATCCTCAGCCCTGCAAACCTGGAAACGTCAGTCGGTGTGGTTTCCAGAGGTCCCCTCACTTCCACAGCAGCTTCTCTGAGAGGGAAGGCGAGAGGGAAGGCGTGCTGACTGCCCGCATCATCTTTCAGTTTGATCTGGCGCGAGGTGGGCGCCACCCCAGCACCGGGCTGGGCTTCTCTCACACTCCAGTGTCTGTGGGGGCACAGACATCTCCAGCTGCCGTGGAGGGCAAACTCCATGGTGGTGTTTTTTTCCAGAGGCACGCGTAAGGATCTGGTAATAGAGACATTTACAGTCACGTGCTTGATAATTTTCTGTACGGAAATCCTCTCCCACAATGTGGCATGCTTTCCATCCTCAAAGCCTTTGAGACTGTTGTGCTTCTAAATGAGATCAGCGGCTTAACCTTTCTTTACTTTTGATGCAAACTCGTAATTATGGGCAGTCTGCAGAGCGGGAGGTTCGCCTCCCCTTTTCTGTCCTCACTGGGATGACATGAAGGCAGCTCTTGTGATGAGCGTGCCATTAGGGTGTCAGCACTGAAGCGCACGTGTGAGAAACATTTAGTGGCAGCTCCAACTCAACCCTCATCTCTTCTGAGTTCCTAGATGTTTGTATTTTAAATGGAAACCTGAGCACAGAAGGTGCTGAGAAAAGCACCGTTATTTAGATGTTTGTTGACAGGCCCCATATATTGGATGTTCTCCTGCCATTTCACACAAATTGATGTTTTGACAGGTGCCTTTTTATTTAGTTGGCAGGACTTACTTTACTGTTTTTCTCTTCCGCCCTTTCTGAACTTCCTCTAGCAGACACACAAACCAGGCTGGTGTCGGCCAGAAGTGATCATCAAAAGACAAAAGGAACAAGTTCTAGAAAAGACCCTAGCCATTCTTGTACAAGCTATTCTGTGGTATTTCATTTTGTAACATGGTTTAAATTTACTTTCTTCTTTCCTCTGGTGAATTATTGATTCCTAACCTTGAGGAGACTCAAATAAGTATTTGGCAAGGAGTTGATGAGGCTTCCCAGGTGGCACTAGTTGGAGAGAACCTGCCCAGCAATGCAGAAGACATAAGAGATGCAGGTTCGATCCTTGGGTCAGGAAGATCCCCTGAAGGAGGGCATGGCAACCCACTCCAGAATTCTTGCCTGGAGCATCCCAAGGACAGAGGAGCCTGGTGGGCTACAGTCCCTATAGTCACAGAGTTGGACATAACTGAAGCGACTTAGTACGCATGCAAAGAGTTGGTGACTGTCCATTTCAGTAGAGGAGGGACATCCATCCTTTCTCTAATTGCTCCGTGGGCTTCACGACGTATTATCTAGCAGGCCTTTCCAGAGAATCACAACCTTCACTCTCTCTGGGATGTAATGCCCTGAGGAGCACTCTGTTTCTTTTTTTCTTTTCATATAAGGAGATGAATGTCATGGAAGAATTGTTATTTTGTAATTCTTGGCCTCCTCAGTTGTTTAAGACAGAGAGAATAGGTACATTCCATTAGTAGTACCTCTGGGGACTGAGTTGTCTAAGTTTCCTTTTTAGGGGAGAATTTAAAGAATTTAGTGCCCCCAACCCCACTTTTCTGAGCTTTTCTTTTGCAAGAAGAAGCTTTTCTTTTGCTGTCCTTTGCATTCTGCCACTTAGAGACTTAATTTCTCTTTTTGAAGCTGGACCCTGAATTCCCAAGTTGGAAGGCCCCGCCTCTGCCCTCATTTGCTCCCGTCATCTTGACGATGTTGGGGTGCGGTCATGCCTGTGGAACTTGACAGGCTTCAGAGCTCTCAGAGCTTGTGCTTTTCACATGATTTCCCCTGTCAGTCGACCTCAGCCTTTGCTCAGATTCTCTTGACAGGGTGGTAGGGGCTTTTTCTGTGTTTGGTCCTTCTCCCCTGGTTAGTTCACTCAGAAGTGGGAGATGCTCTTCAGTTGAGAACATAGATAACTCCTCCCTTGGAAGCCATTATACACTGTCCTTACAAACGTCTGTCACTCTCCCCTGGGAACTGCTAATAGAAGAGTTCGAAGGAACCTGATAATGTGACGTTTTCTGTGTCTGGAATGGGAGGAAAGCCACCAGAGGCAGAGCTCACCTCCATAGGTTGCGGTGCACAGACCGTTCTGTGTGGCCCAGACCCCTGTCCACGGAGGAAGGGACTCAGGGCCTCCTCAGCTGTGGAGACCCCCTTGGCCAAGGTCCCTCCGCTTCCCACCTGCCTTGACCGAGGGACCTGGGACTGTAAAGGCCGGGCCGTCTCAGCCCAACTTGGGATGACTCCGAAGGGCCTTCGAGCTCCTGGACTCTCAGTAAGCCGAGCCTGCCGGGAGGCCTGCGCCACAGTCTGCTCCCCCTCAGCCCACAGCTGCGTCCTTCCAAGGACAGCTCCTGAGGTACATCCGACCCCCTAAACTCTGGGGAGCCCGGTCTGTGACAGAGAGTGATGTCACTGATTGGACAGAGGAAGGCCCATCGTCGTGGAATTTTGCCTTCTCTGTCGTCATCGATGCTAGTCTGTCACAACTAACAATTCTACCGACTCTGCTGAGATAACATGGAGATGAGATTGGACTAAGAATAAGCTAATTGTAAGGAAGAAAATCTGTAGTTTTTACCCCATTAACAGTAGTGCCAATGGTATTAAATCACCAGGCATTAAATTTCATTTGCTATTTAATCCTCACAAAAATTCTGTGAAGTGGAAATTATCCTCATTTCATTTTGTGAATAAAGAAATGTGCTTGGAGATGTGAAATAACTTGAAAATATCAGAAGGCCAAAATAATTCTAGAATTCCAGTCTATCTGACTTCAAAACTTGAATTCTCATCCTTACCTGGAATGTCCCTCCATCATCCTCTCTTGCTCCTTTGCTGCCCATCGAAAATACTGATATTCTCACCTTATAGTTAACTCAAATAATGCCTTTAAAGTGTAAATTTTGAAAACTGCCTAAGAAAGATTTTGCTCTCAAACAAAGCTATATTCTACTATACTCGTGTGAGTTTATTTCATAGTTTAGGACAACATCTAATTAAGGTACTAAATGAATCTCTCTGTATAACATGAAGGTCTAATCCAGTTGAATCCTGTAAAATACATTGAACAGACAGGATGAAACTCCTCCAGCCTTTATTCTGTCTCTGTACCACTACTGTTTCCTAGTACTAACCAGCAAGCTACATATAAGGGTCAAGCAGCATACTTGTTCTCAGAACTGTTTTATAAACACATAGCTCAGTTTTTGCACCCCTTCCATCTGACTCCCTCTTTGTCCCTTCTTTGTTGATTTTCCTTCCTTATTTAAGTGTTTGCTTCACCTTTTAATATGCTGTGTATGTTCCTTCTCAGCTGTTTTAAATCCTTTTTAGAAAGTTGGTTCCATCTTCTTTATTATTTCTCTTCATCTTTTCCCTGGTCTCTTCTCCTGTGATAATGGTACCAGAGTCATAACTTCTTAATCTTCTAGAAACTGTACAGATACCTAAGTCAACATGGTGGAGGAATAATTATGTGCTTTTATTGCACATTTGCTAATATTAAGGAGGCAATGTTACACAGAAGAACAAGTGTAGCACTTCAAATCAAAGATACATATAAGTGATAATCCGATATATGATAAAAATGCCATTGCATTTAAGTGGAAAAGAGTGAGTTATTTAATAATAGATAATGATATAAATAGTTATCCAACAGAAATAAAGTAAAATTGGACTGCTATCTTATGTAGTATATAAAAATTGTCAGATGACTAGAAGACTTAAATGTAGAATTATTTTTTAAATTCCACAAAAAATCTGAGAAGCATGATGTAAACAAGGCTGGAAAAATAGACATACAAAATAAAAAATTGATATTTTATTACATATAAATTTAAAGCTATTTTATAGCTAAAAAACATAAGGTCAGTAACGAATGATAAGCTTAGGAGACTACTTGCAATGCACGAAATGTGTGGGAGTTAATTATACTCTACAAAAATCTCTTTAAAATTGGAAGAAAGAGACAACAGCAATAAACTAAAATAAAAGGATTCAAAGAGATCATTCATAGAGGACAAGTTAAAATAGTCAACAACATATGGAAAGGTCGGACTCACTAACCATTGAGAAGAAGCAAATGAAAGTAATAATAAGGTACATTTTACCCTCAATAGAATGGCAAATGTTTTTAAGTATTATAACACTTATTGCTGGCAAAAATTCTGATAGAAGAGTGAATTGTTTCAGCTTTGGGGGAAATCAATCTGACAACATCTATTATGTTTCAATATACACCAGCACCTGTTTTGAATATTTATGGGGAAAAAATAGAAAACCTCATATTTAATGAGGAAATATTGAAAGCACTCCCTTTGAAATTAAAAAAGGACAAACAAGGATTTTTGATAATACTTCTCTAGTTGAACATTATAATAGGTCCTAGCCAGAATAGTAAGACAGGTAAGAGAAAGTTTTAAGAATTGTTGGAGAAGACTGTCATTATTTGTGGATAAAAAATTGTATGTCTAAAAAATTTGAAAAAATCCGCAGAGAAATTACAAGAATTAGAGTTTAGCAAGTTTTCT
Organism: Muntiacus reevesi; assembly: GCF_963930625.1. Classification (NCBI taxonomy): domain Eukaryota; kingdom Metazoa; phylum Chordata; class Mammalia; order Artiodactyla; family Cervidae; genus Muntiacus; species Muntiacus reevesi. The sequence goes on from NC_089268.1 coordinate 41,844,493, forward strand.
TGATACAAAATTCATATATACAATCATATTTCTGAACATTAGCTACCAAATAGTTTAAGAATAAATAATTTTTTTAATTTGTAATAATATCAAAGATACTAGACGTTGAGGAAATATCTATCAGAAAATATGCAGTCTATTACAGAGAAAACTAAATTTTTTGAACAAACTTAAAAACTGCATATGTAGAGGGGCATGCTATTTTCATGGTATATAATACTCCTGCCATTTCTTCCCAGTTTACTAGTTGTGGTGTGATCTTAGTCAAAATTCCAACACATCTTTTTTCATAGAACTTGGCAAGTTGATTCTAAAATTTATATAAAAACTACAAAAGGCCAAGAATAGTTAAAACCCTCTTGAAGAATAACAAGGTGAGTGGCTAGTTTTTCCAGGTGTATAAATTTTTATAAGCCTATATTAACCATGAGAGTATAGATAGTGTTGACATGTTGTTGTTTAGTTGCTCAGTCGTGTTTTTGTGGACTGTAGCCCGCCAGTCTCCTTATCCATGGGATTTCCTAGGCAAGAACACTGGAGTGGGTTGCCATTCCCTTCTCCAGAGGATCTTCCTGACCCAGGGATTGAATTCATGTCTCTTGAATCACCTGCATTGGCAAGAAGATTATCTACCACTGTGCCGCAGGGAAAGCTTCAATATGGGCATGTGTGTGTGCACAGGCATGCATGCTCATTTGCTGAGTTGTGTCCAACTCTTTATAATCCCGTGGACAGTAGCCTTCCAGGCTCCTCTGTCCATGGGATTTTCCAGGCAAGAATACTGGAATAGATGTAGAGATAAACAAACAGACTAATGGAATAGAATAGAGTCTAGAAATAGAAGCATGCTCTCGAATTCATTATCAAGTTACAATTTCTCTCAAAAGAAGAATTACTACTTGCCCAGAGAGATGTGGCTTTGTTTAAAACTCAAGGGTCCTCCACTGAAGTTCTCCTAACAGATATTCCAAAGAATCCATACAATGTATTTTCCGGCACTAGCATTTTGAGCACCTTGGATCTTCTGGAAATAAGGCCCAAAGGGGAAAATGCTGTTGCTGCTGCTGCTAAGTCGCTTCAGTCGTGTCCGACTCTGTGCGACCCCATAGATGGCAGCCCACCAGGCTCCCCCATCTCTGGGAATCTCCAGGCAAGAACACTGGAGTGGGTTGCCATTTCCTTCTCCAATGCATGAAAGTGAAAAGTGAAAGTGAAGTCGCTCAGTCATGTCCGACTCTTAGCGGCCCCATGGACTTCAGCCCGCCAGGCTCCTCCGTCCGTGGGATTTTCCAGGCAAGAGCACTGGAGCGGGGTGCCATCGCCGTCTCCGAAAGGGGAAACTACCTGGACCGATTCCTTGACAAGGTGGAAAGATTTGTTCTGGGCCCCAGTTCAAAGCTAGCAGCTTTTCTAGCCGCCCAGTAAGTGAGCAGCACAACACATTTGTATCAGCTAGGAATTGTATTAGGGACAATTAGGTATGTTCCATCATAACAGTTTAACCACATGGGGCGGTTAATTTTGTCAGAGTAAGAAGTATGGAGGTAGACAGCCCAGGGCTGGTGCGGCAACTCCCCAGAAACGGTAGTGTCTCAGATCCTTCTGTCTTTTGGCTCCGCTGTCCTCCACTTGCAATACGCTCACACGTACTGCCTCCGGCTCATGGTCACAGGTTGGATACCGTAACTCCGGATAAGAAGAGGGAGGGAAACAGAGGTGGCACAATTCCCGGAAATCTACTAGCCAGTTAGCTATACTCTGATACTTTGGTGACTCTTAGCTACAAGGGAATATGAATATTTTTCAGTGGACACATTGCTACTCAAACAGAATTAGAGTTCCCTCAAAAAAAAAAAAAAAGAAATCCATATTTGTAGAGAATTAGTAATGTCTGCCATAGAATCCAAATGTGGTACATGTGATTTCTAAAATTTTAAGAAGGCCTATGCTGGACACAACTGAATGACTCAGTACTTAAAGCCTTAAAGCCTGCCTTTCTTTCTTTCTTTTTTTTTTTTTTATTTTTTCTCAATTATTTTTATTAGTTGGAGGCTAATGACTTTACAATATTGTAGTGGTTTTTGCCATACATTGACATGAATCAGCCATGGATTTACATGTGTTCCCCATCCTGAGCCGCCCTCCCACCTCCCTCCCCATCCCATCCCTCTGGGTCTTCCCAGTGCACCAGCCCCGAGCACTTGTCTCATGCATCCAACCTGGACTGGCGATGTATTTCACACTTGATAATATACATGTTTCGATGCTGTTCTCTTAGATCATCCCACCCTCACCTTCTCCCATAGAGTCCAAAAGTCTGTTCTATACATCTGTGTCTCTTTTTCTGTCTTGCATATAGGGTTATTGTTACCATCTTTCTAAATTCCATATATATGCATTAGTATTCTGTATTGGTGTTTTTCTTTCTGGCTTACTTCACTCTGTATAATGGGCTCCAGTTTCATCCACCTCATTAGAACTGATTCAAATGAATTCTTTTTAATGGCTGAGTAATATTCCATGGTGTATATGTACCACAGCTTCCTTATCCATTCATCTGCTGATGGGCATCTAGGTTGCTTCCATGTCCTGGCTATTATAAACAGTGCTGCGATGAACATTGGGGTGTACGTGTCTCTTTCAGATCTGGTTTCCTCGGTGTGTATGCCCAGGAGTGGGATTGCTGGGTCATATGGCAGTTCTATTTCCAGTTTTTTAAGGAATCTCCACACCGTTCTCCATAGTGGCTATACTAGTTTGCATTCCCACCAAGAGTGTAAGAGGGTTCCCTTCTCTCCACACCCTCTCCAGCATTTATTGCTTGTAGACTTTTGGATAGCAGCCATTCTGACTGGTGTGTAATGGTACCTCATTGAGGTTTTGATTTGCATTTCTCTGATAATGAGTGATGTTGAGCATCTTTTCATGTGTTTGTTAGCCATCTGTATGTCTTCTTTGGAGAATATGCCTCTCTTTCTTAGTGATAAGAAGCACAATGGACAGTTGCTTGTCTTTTGTTTTGTAGGGAAATATCCCAGCATTCCCCAGTTCCCCTGTGGCTCATTCACTCATGCTTGCTTGCTCGCTCTCTACCCCCCACTCCCTGCCCTCCAGCACACCTGCAAACTCATGGAACTTTAACAGGGTAACAAGCCCCATAACTCCATGTGATTTAGTCTACCCCCTTGACACACAGAACATACCAAGGCACCTAGGCTACATGTTACTTCCTGTTTCCAAGTTTATCCATATGATGTCATTATTATCATGAGCCAGCTCCAGGGTCTGTGAACTGAATCTGATATAAACCCGGAGAACTGGCATAACCCTGAGGCCCCATGGTGAAGCACATTGCTGACTCTGACAAATGAAAGCAAATCGCTTATGCTGTCCCTTACTACAGGAAGAGGGAAGAAGCAAAGGGTACTCAATGGGGATTTAAGGGTAATCTGAGCAAGCCAGCTTACACTGCAAAGCCTGGCCTAAGTTAAAAACTAGTGAGAATGACTGTTCAGGTTTGGATGAAATTATCTTAACTTGGCTTTATTATTTTGCAGGAATACAAAAAAGAATGAAATTTGAAAGTTTGCAAAAAGTTTGATAGTCTCAGTAGACTCCGTGGATAAGGATTTTGATAAACCATGTGTGCGGTTTTGCTCTGGTAGAGGCATGGAAGAACACATTAATATTCAAGGGTCCAATTCCTCACGACGTAAGGAGAGTCTTATGGTTCACAGTTACACACTCCTGCGTGCTACTTTTGCATTAGGCAATTGGGTCTTCTCATGAGTTCAGTCCAGCATCCCCTGCATGGCCTACATGAATCTTCTAAGTCTTCCCCCTGAAATTGTCCTTACTTCCCCAGTCAGTGCTCCGACTTTCACTTAAGAGACTAGCTGAGGGTGTGGCTTTAGTTCTTTTTCATGCAGAAAGCTTCAGGATCAAACCATACATTTGATATTTGGCTCTCTGCACACTTCAGTAGCTAGTGATAAATTCTTCTGACAAAGCCATGGAAGCCTCTGGTTTTCAGCATGTGCTTTGAACTGAGAATTTGGGAATTTGAGCGTGTCTCTCTTTTTATTTAACCTGTCAATTATCATTAGAAGGTGCCACCACTTCATCCTATAGTCCTTGAGTTCTCTGTAACTTTGATATTCAGTAGCATTGACTTCTCAGTTCCGTTGAAACTTTGCCTTCAGTGGAAATTCAGTGTAGGTGTACCTAGGTGATGATTTGATTAAACACTTCACTAGATCATGACCAGAATCTTTAAGAATATGAGCTGGATTTTTGTTGCCTTCAATTTCAAAGCCAGATAACACTTCCATATTTCTGCATACATCCCATATTTCTCTGGAACATTCATAGCTCTTAGTTGCAAAGACTAGAATCCAGCTCCGTCTAACTGAAGCAGAAAATTAATTTACTGAACGATAGTGGGTGGCTCACAAAATCTCTAGAAAGGTAAAAGAGTCAGATTTGCAGTGAGGCAGCCAGGAAATGCACTGTTGAGCAGGGACATGATCACTTGCATAGTCAATAAACTAACTGGGGTGTGGGCTCTACTAACCCTCTAGCACCGCTGCCCGAGGACTTGGTCTTTCTGTCACCTCTGACCCTGAGAAACAATGCAGAGTTTCTTAGGGCTCCCGCAACTTCCTGACTTCATCTCAGAAGTGGGTGCTGTGACTCATACTTGATTCTCGCAGGGGAGACTGGGAAAGCAAGTATCTGATGTTTCAATTTCTATAGAGAAAGGGGTATTCTTTCACTGACCCACGAAAAGACAATCCAAACATGAGACAGGGTTTCAGATATTGAACAGATGAAAGACTGATGTTCCCGTTACCTTTTAACAAACCAGAAGAAGGAGAAATAGACCTCTTTCCCTCGTCTGTCTCCAGTAGGGAGACAAGGTCACATAGAGCAAGAAGACAAATATGGCACAGATGCTGGAGGTCGCTGAGACTTTGATGACGGCCTATTTCCTGGGTCTCATGTTGAATTACAACATTTTGACGTCTCCCCTGTTAGTGTCAACTGCCAAGTCACACCTTCTCTTCCCTTGGGTTAGGATTTGTCCTAACCCAAGAGCTTACTTGGCTGCTTTCATCCCTTTGGGTTCCATCTATTAACTATTAGTGCTTGGTCATCATTTAAAACGATTTTTTCCCAAGAGAAAGAAAGTCCTTGCCTGCTAAGTAAATCTCACCTAAAGGGCAGGTAAATTGGGAAGGCCCCATTCTGGACTTTTCTAGGTGGCCAGATATGGCAGCATATGCCCTCTTATCTGGTCGAGTGGAAGCAACAACAGTGTCCTCAAGTCTCATTAAATTTCAGGCCTAACAGCAAATACCAGTCCAGGCTCCAAACGGGCTGCTTAATCTTGTCAGTGTAGCGAGAGCCTTGGCAACTTTCTATTTAATCCCAGCACTCTAAAGCTATTTATATACTGGCATAGGAAAACATATTATTTGCAGAAATGCCTCCAGATCCTATGTGATTTATACGGGGACAGAAGATGTTTTCAAAGAACCATATTTCTCTAGTATTTTTTGCGACAAAGACTGTACAGCAATGATCTGCCAGGTTGTGTGGGTGTAAAAACAGCCTCCATTAACGAATCTTTAGTTCTACTTGGGCTGTTTAAATATCTATTCAAGTTTTTCACTCTGCCCATATTTAGATTTTGGAATTTAGTCATGATTAATTTGCAAGCTTTAAGAATACAATAGCGTGCCGAGAGGTTCCTTTCTCAATCCTCTCCTCCTCTCCGTTGGGTTTTACTGGAATCATGCCAGTGTCGGTGCACTTTGGGATGCTTACTTTAGCTAATCTGGAAATATAGCAATTATAGGGATAATAATGCAAGTCTCTCGCTTCTCTTCCACAGGTTTCTGTGTTAGTTCAGGTCCTTCTAGAAGCAGATGCAAAGACAAGATTAGACATGCAAGAAATTTGTCAAGGGAAATGCCAATGAGAGAAAATTTAGGTGCGGGGAAGCAGAAGGAGGTGACAGGAGCTGGGGATGATGAGAGGAAAGTAGGAAGGAGGAGCCCGATAGGCAATCTTAGCTAACCCCACAGGTTTAAGAACTTTCCAGCCAGGCTGATGAAATGCCTTTGAGCTGAAGTCCGCATCAGAGGCGTCGGTCCCACTCCCCCCACCCCATCTTGCACAAGCAGCCCCTGCATACTCAGTCCTTGACCAGGAGCCGCCTGCCCGGTGCTGGGAGCAGGGGTTTCCCATGTCACATGCTCCCGGTGGCAGACCTGGGCGGTGCGTCTTCCTGGCTGCGATAGCTCCCGCCCAGTTTTCTCAACAAGAGTAAAAGGTGGTAGCTTTTAAATTATTCTTTGTAAAGCTCCGGGGTCCTAAAGTGGGCCATCAGTCTACACAGTGAGGGCCCAGAGGTCAGGAACCGCTTAGAGCCCCCAGGCCTTCTCCACCCAGGAGGCTGTTTACTCCTGTATGCATTGACAAGACTTCCTTAGGAGAACAGTGACCCCACTGCTTCCCGAGCTGTGTGTGGGCTCAGTCACTCGTCTTGTCCGACTGTTTGCACCCCATGGACTCCGGGAGCAGCCCGCCAGGCTCCTCTGTCCGTGGGATTTTCCGGGCAAGAATACTGCAGAGGGTTACCCTTCCCTACTCCAGGGATCAAACCTGAGTCTCCTGTGTCTCCTGCACGGCAGGCTCTCTTTGCCACTAGCGCACCTGGAAGCCTTCTCTGCTTTCCGTGCTGTAGGCTTAGTCGCTCAGCCGTGACTGACTCTTTGCGACCCCATGGACTGTAGCCCACCAGGCTTCTTTGTCCACGGAGACTCTTCAGGTGAGAATACTGGAATGGGTAGCCTTTCCCTCCTCCAGCGGATCTTCCCAACCCAGGGATCAAACCCAGGTCTCCTGCATTGCGGGTGGATTCTTTACCATCAGAGCCACCAGGGGATTCTAAATAGCTTCAAAACAGTTCAGGGGATGCTACTGGTGGGGAGGTTCCCCTTTGAGCCCAAACGCTTGATTTGTGGATTATTTGAAGGAAAAAAAAGACCATCTCTCTTTAATACGGAATTCCCCAGACCATGTTCTTCTACACATTGAACTTTCTGTCTGCTGTTCCTTGTGCCTTTAATGCCTTTCTCTCTCTTTTCTACTTGGAAAATCCTTCATCTTTCATGACCCGTATCAATTGCCATCTCCTCTCTGAAGTTTTCCCCAACTTCCTGAGGCACAGCAAGCACTTCCTACCACTGTGTTCCCATGGTGCTTTGTCTCGGTTACAATATTTGTTACATTTTATAATAATTTATTTATATGATGGTGTCCTCCACATGGTAAAATGTTTATATTTTATTCTTTCACGAAAGATGGAAACATTGACTTTCTCCATAAATATCCTGGTAAATTCTCTTGTTTAACAACCATGCCAAATACCTTTAGCTGCTTAAGAGAAAGCCATCTATCTTCTAAATACTTTTGAATTTCCACTTCTTGTTTTTAAAAGGAATAAAACCCTGACCAAAGCAAAAAAAAAAACCAACCAAACAAAAAAGCTTGGCATTATGGACTTCCCTGGTGGTCCAGTGGCTAAGATTCCATGCTCACAGTGCAGGGGTCCTGGGTTCAATCCCTGGTCAGGGAACTAGATACCACTTTCTGCAACAAACATCCCATGTGCCGCAACTAAGACCTGGTACAGCCAAATTAAAAAAATGTTTAAAAACTTGGCAACCGAAGGGTGGCTCTAAACAGATCATCAACATTAGATCATTTGTATTACAACTTCGTGGAACTATAAAAAGCAAACATGAAAAGGAAAACTTATCTATGATTAATTTATCCACTTATTCCACAAATACTTATTGAGAACCTACTGTGTGCCAGGCAGTGTTGCAGGTGCTAGCGCAGCTAAAGACTATGATGTAAATAAACAGAGTGAACTGGTGGGAGTGATGGAGAGGCTACACCAGGTGGGTGATCAGGAGAGGGGCTTCCTCTGATCTGTTAGGACCTAGAGGGACACAGACAACTTCAGGGGGATGACATGCCCTGCGGAGACAGCAGCGGGTGCGAAGGGCCCGAGACAGAAACCCGCCAAAGCCAGGGTGATGAGATCGTGGTGAGTCAGGCAATTTGTGACGGAAGAGAAGTGGTCAGAGAGGCCAGCTGGAGGCAGGTAGGCAGGGCCTTGACAAACCATATATGTATTTTGAATTTTTCCTTATGTGGGACAGGATGTTACTAGAGGATTGTAAGCAGGCAAATGATATAATCTGATTTATATCTTTAAAAGATCACTATGGATGTAGTGTATAAAATGGATTGTAAGAGGTCAGTCTTAATGGGTTAAGACTAGTGAGCAGTCATTGGAGAAGTCGAGAAGAGCTAACAGAGATTTGGACGAGGGAGCGGCCGAGAAAAGCAGGGTTAAAATGTGCAAATGAATGCTGTATATGGACTCAAGCACATGTGTGTGCCCTCGCCTAGAAACAGAAATATACACATTGTAATGAAAGCAAGAAAAAAAGTTAGTTCTGTGACCTCGGACCTCTACAATAGCGTCCCAGTTATGCTCATTCGGGAAACAATTAATTGTGGCTTGTAAACCCACTTCTACCCCTGCCCTTTGCTTTCCCTTCCCTAGTTTACAGGAAGTGATTAAACTAAACAGAGACAGTGGGAATTTCTGGAAGGGCCTGGAAGGACACAGCTCATAGAAACAGCAAGTCTGCTCTCTAAGGCTGCCTTTCTTCTTTGTTGTCAAGTCCGAATCCACGAATTAGAGGGGATATATAGTCGTGTCTCCTGAGCAAACGCACTCATTAGAATGTTCTGACCGAATTAATGAGGAGGTGGGGGGCTGAGTGTTTAATTAGCTGACCGTCTGTTCTGCTAAACCATCTCTTACCTTGACGGAGCCCAGGTTCTTAGGCCTCCCACATCCTTTCGCCACAGTGCTGCGGGAGCTGACGGACGACCCTAACCGTGCCACGCCTGCTAGGAGACCGCCAGGGGCGCTCCATCAGCTGGAGATGGGGTCGGCTCTCACGCAGGCCAGCCCCTCTGCGTCCATTGCACCTTAGCTCGGGCCCCTGCCCTTTGCTTGACCAAAACTCGGGGGAGGAGACCTGCTCCTCCCACCTTGTGCCTTTGCTCCCTTGGTCTGTGCGACACACCTCTCCTTCCACGTGTATCCGTGGAGCCTGAGCACCGGCCTCACCCTCAGCAAAGCCTCCCGGCGCATCCGTCCTTGTTGCCCTTTTGTGCCCGTAATGGTCCTCAGTGGTCCAAGGAACCCTGGAAGGGAGAGAGTTGCCTAAATTATCATGGGGAGTCCACAAGATCAAAACTACTTCTTTTTTTTTTTTTTTATAATAATACGGGAATGTTAATTGACTTTTTCACTGTGTTGATATTGGTGACAAAAACAACAGTAAGTAAAATCCCTGGTATCTTAACATAAAGCAGCGATGCCAAGTTACACTGGACATCGTTGTAATTCTCCATCTTCGCCACCACACACTGCCAACAACAACATAGTGAGTTGCACTTACTGTCCTTGACGAGGCAGTAAAATATACTGATTTTATTCAATCTCAGCCATTGCATACACAGCTTTTTACTATTCTACATGATGAAATGAGAAGTACAACTAAAACACTTCAGCTGGAGATCAGCTTACAAGGGTTGTCACAAGAAAAAACACCTTTGTTTGAGTTGCAAGCTGAGCTAGCCAGTTTTTTAGTTTAGGGTTTTTTTTTTTTTTTTTTTTTTTTCATATAATACCACTTTTATTTGAAAGAATGACTGACAGACTAGGATTATCAGACTCTGGTATCTGACAGATATTTTCTAATGTCTAACAAGGGAGCCTGTTACTTTAGGGAAAACAACTGCAAGTGCTTGTTGCCAGTGATAAAATTCATGCTTTGCAGCAAAATTTTGAAGTTTTGGAAAGCATGTATCTGCCAGTGATAGGAGCTTGACAGCTTCCTGGTACTTACAGACTTTTCTGACGAAATTGGTGGAATTATTAAAGAATTATGTTTTATGAATATATTGTATAAAAAAAAGTGTTAGCATTTGGAAGATCTGCATGACCAAGTGAACCAATATTTTTCAAATGACCAATGCAAGATGTTTACAAAGTCATGTGTGGGTGAAATCTATTCACAGTTCAAGATAACCAATGCATTTTGATATAACAAAGTAAGAATGTCTTTTGCCACCACCCAAATGGATCTGTAGAATAAATGCAATATCAATCAAAATCCCACTAGGCTTTATTTTTGTAAAACTTGACTAAGTCTAAAATTTACATGGAAATGCAAGGCAACTATAGTAGCCAAAGCAATTAAAAAAAGAAAAAGTTGAAGAACTTTCTACTTGATTTCAAGACTTATGATTAAGCTATAGTAATCAAGATAGTGTGGTATAAAGAGAGACAAAAGATCAGTGGAACAGAACAGAAGCTCTAGGAATAATTCTACACATCTGTGGCCAAAATATTTTTTAACAAAGATTCCAAGGTAATGTAGTGGGAGTAAAGATAATCTTTTCAGCAAAAGATTTTGGAACAATTGGATAATCATTAAAAAAAAAGAAAAAGAACCTCAATCTTTATCTCATAATGTATACAAAAATTAACTCAAACTTAATTTGAATACATATCCTTGCCTTAAATGTAAGAATAAACATTACAAAACTTCTAAAGGAATACATAGAAAAATTTAGCAACTCTGGGCTTGGCAAAGATTTTTTAAATAAGATACAGAAAAAGCACAAACTGTTAAAGTCAATAATCCAAAGTTAAAGTTTTTGCTTTTCAAAATGCCATGAAAATGAAAGAGCAAGCCATAGATTGGAGGGAAACATCTGCAAAACATATTTGAAAAGACTGATATCTAGAATTTATAAATATATAAATAGATCTTACAGCAATAAGAAGACAAGTTACCTAATAAAAAATTGACAGTTTGTACAGACATTACTGAAAAAGATCTATGAAAGACAAATAATAAATGAAAAGGTGCTCAACATAATCATTATGGAAATGAAAATTGAAATCACAATGCTATCATTGTACACCAGTAGAATGACTAAAGTTAAAAAGACTGCCAGTACCAAACATTAGAGGATATATAAAACATTGAAACTAATTGCTAATTGCTAATGGGAATGGTAAATGGTATAGCCACTGTGGAAAACAGTTTGACAATTTTATAAAAAGCTGTACATACACTGTATGAACCAGGCATCTTAATCCTAGGTAAATTCGCTAGAGAAATGAAAATATATGTTCACACAAAGAATTGAACAAGAAGATTCATAGCAGAGTTATTTATAATAGCCAAAACCTTGGAGGGGGGGAAATAAATGTCCATCAGCAGGGGGAAGGATAAATGATTTGTGTCATTTTCAGACAATGGAATGTTACACAGCAATGAAAAGGAACAAACGACTGATACATACTAAAGCATGGGTACATTTCAACATAATTATGCTGAGTGAAAGAAGCTAGACAAAAAAGACTGTGTACTTTCTAGTCCCACTTAGATACAAATCTATACCTGTACTGTCAAATGTCATAGCCACTAACCATATATGTCTGCTGAGCACTTGAAGTATTACTAGTTCAAACTGAGAGGCTCTCTCTATATGAGATACATACCAGATTTTGAAGACTTCACATGAAAAAAAACATGAAGTATCTGTCTTAGTCTGTTTGTGCTACTGTAACAAAAATACAATAGCCTAGGTGACTTATACACAACAGGAATCTATTTCTCACAGTTCTGGAGACTGGGAAGCCCAGGATGAAGGTGCCGGCAGGTTCAATGTCTGGTAAAGGCCTGCTTCCTGCTTCATAGATAGCCATCTCCTTCCTGTGTCCTCACGTGGTGAAAAGGACAATGAGTTCTCTGGGGTCTCTTTTAAAGGGCCTTAATCCTGTTCATGAGGGCTCCACTCTCATGATATAAGACCTCCCAAAGGTGCCACCTTCAGATACCGTCACACTGGGGATTAGGTTTCACCGTATGAGTTTTGGAAGGAATACAATCAGTCTTCGGCAAGATCTCAGTAATTTTATGTTGATTACATGACAAGATGGTAATATTTTTATATACTATGTTTGAAATATGCTACTAGAAAATATTCAATTGTGTATATGGCTCACATTTTTCTGTTTGGTTTTTAATCACGAAGTTGTTTCCAGCTCTTTGAGACCCCATGAGCTATAGCTTGTCAGACTTCTCTGTCCATGGGATTTTCCAGGCAAGAATACTTGAGTAGGTTGCCATTCCCTTCTCCAGGAGATCTTCCTGACCCAGGGATTGAATCCTTGTCTCCTTCATTGCCAGCAGATTCTATGAATCTGGCCACTTCCACCTGGGGATGCTAGTGGTAAGAGTCCCCTTGCCAATACAGGAGACGCAAGATACGTGGGTTCGATCCCTGGGTTGGGAAGATCTCCTGAAGAAGGAAATGGCAACCTACTCAATATTCTTGACTGGAACATTCTAAGGACAGAGGAGCCTGGTGGGCTACAGTTCATGGGGTCACTAAGAATCAGACATGACTGATCGACTGAGCTCATATAGCAAATTTTTAAAATCAGCTAGAAAGCAGATTAAATATGTGTATTTCTAAATTCGTTTCTATGTAGCCCAGTCAGTTGAACATTAGGAAAAGTCTCTGAGCTAGAAACGGAGAAGTAATTTTTTTATCTACAAGAAGTAATCAGGTACCAGCCTTGGGTGTTTCATGAGGATAACATTGACTCTACTCTTCCTGTTTTAAAAAGCTGTATATCCTTAGGATCCAGAAAGAAGACAGAAATCACACCAGTTATTTTAACAGAGAAAATGCAATGGAAAGCATTATTAGCCAGATACTGGAGAACCAAAAAGCTAAAAGAGTCAGGTATCATGGTGATGGCGTCCACAGGGCGCAGTTACTAACCCTGGGACTGACTGAAGAGTTAAAGAAAAGGTCAGAATGATTTAAACTCAGAAGGTTGCAGAGTGGGTCCCTCAGACTAGAATTCAGACCTTGGAAGGAAGAGTAGCTATTGGGATAATGCAGAACTTTGGGAGAGGGTCCACAGGGAGCTGTGACCCAGACCCGTGAGGGAAGGAGGGGGATTCCCTGTTGACGGAGGTCATGTCTCCAGAAGCGCATGATAAGGCTGGTTCTCCAAGGTTTAGAAAACCAGTAAGCTAGAGTCATCTGGACTCAATTGCGGCTTCTGGAAGGAGCTTCTGCTGCGGGGGTGAAATAGTGTTGCTATGGTGACCCTGACAGAAGCCGGAACCAAACAGGAAGGGGAACGTCTCCTCATCCTCCCCAGCCTTGTCCTCTCCCTCCATTGCCCACTGGCCGAGTCGAAAGGAGCCAGTCCGTCAAGGACAAAGCGGTCTGTAGATCACAGCATCACAAAGCAGAAACAGGCTACTAGATACAGAGAGTAAACTGGTGGTGGCCAGAGGAGTGGAGGTGGGCGTGGGAGGTTGGGCAAAAGAGCTAGAGGGGATTAAGAGATGCAAACTCCCAGTTATAAAATAGATAAGCCATATATTACATGGGGTATAATATACAGCATAAGGAATATAGTCAATAATACTACAATAATTTTGTATAGTGACCGATTGCTACTGGACTTGTCATGGTGAGCATTTTATAAGGTGTTCAATTGTTGGGTCACTGTCATACTTTGTTGTACATACGAAACTAATATAGTAGTATACATCAACTACACTTCAATGAAAGAATGGAAGCGTGGGTTTACAGCTAAGACACTAGCCTAATAACACAATAGTAGCTCCAGTATTCTTGCCTGGAGAATCCCAGGGACAGAGGAGCCTGGTGGGCTGCCGTCTATTAGGGTCGCATAGAGTGGGACACGACTGACACGACTTAGCAGCAGCAGCAGCAATTAAATTCTGTTTTTCTCAAAATAATTCCTACTTGAGTGGAATTCATAAATATACATATATATGAGATATAGTCACTTATATTTCTTGGCTGTGTCCCTCCCTCCTGTCATGCATGCTGCTGCTGCTGCTAAGTCGCTTCAGTCGTGTCCGACTCTGTGCGACCCCATAGACGGCAGCCCACCAGGCTCCTCTGTCCCTGGGATACTCCAGGCAAGAACACCGGAGTGGGTTGCCATTTCCTTCTCCACCTGTCATATATATCCCCATAAAAATGACCCTTTTTATGTTTATCCTCAAATCATTTGGAATGTCACTCATGAAACATATTTGTCAAATCAGCTATTAACTAAACAAAAACAGCAGAGTTGCATATTGTTGGATCAAATTTTTAAGCTTCACAGGGTGAAATCTTGTCTAGGGAACTGACCGAGGCATGGGTTACTTATTTAGAAGTAACTTCAGGATGTTCAGCCTTTGGGTCCAAATTTAATGGTAGCTAGAAATGATGAGTGTTGTGGGCCATGATGTAAGATATAATTGATCAATTCCAAAATGATTTTGTTTTAATATATGAGAAGAGATGCCACTATAGATGCCACTAAGAATTCCACTATTCCATATGAATTCTGTGGAGGAGGGCATAGCCACCCACTCCAGTATTCTTGCCTGGAGAATGCTATGGACAGAGGAGCATAGCAGCCTATAGTCCACAGGGTCATAAAGAGTCAGACACTACTGAAGCGACTTAGCACACACTCATTTGATTTCTATGTAAAGGAATAAGGGATAAGAAACTCACAGGGTCTACACATTGTTGATTTGATTGATTTCAAAATAAAAAGCTCCAAAGGTTTAAGAATACAAGATAGGGCCTTTTCCTTTTCTTAATAAGAACATTAGACTGCATTTCAAATAGAAATGCATAAATAGCAAAACTCTATAAAGTCATCATTTACTTAATGTGAGAGAGTCACACCTAGCAAAAAGCTTCCTAAAAGTCCAACAGAGCCCCACAGTAGGGGGTTTCTCTGTAGGGAAACCCAGTTTAGGGGTCCCCAGACTTCAGCCCTCAGCCCTTTAAGTCCAACCTGACATCTTTATTTTACGATATGGATTCCTGCTTTACCCCATTCCCACTCAGAATTCTGAACAGTAGGGGATGGCAAGGAAGGAGGGAGAGAGAAAGGAAGCAAGACAAAGGGAGACCCAAATTCAGAAATGTAAACCTCTTAAGCAATATAAGCTCATCAATTAATGTTCTCTAAACATTCCTTTCTCAGTAAAATTACTTTAAACAACAGTGCTGTAGTCAATGGCCATCACCAGAAAATGTCAGAGGGTTTGAAACACTTGGCTTCTCCTCCGTTTATAATCAGCCAACTTCATTATGCTTTCTGCTTAGTAATTATAGATCTTATTAACAGAGATGGGTTTAATAACATAAAAATAATAGGCATTACAAATTGCATGGTCTCTCAAGAGACTAGAGATTTATGTCACTTTATATACCAATATGAAAACATGACTTTTGTTTAACCCATGTACTGACATTCTCTAAATACAGTGAAATGATACAATTTAATAGGAATGTAGGCTGCACAAATCCTTTCTGAGAAAATGCTGTTTTATCCCTGCTTTGAGGAACTAAAAATGGTGTATCATACTCACGCATTTAATATTTCTTTCTCCCTACACAAGAGTCAATTCATGTATAACCAACATAGAAATATGCTACTATCTTGGAATTTTGTAAAATACCTTTTTGGTTTTTGTTATAATGGTAATAATACTCATTGTAGAAAAACTGGAACCACAGAGAAAAGCATTAAGAATCCCACAACCTAAAAATTACCACTTGATAGTATTTTGGTTTATTTAATTCCTATAGCTTTATTCATATATACTTTGCAAAGCTGAGATAATTTTGTACCCCTTGTATACTGCTTTTTTCATTTAATGTAACCTTGTGAGCATTTTCTTTTCATAGAGATCTTGGAAAACATACTTTTAATGAGTTTATCTTCCACAATAACTGCACAGTAAGTTACTTCATCATTTCTCTGTCGAAGAATGTGTAGATAATTTACTTTTTCACTGTTATCAGAAATACTTGATAAATAATCAGGCACATTTATTCTGTGAACTGGGACCCAGACTTTTGAGGAGGGAAGGGTGTTTCCTGTTGACTGAGGCCATTTCTCTGAGAGTTTTTAAGGAAATAGTCCTGGCAAAATTATAAGGTCAAAGACTATAAAATTTGGAGGACTTTGTATATACTAACAAATTGCTTTCCAGAAATATTCCCAAGTTACACTCTACTAGCAAAGTTCAAGAAGGCCAACTTCACTATGTCTTTGGCAACACTGAGTATTAATATTTTTTAAGGTGAAATGACTTCTCAGCATCATCTGTATTTGAACATTTTACTCCCAAAGCGTTTTAACTCAATGCAAGATGCACAAACATAAATTTTTTGTAGAATACCTCCTGCTAAATTGGCAAATCCTCCTATTCTGAATACTTATAGGAAAAATGCATCATTTATCATTTTAAACTTGAAGATTTTCTTTCTCTGATTGAAAGAAAAAAGCACTGTTTGGGAGTTCCCTGGTGGCCCATTGGTTAAGATTCCAAGCTTTCACCTGCGTGGCCCAGACTCGGTCCTCGGTCTGGTAACTGAGGTCACGCGAGACACAGCATGACCAAAAAAAAATTTTTCTTTTTTAAAGGAGCTGTTTCTTTAACATTAAATCATAACTCAAAAAAATCTTTGGATAAGGA
Organism: Muntiacus reevesi; assembly: GCF_963930625.1. Taxonomy (NCBI): domain Eukaryota; kingdom Metazoa; phylum Chordata; class Mammalia; order Artiodactyla; family Cervidae; genus Muntiacus; species Muntiacus reevesi. Next base: position 41,861,214 of record NC_089268.1, read on the forward strand.
CAGTTGGTCCTTTTTATAAGTCAAAAAGACTTCAGTATATTAGTAAATATAGGGAAAAAATCATGATTCATAGTTTTGCAGAAATGTATTTATCCACTGGGAGGAACAATTTTGATATCAGAGGAAAGACTTCTGTGAATATACAATTAAGGAAAATAATTTGATTTTTGCATGTCCGTGGCAATGATTGCCTCTTTCCATCAGGCTTTTCCTCATTGATTTCTCCTACATGTCTCCCGTGCTTTGAAGCTACACCTTAACATTAGCAGAGAATTGGTTTTTCTTCTTAACTCTCTAGTTACAAACAACATCTCATTAGCTCACAAGTCTGCTTCTTCCCGGGCTGAAGTTTATTTTTAAGAAGTATTTCAACATTAAAATGATGTCAAGTTTCAAGAATTTAAATACACCCTAGTGAAAGAGTTTGGATAGGAAGGCAATGACCAACAGAAGCTAAGACAGTTTCTGGCCGAAGTTTACCCAGTGGGATGCAGAAGTCCTGGCACAGAGCTCCATTTTACCCCACGTGGACTTGTTGGTCACGTCGATGTGTGTATACTCTCTGCTGCTCTCTACAGTATTTCTAAACCATATTGTCAATTAGGGATTAAATATTATCATTCCCATCTTATAGATGAAGAAACTAAAGCTCAGAGAGGCTAAGAATCTAAGCCTAAGATGAGAGCCTAAGTCTGTCTCATTTTAGAGTCTGAACATGCTTTTATTTTCTTTGTAGTTTGAATAAAACATGTGTGTCCGTGTGTGCCCAGTCATGTCTGATTCTGTGACCCCATGGACTGTAACCAGGCTCCTCTGCCCATGGGATTTTCCCGGCAAGAATACCGGAGTGGGTTGCCATTTCCTTCTATGGGGGATCCTCCCAACCCAGGGAAGGAACCTGCATCTCCTGCATTGGCAGGCAGATTCTTTACCACTTGCACCAACTGGGAATCCTACAAACAGTGCATAGAAATATGTACCATCAGAAAATAACCACTATTGCCCTGTCAGTTTATCTATATCTTAGAAGCCCCCTATGTACTACTCCTTAAGGCATCTCCCCCACTTCCCAGAAAGCCACTCTTCTGAATTTTGTCACTAATTTGCTTTCTTTAATAATTTTATTTTATATGTCTATATCCCTAAACACTATATTTTTGTTTTGTTTGCTTTATATTTCATCTATTTGGAAATCATGAATAATATCACTCTCAGAAAAATTTCTTTGTCATGGATTAATCATAGACCTCTTACTATATCTATAGTTCTAGAGTTTTAAAATCAGAGTAAGTAGAAGGCCTGGATTCATAGTTTTAAGGTAGGATCTCCAGATTTAACAAATAAAAGTATAAACAATTCAGCATGCATAAAACCTGCAATATCTGTGACATACTCAGCTTCCCTGATGGCTCAGATAGTAAAGAATCTGTCTGCATTACAGGAGACCTGGGTTTGATCCCTGGGTCTGGAAGATCCCCTGGAGAAGGGAATGGCTACCCACTCCAGTATTCTTGCCTAGAGAATTCCATGGACAGAGAAGCCTGGTGGGCTACAGTCCACGGGGTTGCAGAGAGTTGAACACGACTGAGCGACCAACACTTTCACTTTCATATTTTAAAAGTATTTATTTCTTATCTGAAACTCATTTAACTGGGCATCTTGTATTTCATCTTGCAACTCCATTTTAAGAGGACTTATTATATCACTCTCAGCCTCTGAATACCAAGTGCTCGCAAACCTGGTTGGTGGGGGTGAGGTAATCAGCATTGTTCTATTGGTTCCCACAGCATGGTGGTAGAAATTACATGGATTCTTAACTTAGAAGACACAGGTCCTAATTTCTACTCTATTGGTTCTAATGGTGTGTGAGTTGTTTTGTTGGTATGTGAATTTGAATAAGTCCCTTAAACTTCCTGAGCTTTGATTTTTTTCACTGCATGAGAGGCTTCCTTTAAAAAGTTAAATTCTCATCTGTTATAAGAGAAATTCAGACTCTGACACGTAGACATGATAAACCAAGAACCAATAGCATAAGCACGTTCCTTAGAGATATGTGGGGGACCTGGTCATTTAGAATTCCGAACGACCACCTCCGGGTTGCAGAACCAGAGGTGAGTGTCGGGAGGCGTAGAGAGGAAAAGCTGCTTCTTATGATCAGATCAAACATTTCATGTTTTTAACATCAACCTTCCTTTGGAAAATTTATAATTGTTAAAGTAGAAGTCGAATGGGAAAAAAACTGAGGCTGAGTTGTAAGATAATGAAATTGTGATGATCATAAGGCCTCTGTCATAGACCTGAAGACACAATGAGAATATATGTGTAAGAAGTCTAATCCCAAAGCTGATATCATGCCCGTCTCTCTAGAGAAAGGAATGCTGACACCCTGCTGTCCCTGAAGAAATGGACTAATAAGGAATTTCCGCAGCATCCCTTGATAGATCAGTCAACCTTGGCTGACTAGCGTCTCCTGGTTAATCTTTCTGGTTCAATGCTCAGAAGAATACAGCACCCTGAAGGATTTTTTAAGGATTTTTTATGCCAGTGATGATTTCAAGTTACAGAATTTTATTCCAAAGGAAAAAAAAAAAAAACTTCTGGGCTTCTGATGCAGGGCAGTGTCTTGAAGAAGATAAGATGTCCCTCCCAACTTTGCCTCTAAAATAATGTAGACTTTTGCTGCAGCTCAAAGGAGGAACTAACTGCAGGGAGCTGTGGGACTGGTTGCAGAAATGACCAGGTGTTAAGCAGCTTAAGAGAGCAGCAGCGCCTTCTGGGGACACGCAGGGGAGATGCAGTGAAGGGACTGGTAAGGACCTCCTCAGGCTGAGGTCTGCCCTCTAGTGGCTGCAGATGCCAACTTCTCTCCGCTTGTTTCTCTCCCACAGGAGGGAGAACTTTGAGTGCCAAGTAACTCAAGAAGTTATCTAGGGAGGCAGAAACAAGAAACAGTTCAGACAGCACAGGTCGTTGAGATGTGGGTGAAAGACTGGGTTTCTACGTCTGTGGATGCCTCTCCTCTGAGCGAGTGCTTCTCTGGAAATTAGGAAAATAAGGCTAATAACAAAAAGCAAACATGCATTTGAGTTAAAGGATTGACTCTCATTCTAATATTTTCGTTCTGCTGAATTTGGAGCGCTTCATGAAATGATGATGGTAAATGGTAATTTAGTGTCCCCTGTCATCTCCCAAATGGCTTCAACGTTTTTACTCATTTGTTACATCTCTCCTTCCAGAAACCATTGTTCCAACCCACCTTTCAAATTCATAATCACAGAATGACTTTCAGTTGGAATAGATATACATGATCCTCATTTACCAGGAAAATCAGGTATTCTCTCCATGATACAGATTTAAGACCTAAGCAGGATCTGTTCCCGTAATCCAGTGCTTTGCACATAACAGGAATCCAATAGAGAATGCTGAAAAGAATGAGGGTCTTAGGGGATAAGCAGGACCTGGAGCCCAGATATTCTGCCACCTAATGCGGTGTCCCTTTCACTACACCAGGATCGTACGGCTTCTGGTGAGACGTAGGCAATCCACGTGACTGAAACACTGGTAGGTTTTCATAACAGGAAGGGCTTGGTCAGGGCCAGGAATAGCAGGAGAGACAGACCTTAAATAATTACCTAAATAATTATCTTCTTACAGTTAACTGTGTTAGGAAGAGAAAGTACAAGGCATTGTTAGAGTAAATGACTAGTGACTGGACCAATAGGAAAGTCCTGTCTAAGAGGTCACCCTTGAGCTGAGCCTGAAGGATGAGTGTGTGTGTGTGTGTGTGTGTGTGTGTGTGTGTGTGTGTGTGTAGTCGCTCAGTCATGTCCGACTCTCTGTGACCCCATGGACTGCAGCCCGCCAGGCTCCTCTGTCCCTGGGGAACTACCAGGCAAGAATACTAGAGTGGGCTGCCATGCTTTCCTCCAGGGCATCTTCCCAACCCAGGGATCGAACCCAGGTTTCCCACATTGCAGGCGGATTCTTTACCATCTGAGCCACCAGCAAAGCCCAAAGGGTGATTAGAACTCGACAGACATAGACGTGTGTGCTATGGATTCAGAGCCAGGGAAGAAGGGGATCGGTTAAAGTGGTGCTCCAGCCAGAGGAACCATCCCAGCAAGGTCCTGGGCACTTTGCCCCCCACCCTCAAGCCCTTTTTTTTTGTCTGAATGTGGCCTTTGTCCTTGCTTGAAATTCCCCACCTGGAGGCCATCTGCTCATCTCTCAGGATTCAGTTCAAGCCTCTTCCCCTCTGAAGCTTTCCCGGACTCTGGGAAACGTTAGACACTCTGGCCACCGTGTACCTTGCTCATTCCTGGCACGTCATAGGAACTTGTGAAATCTTCGCTGAGTATCTAGTAAATAAGTATAACAGCACATTATTCAGTAACTTTTTGTAAATGGTTAGCCCATCTGCAGACTCTGAGCCTGCTGGAAGCATCCATCCAGTGCTGCATCTGCAGTCCTTTTTAATGTTTGTTAAATGAATGTATGAGGTTAAGGCACTGGGGCTGTGATAACAGAAACCTTGGAATTGAAGTTTCAGCGTCAAGTGAGGTGAAATCATGGAAGGCCTTAACTGTTGTTTGAAGGAGGCTGGACCTTGTATAGGATGTGGGGAGACACGGAGAGTGTCTGAGCAAGACCCTGGCTGTTTGGACTTATGCTTTATGAAGGTAACTGTCAGCAGACCGCACGCTGGCTAAAGCAAGGAGAAACTGGAGAGATGGAAGCCAGGTGGGATGTCCCCTAGATGAGTGGGAGTGGAAAGGGACAGGAGGGAGGAGACCCGGGAAGGGAGAAACGGCCACATCAGGGCCTGAGAACTGATTTCCTGCGGGAGAGTCACTCTGAGGCCTCCACCACGAGAGGCTTTCTATAAGGTCTCCCAGGAAATCCCCAGAGGAACACGGATTTTCTAGTTAGGTAATTAAGAAGTGGTATGTTCTCTAGAGAATAGTTGAATGCCCTAAGTAATTTCTCCAATTTTGATTTAGCAAAAGGGTGAAGTAGTTATGCAATATATATATATATATGTTATATATATATATATTGGCTACTGCCCACTAGATAACCATGTAATAGCATCCCAGCAACATCAGTAGCCTAAATGACTTCTGGAAGCTTCATCATATCATCTCCTAGCTTCTGGCTTCCCTTTGATCACTAGAGTTAATGTTTCATTTTTATTGCTCCATCCCCCTGCAGCTTTAATTACCAGTATGGTTGAAAATGCTGTGGGTTTATTTGTTCATTGAAAGCAAATAAAAGGAAAGGAAAATGGAGCATACAGAAAACTTACACAGTTTATCACAAATTTTACACCAGAAGTCAGGAAATAGAAAATTTAAGATTCTCAAGGCATGCTATTAATTTATCTGCTCTGCATATGTTTTAAAAGATGTTTCACATCTAATCCTGAATCCAAACTATCATCCATAATGTGGGTAGGTTAACATTAGCATAATTTATCTTTTGATTTTTTTTAATTTACTGAACAATCTTTGTGAGTGACTAGGTGGCTCAGATGGTAAAGATCCTGCCCACAACGCGGGAGACCCCGGTTCAATCCCTGGGTCAGAAAGATCCCCTGGAGAAGGGAATGGCAACCCAGCCCAGTTCTCTTACCTGGGAAATCCCACGGACAGAGGAGCCTGGCAGGCTACAGTCCATGGGGTCTCAAAGAGTCAGACACAATTGAGCGACTTTACTTTCTAGTCTGTATCCCCCTAAACATTTATGAGGACCCACTATATGTCAGGCGCTGTATTTTACTTCTTTATGTATCTAAAACTTTAATTTTGCAAAACTCCTGCAAGATGATGTACTATTACCTCCATTTTGCAGTTGATGAAACAGGCTCAGAGTGGCTCAGTAACTTGCCTGAGACCACACAGCTTTGGACACTGTTGGAAATTCAAATCTGCTTGACTCCAAGCCTCCCCACCCTGCTGCCTCTAAGACTGAACCACAGCAGACTGGCTCTAATACAGCAAAACAACGTTATGAAAATGCTGATATGAGATGGCATGTTAGTCGCTCAGTCATGTCTGACTCTTTTTAATCCCTTGGACTATAGCCCGCCAGGCTCCTCTGTCCACGGGATTTCCGAGGCAAGAATACTGGAGTGGGTAAACATTCCCTTCTCCAGGGATCTTCCCATCCCAGGAATCAAACCGGTTCTCCAGCATTCCAGGTGGATTCTTTACCACCTGAACCACCAGGGAAGTCCTGAAAATGGGAAAAATTGTCCTAAGTGGGCAATAAGAATTAAAGCTGTCTTTTATGCTATCCTGTGGTCAAAGCAGAGAACAAGCTTCAGTAAGCTTAACAGTTTCAATGAGCACAGTAAAACCACCACCAAGGACAACCTGGCTCTGGAATCATTTCCTCTTTCTAATAGAACTGTTTCTCAGAAGGTTATGGCCCTGTGTCACTGGACATTATGTTGCAGGAAAATGGGGCATGGCACGAGAGAGTGGGCATGTCCCAGGTCTCAGGTGTGCGCCTGGGAGAGGCTGCCGGGTGAGGGTTCTTAGCTTTGCGCAGGAAGGACTTTAAGCGTCAGCCGTAGTAAAGTGAGTGCAAGGTAAGAAGTCCTAACTGGACCCTGAAATTAAATGCTGGTCTCTGGCTCCAAGCCCCGTGTACTTTTGTGGACTTGAAGATGATCATTTACTAATAAATCTAAGAAAATAATAAGTATAGATATGTCCCTTAAGGCTTCAGGCTAAAATTGCTGCCCTATCTTCCTTTCTACCTCTGAAGTTCTGAGGAAGGGGACTCGTGGCTTCTTGTCCTCCTGTGTCCGTCTCGGGGCCAGACACAGACTCTCACCCGTTGTGTCATCTGGGCCCTCACGACGGCACCTGTGGTTGCTGTTCTTACCTCCATTTTACAAGCAGGGAAACAGAATCTCAGAGACATTAAGGAAATTTCCCAGCCTCACTCCCCCAGAAAATGACAGCTCCGGGGTTTAAACCCAGGTCAAGCCAAGCCCGTGCTTGTCCCACCCTTTCTGTCCCACCTCTGTTACTCCTTTAAAAAAAAAAATTCTGACATCTATCAGGAAATTTTAGAAACAGGCATGAGAAAATATGAATAGTTAAAATTTCACAGATTACTGCCAATTCTTATTTTAGCATTCCTGCCAGATCTTTAATTAGAAAAGCAAGATTGTTACATTGTCCGATTGGCTTGTTTGAGATTCCCCATCTCCCCAGGCCTCCGCTCTGCTGGAGGTGCAGAGCACTACCAAAAGGTGTCCGTCACGACACACCCAGCAGTGTGTTCATGTGTGATCAGGATTTGCTCTCATATATGTGCTCCTGTTTGAAGAGGGCGTTCCAAGCATCATACTTTTACATTTTAAATAGGAAATCCATAATACCACCAAGAAGCAGCATCATCTTTTCTTTTTTTGGTCATGAAAGTTCACGATGAGTGTTTTGATTCATCTAACAGACTAACATCTCTCATTTCTTTCCCCAGAGCATACCTGCATAATGACAGACACAAATGCGCCGGGAGAATGCTAAATGGCTTTGCTCCTTTTTAAAGGAACATAGATACCAAGCTGATCAGGAAAGGTTAGCAGGCAACTACCGGCATCAAAAAGAGAGAAAGAGAATCAGAATCCAATCTCCTTCTCTTGACAAGTATTCTTGACAAGTATTTCTTGTCAAGTATTTTGTATCCGACTTTGTAACACACAGAAGCAGGCTTTATTGTTAAAAGGTATCTTTCCAAGGTAGCCTTAGGATGTTATCTTCCCTGTACCGTGTAGATTCTGTCAAATTAGTAGCTTTAAAACTCAATAGATCACAACAGAATTGAAATGATAAAGGACACACAACCAAGTTTTAAGCAATTACATTATCTGACACTTATGTGTGCCATTTTTTTTAAAAAAACCTGCTATTAGAAACTGTAAATAAACTCAGGCTATGGTACATTAACAAAATACAGGGAAGTATAGACTGTCTCTGATTTTTAAAATAGGTAACTTACATGTAAAATTCACGTAAGTATTTACTGTGTCATCTTCTCCACTTTCATATCCCTCTCAGGATCCCCAGTGACAATGCTGTGATATACAATAAAGTGGGTTCAGGAGCAGAAGAAAGGAAACAGGATCGTGAAGAGAAGCTATAGTTTTGGGGAGCTGACTGCAGGATGGTGAGCTGGAAAATCATGGCCTTGGGAGTCAGAGGGGCTGGATTTAAAAATCAGCCTTACCGCTTAACACCATATCACCTTAAACAAGTCATGTAACCTCTCTGAGCCTTAGTTTCTGAATCTATTAAACAAGGACAGTAATACACGCCATGTGAGATTCTTGAAAGAATTAAATGAGGTGAGACGTGTAGCCATAACTGAAGCCATCACCCATGTGATTCAGTTCCAGAGGAAACAGAATTTAAAGGATAAACATTGTGGGAAAGTAATTCCAATTTTATTCAACTGTCTCCAGCATTAAAGCAGTCCTGTCATAACCAATTGCAGTATTTCTCATAGCTGCCTGTTTTTCTACCTGATTCACTTGTGTCCTTGGCATCTGGAGTTTCTCATTTCCTACCAAAGAACATTCTCCACTCTGCCTTGCTTTTTCTGTCACTCCCACTCCATCTCCATCTCTTTCCAGACTTTATTACGAAGGTGACTTAACTTCTTTTGAAAAGTCCCTTTTCTTTAACTCCAGTCTCTCCATGTTTGTGTTTCTCTGGCCATTCTGTGTCACAAGTTTTGAGAAACCATTCTGAAAATGAAAGACCAGTGGTTTGGTTTGGGAGATCAGGTTGGCAGATAAGAAGGTTTGTTTAAATGAAGCTGGACATTATGGGTTTCTTCCTCATCAATATGGGAGAGTGAAGTGGTAGAAAATGGACCAGCATGCCAAGTTGATCATTTTCACCTGCAATTTATATAAAGAAAGTGGCACAGAATGGCTGCTCAGTCATGTCTGACTCTGTGACCCCATGGACTGTATGTAGCCCACCCGGCTCCCCAGTCCATAGGATTTCCCAGACAAGAATACTGGAGTGGGTTGCCATTTCCTTCTCCAGGTGATCTTCCCGACCCAGGGATCAAACCCACGTCTCCTGCATTGGCAGACAGGTTCTTGACCACTGAGCCACTGGGAAGCCCGGCACAGGGTCTGGCACAAAGTAAAATCTCAGCGCTAGTGTGCCCTCTTGTATTCAACGGGGATGCGAGGAAGAGCTAGAGACTGGCCAGCTGTCTGTCTGTCTGTCTCCAGATGGTCTCTCTACGTGACTGACTTGGCCTTCCTCCCAGCATGACTGTCTCGGGGGGTCAGACCCAGGTAGAAGCTGCAAGCCCCTTTATGAAGTAGCCTCGGAATTTACGCAGGCACCAAGTTTGCAAGCTAAAAGAATCAAGTCTTAAGACCAGCCCAGATTCGAGGGGAAGAAACTACACAAGGACACGAAAACTCGGATGCACAGTGGATTGGGGGGCCAGCTTTGGAGCCCACCTAGAACACAGCCCACTCAACCCCCCAAAACATTTTTTCCTCATTTTGGAAATTTAGAAATATTCTGTTCCACACTACAGTTAACTTTCGCTGAAGAGGGGAGAATTTGGGTTAGACTGGCAGCCTCTTACATTAAGCAAACAAAGTTCAGTGTGAAAACACCCAGTCCCTTCCTTCTTGGAGACACAGCGTGACCCTAAAGTCAGGCTGCTTGAATTCGACTCTTGACTCCACCCTATACTCTGGTTTGAGCTGGCTTTACATCCTAGCATTTCCAGCCTGTAACAACAACAAGACCCTCTGGTAAGGGAAAACCTTGAGCTCACTGAGGAATTGTAGACAGTTGACAGTAATTTCAAAAAACAAAGGTAGCATAATTTGTAATGTGGATATCGTGAATAAAGGGCAGTTTACTGGCAAGTGAATTTATGGACAAATGAAACTTGCACTTGTTTGGATTTTTTTTTTTTTTTGGTTGTGCCACGTCTTAATTGAGGCACGAGGGAATCTTCATTGCTGCATGCAGGACCTAGTTCCCTGACCAGGGATTGAACCTGGGCCCCCTGCATTGGGAGCACGGAGTCTTAGCCACCAGACCACCCGGGGAGTCCCACACCTATTTGGTCTTGTGGCATCTCCAATCTTTTTGTCTTTGACTTCACTGGGAAATGAATGCAAAACAGCACCCAACTTGCCCTTAACTTTTTCAAGTCACTTTATTATATTAGTAGGAATTCAACCAATAACATATTCTTTTGAGTGCACAAATATAACCAAAGTTTTGCAGACAAATGCCATAAAATCTGCTAAGTCTGGAAGGCAGGGCTGGCTAGAAGTGAATAGAATCTGGGGAAACTGGTTTCTGAAATGCCTGAGAGGCAATGGAAGACTCTCCTTACCAAACGTTAACAGGGAGGAGGCAGACAGGTTTCACTAGTCGTTCATCAGACATTTAGAAATCAAATAACAGAAACATCAAAGAGACCCAGGGCTTCCTAGGTTTGGCCCCCGGGTGGAGTAGTAGGGGGGTTCCCTTGTGGCTCAGCTGGTAAAGAATCTGCCTGCAATGTGGGAGACCTGGGTTTGATCCCTGGGTCAGGAAGATCCCCTGGAGGAGGGCATGGCAACCCCCTCCAGTATCCTTGCCTGGAGAATCCCCATGGACAGAGGAGGCTGGCGGGCTGCGATCCATGGGGTCACACAGAGTCGAACACGACTAAGCATGCACACCCGCCCAGGCTCATGATACAGCTAGAGCTTGAGGCAGGGAAGAGAGCTGTGTCAGTCAGGGTTCTCTGTGTCAAGCATTGAAATCAACTCTGACTAACTTGAACAAAATGGATCTTTCAGCGGGATACAGGGCTGATTCCAAACAGACAGGCCCAGGCACCTCCAGAAGGCCTGGGTAGCAGAGATTACTAAATGGTCTTGTCTGAACATCCTCACGAGAAAGGATGAACCAGTCTGATCATTTTCAGTCTTTTCACCGCTAAGGAGAATGACACCAACAATCCTGGAGTGGGTTAGTTTACTCGGCAACTGGCCAGAGAAAAGATGACCACTATTTAAACATATCCCATTTGAATATGCCCAGTGGGAGAGAGGTGATTCTTCCAAATGACTGGTTTTGCCCCAGGAAAGTAAAAGGGCCGCGGGCTGCCAAAAGCAACACATATCTATTACAAAAGTCAACATTGACTCGCCAGAAGAATAATACCTGTAGTGAAATGAGGGGTCTTTTCTTAGAATAATCAGGCAGGTGCTTGGAGGGCAGAGTGTGGGCTGGGCAGTAGTGTGCTGCTGTGTTGCCAGAAGTGGCTTGTTTTGCTCCAAGAGGCTAAAAGGCAGTTGAAAAAGAGGAATAATTATAGTCTGAGACAACCTTTGAGAATAACCTATTATTATCTTGTACCCTGTTTGATCCTGCAGACTCCTACAGCCAGGTGAAATCCCAGACCCAGAGCATCCTTTTCCAAAGACCTAAGCACTCTTAGAAAGGAAAGGGCCTCTAGAAAATCCAATGTTAGTTTGAATGAATTAATTCTGCTTGCTTCCCTGTTCATCTCAGTGAGAGTTTGAGTAAAGAGGTAGGGAAGGGGGTTGGTGATTTGGGTGCACTAGCTAAGTCAGGCTGACCCAGGTCAACTGCAAGGGCTTGGGGCAAATGAAGGCTCAGAGACCTGGGGAAGAAGAGCCCTGAGATGGAGGAGGGCCATTAGGATTGACCCTCCTCAACACATGTATCACGGTTTCCCACTCCCCACCCAGAACTCGGGCTCTGATTGTCATTCAGCCACCTTAAGGGTTAAACCAGCAACCTGTAGAAGAGGCCTTGAGATGAAATGACTGTTTGTAACTTTGCGGTTGGGGGAAGATGCATCTTGGGTTTCTAAACACTGACGTAAACCTTAGGAGCATGGCTTTTTCAGCTGGGGTGTTGTCTATAACGCATCATTTAGACTCCGATTTTTTGTTGGTGGGATTTATTCTGAGCAACCTGGCCTGGGGAGTTCCATCATCAAGCAAACAATCACTTCTCGCGCATGTAATTTGGTTAAGCCCTTAATGAGGCACAGTGGCTTTTATCATGTCTGCCTCACATCTTTATTTAGTCTGACTGATTAACTAACTGGCTCAAAACCCCTGCCTCTGTGGAGTACAGATAAACAAGGGCTTAACTGACTCAGGGGGTACCTTACAGTCTCCCACGGGGCCGTGAGAGACGTGGGGAGTTCCTCTGAGGCGGTCCCATCAGAGGGTTGTCTGCTGGGAAGCTGGAGGCTAAGGGGGAAAGAGGGGAGTTGGACTGCCCAGGTCAGGGCACTGCTGGAGACGGGGTGGGTGGGGGGCCTCCGGGCCTCCGCAGAGGACCCTGCCTGTGCTCTGTTAAATAGAGCATCCTTCCCTTTTCCTTTAGTTTGTCTGCCAGCTCCCTGCCCCACCCCCCAGGAGAACCTAAAAGCAGAAGAGGGCAGAGGAGCAAAAGTAAAAGCCCAGCCCAAGTCCACTTGTCCGTCTTTCTCTCCTCGGAGGGCCCAGAGAACCTGGGCCAGGCCTGTACCTCGGGAGGGGAGGACTGGAGGATGGAGAATTAAGCTGGACTGGACCGTGTGTGTGTTTGTGCATGTCTGTGTGTGTCATAAAAGTTTCAAGAAAGCCACATCCATGACAACTTTATAATGTAAAAAAATGAGACTATATGTCTCCTTCAGTTAATTTATCTTATTGCTTTATTCATTTTTTAAAAAACTCTAAAAGGCAAGAATACAGCCTGATATGTTTTGACCTTAAATCATCCACATGACTAATTACGAGGTTCGCTAAGAACAGTCAGAACATTGATATGAAAATTTAAAAAAAGAACAGTGACTGGTACTTGGAAATTCAGCCAAAAATGACTCGAGTTTTGCAGAGTGAGAATTTTAAAAGGTCCAGTTTATGACAATCTTTGTGTACTCTCAATGTTTTTGTATTGGCAAACACTGTAGATTTCAAAAATAAGCATGAAGAGCTGTTTTTGGAAGCTGGTGTCTATGCACCTAGCAGTATCAGCTCATCTGTACATGTCATCCTAGCTCAGAACCCCAGAACAGTACTGCTGTGAAGAAGCTTGGTAGCTTCCAGACCGCCAGCCTCCAGGCCGGGAGAGCAAGTGTGCTATGGGCTCACCATCTGACATTACAGTGACTTAGATCAAGAGAAGAGTAGATAGTTTAGATTGTTTGTTATCAACTCTTAACAAATTGGCTACTAGTAGGCGAGTTCTCCAGAGTCATCTGTCAGATGAACACTAGGCTAGAGTCATGACCTAGAACTGTGCCTCTAATGTACCACCTAGAAATGAACCAGTTAATTTTACTGCTCAGCAAAACAGAAGACATAGAACTGAAGTATACGTGGACAGTAGGTCTAAAATCCAGACTTTCCCCCTTGACCCCATAAGACCACAATTTAAAACCTACCGAACGCCAGTGCAGGGAACTCTACTGCAACCCACTCGTTCCTCTGTGTCTTTAAATAGTGTGTGTGTGTGTGTGTGTGTGTGTGTGTGTAGTTTAAGAATGCTGGAAATTTCAGTTTTGTGAAAAATGAACAAAAAACACTTTGATATGCTATTTTAATAGTTGGAACTTAAGTTTTCAACAGGGTTTATATATACACACACACACACACACTTTGGCCACCTGATGCGAAGAACTGACTCATTGGAAAAGACCCTGATGCCGGGAAAGATTGAAGGTGCGAGGAGAAGGGGATGACAATGAGATGGTTGGATGGCATCACTGACTCAATGGCCATGAGTTTGAGTAAACTCTGGGAGTTGGTGATGGACAGGGAAGCCTGGTGTGCTGCAGTCCATGGGGTCGCCAAGAGTTGGACATGACTGAGTGACTGGACCGAACTGATACATATATACATCCATATATAAATATGTATATATAAGTATGTTATAATCTTATTTATTTTTGGCTGTGCTGGGTCTCCATTGCTGAGCGGACTTTTCCCTAGCTGTGGCCACAGGGGGCTCCTCTCTAGTTTTGGCGCACAGGCTTCTCACTGCGGCGGCCTCTCTCGTTGCAGAGCACGGGCCCTGGGGCACGGGGATTGCAGTGGTTGTGGCTCCCCGGCTTTAGAGCGCAGGCTCAACAGTCGTGCTGCACAGGCTTCCTTGCTCCGCGGCATTCGAATCTCCCGAACCCATGTCTCCTGCTTTGGGAGGTGAATTCTTTACCACTGAGCCACCAGGGAAGCCCTTGAAAGGATATATTTAACATCAACCATTGTCGTTTAGCATTTTTACTAAAAGTAGTTGGTAAAGCACTTTATGTTTAGAGTTTATTGACAAGAAACCTATCATAAATATTTGTTTTCTTCTCCACCCCCCCCCCCCCAAATAACTATAAGGTCAAAATTCCGAAGGAAGATTGGCCAGTTTTCCAAAACATTTGAGTGAGTAGCGCCCGCACCCGCCCCCCAGCCCATGCTCTCCGGTGTTCACTGGGGTGGGTGAGTTCTGATTGGGAAGAGCAGTGATGTGTCTGGACCCCCAGAGGGTGGAGGTGAAGGCCAAGCAGGGGCAGGACAAGGGGAGTTTATTGACCTTTAACATCCGTGGGGTTCTGAGGACACCACAGCTGACACTGATCCTCACTTCTGCTCCCATTTCAGCCCCAAGCTATTTTTAGGGCAAAGAACTTGAGACTTTATATCGAAGGCTAAATTTAGTGATGGGTGAAACAGGGAGTTAATGGAAACTCTCTCCCCACTCAAAACACATCATCAGGTTTGGGTAAAATGCTAATAGCACTTAAGGACGTGACAGTGAAGAGGAAAAAAAAAAAAAAAAAAGAGGACTGGTTTGAAGCCTGGATCTGATTCCTGGCTGATTTCCATTTGGCCTGGGGGAGAAGCTCCCAGATCTGATTTGATTTAGGGTTGCGTGAATGAAGATGCAATAAGGTATTGCAAACATTTAGTGGCGATGCCCTGGATTAAAAGATGAAGACAGGATGCTTTGTGGTTCCCCAAAGGTAGACAAGGCACTTCAGAAAATCATCCTCGGGACCCACATCTCCCAGATTGTACCTCACAGGAGTACAAGCAAAGGGTGGGGCCCCTAACCCGTTTCTGACTTACTGCCTCCTTCAAGATGCCAGAATATTCTGCTTCACCAGCTTGGGGTAAAATTATTGTTCAAATTAGCCTCCAATTTGCCTATCACTTGAACGGTTTTTCTTCTCTCAGTTGGGGCCCTCCCCCATAATAAATCCCAGACCTCAGAGATAGTCTTAATTCAAAGAGTCAGATTAGCGTTATCTTGGCTAGAGTCAAAATTCAGCTTCACCCCCAGGAGGTTAGAGGATAACTCCTAATTATCAGGTATTGGTTATTCCTTGCTATAAAGGCAGCTGGGCTCCCAACGAGATCAGCTTTGTGACTCAGACCTCTGTTCACACACAGATGCACACACACACACACACACACACACACACACACGCGCGCACGCGCGCGCATGCATGCACCTCCACTTCGCCCAAAGTAGCCCTTCGGTAGAATTCAAGCTGTGCTGGGGGCCCAGGTGACCAGCACAAACCTGTCTGCCCCAACCTCCCCCACTCCCGTTTCCCCTAAGGGGATCTCCCCAAGGTCCCTCTAGTCTGAAGTTTTCCTGTCATCTGACCTCAGTGAGACAGTTCACCCTCCCTGAGATGTTTTATATGTTGGGTGACTTCAAAGAGGAAGAGGTTAGACACTTTACTGAGTCTACCCTTTCAGAGACTCCAGAGATTTTATGCAAATTTGTGAACCTCTTCCCCACAAGCTTTAAGATCCACCCACCAAAGCATATTACACCCTTCCTCTGTAAACAAGTGATGCCTGTTTGCATTGACCTGCATAAAATAAAGGGTCATGCAAATGATTCTTCCAGAAGATCTGCTCCAAGATGACTTGCTGTCTCCACCATTAAGACCCTGCCATGTGCTCCTCCCAGTAAAATGATACAGACCCTTGTGAAGTGTGACCCGCCCTCCTGAAAATCCTTTCTCAGAGAGTGTGAAGTGAGTAAAAGTCCTGTGGGGCTTTGGAAAAGCTGTTTTGGGGGATTTCCCTGGTGGTCCGGTGGTTAAGAATCTGTCTCCCAACACAGGGGTCGCAGATTCCATCCCAGGTCAGGAAACCAAGATCCCACGTGCTGCGGGGCAACCAAGCCCGCCCACTAGCAACTGCTGAGCCCTCGCCCCAAAACGAAAGATCCCGCCTGTCCCAGGGACGATCTCACGTGCTGCAGCTAGGACCCCACGAAAGGCTGTTTCTACTGGCAAACCCTGGTGGGCTCTGTGTGCCCTGCTCAGACCCCCACGCCGTAGAGCGGACTCGGAATGCTGGCTGTCCTGCAGTTCTGCAGGCAGTGCCTTAGTCCTTGTGTTTGAGGAAATGAGGCTGGTGATGACCGGGGGTGACTCACTATAACTCAACGCAGAAGCAGAGCATGTCGGCTTGGCCAGTGGGGAGGACGGGTTCCCCAACCTGAACCTTCCTCCCCTCCTTCAGGCCCGCCTGGGGTCCTCCCAGGTCTCTGATTCACATTTACCCTGGGAAGCCTCTAGTTCCCAGGAAAGGGAGTCTCTATGTGGATCCCAGGCAGGGGCTGTGTAACCCTTTCCTGTTCCTCTCCAGAGGGCAGAGGGCAAGGGGGTCTGGCCTGGGCAGGTCCCCCCGCTCCCTTACTCTGCTCCTGACCCAGGCGGGCTCTGTGTCTCCTCTGTTCCCCACTCTCAGGTCTTGCCAGTCTGTGGAGCCAGGCCAGCCAGGCTCAGCCACCATCGGGAGAGCTGTAGGCATCACGGGCAGGCCGGGCCAGATGCCAAACTTCACCAACCAGTCACGTGCACCTTCCAGGAGTTTGCACCAATGTGCCCAGATTGAAATTTCTCAGGGAGGGGGGCCCTAAACAATAGGCTCCGTCTTGGGACTCTTTCTTTCAAAGCAAAGTCAAGGTGAGTGACCCTTCATCTGGGCTGTCATCACCACATGTAAATGCTGACCGCCTCTCCTCTAGACTAGAAACTCTTCACGGGTTGGGAGGTGCCTTACTGTCCTTCATTTCCTCATCTGACACAGGTAGCATGCTTAGAATCCTGCCTCAATGAGGTCTCAGTGGGTAACAGTCATCCTTGTCACAGTAAAGTGTGCCCAGCATCTCGTAGCGTGCCGAGCATGGGCAGGGCCTCAGCAGTCACTTGCTGAGTAGATGATGTTACAGAAAACCCTGAGGACTCAGCCTTGCAGAACTGAGGGAGGCATGTTAGGAAGCAGTGGGCAATCAGGAGAAGGAACCCCCAAACCCATCGGATGCTCAGCCTAAGAGCCCAGCATTTCTTCACTGTTGGCCAAAGACTAGTCACAGCCCCATCTACTGTGACCCAACTTGCAGGGTCAGCCCGTATCAAACATGGGCAAGAATTGCTTTTGGTCTTTTTTTTCCTCCCTAGAAGGAGATTATGAGGGGCTGTTTCTTAGACCTATAAGAGGGGGAAATAAGCCTATAATAGCTAAATTAGAGACAAAGTACCCAGTGAACCTGATAATCAAGCTTGTGTTGCTTCAATTCAGAGATTTTGACTGAGGCTCTTGTTTGGAGTACTTTTCCTCCTGTGACATTTCCACTATTTAAAAAAGTTGCGGTTTCATGAGAAGTTCTCCATCCATGAGCTCACTGTCTCTTGGAGCTGTGTTCCCTGGCTGGGTACCACCAGGTGACGAGCAGTGGCTGATTAGGATTGCGTAAAGCACAGCGATCAGACTCACTTCAGGAACAGAACTCCAATCACGGAGGAACAAACCATTCAGTGTACGCCACGGGCTTTCATAGGCATGTACGACGGTTTATTAAGACAACAAATACATCTGTTCACTTGCATTTCTGTGTATAAACGGAGACCATACACTAGTTACAGCTTAGGAGCCCCGTGTTTTTGTCCATGAGAACTTTGAAGAAGAACGAACTTTGGAGAAAGAAACTACTTTCTTTCTTCCCCTCCCCTCACTGAGATTCTCAGCACATCATAAAGGCAGTGTTTGCAAACTTACCACTTATAATGCGCAAGCCTCTGAACCACAGCAATACCAGCTTCACTGGGGCTTCCCAGGTGGCGCTAGTGGTGAAGAACCTGCCTGCCAATGCAGGAGACAGCGTAAGAGGCTCGGGTTCGATCCCTGGGCCAGGAAGATCTCCGGGAGGTGAGGATGGCAACCCACTCCAGTATTCCTATCTGGAGAATCCCATGGACAGGGGAGCCTGGCAGGCTACAGTTCATGGGGTCGTAAAGAGTCGGACAGGACTGAAGCGGCTTAGTATGCATGCACGCACTCAAGCTTCATTACCAGGTACTCTGGATACTTTGTCCCTAATTTAGCTATTATAGGCTTGTTTTCGCCTTTGCTAGGTCTAAGAAACAATCCTCTTTTAGGTGGGAAAAAAGGCTGAAAGCAATCCTTGCCCATGTTCTGTACTGGTTGACCCTGCTGCCTGAATCACAGTAGACTGGGCTATGACTGGTCCTTGGGCTACAGGCAGACATGGAAAGCATGAGTTCTGTTAAAAACAGAACTGGAGAAATGATCTTGAACCTTCCTCTGGGGGGCCCCAGTTGGCAGCTATGCCAAAGGGAGAGGCATAGAGACAGGGCACTAAGCCGAAGTCACCAGGCGGCAGGTGTCCTGTGGTAGAGCGAGGCGGAGAAAGAGTGAAAAATGAGAGCGGAGGGGTCAGAGACAGAGAAATAAATGGGACTGGAAGAGTTGCCAGGAGAGGGGACAGGGGCCATTTTTTCTCTGAAATGACAGCTACTAAGAGCTGCTCAGGACACTAGAACATTTGTGGTTTCTCAAAGACAACAGGAACCTTCCAGTTCCAGGAGGCAAGTCTCAGAACACGGGCAGCTCCTGGGGTTCTCTTCCTTTGCTGTGTAGCGTTCTTATAGAAGGGCTGAGGGGCAGTCCTATGCCCCGGAGTAGCTCCAGCACGCCCGTTCTCCATCCCTCTGGGCAGAGCCTCAGCCTCCCCCACGAGGCGCCTGGATTCACTCTCTCCTTCACACAGCGCTCCACGGTCAGCCAGCGCCCTGTGGCTGCAGGGGATCAGGCTCGCACCCCAAACATTGCAAACGAAGTGATGGAGCAGGTGCCTGTTTGAAGGAGTGGCAGAGTGAGGATGGAATTCAACCTGGAATCCTGGAGTCAAGGAGGTCGGGGGACTCTGAGGTCACAACTGCTGTTCCAACCAGAGCTTCTGCTGCCGTTCCCTGCAGGCAACTCAGGTCTCAGTGCTCAGCTCGGTTGTTCTCAAAGTTAGAGCCCACTGGGAAGTCTTAACAGTGTGGCTGAGGAGCTGTGGCCTCAGACCAGCTAAACCAGCATCTACAGAGATTGAGCCGGCACTGGTATTTTTTAAATGCTCCCCAAGTGGTTCTCACGGAGAAGGCAATGGCACCCCACTCCAGTACTCTCGCCTGGAAAATCCCAAGGACGGAGGAGCCTGGTAGGCTGCAGTCCATGGGGTTGCAGAGAGTCAGACACGACTTCACTTTCACTTTTCACTTTCAGGCATTGGAGAAGGAAATAGCAACCCACTCCAGTGTTCTTGCCTGGAGAATCCCAGGGATGGGGGAGCCTGGTGGGCTGCCGTCTATGGGGTCGCACAGAGTCAGACACGACTGAAGCGACTTAGCAGCAGCAGCAGCAGCAGCAAGTGATTCTCAAAAGCAGCCAGGGCTGAGAACCCTCCACTCACCTGCATTTAAACGGCTCTCTCGTTTCCTGCTAGAATCAGTTTCATCGTATCAGTTTCCACTGACATGGGCAACTCCTGTGGACAGAGAGGAACTCCTAGGAGACTGGGGCCTCCTGTTTGCCCTTCTACTCAATCCTTTTCAATTACTGAGATTCTCCTCTCCCCCCACCTATATTAAGCTGATACTTAACTATAGATAATAACTGTCTCAATCATTTTTTGTAAGTAGTTCTTATTTAAAAGTTTCAGTTTGAATTAAATTCTCCCACTCAAAGAGATTTCTGTCCGATAGTGGTTCAGAAGATGTAATTTCTAAGATATGCTTTCTCCAGGGAAAACCATTTATTTGTCGACATTATAGGATGTCTTCTCCTCTACTCATGTAGGGTCCCTCCCTACACTTGGGTGAACGGAGTTAATTGGTTATCAATGAAAAGTTCATATCATATAGATCCTACATAGACAAAAAAGAAAAGAGGTTTCATCCTCTAACGTACTGTGTAGTACCTTTCTCTCATCTGAGCAGGAAAGATGGGGTTAGGCGCCTGATGACATTTTATTACAGTGAGATGTCTAAGCAAACAGATGCAGCTGAGCTGTCCCTCACTTTTCTTTCAATGTGGCTCACGATGAAAACACTCCTGCCCTGCTTTGCTGGGAGTCTTGTAAGACCAACATTTGTCTTGTTGATTGCCGGGGTCCAGCCCCAGCAGGATCCAGGGGGTACCCTCAGGATGAACGGCGTCGGCGAGAGAGAGAGAGAAGACACGTGAGACCAGCCTTGATAGGGCCAAGTCTGCGAGGGAGAGAGAGAGAAAGAAAGAGAGAGAGAGTGACCAGACAGGGAGTGCAGCAGAATCTGGCAATGCTTTATTTTTTACTGTAGCTTTTATACCCTAAGTTAGTACATTTCTAAAGGGAAGATAGTTTAACATTACGTCAGCTTGTCCTTCACGAAACCAGGGTGTTTTCTGCATACTTCTTTGTTTATGAGGGTCTTGTACATTATCTTCTGGCGTTGGGGCCTATTAACATTTTAGGTTTACATTCACCTGACCTGCCTATTTTCTGTTTCTATGGTGACCTTAACTGAAAGGTAGCAGTCTCACAGGGCAACAGTACAGAGTAGAAGTATAACCTTGTTGACACAAAAATTAATCCTTCTGCAGAAGTTGTCAGTTGCGTTTATCTGAGAAGTTTACCCCACGCAGACTCTGCAGCTTCAGTGAGGCAGCCTCTGCCTAGCACTCCTGGCTGACAATTAGCAACCATCTCATTGTTACCACACTAGGGCTAAGCTCTTATTTTTCTAGATCTATAACTATATTAACAGTGGTTTCTATAACACAACCTTAGCACATTAAGAGCAAAAACACAGCAAGCAAATGTTAACCCAACAGCTACTTTTAGAATAATTTTTCTTGTGTTTTCTAATAGGACTTCCTCACCCCCTGAAGAGCTCTATGTCTATTAGGGCCTTTATATGATCAGGTACTTTATGTTATTTTATGATTAGGGTATTATAAGCAATCATGCATATTAGTACCAAGGGCATAAAAGCATTTGCCAAACAAACTAAAATACCAGCAAAGGAGTTTAAATTAAAACACTCCTTCCACCCTGGATAATCTCATAAAATACCACCACTGGGAAACTTATTGATTAAAGTTCTAAATTGATTCTTATTTGGAAAGAGATCAGGGAAAGCCTTCTGCCTGTGTCACAGAAATTAGGGAGTAGTCTATTGAAGCAAGCATCAGAAAGACAGATATCATCTTTAAGGTGAGCGCCAGGGGCAGCTTTTTGGAATCCCTGAAAACCTGATCCGCCTTGCCCGTCAGGTTTTCTCCCTCATGACCTTGTCATGGGTGGGATCTCGTGTGTTGGCTCCCGGCAGTTGGTTTGTGAGCTTTCTTCTTAAGACTTTGATTCCCTCCCCACCATTCCTTCTTCTTTTACGTTCTTCACCTGGGCTCTAATCGTTGCTCTGCTGTTGGAACTCCCCTCCTCCACCTCTCTGGTTCCAGTTTTCTTTTTCGACATGCCATGCTAATGTTACCTTCTAGCTTTATTTAGCCTACTTTATTCTTGGAACAACTAATTGTTTCACAAGAAAATTTACTGTTTTTGTTTTCTTTTGGCATCTTTAAATTCTTAAAAATTAAAAGATGTCAAAAATCTTGTTTTTTATTATAAGTAAGTTAATAACAGCACATTATAGATATCTTTACAAGCCTAAGTTAGACACCTTTACAAATCTAAGATTCTTGTACTCAAATGGCAATAGTTCCTTTCCCATTATTCTGAAAGATCTCTGCCAATAAAGTGACATGAAGTCCACTGGGTTCTTTTATAGCATCTTTTCTTTTCTTCTGGTTCCACCAAATGTTCATTTATCACTTTGTCTACAGTAAGAATCCATTGAGACTAGGAAGCCCCTTTTCTTAGCCGTGTCCTAGAGCCGTGCTTCTCATATTTAAATAAATATGGATCATGTGGGGATCTTGTTAAACCTCAGATTCTGATTGAGTAGGTCTGGGCGGGGCTGTGGTTCCGAGTTGGCTAGGAGCTCCGAGGGGTTGCTTCTGCTGCTGGCCCAGGGAACCTCTGCCACAGGGAGCTACTTAAGCAGCTTTGGTGCTCGCCCCAAACGTTTCACCACCACGACTTTCTCCACGCTTAGCTATCATCTTCTCAAGTCAACTCTCAACCAATTGCTGAATTAAGATTAAGCCAATAGTCCACCGGGCATCTCTGTTGGCTCAGTGGTGAAGAATCTGCCTACAATGCAGGGGACCCTGGTTTGATCCTAGGGTCGGGAAAAGCCCATGAAGAAGGGAATGGCTACCCACTCCAGTATTCCTGCTTGAAGAATTCCATGGACAGAGGAGCCTGGTGGACTCCAGTCCATAGGGTCACAAAGAGTTGGACACGACTGAGCGACTAACACACAATAGCCTCCAATACTGACGTTGATTCTCTGTACTTAAAAATTTTGTTTTTTCATTTTGCCAATCAGCTTTCCTTGTTTCTGACCACTATTACTTAAATGGACACAACTTGTCACATGCTTCAACTCAGGTCCTTAATCATTCCTATAAAACAACTCATGTGTCACAGTTGTCATTTTCTACTTTCATTATTTTTTCATTTACTTTTGTTTCCTTATAATTATTTCTTTTTAGCACTTTAAAAACTTCTGTTTTGAGGTTTATCAGATATGACGGGATTAAGAATGTCCATAAAACATCTCAAAATGAAGGATCAACATGCTACAGACTAACAATGTAGTGGTCAAGACAAAAATGACTGGGCACAGATAAAGCTATTTTCTAGTGACAGGCAGACTCTTTTTGATCAGATTTGGTGCCTTATTGAAATCTGTAAAACTTAGTAAATTGAAAGCTTATGAGCAGAGGAGTTTATTTAAATTGAATAAAATGAAAACTATTTACTGTTCCTCAGTACCTGTGGTTTCCACATCTACTAGATACTGAGAATTCTCTCTATAGACCGGATCATTCAATCACTTACTCTGTGCCAGGTATTATTTCTGGGTGGTGGAGACTCAGTAAATAGCACCCCTATTACTTATCTCAACTAAGAAAAAAGAAAGTCAGCATAAAGCACCCATCACTTTCATTTCTGGCAATGTTGATGAAGCACATGACTTATGCTCATGGACAAGCAGAACTCCTATTACAGAACCTCAGGATAAGACTTGTCCACCCAGTCACAGAAAGTACAGGTCACCACAGTCTCCTCACCTGGCAGCCTGTCCTTATGGAGAAGAATGGCTGTTCTTTACTGGATGTTTGCACCCAAGAAAAAGAAGAGAAGATGGGGCCAGGACCCTAATTCCCTAAATCACTAATCAGAATAGTCACCTCGGCTCTGCCAGGAAAGGCTTATCCTCACACAGCCCTTCTCATTTGCCTCATTCAATCTCAGCCCCAAGTAGATCCTGTCTTTAAAATGTTGATATTTTGTTCATCACATTTTTTTTCATTAATTTAAAACTTTTTGAATATTGCATTAAAATATTTATCTTGATTTATTAAGGTTTTTAGTTCCCCCTTAAGTTTTACACCTGCCTTACCCACCTCACCCTAGTCTCAGACCCCGTTTTAAAATACATGTGTGAGCAAATAAACAACTTCTTCCTTTTTAAATATCTATCTATTTTTGGCTGTGCTGGGTCTTCATTGCTGGGCGAGTGAGAGCTGTCTCTAGTTGTGGCAAGCAAGGGCTACTCGGTAGTGGTGGTGCATGGACTTCCAATTGCAGTGGCTCCTTGTTGTGGAGCATGGGATCTAGGCTCGAGGGCTTCGGTAGTTGCGGCACACACACTCGGTTTCGCAGCAGCACGTGGGATCTTCCAGGACCAGGGATTGAACTAGGGTCACTTACATTGCAAGGCAGATCCTTAACCACTGGACCACCAGGGAAGCCCCAGATAACTTTTTCTTAATTAAGCAATTACTAAATAAATTGTCAGATAATGTCATGTACTAAGTTGAGAAACAGGATGTATGGGAAGTGACTGGGCCAGTAGCTGGAATGATCAGAAAAGATCTACATTAGAGGATGATATTTAAGCTGAGCTCAAATGCCACAAAGGAGCCAGTGGTATAATTTGGAGAAAAGCTTGTGAAAAGGCCTAGGAAATGAACCTGGGATTTTCAGGGAACACGCAACATACCAAAGGTTGCTGCTGCTAAGTCGCTTCAGTCGTGTCCAACTCTGTGCGACCCCATAGACGGCAGCCCACCAGGCTCCTCCATCCCTGGGATTCTCCAGGCAAGAATACTGGAGTGGGTTGCCATTTCCTTCTCCAACACCAAAGGTTAGTGTGGCTTAAATGTCAAGGAATGATAGGTGAGTAGTACTTACTTTAGGTAGAAGGCCAGGAAGGGTTCAAATTTTGAGACTTGTAAGCCCAGTGAGGAGTTTGACTTTCTCCCCAAGAGCACAGAAGGATTTAAAGCAGGAAAGCGACATGATCTGATTGCTCTTTTTAAATAATTCTCTTTGGCTGTTGTGTCAAGGATGCGTTATGGGGATGTGCATGGTGAAAGAGGAGAATCAGATCCGTTAGTATCCCTGGTGAAAGACGGTGGTGTCTTGGATCAGGGTGATTTTAGTGAAGATGGAGAAAGAGGAGCACGTTCTAGCAATGCTTTAGAAGTAGAGTTGATTGGACCTGATGAATTAATACTCAGCAGCTGGGGAAAAGAATAACTGAGTAATTTCGGGTGGCTTAACTTGAGCAACCAGGTGGATGGTGGTGCCGTTTAATGAATGGAAGAGGCTGGGATTAGGTTCGAAAGTGAGCTTGCAATCACATTTTCAATTTTTGGTGTTTTGGGTTTGGAGATGCTTGTTGGATACAGGTGGAGTTAATAATTCGTGTAAACTGAAGGAGGGGGAGGGAGGACTGGGTTGAAGATGGAGATCTCGGGCGTCACCCGTGCCTTGATAGAATTTACCGCATTGTAATGGATAGAAAAACCCAGGCAGAGAGCATACAAGGAGAAGGGCGGGAGGCTGCAAATGCAGCCTCTGGAGAAGCAGTTAAAACAGGAGGAGGAATGGACCGAGAGCGTGCAAGTATGGAGTCTTAAGACTGGGATAAGGAATGGCATGAGAACCAGCGAGAGGTCGAGGGAAAAAACCAGAGAGGTAACAAATGGAAACCACTGGTGATTCGACAAAGGTCTCCACCTTCGGTGAGAAGGACCGAAAGCCTGTTGGGACAGGCTGACGAGAAGAATGGAAAGTCAGGATGTCGGAACAGTCGCCACTTTCTCATCGAAGAAACCGGAGCTGAGTGGTTGTCATCATCCAAGGTCAGAGCCAGCGGGCTCAGATCCTGGAACCAGAGCCCAGGAGAGTGTCCGCGACAGGTCCATTCACTCAAGGAAGCGCTGAATGTAAAGCATTCTTTGACGCGGCCGCTTCTATTTTAAAAAGAAATGGCAGCCGGCCCGGCTTGGGCGAGAACAGGGCTTCAGAGCAGCAGGCTGTCTCCGCGGCCGGGGAAGGACCGCCCCCTTTTCCAGCAGCACGAGCCGGCGCGCCCTACTGCGGCTGCGCAGGCCGGCGCGGGGCGGGGCGGGAACGCGGAAGGGGCCGCGCCGCGGGGACGAGCAAGGGCGGGGGGCGGGGGGCGGGGGGGAGGGGCCGGCGGGGCCGGGCGGGGGCGAGCAAGGGCGGGGCGGGGACGCGGAAGGGCCGCGCCGCGGGGACGAGCAAGGGCGGGGGGCGGGGCCGGCCGCGGGGCCGAGCAAGGGCGGGGGCGGGGACGCGGAAGGGCCGCGCCGCGGGGACGAGCAAGGGCGGGGGGCGGGGCCGGCCGCGGGGCTCGGGGCGTGAGGTGACAGGTGCGGGGGGGCGGCGGCGGCCTGAGCAGCGGAGACACGGCGGCGATGCTGGAGACCCTGCGCGAGCGGCTGTTGAGCGTGCAGCAGGATTTCACCTCCGGGTGGGTACACGGTGGGGGACGAAAAGGGGCCAGCAAGGCCGCGCCGGGGAGCCGGGACGCCGCCTCCGCGCACCCGGGGTCTCATCTGGCGCCCGCCACTCCCCTCACCCAACCCCGGGCCTCCTATCCGCGCCCGGGCGGGGACAGTAGCCAACTTTCCGGCGTCGGCCCGGCCGCACGAAGTAACTTAGGTCCCGCCGGGCAGGCTCAGAGCCGCGCGCCGGGGCCGGGAGCGGGTCCGGACGGCTGCGGGCGGCCGGGGGCCGGGTGACCTTTCCCCGGCAGATTCGGCCGGCCCGAGAGGGGTCGGGTGAGAGGCGAGCGCGCCCCACCCCCGCGGCCCCACGAGGGACGGTGCCCCGGCGCCCCCTCCCACGCTGCCGAGACCCCTGCCGGCTCGGGCCGTCGCCCCCGCCAGACCGCCGGGGCCCGCCCGGTGTCCTGCTCCGCGCGCGCGGAGGCTGAGCGCCTCTTCTTCCCCTTTTGCTTTCTCTCTCTCCGTCGGGTTCAGCGCCTCAGTGAAGAAACTAGAAACTCTCGGGCCACAGAAACGCCACAACTGGCTATCCTGTTCGTGCCCTAGTGGTGACGCGCACGCGAACCTAGCGGTTCCCGAACTTTGCTTGGAATCTCCTGGCAACCATCCTAGTTCGTGCCGGGTCGCAAAGGATACCAGCTACACCAGGCTGAGGATGGGAATTCGAAAGGAACCCCCCCCCCCCCGCCCAGGTGATTCCAGTTTGGCATAAACTCTAACGCCAGGGGCCCTGGGATCTTATCTCTACCACTTAAGCAACGCGTATTCTGCAAGTTTCTCTGCCTCATGTTCCGCGACTGTTACAGCAACGGGGATGATGAAGATGGTTCTCATCTCACGGGGTTATTTGTGAGGATGAATGAACTAACGTGTAAAACAGAGCACTCACGTTGTGTCACTGTTATTATTCAGTGCTTAATTCATTTTAACTTTTCCATTTCTTCCAAAAGGGTGTCACGTTGATAAAGGATGCGTCTGTCACCTTTAGATTACGGATCCGTTGGCGAAAGCTCTGCCTGTGAGGGCCTCTCCATCATGTTTTACATTTCTGATGAGAAAGATGTTAGCTACATATGTATCTTAGTGGACAAAAATGTTTATATTATTTGCCTCTTAGGTGCTGAGTAGTAACAGACTGGCAGATACTTGAGCATTTACACGTAAGGCATTTTTGGTAGTCTTGGTTTGTTAATTGTAGATGTCCTAGGAGTCATTGATTGACGCGGTGCTTGATTGCTTGCATTCCCCGCCCCCCCTTTAAATTTAAAAACTAACTTATTTTTCAGAATGTAAATTATTGAAACGTTGGGGTACAATGCTGCAATGGTAGCATGAGAAGAGTAGGTTGCAGATAAGCCCATCTGGTGCAGCCCTCCTGTAGTTACCTCAAGAAATTCCTTGATGAAGTAACAGTCTATCTTCTGGGAGTTACAACTACTGAAACTTTACAGGTCAGGTGGTTGCCTCCGAACCCATTCATTCTTTGAACTTTGCTCAAGCAGGTTCAACTCACCTAGGAATATGGATTCTCCCAGACCATCCTGGGAGATCTGGAAAACCCGAGTTGAGGGTTGAGTAACGGAGAAGGGTGGAGGGGATCTGGTTAGAATGCCTTCTTGAAAACAGAATTTACCTGAAGCATGCCAGAAACTGGGGCCAGTTTGGGATTGGACGTCCTGAGAGGGCCTCCATTCCGTGAAGGCTCTTAATGGACTTCCTTGTACAGGTCACTCTGAGCGGACAAGCCACTGGACCGGTCATATGTGGCATTAGCCTGTCACCTGGTAGAGAAATCACTCCTCCGCAAGGTGAAATTAAACACAGCTGTACGTGTATATTACATGAAGACACTGGGGGATTCAGAGCTGAAAGCAACATGGCCCTTGCCTCTCAAAACCACCAGACTGGACCTAGCATTCCTTTAGAACACTTCCTGTTGGTGCCCATAGAAGCCAGAGCAGCTGGCTTACAAAGTAACTGGGAACGTCTACCCTTGGGGTTGCCCTCGAAACTCAGTAGGGGAAAGGTTGCCTGCCTTCCTGAGCTCTTTCACTGTGGAGCTTCACAGTAGCTCAGAGCAACAGCCTGTCTTCAGAGACTTCTGCTCATTTTCAGTTTCTGGAAATTCATATAACTGGAGCTGAAACGTAGGCAGTTTACTGTTTTTTAAGTATAATAGGAATATTCTTTATCAGGCTCACAAGAGAATGCCACATTAGTGGTTAAAGCATGTGTGAACACTGAATTTCAACCTTCCATTCAAACTTAAAGTCAGCTTCAAAGGACTGTAGGTTGTCCATGGATTCATGATCTTTTATCATCAAGTTTCAATCATCATAATAGTTATGTCAAAATCAAGGTAAGCCTAGAAATTACATTGCTTTCTTTCTGGGCTAACTGGGCAGTTATCTGGTGCAGGGGCTGAGGGACAGAGGGGACTGGCTTCCAGCTTCACTCTTTGCTCCTCACCTACGTGCGTCCTCATCTGGGTTTATGTCCCCCAGAGCTCTGGGAGCCTTTTGGAGAGTTCACAGAGAACCTCTGCTCTTTAAGAACTGGCTTGAGCTCTGAGGGAAACTTTTGAACACACTGAAGCACTTTCTTCAAATCCACTCTGGTCTTTGATTTTTTTCTTTTTAAACCTTCAGAGCAGTTATAACCCACGGCCTCAGGACTGATGTATTCAGGCGTGCAAACCCCTTCAGGAAACTGACAATCAGATTTACCAAGGGTTTACAGCTGCCTGGCACTGGCTGGCATTTCCTGTCAGTAATGCTCTGGTTGCTTTTGGATAGGGAGGGATAGAAGTTCACAGTGGTTACTTGTTGCAGCTAGACAGTGGGTGTTTCCTTCTCAGGGGTCAGAGCCCCCTCTGCCCTGACCTCCAACCTTGCCGCTGTGCTCACTTCTCTTCTCCCCTCTCGGAGTATCATAACCTCAAAGGAGAGCATCTAAGAGTCCAGTTCACAGTTCACAGTTCACATTGAGGCTTTGCCTCAAATGCTGGCTCTTCCCTGATTACTTACCTTTTAATATAAACAGGGGAAAAAAACCTTAATATTCAACTTGACTTATTACTGAGTTCCTACCAAGTGTCAGACACCAGTCTAGGAAGTTTTCATAGAAGTTACCATAGAAGTTTTTTTCATTTTATTTAAAAAAAAAAGGTATGAGACTACACGCCCAGTTTTGCCTGCTCTTTACCAGTGTCTCTGTGTGGGGCCAGATCCTGGGGCTACAAGCTTGACAAAAACAAGTGTCTTCCCTCCAAATGCCCTAGGCTGGCGGTAGCATAAAGCAAAGCAGAAGGAAGTGAACATGGAAGGTGATGTGGATTGTGAGCTCAGAGGAGTCATGAGATGCTTCAAAGAAGAGCTGACTTCTAGACTGGCCTAGAAGAATGAGAAGAGATGAGGCTAGATTTGGCTGACGGATTTCAGAGACGAAACTCTTGTGGGAGAGGAACCTGGAAAGGAAGTTTAGTGTCTGATAATAGAGGGTTGTCAGTGCTTTGCAAATTAATTCATTTAGAAAATATTTATTGAGCACTTATCTGTTGATGGGGCTTCCCTAGTAGCTCACATGCTACTGCAGTCAGCCTGCAATGCAGGAAACCCAGGTTCAATCCCTGAGCTGGGAAGATCTGTTGTGGAAGGGAATGGCTACCCCCTCCAGCGTTCTTGCCTGGAGAATTTCATGGACAGAGGAACCTGGTGGGCTGGAGTCCATGGGGGCACAGAGTCAGACGCAACTGAGCAACTAACACTTAACACCTGTTGACAGGTACTAGGGTTGCAGTGGAGAATGCACACCAGGCAGCAAATAACGGCCCTGCCCTCACTCAGCTGGCCGGAGGCCGAATATCTAGAAGGTCAGAGGTACTGCTGCTAAAAACAAAGCAGGTTCAGGGGTTGGGCGGGGGGTGGGAGGATTGCTGTCTTATATAGGATGGTCTTGGCTTATTTTTAGGTTGACTAATCTTCTGAAGGTTTTTGGGGAGGGTAGCAGCCTGAGCCTGCCTGTATTTTGGAAGAATAGTTTGAGAGGCAGGGTGACGGGAGGACTAGAGAAGGGGAGCAGGGAGATTGTTTAGGAGGCTGTAATTATGGAGCAGATGAGAGATGATGAAAAGGCAGTGCTGGTGGAAATTTGACAGAGGGAATAATGACAGGCACTGGTTGATTTCATAAAAAAGGAGACTAGCAAGTGAAAAAGGTGGAGAAATTGAGGATGTTAATTTTGGAGTATCTTAGATAGTGATGTCATTTACCAGCAGAGAAGTTGAGCAGTTTTGAGAGAGAAGGAGCTGCTGCTGCTGCTAAGTCACTTCAGTTGTGTCTGACTCTGTGACCCCATAGACGGCAGCCCACCAGGCTCCGCCGTCCCTGGGATTCTCCAGGCAAGAACATTGGAGTGGGTTGCCATTTCCTTCTCCAATGCATGAAAGTGAAGTCGCTCAGTCATGTCTGACTCTTCATGACCCCATGGGTTACAGCCTACCAGGCTCCTCCGTCCATGGGATTTTCCAGGCAAGAGTCCTGGAGTGGGGTGCCATTGCCCTCTCCGGAGAGAGAAGGAGCAGTTGACAGTAAAAGTGTTGCGAAGTCCAAGAAGCAGTGGGAAATTCAGGAAACACTGAGCAAAGAGGTCAGGACTGACTGGGTGCATTCGGGGGTGATTAGGAGAGAGACTCTCCACTTCCTGAGTCTGTGACTTTTGTGTGAGTGTCTCAGCTGTCAGACTTTGGGGTCTGTGCACTTTTAGGTGTGATTGTTACTTTTGTGTTTCCTGATTTTGACTTCAAAAAAGAAAAAAAAGTTAATGGGAAAATATAATAGATTGGATTTGTATTCATAAACAATTTAAAGTCAATAATAGAGGCATGAAAATATTATAGGACAAAGTATGCTAATTAATACATTCCGTGGTGTTTTAATGCAGCCACCCTGGCCTTTCATAATAGCTGATGGGCTTAGATGAGTAGAACATTGAAGTCCAGGTATGTGGAATGCCATCGAGGTCCCCCGTGCCATCAGGTCACGCCTAGAAGCCCGTTTCCTGATCAGCAGTCCTTGCCAAACTCCACCTTTCATTCTATGAAACTACTTTTTAAACTTTTCATCCAAGAGGTTTTGCTGGTTATCTCCATTTCTTAAGAAGATGCCTCTATCTTAGTATTTGCAGTAAAGCTTAAAGAAAAATAAATATGGTCAAACTAAGGTCAGTCTTTGAAACAATCTCAAAATATTGTAGTGTGATGATGAATTTGAAAGCAAGTACTTCGGACTCTGAAGCGTGCATTGGTTGCTTTGAGTGGAAACAGTTGAGAGGTGGCCCACTTGGAAGTCTGTGTATGAGTACACTCCTGCGGTGGCTCTCCTATCTCCCTGGGAGTGTGCTGTGTTGTGAAGAAGGCTAGGAATGGAGGAGAAGCCTTTTATAGGAGCTGGTGCATTGGGGGACCTCTGTTTTATTTTACCTTGGCCCTGTAATGTACATTGCTTCTTTCTTGATGGCGATCATTTTTATTATACTTGCTGATCATTTTTATTATACTTTTTGTTTGAATTGCCTCTCTAATTTACAGCTACTGCCTGCTGCCAGAGTCATATTCGGAATTTCCTTTAATTCTTGTGGCAAATCATTATGGTCAGTATAATACTCCTATTTTATGGTTTAGGAAACTGGGGAATTGCACTCAGACCAGTATTTCCTTCTCAGCATGGCAAGACACTGTGTGACTTAATTAATGGGTTGTTTCCAGCACAGAATCACTGTGAGAAACTTAAGAGTTATCCCCAGATGAAAATGGTAAGCTCCTGTGAGTTGACTTCGAGGTTTGGAGTATGTACTTCAGAAAGGACCTTTTTGCTTTTGGGAGGATTACTTGTTAAATTTTCAACTTAAAAAGTGTTACATTGACTATTTTTATCCTTTCCTTAACTTTTTTCACTGTTTCCAACTTTCTTCTTGCTACTTTTTTTTTTCCAGCAGTTTCTCTTCTGAATTTGGCATATTGATGATTTACACGGAAAAGGTGTGATGAGAAAAGATGAATGTCGACAAGACTGTTTTTTGTTATTAAAACTTAAAAAAAATTTTAATCTATCTATTTATTTGGCTATGCTGGGTGTTGCTATGCGAGCTCTTCTCTAGCCGAGGCACAGAGAGGCTACTCTCACGTTGCATGGGCTTCTCACTGCGATGGCTTCTCTCGTCGTGGAGCAGAGACTCCAGAGCACAGTTCACTAGTTGTGGTGTGTGTTAGTCACTGAGTCGCGTCCGACTCTTTGTGACCCCGCCAGGCTCCTCTGTCCATGGGATTCTCCAGGCAAGAATACTGGAGGGGGTTGCCATTTCCTTCTCCAGGGGAGCTTTCCGACCCAGGGATCGAACCCGGGTCTCCTGCACTGCAGGCAGATGCTATACCGTCTGAGCCTCCAGGGAAGCCCCAGCAGTTGTGGTCCATGGACTCAGTTGTTGCAGCTCGCAGCCTCTAGAGCACAGGCTCAGTAGCTGTGGCACATGGGTGTAGGTGTCCCATACCATGTGGGATCTTCCCAGACCAGAAATCAAACTCGTCTCCTGCATTGGCAGGCAGATTCTCTACCACTGAGTCACCAGGGAAACCCCAAAACTTTTTTTTTAAACAAAGTTTAAACGTATACAAAAATATATACAGTGAGCCCCATAGATACATTATTCAGATACAACAGTTAATTATTGTCACATTTACTCAGTCTCTCCCTTATAGAGTATGAGCTTTCCTGATGGCTCAGATAGTAAAGAATCCACCTGCAATTCAGGAGACATGGGTTTCATCCCTGGATTGGGAAGATCCCCTGGAGGAGGGCATGGCAACCCCCTCCAGTATTCTTGCCTGGAGAATCCCATGGACAGAGGAGTCGGATGGGCTACAGTCCAGGGGTCTCTCAAAGAGTCAGACATGACTGAGTGACTAGCACTGCTTATAGAGTATACCTCAGACTTTAGTTCTCACCTCTCTCAGAAATAAATTTTCATCTTTAAAAAAAAAATACACACGTTATATAAATGCAATGCCAATGTCATACCTAACAAAATTAATACTAATTCTATGATGTTATGAATTATCCAGTCCATAATCAAATTTCCTGGTTCTCAAAAGTATCTTTTTACAGCTGATTTGTTCAAATCCAGATCAAATAAGTTCCACACATTATAGTTAGTTAAAAACCAATTTTTAAAGCAGATGGTTGTTAAGGAGCCACCTGGGGAAGCTTACTCATTCTTCCAATAATTTTAGTTTCAGCTCCCTGTAAGCTTCCTCTTTTCTGTTTCATTCCAAACCAATTTTTTCTTTCTTTTGGGGAAGTACGGAGGAGAAACCCAAATTTGATACGTTACAATGGAGGATTTACAGTTTTTTTCAGAAATAAATATTTGAAATACTAACCTAGAGATTTGCTCAGTTGTATAATGAATGGTCCAAAGATGATCTTAGCAGTTTGCTTCAATATCCTTGTTACCATGTGAATTATCCCAAATCACTGAAAATAATACTAGAATCATTTTGACTATAATGCACCACTGTGTCCATTTGTTCTAGTACAATTCTACCTGGGATGTCACAACCAAGTGCCTTTCTCAGATTTTGGAGTGGAAAATGTTGAATGACTGTCAAAATAACTTTCTTGAGCTGTTGCTTAATCTTAGTTTAAACTGGATTTACTGGTTTCCAAGCTAAGCTCAAAATTTTTTATTGTTTTTCTAGGACAGGTATGACTTTCTGAATTCAGCTCATCTGGAGAGATGTCTACAAATAGTTTTGTATTAAAGAGATTGCTAAGTCTTTTTTTTTTTTTTTTTTTTTAACATTGTAGAGGAATTGATCTTATCAATATTTTAGTTTTTGAAAAAGAACATAAATAATATAAAATAAAATAGTCTTGGTGTGAAATTGATACTATAACTTGTTGACAAATGGCATTTGATATTGGAAGTCCCTTTCTGGTTTTGAGCTAGGCCTCATCAACTGAAAAGTTGGGGTCCTTCGTCAGCGCGTGCATGTACACCTGTGCACAGCAGAGGGCTGGGGCATTCTAGGAGAGTCAGCTGGTGTGCTAGGTCACGGCAACTCCGCTGGTACGCTCGGACAGCTTCTGGCAGAGTGTAGTAAAGCATCTCGAGGAGGCAGCACCTGTGTCTGCTTTACGAAAGCTTTGTGGGGCTAGCTGGGGTAGGTGGCCTGCGCTTCAGACTCTGTTCAGAAGTGAATATTTGTGGAAGTAATCAGATTAAGAAGAACACGTCCAGATGTTTTCATTGTATGTGGGATTATCTCATAATTGAGCTCTCACATTTTGGCAGTCTGTCATATGATACAGAGTCCACAGTCCAAAGTAGGTAAAAATGGGCTGGTGAAGTAAAAAAAAAATATATATATATATATATGTGTGTGTATGTGTGTGTGTGTATACATATAATCAAAGTTTATGAACTTCATATTTTATGTATAGAAAAGCCTGTTTAATTTTTTTATATATGCATTTCTAGCCCATTTATGTTTTCCAGCCCAATAATTTAAAAAAGCAAATAGAAGGGGAGTAGGCTTCCCGGGGGAGAAGGCAATGGCACCCCACTCCAGTACTCTTGCCTGGAAAATCCCATGGACGGAGGAGCCTGGTAGGCTGCAGTCCGTGGAGTCGTGATGAGTCAGACACGACTGAGCGACTTCACTTTCAGTTTTCACTTTCATGCATTGGAGAAGGAGATGGCAACCCACTCCGGTGTTCTTTCCTGGAGAATCCCAGGGATGGCAGAGCCTGGTGGGCTGCCATCTATGGGGTTGCACAGAGTCGGACTCGACTGAATCGACTTAGCAGCAGCAGGCTTCCCGGGTGGCGCTAGTGGTAAAAAGAAAGAAAGAAAAAAAAATCCACCTGCCAATGCAGGAGGTGTTCAAGATGCGGGTTCTATCCTTGGGTCGGGAAGATTCTCTGGAGGAGGAGGACACAGCAACCCACTCCAGTATTCTTGTCCAGAGAATCCCATGGACAGAGGAGCCTGGCAGGTTACAGTCCATAGAAGTCACAGTGAGTCACTGAAATGACCTAGCACTCACGCAGGCTGCTAGCGTTAAATAGCTAGCAGAAGCAGTAAGTAGTAGCTGATACGATGACCAGTGGTAGAGATTGAAAATTTAAATTTTTAAAATAGGATCCTGAACAGACTCCCAAAACACTGTTTACTGGTTTCAGGTTGGCAAATTATGAGGCATTCCTAGCTCAGAAACATCTAAGGAATGTACTGTTCTCTTGCAAAATGCAGTCAGTGGTGTTCATGATAATAACCCTAAATTATCAGAAAATGTACCAACTCCTCTTTAATGAAAGAGGTTTGTAATGTGTTTTAGAAACTTCTTATCAATAGCTAAAATTTCTCAGAATGTTGGCACTTAGAGAGTGCTTAGTATAGTATCACTTTAAAATGTCTTGGTTAGACAGACTTATGGGCATGGAGGGGGCTGGGGCGGGGGTGTTGGGGGAGAAAAGGGTGGGACAAATGGAGAGAGTAGCATGGAAACATACACTAGGGGACGACAGAGGATGAGGTGGTTGGATGGCATCACAGACTCAGTGGACATGAGTTTGGGTGGGCTCTGGGAGTTGATGATGGACAGGGAGGCCTGGCGTGCTGCGGTTCATGGGGTCGCAAGGAGTTGGACACGACTGAGTGACTGAGCTGACTGACTGACTGACCATATGTAAAGTGGCTAGCCAGGGGGAATTTGCTGTATGATTCTCAAACCATGACTCTGGAACAACCTGGAGGGCTGGGATGGGGGGGTAGGTAGGAGGGAGGGTCAAGAGGGAGGGGACATATGTATACTTACGGCTGATTCATGTTGATGGATGGCAGAAACCAGCAAAATGTTGTAAAAATAAATTTTGTAAAATGTGCTGCTTAGACATTTTTTATTACTGATCAAGTTCACCTATGGGGACCACGCTCTTTTTTCTGATGTTTCCAGAGTAGTGAGGCTTCTTTAGTCTAGTCATATTTAGGAGATGTTTCTAGAAAAGGGATTTGGGGCAAAAATAATATAAAAATATTTGCTGTAAATTTTCCACTTGTGGTGTCTTATATATAGTATACAAATATTTGTTGTCTATAGAGGTGCTTAATTCTTTCTAAAAAAAGTATTAACTTTTCCAACCAGAAATTTTATCAGCTATGAAATTTGCATTTGAAAATTTCTTAAACTGTAAAAATGTGATATTTTATACTTGTTGAATTATAGGCTGAAGACTTTAAGTGACAAGTCAAGAGAAGCTAAAGTAAAAAACAAACCCAGGTAAGCATGTGCTGTTTTAATTTACTGTGACTTAAATTTCATACAATTTTTGGTTATAGTTATAATAGTATAATTAATGTATTTTACATCTGTTGAGTGCATCTGACTGAACAGTTTATTGATTCTTTCTAAATTTTCTAACACTGGAAATTTTTCTGATAAAATTGTAAAATGGTTTAAAAAGTGACAGGTAATTGTTTTACTCTATGACAGTCAATGGATTTGATCATAATTAATTTTTATTTGTATATTAAGAGCAAAGTAAAAGTTCTCCATTGAGAAGCAAATTAATAATGAAACAGTACTTGGCAAGTGAGCCTCTTCAGCTGTGTTACCTGTTTTATATGAAAACACTAATATTGCGCAGGTTTTTTTTTTCATTTTTTTAAAGTAACACACATTACTAAATTTCACTTTAAGGCTAGCAATGGGGACTTCCCTGGTGATCCAGTTATTAAGACTCCACACTGACAATGCAGGGAGCACAGGTTGGATCCCTGGTGAAGGAACTAAGATCCTGCATGCCATTTGGCACAACCAAAAAATTTTTTAAAAGCCTAGAGATGAGGAGCTTTTAAAAAATTTTCTTTGCCAACCCAGGTTGGATGCATGAGACAAGTGCTCAGGGCTGGTGCACTGGGAAGACCCAGAGAGATGGGATGAGAAGGGAAGTGGGAGGGGGGATCAGGATGGGGAACACATGTAAATCCATGGCTGATTCATGTCAATGTATGGCAAAACCACTACAATATTTTAAAGTAATTAGCCTCCAACTAATAAAAATAAATGGAAAAAAAAAAAAAGAGGCAGGTCAGGTGGTCTGGTATTCCCATCTCTTTCAGAATTTTCCACAGTTTATTGTGATCCACACAGTCATAGGCTTTGGCATAGTCAATAAAGCAGAAATAGATGTTTTTCTGGAAAAAAATTTTTTTTTCTTCTTAGCTAGAATTCTGTTAAAGTGTTTATTGTTTTATAGTGGGTTAAAAATCTGCAGGGCAAAGTGATGGCTAATGGTATGTTGCAGTATATTAACTTTGGAATAGGGGCTTCCCCAGTGGCTCAGTGGTAAAGAACCTGCTTGCCAAAGCAGGAGGCACAGGTTTGATCCCTGGCTCAGGAAGATCCCTGGAGAAGAAAATGGCAACCCACTCCAGTATTCTTGTCTGGGAAATCCCATGGACAGAGGAGCCTGGAGGGCTACAGTCCACGGGGTTGCAAGAGAGTGGGACACAGCTTAGTGACTAAACAACAACTTTGCAATAATACTACGTTTTTCTAAAAATTTAGATCAGTTGTCATTAGTGATTTAAAAATATTCCACATTATGATTGAGAACATCAAAATTGTTGTATGTAACTTTTTTTAGGTTGACCTAAAGCAGCATCAATTTTTAATAAAATAAGTGTTTCTTTTGGCAGGAGTGTTCCATGTTTGCCAAAGTACTCTGCTGGACTAGAATTACTTAGCAGGTAAGTGTTTTCATTTAAATAAAAAGGTTATGCTTCTGTTATCTAAAAGTATTTTATAATTCTAGAGATAGACACCTTAAAACAACTAAGTTTTTACCTTAACATAGAGATTGTGTCCCTCAGGGGCTTTTACATTTCACTGATAAATACAAAGGCCATTCATATTTTGAGTGTATTGATCACTATTGTATTTACTAATTGATAACTTTATTGTGTGCATGTATTATGTTCGTGGTTTCTTTGTTGCAAGAAAATTGACTCCGGATTTGAGTCCTCAATAATTTTCTTGTTTTGATTCTTAATTTTATACCATTTCTTCTCCAATCCATTTCCCTTGATATGCAAGTTAATATTAGAGACATGATTTTCTTAGATGACATCAAAAGCTTAAGTGACAAAGGGAAAAAGGATGAATTGGACTTTTATCAAAATTAAAAACTTGCTCTTTAAAGAATACTGTCACGAAAGTGAAAGAACAATTCATAGAAGGGGAGAAAATATTTGCAAATTATACATCTTTTGAGGTACTTGTATCTAGACTATAAATAACTTTTATAACTCAACAGTAAAAAGACAAACAACCCATTGAAGAAATAGGCAAATGATTTGAATAGTCATTTCCGTAAAAAAGATGGGCAAATGGTGGATAAGCGCATGAAAAAATTCTCAACATATCTTTCTATAAATTTGACTACTTTAGGTACCTTATGTAAGTGGAATCATGCAGTACTTGTCTTTTTGTGATTGGCTTATTTCACTTAATATATTTACAAGTTTCATCCGTATAGAATGTAAAAATTTCCTAATTTTTTCCAGTTTTATTGAGGTTTAATCAGGATACACCACTATGTAAACTTAAGGTATTGCCGCATAATGATTTGACTTACACACATCATGAGATGATTGCCACAGTGAATTTAGTGAGCATTCACCATCTCATATAGATAAAAAATAAAAGAAAAAAGAAAAAAATGTTTTCCTTGTGATGAGAACTCAGAATTTATTCCAGCAACTTTCATATATCAGTTCAGTCGCTCAGTCATGCCCGACTCTTTGTGACCCCATGAACCGCAGCAAGCCAGGCCTCCCTGTCCATCACCAACTCTCGGAGTTTACTCAAACTTATGTCCATCAAGTCGATGATGTCATCCAACCATCTCATCCTCTGTCGTCCCCTTCTCCTCCTGCCCTCAATCTTTCCCAGCATCAGGGTCTTTTCCAATGAGTCAGCTCTTCACATCAGGTGGCCAAAGTATTGGAGTTTCAGCTTCAACATCAGTCCTTCCAATGAATACCCAGGACTGATCTCCTTTAGGATGAACTGGTAATGTCCAGTATTGTTAATTATATTAATAATATACACTACATCCCTGGTACACTTTTATCTTACAGACTAGAAATTTGTACCTTTTCACTGCCTTCATTCAATTCCCTGTCCCTCCACCTTGGGTAACCACAAATCTAATCTCTTTTTCTACTTGTTTGCCTGCTTGTGTTTGAAGTAAAATTGACTTACAATACTTTGTTAGTTCCTGGTACACAACATAGTTATTAGATGTTTCTGTGCATTATACTGTGATCACCACCATCCTCACCACTAATTCAAAGGAAGTTCCTTCCTTTTTAAGGCTGAATAATATCCTGTTGTATGAATATACCATATTTTGCTTATACCTTCATCCATTAATGGACACAAGTTGCTTTGATTTTTTGGCTATTGTGAATAATGCTGCTATGAACATGGGTGTGCAAATATCTGTTTATGATCCAGCTTTCAGTTTTTGGTGGTGTATCCTCAGAAGAGGAAATGCTGAATCAGATGGTAATTGTACTTTAATTTTTTGAAGAACCAATATACTGTTGACCAGCTGCACTATTTTATGTTCCTCCCTGTGTGTTAGTCGCTCAGTTGTGTCCGACTCTTTGCCACCCCATGGGCTGCAGCCCACCAGGCTCCTCTATCCATGGGATTCTCAGGCAAGAATACTGGAGTGGGTTGCCATTTCCTTCTCCAGGGGGTCTTCCCAACCCAGGGATAGAACCCATGTCTCCTTCATTGCAGGCAGATTCTTTACCATCTGAGCCACCAGGGCAGTGCACATATTTCCAGTTGCCATTTCTCAACATCCTCACCAAAACTTTTGGGGTTTTCTGTTTGCTTGAGGGTTTTTGTTTTGTTTTGTTTTGTTTTGTTTTTTTGCCATTCTCATTGGTGTGAAGTGGTGTCTCATTGTGGTTTTGATTTTCATTTCCCTAACAATGATGATGGTGATCTTCTCATGTGCTTATTGGCCATTTATATATCTTCTTTAGAGAAATATCTATTCAAGTCCTTTGCTTATTTTTGGATAGGGTTGTATTTGTTTTTGTCGAGTGTTGGGCATTTTCTGTATATTCTGGATATTAATCATTTGTCAAATATGTGATTTGTAAATATTTTTTTCCATTTTATTGGTTGCCTTTTATCTGTTGATTATATTCTTTGATGCACAAAAGTGTCTAATTTTGATTAAGTCCAGTTTGTCTATTTTCTTTGTTACCTGTGCCTTTAGTATTATATCTAAGAAATCATTACCAAATATAATGGCAAGAAGCTCATGTTTTCTTCTAAAAATTTTATAGTTTTGGATCTTATGTTTGGATTTTTTGATCCATTTTTATTTAATTTTTGTTTATGGTGTTAAGAGTCCAGCTTCAGTCTTTTGCCTGTGGATATGCAGTTTCCCTAGCACCAGCATGTTAGTTGAAAAGTCTATCCTTTCCCCATTTAATGATCTTGGCACACTTGTCAAAAGTTATTTGACCATACATGCAAGGTTTTATTTCTGGGCTCTATTTCATTGGCCTATATGTCTCCCGTTATGCCAGTACCATATTTTTGATTATTATAGCTTTCTAGTAAGCTTTGAAATTAAGAAGTGTGTGTCTTCCAACTTTGTTCTTCCTTTCAAGACTGTTTTGGCTTTTTTAGGATCCTTTGATATTTCCTATGAATTTTTTGATGAATTTATGAAAACATCCTGTTTCTCTTCATATTTTCACCCACTAATTTTAGCATCTATTACAGTTCTTGCTTGAAATAATTCATTGTGTTTAAAAAATGGTGATTTTCTATTTTTCTCATTTTTTTTCATATCATTATTTACTGGAATTCTACTGTAAGGAAGAGGTTTTCGCTCACTTCTGCCCCATTTGTTTATTTGGTTGTTTATTTAAATCACTGTAAACTCATGGCTGTTGGTTTTAATCTATGAGCTCTAACCTGTTTCTACCATTATTTTTTCTACCAAATCCCGTGTCCTGGATTTGGCAACTAGAAGCCCCTTCAAGCCGATGTCTGTGTGCTTGCAGAATGTCTCCATTACTTTTTGAGCTATTCCTTTCTGAGACCACAGGTCATATTTTAGATAGGAGTTTTTAATGTGTGGCTTTTATTTTGAATTTTTTTTTTGTTTTGCTTTTCTTAGGTATGAAGATACATGGGCTGCACTCCACAGAAGGGCCAAGGAATGTGCAAGTGCTGGAGAGGTAAAGAATTGGCTCATCTTATGGGGAAAATATACTTTTGCAGTCTTAAATGCTTGTTTTTAAGAAATTGAACTTATAATTGTGTTAAAATGTTTGACAGGATATCTTAAAGTGAATTTTATACTTGATTATGAAACACCCTAAATCACTTTTTCGTAATTTTTAAGTCAAGTAATTTAGTTAACTTAGAGAGTTTATAACTTTTATTCTAGAGTCGCAAGTGATTGTTCAGTTCATCGAGGTATGATGCTTTAAATTTGAAGTCTGGTACCTTTGCAGTTTATATAAATTATGTCATTTCTTTCTACTCACTATTTAAGAATTCCTTTGGCAGGGACAAAAGTTTAACTTTGCTCAGTCTACTTAAAATCATTAATTTGCTTATTAGCAAATAAATATAAAAATCTCAGGAGTAAACCTCAATAACTTAGAGAAACAACCTATTTTCTAGCTCTATAGAGTGTGTAATGAATAAAAGTGACTTATAATTAAAATTATCTGGTATATGTACTTAAAGCTTTTTTAGCCAAGGTCAAATACTCTGCTACTGATGTCTGTCAAACTTTCTTTCTAAAATCATGTCTGTGATTCTGACTTTTTAATTAATTTAAACTGACTTTACCATTTACCTGAATTAGTGAAGCTGTAATAGTTACATAGAACATGGTAATTAATACACATGATAAAATTTAGACATTAGTGTTTCTCTTAGAAATTACTGAAAAAGGAAAAATATAGGCTTCTGTCAGTAAGGTGGACTAAATACTTTGAAAAGTCCTATAAGTGTAAAACCCCTAAATGCTGGATAGATTTAAAAAACAATTTTTTTTTTTTAATGCAGTAAGCTTACAAAAATTAAGAGAAGTCCTAAAGGGCCAAAGCAAGCAAACAAAAACAGCGGGGAACTGAAATGAGAGTGGCTGAAAAAAAACAAAACATGGAAGCAAGATTCAAATAGGAAAACAAATGTCTTAGAGATTTATTCAGATAGAAGATTTTTGTCTGTGGGGAACTGAGTCTGTGACTCCTGCATAAAGCTCTAGATACTCTTGGTGAAAGGTTAATTTAGGACATTTTTAAAAAGAAAGAAAAGAAAAGCTACCTGTTGGCAAAAGGAAGCAACAAATTCTTTAAAGCACACCTAGAACACCTAAAGGTTGACTGTGCTGGGCCACAAAGCAGTTCTCAACAAGTTGCATGTAAATCAAGTCATACAGAATATTCTGTGATCGTGGTGCAGATGACCCTGAAAGTTGGTATAGGAAAAAAATTTTGAAAAATCCATATGTTTGCAAATTAAACATGTATATTATACATCATTTATGGTTCAATAATTACTACATGCATATTGTGTGAGTTGTCAAAAACTACTTGGGAAATTTTATGGACAAAAAATAGACTGAAAGTCAATGAGCTAATCTAACTTAAGAATTAGAGAACAGAACAAATCATTAAGAAAGAATGAAAGAGATGATAAAAATGAGAGAAATAAATTAAATAGAATGTAAAAATACAATAGATGCTAGACAAAGTCACAAGTTCTTAGAAGACTAATAAAATATGGTAGCTATCTAATTATATTGATTAAGAAAAAAGGAGGAATAGTTTTAAGGATTAAAGAATATAACTAGCTATAGCAGAGAGTGAAAGATAAAGAGTTTGTGAACAACTCTAGGACACATTTGAAAACAGGGCAAAATGGCAAAATACTAGATATTTTTACTAAAGTTCTAGTTGCTCAGTTGTGTCCACCTCTGTGACCCCATGAACTGTAGACCACCCTCCAGGCCCTCTGTCCATGGAATTCTCCAGGCAAGAATACTAGAGTGGGTAGCCATTCCCTTCTCCAGGGGATCTTCCCAACCCAGGAATTGAACCTGGGTCTCCTGCCTTAAAGACAGATTCTTTATTTTGTGACTCATGGGGGAAACCCAGAAATTTTTACTAAAACTAATTCTAAAAGCAGTACAAATCCTGAATAATCTTATAGCCACTAAAGAAACAGTGTTAGTAATTAATCTTTTCACTAGGAAAGCAACAGGCCCACCAAGTTATATAGGAGTTCTATGAGACTTTCAGAGAATCCACCATCTCAGTGTTAGACAGACTCCTGCAGCAAGTGAAACAAGAGGAAGCTGCCCTGCCCATTGCATGAGGCTAGAATAACTGATCCTGAACCCAACAAGCGAAGTATGAGAAAGTGAAATTGGAGTCCAGTCCCGTTCATGAATGCAGATCCAAAAACTATAAACAGAATAGAG
Source organism: Muntiacus reevesi (assembly GCF_963930625.1). Taxonomy (NCBI): domain Eukaryota; kingdom Metazoa; phylum Chordata; class Mammalia; order Artiodactyla; family Cervidae; genus Muntiacus; species Muntiacus reevesi. Next base: position 41,905,125 of record NC_089268.1, read on the forward strand.
GTATGAGCTCTCACTTAACTTCAGCAGCCTGTTTCTGGAAATCAGATGTTCTGTGCATTCTATCCAGGAACCTACTTGACACACTGTAAATTGGAAAAGTCATAATGTGTTACTACCAACCCCAAGCCCTCTGCCAGCTTTCTTAAATATTTCTGTTTAAAAAATTCTGTAGATGGTAGCAGTTTGTTAAGACATCAAGTGCTTCATCCACAGCTTTCCGCCTCCAAACCTGTGATGTGCACTGGTTGACACCCAGCTGCCTCGTGTGCAGTGATGTGACCCCTCAATACCCGCAGTGTGCAGGGCCTGCCTCTCCTTTTTGGTGGGCTCCTCATACTGTCTTGTGATTCTTGTATTCTGACAATATTGTTTGAAATTTAATTTGAGAATCTTCTCACACATTGTTTTAAAATCTATATCAAGCTTAAATGTAAAGTTTTCCTATATAAGTATGAGCCAGAACTTTGTGTTTGCTCTGTGAATGTTGGATGATAACAAATAGTGTTCTGTCTGGGAAACAACCTGCTATATATGGCTGTGTTGACAAACTAAATCCAGTCTTGCATTAAAAAAAAAAAAAAAAAAACCAAACCGGTTTATTCCAGGATCAAAAGGTTGGCTTGACATTAGAAAATCTATATGCAGTTGACCATGTTAACAAATTAAGAGAAAAATATATGATCATCAGATGCAGAAAATATATCCTATGAAATTGATTCAGAGTAAAACATTTTAGCAAGTTTTTAATAGATGGTAACTTTTGTCCTAATAGCTACCAAAACCTGCAGTATTTGACTTGCAGTACTTTGATTTCATAGTCAATCATCTTACTAAATCATCTTATTCTGATAATTTACATCTGGGATGGGAGTTTTGTGAAGATGGGAGGGAAGAAACAAAAACCTACCAGTCTTTTCATTTCTTCATCTCTTTTTATAGTGGGTAGAACTTCCAATATAGTGTTGAATAAAAGCTGAAGATCTTGGTTCACATTTTGGCTCCAGCAGATTTAAATGTGAAAGGGAAAACTACATTTTTTAGAAAATGGTGGAAAAGCTAAGATCTCAGGGCAGAGAAAGGTTTCTTTAACAAGGCACAATAAACACCAACCATAAAGTAAAATATTGATAATTTTTATCAAATCTTCTATTCATCAAGCAGTATCATGAAAAAGTTAAGCAGTTCACAAAACAGAGGACTAGTGTTCAAAAAACGTGAAAAACCTCTGCACACCAATTAAAAAAGAGAACAGTAACCCATTAAAAAGTGCACGAGAGGTATGACCAGGCATTACCCTGAACAAAAAGCGTGAGTGGCCAGTAAATGTGAAAACATGTTTAAAGTCAATTAGAAGGCAAGGAAATACAAATTAAAACCTCAGATTTACACTCATTAGATTATCAAGCATTTAAGAAGCCTTGAATTTTCTGTGCAGACAGTCATTACTCACTGATGACAGTTTTCCCTTCCCCAGCAGCGTGATGGGGAACAGCTAGAACTAGGGAGTGTAAATCGATTGGCACAGTGATTTTAGGAAAATGAGCTGGCATGAAGTAAAAATTGAAATTCCACAGAGCTTTTGAAACAGCAGTTCTACCCCTCGGGAGATTTCTGTAGCATTCTGTCCCAGCTTTGCCCTGTGATGGTGTGTGCCTCACCCCTCCTTGGGTAACATTGGTACGTGTGACAAACAGATGAGAGAACCTGAAGCCAGAGGCGCCTAGGCTGGGGGAGGTCTAGCCCAGTTGAGCCACTGGGTGGTGGGGGAAGAGGGTGCAGTGAGGAGCTCGGTACCTGGGACGTGTTGGAACCTAATTTGTGAAAATTGCCTCTGTGCACCAGATTTGTTCCAGAATGTTTATAGCAGGTTTTGTTGAAACTTTAGACAGTCCCAAAGTTTCCCTATGGTGTAAATTATTATTTATAGGATCAGGGACTTCCCTGGTGGTCCAGTGGCTGACTCCATGCTCCCAGTGCAGGGGGCCCAGGTTCCATCCCTTTCATGGAAATGCTGCAAAAAGATCAAATGCTATGCAGCAATGAAAATTAGTCAATCACTACACCTCCGTGTATCAATATGGATGAATCCCACAATGTTCAGTGAAGACCGTATCCTATAGAGGAGCTCTAACGAAAGTTGTTCTTTTGATTATAAGAAGCATTTCATAATAAAATACATTGGAGATATAATGTCCTGGAAGTTCTGTTTCTGAATTTATTATATGGGGGGAAATATATAATGTTTTCATAGTTGTGTACTTTTTTATTGTAAGACTCCTATCTTATCAAAAGTGCCACTATTGGTTTCCAGAAATATAGTTCTCAGATTAAAAAATGAAAATTTATTTTAAATCTCTCTGACATATTATCAAGACATATGTAAAATTTTGAAATGTGTATCTTTAATAAACTGTTTTATTGTGTATTTTGTCAGGCCATGCTCATGTGTCTTTAGTGGCCTTTAGTCAATGTCAGTCTGCCAGGGCAAATATACTTAATGATAATTCAGTCTTCTTTGACAAGTTATTTTATACTTAACTACTTTAAAGCTAATTCTTATTTATAGTCTTAAAATTCAGAGCCATGTTGCTTTAGCAAACAGTTTGTTCAATGTAGCTTTGCTGTCTAGACTTTTTCTACAAGATTTTTTTTTTTAACAAGTTCTTTGATTTGTTTTTCCCTCTCTTAGTATGTAAATAAACACGTAAATTGATAGTGACTTAGGGGTTATTCTGAGGGTAACTTTCTAAAGTTAGACTTCCAGTGCATTATTTGCGTATGCTTTTTATTGTTGTGAAATACTTGCTTGCCTTCAGATTGAACTCTTTTAAGACTCATGCTTTGACAGCTTGGTGTGTAAGCTGGTTAAATCAGGCATGCTTCATTCTCTTTGGATTCCGGCTTGAATCTCTTCTGCTTGTGGTCGGGAGTGGACTGAACTGGGTGTGGGAATGTCTGGTTTCTGCAGTAATGCATTTTAACCTTGGGCAGATAAACGGAGTCTCTCTGTTTCTAGTTGACTCACATAAGATGGTATAACACCATTCACCCTGCTTAGCAAACGGAGTTGTTGGAAAATCACATGAACTAAGTGAAAGTGAAAGTCGCTCAGTTGTGTCCAACTCTTTGCAAGCGCATGGATTCATCCATGGACTTCTCCAGGCCAGATTACTGGAGCAGGTAGCCTTTCCCTTAGCCAGGGGATCCTCCCAACCCAGGGATCGAACCCAGGTCTCCTCATTGCAGGCAGATTCTTTACCAACTGAGCTATCAGGAAAGCATTCCCCCAAAATGCTGAACTGTTGTTTACAAATATATAAGTTTTTATGTTGTTTTATTACCCAAATATTACCCCTTTTGAATATCATTTGGGTCCCAGCTTTTTCTTTGTTTTCCTAACTTCAGTGTCCACCAGGAGGACTTTTGTGATGATTTGTAACTTTTGGGAACAAGCCCAAACTGTGGGTTTGTCTTGCTACTTAAACTTGATTTCCTGGTGTTAAATCTGGATTTATTCAGAATTGTTTACTTGGAGGAGAAAAGTTGGCCTTCTGAAGATGGCTCCTTCCTTATTAAGTAAAGCTGAAGTACAGTTTCTCAGAACCTTTTCTTTCGCTGCTTTTCACTTTTCTTCCTTTTGTGTCCCTGCATACACGGTCCTTAGAAGGTGGATTAAGGGCGTGGGCTTAAGTGTCAGATTCCTGGGATTGAATCTAGGTCCTGTGTGGCCCTTGAGCAAGTGACCTGTCTTCCTTGCACCTGAGTTTCTTCTTCTGTAAAATGAATGTAGTAATATTGCTCTGTTTACAAGGTTACTATGTGTTTAATGTAAATTGCTTAACACGGGGCCTGGCACATAGAAAATGCTCAAAATGCTTTACTCATATATTACATAATTGTCGATGATGATTTCGGAGAATCCATTCAACATCCCATTCTTCTAAATTAAAATAATATTTGAATGTATTTTGATAGATTCTTTTTATGTACACTTTTTATATTCTATATACAGAATATGATTTTGAATTTCGTGGAAGGCATGAACTATACTGTACTTAAGTTTTAATATCTATGTTTCATTTTAATTTTCAGTAATATTTATATCTAAAAATTGTTTATTCTAGATCTTTCAAATTATTAACACAATTAACCACTGCGATTAAGATTTAACAAACTTTTTAAAAGATATGCCATGTACCAGGAAAAATACCTTTTATCATCGTCAGCCCTGTGATACAGGAAATTATTTTTTCTTTTATTAGTGTTTAAAAACTGAGGCCTAGAGAATTTGTGAGACCTACTCCAGAGTAAAACACAATCTTTTTTTTTCTTTTTTGTTCACCACAGTATCTTCAGTGCCTGAAACAGAGCCAGGCAAAGAGCAGGTGTTCAGTAGAAGCTTGTTGGATATTACAGATGAATCCTATGGGCAGGGGTTCTTATTTCAAGCCCTAATTTTCTTATTATTGCATCACAGAGAAGCTGTATTAGCCACATTAATCTGTTAGCCATGCTCAGTATTTTTTAAACTGCTCTCTGGGATCTTTATATTGGCTGGCACAGGCGTTTTTAAGCATGCAGAATTGATGATCATGCCCCTGGTGTCGCCTCTCCAGCTCAGCTGAGGCTTGTGTGTGAGACAGTGTGTATTACCCCTCCAACGAAGACTGCCTGACAACGGGAAGAGGTGTGAGGTGGGGATAAAATGAGCAAACAGGGCAGCTTGCTGACCTCTTTCTTGTTTTTATTTCAATGTTGTGAATTCCTGGAATATTAAAATGTAGAAGCTAAAACAATCTAGCACCACATGCAAATAATTTTGTATCTTATTTTGGTATTTTTATTCCTCTGAAAGGTCTTTCTTTAGTGAAATTCAGTAAAAATCAATTGTATTTGTGTTTCAACTCTTGAAGAATCTTCATCATGGGTTGTATAAATTGCCCCTTTTTTAATATAACTTAACTGTGAACTCTTTTATATTAAAACTTTATATTTTACAGATGAAGTTCAGATATACTTCCTTTTGTTATATAATGAATTTTGCAGTCTTTGTTGTGCAACACGCAGGAATCTTCCACAGTTCTTACTCATCACTAGTGATGTTTTCAAAAGATAACCTCTCTATGTCCCTTCTAAATCTTATTGTAGGCCTTTCCCCTCTCACCATGTTAGGACCAAAACAAAACTGTCTGGAAGAAACCGCTGTCTGTCATTTTCTTTAAGTCATCTGGAAAAGAAGTCAAAATTATTTTAGGCTAGCCTAGTGTCTCACATCCCTGCTATTAGGAAGCTTTCGCATCTGAATTTGTTAGTGTAAATCCTTTTCTCCTTTTTTTATGAAATTGTTCATTTGCCTCAGTGATTCCTTCGTATACAAGTACCATTTATCTTACTTTATTCAGTGAACGTTTCTGTTTAAATGGAAACTGAATCATGGTATATTCTAAATGCATTAGGGGACTTTTCTTTCAAATAAGTCCTTTTGTAAGGCAAATAATTACCCATTCATTATGTCTCGGGTTTGTTTTTGTTTGTTTTCTTTTCAGTTGTTAGTGGTTGTTTTCTGTTTTATTTTTTCTAGATTTGAATTGTGCAAATACATGGTTTACTTAAGAAACAGGGTGTAGTTAGAAGTGACTTCTAAGGTCATGGCTGAACTTTCTCTTTCCTGGGTTAAGATGCAGCGGCAACCTGTAATTTGAGGTTTTTCTGCACTGGTTATTAAGGTGGTTCTTTTCTAAGAAAGAAAACAACGCCAGTCTCCTCAGAGTGTTGTGTTGTCTGGACCCAGTAGCAGGGCTTTTGCAGATAACACGGCTGGCTCTCACTACGCCGGTCTGACCTCTGTGCCTGCAGTCCCTGGGCCTGACCCTCCCCTTCCGTGTTGCAGCGGGTGGATGGCGAGGTGGTCATGCTCTCCGCGCACTGGGAGAAGAAGCAGGCGAGCCTCCGGGACCTGCAGCAGCAGCTTCAGCAGCTTCCAGGCCTCATCGCAGACTTAGAATCCCTGACGGCAAGTCTGAGTAAGTTCCCCGTTCGCCTCCAAATGCTGCTTCTAGGAAGGAAAATAATTTGGCATGATTCCACAGGTTTCTAAGAATACATTAATCTTATTGCTTAACAGGATTTGGAGGGAAATAGTTCTAATTAATTTCATATTTTGATTAACTGATGATTTGACCAAAAAACGATGATTTAAATGATCTTTAAAATACACCATAACCTTTTTCTGCCTCCATTCTGCTCAGAAAACATACTTTTGTTGATTCTTAAAGTGACTCGGGGTTGTCTTCGTGACTTTAGGTCTCTGTTTAATAGTGTAAATATAGGAAATGAAAGAGGTTACGGTGGCTTTGCTATGACTAAAGGCTGTACTCTGGAAGTTGTTGCTTTTAATACTGGGTGTGCTCAGAGCTTCATGTCTTGAAATATGCTTTTTTTCCCTCCTTAAACTGATAAAAGATCATCAAGCTGATACAATTAAGTGAGGGTACCTGTTTGGTTAACTTTATACCTTGTGGAAGATTATATGTTTATTTTTTGTTTTTACTGGGATAAATCATGCTGATATTTGTTTCTTGGGCTGATATTCAGAAAATTGACTTTTATGCTTGACAGCGCCACATCATAATATAACATTGTGTCTTATTATTTTCTAACCAAGCTTAAGATCTTAGTGAAGTAAGAGGTAGGGGCTATCTACATAGGAGATGAATTTCTTGAGCTAATAACCTGTCTGAGTCTTAATAGCTAAGAAGGTGTAAAGATACCCCATCATCTCTTCTGATTTTCAATACCACATTTTTAAAAGCAAAACAGAGCTGATTTACAAAGCAAGTAATTAGCAAAGCATAAAACTTGTGTGTGTGAATAAAATGAACTCGATTGGTGTTTGGAATGCCACTGCTGATAATAATAGCTAACATTTATAGCGCCTACCATATATCGGAGATGGTTAGGTGCTTTACAGACATTATTTACAATCCTCACAAGATCCCTGCAGAAGGAGCTTTTATTATCCTACCTTACAGCTTAGGCAGGTTAGGCTTGGAGGGGGGGAGACTTGCTCAGGGTCACACACAGTGAGGTGTGCATCCAGGATCCCAGCGCGGTGGTGACGTACTCAATGGAGGATGAGGCATTTGGAGTGGCACCTGTCAGCAGACCCCATGACCCACGTTCTTGAAGCCCTGGAATCAGTGTTTTGGAATTTCTGAAAGCAGGGTGTGGGAAAAGAGACTCTGGGTTTAGGAGGAAGGCCCTCTGGCCTTATTTCCCTCTTGTAGGTGTAGGAATGGTCCTTCTCAAGCTTTGATAACTGATAGAAAAAGCCTCCTAGACACTGGGGGAATATTCCTTTTAGCCATTTTCTGTTCGGCATCTCTTCGTGTATCTCTTTGAGTCTTTGTTTTTCACTGATTGTATATTTCTTTGCAGAGACATCCACCTATGATACTATCCCCCTTTCCTTTCTAGCCGAGAGTAAATTCTGTTTATAAATGTTATTTGTTTGATGCCACTCTGCTGATTAAATGCATTTGGCCTCAGTTCTAATTATTCTCATAGTTGATTCTACTTAAGATAAAGTATAGTGTATTTTCCTTCTCAGTTAGGATTCTACTATCCTGAAGAAGTGATGTTTAGTGATGTGATACCATCTTCAGAAACTGCATTTTGACTTTTTAAATGAATGTGATGGGTTTCCCAAATGCTCACTTGAATTCTGTCTTTACTGATCCGAGAACATCGACCACCAAAGGCAAATTAAAGCTAAATTAAAGCAAATTAAATTAAAGTTGAAGTATCAGTCTCTACAGTCACTTCCAAATAATTTAATTTTTATTTTTCATTGAAGTATAGTTGACCTACAATATTATATTAGTTTCAGGTGTACAACATAGTGTAAACTTAAGTACACTGTGCGTACATTGTGTTTTATAGTGATTGACCCTGGTTCAATTCCTGGGTCAGGAAGATCCTCTGGAAAAGGGATAGGCTACCCACTCCAGTATTCTTGGGCTTCCCTGGTGGCTCAGCTGGGAAAGAATCCACCTGCAATGCTGGAGACCTGGGTTCAATCCCTGGGTTGGGAAGATCCCCTGGAGACGGGAAGGGCTACCTACTCCAGCATTCTGGCCTGGAGAATTCCATGGACTGTCTATCCCATGGGGTCACAAAGAGTCTGACAGGACTGAGCAACTTTCACTTTCATTTTTTCCACCCTTTATATACATTTTGAATTGATCACCATTTTAAGTCTAGTAGCCATCTGCCACCATACACAGTTATGATAATATTATTGACATTCCTCTTATTGTAAATTACATCCCATGAGGTACTTTATAATTGGAAGTTTGTACCTCTTAGTCTCCCTCACCTGCTTCATCCAGCTACCCCACCACCCTCCCCTCTGGCAGCAGCCACTTTGTTCTCTGTATCTGAGTCTTTTTCTGTTTTGTTCATTCACTTGTTTTGTTCTTTAGATTTCATACACAAATGAAATCATATGGTATTTGTCTTTCTCAGTTATTCCACATAACATATTACCCCCTAGGTCTATCCATGTTGTTGTGAATGGCATTATTTCATTTTTTGTTTGTGGCTGAGTAATATTACAGTGTATATATGTACCACATCTTTTTTATTGATTCGTCTGTTGATGGACATTTAGGTTTACTTCCATATTTTGGCTATTGTAACTAAAATGCTGCAGTGAACATGGCGGGGGCAGATGTATCTTTCCTCATTAGTGTTTTCACTTTCTTCTTGAATAAATACCAAGGAGTAGAGTGGCTGGATCATATGGTAGTTCTGTTTTTTACTTTTTAAGGAACTTCCATATTGTTCTCCACAGTGGGGGCTATACCAAGGTACATTCCCACCAACAGTGCCCGAGGGCTCCCCTTGCCAGCACTTGTTGTCTTTTGGTAACAGCCATTCTGACAGGCGTGAGGTGATACTATAGTTTTGATTTGCATTTCCCTGATGACTAGCCATGTCGAGCACCTCTTCGTGTATCTTTTTTCAGGTCCTTGGGAAAATGTTTATTCAGATCCTTTGCCTATTTTTTCAATCAGATTGTTTGTTTGTTTTTGAGTTGTGTGAGTTCTTTATTTATTTTGGATATTAACTCCTTATCAGATAGATCATCTGCAGTATCTTTTCCCATTCAGAAGATTGCCATTCCATTTTGTTGATGGTTTCCTTTGCTGTACAAATACCTTTATAGTTTGATCTAGACCCATTTGTTTATTTCTGCTGTTGCCGTTGCCTGAGGAAAACATTTGGAAGCCAAATTTGCCCATTGTATAAATACATATCTATATTATTAATGCATTTTATGAATTCATTTTAATGAGATTATGCACCATTCTTAGAAATTCGAATCATTTGGTTTTAATGCTTACCATAAACTGTGGATTTCTTTATTTTGGGGGTGAAGTGAAAGTCGCTCAGTTGTGTCTGACTCTCTGTTGACCCCATGGACTATACAGTTCATGGAATTCTCCAGGCCAGAATACAGGAGTGGGTAGCCTTTCCCTTCTAAACGGATCTTCCTGACCCGGGATTCAAACCGGGGTCTCTTGCATTGCAGGCAGATTCTTTACCACCTGAGCCACCAGGGAAGCCCTGACAGCTTCCCTTTCAGGGGGTAGCCTCAGAATGCTCTTTGTCATTACCTAGTTACTTTGATATAGTATTCCAAGGCTTAGTCAAGCAGTAATGAAAAATAAAAATTGCTTAGAATAAAACAGTAACTAATCTATATGTAGTCACAGGATTCTCTTAACTTCTCTGAACTTTTTGCCCTTTCACTGTCAAATCTAATACTATATCCATTCAGTCCCTATATTTCCTAGGCCACTTAACGCTTTTAGTCTTGCCTTGCTCTCTAGAGGGTCTTATTAAAGACTTATTAAAGAATAAGGGATTAATATGATGTGAGCAATTTGAACCTTTGATGATGCTTTTAGCTGTGTTATCCTGTAGCTTAATAAATATGGCTCCTGATTACATGCTCCCTCAGGAATTAAGTAGGAGCAGATAATCCACTCATGTTGTTTTTTTAATGGGATGTGATCCATCCAGCTTACAAAGACTGTATAATTGATAATCACTGGTAAGGCTTGTCATTAAAAAAAAATAAAAGAGGTAATAAATAAAGGTATGCTGGGAATTGGGAAAGAAGGACTATGAACTGACTTTCAGATCTGGGTTTGGACCACAGTTTCCCAGCTTCTTAACTGTGAGACTCCGTGGAGGTTTCCTGACTTCTCTAAGCTTTAGTTTCTTTGCTTTTAGGATTGAAGAAAAGAGAACCTGCTTCACAGGGTGCCTGGTATGTGTTAGGCATCTGTGACTCCCGTGCGCCATTTGTGGGCTCAGGGCACACAGCAGTGGACAAGACCAGGCAGCTGTCACCAGGATGCTCACTTTCTCCTGGGAGGCTCTTTGGCTGTTGCAGATTTACAAAACCATTGTCTTTGAGGGGAGGATTGGATGGGTGTTACACAATTTAGCTTGTCCTACACAATAGTTAAGAGTGCAAAACCCTAGTGTGAAATGTGAGAACAGTGTAGTATTCTGTATGTTGAAAAATAGTATGTAAGGATAGAATGGAATATTGTCCTCAAGATTCTGTACACTTCCTTGGTTTAGCACTAAGTCGTGTCCAACTCTTGCAACCCCATGGACTGTAGCCCACCAGTCTCCTCTGTCCATGGAATTTCCCAGACAAGAATACTGGAGTGGGTTGCTGTTTCCTTCTCCAGGGGACCTTCCTGACCCAGGGATCAAACCTGGGTCTCCTGCACTGCAGACGCTCTCTTGCGTTGCAGGTGGCTTCTTTACCAGCTGAGCCACCAGCCCTTTCTTATTGTTCAGTTGCACAGTGTACTCTGCATATAAGTTAAACAAGCAGGGTGACAATATACAGCCTTGATGTACTCCTTTCCCAGTTTTGAACCAGTCCATTGTTCCATACTGGGTTCTAACTGTTGTTTCTTGACCAGCATACAGGTTTCTCAGGAGGCAGGTAAGGTGGTCTGCTATTCCCATCTCTTTAAGAATTTTCCAGTTTGTTGTGATCCACACAAAGACTTTAGCGCATCAATGAAGGAGAGGTCAATGAAGTAGAGGTAAATGTTTTTCTGGAATTCTCTTACTTTTTCTGTGATCCAATTGATGTTGGCAATTTGATCTCTGGTTCCTGTGCCTTTAAAAAAATCCAGCTTGTACATCTGGAAGTTCTTTGTTCACGTACTGTTGAAGCCTAGGTTGAAGGATTTTGAGCATTACTTTGCTAGCATGTGAAATGAGTGCAGCTGTACAGTAGTTTGAACATTCTTTGGCATTGCGCTTCTTTGGGATTAGAATGAAAACTGACCTTTTCTAGTCCTTGGGCAACTGCTGAGTTTTCCAAATTTGCTGGGATCTTGAGTGCAGCACTTTACAGCATCATCTTTTAGGATATGAAATAGCTCAGCTGGAATTCCATCACATGCACTAGCTTTGTTCGTAGTAATGCTTCCTAACGCCTACTTGACTTCACACTCCAGGATGTCTGGGTCTAGGTGAGTGACCACACCATTGTGGTTATCCAGGTCACTAATGCGGCTGACTGTGATTCAGATCATGAGCTCCTTATTGCAAAATTCAGACTTAAATTGAAGAAAGTATGACCTAGTGGTTTTTCCTAACAACACTTATTCTGTGCATTTTACTGTGAAACTGGTAAGATGTTTGGAACATATTTATTGAATTCTCCTGAACTGCCACTAGAGGGTAGTCTAATCCTATTCCTATTTTAAAAGTCTAAAATGTCAAGAGCTTTTCTGAATTCTCTCTGTTGCTTAGTTTATTTTGTATGACCTACTTAAAAAGACACCTTCATCTAGAACAGAAGATTCTGTTAATTCTCAGATAACAGTTCTGTAAGAGAATGACAGCCTTGTACTGAGCTTGCTTGCCTCTCTCTTTCAATCTGACCTAACCGGATACATTACTGTTCTGCTTTCTCTGTACAGAATTTGAGAGTGCATCTGGCTAGGAGATTGTCACAGGTTTTACAGTTTCATGAAACAGATTATCTTATGGTCCAGGTTACGTTCTGAGATTAGACCCTTCAAGGGACATATTAGCTCCCTTTCGACACGGTTTAGTATATACTGCACAGATCTCATTTGTCCCTTGATGGCTTTCTAATGCCCGCCTCAAAGTTCCCTGTTACCACTCCATTATTACCTTATCACACCAAGAGTGACAAAAGCATTGGAAGACTCTTGTGGTCCTTTAGTACCTGGCCTCCTGTGACCTATGTTTTTGCAGAGATTTCTTTGTTCCCTGAAGCTAATTATTTTTGCTACAAAATACTCATTAAGTGTGAAGTTATGAATTTTAATGTGCTGCTCCACTCTTCATATGCCAGTGGTTACACTATACATAGTATGTATCTGAAACAAATGGCACGAAGGAAAATTCCAAATAGCACGGCTCTTCCTCTGGGACAGTCTCCACACAAAGGTTTGTGACGCTCTTTCCTGCCCAGGTGTCAGGTTCTCCCAGATGGCCCTTCCCAATAAGATTCCACCCATCTTCCCCACTGATCACTAACTGAGACATATACTGTTGTTATAGTGAGCAAAATGGTGAGGCTGGAACTTCTTGTGAAGGTCCTTTTGTATCCCTGGAGGCCTGCTAGTGTTTTATCCACGTGCATTCTAATTCTAGTTACCAGAGTTACTGAAATTTGTGACTATTTCCTAGCAGGAGATGAGCAGGGTGTGACAGGGAGATTAAATCTCTGCCTGTTTAAATTCAAAATAAAATATTCAGAGTACATACCATATATAAGCTTATTATTTAAAGAGATTTTTGTAAAGTTTTTCATATAAAAAGGGAAGAAAATTCATGTTCATTGGTACAGTTCTTATATATTTTATTACTGACCTCAAGCCTGATAAGAGTTAAAATGGAGAAGTTCCGTTGCTGCTTCTGCTTTAATTCATTGGGGCCTAACTTGATATACTGATAACAGTGTTTTCAAAGTTCTCTGCCCATGTTTAATTCACTCATTGACAAAATTTAGCATAACCTCCTAATATGTAAATTAGATGAATATGATTCATAGATTTGCTTTCTTGATTATTTTTTGTTTTAGAGTGATAGAATCATTGTATCTCCAGAAATCCTTCTTAATTGAATTCAACAGACCAGATGTTTTGTTGTTGTTCAGGCACTAATTTGTGTCTGACTCTTTGTGACCCCATGGACTACAGGACATCAGGCTTCCCTGTCCTTCACCATCTCCTGAATTTGCTCAAACTCATGTCCATTGAGTCGATGATGCCATCCAACCATCTCATCCTCTGTTGCCCCCTTCTCCTGCTGCCCTCTATTTTCCCAGCATCAGAGTCTTTTCCAGTGAATCAGCTCTTTGCATTAGGTGACCAAAGTATGGAGCGTCAGCTTCAGCATCAGTCCTTCCAGTGAATATTCAGGATTGATTTCCATTAGGGTTGACTGATTAGATCTCCTTGCAGGCAAGGAACTCTCCAGAGTCTTCTCCAACACCACAGTACAAAAGCATCAGTTCTGTGGTGCTCAGCCTTCTTTCTAGTCCAACTCTCACATCTGTACATGACTCCTGGAAAGACCATAGCCTTAGCTAGATGGACCTTTTTTTGGCAAAGTAATGTCTCTGCTTTAATATACTGTTAGGTTTGTCATAGCTTTTCTTCCAAGGAACAAACATCTTTTAATTTCATGGCTGCAGTCACCGTCTACAGTGACTTTGGAGCCCAAGAAAATGAAATCTGTCACTGCTTCCACTTTGTCCCCATCTATTTGCCATGAAGTGATGGGACTGGATGTTGCAAAAATATAGAGTTTACCCTTAAGATGTTTACAGAATGCTGAGAAAGATAAGAGGACAGGATAGTGGCGTTAATGTCAGGGTGTGAGTCCTGGGCAGGGTTCATAGGTCAGTGGGAGCACAGAGGAGGGGAGGGAGAGCTCTGACCTGAACCTGCCAGGGAGATGTGGGGTTGGGGCGGGAAGCAAAGACCGCTCAGGACAGGCAGGCACACGTGGGACCCTCCTTGGAGTCATAAGCGGTCGTGAAGGAGGGTGGCGGTGAGGCTGGAAAAGTAGTCTCTGGGCAGGGAGTGAGAGGTCCCTGAGTGCTCGGGTAGGGAGTTAAACTGTAAGTTCTCAGGAGCCTTTGAAACTTCTAAAGGGGAGAACTGGGAGTTGGGCAGGAGCCATAATGTGACCCCGGACTCTGCTGGGCGCTTTAAGCCTCAGGTTGCCGTCCAGCACCAGAACACAGTGCTGGCCTATCCGTCAAAGCCTCTCCGTTACCCAGCCCCCTGTATGCTGAGGATAGCATGCCTGAAGCTAAAGGAACCAAGTAGCTTAGAGCTAAATGGATTCCGTATTGAATGTAATTATTCTAGTTCTTATCACTAATCAAAGTGAAATATCCTTTAAATAATCCTGTTAGCTATGATCCTCTTGTAAGACCCTGTCAAACTCGTTCTAACAGAGTGAACTGAACACTCCTTCTTCAGGGCCAGTAGCACGGGCTCCCAGGCTGAGGCTCCCACTCATTTTTCCATTTAATATAATAATAAAAAAAAATAATCTGTGCAGCAACTAACACATTAACATCATTTTTCCTGTTTGCCTTTCCATATATATACTCCTCAGGTACCACTGATGACATTTCTGAAAATCTTAGGTGTAATTTTTCATTGATTAAAACTTAGATTTTTGCTAATTGTTTCAGGTTAGGCTTTCCACAGGCACAGGTAATAGCTGTTGTATGTGACCCCTAAAGATAGATTCAAAACTGTTATGAACTGCATTATCAGACTTTTCGAGACTTAAACTGATCTACAGTGAAAAATCAATTATGATGAAAGTCATTACCTAAAATGTTCTTGAAGAGGAGTGCTAAACTACTTGCCATGTTTTAACTTTTCAGTAAAATTTAATTTATCCTCCTAAATCCATGTCTTTTTAAGCCGTGAAGTGAAGTTGCTCAGTTGTGTCCAACTCTTTGCAACCCCATGGACTGTAGCCCGCCAGGCTCCTCGGTCCATGGGATTCTCCAGGCAAGAATACTGGAGTGGGTTGCCATTTCCTTCTCCGGGGGATCTTCCCAACCCAGGGATCGAACCCGGGTCTCCCACATTGCAGGCAGATGCTTTATCCTCTGAGCTACCAGGGAAGCCCAAGCCATAGTCCCTACCAAGTACAAAAACACAGATATTTAGTAGAGTTAAAATTTAGGATATTAAAAAATGTGGGGACTTCCCTGGTAGTCCAGTGATTAAGTCTCTGCCTCCCAGTGCAGGGGGTGCGGGTTTGATCTTTGTTTGGGGAACCAGGCAGAGGGAACTTCAGTTTCCCCCATAGTTTAAGGGCGTCCCTTGTGGCTCAGCTCTTAAAGAATCCACCTGCAATGCAGGAGACCTGGCTTCAACCCCTGGGTTGGGAAGATCCCCTGGAGAGAGGAAAGGCTCCCCACTCCAGTATCCTGGCCTGGAGAATCCCATGGACTGTATGGTCCATGGGGTCGCAAAGAGTCGGACACAACTGAGTAACTCTCACCGGGGAACTAAGGTCCCACATCCCATACCATGTGGCTAAAAAAAAATTTTTTAATGTGTCTGTTTCTGGATTTAATATCTGTGGGTCAAACAGATTTATTTAAAACGGGCAAAATTTGCATCTTAGTAAACCTAAAACTGCAGGTTGAAATTCCGGAAAAGAAAAGTGAAAGTATTGGTCGCTCGGTCCTGTCCGACTCTCTGCGATCCCATGGACCGTAGCCCAGCAGGCTCCTCTGTCCATGGAATCCGAAACTTGCTCCTTCTGTTGGTGCTACAGAAACTAACTTGGAAAGTCACATGGCAATCTAGCAGCTAAGGGAAGGAATTAGACCCAGTGCCCTTGAATCTTAGCTGTTTGAGGGAAACTAAGGCTGGGAAGCAGCACGGCCAGCTTGCCTTCCCTGCCCCGACCCCCATGACACACACTCTTGCCGAGTCTCATGCTCACCTGTCTATGTCAGATGCCTCTCTGATTTTTCACAGGCCCTCACCCTCTGTCAGGCTGTGTTGTCTGTGAAACATGCCTCCCCTCCACTTTGAGCTCTCTGAGCACACGGTTTCTCTTTTTCATCTTTGTGTCCCAGTGCCTGGGACGTGAGGTTAGTGCCTAGTAGATGGCCGTGATGCTGTCTGAGGTCTAAAACCTTTGACCTCTAAAACCTTTCTGTTGTCTAAGAAAACAACCGGTCCTCACCCCTACAGCTGTGAAATCTTGGTTTACTTAAGCACCTATCAACTGGAAATCATTGTGTGAAAGAGAGACTCAGTTTTGATCCCTGACTGCTTATCACTAGCTAGGTGACCTTGGGCAGGGCACTGAAATAATTTCTGCAGGCTGTGGCTTCACTGTTTTAAATGAAGGATTTGACAGAGAGGATCTCCATCTGCTGAGTTCTGCGGCCTAGAGGCAGTGTGGAGTGGTTGAAAGAGCAGTGGACAGTGAGCGATGCTTCAGTGCCTTGGAGATTTATATATGTCATGTTCAAAGCAAAACAATGCTAAAGTCACTTGAAATCTCAAATATTAAATTATGTTTGGTGTAATTTGTGTTAACTATATTTTGATATATTCTCATTATTTGAAAATTGATCATTCATATGTGGTATATGCGAACATTAGGATATCAACATTAGATTAATCAAGATACTCTGTTTCCCTATCCTGGTTAATGAAGTATCAAGTATTTTGGGAAGTTGTGTCTTAAAAATGTTCGAGATATAAAAATATACTCAAAAAAGATACCTTGAAATATATTTTAATGTTGACATTTTATTTTGCTTCAAGAAGGGTTAATAAAAATTTTAAATAAATGCATAATAATCTCGACAGTTCAAACTTAGCTTTTAGACGCTTTTCCTTTTCTCCATGATCAAGGATTCTGATTTCTGACGTTTGTTTCTTCTTTTGACTTTGTATACTTTCAGCTCATTTAGAAGCTAGTTTTGAGGAAGTAGAAAACCACCTGCTGAATCTGGAGGATTTATGTGGACAGTGTGAATTAGAGAGATACAAACATATGCAGTCCCAACAACTGGAAAATTACAAGAAAAATAAGAGGTGAGTTTGGAAAATTGGCCCCAATATTCATTTGCAATCTCAAAGTTTCCCACAGTACTTTACATGCTACTCTTTGTAAGTTTGGAGTCATAAAAGACAGGGATTTCAGGTAAAACTCTTTAATAAGCTATCCAAAACATGTTTTGTTTTGTTGGTATCACTATCTGTTGCCGTTTTATGGCGATGAGGTCTGGAAAGCTGAGCATGGGATAAACGGTGGAGGGAAGAGTGCAACAGATAGAACTTCCCAAGAGAGGAGAACCCCTGACCTCGTGTTCTCCACACGGTAGATCCTGGGTGGCTTTTCCCCTTTGCTTCCTTTCCTTATCTTTCCTTTAGAGCAGGAGGAAAAGGAGCCTGAGTGCTGGCTGTGGAAAGGGGCTCAGCTTTGTCACATACTGTCTGTGAGACCTTCGGGAAGTTCTTTAATCTCTTAGCTTCACCATGTGCAGCTTGCAGTGAAGATGAGAGTGTCCCTGCCTCCTGGAGTTGTGCTGAGGGTTCAGTGAGACGGTCATTACCAGATGCAGTGCCCTGTCATAGTAGTTATCATGGTGACTCTTTTCTTTGGGCGAACTAGAACTGGAGGTGGGTGATAAGACTTGGAACTATGAAGTTTTATATGTCGTTCTTTTCTTCACTGTCACCCAGTGACTTAGATATATTAGATATATAATTAGTACATTATAGTTTATATGTTACAAAATGAGAAGTAAGTGTTTGGAGAACAGCCTCATCTGTAATTTAAGTAAAACCCGGAGGGTACTGGACAGGTCTTAACATGTGTCACATAACTGAAATATCATTTTAGATCTGGGGTGGTGTCATAGAAAGAGGGCACTGTTAATAGAGTCAGGAGACCCCAGTCCTGGCTTCATCGGCTACTGATTCTGTGCTCTGGGGCAAGCCATTCACTTTCCTCTATCCTGTTGTAAAACTTTCCTTGACTAGCATTTGAAAGACTTCTTAAAAGATTACGTTGTTAGGCCTCTTTCTGGTGACTCCCAGAACCCTGGCAGCCAATCTTGTCTCCCCTGGGCAGAGAATTGGAGAGGTCATCTGAGAAACTGACCAGCATGCGAGAAGGGACCTGCAGGGTGGAGACTCGGGAGTCCTCTGATGAAAGGCTGGGTCTGCATCCTTGTGCGCCCTGACGACGAGCCCCGCACCTCTGTACGTGCTCTCATCCGCCTGGCGGTGCCTCACTCTTAAGTATGAACGCACAGCTAAGGAGTAACACCCAATTGAAGAAAGGTTCCAAAATGAACAGGGCCAAAATAAATTAAAAATAAACTAGTAATTATTTTTAAAGACCCACGGAGGAATGAGACACTATGATGGGAGCAGAAGAAAACTTAAGAGCAAAAACTAATTAATAACCTCAGGTGTATCTTACAGGAGACCATTTTGCATTTATGAGACACAAATAGGATGCTCTAGAGAAGGGATAATTAGCAAGAAAGCTCTTGGGCATCAAATACGTGATTGCAGAAGTAGAAGGCTTTAAGTGAAGCAGTAAGAGATGATGTTAGGACTTCCCTGGTGGTACAATGGATAAGAACGTACCTGTCAATGCAGGGGACATGGGTTCAATCCCTGGTACAGGAAGATTCCACATGCCATGGAGCAACTAAGCCCGTGCCACAACTCCTGAGCCTGCCCTCTAGAACTGGTGAGTCACAACTCCTGAAGCCTGCACACCCAGAGCCTGTGCTCCACAACAAGAGAAGCTGCCCCAGGGAGAAGCCCACACACTGAGACGAAGAGTAGTCCCCTTCTCGCTGCAACCAGAGAAACCCTGCACACAGCCACGAAGACCCAGTGCAGTCAAAAATAAATAATTTAAGAAATAAAGTTGTTTTAGAAGAACAAAAGATAATGTTAAATTTTTACATGAGAGAACAAAAAGACAGAAAAGCTGAGAATGTTTAGCAAATTAGAGCATTAATTTTTAAGTCCTATATACTAGGAGCTTCAGAAAGAAAGGGAAGAGAAAAAGGGGAGACATTCACTGAAGAATTAATACAAGAAACTTGTTCAGAACTGAAGGCTGTGACTGAGTTGGAAAGGGTCCCCCAAGGACATGATGAGGGAGAGAGAGAGCCAGAAGTGTGTACAGTCAGGGTAAAAAGTCATGAAAGCCTTCATAAAGGTCCTAAGGAACTGCAGCTTCTCAGCAGCAACCCTGTAAGTAGAAAATGATTTTTACTGTATATTTATTTACCCCGGTTCAATTCCTGGATCAGGAAGATTTGCTAGAGAAGGGATAGGCTACCCACTCTGGTATTCATGGGCTTCCCTTGTGGCTCAGCAGGTGAATGATCCTCCTATAAGGGGGGAGACCGGGGTTTGATTCCTGGGTTGGGAAGATCCTCTGGAGAAGGGAACAGCTACCCACTCCAGTATTTTGGCCTAGAGAATTCCATGGACTGTATAGTCCATGGGGTCGCAAGGAGTCGGATACGACTGAGCGACTTTCACTTTATTTACTTACCCAAATTTTCAGCCAGTGTGAAGAAATAGTAACTTCCAGCCATATAAGGGCTCCAGTTTAGCTCATATGCAGACTTTATCAGGAAGTGGCTGGAGGATATGCTCTATAAACGAGGGGAGTAAACCAGTAAGAAGGAAGATGGAGCATGGACGAGAGATGAGTTGCTCTTAGCGGATCTGTCCAGTTCGGGAGAGAAACAGAATTCCTAGGATGATGGTGAAGAGAAGCTTCAGCGGGTCTGGAGAGCAGCCCAGACGGAAGCAGGAAGAGCCCCCAGAGGATTCCAGGAGCAGTGTTTTCCAGGGCAGGCTGTCTGGTGTGCTTGAGCATGTTCAGCTGGGTTTTATAAGGTCGGATGGAGAGTTTGACTATGTATTAGTGATAGGAATGTTTTCTAAAAAACTAAGCAAATAAGGTGACTATTAACAGTAGGAAAATGTAGTTTTACAAGAAAAGAAATAATAGAAGGCTCAGTTATAGATAATATTTTATATACACACACACACACACACATTCTGATGATAATTAAATGTGGCATATGGATTCAAGCCAGAATTGTAGGTTATTGGGAAGATGCAGTGAAGTGTGTTTGTGTGGAGGGATGGGAGGGGTTTAAGGAAGCTAATTCTCAGCTTTGACAGCAGGAAATCAGGAAGCAATGTTTAAAATGGGAAAAAAATGAATAAATGTCAGCGTTGACATGTTATTTAGAAAAAAATGAAGATAAATACTGGAAGGGCTGACTGTAGCTGCTTTCAAAGAAGCAGGACAGGGACTTCCCTTGTGGTCCAGTGGTTAAGAGTCTGCTTTTCTAGTGCAGGGGGCATGAGTTTGATCCCTGGTCTAGGAACTAAGACCTTGCATGCTGCCTGATATGGTTTTAAAAAAAAAAGGACAGGAAGATGGGGAGCACTGAGGCACCAATCAGCTTCATCATAAATCCTCGTGGGTACTCTTTGACTTAAGAAATATACATGTACTATTTTGATAAACATAAAAATAGGATTTAGAACTTTTTATTACCTGCAGCACTTCCTGATGTGTTTTACCGGAACAGAGGACTGAACAGATAGACACTGATAAAACAGTCCATGATCAAGTAAGTTCCACCCTGTATTTGCCTCGTGGAACTTTGTAGCACATGTACACATAGTAATGTATTACACGTAGTACGTGTCAGTGTATTAAAGGTTCTGAGAAATTTGTTTGACTCACCACTTCACAACTTACTTGCTTACAGAACCAGTTTGTGTGTAATATATATTAAAATTCTGTGAGTTGGTATCCTATAGTATACCATTGAAAAAATTTTCCAAAACCCCAAATTAAACATGTGGTCCACAAGGGAAGAGTCTCTTAGAAATAAACCTCCTTCCTCTTTAACAAGCAGCCCTATAAACTAAACTAGTGATTTTTCTTTTCTGGCTCTGGAAGAGATAACATGTAATATAAGGGTTGGCTATATGATTGTGAGGGCATTACAGTGTTTGCCCACTACATAGCTTTCCAGAAAATCTGGGTCAGACAACTCGATGAGGATGGAAAGAGCAGGGGACTGAAAGATAATATCTCCTTCACCTCCAGCGCTAATCATGTCTATAGTGCCCTGTTTCATTCCACTCCCATCAGGGACTGGGACAGGGCGGGCAGCAAGTGTGGGAGTTGGGACAGAGACTGTGTAATTAGTACATGAAGTCACGTAATAGCCTAGGGGCCAAGGTTAAGGCCAGGTCCGTTTCTGAGTTGCGTTGAAGCAAACAGAATCCATCCCACGTGTTAGTGTATCTGTAGTTGGGAGTGGATATATGGTATTTCATCATGTGTTTGATAAGCATTCTCAGCACAGAGGATGAATTCCTGCCTCCTGTGACAGGAGGAATGTGACCCATCCCAACAGTTACGTGGCAGATTCCCAGTGTGGGCAGAAGGAAAGAGCTTTAGAACACTCCTGGGGGTGCATCCACCCCTGAAAAACATTTGTATAGGTGGTTTACCCCAAGTGGACTTCCCTGGTGGCTCAGTGGTAGAGAATCTGCCCACAATGCAGGAGACACAGCAGGAAATGTGGGTTCAATCCTGGGCTGGGACGATCCCCTGGAAAAGGAAATGGCTACCACTCCAGTATTCTTGCCTGGAGACTCCCATGGACAGAGGAGCCTGGTGGGCTACAGTCCATGGGGTCGCAAAAGAGCTGGACACGACTGAGCACGAGCATGCATTGCCCTGAGTGTTTCTGCATGGAAGAAGGACATTCTACTTTAGCTGGCTGCCTAATGAAAGTGACATATAAGCGACTGTATAGTTGCGGGGGGGAAATACTCATAAATAGCTTTTGTAATAACTCTTCTGCGTATAAAGTGATATTAGAATGGCTGATTGCTCTTATGGGCAGGAATAGACACCCCCTTGATCAGTAGTAAAACATCAGAGAGTGGACAAACCATGGCTGTAGGCAGAGACAAGTACTGTACCAGTAGTTGGGTTGTCAGAGGTTCAGAAGACAAGCTAGCCATTACAAGTGTAACTGCTGGATGCCTTGTGTAGGTTTTCATAACCAATAAGAATATATTTTTCATCAGGTAAGAAGCATTAATATTGACTATATGAGCCAAAATAAAGAACATAAGACCATTTCCATGGGTTTGTCTAAGCTAGCAGTGAGAGAAATGGACTTAAGATGTGGAAGTCAGCTTGCATTTGACTTCCCTGGTGGCTCAAATGGTAAAGAATCTGCCTGTAATGCAGGAGACCTGGGTTCGATCTCCCGAAGAAGAGAATGGCTACCCACTCCAGTATTCTTGCCTGGAGAATTCTGTGGACAGAGGAGCCTAGTGAGTTAACAGTCCATGGAGTCGCAAAGAGTCGGACACGACTGAGCGAGTGACATTTGCATTTGTAGTCACAGATGTGGGGAGAAATAGATGGTAAATGTGTACATGGTTTTTAAAAAGGATAATTTCAGACAGTTGTATTGAAGAAGATAACCCAGGGTAATGTGAGTGGTGGGGAGGGAGGGCCCTTCCTGGAGGACACGTGAGAACTGAGACCCGAGTAAGGAGGCGAGCACACGGGGATGGCGTGTGACACCCTCCCTTGCAGAGGGGGAGCAGGCACGTTTAGGAGAGTGGAGAAGTGGAGCTAAAAGGAGATGTAGAATTTAGACCTCCCTGAGTTTGTCATCTTTTCAGTACCACCATAATATTCCTTAGAATGATTATTGAGATTCTTTCATAATAATTACATTAAAATCATACATAAACTAGTGATCTAATTAAAATATTTTTTAGTTCCAGAGTTCTAGATCCTTTGTTTTCCCCTTCAGTTTGTAGCATGCCATCAGAATTTCTCTGAAAATAGCTGCATCTTAAAGAACAGTGTGATTTTAGTAAGTTAGCCTAATTATAAATGACTCATAATTTATAACAGTCTTCCATTGGACTTGAAATCTGCTTTGGGGCATACTGAACTCTAGAAGCATTTTTCACTAATTCATTTAGGCTTTGAAACTTAGTTGTCATCCCTTATAAACTGTCTCTTGTGAGTGGGGGGCACGGCTTCGGTTGATAAGATTTAGCGCCCAGGCAGATTCTGAAGAAGTCATCGTCCCTTTTGCTTTATGTGTTACAGCTAATGCTGAGGAACTGTGCGCTTCTTTGTGTTTGTGCTGTTGTTGATGTGGACTGTAGACTAAGTTTTGCTGTTACTGTTCAGTTCCTCAGTCCTGTCTGACTCTCTGCAACCCAATGGACTGCAGCACGCCAGGCTTTCCTGTCCTTCACCATCACCCGGAGCTTGCTCAAACTCATGTCCATTGAGTCGGTGATGCCATCCAGCCTTCTCATCCTCTGTCATTCTCTTCTCCTCTTGCCTTCAATCTTCCCCAGCATCAGGGTTTTTTCCAATGAGTTGGCTTTTTGCATCAGGTGGCCAAAGAATGGAAGCTTCAGCATCAGTCCTTTCAATGAATATTCAGGGTTTATTTCCTTTAGGATTGACTGGTTTGATCTCCTCTGTCCAAGGAACTCTCAACACCACAGTTCAAATGCATCAGATCTTCAGCGCTCAGCCTTCTTTATGATCCAGCTCTCACATTCATACCTGACTACTGGGAAAATTATAGCTTTGACTAGCTGGGCCTTTGTCGGCAAAGTAATGTCTCTGCTTTTTAATACACTGTATAGGTTTTTCATAGCTTGTCTTCCAAGGAACAAGCGTCTTTTAATTTCATGGCTGCAGTCACCATCTGCAGCGATTTTGGAGCCCAAGAAAATACAGTCTGTCACTTTCCATTGTTTCCCCATCTATTTGCAACAACAGCAAAACTATTTACCATGAATGGCAAATAGATGCACTGGATGCCATGTTCTTAGTTTTTTGACTGTTGGGTTTTAAGCCAGCCTTTTCACTTTCCTCTTTCACTTTCAAGAGGCTCTTTAGTTCCTCTTCACTTTTCTGCCATAAGGGTGGTGTCATCTGCATATATGAGGTTATGCAGACTAAGTTTAGAAAAGAGGCTCTTTAGTTCCTCTTCACTTTTCTGCCATAAGAGTGGTGTGATCTGCACATCTGAAATTATGCAGACTAAATTTAAGTTTAGAAAAATCTTTAAGGCAAAGAATGACAGATTTGAGATGTTATGGCATGTCTTTGGTAGTATTTGACCAGCTTACATTCTAGAGAATAACCCACCGAACTCCTGAGCTTCAAGAAATGACTGTCCACTGGACAGGTCATGGTCACAGGTATGCCTGTTCTTCCATTTCAGAGAATTGAGGGGATTGTGCTGGGCAGACTTGCCGCAGGCCTGGCTTTGCTGAGAACAGGACAGGAGAAACCAGTGGCATTCTCCAAGGTGAAGGTGACTCTGGAACCAGAAGAGGAGGTCTGGTGGAGACGGGTAGGAAGGCAGTAACTAGCCCCTGAGGTTCTGTGTGGAGGTGGTTTGGATGCTGAATGGGAAATAGATGAGCAGAGTGTCCCCTCAGGCAGTGCTTTTATGTGAAGGGTCCTCCCCAGGTGGAGGAACATGGAACCAGACTGACTCTCTCCCCGACCCAGCCAGAAACCAGACACAATAAATAACACTCGTTAGGACACTGTACATTGGGCAGAGAGGAGACGTGATCCTTGATCAGTAGGAGACAAGCCCTGTGGCGGCCCCAGCATTCTGCCTGGAGAGTTTCCAGGCTGCATGCAGGAAGGAAATCCAGGTAGAGTCTGGCAGACTCTCTGAGTTGAAGAGTGGAGCTGAGTGTCTGGAAACCCAAGATAGCTGGAGTTTACAGGGGACAGAACCAGAGAGCAGGAATATGGAGAGTCTGCAGAGGGCTCCCCGGAAAGGTCAGCAGGGGACCGGTCATCCTCGTGAGCAAACGACGCAGGGAGGAGGAGGAGGGGACTAGCACCCAGAAGGATTGGTTAGCAGTGCCCACCAGCCAGAGACTGAGAATTCCCGGGGAAGTCCCCTCGACAGTTAGCCCTTGCCTGAGCCCCGTTCCGACCTGCTTAACTAATCATAGAAGCAAGCATCAAAGAGGTCACGCTGTTTGCAAATAATTCACTGTGTCCCAGCGAGAATGTTTGTAGAAATACAAAACTAGCTAGTAGTCAACAAGGCAGATCATTCTGACAGGTTGCTTATGAATGGACAAGATGCATGACACACCAAGGTTCAACTGAGTTTGCCAGAGAAAGATGGTCTACAGGTTGTGTCGTATTAAGACATCAATGGAGACTAAATCCATGATGCACTTTAAATATTTAACCTGTATTTTTATTATTAACTCTTTAGGTAACTTAAGCCCATTGACAAATCAGTCCTTATTTACCTGGCCTCTTGAAGCTGTCTCTAACACTTGCATCCTAAGTTTTCTTCTCTACTGCCATTGTAGATGCTGTAGTTCTGTTATTCTCTTGGGTTTTGTTATTAGTTATTGCTTCCTGTCATTCTGCGTAATAAAGATGTCTTATTCTGTAACATACCCCCTCTGCAGGATTTGTGTAAGGAGCAAATGACAACAGGGCTTCTAAGAGTTTTGAGAAAATTACCTCAAGTGGGTGGGCCAGTTCTTCTCGTCCCTGAGAGTGAAAGTCTCTCGGTCATGTCCGACTCTTTGGATTCTCCAGGCCAGAATACTGGAGTAGGTAGCCTTTCCCTTCGCCAGGGGATCTTCCCAACCCAGGGATTGAACCCAGGTCTCCTGCATTATGGGCTGATTCTTTACCATCTGAGCCACAAGGGAAGCCCAAGAACTTTATCCAACTTCTACCCTCTCAGCCACAAACTCACCAAGTCAGTAAGGGTACACATCTTCAGGACTGCAGAATGCTTAGAAGATTACAAAAGATTAGATAAGAGTGAATAGTAGCTGGTCTTTCATGAGAGAGATCTTGTAAGATCTTTCCTATCTATCAGTCATAACAAAGGGACACCCTTCTACTGTGTTCAATACAAAAAGTATTGCTGGTCAATAAAAAAAAATTGCCCCTAAATATTTTCAAATGTGAAAAAAAAATGTTAGAGTTGATCTACCTTACATTTTTAATGTGGTATTTTGCCTTCTAGAATCATTGTGTTAGATTTTTATCATGGGTTTGTCCTGGGGAATCAGTTTAGTATTTAAAGAAAGTATCCTTTCATCTCTGAGATGATTGTGTTTATGGAGACATTTATCCAGGGCTCCAGTCTTTTAAGTTTGTTTCTGTGGGTCTGATTTAGTTGAGTTCTATACATGCACAGATTTAATATACTTCTTGCAACATTCCATGGATTTATTTGTTAATGTGATGCTTTTTTTGTTTTTATTCTGCCCTCATAACTCAACCCCTGTGGAGAAAATGATGAAATAGCAGCTTCACCCTTTGGAAATATTATTAGATTTTGAGTCTAGTGTTATTTGTTGAATGTTTTAGTTTCAGGGTTTGTTATGCTAAATTTTGTGATAGCATTTGCTGAACTGAGTAAAATTTAAAATATAGTGAAAACCTAAAGGGAGGCATTTCAATTCTTCCTACTTAATTGATCTGAAAATATTATTAAGCTTTGGAAATGAAGAGACTCAGTTTTGAAATTGCAAGAGCCAAACAAGTTGTTATCATATCAGATGAGATACTACGTGACCAAGTTTTTTTATTTTAATAAAGAACAAAATCCTTCCTCGTTAGAACAAGGGCTTCTTTTAAGAAGCAGGTATGTTTAGTCCTCCTGCAGCCAGAATTCTTGGTAACCCGAGTTCCTGAGTGTGCGTCGTGTGTGACTCTGTGCACACATGTGATCAAGGCAGATGACACATCATCTTTGCACCTCAGGATCTTGGCAGTGTGGTTGTAGAGATGACGTGTGTGCTGAGTCACTTCAGTTGTGTCTGACTCTGTGCGACCCTATGGTTTATAACCTGCCAGGCTCCTCTGTCCATGGGACTCTCCAGGCAAGAATACTGGAGTGGGTCGCCATGCCCTCCTCCAGGGGGTCTTCCTGACCCAGGGATGGAACCCGCATCTCTTACGTCTTCTGCACTGGCAAGTGGGGTCTTTACCACCAGTGCCACCTGGGAAGCCCCATAGGAATGACACCTGTATGGAAATCATGGCATTAAAGGGCAGTGTACCAGGTGTTATAGCACTGATGGGCATGAGTCCTGAAGGAGGTGAGATAAGAGGAGATGGCCATGTGGGTGTGATGGATGTCTTCATGGAAAAGACGAACTTGGATACTGTTTTACCTTGATTATTACCATTAACCGTTTCTGGTAGAGTTTGGAGAGTGACCAGACTTAAAACTCCTGCTCAGCTGTGCCTGTTCACCTGGTGAGCTGAGAAGGCAACATTAATGGTCAAGAGGAAAGTGTATGT
Source organism: Muntiacus reevesi (assembly GCF_963930625.1). Lineage (NCBI taxonomy): Eukaryota > Metazoa > Chordata > Mammalia > Artiodactyla > Cervidae > Muntiacus > Muntiacus reevesi. Next base: position 41,932,644 of record NC_089268.1, read on the forward strand.
GGCGTTCTCAATCAATGTTACATGTCCTCCTCACTTACATTTTCCCTTGAGACTCAGTTCAGTCCTGGCTTCTCCAGGAAGCCTTTGCTGTTGGTCCACGGTGTGTGAGTCACCCCCTCTTCTGTATTCCTGGAGAATCCTCAGCGTGGCTGGCATTAGCAGAGTGCTAATCTATGACATCAATTTCTGACTGTTGCTTTACTTCTGTATCCCTCACTGAATTTCCTTGAGGTTGTGGAGCGTGTATAACTCAACCCTAGCATTATTCCTACTGCTATTCCTAACATTATTGCTAGTGTCTAAGGCTCAATACATTTTTTTTGTTCAATGAATGATCAAACTCAGAGGTTACATTCAGTATAAGAAAATGAGTATTTATCCACGGTGTGATATTTGTCATATCATGACATAGTGGTGATGGACAGAAATGGATGGATTCGGAACATGTTTTGAGGTAGAGTTGTTAACAGGTTTTATTGATGGATTGGATGTGGCGAAGAAGGGAGATGGATCAACCAAAGCTTGAGGAGCATGGTGGTGGCCTGAGTGGAGGTGAGGGAGACTGTAGGAAGAACAGGCTCTTTTGCAAGTGTTGCTGGGACGCCTGCTTCACTTCCGAGCAGTAGTCTCAGATAGGCAGTTGTGTATGAGTCTAGAGCTCCAAGAAGAGATCAAGACAGGAAGTATAAATCAAGAGCCTGTGGATGGTACTTAAGGCCACGGAGCTGGATGAATTGCCTTGTGAGAGCAAGTAAGTTAAGAAGGGGGCTGGGACCAAGATGGCAGAGCTCCAGCGTCTTGTGGTCTGGAAGGGGCGGAGAAGTAGCAAAAGGAACTGGGAGAGGAGGAAGAAAACTCAAGAAAACGCTCTCAAGGAATCGGCAGTAGAGTCCATTGCTGCTGAGGGATTTGGATAAAAGATGAGAGCGAACATCGCCCTCGGCAGTGGGGTGGTTGTAGGTGGTCTCACTGTGCAGAGCTGGGGTCTGGAAACCAAGCTGGAGTGGGTTCAGGACAGCGGGAAGTGAGGAGCTAAGTCCTTGAGTGGGTTACAAGGGTTAGGAGTCATGGCTCAGCATCACCAGCCTTAGGTTTCCAACCTCCCAGATTATTTCATTACGTTCCAGATGGAACTCATGCACTGCCCTCCAAAATCTGTTCCTCTTCCTGTTTTCTGCTGATGAATTTGCTTTCCTTCCAGTGATGCAGACAAGAACCCTCATGGTTATATACTTTTCCCCATGGGTCAATTGCCATGGTCTGTTGACTCTTCTCCCCAGCTTTCAGATTGGACCCCCTCCCTTCATTGCCTCTGGAGGAGGAAATGGCAACCCACTCCAGTATTCCCGCATGGAGAATCCCATAGACAGAGGAGCCTGGTGGGCTACATTCGATGGGGTCGGAAAAGAGCTGAATATGGCTGAGCAACTGAGCATGCTTTGTTGCTGTTGCCACTGCACTTACTCTTTCCAGGCACTAATTAGATCTTCTTCAGACTCCTCTAATAGTTTCTTAAGTGCTCACTGCTTCGTTCTCCCTGCTGTCAGTACATCTATCCATCACAGCTAGAACATTCTTCCTGAAGCATGGCTTTGCTCGTGATATTCTTCTGCTAAAAATAAAAGCAGATCCTTTTAGCCTGGCACTCAGAAACCTTTGCCTCTTCAACCTCATCTCCCACTACTTTCTCTTCATTCAGCCTGCTATCCTAACAGGCTTGCTCTTTCCTGAAGATAACCTGCACCATTCAGCGTCCACGCCTTCACTTTGACCCTGACTGCTGTTCCCTCCCTTCTCTTATACCTTCTGTATTCCGGGATGCTGTTGCCTCTGGCAGTGTGGGGTCTGCCCTAAAAATTAGGACACTTCAAGGCTTTCAGTGCTATCTTCTGTCATAGTGATCTTTACCTTAAACCACAGTCATCTGTACCACCCCAACCTCCACCGTCTTCTTGAATAAGGATCTGGGTACAGGACTGATTGACTTTCTTTCAGAAAGTCTCTTGGAAGTTTCTTGAATTGCCACGGGTGAGGATATTCTGTAAATAAGGGCCTAGAAAGAGGCACCCTGCTCACCTTTACGCTTTTCTCGTAGCAACTTCCCATTGTTTTAATGAGGCAGCCAGCAGGTTGAAAGGTGGGCACAGTAACTCCAATGAAAGCTCTTAATCGGGCAATGACTCATTACTTCCCTTGTGGCTCAGCTGGTAAAGAATCTGCCTGTGATGCGGGAGACCTGGGTTCGATCCCTTGATTGCGAAGATCCCCTGGCGAAGGGAAAGGCTACCCACTCCAGTATTCTGGCCTGGAGAATTCCGTGGACTGTATAGTCCCTGGGGTCGCAAAGAGTCAGACACGCCTAAGCGACTTTCTCTTCACTGACTCATTAGTAACACAGACCCTGGATTCTTGGCTCCATGGTGGTTTTTTGCGGTAGCAGCAAGGGAAGAGCAGTGTCTGTGAAATCATTCCTTCCAGTTTCACCTTTTTCTAAAACAGGACGTGCCTTTTTGAAATTTCACTGCTTCGTGTTCCACAAGAAGGAAAACAGAGGCGCTCTGAAGACTGTAATCAGAGAAAAGAGAATTATTGATTAGAATACTGAAACTGAGGGACTTCCCTGGTGGTCCAGGGGCTAAGACTCGGCATTCCTAATGCAGGGAGCCCAGGTTTGATCCCCGGTCAGGAAACTAGATTCCACAGGCTGCATCTAAGAGTTCCCATGCTGCAACTAAGACGGGCACAGGTGAACAAATACTAAAAAAAAGAAAGGAATACTGAACCAAGTGTTCTGTCATCCTGTCCACCCTCAGTGGCCATGGGGGATCGCTCACATGAGGGCATCTGGAGGAATACGTGCAAGGTGCCCCCTCAGGATGCTGTCTTCGGCACGTGCTGCCTTTCTCTTAGGCCTTTTCAGCTTTCATCCCATTTGTTGTTATTCAGTCGCTAAGTCTTGTTTGACTCTTTTGCGACCCCATGAACCGTAGCCCGCCAAACTCCTCTGTCCGTGTGGGGTTTCCCAGGCAAGAATACTGGAGTGGGTTGCCACTTCTTCTCCAGGTATGTGCATCCCATTACTGGAATGTAAAATAGGTTTCAGGAAGGTTAACTTTCTACCTAATCTCTTAAGAATGAAGCTGGGCTATTGGCCAAAGGGAAATGATTGCACCCTTTTTAAAGATAGGATTGAAAGTAACTTTTTTATTCCTTAGTTAAATGAACTCTGGCGCTGGAGTAATGTTATCATGAGTTAGTATTTTTAGAAAAAAAGAAAAGGAGTGATATGACCATGTGATTTAAGAACCTCCACTTGGCTGTTTCAAGAACACTGGCTTTTCAATGGGCAGCTTGCCAGTCCTCCCGGCCAGCTGTTCATGGTGGTCAACTGTTTTGGAACATGAGCGGTGTTGTAATTAGCAGTGAGGAATTCTGATATGAGAATCCAGAATAGCTCTAGATTTTTAGCTAAGCCCCTCATGCAAATAAAAGACAAACATCTCATATTTTAAGCGGGATAAGGCATTACAAATAAATTTCCCTCCTCAAAATTACTTTTAATTAGTACTGGTAGTGAGAAAAATATAATCATAAAATTATTGAGGAAAACCTGAAAAAAACTTGCTTTTGACTTCTTTGTCAAAAATGTTTTACATCTGTTCGTCTGTCTTCCCTGGCTGTACGTTTCCCCAGGAGATTTTGTGTTTCAGCATTCCTAACTGACACGAAATTATACACCAGAGGGTTTCCTGGAGGCTTGGCCCTTTTGTGACAGGATGGTCTGTGAACTTCAACCCTTTGATATATGATTTCCCCTTTCATTTAGAAATGGAAATAACTGCTCCTCTTTTGAATGATTTTTAATTAAAGATTTTTTAAAAATCTATTATTATTTATCCATGAAGGGAAAAGTAAGTTGCTTTTATAAACTAGTTCTTAAATATATTAGATGGTTCATGACTGGCATTAAAATGATTTATGTTCTTTTGTTTAAGTGTTTTAATAGTTTAAATTTTGGTAGAACTTTTTGAACCATTAGTAGAGTAATAGCAGAAAAACTGAGAATAGTAGCTTTAGGCTAATTGTATTGGTAATTTCAAAGAGTAATGGATTCTATGTGAGCATCCAGAAATACCACTCTCAGCAATTAAAGCACTTAATATTTTATTATAATCTATGAGCAGTTTCCATTGGGAGTAAATTAATAAATGTGTTTTCTTTGTTTTTTCTACAGGAAGGAACTTGAAACCTTCAAAGGTAATTTTGTGTTTAATTCTTCACTTTAAAGTAGATGAGAGTTAATTGATGTCAGATGTTTTCTCTTGATGATGATAATGAATGCATTCCTTTTTCTTTAAATCAGACAGTTTACATCAGAAAATGCAAGTTTGCTTAATACTGTTTTTGTCAATTTATTTAATCAGGTGGTTTTGGTATTCTTTTTCAGCTGTAACACGTGTACCAAGTGAGAGTTTCTGCTAATGATATCATAAATAGTATGTTAGGATGACATAATGCTGACTTAGAAGTTGTTGAGAATCATAGTTGGAGAAGATTCTGGTTTCTGTTGTGTAGAGAAGAATCTGGGCCGCACAGAGAGGTGATGGTGATAAAGAGAGGTGGCCCTGCAGGCAACCCAGAGTCGCCTGAACCGCCTGTGAGGTTTTCAGCGCTGGTCCTGCTCAGCCACCATCTTGTAACTTTGGATAAGTTTCTTTGCCTTTTTCAAGCTTATCTGTAAAATTGTAAGCTTTGCTGAGCTATATTCTGAGATACTAAAAGTGCTTAGCATTGCTTTTTAATTTTAGGGAACTTTTGCAAGCGAGCATGAGAAGTAATTCTTGGTCGTGCTGTCTCTTGGAAACACTCATGAAAAATAGGGAAAACCGCAGACTTTCAGAAGCTCAAAGCCTTTCCAGCTTGCCACTTTTCAATTACGCTTTAGAGGTTGAGTAGTGAAATTTCTATTCTCAGAGAATTTGAGTAACTGAGAAGACTCTGAATCATTGTTTATTATGTTTCATTTGTAAACTAGTATTGACTTTTTGGTAAAGATTTTCCAGAACATTATTTACAGTTGAATTGTTTATCTGTGTGATCTGTTTGGATGTTTTAGAGAAAACAACTAATACTTGAGATAAAAGGTATAAAGGCTTATTCCTGCTACATCTGTTATTAAACTGATTTGATTTGGCTGGGTTTCTGTTTGGCTGCAGTTATAGTGAATGATTTAGTTCACCAGTTTGTTGAGGGCCATGTTAAATGATCATGATCTGATGTATTATCATGGTTATCATTATTCTTAATCAATTTGTGAACAACTCATGTACCTTATTTTTCATCACTGGTTTAAAAGAAGATTTGAAATCCCTATAAAGTGTTATTTTCCCTCTCCTCCTTTTAGTCTACTAGCGTTGTCTTATTCTGTGTTGGGGGAAGAAAAAAATCAAGTTAATATTAAAAGACAAGGCAGAGACCCAGATTATGCAAAATGTCAACTTTGCTTGCATCTCAGTACTGAGGCTTTTTTTTTTTCTTTTTGTATGACAATATTCCAGAAAAAGAGGAGGCCAGCAGTTTGCAAGAGGATAGATAGTGTTATGTATTACCTGATAGAATAATTCAATCTATGCTGACATATCTTGTTTTTACATATATCCCTAATTATGCACAACATTTAACAGCACATCCAATCTACCCCACAGGCCAATTAAAGCTCTCAATTACAACAAACCCTAAATGGATTATTGTATCATGCCTAGTTTTTTAAAGAACTGATATTCATTAAAAATTATTTCCTCTTGAGTGTTTTGCTAATACTTCAAAAGCGTGTGTAGCTTGTAATAAAAAAATATAGTTGTTCTTTCAAGACATTACTGGAGAAGAGAATTCATTCAAAGATATAATAATTTGTCATTTTTTGAAAATTGCTTTTGCCTTTGTTTTTCCTTTATACATTTCAGGAAAACAAAAAAGTATTACTTCCTCCAATTGTTTTATTCAAGTTGTAGATATATTTAGAAGCTTTTTGCTAAGTTAGGTAAGAACTAACTTTTCAGGGCAAAATTAGTAACCCTCAAGATTAGTAACGTAGATCAGTGAGATCCACTGAGTTCTGGACTCTTCCTTCTGTTCTCCATGGAGACTGATGAGTGCGTCTTAGTCTTGCACTCAAGAAATATCTAGCAAATCTCTACAGTATTATTGAAACAGTTCATTATTTGTTTTTTTTTTTTAAATATTGGCAACAGGAAGGTTTTCTCTCCCAAATATTGCGTTTCTTTAAACTCTTTAGTGGTAGTCACTTGAATATTATACAATATAAAAAGGGTAAGATCTTAAAAGTCTCAATTTTTTATTTTCAGTGAAAAGGAACCCCATTATTGTAACTACATGTAGAGTAAATAAATTGGGTTGCATGTATCTTTTTAGATTAATTTTCTCCAGATAGATGCCCAGGAATGGGATTGCTGGATCATATGGTAGTTTTATTTTATTTTTTTAAGGAAACTCCATACTATTTTCCATAGTGGTTGTACCAATTTACACTCCCATCAACAGTGGGGATCTTTTCTCCACACCCTCTCCAGGATTTAATATGCAATTTAATTAAAAATCAACATTTAATATGCAGTTTAATTAAATACCAGATAAAATGATAAAATCTCAGTTTTAAGGAGAACTGTTTTTAAGAAAATTAAGTTGACTGCTTTGTAAGACCTAATATAGGTAAATAGCTTTTTAAAAAATTACTGTAAAATGTTTAATTCAAAGTTAGAAAAGACTTGGGGGAAAATAATAAAAATTCTGAAAGAGCTTATACACAAATTGTTTCTCACATCTTAAATTCCTGTTCTGCTTTTAAAAATAGGCTGGAAATTTTATCCAGTGCTGAATAGATGGCTTATACAAGGATTTTTTCAATCAGTGGACCTATACTCAAAGAACTCAAGGAAAAAGTGTGGTTAGATTTTAAGTTAAAGTGTCTGTATATGTGTTTTTTAAAAAAACCTTTATTTTGGCTGCTCTGGGTCCTCACTGCCGTGCCCAGGCACTCTCCAGTTGCAGCGGGGCTGCCGTCCAGGCATGCTGTGCCGGCTTCTCATCGCAGTGCTTTCTCTGGTTGCAGAGCTCGGGCTCTAGGATGCTTGGGCTCAGCAGTTGCCCCACAGCCTGTGGGGCTTTCTCAGACCAGGGACCGAAGCGATGTCCCCTGGCCTACCAGGGAAGCCCTTGTATATGTGTTTTTTTTTAATGATTTTCTATGTTAACTGCTTTATTAAAAATTAAATGAGCAGCATGGGATCCAGTTGTGTTATATAAGAGGGCATCTACTGTAATCTCCTCTTTACTATAGCATTACCCAACCATGTCAGAAATGTGACTGACAGTGTGAAAACATGCAAGGATTTAGCGGTTATCACTGTCACAGTGAGTGGGTCACCAGAGAATGTGGGGAGAGGGAGCTAAGACCAGCCTGAGGGAGTGTGATCCCACTTAAGGCTTTGTTCTGGGAAGCAGAGCCAAGGAAGGATACAGGGTCAGAGCGCTCATCAGAACTGGAGGAAGTCCAAGACAGCTCTGTGACAGGAAGGTCCAGAGAGGAGAAGGCTTAAAGGAGAAGTGGTCATCAGTGCTAGAAGTAATCAGAAAGGTTGAGCATAATGGGGAAATCCCATCGGATTTGACAGTGAATAGATAAGTGTGACCTGACAGAGCTATCTGTAAAGGGAGACTCCAGATTGTAAATCAGAAGCGTGTGAGACATTTAGGAAAGAAATGAAAAGGTCACTTGAGATAGAATCAGGGTCAAGGTCAGGCAAGAAGGTGAAGTTGAAGATGTTAAGGAGTTGATTAAGATCAAGAGAAGATGGAGAAAAAATACCCAGATAGGTTATCCTTGGAAAGGATCCAGGGACATCTCTTTTCTGAGACATTAGAGAAGGAAAAGATGGCAGGACATAGGGGAAAAAGAATCTGTATAAGGAAAGATTGTCTGAACTTGCAAGGCAAGGCTCAGAAGTAGAAATATAAACCAAAACAAATAATGCCTTGGTTAACACAAAGCTGGGAATTAAAGAGCATATACAATGGGTCAGCAGAGCATGGTAATCTTGGGTGCTAATGAGATCATGATTAAAATGATGGTCCAGGGAATTCAGGCCAGAAAGGAGAGGCCAGAAAGAAGAGACCAGTAAAATAAGAAAGATACGAGGTACTGGGGTTGGTGTTCCCCTTAAAGATGGAAAACACTTGGGTGGTTGAGTGTGTGGTTGACCACACTTCTTGTGGTCAAAGAAATAATTTCAGTTTGACATTGTTGAGACAGAGTAGTTCCCAGTGATGATCATGGCTAAATCTGAGTGAAAAAGAAGGCATAAAATGACAATGTCGTTTGAATTGGGGAATTCTGAGACCATTAGGAGTTGCACTTATTTGGATGACTCAGATAATGAATTATCCGTACCGGTGGCTCAGTAGCTGCAGCAGGTCATGAATTTAGATGTGAGAGATAGATGGAGAACTTGGGTAGAACGTATTGGGTCAATTCAAGAGTTAGATTAACATGTAAGGCAAAACTCTTCCACTGCCATTTGGCAATATTAGGCAATGGAGACCCAGGTTGGGTAATACCACTGTCCTCTGTCCTCAAGGGGCTAAAGCACCACGGCAAAGCTTCTAGGATAGAAAGGCAAACATATAATTTGAATACAATGACAAAAATATTAAAATAGAAATAAGCGCACTGTGGTGGATGTAATCAATCTTTTAGAGAGAGGCACTTGAACGCTGACCTGGTGGAAAAGGGTAATAAGGACATTCCAGGAGAGGGGAAAGAACAACTGCAAAGATGCAGGGCGTTTATCTTATTTCAAGAGCACAAGTTAAAATTTAACTGCTTGTTCAATGAGGAGACTACAGTTAGTTTGTGCTGAAGCATCTGGTGTGTGGGTACAGTAGTGAGGGGTGAAGTTGAGATGTGGGCGGGGCACACATGCCACACAGCTTGTATATCACGCAGAGGAGCTTTGGCTTTTTCCTTTGGACTAGTGGTCTTCAAAGAGGCCCATGAGTATGCAGAGCAATGTCAGTAGTGGTGGAGAAGAAAACTGGAACCTCTGTTTCTTTCCTTTTTAATGTCATCCTTTTGTAATTCAATTTTTGTGCATATTCTGTAATAAACTAGGACAGGTATTGATGTATATGTTATATAAATACACACACTTGCGGGTGCATGTTAAACACTTTTGTTCATGGCAAGACTGCTCAGCAGTCACTGTTGTAGCTGAGAGAGATGAGGTAGGGATGGGAGAACCAGAAGGTTTAATTTAGGGTAACAGGAGGCAGTCTGCAGATTAGACAAATAGAGCAGATTTTCTGGGTTCATCTTGAAGACAGATTGGAAAAGAGCAGGTCTAGAGCAAGAAGGGTTAGTTGAGAAACTACTACATATACTTGAATGAAGACAGTGGTAGAATGGAGAGAAAGGCCTGGATTCAAGAATCAAGAATTTCATCACTCTTGTGAGAAGTCTAGGATGACTGGAATTCTGGCTAGGACATGTGGGTGGATTTTTCTTTTACCAGGAAACGTAATAGGGGCAGAAGAGCAGATTCGGGAGGAAACCATAGTGGATTCTGTTGGTTTTGGGAGGAGGAGGTACAGTATCAGTTGATTAATGATAATAATTAATCAGTTTATTAATGCAAGCAAGTTCCCACAAAAGTGCAGAACTTTTTGATATCTGATAGAGAAATGCTTTTTATAATGTTTTATTGAGATTCGACTTTCATATCACAAATTGCACTCATTTTTAAGTGTACGATTCAGTGATCTTTAGTAAATTTATAGAACTGTGCAGCCACCATCAGAATACAGTTTTAGAGCATTTCCATAGCCCGTGACCATTCCTCTCTGCCTCTCTGCATTCAGCACCCTTTTGTGTTCCCGGCCCCAGGCAGTCATTAATCAGTCTGTCTCCACAGACTTTCCTTTGTTGGACCTTTCGTGCGCATGCAGTCATGCGATGTGTTGTATTTTTGCTTCTGAATTCTTTCAGTTGTGTTAAATTTTTGGAGTTCATCCATGTTGTAGCATATATCAGTGGACAGTTCTTTTTTATTGCTGAATTAATATCCCATTGTATGAATTTATTGGAATTCGTTTATCCATTCACTGGTTTATGGACATTTGGATTGTCTCCAGTTTGGAGCTGTTGTGAATAATGCCGCTATAGACTTTCATATGCAAGTCTGTGTGTAGATGTTGTATCTTTTCATTTTTCTTGGGTATATAACTAAGACTGGAATTTCTGGATCATATGATATGGTTGTGTTGTGTGTTAGTTGCTCAGTCGTGTCAGATTTTTTGTGACCTCACGGTCTGTAGCCCTCCAGTCTCCTCTGTCCATGAGGATTTTCCAGGCAAGAATACTGGAGTGGGTTGCCATTCCCTTCTCCAGGGGATCTTCCTGATCCAGGGATGGAACCCAGATCTCTTGCATTGCAAGCAGATTCTTTACTGTCAGACCCATCAGAGAAGCCCTATGATAAGGTTATACTTAACTTTTTAAGAAACTACCACGCAGTTCTCTGCAGCGGTGGTCCTGGTTACATCCGCATCAGCCGTCTGGGGTGGTGGCTGCTCTTCACCCTTCTCAGACTTGGCACCTCTGACTCTCCTGTCCAGGTCTGTGATCCATTCTGAGCCAGTCTTGTGTCTGTGTGATGTAAAAGTCTAGTTTTTCTGCTTTTGTTTTTCACATATGTCCAATTGTCTGTGAACTATTTTTTGAAAAGATATTTTCCCCCTTTGAACTGCTTTGGCACTGTCGCAGGAAACCAGTGGCCATAAATGTAAAGAGAAGTGTATTTCTGGACTCTCAGTTTTGTTCCTTATTGTCAGTACCACACTGCCTGGATTATTGTAACTTTTGTAATAAGTTTTGAAATTGGAAAGTATAAATCTTCCAACTTTGTTCTTTTACAAAATCATTTTGGCTATTTTAGGTCCTTTGCATTTCTGTATAAATTTTAGGATCATTTTGTCTGTTTCTACAAAAACAAAAAGCCTGCTGGTATTTTGATAGGGATTGTTTTGAATTTCTAGTTCAGTTTGGGGAGAATTACTATCTTCATAATATTGTGTCTTCCAGTCCATGAACATGGATGCATCTTCATGTGTTTGTAGCTTTGATTTTCCTGAGCTGTGTTCTGTTATTTTCAATGTGCAAAGTCTCACTTCTTTTGTTAAATTTACTCTATTTTATTCTTGCTGAGTGAATTCGGTCTTGAACATATTAAATCTGAGATAGCGATACAGATAGAAGTGTCCAGTGGGTTGCTGGACATCAGGAGAGAGACGTGAGCTAGAGTTGGGAGCAGGCTGACCGGGTGGGGGTGGGGACGCTGAGACCTGGAGAGGAAAACAAAGGTGACGGGGGTAGAAGTCTAGGGAGCGCTAGAATTCACCCGAGGCGAAAGAAGAGAGCCAGCTCCTTTCGACAGGGGTTGAGTCCAGTCAGTTGCAGAGGTGGGGATGCATGTCTCGTTGCGTGTCTCAGGGAATGCCAGGCAGTGTCACGTTGCTGTGGAGAGGACAGAAGGGAAGATGGTCTGAGAAGGGGCATGTGGTTTGTCAACTAAAGTTCACTGGTGACGGTCCTGGGAGCGATTTCAGCAGCGCGGGGGTTCCCTTGTGGGCTGGGAGGGGAACGCAGCTGGCGGAGGACAGGGGGCCAGTGGGAGGTTCTGTCGTGTTCCCCGTGTGACCCGGGGGCCTGGCACGTTGATACTGACTAAACATTTGAGTGAATGGGGGAGCAGAGCGGGGCTTTCGAAATCACAGGCTTAGAGAAGGAAAGAGAGGTGAGGCTGGAGGGGAGGAGTGTTTATTGATTTCTGAGAAACTTGAGTGCCTTTGTATGAAAAGGGGGGAAGAAAGAGGCTGCAGACAGGGAGGGGCTGAGGACACTGACAGTGAAGCCGTGATGCAGAGGGGACCACGGCCAGTGGGTTCAGAGCACGTGACTTCGAAACAGGAGAAGACTGGAGACAAGGATCTGTAACTATTGAAATTTTGAGGATTTAAGATACTTATTAAAAATACATAGCACATTCTAAGCTACCAGTTAGTGTGGCTGAATTTGAAGGAACCTTTAGGCTAAAGCAATGCTGAAAGTGAATTGGGGGGAATTTAAAGATACCTTTGTGTTGGGAGGCAAGCTGTATTCGTCATCTTTATCTTACTGCTTGCAGAGCGAAAGGTTTCTTCTCTCTTGCTGTATGTTGTTACTAAGGCGTCTTTGTGCCTCTGTGACGGACTCAGACGGGGTTAGTGTGTTTTCAGCCTCTCCCCTGCCTTTTGAGCAGCACTTGGTATGGCCCCAGATCCGTGCATACATCTTTGCACACCAAGAGCCCTCAGAGCTTGCATTTGGCTTTTATAGAGGCAGTAGATTCTGATACATGTCTGCCGAAGTCATCAGCAGAAAACTAACAGGCTTAATAGAATTTCTTTGGAAAAACCTGCTCCTGGCTCCAGCCTCAGCTTCTTTGTTCCACTCCCAGAGGATGCACAGCAGGGGAGCTGCCTGGTAAACTGGAGGTTTCACTTGACCAGCCTGAGCTTCTGCTCAGTTCTACTTGCTCAGTGCCCACATCCATGTCATCTCCAGGATTCACCGAAAATAGTCAGAGGAATCCCTGTAGGTGGAACTTTACTTTATGTTTTTTCCTTCACTGCTTTTCTGTAAAATTTTTACCGCCATGCCTGGGTACATTGCAGTGTTTGCATGGTATGCAGGTGATACATCACTAAAAAGCAGAAATAAATTTCAACTCGATTTGAACCTCTAACCAGTAACATGTTAATGAAAGCATTATTTGTTTCTTTATATGACAAAGAAGTGATAGTCACTATAAATTAATACCTAAAACAAGTGAAAAATGTTTCTTGGCATTCTGGGACTTTGCTCTTATAATTTTGTGTCTTATCCCCTTTGGGTGAAATTCACCAGTCATCTTTATGAGGCAGCACCTTTATAACTGAGAGATAAATATAAAATGCCAGGGGAACAATGCCAGTCATTAGAGTAATGAGTCCATTTCTGATGTTCAGCTCTGTAAAACTCACTCAACATCTCTTGCTGCTGGCATGTTCATTTTCCAAGAAGTAGTTACTGTAGTTAAACATGTGAGCCGCAGCCAGTAACGACGTGAAGTTAAACTTCCTTCCATGCTGCTGTGTTGGGTTCAACTAAAATGGCTGATTTTCCAAATGGGTTTTGAAAAGGTAATAATGCTTCATACAGATTAAAACCTCTATGTTATTTTCCTAATTTTACAGAACTTTGGTGTTTCCTGTCATGTGTGGGTAATGGTTTTGTGATATTTTAACAAATAGCACGTGTAAGGATATTAAACTTGTGGAACTTACTGCAAAAATTATACCTTAAAAATTAACTGGTGGCTTTTTTTTTTCCAGTTGAGTAATTTGTTATTCTACCCATGGAGATTACTGAGGAGTAATTTTTAATAATTATTGCATTGTTTAAAGCTCCATGTTAGGCCTTTAAGGTGGCACATGTTATGACATGTTACATATCATGCCCTGTCAGATGGATCCCACTTGTTTCTAAAGGGGAAAAACGAAAGAAATAGACATCGTCTGAGCTTTTCTTTACTCTATTGTGATGCTTCTGTTTCTGAGGATGCGTGTTAAAGTTGAACTTGAATTAGAAGATAACTTCCTTCTGCCTGTCTTAAGTCTGTCTTGCGTGTAGTGTGACAGACTCTCTAAGCTCAGGGTGGACACAGTAATCAAAGCAAAGTCATAGCTCAGGAATTCTTTCTAACGCTGGAGCATTCACAAAACTAACTCAAGGTCTTACCGCATTCTTGGTCATTATTTGTTAAGTGTTCAGGAATAAACTGGTAAGAATAGAGTGAGAACCTTACGGCTTATTTTTTAAAGTATTTATTTATCAGTAATACATGATAAATGACACTTTCTCCTCTTCTCTCAGTTACACTGTCTTAACATGGTGGTTGTGAGTAAATATTTGAATGTAGATATAATCTGGTATTAAATTTATTTTTTTTTTAATTCTTTAAAAAATTACTCCCTGAAACTCTTGACTTCTTGGTGAATATTGGCTAGATTTTTTTTTTTTAATCTGCTTCCTTTTTTTTTCACATGTCAATATGTGTTAGTGTATTAAAAAGATGGCTTATATTATGTAGCTTAGTATTTAAGTAAAGTTAGTATCTATGTCCTAGGGTACAGAAATATTCATATCCTGCCTGTTGATTTTGTCTCTAAGTCAGTTTATTTTTAAGATCTAGATGATTCTTTATTCTAGTAACTGTCATGAGATGTTACATTGTGGCATGACCTAGAACTCTCAAAGATGACATTTTATATTGAAGAGGATTGTAATTCTAACAGCTTGGGTAGATATTAAGCTGCACAAAAGTAGAGCCTTGATCAGGGTTGTGGTGCTTAAATGTTACCTTTCTGCGCTTTCTTATAATGAGTATATAGCACTCTTCTGTAAACAGTAATTATAGCAATAGAGTCTTTTTAGAAATGTATCAGGACAACTTTCCACTGTATATCATGTGTGTTTGGTATCATGAATAAATACAGCTGTTCTGTTTCATTACCTTTTTGCTGGAACACTGTATAAACTTGACAGCAAAAATTATACCTTTCAGAAAAACTAGATTCCAGTAAAAACTAAACTCCAGCATCACGAAAGAAGAGGTAAGTGTCAGACTCAAAAAGAGAGTTTATCTGTTGAATTCATAAGAAGCCTCATAATTTTCTGTTAGTTTTTTGAAGGTTCGTGCTGGAAAATAACCTATAGGGTCTTGTAGCTCTGCTGTTTAAACTGTTTGGGCAGGTGATGAAGTTAGCACTTTGTCAGAAGACTAGTCCATAGCTAATGATTTTTATGGATTTTCAGGGCCAGTCAAGTGGCTGACTGAGCCCTACAGGAGAGCCATGTAGTCACCAAGGAAAGTCAGCCTTGGCTGACTGGTGGGATTTTAGGGTACTTAATGATCTTGAGTGAGGATGTTACATACTCAGGATATCAAATCGTTGACATATGTATTAAAGATATTTAAAATCTCACTTGGTCATTTGCCTTTTAATTTTGTTTGCTTTTTTCTTACACATGGAAGTGTCATATTTTTATATATTCAGACAAGTATTTAAAAATGACATCCTCCATTGTTTTTATGCCTAAAAAGTTCTCTCCCAATCCAAAGAAATAAATGTTAACTTGTAATCTCTTCTGGTTTTTATTCTAGCGTAATTATTATTTGCTGATTTTACTCTAACAAAGCTGGAACTTATATTGATGTATAGCATGAAGTAAGCATCAGTTTTTTGCCGTAGAAGTAATTGATTTTTCTGGTACTATGAAATCATCCTTTGCAGTCCTCGACCTCTTATTGCCAAATTTTGTTGGCTACATTTTATTTATTGATTTTTGGTTGTGTTGGGTCTTCATTGCTGCCCGGATTTCTTTCTCATTGCGGTGAACAGGGGTTACTCTCTAGGTGTGGTGAGCAGGCATCTCATCGCGGTGGCTTTTCTTGTTGCTGAGCGCAGGCCGCAGGGCACGCAGGCTCAGTACTTGCGGCTCTCAGGTTCAGTAGATGTGGTGCATGAGCTTAGTTGCTCTGTGGCATGTGGCATCTTCCCGGACCAGGGGTTGAACCCGTGTCTCTCGCATTGGCAGGCGGATTCTTTACCACTGAGCCAGTGGACCTTTCTCTGGCACTTTCTCCATCTTTGTTCCTACGTCATCTGCTGAATCATTCCAGCACTTTCTTTGAACTGTAAACTTCTCATTTGATATTGGAGTATATAGCAAATTAACAGTGTCGTGGTGGCTTCAGGTGAACAACAAAGGGACTCAGCCGTAAGTATATGTGTATTCATTCTGTCCCCAACCCCTCTCCCCTGCAGGCTGGCACATAACATTGAGCAGAGTTCAGTGTGTGCCGTACAGATAAAGAGGTCCTTGTTGCTTGTCCATTTTAAATATAGCAGTATGTACGTGACATTCCCAAAGTCCCTAACTATCCCTTCACCCAGACAACCGTAAGTTTGTTTTCTAAGTCTGTGAGTCTCTTTGTTTTGTAAGTTCATTTGTGTTATTTCTTTCTAGACGCCACATATAAGGGACGTCGTACAGGGTCTCCTCTTCTCTGTCTGACTTAACTTCACTCAGGATGACACTCTCCAGGTCCAGCCATGTCACTGCAAGTGGCATTACTTCATTCTTTTTAATGGCTGAGTAATATTCCCTTATGTATATGTACCACGTCTTCTTTACCCACTGCTCTGTCGATGAACATTTAGGTCGCTTCCGTGTCTTGGCTGCTGTAAACGGTCCAGCACTTACTCCGATGTTCCCCATGCTTCACTCTTGTTTTTCTCAGTCTCCTTTGCCCCATTGTCCTTCCTACTCCACCCATCCCAGGGGGGTAGAATCTCTGGGCTACCTCCTTGGGCCTTTTCACTCACTGTTCTGTGGTCTTATCAGTCCCAAGGCTTTAAATACCATCTGATGCTCATGACTCCCTAATGAGATGGCTCCTGACTTGCTTCTCCCCTAAATTCTAGACTGGAATAGCCAACTACCAGCTCAGATCTCTACAGCTGTGCCTACAGGAACCCTCAACCCAGCACGGCAAAGCCTGGTCTCCACACCCACCTTCCCTCCTTCCTGGCCGCTCCATCATCCCAGTGACACCACCATTCATTCATCCTGGGGCTCTGACCGCAACAAACACACAACCGAAAAGTAAGGTGCTGCTTGATCCCTCTCTTGCGGTCACACCTCATGTCCGATTCTTCAGTAAATCCAGTCAGTCCAAACTGGATTCCAGATCTGACCGGATCGTCCTGTCTCTCCCAGCACCGTGTGGTCCAGGCTGCCTCAGTCCTGTGTATAGAAGCTCCGGTGGCATCCTCGCCCAGTCCCTGCCACTCCTGTCTCCCTCCCTCCACGCCCAGTATCGCCTTCTTGCCCCAGATGGCCTGCGGCTTCTCATCGCGCTGAGAACAGCGCCCTTCTCTCTGCTCCAGACAGTGGCCTGGCTCCTTCCTTTCCGCCACCTTCTCAAAGGTATCTGTGTTTTCAGTTGTGCATTCTCTCTCTCCCTTTGCCTGTCTGTCTTTTGTGACATGCCTTCTTTTTTCTCTTCCGTGGAAACCTGACATGCACTCACCTGGCTCTTTTCTGCTGCGCCCCGTGCGCCTCGCCAGGGACTGACCCAGGACTTGGGGAGTGCTCACTGGATGGATGGACTCCCAGGGCAGCATCCTGGCCCCTTGCCTTCTCGCTTGGATTGTTTTTAACTCTGTCTTCCAAACACTGCGGAGCCATCTAGCTAGCTGTCTAAAAATTCAGATACTCAGAATTCCAATCAGTCACATCCTGAGACCTAGAAGCGGCTCCTGATTCTTCCAGCGCCGCTTCCTAGCTTTAGTCACGAGGACGTCACGGTCACAGACTCTGTCACATCCACATATTGGCCGTACCGCTTGTGACTTTCTTTCTCTAAGTCAGCTCATTTTAAAGAGGTATTTTAAAATACACTTCTTAGGGAATTCCCTGGGAGTCCAGGGTTTAGGATTCGGCACTTTCACTGCCAGGTCCCAAGGTTTGATCCCTGATCGAGGAACTAAGGTCCCGCAAGCCATGTGGCTCAGCCAAAAACAAAAAAAAGAAAAGAAAAAAGTTTTTAATAAAATACTCTTCTTATTATAAATGAAAAATGAGTATCACTTGACAGAAATAGAAACTGCACAAGTAAATACATAACTATTAAAAGACTTCTTCTGCCACCACAAATTATTTTGCATGCAGTATTTTGGAAAACTGAGCTTCAGGATTAAGTGCAAGCTCTTTAACAGAGTTGATAAAATTCTTCCCAAAAGCCCATGCTTGCCTCTTCGGCTTCATCACAGTTTTTTGGGTTGTTTTTTTTTTCCGTACTGAAAACTTTGAGGATGTATTTACTTGCTGGTTTATCTTGAACCAGACAGTTTTTTGAAAAGTGTTTTTCTCACTGATCTGTTAAGAAAAAAAAAGAAAGAAAACAACACTTCAAAAAGAAAGGATGTCACACTAAAAGCAATTTTGCTGAGAGGCAAACCTTGATGGCCGAGCGTTCCCCTCCTTCCTGCCCCGGGTCCTCTGAGCAGGAGCATTTCTTCACTGCTACTTTTGCAAGTTCCACAATTTGCACATTCATGAGACAAACATGAAAATGCCAGTCCCAGATGGAAAACAGCAACGTGAAATCCAGGAGGAGCTCTTCTGTGGTCTCTTGTCTGCATGCGTGACATGGTCTCTTGCCCACACGTGTGACTTTGGAGAGTGGTGGCCACTTGGTAAGGCTGAGCAGACTCTTTGGGTTTCTTTTTCACTTTTTTGTTCCTCTCATATTCGGTCTTTTCTCACATTGCCCCGTGCAGCATCAGTAATTACCATGAGGGGATTCTGTATTCTATCTAAAGAGCATGTGCATTTTCTCAGAACTGGGGTAAGAAAGTTTGTATTACAGTGTCTGCCTCCTTTTCTTTTCTTTTTTCTCTCTCTCTCTCTTTTTTTTTTCCCCACAAATTTAACACAGGAAAAGCCCAAAGAGTCCATGAAAGTCAGATGGAGCTGTGCCTTTAAATTGCTAATTTGGTTGGTGTAGTCAAGGGTGAAGATATTACTGTTTTCTGGAGTAAGGTGGTTGTGTTAGGTTGACAAAATTTTGTGCTTTGTATTAGGGGAGAACATATAGCGGAAAACTGTGTTTGTAGAATAAGTCAGTTTTAAATGATGTGTTCAGAAAAATGAGAATTTAGAGCCTCATGGTGGAGAGCCCTCAGCTGAGATAGAAATCCCCTTCCTCTTTCTGGGCTGCCCTGAATAATACCAGAAAACCTGGTGACACGCCACTTGGATTAGTAGAGAAATATTAGAAGGTCTCACCACTAACTGATAAACAGACTTGCATGTTTCCATGCCCAAGTAACTGCTCAGAGCGGCTGCTCTCCTCCTCCCCGACACACATCTTTTGAGCATTTGGGAGGAATGCTTGCTGAGGGCCGTTCTCCCTGTGCCAGAGGATGCTTATTTCCATGCTCACTGGGGAGCAAAACAGGGCTTCCCCTATAGTGCAGGGGTAAAGAACCCGCCTAGTGCAGAAGACACAGGTTCGACCCCTGGGTCAGGAAGATCCCCTGAAGAAGACAAGGGCAACCCACTCCAGTATTCTTGCCTGGAGAATCCCATGGACAGAAGAGCCTGGAGGGCTGTAGTCCAGTGGTTTGCATGGATATGTTGGACAGCATGACAGTGGATTCACTTCTAATAATTTTTGGTGAGAGCACTATGCTCCGAGCAGAGTGACATCCACAGTACGAGACACTCCGGGTTGGACAAGTGATGTATCTGCATCTTCCCTTGGGTCTAGGGACCTGGACACCTGCCTCCCCTCACTTACTTAATTTCCTCTGTCTCAGGGAGCCTGGGTTCCCCCACAACCCCTCAGGGCTTGCAGTGCTGCTGGTTCCCTCAGTGAACACCCGTGCCTGTTGTTCTTGCCGTCTGCTCTTGGCACACCTGAGATGCGGTGCCCACCAAGGAAGAGCCCGCCAGTGCTGGCATCCCCCGCAGCCGATGCACCGCCTGGCGCCCACCAGGCTCCTAGTGTGTGCTCGCAGGAGGGAGGGAGGAGGACAGTCATCCATTTATGAAACATCTCTGTCTTCTCCTTTACCTTTCTGTTTTTGTGATGAGGCTGTCTCCGTGGGTTCTGCCTTGGTGCGTATGCTCAGACTCTGGAGAAGGGCGGGCTTCTCCAGAGACAGGCTCTCTTTGAAGTGCCTAATCACGTGGGTTTGTCGTCTTTCTGTTGAAGACATTTTTAGCAATAGCGACAGACTCTCTTTTATGCTTTAAAATAATGCTGAGAACTTGTATTAACTGCATAGAGAAGAAGGAAATGTTTACAGAGTGACCACTTTGTTTTTCACTTTAAAGAATTTTGCAAAGTTGACTTTTTTTGGATGAGTGTTTTTGTGATTTCTGTTTTCATTTCTTTTGGGTAAACTATCTTGGATGGTGATTGCTTGCTCATGGTCAGTATATGTTTACTTTTTTAAAAACTGCCACACTCTTTTGAAAGTGGCTCTTCTGTTTTTCAATCCCACCATCAAATATATGAGAGTTTCCGTTGCTCCACATCCTTATCACACTTATTTTTATCCACTTTTTAAATTTTAGCAATTTTAGTGAGTGTGTAATATGGCAGGGTTTTGGGGGGCAGTTTTAATTTGCACTTCATTATTACTAATAATATTCAGCATCTTTTAACGTGCTATTTGCCATTAGGATGTCTTCTTTGATAAAGTGACTCTTCAAATCTTATGCCCTCTTTTAATTTCAATATTTATTTACTTATTTGGTTGGGGTTTGGATTTTTTATTGAAATATAGCTGACTTACAGTGTTGTCTTAGTTTCAAGTATACAGCAAAGTAATTCAGTTGTGCGTATCTACATATTGTCCCTAAGTTGTGTCCGACTCTGCGACCTCATGGAGTGTACCCCGTCAGGATCCTCTGTCCTCCACTATCTCCTGGAGTTTGCTCAGATTCATGTCTGTTGACTTGGTGTTGCTGTATTACCGTCTCATCCTCTGTCGCCCCCTTCTTCTTTTGCCTCCAGTCTTTCCCAGCGTCAGGGTCAAACGAGTGGACTCTGCCTCAGGTGACCAAAGTATTAGAACTTCAGCTTCAGCCTCAGTCCTTCCAATGAGTATTCAGGGTTGATTTCCCTTAGGATTGACTGGTTTGATCTATTTGCAGTCCATGGGACTCTCAAGAGTCTTCTCCAATACCACAATTCTACATAAATATATATATTTTTTACATTCTCTTCCATTATAGGTTATTACAAGATAGTGAACATCATTTCCTCCAAAGCTGACTCTTTATAATGACTTATATTAAAAGCTCATTAGCATTGACTTGCTCAGACATGTTATTGATTTGATAAGTTTATAAAAACCCTTGCTTTAGTTTTCTCTTATTCTGTTCCATGTATCAGACATTTCCTATATGGTAGCAGGATGGAAACTTTGGGTATTGAAAGTAGACTATATACCTGGGAAAAAATAGTCTAAGTTAAAAACAAATAAAAACTGGTAACTTTGCTCCAGAGAGGATGTACAAAGCTTAATCCTTAAAGCACACATACTAGTTTAGCCCAAGTTCTGTGTGCCTCCTGGGCACTAGAGCCAGTGATTAAGAGCACGGAATCTGGAGCCTCTCGGCGTGCGCCCTGGGCATGTTATGTAACCTCTCTGAGCCTCCGTTTCCTCTTTGAAAGATGAAGATGAGAGCAGGACCTACATCCTTGAATTGCTCTAAGGACTAACTTGAGTTGGTACGTGTACAGGGCTTTCAGCAGTGCCTGGCGTTTACATAAGAGTTAGCTGCTGTGACTACAGAGATGAGGCAGATAGAGTAAGTGACCTGCTTTCCATTTTTCACTCTCTCTGTGTTATACTTGAAAGGCTCAATGACACAGAAAAAGAGAAGAGTCAAGTCCAGACCTCTCTGGGTTACAGAGCTGAGTTTCTGTACCTCGCAAACACTGGTGGGGTTGTCAGCAGTTCAGCACACGGGCTGGGTTTGCATCCTTTTATCACTTACAGCTGCATATCCTTGGCTAAGGGACTTAACCTCTGAGTCTGTTTGCTTACCTGTAAAATGGGAATAATAGCAGT
The DNA here is from genome assembly GCF_963930625.1 of Muntiacus reevesi. Lineage (NCBI taxonomy): Eukaryota > Metazoa > Chordata > Mammalia > Artiodactyla > Cervidae > Muntiacus > Muntiacus reevesi. The sequence goes on from NC_089268.1 coordinate 41,954,454, forward strand.
ACCTATCTCATTGGGCTTTTATGAGAATAAGTGAAATAATAATAGTACCAGCCATATAGTAGATTTGGAATAAATGTTAAGCTCTTTCTAATTATGGGTTCATACTAATCATAATTCTTATTGATGGGCCTCATGCTGCTGCTAAGTCACTTCAATCGTGTCCGATTCTGTGCGACCCCATAGACGGCAGCCCACCAGGCTCCCCCATCCCTGGAATTCTCCAGGCAAGAACACTGGAGTGGGTTGCCATTTCCTTCAATGCATGAAAGTGAAAAGTGAAAGTGAAGTAGCTCGGTCGTGTCCGAGTCTTCTCGACCCCATGGACTGCAGCCCACCAGGCTCCTCCGTCCATGGGATTTTCCAGGCAAGAGTACTGGAGTGGGGTGCCATTGCCTTCTCCATGATGGGCCTCCTAGCTCTCCATTTTTGATTAGCCATGGACTGTCTGTCTAAATGAAAACAGTGGTGAAGCTCTGTAAATTAAGGTAATTGTTCACAACAAATATGAGTTGGCTATTTCTATCATAAGTATATCTTCAGGACTCACACTTTGGTTTCAGAAACAGCTTAACAAATGTGTGTTAGTGAGATTAAACTAGAGTATTAAAATAGTTTTTAGGAAGATGTCTTGAAATTATAATATGAAAACTAACAAAATATTTTGAGTTCTAGAACGAGCTACTGACTTTTGAGATTTATAGATTTATTCTCTCATCCCTCATTTATTCGGCTCCTGTTGAGTCCAAGTACAGGTTGTCTGCTCCCATCAGGAAGTTCACAGTGTCGTTGGGAGACAGTGGCTGCAGGACCAGGAGTGAACTGTGGAGTCAGCGTGGGCTGGTGCAGGGTTCTGGGGGCGCCTGCCAGATAGGGAAGGGCGCCCAGAGGAAGGTCGTCAGACTGCCTCGCAGTCACGTGGCGCTAAACTTGTGGGATTCTGGGCACTGATCTTAAAAAAGATCCCACGTGGCTACTGAAACCCCAGGAGCAGTACTTGCCCTGAAACTAGGAGAGAGACAGTGGAGGGACGCTTCTTCACGGATCAGAGGTTTACAGTCTTTAAGGAGATTACAGTGAGGTTTAATGTGACAGTTAATAGACCTTATCAGTCTCTTAATTTAGATTGACAGTTCTTTGAATAAATTTGAACTGTGACTAGCTGAAATCCTTTGTTTGATCAAGTAGACAGTTAAAAGAATTATAATGCTTCCCCCACCCCCTTTTTGTTACGGAAGTTATCAAACATGTCCAGAATAGAGTATGGTGAAAGTCCACGTCCCCAGCACCCTGCTTCAGTGTCAACGCATAGCCCGTCCTTTGAAAACAAATTCCCTTATGTGGTATAATTTCTTGCATTAGGATCTCGGTGTATACCTCTAAAAAAGAAGACTTAACCCCAACACCATTATCATACCTAAAGTAATTATAACTCCTTAGTACCATTAAGATAGAAAGATGTTGTAATGTTAGTTTTTTAGGTTAGTAAGTGAAATATAAGTTTCACTTATTAATAGAATGTTTAAGTCATATATCTCTGTATGTACCTATATCTCTGTAATACCTAGTTTACTGATTTCTAGTTTACTAAGAGTATGCTTTTGAATTATTCTTTATTTGCATATTGTCTCTTATTCAGTTCACAGACTGCCTTAGTTCACATTAAAATGTTATTGTTTTATCCAGAAACTTTAAGTGGAAATTTGCAGAAGTCTGTGAGCATAGTCTGTGAGCTTACGTAAAGTACTCTGACAAAGAACAGAGTAATCACTTTACAAAGAGTTTGCTCCACAAACAGAAGCAGCATGTCTCAGGGATCTGTTGGGAGGGGAAAGAATTTGTGAACGTTTTTATCTGCCAGTGAGCTCCCTGGCTTAGAGGGTGGAGTTTATGGTGCTTGCCCAGAGAGGAAGCAGTGGGCAGGTGCAAAAATAGGGCATTGTTACGGTGGTGAGTTCATTGTCCTTACACAGCTGATGAAATAACAGATGTACAGGTTCCTCTGCTTCATCCTCCTTTTGTTCTCTTGAGCAATGAGATTAGGCTCATAAGCCGAACTCTTTCTGCTGTTTTTATAATAATTTTTCAAAAGTTTGCCATAAATGTCACACAAACATTCCAGTAGTGTCCCCCATCTGGTATTTCAGGTTGCTGCATGTGCTACCCTGTGAAATATAGCTGAACACCTGTGTGTCCTTGTTTAGCAGGAAAGGAGTAACAAATCTTTCCACCTTAAAAATTTTGTTATTAACTCTATTGCTGCAAATATGTAGAATTGATTTTTTAATGACGAGAAAAGGATATTTTGGTTGCTAATACACTATTCAGTACATCAAATAAAAATGTGAGACGGCTTAAGAAAGCATTCTGTACATCACAGTGCATTTTTGAATAGAGCTGGTTTTTGCAGAAAAGTGACTTAAATCGTTGTTTCAGTAAGCCTTTATTTGAAAATAGGAAGTTCATTTTCATGGGAGTGTCTCTTGGCAGGCTGTGAGGTGTGTTTTTCTTTTGGCTTCTGCGTCAAATTTCAGTTTATTCCCATGAGATTATTGTTAGTAAATCAGGAATTGATTTAGTCAATCTCTAAGTCAGCGTAGGTCACAATACCAAAATATGATTTGATGAAAGTAGCCCCGCCCTGTAGCTCAGATGGTAAAGAATCTGCCTACAATGCAGGAGACCTGGGTTCGATCCCTGGGTCGGGAAGATCCTCTGGAGAAGGGAATGGCAACCCACTCCAGTATTCTTGCCCGGAGAATCACATGAACAGAAGAGCCTGGCGAGCCACAGTCCGTGGGGTCGCAAAGAGTTGGACATGACTGAGCGACTAACACCATATACACTATACTATGCAATGTAGGAGACCTGGGTTCCATCTCTGGTTAGGAAGATCCTCTGGAGAAGAGAATCTTACCTTGGAGAAGGCTTACCCACACCAGATTTCTTGCCTAGAGAATTCCATGGACAGAGGAGCATGGCCAGCTACAGTTCATGCAGTCATAAAGAGCCACTAGCACTTTCACTTTTGGGCTTCCCAGGTGGTGCTAGTGGTAAGGAACCTGCCTGCCAATGCAGATTAGACATAAGAGATGTGAGTTCGATCCCTGGGTTGGGAAGATCCCCTGGAGGAGGGCATGGCAGTCCACTCCAGTGTTTTTGCCTGGAGAATTCCATGGACAGAGGAGCCTGGAGGCATTAAATGTGCATTAATTTTTGTGTGTGTATGCATTAATTTTTTAAAACACCATCCTTGTAGAGAAGGGGAACAAAAAGAAGCAAATGTAGAAAAATATGGGAAACCTATTGAAAATGTGTTCATTTCCCCAGTACACCTTGACTCCCCCATTCTGCAACAGAAAATTAGTCTATAGGGCCGCACAGAATTGGACACGACTGAGGTAATTTAGCATGCATGCATGGAGAGAATATAGTCCATGTGTTTTACTTATGGATTTTTTAATTAAAAAATTAATTATTTGAATTTAAATTACCTTTGTGTTCAAATATATCTTATGAAAAGTGAAATCAAGCTCTTTGGAGATGATATAGCTGGTTTGGCTTTCTGTTTCTGATTAACTGTCTATTTAAAGCATCAAAGTAAAACCAAATCGATCATTTGCATATTGGTATCTATGAAGGTTATCCAAATAAAAATAAGGTTTTTAAAAGATAAATTTCTGCTATAATCAGTGTTTGCTGATTCAACAAAGACTCGTGCCTGTTTCTTTGCTAAGCATGGGGAAGTTGAAAAGATTCTTACTTTCAAAGAGCCGGTAGTCCAGTAGGAAGAGAGAGAAGAATAGTAAGACAGGATATACAGATGTATTTGGAACAGAAGGGAATCCGATCCTAAGTGGTCTCAGGGCTGTTGGGAAAGGTACTTGGAAGCTTAGGTTAATGGTCGTTTTATTCTGTAACCCTTAACACAAAGTAAATACTAGGATTCACTTGTTGATTGCCCACTATGTGCTTGGCACTCTGCTTGTCAGTAAGTTCACATGTATCAATATGTACATGTTCATATAATAGGTGTATGCACATATGTGTACATACACAATATACATGCACGTGTACAGACAGACACGTGAGAGACGGGAGAGATGCCCTCATGGAGGGTGGTCCAGCAGGAAGAGACAGGCATTTTATAAGCAATGACCATCATTATCACAGGGACACAGTTTAGCCTGGTGAGGCAGGTGGAAAGGATGACTATCGTCTGAGCCAGAAGAATGAGAAGGAGAAAACCCGTATGAATAAAGGAGGGGGAAGAAATTTCTAGCAGCAGGAACCACGTGTTTAGCGGTTACAAGGAAGTAAAGAACTTGTCAGGTGTGAAGATTGCCGGAGGCTGGAGCCACTGCAGAAGCCAGACCCCAGAACATCTTACAGAGAATTCAGAAGAGTTTGGATTTCACTCGTACTGCAAGGGAAAGCCGACAGAGTAAGTAGCGGGTGTGTGTATCCGGGAAAAGGAGTAACATTGGATTCATAACTTAAAAAGATGACTCTTAGTGAATATGTGGGGAAATGACTGTTGCTTTCTGGTTAGGTACATGGGAAGGGTTAAGTTAAGAAGCAGAGGCCAGATAGAAGGATGAGGGATGGGACTAGGATGGAGACAAAAGTGGATTCCTGGGATATTTTGGAAGCAGAATTAACAGAATTTGGAGTAACTAGATATTGGAGAGAGTGGGCAGCTTTGTCATCTTCTCAGAAATAGGAAGACTGAAATAGGTCCTTCGGAACTGGCAACACGTGGACCATTGGTCCCCACGAGGAGAGCCGCTTAAGTGGTGTGAAGGGGACGTGAGCCATGTTGGACTCGTCTTGTTAATTCTCAAAGCAGCCTTAGCGTCCTTGTCCCTGTTTTATGAATTTGAACGATTTGAAAGTAACTTTCCAGAATTACCCAGCTAGTAAGTGGAGAAGCAGGCGCTTGAACACTGTCCCCTTGGGCGCAGAGGCTGTGCTCTGCCCACGGCTAGGCTGCCTCGTAGAGGACTCGGAGGTTCCCTGTCTGGTCGTTTTGATGTGAGCCGCTTCTCATGTGTTTATTAGCTATTCGTGTTTCTTTGATTAAATGACTACTGAAATATTTTGCCCATTTCTTAACTAGGTTATCTTACTGAGTTGAAAGAGTTCTATATTTTGGATACAAGCTTTTGATCAGATATGTGGTTTGCCAATATTTTCTTCCAGTTTGTGGTTGTTCATTTCCTTATTTATTTATTTTGAAGCACTAAAGTTTTTAATTTTGGTGAAGTCTCTCTTATCGAAAAAAAAACCTGTAATGAATTGTGTTTTTGTTGTCATATCTAAGAATTCTTTACCAAACTCGAGGCCATGAGACTTTATTCTCTTCTAGAAGTTTTATCATAGGCTGGGTTTCACTTACTTGTGGAGCTCATGGAATCCTTCTGTGAGGAAGTGGTACTTAGGCTGAGGTCTGGAAGCTGAGTAGGAACTAAAAGGGGAGGAGAGAGATTCCGGCAAGAGGAATAGCACCTGCAGAGCTAAAGTCTGGTGAGATTGTGTCAAGTTTGAGGAGGTAGAGGAAGGAGACCATTTGGGCTGGGGTGGTACGTGGGAGACTGGAGAGGTGATGTGGTCGTTTAGGCCATGTGAAGCAGGGGTGTCCAGAGGCTTTCATTAGGCAGGGAGTGACATGACCATGTTTGCTCTGCAGAATAATCACTCTGGCTACTGTGCAGGAAAGGGTTGGAGGAGGGCTGTTGAAGATGTGTCTGACCAGCTATGAGGCTCTTGACCAGCTAGTGAGAAACGTGGGTAGCTTGGACCAGGGGAAGTGGGAAAGTTAGGACTATTAGGGACACTCGTGGGCTTCCCTGCCTTGAGTTCTGCATGGCCAAGCTTCCCAACCAGGAGGTTATAATAAAGCACGAGAAAGCTGGTGTCTGTGGCTTCTGCTCTGTTCCCCAGCAGACACCTGTTCTGGGTTCCGTTCGTTGGCTTTTCTTTGCCAGAAGGAGACAGCCCTAATAGCCCACACATGGCAATTTAGTTTGAACATTTTCACTGCTTTCCTGCTACTTCACAAGGCTTTGGAAAAAAATTAAAACCAGGTTACTTATTCATTCCTATGTCCATTTCATTAAAAAAAAAAGTAAGTACTTATTAAATGCTACACACACATAAGATCAAGTCCCTTTGTTGTAGAAAAGTGGCTTATAATCTAGAGTTGAGTAGTCTCAGATGGACCCTCCTGTACTGTTAATTCAGGAAGTTATCAGGGGAAATGTGACCGAGTCTGATGAATATGAGAGAACAATCACAGTGCCACAAACTGTGAGCTCTAACCCACTAATTGAACAAAAGATGATTGTGAGATGTTTTTAGAACTCCGAGCTTTTATTTTAAAATGTTCTAATGTATGAAATGTGGAAGAATCTTTTCTTTGATTTTTCCAGTGTCCTTTAATTGACTCAATGAATTAATAGAAGCAAATTACTATTTCTCAAATTACTATTTCTCAAAAAATCAAATTCATTTTATTTTTCAAAATACAACAGAAAGCACTGGGAATTCTAGCCTGATGGTAAGAAGTATCTTACTCAGAAAACTAAAATGTATAATTTTTTCTACGTGCTTTCCCTTCTGTCTGTGAAACTGATACCTGTGAACATACTTTCTCTTCTACAATTTCCTGAAGTGTTCAGAGAATCCAAGGTTTCTCTTGACTTCAGTTATAGATAAGAGAGGTAATGAAATGCTGCTACAAAGAAAGAAAGACAATGTGATGTTGAAATTCCTTTGCCAAGTCATTTTAGCTTCTTAAGGGCATACATGGTAAATGGTAAATGTAGGGCCCTTTCAGTTCAGTTCAGTTCAGTTCAGTCGCTCAGTCGTGTCCGACTCTTTGCGACCCCATGAATCGCAACACAGCATGCCAGGCCTCCCTGTCCATCACCAACTCCCGGAGTTTACTCAAACTCATGCCCATCGAGTTGGGGATGCTATTCAGCCATCTCATCCTCTGTCGTCCCCTTCTCCTCCTGCCCCCAATCCCTCCCAGCATCAGGGTCTTTTCCAATGAATCAACTCTTCCCATGAGGCGGCCAAAGGATTGAAGTTACAGCTTCAGCATCAGTCCTTCCAGTGAACACCCAGGGCTTATCTCCTTCAGGATGGACTGGTTGGATCTCCTTGCAGTCCAAGGGACTCTTGCGAGTCTTCTCCAACACCACGGTTCAAAAGCATCAATTTTTCGGCGCTCAGCTTTCTTCACAGTCCAACTCTCACATCAATACATGATCACTGGAAAAACCATAGTCTTGACCAGACAGACCTTTGTTGGCAAAGTAATGCCTCTGCTTTTTAATATGCTGTCTAGGTTGGTCATAACTTTCCTTCCAAGGAGTAAATGTCTTTTAATTTCATGGCTGCAGTCACAATCTGTAGGACCCTTTAGACCCTCAAAATTAAGTGATTCTAGGAAATTTGAAAATATTTCATCTCATGTGCATATTCATGATGGTAAATGGGAAAGAATTAGGATTAAGAAGGGGCTTAAAAAAGAGAAAGTCATAAGAAATGAACTATCAGATTCTGGGACACATAGGTTTTTATAAGCAAATTTAAGTACTGGCAAAGCTGTCTGAGCTGAAAAGGCAGAGCTACCTGTTGCCAGGAGCATCATCATTAATTGCCTTGACCATGAGGATCAAAGTTCCCCTGGGTACTTTGGGAAGCACAAGGGAACGCAGATATAGGACAGAGAAAGGCCTGGACAGTCTGTGCCAAAGTGCTAATCGGATCACTCTTCTGTCTCTCTGGAGAGCTCTGTGGTTCTGTCTTACCCAAACTGAGAACAGAATGTGTATGTATCTGTATGGTGCCATCACACATAATATGAAGTTTGTGTTTTTAAGGGTTTAAAAATCTTATATCGCTATCCAAGACCTTAGTTTATATGCTAATGTATTCAAAGAGCATGGAAGCACAGGGCTGCTCCACTATTTCATACCGTCAACTCCGCTTGTGTTACTGTGCCTTCAGGCAGACTTTTTCATAAGATGGCAGGCTTTGGGGGCTTTTTTGGTTTGTTTGTTTGTTTTTCTCCTCTGCTCATGAAAAAATAAAGTGATAACCTGAAATTAGTTCTGTTTTGGTTTAAACTGCTTTCTCGAGTGGGTGTTTCCTGAATGCTGTGCCTTCTTACTCCTATCTTGTAATTAGTTATCCGTTTGCTATTTTCACAGCCACTCTTAAGTTCCTACTTTGTGCCTAGAACAGAGGAAGTTCCCTAAGAAAGCGGTACTTCTGTGCAGTGGATTGGTGGGCAAGGCTTCGTTCTAAGGAATATTGACGCTATGTGGAAAGTTCATCGAGCGGACACTGTCATGTCACATGCCAGTTTCAGAACGCTCCGGGTCTTGTTTTAGGAGTCGTAGCTCAGCTTATGGACTTTTCTTGAAGAATAGGCTTCTTGTATATCTTGCTGCTGTGTTAAGTACATATCATTGAATACATATAAGGGAATTCCCATAATCTCATGTATATGTTGAACTCTTCATCAAAAGGATAAATGTCCTTACGGTTGCATGCTTCTGAATAAACTCAATTCTCTTTCCGTTTCTCAGCCCACTTTCAGTTGTCAGCCCCAAGGAAAAGTTCACTGCATCATTTTGTAAATACAAATTTTGAGGAGTGATTCAGAGGCTGTATTTTATTGATCATTTAGGGGTGGCATTATTTTTGGAGTGTCATTTTAAAAAAATGTTTGCACCGAGTCTTAGTTGTGGCCCATGGGATCTAGTTCCATAACCAGGGGTCGAACCCAGACCCGCTGTGTTGGGAGTGTGGAGCCCTAGCCACTAAACCACCAGGAAAATCCCTGGAATGCCATTTTCACTGGTTTACAGGATTCTCGGCCAACTTTTCCGCGGTCCTTGGGTAATGGCCTTTTTGTATTAAAGTGAAGCTTATTAAGCTCAGGTGTTTTTGAATGCGTGCTGCACTGGTTTTATGGGCCGATCTGACGTCACTGTCCACTGCCAGCCCCCGAGAGCTGACTGTAGGCGCTCCCGGCTCGCACTCTTGACCTTGGTGGCGATGCATGTCTCTTCTCAGCACACGTGATGGGGTGCCAGTATTTCCCTTCAGCCTCGCCGCTCTTTCCCGGACTGCTGTGTCTGTCTCCTGCGTGACTGCCTCACACTCCCGGCCCGCTGTGACTGCCCTCCGCGCCTCTCCCGGCAAGCAGCCCGTGGGAGCCTGCCACCACCCGCCCGTGCGCGTGGCCCTCTCCTGCCGGGGTGCTCCCGGGTCGCTCAGCACTCAGCCAGGCACTGCGGGCGCCGGGCTGAGCAGGCGGGGGGAAGATGCTCTCCTCCACCTCTCAGGTGTGGTACCTACAGCCTGAGCATCAGCTGGGCAAGAGACAGGTTTTTAAAAAAATTTGTATGTGTGCGTGGAGGCCTCCATAGAAAAGAAGTGAAGACCCGGAGCAGCAGTTATACCCAGGGGTTTATATACCATTTTAGCAAAGGGTGTGATAAACTGTGACGGCGTTAACTAGACAAGGAGGGAGAGTTCAGGCTTGCAGAGGTGGCGAGCTGTGGGAACGTGAGGGTGAGGGCCTCGTGGGAGACAGGGACCGCTGAGCGAGGTTTGCTGTGCAGACTCCAGCGGCTGCCTTCGTTGTTGATGCCTGGTAGGGAAGGGGGCGGCCTGCTTTACAAATGGAGATACTTCCTTTACGGAGGGAAATTTACACCCTGCTTTCAGAGGAGTGAAGTGAAGTCGCTCAGTCATGTCTGACTCTTTGCAACCCCATGAACTGTACCCTGCCGGGCTCCTCCATCCGTGGGATTTAACAGGCAAGAATACTGGAGTGGGTTGCCATTTCTTTCTTGAGTGGATCTTCCCAACCCAGGGATTGAACCCAGGTCTCCTGCATTGTAGGCAGACGCTTTTACCGTCTGAGCCACCAGGGAAGTCCCAGAGGGGAAGGCCAAAGAGCTGCTCCCACTTCTGCTGTTTCTATGTCGCCTTTAGCTGTAGCTGGAGATAATCCCCCTGCCAAGGTGGTGTATTTGGGGGTGGCATACCCACATCCCTTTAAAAGACATTGTGTCTGCCCTCGAGTAACCTAGTGTCTGGTGGGGGGACAAGAGGGTGCCTTACGGCAGGAAGAGCAGGAAGGAGCGCCTGGAGTTCCCTGCATTTGTCAGAGGGGCTGCAGTTGAGCTGAGACCCAGAGGCTGGCTGGCGGGGCACCTCTGAGCCAGCAGCCCTGCAGTCACAGTCAGGGCAGGGGAGAGCGCATGGCTTGTTTGGAGCCCCAGGATGTTGACCACAAGTCCTGTGTAACTGGGGAAGCAGTTTCTCAGCCATACCTCCTCTGTAGGGGTCTAGCTTCCAGGCTGTTCTGACGGAAGTCCTCACTGTCCATAATGTAGTTGAAGAGAAAACAGGAAGAGCAGAGCGTAAGCTAACCTCTGAACACAGTTTTGAATCAAGACAGTGTGTGTTTGACACTTTGTACTTGTCTGTTTCACTTTCTGGTCCCTCTTTCTGCTGGGCGTTTATTACCCTCGAGGCCTCCCTCCTGGGGCCACCACCACGGCTGCCCTGCCCCCCTTTCTTCACAATCATCTGTCTTTCTACCCATTCCCCGCCGCCATCTGTGTGAGCCGTTAATCTGAGAGAAGCATTAGGAAGAGAGCAAGCATAAGACACTAATTCACATTAAATTTTGAATGTTGAAATTTTCTAAAAGCTCCTAAACATAGTATTCTCAACTTTATAAGAGAAATGTTAAATGTGTGAATCTCTAATTGTGAAATTTCAGGAAATAGTTCGAAGGGAAGTGAGGAATTTGGTCTGCTCAGCAGGCTGCCCCATGTAGAGCCCCTTCTTCCTGCAACCTCTTCCCTCCCCTTCTGGGCTCTGGGATCTGCCCGAGGCCCATCTCCCGCCGCTGCTGCTGGCTGGGCCTCCAGCCCGTCTGGGAAGCAGGGAAACCGTGTCTCGTCCCCACCCTGTTGGCTGGCTGCGCTGCGCTTAGTCAGTCGTGTCCGACTCTGCGACCCCACGGACTGTAGCCGCCCAGGCTCCTCTGTCTCTGGGATTCTCCAGGGAAGAATACTGGAGTGGGTTGCCATTTCCTTCTCCAGGCAATCTTCCCAACCCAGGGATCGAACCCAGGTCTCCTGCACTGCAGGCAGGTTCTTTACCAGCTGAGCTACCAGGCTGAGGGACTTACAGTGAAAGGAGGGAGGGGACCAAGGCAGCCATTCCTAGTACAAATTTATTCGTAAGTCACTCATTCAGAAGCCTCCAACAGCTCATAATTGAAAGTGATAAATCCCCATTTCTAAAGTATTTTCTGGAAATAATGAGGTATGATGGGCTTTCAAGCATGCTGAGATTTGTCACTGACCCTTCTAGGGACAGAATGTTTCCAACTTGGGGCATAGGAACATTTATAAGAGGCTGGTATCCAAAGCATGTTGAGTTTTGGGTCTCGTGTTATTAAATATTTATAGTTGAAATATATGCACTCTTCTGCTGTAAATATTGTGGGAAATAAAATTTAGAGTCCTTTTAAAAGTGTTCCTGAATTCATAATAGATTTTTGTTGTCATGTATTCTCTCAGTAAATTATCAATAAAAGTACACCCACTCTTAAACTTGGAAAGGTTTGAAACCATGGTTCTAGATTACAATTTTTGGACTACTTAATTTGAAATGAAGGCAGCGTAAGTAAAAACATGTCTGAAGGTCATTGTTTTAACTATTACTGGGTGTTCTTCCGTGATATTTAGCCTAAAGAAGTCTAACATCTGAATTATTCTTTCAGCATAGAGAACCCTTATGCTAATGTGTAATATTCCACTGAACCTGATTTTGATCTCCCAGCATCGCACCAGTGGAGTGTATGGAGGTATCTGCCTATCCATCCAGTGGGTCCCCTCCCCTGTGGACAGGACAGTTCCTAAGGTGGAGGCAGAGCCGGCCCCATGGTCTGACCTGGGCTGTCGGGGGACAGGAGAGGCAGAGCAGTTCCTCCACTGTGCTTTATTCCTGTGTCCTGTTAAAATGCAGGTGTCCTGTTAGCTAGCTGAAAACACTGGGAGCTCAGCCTGGCGCTCTGTGATACCCAAGGGGCGGGAGGGAGCTCCAAGAGGGAGGGGACATGTGTATACTTAGGGCTGATTCATACTGTTGTATGGCAGAAACCAACGCAATATTGTCAAGCAGTTATCCTCCAATTAAAAGGAAATTTTAAAAAACGCTGGTGGGAAAGGTAACACAAGCTACTGAGGGTGGAAATGAGCTTCGTTATGTAGATAACTCTTTTATTCTTTTAAAAAATATGTATTTACTGTGTCTTGGTTGTGGCGCATGGGATCTAGTTCCCTGACCAGTAATCAAACCCAGACCCCTCACACTGGGAGCGCAGAGTCTTAGCCGCCGGACCACCAAGGAAGGACTTTTGGGTTATGTCCTTACTGTGCACCTTCAGGTTCCCTTAGGTGAAAGCATAGATTTTTACAATCAGATTGCTTTCTAAGGGTCTTTTTAACAATTCATTTCATGCAAACACTAGTAATGAAAGTGTCTCACCTCACTCTTGTCAGAATTTTTTTTATATTGACCAGTATGCAATTGGTTAAAAACAGTATTTCATCTTTGATAAAATATTGTGCTGAACAGTTTTTTTCTGTGAATTATCTTTTTTCTACTGAAAAGATTTTATTGAGGTCTGAATTTTCTTCTAATAGATTTTTGTTTTTGTTGTTTACTAGAGGAAAAATAATGGTCTTTTGCCCTTTGTAGCAGCTTTTTCCTCAGTCTGTTGTTTCCCTTTTCACTGTATTTTTTTTAAACATCCAAGGATGTTTACTGTTCATGTGACTCAGGATCTGTGGATTTATTCAATATTGTGTAAGGTCCCTTACTTGTAACTTTAAAGATTTAATTTGGCTTTCTTTTTATTTTTCCATATGTCATTTTTGGTATTCAGTTATTTAATTCACCTTGTAGGCCCTTAAATTGATTTTATAGATGATCAGCTGATTTTCACAATGCCACTTATTACAAAATGCTTTACGTCCTCACTGGTTCCAAATATATCCTGAATTATATTTGTTTAGCATATGATCAACTCTCTCTTGGGGGTTTTCCATTCCAATAATCAGCCCATCTCTTTTTTCATAATGTTTAAATTGTTGTTTTGTGATGTGTTTTAGAATCTGGTGGGGCCCACCTAGGCTTCCCCTCACCCCCTCCTTTTAAAACATACATGATTATGTTTTGATGCCAGAATTACTATGAAAAATCCATCAACTAGCTTTTGATTCTTCTCCATACCCATGACCTTTGAAAACTTGAAATAATTTGTTTCTCCGTTAGATTTTGATATTTAACAGTTTCACTTCTTGTGCTAATTTCTGTAACCTGTATTATTTTTAAATCAGATTATTCATTTCATTGATGCTTCAAAATGTGTTAGCATGTATTTGGGCATGATAGTTAGTATGAGGAGGAAAAAAGTTTTCCCCTTATCCTGTTAGGGTCCTTGGCTGAATCTGAAAATTAAAATGGCAACATCAACAGGAGAAAAGTATAGAGATTAATGTTAAATTTGACATGACTTGGGGGCCTTCATAAGGAAATGAAGACCTGAAAAAACAGTTAGACGTGAGTGTTTTGAGCCAGGTTTGATGAAGAGTGGACGTCTGTGGAGAAGCGTCATTAGGACAGAGGCTCTGAGTGACCCAGGAGACAGCCTGCTCCTCTCCTGCAGGTACGGGGAAGGAACACTTCCCCACGAGGATCGTGTGACCTGCCTCAAGGGGACGAGCAGGGGGACTTCAGAGTGAGCGCCCTGCTTCTGTTTCCTCAAACTCCATATGCCAAGTCCTGAACCCCAGCCTCAGTCACAGATTTTTCATCTCTTCTGCCTCTGTTGCCATGCCCTTTGTCATATCTCACTCTGAGTACATGTTCTTCTTCTTCTTTTTTTTTAATCTCTCAATTTTTAAAGTTTTATAAACAAAGTTTTATAATTTTATGCATGAAAGTATTGTGTATTTTTGTTAGATTTATTCCTTTTTTTCCCTATTTATTTTTATTAGTTGGAGGCTAATTACTTTACAATATTGTAGTGGTTTTTGTCATACATTGACATGAATCAGCCATGGATTTACATGTGTTCCCCATCCCGCTCCCCCCTCCCACCTCCCTCTCCATCCCATCCCTCTGAGTTTTCCCAGTGCACCAGGCCCAAGCACTTGTCTCATGCGTCCAACCTGGGCTGGTGATCTGTTTCACCATAAATAATAAACATGTTTTGATGCTGTTCTCTCGAAACATCCCACCCTCGCCTTCTCCCACAGAGTCCAAAAGTCTCTTCTGTACATCTGTGTCTCTTTTTCCGTGTTGCATATAGGGTTATCGTTACCATCTTTCTAAATTCCATGTATATGCGTTAGTATACTGTATTGATCTTTATCTTTCTGGCTTACTTCACTCTGTATAATGGCTCCAGTTTCATCCATCTCATTAGAACTGATTCAAATGAATTCTTTTTAATGGCTGAGTAATATTCCATGGTGTGTATGTACCACAGCTTCCTTATCCATTCATCTGCTGTGGGCATCTAGGTTGCTTCCTTGTCCTGGCTATTATAAACAGTGCTGCGATGAACATTGGGGTGCACGTGTCTCTTTCAGATCTGGTTTCTTCAGTTTGTATGCCCAGGAATGGGAATGCTGGGTCATATGGCAGTTCTATTTCCAGTTCTTTAAGAAATCTTCACACTGTTCTCCATAGCGGCTATACTAGTTTGCATTCCTACCAACAGTGTAAGAGGGTTCCCTTTTCTCCACACCCTCTCCAGCATTTATTGCTTGTAGACTTTTGGATAGCAGCCATCCTGACTGGTGTGTAATGGTACCTCATTGTGGTTTTGATTTGCATTTCTCTGATAATGAGTGATGTTGAGCATCTTTTCATGTGCTTGTTAGCCATCTGTATGTCTTCTTTGGAGAAATGTCTGTTTAGTTCTTTGGCCCATTTTTTGATTGGGTCATTTATTTTTCTGGAATTGAGCTGCACGAGTTGCTTGTATATTTTTGAGATTAATCCTTTGTCTGTTGCTTCATTTGCTATTATTTTCTCCCAATCTGAGGGCTCCCAGAATATTGGAAATAAAAGCAAAAATAAACAAATGGGACCTAATTAAACTTAAAAGCTTTTGCACAACAAAGGAAACTATAAGCAACATGTTCTTCTTCTTAATTTTTATTTGTCTGAGTTCGTTTATCCGTTTTAAACACAGATATAATGTGACGCTGTGTACGTGAGTGTCCGATAGAGGTGATGTCTCTGCAAATGGAGAGGACGAGGACCCGCCGCCCCAGGTCAGATCTGGGTTCGGGACAGAGAGCAGAGGGTCACATTTTTTGTCTCCTGCTGCGTGAAGCCCCGAGCCCCTGAGCCAGGGCCTGGTAAGGGATTCCACAGAGCGGGAGAATGGCATTTTCTGATTCTGAAGGTACTTGTGTCTCATCAGTGAAGAGGACTCATGAGAAGCCGTGGTTGTTTATATGTTTTGGCTGCTGCTAGAGACTTTCCTTTTTAGATGACTTTGTAAATATTTTAGAGTTTAGGAGAGGACATTTCTGTCATTTCCATGAATTGTGGCAGCTTCCCCATCTTATATTTACTCTTTTCCGTTATATAAATATTTGTACAGAGTACAAAATCTGAATAAAGTGGATGCACAGAAATAGTTCATCAAGAGCTGTGGTTCTCTGAGTCTGGTCCTTGGACCAGCAGCAGCAGCATCGCCCTGGAATTGGTTAGAAATGTAAATTCTCTGACCCAACCAGGTACTGAGTCAGAGAATCGGTGTTGGAACGCAGTGATCCAGTAGACTCTGTCACCAGCCCTCAAGTTGATTTTGATGACACTACAAGCCTACTATCTCCATCACGCCTTTGAATGAACTCTGTAATAGTTGATTTTATACTTAGACACGAGCAGCTGGTTTGTACTTTGTCTAGAGCGTTTAATTGTACTAACAACAACAACAAACTGTGGAGTTTGGAAGGATTCAAGAAACTGTGGAGTTTGGATGGATTCCTATAGCAATATAAACCTTTCCCACCACCCCACCCCCCAATAATTATTAAGTAGGTCACAACTCTGAAGTAAAATGAAGGAATCTGTCAGATATGACTTTAAAATTCTAGGAAATTGTAAATAGTTGAATCTGATTTCTTGAAATGTCACTGTCTTTTTTTTTTTTTTGTCACTGTCTTAAAAGGTCCTAAATTCCTACTGCTAATCTGATTTCCATATAATTTTACAAAAAAAAAAAAAAAAAAAAAGATAGGATCTGGGAGACTTCTTCCTGCCCCAATCAAAAGTAAGTAAAAATAGAATTATACTATTTAAGAGCTGGAAGTGACTTTCTTATGGATATCATCCAACCCTCTCCCCTTTCTGACGAATGGGAAATTGGAGGCCTGGAAGGGTGACCAGCAGAGAGCAGTCGCCAGGCCAGGGTCTTCTAAGCTGCCTTGTCCCCGCACTAAAAGATAAGGTGCAGTTGAGCATTTCTAGCTTCCTGCTTTGAGCAGACCTGGAACATGCTGTGTTTCTGGTGTCCATTTTTCTAATACTCTAGACAGTGGTCATTTCCTTCAGGGTAATTGATAGGAATTTTTTTTAAGCATTCAGAGGTTTAGATACTAGAATAGTGTTTGTTTCCTGTGACATGGGTTTAGGAAACAGCTGCTGGAGTAGCTTGCTCTGAAGGACTGAACTTTGCGAAGTCTCCTTAGGAACTGCTGTGACTTGTCTGAGTTACTCACTCTGTCTGCAAAACCAGTCATTATTCTAAATTACTACATTTGAGGTAAGAGTTATCCTTTATTAGTTGCATGTAAAAGAAATGTGCCATTTGGTTCTTGATAAATGTGTGTGCATACATGCGCATACATGGGTGTGTTGGAGGGAGGGTGAAGAAAAGTTCTGTAAAGAGTCATATCACTTTATTTTTAAAAATATGTTGACTTTAACATGCACAGAATTTTTTTCCCCAAAGACTGACTTTGAGGAATAAGGGAAGAGCTCTTATAATACTTTTGAATACTCATAGAAATAATATATGGTATAAAATAACTGTAAATCTGTCTTGGAAACTAATTGTTGATGAAGGCTAGACAGAAAACTCTTAAAAACTGTAGAAACATAGGACAGAGAAGTTGGTATTTTAAAAGAATGTTTAAAACCTACCATTCTAGGATAGTATTAGTTAAAGCTCTTTTTGTCCAATCTGAGACAATTTGCATTCATTTTTAAAATGTGAGGCAGAAGGTTGGGGTGACTTTAAAAATGGTTGAGTGTGCCTTATTGTGAAAACTTATTTGAGATAGAAATAAAAGTTAACTGTTAAATGGTAAAAATACAGAAGAGGTGGGGGTTTATAACTGGAAGGAAATCATCTATATTTTTGTCTTCATTTAACAAGTCCCCAGTTCCTGTGTAGAGTTTTTCTAAACCTAAATGTTTTTCTATTTAAATAATAGCAATTATTGAAGGTAATTAAGAGGAAGTCGAGCCTTGTTTCTGACAGACACCTCCTCTGGAGAAAAGGAGGAGGGAAGGAAACGATTCCCTGAGCACACAGTCTGTGGGTCTCACCAAATGCTGGTGAGGATGTCGAGGCAAGAGGTCACCCAGACACTGGGGACGGGAGCCACTCTGCAAGTCTGGCAGTTCCTCTCAAAACCAGAAGGTGCACTCACTCACCGTATGACCCAAGAATTACGGTCCTGGGTGTTTGTCTCAAATGACTTATTTTCATCCAGAAGCTGGTACACAAACATTTTTCACAACTTCACTCATAATATCCAGGTGTCCTTCGGTGGGCGACTAGTCAAACTTAACTGTGGTCCCCCTGCCCTACAACCAGCTCAGCAGCAAAAAGGAACAAGTTATCAACATGAGCAGCTGCTGAAAACCGCAGGGAAATTCCAACTGAAAAAAGCCAACCTCAGGACTGTGTACCACATGAT
This sequence comes from Muntiacus reevesi, assembly GCF_963930625.1. Classification (NCBI taxonomy): domain Eukaryota; kingdom Metazoa; phylum Chordata; class Mammalia; order Artiodactyla; family Cervidae; genus Muntiacus; species Muntiacus reevesi. The sequence goes on from NC_089268.1 coordinate 41,972,510, forward strand.
TTCATTTATGTAACCTTTGTGAGATGACATGATCACAGATTTGGACTGGGGGGGGGGGGGGGAGGGGGGGAGGGTGTGATCACCAGAGGGCAGTGGGAGAAGCCTTGTGGTAATAGTAACATCCTGAGTGTGGTTATTCGTGAGCCTGCATAGAGCTCCCCCGCCCCGTACCCTCACACGCGTGCATACGTGACTGGTGAGATCTGAACAAGCTCTGTGGGGTGTTCCAGTGCTGCAGTGGACACGGGGGTGCATATATCCCTCTGAATTATGGTTTTCTCTGGGTTATGTGCCCAGCAGGGAGTTGCTGGGTCACACGGTAGTTCTATTTTTGGTTTTCTTAAGGGACCTCTGTACAGTTTTCCTTGGTGCCTGCACCAATTCCCATTCCCTTTCTTCGACACCCTCTCCAGCGTTTGTTGTTTGTAGATTCCTTGATGAGGACCATCCTGACTGGTGTCAGGTAGTTCTGATTTGCATTGCTCATTGTGGTTTTGATTTGCCTTTCTCTAATAATGAGCGATGTTGAACACCTTTTTTATGTGTCTCTTGGCCATCTGTATGTCTTCTTCGGAGAAATGTCTATTCAGGTCTTCTGCTCATTTTTCATTGATATTGAACTGTATGAGCTGTTTGTATATTTTGAAAATTAATCTCTTGTCAGTTGCTTCCAGGGGTTAAAACTGCACTACTTCTGATGCAGGGGCACAGGTTTGATCTCTGGTAGGGGAAATAAGATCCTGCATGCCTGCCATGCAATGCAATGAGGGGGAAAAAAGGCTTTTAAATTTATTCTTACTCTTAGTTATTTATCTTGAATGAAAAATGCTCTCAATCTTAAAACTAAGTATAAATTGCCAGAATTTTTTGTAACTCATGTTAAATTTTTATCATTTTCTCTTTTAACATTCTTGTATTAAAGAGATTCTCCCTTTTACCAGAGAAGTTTGTCCTGGTTTTCCTCGTTTCATTCATTTCCTTCTTCCCAGCTGCCCCAGGGTTTTTCAGTCATTAACACCTCACTGTCTTTTATTACTTGTCAGCTCTGTTAAATGGACTTAGTTGTGGAATACGTTGAAATTGTTCCTGAAATGAACCTGATGGATTTTTTATATTTGATATATTTTGTGCTACCCTTATGCCCCATTAAAACATATAATTGAGAATTGATTATACCGTCTTTGCTGGTAATGGAATTTTTTTTCTTGTTTTGAGAAACTATCCATTTGAAATTGATAGTGGAGGCTAGAATGGAAGTTGCAGTCAGATAAAGCTTGAACAATGACCTGGAGTTGAAATAAAGGAGACACGGGCCTGGGCAGATAATGGAATTAAATGATTACTCCTGAATCCTGGTAGAAAAACGGCAGCATCTTTTAATTTTTTTTCTCTTTTTAATCTTTAGGCTAGCTGTTGAAGTTCTTTAAATCTTTGTCATGTTTTCCCCCATATAATAAATGACATCTTAGATGTGAACAAGCAGTCATTTTTCCTTGTAGAAAATGTTCTATAATTTATGTCTTCCCATAGTCATTCTCCCAAATCCAGGTGATGTTAAACCTCCAGATCTGAAATACTCCCTCAGTGTCCTTCCATCATTCTTCCACTCCCAAATGTAGTTGTTTCTTGGCAAAAGCTGAACTGATGATTCTAGAACAAACAGCACAGTCAGAACACATTTGCTCAGGCACCTAGCTGGGGGTGAATCCTTAGCTGCTGAGCAGGGCAGTTACCTTCAATACCCGCCATGTGCTTTCATCATGACTGCCCTGAGTGCAGAGCTGGTGTAGAGTAAATGTACTCAGTTCTCAGTGAATCTGGCTTAGAATTCAGCCCTGAGATACAAGAGGGGCTCTGAAATAAAGTGGGAAATGACAAAGGGAGCTTGGGGATGTTTCAGATAACTAGGGAACATGTCTTAAAACAGTGATTATTTTCCTTTAAGTCATTTTAAGTTTGCTAATCCAACCTTTTGAGAGGGCTGGAACATGATTAGATTTCATTCCAACATAGAAGACTTTAGATAAAAACTATAGGACTTATCATTCAGAAGCATGAGAGAACTGGACTTTTGAGGCACAAGTCTTGAGAAGAAAGTTTTCAAGTTACGTAATTATTTATCTATAGAAAATCTTAAGATAAAAAAGATACTCTTTAATGAAAACCCCTTTGATGATTTCTGCATTGATCTTTGTTTATGAGCTGCCTATTTTGGAAATTTTTTTTTTTAAGAGTTACTGAACTTCATTTGAAGTGTCTGAAGCATCCTTAATCTATTCGAGGGTTGACTTATTCTAATGCACTTGGCAGTCTTCAAGCATTTGAGCAGATAGGGTGACGGCTGAAGTGAAATAAATGAAAAGACATCCTCTTGAATTCCCTTGTCCCTCTTACAAGTACACTCTCTCAATTCCTTGCACATTTAATTAGGGGCACTGATAGGTGACTTGTTCTGAAGAGTCTGCACAGGCCTGAGAGAGCTGGGGTGACTCCGTGAGGACCGGACGCCGTACTCATCCTGGTTCTGGTAACATTTCCTGTCATGTCCTTTTCCTAATAGTAATGCTGGTCATAATATTAGCTGTCAGCTGTTGGTCAATACTGTGTGCCTGGTGGTTCTCATGTTACCTCCTGTTTAATCCCACCAACACCCGTATGAAATAAGTTTCTCTCTTGTACAGAGGAGGAAGGTGAAGCCCAGTGAGGCTGTTAGTTGTAGCTGGTACTAGACATCCTTGCTTGGGTTTCTTGGGAAGCAGAGCCTGAGATGAGGATTTTGCTGCAAGTGATTTGTTTGGGAGGTGATCCAGGGACGCAGGGGTGAGGGGGCAAGGAGGAAATGTTGACAGAGGGATGCGGGGTTGGCCACCACTGCAGCCCCACCAAGATCCCTGAGAAGTGTTCAGAATACCCCCGGAATTGCCCACCCAGCGGCTGGGAGGCGGGACACGGATGCCCTGACTGCTGTCACCAACTGGTCAAGAGCCGCCTCCGTCCCCGGGAACTTCTGGGCTGGGCCAGTTTATGGGTCCCTGGGCTTGAAAGAACGCTCTGACCGGAAACACGTGAGATGAACCTTGAGTGAAGACTCGTGGGTGTATGGATGAGCTCATAAAGAAACCAGATGTGGGCTAAGGGGGGTGGTGTGACATGCAGAAGCATCTGCTAAAAGGGGACGGGCCCGAGCCCAGCCCCGTGCGCTTTTCACACTATGTTCCAGTGGGGAGAGAGATTTGGGGGGGTGCACGTCAAGGTGACAGGTAAATTCCGGGAGTGCGCAGTGACTGTCAGTGAGGAGACTGCACATCGTTGCTGGTTCGCATTCCTTGCATGTATGATCAGGATACAAGAATATCCAGAGTATTCTGAATGTTGACGATGGTAACTGGTTAGGGGTTAAAAATATACACCATTATCAAGTTTTTACCATCTCTGCAGAGGATCATGTTGTACCCGGGAGCTGTGACACATGGTATTGAGTATTTATGGAGGGAATGATTAAGGTCCATCCCGTGGGGCCTCAGAGACCACTGTTCACTGCAAATTCTGGTCTTGCTTTTTGGTTAAAATCACTTGGTAACACCATGAAGACTTTTTTCCTAGAGGTTTAATTTTTTATGTAACTGACATATGACATTGTGTGAGTTGAAGGTGTACATCATGCTGATTTGACACATTTGTGTTGCACCATGGGGACCAGTGTGGAGTTCGCTCACACCTCCATCCTGCTCAGACGAGTTAGCACAAGGCCCCGCCAGCTTAACCCACTCGGCCAAGTGGCTGGTTCATGGCCAGGCGCTCTTCTCGCAGACCCCGGCAGCCACGTGCTTGCTGGGCGTCTCCTGTGTGCCGGCCGAGCCGGGTGAGGTCAAGGTGGATGCACGGGTGTGGGAGGCCACGTCAAGATTGACCCTGTTAGTGGGTCTTTATACTCGTTCCCGTCTCAGTCCCTTTGCAAACCCTGACCCAGATCGCTCTGCCTCCTCAGCTGAACTCGATGCGGAGCACTCCCAGAAGGTCCTGGAGATGGAGCAGACCCAGCAGCTGAAGCTGAAGGAGCGGCAGAAGTTTTTTGAGGAAGCCTTCCAGCAGGACATGGAGCAGTACCTCTCCACAGGCTACCTGCAGATAGCGGAGAGGCGAGGCAAGTCGGGGAGCTACCCAGAGGGGGTGCACGTGGGATGCTGGGGCTGGGATGAGATCTCAGGGCTCTTTTATTATTACACCAGAACTCCAAAATGGATGCGACCTGCCATTTTTGTCTTGCCGTGGTTTTTGCCCCTCAAGATAGTTCTAGGCTTTCATTGAAGATAAAATTTGGAATACATTTTTTTTCAAAGCAAAAAAAGACAAAACAGTAGCCATAAATCTGTAGCACAGACTAATCCCTATTACCATTTGAGGGTGATGTTTTCGTGTGTGTCTATTTATGGACTGTACGTATATCCAGCTTCACATCTAATTCATGCTGCGTGGGGATCCTTCCCTGACATTATCAAAAATCCTTTGCAAGAGTTTGTTTTAAAAGTGGCATCTCGGGCTTCCCTGGTGGTCCAGTGGTTAAGACTCTGCCTTTCAATGCAAGGGACACCAGTTTGATCCCTGGTCTGGGAAGATACTACATGCTGCAGAGCAACTAAGCCCATGTGCCATAACTGCTGAGCCCATGCTTCAGAGCCTGCACTCGGCAACAAAAGCTACCACAGTGAGAAGTCCAGGCACCACAACAAAGAGCAGCCCCCACACAAACTAGAGAAAGCCCGCGTGTCTCAGTGAAGACCCAGCACAGCTGAAAATAAAATAAATAAATAAATCTTAAAAAAAAAAAAAAAGTGGCATCTCCATGGTCAGGATGTAGCCTAACAGTTTCCTAATTGGACATTTAAGATCTTGGCCTCTGTAAGGGCCACGCAGGAGACCCTGGTTCAATTCCTGGGTTCAGAAGATCTAATGGAGAAGGGATAGGCTGCCCACTCCAGTATTCTTGGGCTTTCCTGGTGGCTCAGCTGGTAACGAATCCACCTGCAATGTAGGAGACCTGGGTTCGGTCCCTGGGTTGGGAAGATCCCCTGGAGAAGGGATCGGCTTTAAAAAAAAAAAAAAAAAAAGTGGTGCTGCGCTGTCCATCTCGGTGTGCGGATGCTCGTGTCTGTGGAGGAGCCAGCTCCGGAGCAGCGGGCAGTGTGGATGGTGTCCTGGGCTTCCTGTCCCTCCAAGCCCCTTGGAAACCCCTGTACACGCGTGCGTGCCAAGCTACTTCGGTCGTGTCCACTCTTTGCGACCCTGTGGATGGTAGCCCACCAGGCCCCTCTGGGTCCATGGAACTCTCCAGGCCATCTTCCCAATCCACGGATCAAACCCATGTCTCTCATGTCTCCTGCACTGGCAGGCGGTTCTTTGCCCCTGGCGCCACCGGGGAGGCCCCTTAGAAAGCCCTGCCCCCTCACAGAACCCCCCAGTCGACCTGTTACCCTCACTCCTTGTCATTCACCTCTGTGCCCCTGCAGGAGAGGTTGAGGGAATCCAAGAATGAGGGAGGAAAAGACTCAGGTATGGCTCTGTCAGCATGTCCTGAAGGAGGTGGTGTGTACCCAGCACTTGTTAAGCTGAGGTGAACAGTACAGTTTGAGTGTTGAGGGGTTAATTTAGCTGTGCCAGGTCTGTCTTAGTTGCAGCATGTGGGATCTAGTTCCTTGACCAGGGATCAAACCCAGGCCCCCTGCATTGGGAACGTGGTCTTAAGCCACTGGATCACCAGGGAAGTCCCAACAGTACAGATGGAGTGTCTTCAGGGTCGGGCATGGGCTAGGGGCGCCACCCTGGTCTGCTTGGGCTGCTGTACCACCACCTCAGACTGGTACCTTATGCACAACAGTCTCTCTCGCACAGGCCTGGACCTCAGTTGGTTCCAGTGAGGGCTCTGGGGTCTCTTCTCAGGAGGGCAGTGATCCCATCCCGAGGGCCCCACCCTCAGGACTTCACCTCAAATAATCACCTCCTCGCAAGGTGTGTGTGCGAAAGTCACTCAGTTGTCTGAATCTTTGTGACCCCATGGACCACAGCCCACCAGGCTCCTCTGTCCATGGACTTCTGCAGGCCAGAGTACTAGAGTGGGTAGCTGTTCCCTTCTCCAGGGGGCCTTCCCAACCCAGGGATCGAACCCAGGCCTGCTGCCTTGAAGGAGGATTCTTTACCAGCTGAGCCACCTCCCAAGGACCTGTCTCCAAAAACTATCACATTGGGGGTTAGGGTTCAACATATGAATCTGGGCGGGGGGCACGCATCCAGTCCATAAGGGACAAAGACTACAGGTGTGAGCAGGATGAGACGGGGAGCGCCTCTGCCTCGCTGAGCTCAGCACTTTCAGGGCGCCTGCAGCAGAGGCAGAGAGAACGCAAAAGTGCCCGTTAGGAGCTCGGGTCCGCACCTTGAGACCTGTTGCTTGAGGCTGTGTCACTAGGAAAGCGATCACTGACACACGGCGGGCGCTGTCAGTGCTGCCTGACACCCGCGTCCGCGTGCGCGCTCCCGTGCGCGTGCCCGCCGGCTCCACGGCTCTCAACACTGAGTGGCGTCAGGTATTTCAACTTTCGCCAGTCTGTATATATCAAATACTTTACTTTGGTTTTTAATTTGCATTTTCTTAACTTGTCTCTCTGGTTGTCTCCCTTTATTCTTACCAGACTTTTCCGATCACGTCCCGGGCAGACACTCCATCTGTGGCTACCCTAGTGTGGCCTTTGCAAAATGCGTTTCTTCTTAATGTGACCAGCTGAGCCCACTTTTATTTAGAAGTCCTTCCCTCCATGTTATAAGAACATTATGCTGTTTTATTCCAAAAGTTTACTGTTTTCCATTTTGTATCTGGTACCTAAAGCCAGGTGGTTTGTGTCCGTCGGGAAGGAAGGGCCCGAGTGCAGGTCTTCACAGCAGTCACTGTCTCTTGGCACTGCTCTCTCCACTCACACGCGGCCTCAGCGTTTCTGAGGCTCCTTTCTGCTCCACTCCTCCACCTGTCTGGCCTGTGTTGGGTGTAACTTACTTACTTCTGACACTGTCAGGGACCCATGCTTTCCTGGGGGAAGAGCTCAACTATTTTTCTTATGGTTCTAGAGGTTTCCTTTCCTTTTGCGAGTTTCCAATGGATTTGTTTAGATTCTTTCTCATCTTCAGATCCACTAGCATACCTTTCAGTCTTTGCAGTCCTTGGGGTCAGGTTTGTTTTTTGCATCCCTCAGGTTGTTAACTTGACCTTTAATCTTCTTGGTAAACCTTACACAGGATATTCTCTAAGTTTTGGTAAGTAATAGTTCCTGGGTTTTTAAAATTTTTTTCTGGCTGGAAAATGGGGTTTCTTCTTTGATTCAAGACTGACACTATGGCCTTTTAGAACCTTTTCCTACATGTTTTGTGTGTACTTAAGAACAAAATTCTAGATGACAGGCATGAGGATCTGTAAGTGTACGTTTCAGACTTGTAAATTGGCCTGTTCAGATGTTTTGTATTAATATTCATTTTGCATTGCTTAATTATCAAAGGTACATTAAACCTTCCTTTCTCCCTCAATTATGGACTCCTTACATTTTCCTTGTCATGTTTCCATACTTTACTTTTAAAATTATAACCACAAAATATATAGTCACACAGAAATTTTGAATTACCTTCCTGGTGAACTGAATTTAAAAAAGTATTAAATGCTACGCTTTACTCTAATAATGCTTTCCTTTCCCCTTCAAACCTGATAGTACAAAATACAGCCATATCAGCTTTCTTTAATTATTTGCTTGCTGACTTCCTATTTTTCCTTATTTAAGTGTTTAATATTTTAGGAATGTCTCCTATAAACAGAATGTAACTAGACCTTTATCACTAATAAGAAACATTTTCAGGAAAACAGCATCAAATGAGATGGTAATAAAACCAGGCAGGCAGTGACCACAGCAAATGTTAAATGAACCAAAAGGCAACAAACAGATTATAAAATTGGCTTCATTACTACCTTATTTGGTGCTTTCTACTCTCCTGAAAATGTTTCCTCTGCTTTTCAGTTTTTCTTTTTCCCTTCCCATTTGTAAGAGGATGGCCAGAGAGAGGAAAAAGGGAGACTGCTTTCAAAACTGAATAAAAGCCCGGAGTCACCAAGGCCTCCCCAGCCCCAGAGAAGACCCATGTGCCCCTTCCCCTCCCAGCAGTGCCCCCGCCCGCCCCAGGAAGGCAGCCCCAGGGGGAGCGGGCCTGACCTGTGCTGGCAGGGTGATCTCACCTGGTCGCCCACCAGGTCAGCCTTGCGGGATGGCACCGCCTTGGTGTGCCTGTGACTTGCCACTTTTTTTCTGAACCTGCAGTTCAGGTGAGGGTTTATCTGCCTTGCTTGGAATGTATTTTGTTCTTAAGTCTGGGATGTCAGATCCTGCAGCAAGTCTGGAAGAGAATCAGTCTGTCTGAATACTGCTCATCCCCAGTGTCCACTAGCATTTTGAACTGTGAAACTTATGCACTTTCTTTCTCATATTTCCACTTGTTTCTTTGCTATGTGGTGAAGAACTTAGTCAGCTTCCTGGTTTACTAGTTTTTCTGTTTGGCACTCACCAACCTTGTGCCAGTTTTAAATTTCTGTGACTTTTCCTGTTTGGATGTTATCTGGCTCTTTTCAAATGCCTGTCATCATTTCTGACACTGTGTTGCTTATCTGATTCTAATCTTTTAAGATATTTAAAGCAGTTTAAATTCTTGGGGAAAGATGCTAATAATCTTTGTTTCTGCTGACCCTCACTCAGGGATGTGTGTGCTGTATAAGTTCTAGACTGGACTGGATTTTGTGTTTTTATATTCCTGTTGAGACCCAGGTTAAAGTTGTGTCCACATCCAGAAGTTTGTATCTACTTGTGACAGGTACCATCTGTTTAAGCTACCTGGCTTGGTAGTTTTCTGGATCGCAGAACTCCAGACCCTGGACACACCCCTCCCCAGGCTCAGACTCCTCGTCCTGTAGCTCTTTATGCTGGTAGGCTGCTTTTCCTAGTCTGTGCTTTCACTGCAGGGAGCTCTTAAGTTCCAACTTGCCAGCTTGCAGCAGACCCAACCTTGATCTGTTGTTAAGATGGAAGACCTGAGAAATGTCACAAGGGCAGGGAAGATGCCAAGTGGAATTGAAATACAGTTGGAGGCGGCCACCGTCAGAGGTGTCTGGCAGGGATGTCAGGCTCTTTCGGTCACAAGTGCTTAATGCAGAAGGGGCTGCCTTCAGCCAGTGCCAGCACAGGGTTGGGGATGAAGAGGGTCTGCTGTGGACGGTCTGAGAGGTTACAGTAACCACGCTTCAGCTAGCATGGATTTAAAGAACACCAAACTGGGACATGTCAATAACACATTACTCCAAAATCAATTTGAAATAGTAGAAGGCGTTTGACACCCAGAAAACACAAGGTGCTAATAGCTAATGCAGCGGAAGCTCACCGGGAGCGAGGCCTAACCTCCTCTCGTGCCGGCCCCCGCAGAGCCCATGGGCAGCATGTCGTCCATGGAGGTGAACGTGGACGTGCTGGAGCAGATGGACCTGATGGACATCTCCGACCAGGAGGCCCTGGACGTCTTCCTGAACTCTGGTGGCGAGGAGAACACCCTGCTGTCCCCCGTCTCAGGTAGGGGTGAAAAGCCTGCATGGACATCATCACTCTTACCACCACCATTTCCCTCTGGTTCGGTCAGACACCGTGTGCTAAGTGGGTCCACTGTTCCCCACACAGTCTGGCCTCACAGGCGTGGACAAATAACACCCTGGCGGTTACAGTCATGAACTTCTCAACAACTCTCAGTGCTTTTCCCAAATACCTTCAGCAAACAGGGAGTTTTTCTTAAAATTGCATTTTTATCTTCTCCTGTCTCCAAAGTTAATCTGAGTTGGGTTTGAGTAGTTAAGCACTAGATTTTGGGAAGGTGGAGGTCTCCTGTGTGGCTCCCCCCATCCCCTTTCAGTAGATGGTATTCGATGCTGGGGGCAAGGCCAAGGCGTGTGTTCAGCCGTCAGCTCACATTTAAAAAAGCAGTGGCAATCCTGCAGGCACATTCTCTTCATTTAATAACTTACCATAATCTCACATTCATTTAGCAGATCTTTACTGACGCTCCGGCACTATACCTGGCCTCACTGTAAATTTCAGACCATTCCTCCGGGGTGGGTGGGCTTTGAGGCTGTCATCACGGAGAACATGTCTTTCTTCCATTTTTCTAAAGATGGAAAGGCCAGCCCGTCTCACAGCCTCCTACCTGCTGGTCCCACACCACGGGCTCCACGTCCTGTCAGGCCTGGGGGCTTCCCCTTGACCCGGGTTTCCAACAGAGCAGCTCCTTCCTCCCCGCCTGGCATATGCATGAGCCCTCAAGGCCTGCGCTCTGCTCCCCTCCCCAGCATCAGGAAAGGACTCCCATCATCCGGGTGAGGTTTTGGTTCCTGTAAGAGGCTCTACAAGCGTTTTTCGCTTAAGGTCCATTTCCTTGAAATTAGTTCAGAGGCTATAAAGAGGTGAACCTAGCTTGTCGAGGTTATGAGGAATATGAGTCACACCTGCAGAGCTTGCCACTGGATCTTGAGCATGGTGTGTCAGCGGAGGCTGTGGGAAGGGTGGGGGTCTCTGCCTCTGCCCCAGGTGGCAGAGGGGTCAGCTGGAGCCCCAGGCTGCCTCCGGGGCCACTGAGCTCGGCACCTTCTACAGGTGGTCTCTGCACGCTCGAACGCTCGTCACCAGCACTGCTGAGATCAGGCCTTCCACAACAGGCTGTCCTCTGCTCTTTCCTTCAGGGCCTGAGGCAAGTCCCGGTCAGGATGCAGTCACTCTCCAGGTGCCCACTCCCTCCCAGCCCCCAGCCACACCACCTTCCTCATCCTCACCTGGTACCGACCCAGCCTCCCGGGACCCCAGCGAAGGCGGGGAGTCGCCCGTGGTCCAGTCTGACGAGGAGGGTGTGGAGGTGGACACCGCCCTTGCCACCTTGCACACGGACGACAGTGACTCCTAACCGGCGCCCGCGTGCTGCCCACCTCTGAAGGACGACGCAGCCCTGCGCCGAGGCCCGCGGTGAAGGCAGGTGGGCTGCGGGGGGCTCCTGGTTTTTTACACAATTGACAATGATGTGTGAGGCAAGTGGCTGGAAGAACAGCTAACAATAAAGTCTGAGAACTTTAAACGTAGCCAGTTTGTACAGAAAGGCATGCTAAAAACACACGTCCTGCAGGTGGGCCAGGGAGCTCGGTGTCCACATCAAGCTTGGTGTCAGCTTGGCGCTGACGAGCAAAGCCCCTTACAGGTAGGAAATCGTGCCTCCTCTCAGTTCTAACAAAGTTCGGGTTTTCATCTGATCGTTACAAAATGGTATTAAGTCCAACAACAGTCCCTACTTTATTTAGTAGCAGAGCACACACCTGGGCATGGAGGGAGAGAGAAGACATGGGCCCAGTCCACACGCTCGCTGTTTCACTCGTGACCAGGCCCTGGTCCTAGAGGGATGTGTCCCCCCCAACACTCACCACTGTCAGAAAATGGGATTAAAACTCGGTGTTCACTCCACTCCCTGGCCAAGGGGATGGACCCTTAGCACCTTGATCAGAGAAGAGCTGATTTCATTCACTCATCTTCCACAAGACAAACAGGTGTCCAAAAAACTTTGTTTTATTATTAAACCTTGTAGTACAAACCTGAAAAGTAAACAAAAAACTGGCAATAAACAACATGAAAAGTCTTCCCTCCCAAGGGAGGGGTGCAGAGCAGCGCTAATAAATTAAAACGTCAGACCGTAAGCCGTAGGCAGAAGTTCACTGTCCAATAGAGGGCCAGCACACAGCAAGGCCATAGAAACCGGACAAGCACACTGGAAAACACGACTCTGCTCATGTCACTGTTAAATACGCCACACAGTTCAGTCTTCGGCAACGACAACCGACAGAGTACCACAGGACGCTGCTGACAGCCCCACCGGGCAGCTCAGTGCAAGACGGGCAGCTGCGGGATCGGTGGATCCAATCATGAAACAAAGAACAGCTTGTGAAAACAGTTTCCCTTTTTTATTCCACACATACTGTACACACAACCGGAGAAGGGCAACAGCTACTCCATTATTATTTTTTTGTTGTTGTTCAGTGATGTAAGCAGCACTTATAAATGTTACAAGAAAAACCCTGTAAGCATCCAGTCCACCCGATGAAGAAACGGAAGTGTAAGGCTTTTCTTCATCTGTCCTCGCGCCCTCCCCTCCCCCACCCAGAAAAAGGCTCAAGTATTTGAAACAATTTACAGGCGTATGTACAAAAGGGACGGTTTTTTTTTTCTTTTTTTTTTTCTTTTTGTTACAACATGAAGAGAAAAAATAGACCAGATGAGCGCAGATGCATTTTCACATTCAAAAAGAACCGCAGACCTCCAAGTGGCTCTAGATGTGATCACCAACGAAACGAATTTAAAAAGAAAAATTAATGCTGACCTGTGAAGGTGTAAAACAACAAACAGGTGAGATGAAGATGGAATGTTAGAAAGATTGCACATCCATGACAAAGAAGCACTTCCGGCTTCAATCACTTTTTTTTCCTTTTTTTTTTTTCCTTAAGGATGCTATTGAAGGGTTTTTTGATAAAGTAGCCAACAGCACCAAAAAAGAACAGAATGGATTTCCTAATGAAATCAGGCACAGGTTTCCCTCACGTGACCCCTCCAAGGCAGGCAGTCTTTTTCTTCTCTTCCTCTTTCTCCTTAAACAGATGCATAGTGAAGTGCTGGTAAAGAGAACCCAGTGGCTCCGACCTCCTCATTTTGCCTATGGTTAGGAAACAACGTCCGCCTTCAGCTGCCATAACCGCCCAAAGAAACAAAATGGGGACTCTCCGGTTTTTAACACTTACAAACTCATCCTGCACATGACAGAAGAAAAGACGGCCCAAGTAAAGCCATTTCTTTCAAGTTTTTTTTGTGTGTGTATGTGTCTTCTATCCCTTTTTCTCTCTAGAAAAAAGTCTGCTCACATGACTGATGATTTTAAAATTTGTTCTCCAAACTTCACCCTCTTCAAAAATGGGTTAAAAAGCCTTTTTTCCCCCAACAATTACAAAAAAAAAAAAAAAACAAAACAACAACAAAAAAACAAACACAAACAAAAAAATCAAACAAAAAGGCTTTTGTCAGCCACAAGGGGCGATACAAATTAATACAGCCCCTCAAGGGTTTTAAAACAGTGAATATACGGCAGTTTCAAAAATCTGACTGCAGTATCTAGGTATTCTAAGTACAAAAAAAAGTTCAACAGTTTAATGCTAAAACAAAATTAGTTCTCTAAAACCAGAAGAAAATCTTCTTTAGAGCTAGTGCAAAGACAGCTTGTATCCTACAGCAAGTACTCCAAACTAGAATATAATAATTACAAAATAACGTCTATCCTCGCCCACGGCGCTGGCGTCTTCAGGAGGATGCGAGCCTCGAGGGCGGCACGTCCACCGTGGCTCTCTTGCGGGGCCCTCTTTTTGGTGTGGGTTTACTGAGACAGTTCTCAATGCTGCCGTTTTTACCAGATACCTTGCCACAGATCTGATTGACCAGGCTGATAATCTGTTCCTGTTTCGGGTTGAAAAGGAAGACACAGAATTAGCAAACGTGAGTGTCATCCCCAGGCTGTCACCTTCACCAAACAGAGCAGCAGCGTCGGCGCCCGGGGGTGGGGAGGGCCAGGGTGGCCTGGGGACTGGTTGGGCCCACACTTCCTGAGATGGAGGCCCCCAACCAGGCGACTAAGTTAAACTTTCCTTCTCTGGGGAAACCTGCCTTTTCTCCTGTGGAATCCAGAGAGGCGCACAGAGCCTCCCATCCCTTCCTTCCCCCTTCAGGGAGCCCAGGAGCGCCCCCCAGTGGCAGTGAAGTGGAATTTCTGCAGCCCCATAACCACACAGCGTGGGACAGGCTGCTGAAGACCGCATTCCTGTCCAGGGCCCTCACTACCTAAACAACACGGCAGAGAGCTTCAGAGAGCTTCGGGCGGCCGCCCCTGTGCACCTCCTGGGGCTCAGAGGCCTGCGGGACTGGCGGCCACGCGGGGTGGGGGGCTGCTGGGAAGTGAGAAAAGGTTGCGCACCCGGGAGGGGGCGGGTCTGGGCTGTTTGTTTCTCTGGCTACACTGAAACCTGCTTGACAGACTCGTGCACATAAACACTTGTCCATAAATGCTTGTTATTCCCTCCTCAACGAAGGGGAAAGAGCACAACAGGACAAGAGAACCATCTATCTGCTGGGCATCAAAAACCCATCTGTAACTGTAACACAACTCAACTTACAACACCCAGGGTTACAAGGAACCACAGGGAAGACTAGCCAAATGGCATGTGTCCTGACAGACACTGCAGAGCACCCGCTGGAGCCAAGGATGGACGGACAGAGCAGGAAGCCATGGGCACAGGAGGCCACTCCATCGAGCTTGAGGGTCAGCCTAGTCCTGGCCCAGGTTGGGCACTGCACACCACTTAAATCACTTACAACGGACACTTATAGCACACACGCTAATAGAAAATGAACAGACGAGCTTCTCTCCAGACCAGCCGCCTTGGCAGCAGGGCTGTGTGGTCAGAGGTCACACCTTTGACCAAAAGGCTGGACAGTGGGGTCCTGGCTGCTGGGGCTCAGAATAAGGGCTCTGGTCTCACAAGCCATTTTTGGAATCCAGCCCAGAGCTGGAAGTTCCCCAACTGAAACAATAATAATATAGTTCAGCTCAACAGGGAACCGATTTGTGATTTTCATTTACGAAAATAAATTTAGGCCGCTGGCAAAGTGGTAGGCTTAAAAACCCTTCTCTTCCCTACTCATGAGAACCAATGATTAAGCTTCAGACCGAGAGACCCTACATATGTGATTCTTTTCCAGGATTCTGGTCACATCAAAACACCAAGCTCCAAAATGGGCCGGAGGTGGAAACTAACCCACGTCTTGTCGAGCTTCAGAATCATCTCAGAAGCCCCAGCGCCGCCGGCTGTACCCTGGAGCTTCCAGAGATGCTCTGACTCAGACATGAGGGTTTATTTTTAACCGTGTTCTGACATTGGCTGTCCAAGTGAAGAAGCAGGGAGGGCAAAGTGGTTACTGCCTTCACTGAACATGCTCTTTAGAGACAAGGAAGATGCAGAGAGATCTATTTCCAGCTTTCCAATCTTGTAATTTAGCCAGAGGCTTCTTATGACCCCAGCCTGAGCCCCCGAGGGTGCCCCCAGAGCCTCCTGAATCAGGCCTGGGCACGTGGCCTGGCTCAGCCTGGGGCTCTGACGTGTGATGGCAGGACAAAGCCACCTTCTATGGGACGCGCCTCCCTGGGGCGGGGGGCAGCGGGGCTGGGAAGCTAGTAGGTTCTGCCCTCAAGGCGGGGTTCACAGCTGGACAGGAGGGTGGGCCAGCAGGGGCAATGGGGGTCCTGGCAGCAGGGCACAGTGAGTGCTGCAGGGCCGTGTGTCCCTGGAGCTACACACTTGCACAGTATCTGCAAGCACGATCGCAGGGCAGCCTGGAAGCACGTGGCACGGGAGCCGCCAGGGCTACGTGCCAGCTGGCCTGGGGGCAGAGCCCCGGGTGCTCTCCTGCAGCTGAAGGCAGCACCTGGCCCTCAGCCACTGGAGGGTAGAGACCAGCCACACGGATGGCACTTTGCACCTGCCTCTGGGGACATCTAAGGTTTTTAGAAAGGGTGCAACTGGGACTTACTCGGAAGGTGAAAGCTTTAGGAGCAGAAAGAGAAAGACTCCAGCTCTGCCAAAGCCCCCAGGTGAAGACAAGGGCCTGGGGGCTCCAGGACCACCCCCTCGGGCTTTGCCTGAAGCTCAGTGAGCAGCCGTGGGCTGGGGGCCCTGCGGGTGGGTGCGCCGGGACGTGAGGGGCGTGGACGAGGACACCAGTCCCCCAGCCTCAGCTGCCGGCCGCTCCAAGTGGGCAGACCCCGGCTGACCCTGCTCGCCCCATCTCGCCCCATTCCGGCCAGAGGTGCCGGAAGCAGGCTGGGTATGGGGCCTCGCAGGCGGGCGCTCACCCCACGGGCGCACTGACCTCGTCGTAGCGGTACATGAGCTTCAGGCCACGGCAGGACTTCTGCTTCTCCACGTGGCGCAGGGCACACTCGAGGCAGAAGACCACGTTCTCGTTCTCCTGCACGACCTGCAGGACGAGAGACAGCGCAGCTGAGGCGTGCGGGGGAGGCGGGGGCACCCGAGAAGGGCGGCGGGCTCTCAGGAGCAGAGCAGGGGAGCCCAGCGCTCGGGCCAGAGGCATCTGTGGCCCAGAAACACAGACACTGATGCGAAAGCAAGTGAACGTCACAGCATCACCGAGCAGGAGCTGCGCCCTGGCAGCCTCGGGACCCCTGGCTTCTCCACACTTTCCTGCCCGAGTCGGAGCGTGGCAGCTGGGGCTGTGGGGTCTGAGGGCTCCTGAGACTGTTGGTTCAAAACCTCCCGTGGGATAAAAGATGCCAGGATGGTTACACCCTGCACATTTGTGACAGTGTCTCCTGCTCTGGCCCAGCTGGTTGCGCCTCCCGGGGAGCCGGCCTCTGTTCACACTCCAGCAGGCACGGCTCCCGATCACAGAGACCCAGCTGCATCTGGCCTGAGCTGCCCTGAGGACGCGCCAACGTCCAGGGCTGTGTGCGCGGCCTCTGCGCCCCCACCGACCTGGCCCGGTCTCCCCCTGTGTGAACAACGGGGAGACGCTGCCTTAACACACCAGAGGCAAGAGCATCACAGGCTTTTTCACAGGGACTCTGGGAAAGACCTATTTCCTGTCTTTGATGTTTCTAAGCAAAGACAAGTAACCAAGCTGCAGGTATACGGAAATGACGCTTATTGGCAGAAACAGCGCTCAAAGCTGAGGATGGAAGCACACAAAAACACACAACAGTGAACAGAAACGCACAAATCCCTTAGCAAATAACCTAAGTAATGAAAAGCATGTATAAATAAAACCTCAATTTTCACCCATGAATTCAGGATATGTGCTTTTTAAATAACAGGCTAAGAAATCCTGGTGACCACTCTGAAGATCAGCTTTCTGAGGGACAATGCCAACCTCAGAACCCACGGGAAGGGACAAGGGCCACACAGGGTCACAGAAGTCACCCAGGCTCATGGGAAACCTACAATGATGGTTTCCCATGAGCATAACCCCATTCCAATGCAAGATGAACAAACCCAGAACTATGCAGCTCTCATGAGTGATGTTCACAAAACATTTTTAAGATCTGGGGAAATTCTTATGACTTGTTTTAAAGACAGCATGGTTGTTAATTATATTTTTTTAAAAGCCTCTGGGAAAACAAAGCTAATAGAAGATATACATAAAATGCGACACGTGGTTGTCACGGACTGAATTATTATCCCCTCCCCAAATGCAGGTGTCCTAACCCTCAGTAACTCAGGAGGTCCTGCATTTGGAGCAGGAGCGTCAGAGAGATAATGGGTTCTGGTCCCATATGACTGCCATCCTTTCAAAGACAAGAAGAGATTAAGATAGAAGGACGCACAGGAAAGGTCCTGTGAGGATCATGGGGAAGTGGATGTCTACATGCCAAGGAGACACCTCAGGGAGAAGCAACCTCGGGGACACCTTGACCCAGCACTCCCAGTCTCTACAGCCACGAGAAAGACGTTTCTGCTGTTCACGGCAGCAGGCAGCGGTGCTGATTCGGCAGCCCTAGCTAACACCAGCTACAGACCTGTGTCGGGGGGCCGCTGCCTGAGGGAGGCGGGAGGTGTGGCCACGCTGTCCGGCTGGGCCGGGCTGGGAGTAGGAGCGTGCAGCGTGTACCTCAGCCCCAGGCTGGGCTGGACAAGCCCCTCACGGAGGCTGCAGAGCAGCCACGAGAGAAGGCAGACGCTGGACCGCGCTGGCTTCCAACCACGACCAGAGACCAAAAGCTGGGAATGGGAAGTGCAGCTTTAACCAGACAGACTTCAGAGTCCTTGGGGTGATCAGAGCAACCACGGGGCTGAACAGAAGCTTCAGCAGACCAGGAAAGAAAGAGCCTGGGGTCCCGCCGTCCCCACAGAGTCAGCCCCAGAGGGGCGGGGCGGGGCTCACCATGGACAGGTAGCACAGGTGCTGGCACACCTGGCACCTCCGCTCCGAGGTCTCCAGCTGCAGCCACTTCCGGGGCTTCTTCTTGCCGTCGGGCGCAGCGCTGCTGCCGTCGTGGCTGCCGTAGCGGGCGGACGAGTGGAGGCCGGCCTCGAACAACTGCCGCCGCTGCCGCAGCTCCGTATCCCTACCAGGATACCCAGGGTCAGCGGGCCCGAGGAGCTGGGGTCCCCAGGAGGGCACGCAAGTCCAAAGGCCAGACCTGCCCCAAGGCCTCTCGGACGCCCGCACTCTGCCTGCAGTGACGAGCGCAGAGGAGCCACCGGCCAAGCCCCAGAATGGGGGGCCAGCGATCCCCACGGGGACGGACCGCACCCCCACCCCGCCTGGCTGAGCCTGACGGGCGAGCCAAAGCCGTCTCGTGTTACCTGAGCTCGTCCAGGAGGGCTGAGATCGTACTGAGTGTGGGGCCGTTCTCCTTTTTCGCTTCCGCTTGTGCGATCTGGTAGAGTAACTTCTCCATCGAGAATGGCTTAGCTATATGGCGACGCTTCATCTCCTGAAAGAGGCAGTGACATCCCTTCAGGGCAGGTTTTCATTTCTAGGCAGCTATCAAGGGTTTCCTTTAGTGGGGAGGGGGTGCTATCAGAGTTTTCAAATTCTGAATTCCATCTGGATGAAAAGCAACGCAAAAACCACACAATAATCTTGTCTCCCCAGAGAAGACCGCAGGCCCCAGGCACTCCGCCGGCCAAAGGCAGGGTTTGCCTTTCACGCCTCTGCAGTGACGGCCCAGGACTGAGTCAGAGAACTCAGCAACTTACAGGCCTCGAACCACTCTCCCTCCCTAGAAAAACTTCTCAGCCGCCTTAGGGGTCTGAAATCAAAGCAGTATGTACAAACAAGACTCCCACCAGGGAACACAAGGACGCAAGCGGAGCGGCCACCTGCCTACCTTGGCCGTCTCGAAGCCCATGCTCGTCCACTGGGTGGTGGCAAAGTGCACGGTCTCGGAGACGCTGTAGCCGCAGCAGACTTTGGACACGAAGGACCCCGGGAAGCAGACGACGAACTGGCCGCTCTGCTGCAGCGTCCTGTGCACCTTGATCCCCTCCCGGCACAGCACCTCCGGGGAGATCTGCGGAGACGCAGGGTGAGCCGCCCGTCCGCCGCCTCCCGCCCGCTTTCCGTGAGGACCGCCTGTGGCTGCGGCCCAGCACCCCAGCCCCCTGACAGGCATCAGGGCCCAAGCCTGCTCCCCACACGGAGTACACCCTGTATTACAGATTCTCTGTTTCTCTTTTAGAAAATGTGAGACGTGATTCCTAAGTGGAGGAAGAGGAAGTTCTAAACTGACACAGACTCAGAAGCGACGCCTCAGATAAGCACGCGGTCGTGGTGATCGCGGGGCAAGCAGAGCCCTGGGTCCCCAGCGCACGGCCAGGGTGGACGGGCATCAGTGCATCCACAGGGGCTGCGGGCTCAGGAGTGAGAGGGGACCCCGACAGGGGCCGCAGAGGCCAGCGAAGACCTGAGATCAGGCTGTCAACACAACTCTAAGAGATCCCCCAGGACTCAAGAGGCTCTGAGCACTGGGCCAGCTGCCTCTGCGCTCAGCTGTCCGGGCGCCTGGCCCGACCCCGGTTGCCATTTACAAAACCACCAGGCGCCGAAACAGAGTTAAAGGGCCCCACGCGCAGCGGCCCCACGTCCTGGGCAATGAGAGGGCGCACTTTAGCTGGGTTTCCATAGGAGAGGACGTTTTGTTTATGATGGCTCCCTGGATGTGTGTTCATGGTCCTCTGGCTCTGCGGGGCAGGTCAGCCAAGGGGGTGAGGAAATAAAACCACCGCGTGGGCCCCTACCATGACGTTGCTCTCGAGCATCTGCAGGCCAGGGGTGCCGTTGGCTTGCAGCAGAGTGTGCACCACGTCCTCCAGCTTGTTCTCCTCCTCAGCAGGAATGCAATACCTGGGCGGTTTGGAATCAAGGCAGAGGCTGTGACGAGGTCCCTCCCCAGGGAGCCCGTCCTCCGTGCTCCCCCAGAGAAAGGGGCCCACAGCAGCCTGGAAACCGGCCTTGGTTGCAGGAGGGGAGGGGGGCACGTGCCCAGTGGCCCTGGGTCTCTCTGGGCAGCTCTGCCGCTTGCGCCCCGCAGCCAAGCGGCAGTCACTGCAGGTGACGAGCACGCCCACCTGTATGCGGATCCGACCTATGCCCGAGCCAAGCAACCTTAGACCAAAATCAGACGTTTAAAAGCCCTTATAAATCAGACCCAGACATGTCCGCAGACTCAACAGCCACTCGTGAGCCTCCCAAGCAGGGACTTATCGCTGGGCTGGCACCTGACAGGTCTCTCCAGCAGAGAGAGAATGGGGCGGGACCAGGGCTCAGCCTGGAATCCCCACCGCAAGCATCTGTGTCGGGCGAACAAAGTGGCCACACAGGTGGGGCTCGGACGGCACAGCCCCGCTGACTGGGGCCAAGGAGCCCAGGGGAGGCGGTGGGAGGAGACACGGCCTGAACTCACCCGAAAAGCCAGGACCCTCAATGTGAGCCAGGGGCGGGGCGCAGGGCATGACCACGTGGGTCTCAGGAGGACCTGCCGGGACACACCCGTCGCCTACGCTCTCGGGACGCTGGTGGCAGCGCTCCACACACAGGCAGGCTCCTCCTGGCCCCCCGCTCTGGGACTCCCAGCCCTGCCGTCCATGGGCTAAAGTGGACACCTGACCACCCCCTGCCCTCCCTGCAGCTATGTGGGGGGCTTCAGGCTGACCCATCCCCACCTCCCCCAGGTCAGGCAGGGAGGGCACCCGTGATGAGCAGTCCACAGGGTCCTGACTACTAGCTGCTGAGAGATCAGGCAGCTGCTGAGAACCTAGTCGAGGTTCTTTGAGAGGGTTGTTGTCTCAGTGACAACACAGTCTATTGCTGATTTGTGATTTAAGTCCAGAGTTTCTAACCTCACTCACACGTTTTAAGAAAAACCACACCGTGAAGTCCTCTGATTGTTTCCGGCAACGTCTCCCTGCAGCAGAGAGGTTTCGGGGACCAGTCTCCCAGCAGACCAGAGCCTTGCATTCCCACGCCTCTCACTCGGCGGTCTCTCACCCCGTCACCCTGCAGGGCCAAGGCCACGTGGCTCCACTTTCCGATGAGGGGCCAGGGTCTGGTTCTCCATGGGGAACGTGGCGGTGGGCTCAGCAGGGGAACTGCACACCCCCCGAGTCCATGCAGCCGGCTCCCGGCCCTCCGCGCTGCCTGAGACCCTGGCCCCACCACGGGAGACCAAGCAGAGGGCCCTCCTGCTCCGATACCGACGGCCCATTGCCCTGAGGCAGCCCAAAGGCAGGGGGAACCGTGATGGGACTGGGGCCAACACTGGCTCCTTGGAGTGAGAAAGTCGGCTCCAGGACTTTATTTTAATAAAGGAGCTAATCACCCCATTAAGTCAATAAACTGAGTAAGTGTGGGATGGATGTGATGCCGGTAGCCCGTCAGACAAGACATCTGATCATTTGCAGTAATTTCCCATCTGCTACCATCAACAAAGGAGCTGAAAGGCCAGCTCGGAGCAGGACTGGGGAGCCTGACAGTGAAGGATCATGTCAGGGAACCAGACCAACTCCTACATCCCCAATGGCAGAACGCCACCTCTGGGAGACCTCTCTCCATGCAGAAGGTGGGCTGGCTGGGAGATGCTGAAAACGCCCACTCACGTGAGGTCATGCAGAGCACGATTCACACAAGGCTGAGGAGGTGGCTGATGATGGCCACCACGCCTGATCAGCTTCCTGCTCTACTGTTCCGTGTTTCTGATGCTGGCACGGCCGTCAACAACCCCAAGAGGAAATCGTCAGAGAGGAAAAGCCGTATTAGCAGGCAACTGAAAAGGACAACGGCCAGGAATAGATGCTTGACCTTGCTCATCACTGGAGCAGATTAAAACATTCTCCACCAGCTTGACTTCCAATTGCACTCCTCAGACTCCGACAGGGAGCACGGGACAAACTCGCACACGCCCATCTGCCACCAGCGAGCGCAAGGCGGCGGCGCGGGGCCGGCATACTCACCAAATGCAGTCAGCACCCGTGTGTAAGTAGTCAATGTAAGGGAGGTGGTTTTGGTCTCGAGACCAGCATGAGGTAGAAAAGACCATGCCGATATTCAGCCAGGGAATTGTCACTCCTGGAACAAAGGGGACAGGGAGCCGTGTGTCAGGGTGACAGCGACAGACATCGCATCGTCCTCCCCAACAAGAAAAAGAAGAAATGGGATTCAAGACCAGACAAAACTCAACGAGAAGGTACTCGCTCTTTTCTGCTTCTTACATAGGAACCAAGATCACAGACAGAGTTACAAACAGTAAGAAAACACCGTAACTAGTGACCGAAGGCAGGAAGGAACACGCCCACGACGGTGGCCGGCAGGGCCTCCAGGCTGAGGACGCAGGTGCCGCCCGGCCGCCTGCTGTCGGGACACAGGAAGCGGGGCCCGGCCCTCAGCGCGCCAGCACCCAGGACGCCTGGTTTCCCTCCTACCGTGCGAGGCAGGAGCCCAGCGAGGCAGAAGGTCAGCTCTGAAAATTCCCAGGTGGAAAGCAGACCACACGGAGTGTCTCCCCAGCCTCCAGATCTGATCTGGTTTACCCTTCCACGTTTTTACTGACTCCAACTACGACCCTGACTCCTCTCGCTTCTCCAATAATCTCGGTGTTGTCTACGCACCCTGCGCACCACGGCCCCGGCCCCGCAACCCACGGCGGGCTTACCAGGCACAGCACCGAGGTGACGCAGGATGGAGCCCGTGTTGTTGGGGAGGACGGTGAGGTTCCATCCGTGTCTGCGGGGGAAGCACAGGGGCATCATGGATGGGCGCGGACAGACGCCGTCTGGCCCACAGGCCCCGGGCGGGGGCATCCGACGTTACCTTGAAAATGGTTCCGACTTTCCCACCGGGAAGCCGCTGCCGTGGGTGTTGGTGTCCACCTTGCCGCAGTGCACGGCCACGTGGCAGTCCTTCTCCTCCACGAGCCTCCAGTACTCTTGCTGCGGGGAGAGGGGGCCGTCAGCACCGCGCTGCCCGGGGCTGCAGGCAGTAACCACGCGCCATGGTCACGGGGCCGGGTTCACGACCGACAGACGGATAAACACAAGGTACAGTGTCTGCCGACTGCGACGCGGCCTCAGAGAGGGAAATTCTGTATGCTACAACACACGAATCCTAAGGACATGACGCTAACTGGAGAAGCCAGTCTCAGAAGGACAAGTACTGATTCCATTCCCATGAGGCACTCGGAACAAAGTCAGACAGAAAGAAAGAATGGAGGGGCTGCGGGGGCTCAGTGATTCACAGGAGCCAACTTCCGGCCTGGGGGACGGACAAGTCCTGCAAACGGGTGTGTGGGGTAAGGACTCTGGTGCCACTGAACTGCACCTAAAAATGGCTCAAGTGGCAAATGTCACACACACGTCACCACAATGAAGGATCACTTCTGTGAAAGGGAGGGAGAAAGCGACCCAGGAAGGAGGTGAAGACGCCCCCAATTTACTGCAGGTGCACTCACAGTGCCCCAGACGGGGGTCTGGGCAGACATGCCACTTGCCCCCGAGCAAGGGAAGTGACCACCCTGCCCCCCAGGCAGTGACCCCAGCCACTGAAACAGACAGGGAGGGGCGGGCACGCCCTGAACAACTGCAGGGCGCACGCCGGTCTGGAGGGCTTTGCTAACAGTAAGAGGGTTCATCCTCAGTCATCGGTGCAGAAACTCAGCAACGGCCTCCCCCGCCTCGGCCAACCCCGCCGCCTGGAGCCTCTCCAGTGAGCATCCGGGGTCAGCCCCCACCCCGCTGCCTGTGCGGCTGCCACAGCAAGGGGCCAGCCTGCGGGCAGCCAGAGGCCCCAGCTCAAGAAGAAACTGGACAGCATTAAATGCACAGGTCAGCCATCTGCCGGGATTCACAGAGACTTGCAACGAGTGAAAAAGACAGCGGGGGAGGAAGAGGACTGTGCACTTTGTGGGGGCCCCTTCAGCTGGTGACCACCGGCCAAGCAGAAGGCTCCAGCCCCCTTTGTAGGATCCAGAAGTTAGCCACACAAGTTCAAATTTTATCAAATCTTCCTTTTGTGCTTAAATATTATGCAACTATTAATATTAAAGCAAAACCAAGACTCTCAGGGAGGGAGGTCCAAGAGCGAGGGGACATCCGTGTGCCTATGGCGATTCACGTTGATGTACGGCAGAAAACAACAACACTGTAAGGCAAGGATCCTTCAATTAAAAACAGAAAAACCCAGGATCCTCAGAATTATTTTCCCAGCAGGAGATGACGGACAGTAACAACCTTCCACCTTCGGGGGTTCCAAGAAGGACCTATGTTGTAAAGCAAAGGCCTCTTTCTCCAGCTCAGATGTTCACCCCCAGGAGTCATGTTCCTTTCCCTCTGATGCTTCTCCTAAAACTAGCACGAGTCCTCCAGAAGCCACTGTGACGGCCACACGTGTCCCAGAGTCAGGACCCTGGCACTGTGGTTATGAAGCGTGGCTCTGGTGGGGCCAAAGGCAGGGGCCGAGTGTCAGGCCACTGTGTGGTCTTCACAGATACAGCCCAGAGTATGAAACTGGGACCTAGACGGAACGACAACGATGCCAAAATCAGGTACTGAATTCATCAAATACTGAACCCAGGCCCAAACACCAGCCGGGGCCTCGTGGACTCCCAACGGCCACCGCCAGAGGCAGGCAGCACGCGGCATGGACAGACTGTCCTAGAGTTCCACTCCCAGGACACCTGGTCACATCAGGGCCGGGGCCCGCTGCCGTCAGCGTGGTTATGCCGAGAAGAGGTGGCCTACGCCCATGAAGGAAAAGAAGCAGTCTGAAACTCACTGTCAGCCAAAGGCCAAGGCTGCGGCCCACGCCACCGCCTGCTCATCCAGCACGCCCTGAATCCGGTGAGGAGTCGGGGCTCGCCCCGGGGCCGGCCCACCTACGTCAGTACCTGGGAGCCGCCTCCTCCCCGGAGCCCTCGCCGCCGACTGGCCAGGGGGCAGCCCCGCTCGCCTGCCCAGCCTCTCACACCTCAGCACAGAGTTGGCAGAAGCACAAAAATGCAGCCTGCCAATCCCATTAAATGAAAAAGAGGAGAGAGGAAAAAGCACAACTGTGGTTTCAAGGGATTCCAGACATTCTCTTGCGTAACAGGCACCTGGAGGACGGGGTGAGAAGGGCTGAGAGGCGGATGCTGGGCGGGGGGGCCTGCCTGGGGCACGTCCCCGGCTGCAGGCACGGCTCCAGGGCGGGCGGGGGGGACCTGGGAGACACGCTCGCTCCACTGCATCCCTTCTGACCTGGAACAAGTTTGGGTCAACCTGAGTTGAAACTTCTGGCCACGCCTGGGACCCAAAGGATGGACTTGGGACCCTCTGCCCGCCTCCAGGAGGCCGAGGCCTGGGGCTCCACCCCAGCTCCGGGCACAGAGGGGACAGCCCAGCTCACACACCTCGATTTCAGCTGGTGCGGGCTCCTTGCTGAAGCACATGTTCATGATATTTCTTGCTGTTCGGTAAAAAGTCGTTAAAGAAACAGACCTTCCCTGGAAAGAAAACAAAACAAGAGTCAAGCTGGAGAAACAAAGCGGTACCAGGGCCCCAAAGCAGGGGCACCCCGTCAGGAGCCCCTGCGCGGCGTGCCCCTGTGGCCAGGGGCCAGGCCATGGCCCTAGCTGACAAGAACAGAGCAGCTGGGGCCGCAGTCCCTGAGAAGGACCCTCCGTGTGGACAGAGGTGGCGAACCCCTGACCAGACCCACCGCAATCCAGCAGACAAGCTGCCCAGGCGCCCCAGTGAAGAGCCCCTTCTCTGGAGCGACGGGACAGTGCGGAGACGGGAGGAGAAAGGCTGTGGTCAGGGGCCAAGCCAACAACATCAAGACAGACACTGGCTGGAACTCGGGACCTGAGTGAGACCCTGGGAGCGAAACCTGGGGCAACTCTGATGGCCACCCTGAGGGTCCTCCCGTGAGAGCCGGGCAGCCGAGCAGCCGAGCCTCGGGGGCCTGTAGGGCCAGAGAGATCCAGTCCTCCTCCCGTCAGGGGAGCCCCCTGTCCCCCACGCCCTCCTGGGGGGGCCCGCAGGGTCTTCAGATTACCTAACCCGCCCACCTCCGCCACCCTGCCCCTGGAACGTTCCTGACAATGCGCTTGCTGGGATGAATGGTGGCACATCCTAAAGGCAAGCCCTCCACTCCTCCCTGACCAGGCATGCTCACCCCTTGACCGCAGAGTACTTATTGAACACCTACTGTGTGCCAAGCCTAGTTCAAGGGGCTGTAGATGGAGCAGTGCTCACACACACACAGCGTCTCTGCCCTCGGGTGCTTTCAGGCTGCCCGGGGGATGGCCTCGCACAAATGGAGCCGGGACGCGGCACCCAGTGTGACGAGCCAGAGGCGGGGGGCACGGCCCCTAACGAGGCGAGCTGCCACTGGAGGGACAGTGGGCCCAGTCAGCTCGCAGACCCTGCTCATCTCGTCGTCAGCTCTGTAACTGAGGCTCCTAACCAACAGAGAAGTCACCACACAATCCAAACTTCTCCTGACCTGCCTGCCGTTCCTCACATGATAAAATCAGAACCACCAGGAAGAGCCTGATTTTGTATCAACTAAAGCGGGGTGCCTGTAATTCAACACGATGACACCCAGCACCCAACAGTCAACCTCCAGATGCTGTGCAGGCTCAGATCTGGAGCCGTGAGTGCCCGGCCAGCCCTCGATGCACACAGCTGCCACGGCCACCACCTGCACCCATGTCTACGCAGACCCAACCTTCCCCAGGTCCAGTCACAGGGAAAGCTCCGGGCAAGCAGGCATCTCTCCCCAGAAAGGAGGTGGGACTCCAACCAAGGCGAGGACGGACAGGCAGAGAGGGAGGTCGGGACCTCCGAGCGCAGACTCAGAGGGAAGAGGCCCAGCTCAGGGCAGAAGCACAGGCACCCACTGCGTTTCTGCACCGCGGCCAGGCGCATGTGGGTGGGCACGGCCACCAAGACCTCCACAGGGGCCCTGCCCTCCTGGAATCTGCAGAACCGATCAAGGTTGGGGATCCTGTGCCCCCTCCGGGCCTGGGGCCCAATCAGCCTGAAGAGCCAGGGAAGGGGAGCCCAGCCTCTGTGGGCAGAGCCAGTCTGCCAAGAAGGGAGACAATGAGATGCTACCTCACTCCCTGGAGGAGGGGGTCTTGCAATGGCTGGGTGGGCACACGGTGTGGACAGAAGCAGGGGCCCACCCCTGCCCTCTCCCCAGGAGACCCGTGATGACAGACAGGCGCCAGCAGAGCCATGCGGAGTGGCGTGGGGTATGACTGGGAGTGGCAGAGGGCGTGGTCCCTCTGGGTGAGAAGCCCCAGCCCCGGCCTCTGGAAAGAGGAGCTGTGCCTCCCGGGGTGCATCCCCGGCATGCGGGCACATGTGTACAAAAACGCACAGCTCATGAACCCCGATTCCCAGGTGGCACAGTGATAAAGAAGCCGCCTGCCAATGCAGGAGATATAAGAGACCCAAGTTTGGTCCCTGGGTCAGGAAGATCCCCTGGAGGAAAGGCAACCCACTCCAGTATTCCTGCCTGGAGAATCCCATGGACAGAGGAGCCTGGCGGGCTACCACCCATGGGGTTGCACAAAGTCAGGCAGGACTGAAGCAACTTAGCACCACGCCAAGGTCAGAGCTAGGTGCCCAGGGGCCTGGTCCAGACGCTTATTCCGCCCCAGACTGCAGATGACTCTCTACAGGGGACGTGACCAAGGCTGGCTGTCAGGGGTCTCGGGGGTCCCACAGCGTGCACAGGAGGCCGCACAGCAGGCCCTACCTTGTATATACACTTGTGGAAGTCGCTGAGGATGCCCTTCTCCTCCTCCTCCTCCTTCACCACCTCCTTTTCCTGAGCAAAGAGTCGCCGCCGGCCCGTCTTGAGCTGCGCAGGGCCCACCTCCTTCAGCTTGCTGCGGAAGCCGTTTCTGTGGGCCACGCCGTTGATGAGCCCGTTCTTGGGCTCGAAGCGGGGCAGCGGGTGGAAGCGGTGGTAGTCCTGCTCCGTGTGGCCCTCCAGGGGCCCCTTGCGCCGCTCCAGGCTCTCCTTCTCCATCAGCACCTCCTTCTCCAGGCGCCGGTGCTCCTCGGGGGACAGGGAGTCATAGGAGAGCAGGTACTGGCAGTAGGCCTCCTGGAGCTTGGCCAGCCGGTCCTGGGCGGTCCTGGGGATGCGCAGCATGTCTGCGAGTTTGTTCCACTTTTTGAGGTCCGTCACCTGCTGCATGCCGCCCATCTCGTTAATCAGCCGGAAAAAGCAGGCCAGGTCGAGCTCACAGCCTCCTGGGATGGCGAGGGGAGAAAAGACAGCGACAGTGGGTGAAAGGGGCTGTGAACAAGACCGCCTTCCATCCCCTGGGAGTCCACAGGCACCCAGTGCCCACCACGTGCCAGGGAGGCACCAGGCCAGGGGTCAGAGCAGCAAACTGGGCCATCCAGTCTATAGAAATGAGGCTGAGACCATCTTAGCACTAGGGTGATGATAGATAGACCAGGACAGGCTGAGGGGCAACTGACACAGGAGGGTGGTCTGGACAGGGAGCCCCGAGAGGGAGGCACTTAGGCACAGGCCTGAATGGAAGGAGAGTCGGTCCCTAGGGAGGGAGAGCCCAGCGTGCTGGAGCAGGGGCAAGGTGCACGCCCCTCATGCCCTCAGAGGTGGGGGGACAGCTCAAGGAGCAGGGCTTCCCTGCAGGGCTGGCAGGGCCTGGGTCGTGCCCTCAGGCCACCTCTGTAGCCCAGCAGCGCCTGGAACGGCTGTGGGATCAGAAATTGGACACATCCAGAGCGGGCCATCAGTTCTAATTCCCCTCCCAACCCCCCCCCCCCCCCGCATGCACACGCACACATACACAGGCACGCACACATGCGTGGTAACCTCCCTTCGGCCCCTGGGATGCCCAGGCAGTGGGCAAGGCCCCCCTGAGGGCAGACGGGAGTCTGTACGCCCCTCAGCTCCTCCCACCGCTGCTCACACAGAGCCCTGCTCATCTCCGAAGGTGTGTGGGCCGGTTCTCACTGGTCTCTCGATCAAACTGCAGAAACCATGAGACACGAGACTGCATAAAATTCAGAGACGTGTGAGTGCCGCCCAGTGACTGTCCCAATGGGAACTGGAAAAGCAACCACCCTTTGACCAATAAAAAGGAAAAATCTTCCAGAATAATCGTCCACCGGCTGTTAGGAGATAGACACCCCACAGAATGCTAGGTGAGCATAGTAAATGTTAAGACTGTTTCTATCTTTAGAGGGTGGGGACACATTTATATAAAATAAAGGAAAGGAAAAGCAATAGGACTCCTGAGAACAGCATCAGGAACGGGGGTCCAGCCCAGCCAGGGACGGGTGAGCGGCACCCCAAGTCCATTCGCTGTGCCAGGCGGGACGCTGGCTGGTTGCCTGGTTGAAGCCCCAGGGCAGCGGGGCCACGTCAAGGAGGAGACCTGTCCCGACCTTGGCCGGCAGGGCCTAAGGCCCAAGATTCCAACATGTGCAGCAGGCCTTGCTCTCATTCGGGGCACCTCCCGGACCTGCCGAGATGGATGGGGACGTGGGTCAGACCAGAGACTGACCAGAAAGGTCACCGTTGTAAGCCAACAGCACAGAAAACCTGACCAGTACTCGCAAAGGCATCATGTCACTCCTCTCCTGGTTTCATCAACCCACTCTCAGGACCACAAGGATGCTTTGGGACAAAGCACCACCTTCCCAGAGAAGAAGGAGACATTCTGTGGATTCTGGAAAACTTCCTTCAAAACTAAGTCCCTCACGGTGTAAGGAGGATGAGCTCAGAGCCAAGACCCAAGGTGGGTGACAGGCCAGCCAGCTCCCCTCCCATGTGGACAGGGTTTCACACCTGGGCCAACAGCAACGGTGTGAACACACCCCAGGGTCACATCCTCATGGCTTCTGGTGCCATGGGATTGAGGTTCAGGAAACCTACTCTGAACGGAAAATCGGTGCCTTCTTGACATCACCTGATGCCCTGACTATTCAGAAGACCCGCTGTCCCCACTGTAGTTCCGGGTCTCCCACGCAGCCCACACTGTACTCCCAAGATGCCGACACCTCAGGCTGTTCCCAAGCCTGTATCACCTCCAATCACATCTGTGACAGAGGACCACAAACCAAGCATTCTTTCAATTTAAGTGATTCTCATCTGCTGAGAGTAATAGTGAAACCTCCATGGTGCAAGGAAACCTATCTTACAGCCCTCCCCGACACCTAAATGACGGACATCGGCCCCTCTGCTCCTGGCCTTCAGAAGGCTGCTCCAACCTGGAGGCAGGCCCTGTGCTGCTCACGTCCAGGGTCCTGAGCTGGAAGGGAAGCGTGTGAGCTCACCACTCCATGGAACCGGCTCACCCAGACGGAGGGGCTTAATCCTGGAGGTGCGAGAACCCACAGAGGAAGAGGGAGATGGGGATGCCAGGAGGGCCGTGCATGCACTCTGCCTGGGGCCCGGCCTTCACCACGCCAGCTGGCCTGTTCACAAAAGCAGCGGCTGAGGCGAGCGCAGCTTCAGCGCAGAGCTGTGCTGCGCTCGGGTCCACAGTGTTCCGGGACCTACGGGGCTCCACCGGGAAAACTGAGAGGCAATGAAGGAAGAGGGGAGAGAGAGAAAAGGCTGAAGTGCCCCCCCACCCATAGTCAGTCACACGTAGAGGCCCTAAGTGTGGCCATGTTTAGAGACAGTCCTTAAAGCGGTAATGAAAGTAAAATGAGGTCATCAGGGTGGGCCCTGACCCCATGTGACCAGGGTCCTTTTAACAAGAGGAAGGGACGCCAGGACTCTGTGTGCGGAGGAGGACAGGTGGGACACGGGAGAAGCAAGCTGTCCACAAGGCAGAGAGGGGCCTCGGGAGAAACGAACCCTGCCACACCTTGCTCTCAGACTTGCAGGCTCCAGCCCGAGAGAACTGACTCCCTGCAGGTCAAGCCCACAGCTGCAGTACCTGGTTAAGGCAGCCCGGGCAGATGAAGGCGCGGGGTAGAGGTTCTGCCCCTCTCTTCTGAGGCCAGGCGGCAAAGGTGTGTGGGGGGGGGTGGGGGTGTGTGTGTGTGTGTGTGTGTGTGTGTGTGGGTGGGTGGGTGTGGGTGTGTGGGTGTGTGTGTGTGTGTGTGTGTGTGGTGTGGGTGTGGGTGTGTGTGTGTGTGTGTGGGTGTGTGGGTGTGTGCGCGCGCGCGCGTGTGTGGTGGGCGCGGGCGCACAGGATCACCCTGACCTGCAGAAAGCGGGGCTCTGACTCCCCTGGGCCCAGATGCGCCCCGAGGAGCTGGCCTGGGGTCGGCTGCCACGGGCCTTACCTATGAGTGGGAGCTCGTCCATGGTGATGCCCTGAGATCTGAGGTGCTTCTTGATGCAGGCCAGCCGCTGCACGTTGGGGCCCCAGCGCCGGCCCAGCTTGTGGATGTGCTGGATCTGCGTGACGAAGCGCATCTCGTCGTTGAGCTTGCACTCCGGCCGCCAGTCCGGGGGCGGGATCACCCTGCACATGCCGTACTTCTCCACCTGAGGGCGCACCGACTCGATGTAGACGAGCGGGTCGTGGAACTCCTTGGCTGACGGCCGCAGCACGGGGATCTCGTCCATGGCCGCCCACCCGGCCCTGCTGGCCCCCTTCTCGGCCTTGGCCGCCCCCTCGTGCGGCCGGGGCAGGGGCTCCGATTGCGAGGTAGAACGATTTTCACAGGGGGCGCCGCCGTCGGGCTTGCCGTGTGCTTGTCTGCCCGGCGGGCCCTTGCCGGCCACGGCCCGCTTAGGCCGGTTCCTCTCCAGGCTCCGCTCGGGCGCCTCCTTCTTCCCGGGGCCCCCGAGCGGCGCCTTCTCGGCGGGGCCCGGGGCCGCCTTCCTGCCGGGGCCCTCGGCGGCACTGCCCGCGGCCCCCTTCATCTTCTTGGGGGGCGACTGCGGCTTGTCGGCTGGGGGTGCTTCCTCCAGCCTCCGCTTGGAGTTCCGGAGCCCCTCCCGCAGCTGCCGCCCCGCCACCTCCTTAGTGCACGACTTTGGGTTCAACCTGCCACTGACCTTGAGGCCATTGACGGCGGGCCCGGTGGACTTGGACGCCCCCCCGAGGGATAGCACCTGTTTGCGGGTTTTTGCATTGCTACTTTCAGTTTTCCCTGAGATTGTGTGGTTGACAGCGGAACTGGGCTTGTGGTGATGGGGTTTGGTTTCCTTGACCAGTTCTCTCTTGGCTTTGGTGTATGTGACAGTCCCCTTCGTCACCGTTGCAGTGTACTTCACAGTTTTGGACGGTGAAGGTCTGACTTCGCGCATCTTTTTGGCACTGGTTGCACTTGTACCCAGAGATGACATTCGGGTGACTCCATTGACCTTAGAAACCTGGAGGCGGCAGGAGGAGCAGAGAGCAATTAGTGTCTGTGCCCAGGGGACCCCGGCCCCAGGCCCACACTCAGCAGCTGCGCCTGCTGGTGAGAGGAGGGGGCACGGGGGTCCCAGCAAAGGCACGCAAACCACACAGTCTATTTCCCAGTGAGGGCCCTCCACATTATCTGCCAGTCACCCAACACAAGTCAGTAACAGGTCAATAACAGCAACACCATGACAAGGCTGTGCTGATAAGGGGACAGGTGCACACGCGTGCACGCACACACACCCCTGTTCCAAGAAAAGACATGGTTACACACACACCCCCACACACACCCGTTTCAAGAAAAGATGGTTGTTCTTTTTCTC
Source organism: Muntiacus reevesi (assembly GCF_963930625.1). NCBI lineage: Eukaryota > Metazoa > Chordata > Mammalia > Artiodactyla > Cervidae > Muntiacus > Muntiacus reevesi. Next base: position 42,005,380 of record NC_089268.1, read on the forward strand.
TGCTCCATATATTTCAGCATGATCTGCCCACAGGACTGTAAAAATCCACGCTAATTAAGAGTGAAATAAAAAATGCCATAGGAAGAAAAGAACAAGCACGCTCATGGGGCTCAGATGCCCACAGCCAGAAGGGCAGCTGCCAGCAGTGGGCACCTCTGTGCCACCCTTGACTCGTCTGTCCCCTGGCGACTCACTGGACGCCCCTCACGTCTCTGACGCCCCAGCCCCTTCTGCGCAGGAGGCTGCCACCTCCCGCCTCTGTAAACGTCCAGTCGGCTCCGGGAACTGGTAAATGGTCAGTCGCTCTTCACCACTGTCTTACAGCCTGGACACCAGGCTAATTCTGTGACACACACAAGTCTCCCTCATCTATAAAGAGGAGCCAGGGAGTGACAAGCGGAGACACCCAAAAAGCACTAATTCTGAAGAATGACGACAGGCCCACAAGAGGAGCCGCCGCTGGGCTAGACTGGGGGGCGGGGAATGACACCTCGTCACCCAGCTCTGCAGGAAGTGGGGTGCTGGCCCACTGCTACCCCCCGCCACTGTAGCTCAGGTTACCCAGGTGCACAGACACGCAGCTGTCCTCGGTTCAACCAGAATTCAACTGCCACGCTCCCATCTCCCACCAGAGGGAGCCACTGAGTCGAGTGGCTCTGCCCAGGCTCAGCGCAGCAAAAGAGCCGGAGAGGAAACACTGTGCCTGGGGACGTGAAGGAACCTCAAAATTCAACTTAAAAGCACATGAGCCTAAATGAACAGAATCCGCTGGACGGGCAGCAGAGTCACGGGCGGAAGGGCAGGCCCCGAGGTCTCCACAGCACCGGCGCCCTCCTAAGGCCCCCCAGCCAAGTCACACATCCCGGGGACAAAGAGCAACACAGACTCCCCGCAGAACCTGACGAAGACCTCAGACGTTCTTCCAGCCAAGGTGAGCCTCTCACATCTCTCTTTGCTCGCTTGTTTATCATTTTTCAGAATATTAAAGAATACTCCTCATTCTCTGGTCTGAAAAGCTCAACTTTCTCACTCCATCTTACTTGGTTAAGATTTTTAGCAACCGTCATTCACGTGACCATGAGCACCTTTCCTAGAGAGAGGTCCCACAGCTCAGCAGTCCCTCTGCCCTGCCCTTGCGAGCGGGTTCTCTCCTTCCCATGAAGGCCCGCCTCAGCGCCCAGATGAGAACACGGAGTGACGTGCCGGGTGCAGCTCACCAACCACAGCGGCTGCATCCTGGCTTCCCACCCACACCCCACCGGATGCAAAACCCTCCTCACCACGCCTGGAAACCATTTCTAAATCCCATCCAGGTGTAAGAACCATTGTTTCTTCATCCTAAATTCGTTCCTGTTTCGCTGCATACCACGTAAGCACTACTCTGAAGAGATGCTCCTTCCTCAAACATCTACCACACGTCCAAGTCATCAGCCTGGAGCAGTTCCAGGGCTGTTACACACGCCTGTGCCACCTGGCACACCTGGCACCTTTGGGAGAATAGGAGCCAGAAGGCTGACGAGGCCCCACACCCTGAGTTCTCGTGCTCCGAGCCCCAGGGAGGACTCTCAGGAAGGCAGGCACTCACCCAGCACACGAGAGCCCCGGGGCCGTCCACAGCAGCGAGCTCTCGGGGCCCAGGGGCCGGCAGGCAGCGGCACCCCACGCAGGGGTCCCCCACCCTGTCACCTGCATTTCATACAACCCCTGATCTTTCCTTTCAGGCCTACAGAAAAAATTAACCATATCTGAGATTACAGATCCGAGTATTCTTCGGGCCTCCGTTGTTTTATGCAGTTGAAAAGATGAAAGGTCAGATTCTAATCACTTGCACCAGGTTGTTACAAAGGAATCTACAATTGGCTTCTAGTTACCCTTTTTTCCCTCCCCCCAGAGTACTTAACTAATGGTATTTGATGGTATCAAAATCACCCTTTCATGTCCCACAATGTCCCTGGGAGGAGCTGGCATCACTGGCTCCAAATGAACAATAGGGCCCAGGCAGGTTAACTATCACAGCCTAAGTCTCGGAGAAGGTCACGCTCAGAGCCCAGCTAGAACTGGGAGTCCTGGGGCATTTGACAGGGGAGGGAGGGCAGGAGACGCCCTTCCTACAAGACCTGGACCCGCAAACCAGCCAGGCCCCTGCAGTCACGCAGATGACGGCGTCTGCCCTGCCTAGGTGTCTCACCTGCTTCCAAGTGGACAGCCTGCTGTGGAGCAGGGGCTGAGGCCACCCCAAGGCAGGGGGTGCCTTCTGCTCCCTCAATTCTCACCTCCAACTGCAGGACCCCCTCTTGTTCAGTGATAAAGGGAAACCCCGAACTTAGGGGCAGGCGCTGGGGGTTGAGGATCAGTCTGGACCAACCGAGATGGGGGGGTAACTCAACCTAGCCTCATGAGTCTGAGAGAGAGATATCAATCCACCCTGAGATTTCTGCTCCCTAGATGGGTCCCTGTCCACTCCGGACCCCTTCAGAATTGTTCTCTTTCATAAGCAAAGATCTAAACGAAGTTCTGCACAAGGACCAGTCTGGACAACAGCTTTGGAAAAGGGATGGACTCAAGACACCAAATGGACGGTGTGTCCTGCACTTTACATCCTGAAAACTGGGAATCCAGCTTGGGAAGGCCAATTCCACGCTCAAGTGTCCTCATGAGGAAAACTAAGGTTTGTGTTGCAGGAACTTCAGTGGGCAATATGCAAAGCCCACTTGCTTAATCTCAAGGTAACATGTCAAAGCATGAAGTGGCGATCTCAGGACCATGGAAACATAAACACGAGGATGCCTGCCTCATCCACCCCAACTGACAACTGAGTAATGTTTGACAGCTCGTGATGAAGACTAATGCTCCTGCATGCACACAGTCCTCTGTATGTGCGTGAACAGCCACACGTTTGGAGACAGCAGTTCCTGACATTGTCAAGAATGAGAAAGACCACAGGGAAGGAACAATTCAGCAGGAGGCGGAATTCCAACGCTCACACAACAAGGAGCATCTTGCAGTCACTCCACGCACTGCCTGCCAGGGAATCTGCAGTCCCCCCGTATCACTAAGGGCAACTGTAACTGTACGTGACACAGTCCCGGGGAGGCGGGCTCACCGATGCGGTGACAACAGGAGCAGGGGGTTAACGAGATGCCACCGGATCCAGGTGCCTGTCTCGCTGCGCCGCCAGGCCCCTCATCCCTACTCTCGCCCTCCCAGGTCCTGAGAAATCTCAACTGAGGGCGGGAACAGGCGCCCCCACCGGATCGGGGGTCTGGATCTCAGCCTGGAATCTGCTGGGGGTGGGGGGCAGGGAGGGCAGAGCATGTGCGGCCTGGGGCGAGGGACGGGGACAATGTCCCCCGCGGCCACACCCCATCTCATCACCGTCTGCAGGCCACTCAGAAGTCCTGCCACAAGCTGCCAGCATGTCCACCAGGGACAGTTCACACCCAGGCCGGCTGCAGACCTGCTTCAAGGCAACATGTGGCTCCCAGTCTCACCTGAGGAACCCCGGGCTCCCCTGGTGCGGGGCAGGGTTAATGGGGGGACGTCCTCTCGCTGCCCTTCCAGAACACCCCAGCACACAAGGGTGGCGGCCCCGGCAGCACCCTCTGGGGAGACACAACTCCAGGAACGCCCCCCTCCTTCGTCTTCATCCAAGGAGAGGCGCGGGCACTGGCCGCCTGTCTAGGTCACGGTTCTCTCACCTCTGAGCATCCCTTCCTGCTTCCTGAGCCCTGGAAACATGCCGTGCTTCGGGCTACTCCTCACATTCCCCTTCAGTGAGTTTGGTGAAACGGGGAGGTGGCCTCGGGCGGAAGGGCTGACACCTCTGGGCCAGGCCTTGGTCCCTGGACGGCAGGGCCGATCCTCACCTGTTTCCGTAAGTCCTGAGCCGACCGATGCAGAGGGGGGTGGTGGTGGTGAGCGGTGAGCCCCTTGGCCGAGGAGGCTGCGGGGGGGGCGGTGGGGGGGTGGCTCGCGGACGCCTGCTCCCTCCGGGCATCAGCCCGCGCATCGCTGTGCTTCTCCTTCGCCGGAGTGGCCTCTTTGCTTTTGTGTTTCTGAACAGGGTCCTTTTCCCGGGACAACCTGCTGGAACCATTGAAAACTGGAAAGGAAGGAGAAGAACAGAGTCAGGATGCAGCCTGCTGCCCGCTACCCCAAACCCCTGCGAGACAGGAGGAGAGAGAAAAAGAAGACACGCTGGACAGACATCACATCTCACAGGCTCTCAGGACGCAACCTCCAGACAAAATGACCACAAAGGAGAGGAATAATCCTAAACACAGAGAAACCCAAAGAAAAGTTATCAGTGCAGCTTAGGAATTAGGAGCTTGGTTGAAACAATTGGAAAATCCATTTTTTTAAAAACTGCTACAAAAAAGTAAGCAAATATACAGTAGCCCTTAGAGTATCAATATCACACCTTAAACAAAAAGGGAAGAATTAAAATGAAAAAACCAACTGATCACATTCCAAGAGCATGACCACCTCATGCATGAAGAGAGAAGATCCAGAGTTTAAAGTAAGGCGTGTGAGGCTGCAGATCTGGCTGGCAGACACGGGTCAGGAAGCACCTGCTTCGCCGACCCCTCAGTGACCAGAGAAGAGGGGAGCAGGGCTCGGGAGCCCTTTCTACTCCCGGGGTCACAACGCCTACGAGTATGAAGTGCTTGCTCTCAGTCCAGGGACCGCAGTCAAGCCGAGCACTCAGCCTCTGACCGCAAAGGGACCAGACCTGCCCTCAAGCCCACTTCACAGAGGACGCCATCGGAAGGTCTGGCTGCGAAGCCCACCTCCCTGACAGCCAGGTGGCGCTCAGAGCCAGCTCCCCACGTGCCCGCTGCACCCCCCACCCTCAGGGAGCAGAGACGAGCCATGGTGACACTGCCCTGAGTCTTCTCCTCTGCCCACAGCTGGGACTCCACTCCTGGACAGACTTGTGCATGGCCTGCTGGGCCCCATGGGCTCCAGGAGAACAGCTGGGGAAGCCAGTGGGCCCTACTGGCTCCCATTTTATAAAGGCTCCTGGAGCACTTCCCGACAGAAGCGGCCTGGAAAGGTCACTGTGCCCCCCTGCCCATCAAGGCTGCCTTGCCGCATTCCACCAGAAAGCACCACAGGGACCAGGCAACTGTGAAGAGAAAACCCCTCCTCCTCTGAGCTGAAGCTTTTTTCTGAAGCTTAAAGACATGGAAGTTCAACACACAGGGCCATGAGACAACATCTGTCTTCCGAGATGCCCTTCTCAGGGCCTTGAATGCTTTCTTCGTCACCCCATTTGTATAAGCATCCTTTACATTTATGACTCAGATTGCAAATAGTTTCCTCTTATTTGCTTTTTCCATCTGTTAGGTTGCTAAATTGGCTAACCCACTTTTTAAACTTTCTTTGCTTAGAAAGTCCTTCCTATATTATCAGTTGGTAAGATAATCCTTGAAGTTTTCTAATTGTTTTCTGATTCAACTTAGATTTGCATCTTTAGTGCATGTGTTATTACACTGTACATGGCATAATTAAAAGATTCACGTTTCCTGTACCTGGACTGGATGTAAACCCTGATCTCCTCCACCCCCAGCGACCACACACTCTAACTAGACTTTCAATCCAGAAGCCCACGTGACACACCAAAACACGGTATATGACCCACGTTGTGCAAGGTTCTGTCCGACAGTCTCAGTTTCAGAAAAATGGAGAGCTTCGAAATGGCGGGCATTTATTCTAAGTGAAAGTAACTACACGTTGTCGGAATCCATCCATCAGACCCAAGCTGGCAGTATCTGCACTTGCTTTCCAGACAAATTAGAAGCAACACCCATAAGAAGTCATACGTCAACGTGAGTAAAAAGCAAGCCAAGGAGCATGAATCCAGGCAATTCTTGACCGTTCACCAATTTTCTAAGGCAGTGAGCACATTCTTTACTGAAAAACAGTATAGAAGTTTCATCTCTTTTTAATCTTAAATATTTCATATTTTTCTGAGCTTTGTTACTGCCAGAAAGATGAGCAGTCTGCTTTCACACAAGTACAAGTTCTAGAATTGACTTCTCCAGTTATAAAAATTTTGGTTACAAAAATTTATTCTGGGGGTTGGTTCCTTTTCACAAGGCTTTATGAGCCGTTCAATTCCCAGCCCTACCATGTGGGCAAACTGTGTGGATCCTTGGTTTCCTCACAGAGGCTGGGGACCACATGCTCCTGAATGGAAGGTGTCTGGGAAGACCTACCTGCTGCTTCTGTAAAACGTCCATCTGGGGTTACTACACTCAGATTGGGACAAGACCTCTTCCTGCCTCCTGATGACGCAGAAGAACAGGCTTCAACAAAGCCCAACAGCAAGCCCGAGCAGACCTCCTGCAACCTTCAACTGGACCCTGGCTGCCTCCCACTGCCTCCCAATAACCATTTCATGGGAAAACAGAAGTGGTGCCAATGTCCTGTCCAAGCAAGGAGAAATAAAATGCTGAAACCGTAGCCCACATTTTCCAGCAGCTTAATGAATGGCTTGACCCTTGGGGGTCAAAGGCTTGACCCTTTCATGGGATCTCCTAGGTCAAAAATATTTTCATAATTAAACTGAAAATATTTACCTTTTTCACTGTGTTGGTATTTCAGTGATGGTGATGGCTAATGATAGATCAGTCATCAGGGAAATGCAAATCAAAATGACCATGAACCACCTCTTCACATCCCCTAGGAGGGCTGTGCTCACAAAGACTTTAGAGCTGGTGAGGACGAAGAGTGAACCTTCATTCCCTGCAGGTAGGGATGCAGACTGCTGCAACCACTCTGGAAAATGGTCTGGAAGTTCCTCAAATCAGAGTTACCATATGACCCAGCAACTCCACTCCCAGATATGAGCTTTAAGAGGAACGAAAAGTAAGTCCACATACAAACATGCATACAAATGATCAGAGCAGAAATATTAATAGTGAACACTGGAAAAAAAATCTGAAGGTTCATCAACTGGTATTTAGCTAAACAAAACAAGGTGTTATACATCTGTAAAAAGGAACTGTGTACTGACACATGCTCCAGCACGGGCGAAACCTTGGGAGACATTATGGGAGGTGAAAGAAAGGCCACCTACTGCAGGATTCCATTCATACAACATGACCAAACCTGAGAGACAGGACGTAGGGGCTTCCCCGGTGGTCCAGTGGTAAAGAATCAGCCTGTAGTAGACACGGGTTCGATCCCCGCTCAGGAATGATCCCACGTGCTTAGGGACAACTAAGCCTGTGAGCCACACCGACTGAGCCTGGGCTCCCCCACGAGAAGGCCCTGCAGTGGGAAGCCCACACACCACGACGAGAGTGCCTGCCCTGAGCACGAGAGGAAGCCTGAACGGCAACGAAGACCCAGCACAGTCAAATAGTGAGCAGACAGAGTTATGTTAGAAAAGCATGTTCGCAGCTGCCAGGAGCTGGGGAGGGTTCAGGGAAATGGGAATGACTCCTAACGGGTACAATTTTTTCAGGGTGAAAGCGATGAAAATGTTTGAGTTGACTGTGGTGATGGCCACACAACTCGTGAAAATGCTAAAAACTACTAAACTGTTCATTGTGGTTCGATTTTGAGATACGTAAATTACATCTCTATAAAACTTTAAAAGATATAACAGCAGCACCAAGTGGCAACACTTAAGACAAACCAATGCAGTGGCACCAAAGTATATGAATAAACACTGTGTTCTTCATTGCCAGTTACTAGCAGTTAAAAAAAAGTTCACTTCAGAAAGTGATAATAGAACTGTTCACAGCACTGAATCTCAACTCTTGAGTACACACACACTCTGTGCGACAAAATGGAGCCACACACCGAGGCACTTCTCCTTAACGTCAGTGTGACGACTATTTCTAGGGAAAAGCACTTCTGAGATTAAGCTGCAAGCTAGCTGTGTTTTTTCATGGCATGCTATTTTTATTTGAAAGGACAACCGAGATAGTTATTTGTCAGCTATTTTCTCAAAAACGAATAAAGTGAGCCTGTCAAGGATAAAGTAACTAACAGTTTTTGCTGCCAATGATAGAATTCATGACTTCAGGCAAAAATGACAATTTTGGAAAACCTGTATCTGCCACCATGAGTCTGAAAGCCTCTCAAATCTTAAAAGACTTTCCCAATGACTTCAGTACAGAGCGGAGATTCTTCGATACAGCATACCAGAAGGTGCCAACAACTGGACGGGGTAGCTAACCCAGTGAACCATTAGTTTCAAATGATCGATATAAGACATTATAAAACTGTGTGGGTAAGACAACCATTTAAGGTGGAAGGAAAACCAATGGATGTTAACCTCCCAGTGCACAAAAAGTTCACCAATACGGGTTCAGATTACAACTGACCTTGAAGAAACTACCATTGGTTGGGTCTGGGTGTGAAATCAAAGAATAAGACTATCACAAAGGCGCCTCCCTCTTCAAACCATCTCTTTGTCTGAAACTGATTTTCTTGTATACGACTGAATGCAGAAGCGGACTTAAGAACGTATCTGTCATCATCTAAGTCAGACATTAAACAGATTTGCAAAAAATGTCAAACGAGGTAACTCCCCTCACCTACAACTTTCAGGTGTGGAATGTAGTCCCTTTCTTTACATGAAAATTTTATTTGTATCAACGTGGAATGCGTGTGTGTTATTTTTAAAGAGGTAAATATTTCTAAATCACCTCAGTTTTAGTTTTAATATGGTAAATATCAATAAATACAATTCACAACATAAAAGCCTTCTGCGGTCCCCACAATGGCTGTTAAGAGTAGAAACAGGTCCTGAGACCAAGAGGCCTGAAACCGGGAAGACTGGATCGTCTTTCCCCTGGTTATCAGCTACACTGTGGTTTTCTGAAGCTCTGATGGCCCTTGAACTCACATGTACAGCCACGCATCCCCCCAAAAGCACGTTAGTGTTAGTCACACAGTCGTGTCCAACTCTTTGCAAGCCCACGAGGCTCCTCTGTCCGTGGAATTTTCTGGGCAAAAAACTGCAATGGTTAGCAGATCCCCTTCTCCAGGGGATCTTCCCGACCCAGGGGTGGAATCTGGGTCTCAAGCACTGCAGATTCTTTACTGTCTGAACCACCAGAGAAGCCCCCAGGACCCAAAATGATGCTACCTAAATTTGAATCCAGAGAAATCATTTGCTAACTACCTGACTTGTGGACTGGTTTCCTGTCTAAGCCTCAGTTTCCCAACTGACTATTTATCTCATAGGGTTGCTTGGGGGATTCAGGGAAAAAATATTCATCTAGAGAGGATCTCAGAGGGAGCAGTGGGTAGGCATTAGTTTGCAGGGATAACCACACCACGATGAGTCAGTGGCCAGGGGGCAGCGGAGCCCCAGTGCACACGCACAGCTGGTGACTCCACTCCAAGTGAACCACGGGGCGAGGCCAGCTCCTAGACAGAGACTTCAAGAACTCAGAATGGCACTATGATTAGCCAGCACCATCTCCCTGAGATTGAGGGGTGAGGGGCACAGATTGCTCACTTACATGGATCTGAAACAGAAGGCACGGCTCTGCTTCTGTTCCAACGTCCCCCGGGAGCTCTGACACCACCGGCACCAAAACTGCCTCCCTGGAGTGGGGAGGGGGCCTCCGATCACAGCAGGAGGGAGAGAGCCCCGTGCCTTAAACATCCTAACTAACCGGCTGCAGCGCGCTCCGCAGCACGGGCTTCTGCCAGAGACCATTCTGACCAGATGATTGGGAAAGGGGAAGGTGTTCAAAAATCTCGAAATTAAAAATTCAGCAACATTAACTTTGATCTGCAACAAAGGGAGAGTTTTTGAAGAAACCCACTTTCTGTAACCACTGTGCTATTTTAGAGCAACTGTCCACCCAAACGGCAAACGCAGCCAAAAAGTCAACTGAAGTGTTCCTGGGGGTAGTGGGGGATTGTTGCTGGATAATGGTGCCTCAGACAAGGTGTATTTTGTCATTGGCCGCTCATTAATTTTAAGTGTCGTGGGAACCTGCAGTTTTACTCCTCCAAGTAATTATCTTTTGTCTTAACTTGTAAGATTCTCCAGAAGAGGAAAGGAAAAAATATCCACTCTCATAGAAGAAGCTTAAACCCTGTGAATATGAGACAGAAAGTTCAATGTACAGAGGACCCATGCACACTGACTTCAGTTAAAAGGAATAATTGGAATCATTACTTTAAGGAGAGAAAAAAAATGTTTATCACCAGGAACGGTATTAGGAAATTATGTTGTATACTCAGATACAAACAGCTCTGCATTAATGAACAAATATATTTATTTGTATACACACACTCTGAAAGTTAAATAGCCTGTAGCAAGGGTTTCCGTACCACAGCAAGCAAAACCTTTAAATCCAAAGGCTGGTATTCTGACTGAGGGTCACTTCAGGTCCGAGGAGGTAAAATTTGCTCCCAATGGGGGATGAAAAAGAAATGGGCAAGAGAAGTCACTACAGAAACAGTTTCAGTAGCAAACTTTAATCCTGTGAAAGGCGGAAAGCCATCCTTTCCAAGGAGGACCTCATGTCTGAGGAGGACCTCGGACCTCCAGAAGGCTTGTACTAAACCATGTTCCCCCATCTGACTCTGTCCACATAGTCAGGTCCTGACAAGATTCCCAGGGGATCCTCCAGGCCTTTAAAACCCTCACTCCACACACAAGCTGGACCAGACCAGCTGGTTGTGACTTCCAGCTGCCAGATGCACAAACACATCTGTGCCTCCATTCTCAGAAGGACAAACGAGTGCCTCTGTTATCTACCCTTCAGGAATCACTAAAGTACTTAAAAGTCCATGAAACGCTATCCATTCTTCAGAAAAGGAGCTGTGCAAATATAAGAAAGTTGATCTTTTTAAAAGCTCCTGCTGTAAAAGCAAAGACAAGGCTCCCACTTGAAGAGAGTCCTTCCTTGTAAGCAGAGTGCAGCCCCAATCATCGTAATTACTGGCACCAGCAAAGGCCCTTCATCTGAAAACCAGGAAGTTTTTTCTTCTATCAGGTGAGCAGGATAAAGGACCCCTTGAATGGCATCTGGCCAAAGTTCTATGACACCCTGCGATGACCCAGTGTCTAACCTTCACCCTGAAGAAGAAACACAGACAAAAAGCCATTACTGAAAGCTGGGCAGGAAGGTCTGCCAGCAGACGCATGGCACATACGAGGAAAGAAACAGGAGAAGGTCGAAGATGGGAGTAACCCCCAAATTACGTAAAATAAGACTTGTTCCCTGTGTCAACCCCAAAACAAGCCGAAGGGACAAAAGAAATAAAGAATAAAGAATCATTATAAATAGAGAAGACTGTGTTATGGAAAGGAAAAGAGGAACATGCCAAGTTTCTGACCGGGAGCCAGATATTTAAATGTAAGCTTCATGTCATTACAAGGCGTCCGGACTCAGGGAAGGCAGGCGCCATCAATCGGCTGGCATCGGATCCTTGTTACTGTACAAAAGCCGCACTTGCTCCCTGGAGCCAGTTCAACTTTGAGTCACTATTGTCTGAAAACAATGGAATGTGTCTGCCAACCTGTGCCAACAGTTCAAAAGGATTTTAATGCTGGCTGTGTGAGAGCTGCAACCCGGTTTGCCCTGGGCCAAAACAGCTCCACTGACTTAGCTGGAGCAGTCACGTGTCAAGCTGGAGAGTGAGAATGCGTAGGTCGGCTCCGGCTCCATCAGGATCTCGCTGGGGCTGGGAGCCCCCAGCAACAGCTGGAAGCTACAGCAGTCCACATGCACCCCGATCTGGTATCACAAGCAAGTTCTCCTGGTTTACCTGGTGCTCTGAAAGCCCTCTGGAATTCCCACCCAGTGAAATTCTACCACTTTGGCTACACTGTATAACAGGAAAAAGAAACCTGTTGAAAAGAATCTTTAAAGCCAACCAAATTTTCTTCTCTCTATAAGAACTTGAAGTCATAGAATGTTTTTTCAATCAAAACTTGGCTACCAGCATACCAAGATCTAGAAATGTGACTACACATGGGCAATAATGTAATATACCCAACAAAGTTGGATAGATTTGCCAATTAAACATGTTCCTTACACAGGATCCTAGTAACTGCAGAAACCAAAGTCTGAAAAGAGCGGATGACCTTTATGATAATATAAAGGTCAAGGCATCAGAAAGACCAATCATCAGGATGAATGGCTTCTGTCATTGAAAAATGGTTTACTGGCCCACTTGGCCCCCAAAGGAGCCGAGCAAAGGACAAGATGGATGGCCGGATGGTAACTGATCCTGCCTGTCCCCGCATCAGCTGGCTCAAGGCGCCTGCGTTTTCCAACGTGCCGCAGGGGGGCCAGAGGACACCCGGGCGGGGGACCCGTTGAGAAGAGGGGCAGTGGGCCGAGACGGGTCTCACGCTTTCTCACCCTCAAGAACCAAGACACAGCACAGAGCCATGGGATATACTCCAGCAGGGGACAAGCAATAACTCTGAAGACCAAATGAATAAAGTGCTTTTTGCAGCCTGGGGTTTCCTAAAGCCCAACATTCAAGGAGATGAATTCTAAAAGGTCAACCACTTCTGAAGTCAACGGCAAGACCTCTGGCCCACCTCTGGACCTGAACAAGGAATCTCAAGGTTTTGCTGTGAATGGAAAGTAAGTGTGCACAAAAGTCAAATTGGAAAGCATTCCATACACATGATCAACTCTACAAGTTATAAAAGAATGGATAAGAATGCAAAATAAAAAGATTAGTACAGAAAACCAGATACAGCAGTATCTCTATCATAGTAAGGACTGTTTTCAATTTCTCCAAATAAAGTCTGTGGATCTGCCTCTGTCCCACACACACTTCCAGTCACCCCCCAGCCAGGAAAGGAATGGCAGGAGAGAAAAGGACATCCTAGATGTGCACTTTAAAATCTCTGGAACAGCGTAATTCCCACGTGCCCTTGCGACAGGCCAGATGAATGCAGCTGGAAATGTTAAATACTGGGCAGCTGGGTGAACAGCTCAGCACCTCAGTTTACAATGCGTGTGACACAAGCCCACCCAGCCGAGGATGAACCACCGAACTGATTAGGGACTCTGAAAACGTAATACGCTGCCTTAACTTCTTCAGCACTGCAGGGTATTAGAGCTCTTTGGAAAAGTCATGAGACCTGAGGCCAGGAACAAAATGGTAGCCAGACCCCTTTCTGAAAACCAGCAAGTGCCGGGCGCTATGCTGAACGCATCAGTCCCTCCCTCGGTCCCAGCAGACACTTGTTCCTCTTCAGTGAGCCACTCCCCACATAGCGTGTGATCCACTCACTCAACCTGCACCGTCCGGTGGCTTCTGGCATTTCACACCTGTGCAACCACCGCCACAGTTTAAGTTTAAAGTCCCGTCACCCCAAAATGAAACCCCGCCCCTGCCTGTCCTGAACCCGAATGGAAAAAGTACGGTGCTCTCCGCATTTTACAAACGGGGAAACTGGGGCCTAAAGAGATTAAACCACTGGATCATGACACTGGTCTGGAAGGTGGACTCGAGCCAGAAGCTTCTCTTCTACCACCGGACCCATCTCCCCAGTCATCCGTCTCTGAAATCTGCCCGAGCCTCTCACCACAGAGCAGGGGTCCTGCCATGCCCAGGAAGAGACATCTGCATGATAAATAAATAGGAGGTGCAAGAGCGGCCCTCGACGACGGGCAGGCATGTCCCCAAGGGTCTGTGTGGACCCACAGGGCAAACGCTTAAGGAAAACAAGAAACAAGGGAGAGCTGATCACCCTGGTGGACGGTTCAGCAGGGTCTGTCTACCACACATGGAGCAGTTCCTGGTGCTGAGGTTGGACATGACTCACACTCAGCGCTCACAGTCCCTCTGGGGTGACTCAGTGGTGACAGTCCCTTTGGGGCAGCCCTCACTGTGTGCCAGGTACCTGAAACATACTAACTTCCTGAGACTCTTATCAACTACAAGGCTATTTCTAGACTTCCAGATCTTACAATCACATGAGGCATTAACAGCCAATATGGTGCTCTCTACCAGAGAGAAATACAACCTACACTGACTCATTTACCCTTCTTCACAAAAACCTATGAAAAAGCATGCCTACTACCTCTTTAAAGATAAGAAAACTAGAACTGCCTCAAGTAGCGACCGCATCTGGGCCAACAAGCATCAGTGTCCTGCTCTCAGCCACTAGGCCAAGTGGCCCCAGATGAGAGAGGAGCGGAGGGTTAACAACACACTTACCACTCTGCACATTCTCCTGCTCTTAAAGAACAGGCTTCCAACCCATACTCCAACTCAAGAGATTCACTTGCCCCAACTGGGAGGGGGGAAAAAAATAATCAAGCTGCAGGAGGTTTACAAAAAAAGGTGAAGAGGATATTCCACAAAAGCATCAGTTAGAGAAAAAAAGCTCTTCTCAGCTGGACAGTGTCACCTGTGGCACAGGGAGGGACCCTGGTCCTGCACACACAGCCCACCCCTCCACCACTCAGAGGGGCCGAATGCACCTCGAAGGTGATCCCAGGGCAGAACAGGTGAAGTCGGCCAAACGACCTATTTTGGGCCCTTAAATAATGCACCCCGCCCCGCCCACCGGAACCCACCCAGTGTCAATTCAAAAGCAATGAAATCATTCCAGCTGGGAGTCTGATGACATGCTGTTTAAAAAGGCTTGTGAGAAATGTCCTTCTTCAGAAAGAGAGGCGCACCAAAAGAAAGAGTGAAAGTGAAGTTGCTCCTAGTGACCCCATGGACTGTAGCCTACCAGGCTCCTCAGTCCATGGAATTTTCCAGGTAAGAGTACTGGAGTGGGTTGCCATTTCCTTCTCCAGGGGATCTTCCCGACCCAGGGGTCAAACCTGGGTCTCCTGCATTTCAGGCAGACGTTTTACCATCTGAGTTGAGTCACCAGGGAAGCCCAAAAGAAAAGAGAGATCTCTGCTATTCCTTCCATTTTCCATTAAGTGAAGAAAAAAAAAAAAAAAAAAGGCATGAGAAGAATACACAATATGGGGATGATCTGAGCAACCCACTCTCACTGAGTTCTCCTGTGAAAGGCTAAGAAAAACCAAAGCGAGACTCTTTCTAGACAGACGTATTAATTCCTCTGCCCTACCTCACTTACCCTGCTGAAGAACAATTACCAATGACAAGAACTTCTCAAAGAGTCACTTCAAATGTTAACTTGCAACACAAACACTCAGAGGCCAGTTTTGACTGTGTTGTTTGGTGGCCAAATACAGAGATTACCTAAGTGCTCTCCTGTGAGGATCATCTCAGGCTCTGTAGATGGAGGGGTATTTTGGAAACTGAAGAAGAGAGTCCCCAGAATAGAAGTTGCTGGAGGCACTGCTATTGTGACCCCTGAGTGTGAAGCCAAGGTTATGGGCATATGTGATGCCGTCTGTGTCACTTCAGACCATGTGTTTAAATAAACCACAATCCATTTCCACTAGGCTGCCCTGGATTATAAATGAGAACATCAGGGTCCTCTGTAACGTCTGCGCAACTGAACAGGGGCTAGGGACACCAGGCTCCTACAGGGGATTGCTGGGGTCAGGGGTCAGACCCCCAGGGAGCTGGGTCTGCCCCAGCCCGGGCCATTAGACATGGAGGGGGAGGGGAGGGGGCAGGGGTGTACCTTCTCTCCTGCATTGGCTTCCAGGAGCCCTGCTGCTGCCCACGCAGGTTCAAGTTCAGGGGAGAAACGAGATAAAGCAGAACACCGTTGGCAGCTTGGGTTCCCCTCCCTTCAAACCTGCATAGCCTAAATAAAACCGTTTTTCTGGATCTGCAGGCAGATCAGGGTTTGGGGCCAAAGCTACCCCAATGATAGAGTGTTCCCCACATTTTCTGTGCATTTTCTTCTGCTTCTGGGAGGAGGATATAGATCCCGGATGTCCCAACACACTTCGCATCTCCAGCTCACAAAGCAGGGGGAAGCATCACCAAACAAGAGAAACCCAGCGTCACGGAGAACGAAAAAGCAGCCTACTCTTGTGCTAAAAAGTCTGCAATCCCGAGAACCTGCCTGACTCCCTGGTGATGATGGCCTCAGCCAGGTTTTCCTGTTTAGAAAATCTGCTCTAACACTTGCACATTTTTCACCTGAGTCACAAATCAAAAGCAAATGGAGATGATCGGTCTGTGGATTTTTCTTTTGGGAAAACGAAAGAGTTAACTTAAGGCAAGGATCAAAAAACGATCAAAAAGGAAGGACGGGGAAAAGGGACACCCTGACCTCACTCACAGGCTGCACCCCATATCTCTTTCCATACACTCTGAGAACCGACTTTAACCTCGAGAATGAGTCTTTGCTCATGCTCCCCAAGCACCATCCACAGCCAGCGAGCGGGGGCTGAGGGGTGGAGCGTGCCACGGCCTCCTGCACCACAACGGCCACACCCAGGGCCCTCACCCGCTCTGCAGAGAGACAAGTCCATGTGGCCCGGCCCAAGGCTCGGCAACTCACACCAGCCTGCTGCTCAGAGGAGAGTGACCAGGCCTTGGTGCCTTACACACCGAGGCAAGTGTGGGGCTCTGAAGGTGCCCTCAGAACCTGAACCAGAAAAGTTCATTTCTCTGAATTTGAAGACCTCCTCTGAACCCCAGAAGAAACAAGTGGGCTGGCACTGGTCCTGGGTAAGCCTGAGCTGCTGCCTCATAGATGCCACCTACCATTCCAACTGCTTTCTTTACCGATACAACCACTGGCCCAAGGCCATGCCAACAGATCAGGTAAACACCACCTGTACACCCACCACTTGCTATCCCAAGTGAACCTTCTTAGGAATATCTGGGTCATTCTGCAGTCTTATGGTGCATTTAAACAAACATTCACTTTTGCAACTGATGAGTACGCGTAATTAAATCCCATTACAAGGAATTTCAAGGAATCCTGCTCAATAATTACAAAAGAAAGTGTCTCAATTAAAAAAAAAAAAAAAAAAAAACCACACCACAGAGCAGGAAAGACAAGTTTAAACTGCAATGGGAATCGTGCCATGTTTGATCTGTATGTATTAATCACGGAAGCAGAGTCTCGGGGGTCCGGGGCTGACTGCTTGTGGAAACCACTGGAGTCCTGGGCTCACTGCCGGCGCTCTTGTAACCCACACTCTAGTGGACACAACTCTGTACCAAGTTTCCTGTGGTCAAACAGGAGCAAGACGGCAAAGTATGGATGAGAATGGGAAACCAATGGAGACAGGGCGGGAGAGAAACATTTTTAATCTGAAAAACATACTACTGTCTCAGAGGAGAAAAACAAAATTGTAGGGACCTTCACCCAGCTAATTGGATCTTCTTGGAAAAGCCACTTCCCTTCAACAGACAGCAATGCCCAACATCCACCGTTAACAGATATCAAGGGTAATGATGCCTGTACATGAGACAACGGCCATAATTATTTCTTTATTTGAGAATATAGATGAAGGACCCGAGTTTGAGCAAGCTCCGGGAGATGGTGAAAGACAGGGAAGCCTGGTGTGTTGCTGTGCAGTTAGTTCATGGGGTCACAAAGAGTTGGACATGACTGACAGACTGAACAACAACAAAAATAAGTGAAGGAAGGAACAAATCAGAGAAGGAACAAATGAATGCCCATCTAGGCTACCTTGCTTGTTTACAATACAAGAGAAAATTAAGAATCAGAGAAATTAAATACCTACCACACAGCTAATTAAGCCTTAAAAAGGTCAGGAAAGGAAGCTCATAATGACTGTTTGATGCTGATAAAGACCTTATGGAGAAGGATAAAGGTGGGGGTGGGGGGAACAAATGTGTGCATTATGCAATTTGGTGTTACAGTATAATTTCAATTATCAAGAAATGGCTGTGAAAGGAACAGTATTCTACAGCTGAATGTTTGGTTTTCAAAGATGACTGCATTCTAGTTTCACCACTTTGGGGCCATGGCCCTGTAATATCAATAACTCCTTTCTCTAGTGGTAAAGACAGCGTTTTAAGGAATCTCCTTACACCTTCCTGCTGGGGACCTACTCCCCAGCATCACTAAGTCATGCTGTAATAACCTGGTTTGTGCCCTTGTCCTGGGTCTTCTTGATTGATGTCACAGAGGATGTAGAACATGGTAGGTAAATGAGCTCAGCTAAATAGGTATTGAAAGCTCACCGTGTTTCTAAAATACTGCACCTGAGGCTGCAATTGGCTTTCTCCAAAGCAGACTTCTCTTTTTAAAAAAACAAAACAAAACAACTTCCTCTGAGTCACATGAAAGTGGAGGAGCTTTCCTAACAGCCTGTGTATTTCTGAGCCAGCTTCAGCCCCCTCCTTCCACTGGCCTCACAAAAAGGAAGCACTGCCATCCGCTGGGATTTTTAAGACATGAACCCTCCAGAGACATGAGAGCCGCGTGGCAGCAGTGCCAGTGGAGACCCACGCAGAGCCGGGGTCCCAGGCACTGGCTCTTCACCGCAGTCACCGGACAGAGTGCAACTCCAGCAGCACACCACAGACTGTCCTCTGCTCACCCTCACAGGAGGATGGCGCTCTCTGGGGCAGGGAGCATTTCAAAACTCTTGACTCTCATCTGCAATCGGCCACTTTTAGTGATGGGTACAGGACATTAGCTCTTCCCTTTCTTCAACTGCAAAGCAAGAAATGCCTCCTGTCCTGAGCACCTCCCAGTGACTCTGCTGGATTGAAAGCAGATGGGATCAAAAGATAATGTAGACGAACACACCCTAAAATCTATTGTTTCTACTGTCACTCATGGAAAACAGCTCTCTGGTCTGCCCTCTCACAAAGGAGATTTCTGAGACCACCCACTAGTTAAAGAAGCCACCCCTTAACATGAACAGGTCTACACACAGCTAACAGAGGCGATTCAAACACTTCACTGAGTGCCTTCCTTACGCAAGGAGGCTGAGAAATACTGAGATTACTAACCTCATATCCTCAACAAACTCTAGCGTCTTTAAGCCACATCTCTGCCATCCCTCTATGCCACCTAAACACAGCCCTAAACAGGAAGCAGGACAAATAAAAAATCATGCAACTGTCAAGGCAGAAATGTCAACACTAGTGCAGGTGGCCAGATTCCCATCACATCCAAGTGATGCTGGTGCTACGGGTCAACTTCCCATCGAGTCCAGAAAGGCTAGGGGTAGCTAAGGGCTCAGCCGTGAGGGACAAGAATGAGAAGAACTTTCCTCTGCCTCAATCACTTACTGGCAGCACTGATTTTCTGACGTTTGTAGATGTGGACGCTCTACGTGTCCCAAGGGAAAGACGCTCTCGAGCAGAGAAGCGGGGCAAGAGCTCACAGACAGCGGCCGTCATGCTCTTCCCTCTCGCTTCCTTTCCCGCCCCGCCACACCCCACGCTAACCCAGCCACTCATCAAGTCCTCCCAACTCCACCCCTGCAGTGCTTCTGTATCTGCCTCCAAACTTCTCTACTTACATCCTCCCATCTATATTGCCACCTTTTACTCCCCTGTTACCTTGAGCCAGGTAATTGCCTACAATTACAGCCTTTCAATGTGTTTCCTCTTTTGAAATCCATTTCCCTTTATGAAATCCTCTTAATTGATGCCCGCTTAATCTTTTCAGAATATAACTCCGATTAAGTCAGCTCCCTGTTGAAAAACCACTGGGCACTTTCCACGATCAACTCATTTATACTTTTCTCTTTCTCACAGTCGACGCTTTCTTCTTATTTTTGGGGGCTATGTGTCTGTCCTACCCCTGGAATGTTAACAGTCAGGGGGAAAAAATGAGTCTAGTTTCTACTACACATGCATGCCCCTGATTTCACATGCTGGATAACTGCTGGAATGAGAACCATAAGTGAAATGACAACAGCATCTTCATGAAATTACCTTGACCACACCTGTTCAGATGCGGTATCTTCCTCCTCCAATTCCTACATCTGTGTTCTTATGGAATTTAACATCGTCTTCACAAACTTAAGAATATGTATCCAACAATCTATTTATCTCGAACACAATTGTTTGGACTGTTTTATACCGGCCAATCTCGCTGTTAAGTGTGTGTTAATTAAAGAAGTATGCAAAACATCACTAACCCAACTCTGCCACCTTGATCATCTTCTCAACATATGATCTATTCCACCTTTCACTCAAAGCTTCAGATTTTATCTGTTAAATCCAAATTCAACAGTGGACCTACCATGTCCGTTGTGAACATGCTTGTGGGTTTTTCCTTTCCTGGGGGTTGACTGGCATGAAGATGAAGCATTGTTGGTGGCTGCTTTGACGTCTTCTGTCTCATCATCTTCCTCCTCAACGTCCTCCTCATCCTGAGAGCTTCCAAAATACACCATGCTGTTGGGCAGCGCAGGAGAACCTGGCGGAGTCAAAAGGAGGGGCATAAACACCGGCCTGAGTCTCCACCCCTTCCAGAGCCCACTTCAAGTGGAAAGTGAAAGTCACTTAGTTGGGTCCGACTCTTTGTAACCTCATGGACTGTACAGTCCATGGAATTCTCCAGGCCAGAATACTGGATTGGGTAGCCTTTCCCTTCTCCAGAGGATCTTCCCAACCCAGGGATCGAACCCAGGTTTCCCGCATTGCAGGCAGATTCGTTACCAGCTGAGCCCCAGGGAAGCCCAAGAATATTGGAGTGTGTAGCCTATCCCTTCTCCAGGAATTGAACTGGGGTCTCCTGCACTGCAGGTGGATTCTCTACTTACTAAGCTATCAGGGAAGCCCAAGTAGACCCATGTATTAAATTACAAACTTACATCCTCATGACCGAGCAGATAAAGCAATTCATCTCTACTGCCATTTTTATTTTTCAAACATCCCCCAGGAAACAGAACTCTATCTGTGTCCCTTTAACAGATTTCAAGCAAAATCCCCCAGCAGGGAGGAGGGACGATGCCATTCACCAGACATAACAAATCAAAAATTTTAAAACCTCATTTGACTATTCTTGAGAAGGGAGGGGGGGAAAAAGATTTAATTGAGCAAAAAAAAAAAAACCAACACAACTCCTATCCATAGTGTCAAAGACATGAGACTATTCTGGGTTACATCGTCTAGACTTAAAAGTATGAACTTAAGCAAATGAAAGTAAAATGAAAAAAAAAAAAAAAAGAGAGAGACAGACAAGTGATAAAAACAAAATATGACATATCCTTATAAAAGGAATCTGTCTCATATTCATAGGGGGTGAGTGACAGGTATGGATTCCAAAATCACAATATATTTGGAAGCTACTTTGATATTATGATCAGGTTAATAGCATGTAAAATTATTAAAATAAATTCCTGCATAACACTAACTAGAAGACTGGCTTAAATAAATTTAAAAATCAAAGAAACCTCTTCATAGCACCCAATCCCTTACTCCTTTTACACCTTAACCTCCTCATCTCCAAATGTTTTTGCATCTGAACCTAAGACAGAACTGTAACACCAGAAAACAAGCTCAATATTACAAAGAAGCACGATACCGTCCTTCTTTGTCAAATCATGAATTTTCAGAAGGAGATCTGTCCATTCACTGGTATACTGTTTGGGACCAAAGGCTGTTAATTTTTTAAAATAATTAATTAGTCAGTTAATTGGTTAATTGATTAATAGATCAATTTGTGAAACCCCTGAGTTAATTTCTGGCAATAGCTTTCGTTTTCTTTCCCATTAAGTATCCGGAGGAGAGCTGCTATCAAGTAACAGAAGGATAAATGTGAAGTTCATTTCTTCTCTTGCCAGCTTCCTGTGAATGAGCTAACACTTCAGGAGTATCAGTCAAGATTCAAGTAACTGAATGTGCTCTCCTTCCCAAACTGGATCTCAAACTTGAACCACAATGGCTAATTTAACCATTCCAGCATCAGGGCTACTTGTTCTAACGAGATGGACATGAACGAGCAGCGTCGGAGCACTGAAGTGGCAAACCACAACTGCCCAGCTCCCGAAAATGCAAAGACAAAGACAGCACCTTCCACTTATTGTCAGCATGACCTACTGATACTCAAACACCCCAGCCCACAAGTTATGTGGGTCACAGCACTGAATGGAAACGAAACTCCAAAGGGATGTGTGTGACAAACACTCTGTGTAACATGACTGGAGACACTCTGACCAAAGCCACTTCCTTTGTTTTCCCCCCTTTGATCATTTCCAATTAGAAGCAGGTTCTCAACAGAAGGAAGGTCTGTCAGAGGCTTTGGGGAAAACCACCTGATCAAGTAGAAGTTAGAAGATGAAGCTTAAAAAAAAAAGAAAGAGGAGGAGGAAATATCTGGCCTTTTCCCCACTTGAACAATATATTTACTCTTGTACTAAGTGGTTTTACAACTAGTACAAGACTGAATAGAAAAAGAAGTGACACCATCCTTCCCAGCTTCGTACTTAAAAAAGTTTCCAGTCAGAACATATCATTCACAGAGACACACAGAGTATGTAGCTCCAAGGCCAAATGTACCCACACCGATGGGTCATTTCCTAAATCTATCCTTTAAAAAAAAAAAAAACTTTATTGAATTTATTACACAACTGCTTCTGTTTTATGTTTTGTATTTGGCCACAAGGCATGTGGGATCTTAGCTGCTCCACCGGGATAAACCCAAACCCCCTGCACTGGAAGGTGAAGTCTTAAACCTCTGGACCAATATGGAAGTCCCATAAATCTAAGTATTTAAGGAAAAAAAAAATCAAGAAACCTTATTTCAGTGCTCAAAAAGGGGTTCAGAATTAAAGAAAAATAATAAAGAAAGGAGAGGAAATTTCCCATAAACTCCAACTCATTCCAGCATGTGACATGACATCAAGTAACACATTACATGCTGTCAGACAGAGCTGGGGACTCAACACTTGGAAGTGACAGACTCAGCCATTAAATTTTCCTCTTCAGTAAAATAAGAAAGAGGTTAAACACATTTCTTCAAGTTCCTTCAAGATCAAAACAGCCACACCTAACTTCTCTTAAAGAAAAGCCTCCCTGCACACTATGTCAGACGCACTGACCAGCGGCTGAAATCAGAAAGCGGATCATTACAGTCCCACGCAGGGCAGGCGTGTGTAGACCCTGTATAATGTCCACGGCTAACTCTGCCCTCTATTGGAGGGAAGCAGGATTGCAGGATGGAATTTCAGGAAGTAAGCCTTGCTCCACCCCACCAGGATCAGGAGAGAAGGGAATAAACTCTGCAGCTGAGGCCATTTGGGAGCAAAGCAAGTCTGCTTCAAAGAGAACTGGGCAAAATCTACATGAACCACATGAGAAATTAAGAGGTAACTGCCACCTACAGAGTCTGTTGAGGATTTTTTGAAACTCAAACCCAATACATGAAGCATCACATTCCTTACGTTCAAAACTCTGAGAAAGCAGTGAGCACTATATTTATGCCAAAGAACTAAAATGGAGGAAATGTTCAGGAGTTCAATTCAGAACCCAAGTTTCATTAATATCCTAAAGAAAGCATATAGAGTAATTTTAACAAAAGAAGAAAGCAACCAACCTTATGAATCCATTTCTTTAAACAGTTTCTCAGCCAAGTATACACAAAGTGATGTAACCTGATATATGTTCCAGAAGACAGATATTCTGGAAGAGAAATATGAAGTAGGAAACAGAAGACGAGGGAAGGGGGTGGGGAGTGTCTTCCCTGAGGAATTCACTCCTAAAGCAAAACTTAGAATAACACAAGATTTTTTCTGATGGGACTGGCTTTGCAGTCAGAGGTGGAAAGGACACAAGTATGGGGGCACAAGGGATAAAAGCGATCGCTTTCACCCTATAAAGTAATGTGGGTTCTCCTAATGGGGGTTTTCTCCTAAATGACTTGCTGGTTGGACCTAAAGACAAAGCATCAACAAAATAAAAGACAATATAGATGCTCAAATAAGAAGAGGAATGGAGAGACTCCTGTGATGAAAAGAGAAGGGTTTAGTGGAGGAAAAAGCCCAGTGCTTGATATTATTATCAAGCCTTGGGCAGAAAGGTCAGGATGCCCTTGGCTCAAACAACAAGCTGGTGCCAATTCTCCCTTCCGCATCACGGCCTGGGTAGAGCCTTACCACCTTCCACGTTTCATTTAAAAAGCCACTGCCAATCTCAGTAGTGGCCTCATCAACTATAGCTTCTCACCCAGAAGGAAAATACCTTCAGAATTTTTCTGGGTACCTGCACACCTGTACCTCTTGTTAACCTTGTAGTCAAGTTAAAGCATGCAGAAAGGACTAAATCCAACAACACTGCATACTGCAAACCTCGGTCACCATGCAGCTACTGGTAATCCCTTTAAGACCTGCTGACATGTCCACTTAGAAGTGATGGAGAGGGTCATGCCAACATTCCAGATCAGGGGGAACCACAGCACCCAGGAAAAAGCAGCAGAAACAGCTTTTCCTTCTTTCTTGTTAACACAAAACCAGGAAGATCATCTCACATGTCATAACCAAGGTGACAGAGAAACACAGACTGCTAAATACCTAGAAAATAACTGCAGAAGAACCTCAAATATGTAAAAGAGAGTCAAAAGCATTTGAGAAACCAAACTAATCAAGACATTCATGTAGAGCATTTCTTTCTTCTTAGCCAAGATACAAGCTCAATTAGCTAATTTACAAATAAGCTTAGAGGAGAAGGAAATCTGTTAGACACAAAACGGATGAAGGAAAGGGTATTTCAAAGCCCTGAAAACAGCCAGTAGTCTGGACTATTTATCACTGGTGAAATCACCCCACCTTCCTCCTTATAAAATGGGTGAATGGGCCCATTTGCTAATCCAATTGAAGCTGTGTGAATGGAAAGTTAACATTTAGCATCTGAAAACAGAAGACTCTGCATTTTTTTAAGAATTTTTGATTAAAAATGGTCTGCAACTCAGATTCTCACACCTAAGCAGCAAACTTCCTCTCTAGAAAATTTATTAGGGAAACTTTTTGCCTCCAAACATCAGGTGAGGTAAACTTTTGAAAAGCTCGTTGTGGGCCTAGCATTCAGGAAAACGGGCATGGATCTAGAGATGAAAATAACAGGATGAGAGAGCTAGAAAATACAACAAGGAAAAGCTTCCGGAAGAGAAACCATCCTCTCCCACAGCGGACAAGGGGGTCTTAGAAAGGGCTGAGCGGCCCCCACCTGGTTCCGGGGGTGAGCTCTCCCGCCTCCGTAGGTACCAGCCCCTCTTGTGGTGTTAATCAACAAGTCAGAGAGGTTGCCTCATCACACAGAATAACTCCGTCTATCTCCTCCACGGGCTTCCCTGCTGGCTCAGAAGGTAAAGAATCTGCTTGCAATGCAGGAGACTTGGGTTCAATCCCTGGGTCCAGAAGATCCCCTGGAGGAGGGCTTGGCAACCCGCTCCAGTATTTTGCCTGGAGAATCCCATGGACAGAGGAGCCTGGCGGGCTACAGTCCACAGGACTCGCAAAGAGTCAGACACGACTGAGTGATTAAGCACATCTCCTCCACAAACTCTGTAGTTTTAAAGCAGTCATCAATGAAAGGTGAATGCTTTTAATGTTTTAAGAGGGTTATGAACGGCACAGGGAATGGGGGGGAGGGGATATACACGTGTACTTACAGTTTTCTATTAAAATCACAGGCAGATTTTTCTCTCCTGATTATTCAAGTGCATTAGCAAACATAAAAAAAAAATCTGAACTTGGATCAGTCGGTGGAAGCGGGAGTGCAGAGCGCATCTGCGCTTTGCCAAAGCCGTATTTCATTACTTTTCAGAATTAGTTGGCAATGTCTCCACAATATTTACTGAAGTGAAAACCAAATGTTTTCATCTGGACAAAAATCAAACTGTGGTATGTTACAACCACAACAGAAATCATTTTAATCCAAAAGCTTGCTTTCTCTAATTTGGGCTGCGGTTTCTGTAAAATTGGATTCTTCTCTGTGAATCATGTACACACAAGCCCTCTTTCTCATTATCTTCCCTCCCCCGACCAGTTCTTTATCTTAACAAGCTAAACATAGCTCTTTCTGCTAGATTTTGGAAAAGACCCTAAAGGGATTCCCCGCCCGCTGTCATTTAGCTGGGGAGTCAAACTCTGTAGCTTGAGCTCACACACTCCGGGCTGTGCCTGGGATCTGGCATGTTTGTGATGGATCTTCAGGATACACACAGAGAATGGAAGCAATCGGGCCCTACATGCCACGTGCTCAGACTCTCAGTCAGGTCCAACTTCTTGCAACCCCATGGACTACAGCCCACCAGGCTCCCGTTTCCATGGAATTCTCCAGGCAAGAATACAGGAGTGGGTTGCCATTTCCTACTCCAGGGGATCTTCCCGAGCCAGGGATGTCCTGCCTCCTGCACTGGCAGGTAAGTTCTTTATCACTAGTGCCACCTAGGAAGCCCATTATCATACAAAACTTCAAAGGGAGCAGGTAGGGTCTGGGCAGGGGGCGGGGAGATGTTATTCACTGATTTTCTGAGTTCTAGCAGAGAGCTCCATCCTTTGAAACTGGACAGTCATCAGAGAAAGTGGGTGCGACCTTGGCCCGTTAATCCCACCGCCCATGTACCCAGCACTGACCCAAGCACCTGCGACCCACACTCCCCCTGCACACTCAGGCACCCACACAGCTAATACCAGTGCCCTCAGAGACCAGGACGACTGTGACACACGGAGCGATGGTCTGTCTCTTCCACGTCAGCCTTTACAATTTACTAGGGAATGAGAATTTCCACCAGGGTTTCCCAAGCCCCGCCCACCCCCATATACTCTTAAGATCGGGTACTATATCCATCTGCTATTTTCTTTAGAGTGACTTACATTCATGATTTAAATGACTTTTCTCTATTGTATCAGTATAAATCAGTATCATGTGCCCTAAAAAGAAAAGGTAATTAACATTATGATAAAAGATTTCAACGTTCACCCTACTTCATTCCTGGCAGCACCAAGCGGCAGGACTGGAGAACAGCCCTCCAGCCAAAGTGCAGATGCAACGGGAGCCCCTAGCTCCTTATTATACGAGCAGAGGTCTGGGTAACGAAGCCTATACTGACACTGATCTTCCTTTTAATACACACGTATCAAAAACAAGGGCGCCAGTCACTGGACTGCATGGAGTCTGAAAGTCCAGGACGACGTGCCAGCTTGGCAGCCACGTACCCACTTGTTGGGAGACTCAAGTTTACTTGCCTGTACAAAGGGCTTAGTATCTTCAGACGTAACAACTATGACGACCCCGAAGGCTGTGAGGTAACCCAGGAAAAAGCACTGTCAGCACCCACGTGGCAGTGGCACTTTTAGGGTGACCCGTGGCCCAGAACAAAACAACTCACAATGAAAGCAGGCTGCCCCCTTTCACAGGTGAGAGCGCAGGTGAGTTATTTCCTACCTGCTCTCCTGAATGGGAGAGTCTGCTGGCTGCCACTGGAAGAGGATGGGGTGGGGCCCAGAGACAGGACAGGAAACACAAAATGAACTCACCAGTCGGCCTGGAATTTGGGAACAGGTGGCAGAGCAACGCCTCGTGAGGGCTGGGAAACCAGCCCTTGGGAAGAAGAACAGGGAGGAAGTGATGATGTGACTGTCCTCTCAGAGGCCGCCTCTTTAGTTACGTGCTCCCAGGTGTGGCTGCCTGACCCCACGTTTAGGCAATGCCTCCCAGCAGAGCAGAGCTTGGGAAATCCCATGGACAGAGGAGCCTGGTGGGCCACAGTCCATGGGGTCCCAAGGGTCGGACACGGCTGAGCCGCCGCCACCACCAGAGCGGGGCACATGTTCTCTTTGCAAGAGCCCTGACGTGAGGGACTCGGCAACGAAAACCACCTTCCCTCCTGAAACGTCAGCTCACAGGGAGACCCAGCCAGACACAGAGACAGGAGAAAGCACGTTTAATTAGCAGCTGGAACAATCAACTTACTATCTTCCCCCCTTGTCATCTATACCCGTGGCTTGAAACATACATGAACAAACACACATCCAGTCAAATGGAACAAGGTCTCTGGATCTCTCTGCCGCAAATGAACGCAACGCACAGGTCATACCACACAGAGAGCGCAGTGGGCTCAACCTACGTAACTTCTGCCTATCACGTGACTTCCACCTATCACGTGCAGAACAGGAAACAAGTCAGAAATTCACTTTACTGCAGCCACACAGAGGCCATCTGAACACCGAAGTCTGTGCTCTCTCCATGGGGAAAGCACCCAGGGACCTTAACAGAGATGTAAATACGGGGAAAGGGGCACCATGCCTCTAGGACATGGATACTGGCCACTTCAGCGCTGTCAGCTGTTGGCCACATGCTCCACAAACAGAAGAGGACTAACCTGACTTCCAGATTTCTGCCCCCATCTATCTTCTCTACATAGGAATTCAGAAAGGATGAGAAATACTGAGGGAATCACCAGGAAGTAGGGCAGAGGCTGGAGACGACCTGAGAGGCACACTGCCTCGGTGCCGGCAGCCACAGGCGGGGAGCAGGGACTGGCCTCGTCTCCGGGGGGGCAGAGCCTGGTCAGGGGCCAGCTGGCCTGGAGCATGGCCAACCCTCTGAGCAAAACGTCTTGGAGTCTGAACGACCAATCGAGGTCACAGAGCAATTAGAGGGGCCCCATCCCTCCCCTCCTGGGCGCTTCAGGAGCCGATGGTTTCATATTTCTTCATAATGAGCCTGATAAACTCTTCTGGCAAATAAACTGCTTGCTCAGCACAACTCAGCCAAGTGTACAGACTGCTGGAAAACCAAGCGTATGAGGAACATAAGGCTGGTTTGGTTTGGAGAAACGTGAGGACGGCCACTGGAATCCTCAGGGTGGCGAGATCATCACTTTATGTGTTACCCCTCCCCAAAATTAAGATGCAACACCTCTCAAAAAGGATTCATCAGAAAAGAGCTGTGTACCACTGTGACAGCGGGCCCTCGTCCCCAAAGACTTCACACGCCGTGAAGCGCTCCCAGTTTGCTCGAGAAGTCATTATCAGAGCCGTGGTGCTCCTACAATCGGAGGGTTACTTAATTGCTTCTAGCAGGTTAATCCCCTTTCATTCTGTGACCTCTAAATCACCCCAGGCTTTTGCATTTGCCCTACTTACAATTTATCGACCTCAATACCCAAAGCCAGTATTCTATCGAAATACACGTGCCTTACCAATAAAGCCAGCAACTGTCTTTAGAGAAAGTTCCATAGGCGGCCTGTCTCTTCTGGTACCTGCATTCTCCTTGGCTGGCCTTTTAGACTGTCCCTCCTCCGTGTCACTTGGAGGAACCTGTTCCCCTTCCCTGTTCATCTCCTAAATTCACCAGGAAATACTAAGGTGCTGGATGGTACCACAGGCCCCATCTGGCCCGCTTCGCACCTGTAATTTAGTGTAACTCCACAGCAACTACATGCTGACTGCACATCCATTTTACAAAAGAGGACACTGAGGCTGAGAGTTCTAAGTCACCTGCCCAAGAGCCACTAGCATCCATCGGCCTCCTGCCTATCTTCCTACAATAGCCCACTGCTTAGCCTTCTGTAGCCTCTATCCATTTTTCCAATGCTGCCACGATCAACTTACTCAACAAAGGTCTAGACCCGTGAGGTCTCCCCCTCAGCCAAAGAACCGCGGTGACGATTCAGTCCGGGCCAAAGCACCCGACACATCAGACTCCCTGCTTTAACACGGGGCCAGCTCTCCAAGCACCGAAGTCGCCCGCGCCCAGCTTCTGCAGACCTTTCTCTGTCTCGGAAGCCAGCTCCCCCTAGAGCCCTTCCCTCCACTCCACCTGTGCCCCCTCTGCCCAGCACGGCCCGGCCCACTCTGGCACCAGCGTGCAGGTCGACTGCACCCATCATGCCTCCTGTTGTAATCTCTGTTTTCTAGTTTCTGGCACTGAAAAACAGTTCAATAGAGGCATGCTGAATTAATTAGCAATTGAGTGATAGGTGATCGCAGAAGATTCTCTAGGACTTGGGAAACAAAAGGCAAGTGGTCCCCAAACAGAAAGGACTGCTTCACCAGGGCTGACAGTGGGGGATGGCGTAGGGGTCTTTCATACTAACTCCTCCTGGAGAATAGCTCTCTCCTTCCCTGTGGGGCTGGCCTGTGATGCCCAGGGTCTGCAGAAGGAAGTATGCGGGTGTGTATTTTCAGGGATCCTCCATGGGAATCCCCTTTATAAAGAAGAGACTCATTTAGCCTGCCACTGCTCCACTGTTAAGCTTTTCAAATCTGCAAATAGTCGTAGAAGAACGAGAAGACAACAGAACTCATTAAGAACGGGTGACAAAAAATGCAGCAACGGTACACCCCCGTTCTCTGCAGATCTACACCCCAAGAAAGAGACTAATAATGCCTCTGGCAGGACCCACGCAGACCCTCTCCAAAGCAGCCATTTAAGATAGCAAGCACATCGGCTGGCTTGCTCCATCACGCTCGCTTTCTTTTGGAAGTTTCAGGTCACCATGTTAAGCAGTCAAGGAGAGAGAGAGTCCTACCAAACTCGGCTGAAAGGTCCCTCCCTACCTGCCTTAAAACAGATTTTTTTTTAAATCTCTAAAGCTTCTTATCTCTGAACAACAGGCTGGTGTGTTGACAGGTACACACTCTTCTCAGAATTACTAATGGCGTAGTTTTTCCCTCACCCCAGTTTTCAATGAAGTTGTGGAGAGAAGGGGGCAGGTCTTGGGTTTGCTGGGGGTCACTGATGGGTAATAAACACCGAGACTTAAAGAACACCATGAGCCAGCTTTCTCTCTGTCCCTAGACCCATTCTCTTCCATATTTCAAGTCAGCGCTGAGACTGTTCTGGATAATAACTGAGGACTGGATGATGTGCAATCCTTGGCAACGCATCGTTTCCAGATCTCTGGTTCCGGCATGACTTTTGCAGCTGGGCTTTCTCTCCTATCAATGCTGAGCTTATCAGGGCTGCCTCCTCTACTGGATCTGCGCTTGCTTCCACCCAAGGGTGATGGAGTGGCTCGGTTCTTTAGGCTGACCATGAAGTCTGGGGCTCAGACAAGCTATGTCTGGCTTGCAACTCCCGCCAGAAAAGCAGTAGCAGAATTAGATTGTAGGTGTAAAAAAAAAAAGTGAATCAAATTCTCAACTATCAACTTTGTCTGTAAAGATTTCTGATGAGGATAAGTGTCACCAGCAGTTGATATCTAAAAGTTAGGAATACATCTACATGTAAATTGAGAATCAGATAAATGATGAGACACCACATGATGGAATGGGTATTTTTGTGATACTGAAACAGGAAACCAGATTGCCAAAATAAAATGCAGTTTCATTTGGGGTGTGGGACTTGTATACGCACATAGAAGGCTCAGCAGTATTTCACTGAGGTGGTAAACAGTGCTTGTCTCTAGGAGACTGGAAAGAAGGGTATTTTGATTTTTTTATTTTTGGTCTATTTCTCCCTCTTTTCCACTGATCTTCCCAAGTGGAACATGAAATACTTTTAAGACTAAAAAAAGTTGAACACTTGATTTCGCATTCGAAACCGAAAGAAAATTACTAAAGTGCCACTACAACAGACATTGTCCATTTAACCCTTGTATACGTCAACATATAAGCAATTCCATGTTAAAATATGCCATCTAATACCACTGAAAGCATCACACTTCCAGGATCATGAGGTACTCAGCGTGTCACCTATTGTTTGAGGCTAAAGCCGTATCAGATAAACACACTCGACCTCACAAATTCATGGCTTTTAAAATAAAATACCTTAAATCTAAAAAGTTCAGGAGGAAGAGAGAGAGAGAGTACAACATTCTGTGTCAGACCGTTATCGTGTATCAACTAAAAAAGAACAACAAAACCTGTTTTATTGTCTGGCTCATCAATGTAGGAATAATTTTCCAGCCTCAGAGCATTTCTCCAAAATTATTTTAAAAAACATCTTAGTGAAACCTGAAATGTTTGTTCTATCTGACAAGTGAAAGAAGTAAACTCTATCTATGAAAGACGCGATTCTCCTATTTCTGTTGACTGCAGCCCGCCAGGCTCCTCTGTTCATGGGGATTCTCCAGGCCAGAATACTGAAGTGGGTTGCCAGGCCCTCCTCCAGGGGATCTTCCCAACCCAGGGATCAAACCCAGGTCTCCTGCATTGCAGGCAGATTCTTTCCCAGCTGAGCCACCAAGAAAGCCCAAGTATACTGGTGCGGGTAGCCTATCCCTTCTCTAGCAGATCTTCCCAACCCAGAAATCAAACCGGGGTCTCCTGCATTGCAGGCGGATTGTTTACCAGCTGAGCTACCAGGGAAGTGCGCACACACAGACACAGACGGTGCATTTCCCTCCAGTAGCTGTGAGCACACCTCAGGCCCAGATCCCAACTTGAGAAGAGTAGATGTTCCTTGAAGTAAACAGGGCTCCTTGGAGAAATGGCCCATGCAGGCCCGAGGGAGGGGATATGTGAGATGCACCAGGGCCCTCTGCTGTGCCAGGGAGCCAGGATGGAAGGATCTCAGGGAAACGTCAAAATAAAGGAGAGTAACAGATTACAACCTTCTGAACAAAACAGGAAATGAGTCCACACAGACACCAAAAAATGAGTATATATCAAGTCTGGTAAGAAATGAGAGTTTCAAACAGTCTCCCAATGAAGTACATATAAATTGCAACGGCTGCCGAGGGCCCACTTACAGTGGAAAAGCCTGACAGACTCCCCCTCAATCAGTGACCAACCTGAGCACCATCGAAGGACAGGCTGAAATGCCGTGCCCCCAGCAGGACAGAGAAGAATTCCCTCCTATGACACTTTTGCCAGGAGACGACTCCGCAACCTCCTTCCCCATCCTGTGTTCTCCTCTCACTTTGCTCCTGGAGTAAACACGTTCCCAAAATGAGGCCATGTAGACCAAGCCCATCCTTCATTACAAAACTGCCTCCTCACCGTGCTCTCTTGTCCATCGGTCCCATTCGTGTGTATTTGTATTTCCACTGTTACCTACACTTAGCAGGTTCTGCTGCTATTTCTCCCCAAGCAGTGTGGCAGGGGGAGGAAGTAAGTCCTCCCATAGCGTGGCTTATTCCCAGACCTCAGGACATAAAAGGAAAAGAGACTTCACACCCATCCACAACCAGCCCACCAATAATAATAATAATAAAAATTACAAGACAGAAAGCCAAGTTAGCAAATGCATGTGTGTGATGGTGGGGTGACAGAGGTACAAAACGAATGTCAGGGAGAAACCAATTATAAAAATGTGAACCTACACACTGTGACACTGTGTGCTAAGAAGCCAAAAAAAGGCGATTCAGGAGTCAGAGGAGGGACTTCCCTGATGGTCCAGTGGCTAAGACCCTACACTCCCAATGCAGGGGGACTGGGTTCAGTCCCTGCTCAGGAAAGGAGATCCCATGCGCTACAACTAAGACCCACTGCAGCCAAATAAATAAATACAATTAAAAAACAAAGAATCAGAGGAAAAGAGAAGGAAGACTCAAGCACCTTCTTGGCGGGACCTTCATTTTACACTTCAACCAGCCTGGGAAACCACAGGTGTGCAGCAGAGAGACCAGAGTCAATGTCAACACCGGGGGGCGGCCGTATCCCTTTTCATTTCAACCAGGCTGCCCCCTTCAAGCTGGCAACACAGTCTTACCTCGAAGGCAGAGAAAGGTAAGAAAATCTTCTGTCTTAGGCTTCCTTTTAGAGAGGTCAGAAATTTGAGTAGCTGGAGGGGGTAGCAATGGCTCCACTATCTTGACTGGAGTTGTGCTGGGACTATTCGGCTGGGATTGAGCAAACTTCCTTTGTGCTTGCAGCCTGGGCCTGGAAGAGCAAGAGAAAATTAAAAAGAAATTAAGCAGAGATAGGACGATATAGATCTACGTGCAGCAATAAAATCATGACACAAAAGAGAAGAAAGACTCTCTGTTTCAAGCAAATTCTTTGTTTCTAATTAAGGTTCTGTATATCTCTCACATTCTCATAAACCACAAGCCTGCCTTAAAGGGCAATAAATTTGCTTAAAAGGCTGTTCTCCAAACTGATATATAATATACACCATGATCATGTGTGTGTGCACACAAGCGCATGCCTGTGCAAACCACGTGTGCGCCTGGGTATTTCAAAGCCAGCGCGCGGATTAGACGACGTGGGATTAACGGCCTTGGTGCTTTGTGCATGCCACCTGCCACACTTACTGAGCAGCCCGAGCTCGAACAGGATACTGTCACAGACACAGGCACAACGCCCTTCATGGCAGGACACTCCGCCCACCCCCCCAGGTCTTAGACCCCAGAGGAAACAGCTCTCCCCACCTCTAGGCTCCTGTGACTCCAATCTAGCCACATAAATTCCCTACACTAATTAAATAAAGCATATAATATGGGGTGGGGTGGGGTAGGGTGGGGAAGCGGCGCAGAATCTACTTTCCTAGTCTATTCAAAACCCGTCATTCACGGCCAAATCATGGGTTACCTTCTACCTGCACAGAAAGGCTAAAGTCCTGAGGGATTAAAAAAACTGGCTTTAACCTACCTTCAGGCCTCTTCCCTATTACCATTCTACACAGACACCAACTCCGTAATTCATCCACTTGGTGTCTACAAATCACAGCTTCGATCTTGTTCATTTACACAATTTTATGAGTCAGCATGCATGGGTGTGTGCATGCTAAGTTGCTTCAGTCATGTCTGACTCTTTGTGATCCTGCGGACTGTAGCCCACTAGGATCCTCTGTCCATGGAGATTCTCCAGGCAAGAATATGGGAATGGGTTGCCATGATCTCCTCCAGGGGATCTTCCTAAGTCAGGGATCGAACCCACATCTCTTACATCTCCTGCAGTGACAGGCGGGTTCTCTGATGACTACCGCCACGGTTAGCCCCTTACATGCCAGACAATCCATTAATGTGAATCCTAATGAACCTTGCAAAGGTTTCTTTACTTCTTTGTTAAATGCTATAGCCAACAGTTAATTTTCCTTTCTCTACCTGAGGACTTTTACTCTCTGCAGAACTGATTTGACCTTTATCATAAATTGCCTATTAGTTTTTCCTTGAATTTTCAAGATCTCAATGCCTAATGGAAAAGTAAGCACCTCCAAGGGTGTGAACCTGTATGTGTCTTGCTTTAAACCACCCCTCTGGCCCTGCTCGTGAAGATGCTCAAGAAATAATTTTGAAAGCAGGAGAAACCAACAAGAACTCAAAGCAGACCCGTGGTACGGGGCTTTAAGGAGATCCGCTCAAACCCAAACTGCAATCACTCACTGTGTGGAACTGATAAAGCCACCCTAACTCAAGGCTGCTCTGTGTACAACATGTGTTTATAATTCTAAAGCATACATGACTTTCCTTAACTACTGCTGGACTTAAATAAAATAGTAAGCCGAGTATCTTCAACTGCTGATGCACAAAATACCCTACCATTTTAAGTTAGCACTCTAGTATTCAACAAAGTCCCCCCCCCACACACACATTTTCTACTAAGTAAAAATTACCCTTTAAGCTTACTCCCGTGTCCTGCCCAGAATCAACCCTTGCCTCTCTTACAACACACTAAAAACACCCCTGAATAGGTCATCTTCCCAACACAAAGTGACATTTGATCAAAAGGAAGATAGCATGACTGCTGCTTACTAACTGGGCAACAAGCCTCTGTCTTTAAAATCTACAAACATCACAGCTAACCAAAAGCACTTCAGAACCTAGGAATAACCAGAGGGAAACAGCTACCGAACACAGTTTTAGAACACAGTATTCATGGAAAGGTAAATGCCTTTAACAGAAATTCCGAATGTTATAAACAGTTGAAGGAATAAAACAATGCCCCTGTTCCTCCTGTGTGATCAGGAACAAAGAGGAAAATTTCCGGGGCAACAGACTGTCCAGAAGGCAAGTGAACAGAAGTGAGTCCTGGGAAAGTCACCAAGCCAAGGGACTGACCTTCCAGAAAGATCAGACAGGGGCAGGGGTGACTGATTCAGAGACTTAAGAGGTGTTTCTTCTGGGGGTGGACGTTGGGGGTGGGGAATACATTTATTGGATATGTGACAAAATTAAGTAACTGTGGGGGGTTCTGTTCCTAGTATAATGTTGCAGTTATGCAGAAAATGGGGAAACACTGTCTTTTAGAAACACAAAAGGAAATATCAGTATTTATAAATAAAATGATACTATGTCTAGAGTTCACTTCAAAATCAGAGAAGAGCTGTGTTTCTCAAAGTGAGATGAGGATCCGACTTGCATTTGGTTCTCCCTCACTTTAGATTTTCTGTCTTTTACAAATGGATATTTTTATCAGATAATTACTATAAAGGAAAAATGAAAGACATAAACTACAAGCTCAAATTTATTCAACAGACATCACTCTGTTCAACCACTTGAATGTGCTCAGCACTCAGTTGTTATATTTAACTCCCTGGCACCAGGCAGCACTCAGCCCATGCCTTCAGCAGCATCACTTTGAAGAAAGGAGAGGATACAGGAAAGTAGACAGTGGTCCAACAAGCCACACCCTCTCCAGGTCCCGGCATCCTAGGGATGGACTGAGCCCAAAGAGAACTACCGCCTCTTCTGACAAGCTCGTCCTCTCCTCCAACCTTCCTGTCCTGTCATGTGAAAAGAAAGCCCCTGTCATGCTTTCCTGCTGAAAGGGGTTTTAATTGGCCATTTTACGATGTGTATATCTTCATTTAAATGGACACAAACTCACGCTCGGCTGATTAAAGGGGCTTTACAGAAACACCGCCTGCATGTGAACAGGATGTTCAGTGTTTATTGCTTTTCCCAAAGTCAGCAACGACAAATACCATACATTATTATGAGAAGCCAGCCCAACCTGAATGAAAAACAAACACGCAAACAGAGATGACAGAGTGGGACACGGCAGAATATTCTACAATTTCAGAACCTCAAAGATAAATGCGCCGACCGCTGTTCAAATAAAAAGCACTCTGTGCCTGATGACTTTCTCAGGGAGGTTATGAAAAATAAGGGCATGAGAGATTAAAAAACGGCAGTAAAATAAATTACCCCTCAGAGGAATAAGCCAAGCTCCCAAGTGATTAAGCATTTGTGAGACTCGGATGAAAGCATGAACTAAAGAACAAGACAAACCAGTATCTTGTTTAAAGAGGCCAGAATCCGTGCTTCCCAGAAAGCTGGGCAGGTCTGTGGTTTGGCTTTGTGTGCAGAGTCCCAGGGGATTAACAAAGGTGCGACGTTGCTTTGCGGGCTCCACGGGACAAGAGAGTTTGAATGACACAACTCAGAAGACAAACCCATGGAGGAAGCACTCTTAGCCGCGTGGCCACGTTTGCAGAATCAGTGATTCATTCCAGAATGTCTGATACAAAGAAAATGTGTGGGTGTTACTAAAACACAGAAAGTGGGGTGGGGAGGTACAGATGTGCTGAAGAATGACATTATCTGCCTCCAGGGGTGTTGTGGAAAGGAGGAGGCTGGGGTGCAGGAGAGGGCAGGCAGGATGAGACCCCCACCAAGGGCAGTGGGGCCGGCACTCAGTGGCTGAGCATGACCGCAAGGTGGAACCCACTCACCCCTCCACCAGGGAACTTTTTGACCAAGAACACCTTCTATTTGATTACTAAGGTGAAAACATATTAAAATGGAAATTTAGGTTGGGGTGTCCCTGCTGGTCCAGTGGTTAAGAGTCCTGCCAATGCAGGGGACACGGGTTCAATCCCTGGTCTGGGAAGATTCCACATGCCGTGGGGCAACCCAGCCCATGTGACACAACTACCAACCAGAGCCTGTGTGCCTAGAGCCCGTGCTCCAGAACAAGAGAAACCACAAGGAGAAGCCTGCATACCCCAACTAGAGGGTGGCCCCACTTGCTGCAACTAGAGAAAGCCTGCACCCAGCAATGAAGACCCAGTGCAGCCATAAAAATAGGAAAAAAAAAAATTATAGGTTGAACTAAGGGAGTTCAGAGCCATCCAGGGGGTGGGCTGGAGACAGAATTGGGTTCCTCTGGCCCCAGGGAAGAAAACAACAGAATGTGGGGCCTTCAGAGGCTTTCCGGCTGAAGTTTAGCCAGGATGGTCCTTACTGTCCACTGATAATGCACAGAGCCGGAACGTAGAAAATACAGAGGGCGTCTGTCCCCCACACAATCCACAGGCGTGTCAAGTGGAACAAGACTCACTTCAGTGTCGATATTTTATTAACTCATCAAGGACAGAATTTTCCTTACAGAAAAACTCCTCTATGCCAGGAAGGTCAAACCCGCCAGCAAGCCAAAGCAGCAAAGCAACTGAGGAAGAAACGTGTAGATACATGCATATATGGATAAACACGCTGAGGGGAATCTTTCATTTACAGTGTGTTAAAATCCAGAGTCGATGGGCAGTGAGGGTGAGAGAACAGAAGTGGTTTTGGATCAAACCATCGCTATTCCTCACCTTCATGGCATAAATGTGGGTAAGTGAAATAAAGGACTAAACAATTCAGACAGCAAGCTCAGAAAACACAGAACTTGCTATCTGAACCGCTCCCCCCCCCGCCCCCGCTGTCATGGTTAAGGCCATCTGGGGTGTCCCTTCTCTAGGAGCTCCTTGGTACAGGGGCCCCCATCACAACCCAGTCTTGACAAAGTTCAGCTCTGCTCCTAAGAATCCCATTTAAGCAAACATGCCCCAAAAGGGAGGGGGAAAATGTGTTGAAGTGAAAGTCAGTTACTGATCAGATCCCCCAGAGTGTCGCTCCATGCAGAAATAAACCTCCCAGGTTCCCAGGGGCCCTTGCTTCCTCCAGCTGGAATGTTCTTCCCTTTTATCTCACCAGGGCTGGCTTCTTCCCATAATCCAGCGAGGGGAACATTCCCGTCTGCTGCGTTTTACCAAGTCACATTTCCCACGTCTCTGTTCAAAAGTCACCTCCTCGGAGAGACTGAGCCACTCTCAAGTGTCACGTCCCCCACGGCCAACAGTTCATCCCTCTGCCCTTCGAGGGCCTTCAGAGCGAGCTCGCCTACAGTCGCCCCCTTATGGCCTTCTCTGAACACACAGGGCTGCTGTGTGTTGAGGGCAAGCTTCCCGAAGGTGATGAGAGGGAGGGGAGGAACACCGCTCAATTCTTCATTCATTCTCCAGCAATTACACTCATTTCTGAGGGTCAGACTGCAGGGCAGTTCGGAGGGGCGGGGAGACAGCTGGATGGACGTGAAACAGACCCAAGAGCTATAGGAGAGGCCTGTGGTGCTGCCCTCAGTAAAGTTACTGGCCATCCGAGGACACGGCTACCAAAGTCAAAGTCGCTCAGTCATGTCCGACTCTCTGAGACCCCATGGACTGTATAGTCTATGGAGTTCTCCAGGTTAGAATACTGGAGTGGGTAGCCTCTCCCTTCTCCAGAGGATCTTCCCAACTCAGGGATCAAACCCAGGTCTCCCGCATTGCAGGCGGATTCTTTACCAGCTGAGCCACCAGGGAAGCCCAAGAAGATCAGAGCTGAGTATTCAGGGAATACCAACTGAGCTATCAGGAAGCCACCAAAGCCCAATGGAATTCCGTCTCGCTATTCCGGTTTCATGATGTGCTGAGGCAGTCACAATTTCAATCACAACCACTGCCACTGCTTACTAAGAACTTATGCAGCAACTTGCCCATTAGGAGCATCGTCTACAAAAGCGGGTGAAGATCAGGTCCTGGCTGCCAACCTGTACCTGTGTTACAAGGTACCATTCTACCCCAAGGCATGCCACTGCATTCCATGCATCCACACACAGCACAACTGACCTCAGGTCACAATCTGCTGGCCCAGGTGGAAGGTCCTGCCATACACCCCTGCACATGGGACCACCACTCATCACAGGCTGTTTGTACTTTTTGATGAGCTGTGGGAGGGAGCAGAGGGTCCATCTTCTTTCTCTTTTCTCTTCCATGCCCCAAGCAACACAGAAGAATCTTTCTCTGATGTGGGATTAGCTGGCATGGGGGTCAAGAGCCCCAAGAAGGTTTTGCTCGGTCACTTAAAATTTGACCCAAATAAATCAACAAATAGATTTCATGCTTAGGTGAAAAAAAAAAGTATAGCACCTTTATGGGAATAAAGCAGCAGACCAAAATAAACACTATCATTATTTTCAAAGTTCACAAATACATTGCAAGGCGAAGCTTATAAAGAAAAGCCACTGGTAGCTGACAAAGACCTGTGCCAAACATTGTTTTGTTTTGTAACACTCTGCCGGTGCCTCCTGCTGCTGCTGCTAAGTTGCTTCAGTCGTGTCCGACTCTGTGCAACCCCGTAGACGGCAGCCCACCAGGCTCCTCCATCCATGGGATTCTCCAGGCAAGAACACCGGAGTGGGCTGCCACTGCCTTCTCCATGGTGCCTCCTTCTGCCCCCTCCCAAATCCCGCACTGAGAAGCTTCCAGGGCAGCCTGCCACCCGTGGCCCTGGGGAGGGGGCTGGGGGAAGGAACGGGGACGTATTGTCTCCTCTGGGGTTATCCGCAGCATAGAGTTAACCAGCTTACTGCTATCTGTACTCAATCTCTAGGGCAGCCCTAAATATGGCACAACAGCCATTTCTAGGTTAATTAAATTCCATTTCTGTCCAGGATTTCTGATGGTTTACAAACCCAAGGAGGATGCAGGTATCCGCACAGCTGGACAAGGCAGACAGCAGGGGGCCTAGGTCTAGAGCAATGCCCAGTTGGCCCTCGCGGAGGGTCGTGTATGCCAAAGACCGGCGTATTAACTTAATTTTCCAATATTAAAAATGTAAGCTGGTAAATCCAATTATTTAGATTACATCCCAATTCTAAACAAAGAGCCAGGCCTGGGTGGGAGGGGAGGCTGTGCGTTCATTCAAAAAAGACGCCATGCTATGTCTGGCAAATGCAGAGTGACCAGCATAGCCAGGCTCTTTGTGGCAGTGTGGGAGCTGGTCCTGAAGCCTTGCCAACTTGCTGAAAGGCCTATTCAAAAAAAAAAAAAATTCCCATGTTTCTATCCCCAAAATAAGTACCCACTCTATTCTACCCCCAGACACATACACACACACACACACACACACACACACACACACACACTCTACAGACCTGGCAGCCAGTCAAAGAAACAAGGGTGGGTGTGTGTGGCTGAGTGTGTATGTGTGGTGGAGACTGTGGGGCGTCGGGCAGGGGATATCCCCTTGCCCAGGGCAAGCTGCCCACCAAATTCAATCCGAGTGCAGTTGTGGGCATACCACACAGGATGGCTGTAAACATCCTGTATAGTAAAGAGAAAATAAACACATCCTCAAGTGAACCCGGAGGCTAGCACAGAGCAAGTCAGAGAAAACTCAGAGACAAAAAGCCCCAGCTCCGTCCCTCTGTGCTCACACCAGCAGTGGTGGTGGCGGCGCGGGGTGGTGGGCAGGCGGCCGCTGTCTCAGAGGCAGGAAAGGGAGGGTGGGGGCTCCCAGACAAGGTTTGCTACCTGGAATGCCTGCTCCCTGGTGCTTCTGGA
Source organism: Muntiacus reevesi (assembly GCF_963930625.1). Lineage (NCBI taxonomy): Eukaryota > Metazoa > Chordata > Mammalia > Artiodactyla > Cervidae > Muntiacus > Muntiacus reevesi. The sequence goes on from NC_089268.1 coordinate 42,046,645, forward strand.
GATCGTGTTATACTGGTTCAGGGGCCCTGCTTCACACAGAAACAGATGAAATCGTTTGTTTACACTAAAAACCACAGGATGTTAAATATTTGCAGCACTTGTCTTAATTAAATTACACAAGCAGCTATTTAGAGTAAAAAGTTGCTATGAACCTGATTTACCTAAAGAAACTTGTTTTTGGTTGAATCTCCTTCGAGATGAATCTTTAAAAGGTCTGTTTGGTCAGAGTGGTCTGAGAGAAAGAACTGTGCTATCAGAAAACCTGGGCTGCTTTGGTTCAACTCAACTTATGACCTTGAGCAAGGTAAGCCTCTATTATTTCCTTGCTGGGGAAAGTGGGACGGGGGAGGGGGAGGACAGACCTAGGAAAAGGAGCCAACTAAGGGTCTTTGTAGTTCCAGTCTTCTCTGACCTCGTCTCTAAAACGTGAGTATAGTAATTCCTGTAATAAATCCTCTTGCATCTGTGATTTCATAATTCTAGGTGACAAGTTCTGATCTTCTGCCTGTGCCAAGTGGGAAATACAAACCTGCATTTCCAAAAATGCCTGTGCTGCTAAAGACTGTTAGCACCTGCTTCCTAACTAGGTTGTCAGGCAAAACAGCAAACATGGTAACTTTCAGATATGTATACCGACTTGCACTTTAGAAGGCAGTATAAAATTTTACATATAGATCCCCCCCACCCCCGCAAAAAAAGATGGCACAATGCCAAAAGTTGTTCCATGATTCCCTTAAACTAGTAACAACAAAACTATCTACACTCTGCTTTCCTAAGACCCAGTCCTCCCAATTAGGAGTAAATAACTCATTCAGGAAAACACATGAACTTCCTTCAGAACTCTGAGACACCCTCAGGAAGGCGAACCTAACTACTTATAAGTCTATTCATCACCTCCACCCGAAAGGCCAGACCAAGGAGAAGGCACATACTGCAAACCCAAACCACTGCCACATAGGAAGACTCTCCAGATGCTCACAAACACTGCACCCTCTCAAAAATCAGGCATCAGAGAGAAAAGGGAGCCTTCGTTCTCTTCAGTTCAGGGGGAAACGGTCAGAGGAGGGAAAGGAGAATAAATAATTACAAGATACAGCGTCTTCGCAAGCAAAACATTACTTGGGCACATAAATCTCAGGCTGAGAGCCCACACAAATGGTATGAAAAGTAATATGCAGGCCCACATTTGATCCCATTAATAAAATGATGCAATTACGGGTTTGCGTTTTTTTTTTAAAGTCTGATGCGGCATCCTCAAATGTCAAAGAACCAAGGCTGCCTGGAAATCCTGACTCTGTCATGATCAAGAAAATATTTGACACTGACTTCTTTTGTGCTCTCGAAAGCAACCATGTCAAATTTGAGAGGGATCAACATTAATCAACAATTAAAGCGACAACGAAGCCCTTTTGTTCTGTCAGTCACAAATGTCACACGTGTTACACTTTACCACCAATGGAAAGCCGCAGATTTCACCACCCTCAGGCGGCGTAACCCTCGCCTTCTCAGGGACCCAACTCCTAACCTGGGATGCAAGCACTGCAAATGCTATTCCCCACAGTCCCGTTCAGGGCAGTCTTGAGCAAAAGCTGTATCTTTACAGCAAAAGTTAAGAGAAAGATAAACACTAGTCAGAAGACCAACACAAGGATGTTAAAAGTCTTAATCCAGCCAGGATCTGGCCAAAGAAATTCCTAATACACTACTGTATTATAGTTACAGGGTGCAAACGAATTATCTGAAGGATGGTCAGTTGTAAAAGCCTCAAAGAGCCAACTGAAACACAGATCTGCCTTTCTATTTTCTTTCGAGGCAGGACTGCCAACTGTTTTTAAAAGTACTATTTCAACAACAACAAAAAAAGCCCAACAGTTTCTCAATTTTAGGTTACTCAATACCCAGCTGCAAACTACCAGAACACTCCTCGGTCCCAGCAGAGACGACAGCTGGGGAGGGGAGGCTGAATGACTCTGTGAGGCAGGAATCATGTTTTACTTCTTGTTTGAAGGAGAAAGCAAAACTACCCTGAGAAATTCATCCTGCAATGCTACACAGTTCATTCATTAAACAACAGAATCCAGTGGAGTCCTAGCAGTATAACTGAAAAGTCACTCCCGAGGAAACCTCTCCCCAGGAATATTCTCCATGGAGCTGCGAAGGGGGTGAGACTGGAAACTCCGTCAGCACGTAAGAAACCAGAGCACAGAAGCAGTGCTCAGAGCTCTGACTCGTCCCTGAAAGACACGGAGTAGGCTTCCTTCAGCTTCACACATCTCTGCCTCTTGGACAGGGGTCTGCTTTATTTAAAGGATGGACAACTTCCCCGCCCACTGGGAATCCCATGCAGCAACTCACACGCACCAATAGATGGCAGCAGAGAGTCTTAAGACACCAGGTCTGGGCTCAACTCTGCAAAGGGAATTCGGACTTTTGCAGATTTATGACAAGCCTGGCATTAACCAACGTTTAGTACCTGCACTAAAATCTAACAGCAGGCTAAGAAACCAGCCACTGTTTATAGAAAGGAAGAGAAGAACAATGTTAGCAATACCCTTTCACCCAACAACTCAAGCTCCTTGCTTGTATATAGAAAACACATAGCAACTCACAATCCAACATTTTATATACTGAATATACACCTAGGGCTAAAGTTCAGGGGACTGTTTTCTGAAATACGTTCCCTCCTCTAAAAGTGATTTTTACCACTCAGAAAAGTAAGAAAAGGCAAAACTAAAGTAATGTATCGTGGTTCTCATAGGCTTCATTCTGGGGTTCTGATAGAAAATTATTTAGCAGGCTGAAACACAATCATATGTAATTTTCCAAGCATGGGTGTTACTTAAGCTTTCACCAACCAGCGTGCCGAGGAAAGTCTGCTCTGTGCTGAGCGATGCGCTACAACCCTTACACAGGCTCCTTCTGAATGTTTGTAAGAGAAGTCCAGGATTTATGGCAGCAGCCTAAACACAGAAAACACGACCACAATGAAAGAATCTGTCAGTCACTAATGAATGTAAGAGCCATTATCCTCCCCACCTCCACCCCCAGCACTTTGTGACCCTGGAGTTTCGGTGTGTTCTCCCAATGAGAAACAGGAGTTGACAGCATCCCAGACTCAGCCCAGGCTCCGACTCTGAGGGACACACAGACACACGAGTGGCACAGAAGCTTAAACAACAACCCAGGAAACTGTATCAACTCAAAGGAGCTTAAATGGAGCCGTGGCACAGAACTCGCTTTCCCTTCTAAAAAGGCTTAGAATACCCTGAACAAATGCTGAACTTCTACCAGCATTCAGGGCCGCACAAGGTAACCGCAGCAGGTCAGGAAGCAGCATTTCTGAATGGCATTGCTGTATCAAACCAAACGAGTGACCTCTTAAGCCAGACAGGCCGGGGAATGGAGGCCGACTCACACCTTCCAACCCAGACACGAGCCTCTCTCATCCATACTCCTAACACCCATCCTGGGGCCTAAGACGCCCCTTTACAGAATAAAAGCCGACCTCAATTCTTCCTTGCCAACCATCTGGGAGTCCCAGACTGACTCTGCAGGATAGAAGCCCACTGGCGCTGCACCTGAGGTCAGGGGTCACGTCTGTGCGTGCCAACAGATGACAAGCAGACACTCAAACGTCTGCAGGACACACAGGCCCACTGTAACCGTGTGTGGCTCACACGTACCCTCACAGGAGTCTACCGACAGTGTCTTATGACTAGATTGCACTTCCATCACAAAATTTCTCCAAGAGGGGAAAAGTCCGTCTGACTCACAGGAGCCTTGTCATCAAGTTCGTCATCTTATATCCATTCAACAAACACAACCCGCTGTTAATAAGATGAATGACTTATCGTGCCTTTCCAGAGATGTTATGTTTGTATTTGCTGAGATGCTATAAAAGCAGCTCAAAGGGCTTTCAAAGGATTTGAGCAAAGCCAGCAGCAGAAACCCCATGAGGTGAGATCAGGGGTACGCAGAAATCCAAACAAGCCCTTCTCTTCACCGAGTGCTGTAGATGACTAGTTATCCCCTTTCAATCTGGGACATTCAAATACCCTGACAAATTCTGATTCCCACTGAGCTCCAGGAAACAACCAGAGGAAAGTCTGACCCCTTAGGCAGGATTCAAGATAAACCCCCAAGTCGTATGCATCATCGCTTTAGCAACTCCAAAGGACTGAAAGACTTCCTGTTCAATTAAGCCCTTCATTAATCTTTTCTGCTTGAGCCCATTTTCCTGTCTGTAAACAGGAAACAATGAAGCCACAGGGCAGCTGCCTTCAGTACCGCTCATCTCCTTCAAGGAAGGCCCAGGCACTGTAACAAGGCCTCCATGAGGCCAGGTTCCGCTCCTCTCCGCATGGTGCTACAAAAGAGAAGGGTGAGGAACAGAAAGTAGAGAAAGGAGGGAAAGAAATGGAGAGAATCCAAAGTTGCTACATGATCCTAACTAATTGTGAAAATCCAGGGTGGGGGGCGTGCCTGAGTAGAGATAATTTAACTAATAGAAACCAGAAACCTCCAATAGTAAAAAAAAGGAACTGTCAACATTTATGAGCTTAAAAAAAGATGTGTTGTTCTCCTTTGTTCTCTCCCATCCCACTGCGCAGACAGGCGATGAAAAAACCTCTTCGACTGACTGATGGGACACTCACCAAGGTAACTTCCTTCTGCTCCTTTTCGCTGTGCATCACCACCAGAGGTGAGTCACCCCTGGAGAGAAACAGAGCCCCGAGGCTCAGGTCAAGGACACCCTTGGAGGCTCAGTAGAAAAACCCGCCTGATAATGCAGGAGACGCAAGCTCAATGCTGGGGTACGGCAACCCACTCCAGTATCCTTGCCTGAGAATCCCACGGACAGAGGAGCCTGGCGGGCTACAGTCCAGGGGGTTGCAAAGAGTTGGACACGACTGAGCAACTGAGCACGCACTAGGCGCAGTTTAAGGGAGGGTGTTGTGGAGGTGACAGGAAGGAGGGGGCAGAGAAGAGAACAGCTGTCACATTTTCCCAAATGGTCAGAACCCGTGATGTGCTGAGGCATCATGGAAACCAATGACATCCTTCCCGTCTCTGCAACCAGATGATTAACTCAAAGAAACAGAAGCTACTAAAGCCAAGCACCTCCCCCCCAACCCCACTGCCCCCATAGCTGGCTTTAGCAAAATGCCAGGGATGTGAGCTGGATGGACCTGAATCCTGTTCATCAAGATGTGGGTGGCGGGTCGTGGAGGCCAGGAGGTGCAGAACTAATCACTTCAGAAGGAGACTCTCCAGTTCCACCAGCCTAAACATGCTCTTTGATCAAACAGCCATCGGTTTTCCACTGTGTCAATACGATGCCAAACACCACCCTCCCAGCCATCCATTAGCCCTGGGAAGGGCTGCAAGGCCCCACCTCCACTAACCTGTAAATGAGCCTGTAGGGGAACATTTCCAGCCTCTCCCCTCCCACTCCAAACTACCCTCAGAGACCAGTGATAACAACCTCACTCACACTCAAAGACGGCCAGCAGCTAACCCTGGGAGCCCACTGGTTTGCAGAAAGATGGTCAATTCACTTTCCTCGTTTAGTCCCTCACCTGTGCCCCTCCCCAGGTTTATCTTTGTCTGTCTCCTATTGCAGACAATTCCAGATATCCCAGATTTACCCAGGGCTTTCTGAAATGAATTAATTCACCTGAGTCGCAGAGAACAGCAATCTAACGTCACAGGGGTTGTAGCTGTTCAGTCACTCAGTCACTCTCTGTGACCCCACGGACTGCAGCCCACCAAGCTTCCCTGTCCTTCACCAACTCCCAGAGTGTGCTCAAATTCATGTTCACTGGGTTAGTGATGCCATCCAACCATCTCATCCTCTGTCACCCCCTTCTCCTCCTGCCCTCTATCTTTCCCAGCATCAGGGTCTTTCATAGACATTCCCCTCACAAATTACTGTTTTCTCTTTTTATGTTACATAATTTTAAGCACAGAAACTGTTACATGAATTAGCTCTACAGGCAGAAACTGAATGCACTGTTGAAGCTATTGATGCCACCAGGTAAGTCAGATCTCCGTGTTCTAGATTTCCAGGGAACTGGCAAACGCCTTGCCTTCCACATCTGACCTTGAACTGTAGCTCTACGGAGCAGGACAATAGAAAACAGGACCTGGGCCACACCAGGCAGTCAGCCCCTACAACAACTTCCCTCTGGGACAGAAACAGGCTTGGGAACCACTCACTCACCAGAAGAGAACTTTCCAGGAAGAAAGGTACAGTTTATTCCTTCCTGACCTCCCTGCTCAAAGCAAACAATTACAAAGACAACCTCACATCCCTGGGCTTTTGAGCTGATTAGCTCCACAATGAAACAATAAAACCACCAGGTTAGAGAGCAGAAGTGTGGGGCAGCCTCCCGGGGGCCTGAGGGCTGAGTGGGGGCCCTTTAGAGCCTCCCACAACCCCAAATAGATGGGGAAACAGTGACACTTTATTTTAGGGGCTCCAAACTCAATGCAGATGGTGACTACAGCCACGAAACTAAACAACACTTTCTCCTTGGAAGAAAAGTTATGACCAACCTAGACATATTGCATATTAAAAAGCAGAGACATTACTTTGCCAACAAAGGTCTATCTAGTCAGAGCTATGGTTTTGCAGTAGTCATGTATGGATGTGAGAATTAGACTATAAAGAAAGCTGAGCGCCAAAGAATTGATGTTTTTGAACTGTGGTGTTGGAGAAGACTCTCAAGAGTCCCTTGGACTGCAAGGAGATCCAACCAGTCCATCCTAAAGGAGATCAGTCCTGGGTGTTAATTGGAAGGACTGATGCTGAAGCTGAAACTCCAATACTTTGGCCACCTGATGTGAAGAACTGACTCATCTGAAAAGCCCGATACTGGAAAAGATTGAGGGTGGGAAAAGGGGACGATAGAGGATGAGATGGTTGGATGGCATCACCGATTCAATGGACATGAGTCTGAGTAGGCTCCAGGAGTTGGCAATGGACAGGGAGGCCTGGCGTGCTGCAGTCCATAGGGTCACAAAGAGTCAGACACAACTGAGCAACTGAAATGAACTGAACAGTCCCAAAGCCTGAAGCCAGACCTTTGGGGAACTTACACAAGGAAACAGAAACAGCAGGTGAAGACTCTCAGGGCAGGACAGCCCTCCAGACTCTCATCCTTCCAGGAACCTAACTCATTTTAAGTGACTGAAAACAAAGTATAAACACTTGACAGGGAAAAATGCCCTGAGAAAGACACGTGGCAAGGTTGGGGAGAAAAGAGACCCCTCACACACTGTCACTGGGAGAGGAATTGGTGCACCTAACTTTGCAAAACAACACAGAGGTTCCTCAAAAAATTAACAGAATTACTAGGCGATCTAGCACTCCCACTTGTGGGTATTTACCCAAAGGAAAACGAAGTTACTATCTCCAAGAGATGCCTGAAACCCCATATTCACTGCAGCATTATTTACAGTAACAGCCAAGATGCAAAAACAAACTAAAGAGTCTGTTGCAGGACGAATGGATAAAGAACACACACGCTACCAGTATACTGCAGTATTATTCTGCCATAAAAAAGGAAGCTCTGCCATTTGTGACAACATGGATGGTCACCCAGGGCATCACACTAAATCGGACAGAGAAAGAGAAACAGAAACACTGTGTGATCCTTATGTGTAGAATCTAAAAAACCAAACTCAAAGAAACAAGAGTAGACTGGCGATTTTGTGTGGGTGTGTGGCCAAGATAAAAACTTCCAGTTATAAGATGAGTAAGTTCTGGTGATCTACCGTGCACCATCACGACTATAGTTAATATATATCATATACTTGAAAGATTAAATTAAAAAATAAAAGTGCATTAAAAAATGAGGCAACAGATTCACTAACTAACCTCACTGTGGTAATCGTTCCATAATATATATACATACAGCAAATCAGGCTGTACACCTTGAACTCTGCACAATGTTATATGTCAATTATATCTCAATAAAGTTGGGGAGGTGGGGTGGGGAGAAAGAGACAGGACAGGACCCAATGACTAACATTCAAATGTAACCTAACATCCCAGAAATTCAAAATAAACTAGCCAGAATGAAAGATTTAACTTGGTATTAAATCAAGCATTTTTCTATTAAAACAAATCCAAATCTATTTATGGAGCAGAAGGAAAAAATTTAAGACAGACCACAAAATGTCAAAGAAACGTCCCAGATACAGAAAGCTGAGGAACCCTGTTCTATTGTTGACCGTCTATCTTCTCATGACCCCCAGAGAGATGAGGAAACAGTGGTTGAAGACAAGTATTTGGTGACCTGAACAGGATTAAGCCACTACTGAATACTCTTAAAGAACGCACAATAACATTCTGTCAAAATACTTGAACTAACAGCCCACGGAATGCACATAATGGAATTTTGAGGCACTTGGATAAATGAATGGGTTCATTGCCTGTTGAGGGGCAGGGAGCGGGAAGGAGCCTCTGTCGTCATGGTGACTGTAAACCAACGCATTCCTTTCCACACTTGACAGTGGTTAAAATAAACACAGATGAGAACTGACCCTGTTTGCCCTTGCAACAATTCTGCGACTTTCCCTCTCCCCAGTCATCTCCTCCGGGGAACTGCTCCAGCCCACTCTTGCTTGCAGGCACCACCACTCCCAAAAAGAAACTCTCAAGCCGAAAACACAACAATATCATTTTAAAAGATAAAGCCACTGAGAAAATGGAAATGAGAACATCAGTATATAGAACTGCCTTTCACGGCAAACATGACTAGAAGCATGAATTCTGTGCTCCAAGGGACAGCAACAGGGTTAGTTAGTGTCATCTCTCCTCCTCTGATCTAAAACACAACATGTTTTGTAAGACAGAGAAACTGTTGGGCACACAGTGAACGGTGGAGACAGACTAACGGAGGTGTGTGTGTTTTATGGGCAGATTCCCCCGCTGGGTATAAATTAAATCAATCCGGTGCAAGCTGGAGCGCGTGGAATCAGCACGAGGACAAGAGGTGCGCTGGCAGCTCCGTGTGTGCATGTTCTCACCCCCACCCCACCGCTGTCGTGCACACACACATTCACACACACGTTCTGGAAGGGCTGCGGGGGAAAGGCTTGCTAGAATCATGAGAACAGGGATGGGACGGGTATCACACTGTCTGACTGGCAGCCAGACGCCATGCGTGAATACTAAGTAGGAAACAAAAGAAGAAACCAGTTGCAGGAACATAGGGTGGTGGTCGTTTTGGGGCTCAGTCTTGTCCAACTCTCTGCGATCCCTGGGCTTCGAAGCCCGAGAGGCTCCTCTGTCTGTGGGATGTCCCAGGCAAGAATACTGGAGTGGGTTGCCATTTCCTCCTCCAGGGGATCTTCTCGGCCCAGGGGTCAAACCTGGATCTCCCACAACGTGGGCAGATTCTTTGCCATCTAAGCCATCGGGGGAGCCCACCGTCCACTTTGGTGAGTGTTTTGGAAGCAGGAAAACAGTATTCCATTCAGTATGCCCTTGAGTAGGGCATACATACTGCATAGAAACAACTACCTAAAGTCAAATTGCACCAGGAAAAAAAAAAAGAGGTGGGGGTGGGGAAGAGGTAGCGTGCAGCCAGCAACCTGTCTATAAATAATTTCAAATAAACCGCAAGGGAAGGAACGACATCACGGTTGTGTTTCTGCACAAGACAGATGAACAAACTGAGAAAGGAACTGTCTGGAGATATCTCAAGACAAAGACCTCAACAGGCGTCATCTTAAGCAGGCATGGCAAGAGCGGCTACGGCCCCAGCTTTTTCTATAAAGGGAAAAAGAGGGCAGAAAGACGAATTCGGGCCACGCTGCATGCACCCAAGGGGCTGAGTAAAGGTTTGTTCAAAGGCAAACCCAAAGCAGAAAACAACAAGATGATCACAGCTCACCAAAGGAAAGAAAAATCCGATTCACTGAAATTCTTACCTAAAGAAGTCACACAAACTATCAAGTGGCGACCAGGGAAGAATACAGCTGAGAGATGATGTCTTTTAGGAGCAAAGGCTGAATCTACCTAATGACAGTTATCGGCTCCCAGATTTCTGAACCGTGGGCATCACCTCTGACCTTTCACACAGCGACTCTACAGAGAACAGTTACTTAGTATTTGGTGAAGGACAGTAATATGCCAGGAGCTTTAAACTATGGATAGCATTTAGCCAAGTGCTATCAGACTGATCCTCTGGACGGCCTGATCAGCAGCAGCAGAGTTGCCTGTGAATTCATTAGAAATGCAAAACCTCAGACCAATGGAATCAGAGAGTGGTGGGGGAGGAGTGAGACACTCACCAAGTCCTCCAGGTGGTTTCCCACACACTCAGGAGGGTTAGAGCCAGCCCTGTGGGGTGCTGTGGTCACCACTGATCAGACGACGAAAGGGAGGTGCTGTTAACAGCACAGCAGCAAGTATCTCCATTATCCAACGCTTCGGCGCTCTCCACTGCATCCTGCTACAGGGGAAGCCTGTCGGTGATACTGGACACGGAGGCCCGTTTAAACGGGGAGGCAGCTGGCATCAGAGATCTACTTCCTGTTTTAAATGAAGAGACCAGACTGACTCCAAAGTGATTTGAATTCTGGCTGTGTCTTCTCACTCTTTGATAAACTCTACGTTCAAAGGTAGCACCATAAATGGGCACTGCTCCCAGCGTGGTTAGTCTGCCTACTTAGGCAGGCATGCCTGGGAACAGGCTCCTGACTGCTTTCATTTGCTGAGAGAAGTGTGTCCCTTCCCACTGGCATGTGTGGCTACTGGCTCAAGGGGCTTTCAACAAAAGCAGTTTCTAGGTTCCTAGATTAAGGATCAACAATGGAGACAGAACCTCTCTGGGAAACCCGTGGGTGTCATTCTCTAGACTGACATCTGTAAGTCCCTTCATTTCTCACATTGCTTCAGTGAAAAAGAAAATTATACTGGCTGTCTTCAATGCCTCCTTTGGGTACAAATTTCATTGTTTTAAGTATGAATTTTAAGGTAATTGTCTGGACAGACACAGGAGAGTGATGAAGATGGGCAAGAGCAAGTATCTATCCTCAAACTGCCGACATACTGAAGTGTGTCCTGTTCATCTGAGAGGGCTGCCCCAATGGCTCAGCAAGTAAAGAGTCCGCCTGCAATGCAGGTGGGTTTAATCCCTGGGTTGGGAAGATCCCCTAGAGAAGGAAATGGCAATCCACTCCAGTCTTCTTCCCTGAAAAATCCCATGGACAGAGGAGACTGGCAGGCTATAGTGCATGGGGTTGCAAAGAGTGGGACATGATTGAGCAACTAAGCACGCATGCCCATCTAAGGCTTGAGCAAAGCAATCTGAACAACATGGGGAAGCATTTGTCTGCACCACAGGTAGTAGGCGTAGAGGCGGCGGCAGTGATGGAAAGGGCTCCAGAGAAGGCAGGTATGAGCACGCCTTCCCCGTGTTCGCTGGCATCACTTGCCACGACCTTCAGAACACACGGGCCTCCAGCGCCGAGAGAAAGCTGAACGGCCTCCCCTCCTCTCACTGCAACAGCAGCCCGAACTCAGGGCAGGAGGGCACCTTTCAGGAGACGCACAGAGTCCAGCTGTACGGACACGATCAACAGACATTTTGAGTCGCTTCTAAATCAATGCAAACATTACTAGACATTCTCACCATGAGGATTCCCAGTGCCTAGTCCTTCCTAAGCCTTAGATTTCTCATCTATGGCCCAGGATGATCTGACACTCAGATGATCGAGAAGGGCTCTGTTTACCCCGGCCTTGTTCCATGAGACTGGACAGCAGGAGGCCTGAAAAATGAAGAATCAGGGGAGACATTACAGCCAAAGAGTTCCAACCCCTCCCCCTCCAAAGGGGAATAACTACAAGTTCCAAAAAGGCCAAGTGCCAGTCTGCAATACACAACGGCATTTGCCAGAAGAGCAAGTCGACTACAGTACAAGCGGTCTGCAGGTTGTCACAATGGATGCCAGTGTGGTTCTTGGGGGCAGAGGAACAGGCTGAACAAATTTACAATTATGTTCTAGAGAAAGGGCTGAAAACAGCATACATTTTAAAACTGGTGGATTCCCATCATGCACAGTTCCAAGATAACGGGGGAAAAACAATGTGTCAATAAATGAATACAGCACAGGGTAATCATAAAGTACATCCGTCCCCACAAGACTGGCCTGAATTGTGCCCATGGTTACTTGAAGCGCTCTCTACAGACCATTCCTTTCCCAAGAGGCTACAGCAGCCACAGTGGCCTCTGGCTTGGAAAGAAGGCCCAGGAATCCCATCACTGCCAGATAAGCAGGCAATGACAAAAACAGCCTTCCCACGAGATAACCACTAAATGGATTTACATCAGAGCCAATGCCTGCTTCATGTTATTTTTTAGTTATATTATCAGAGAACAATTTACTTGACTCAGTAAAGCAGCTGCCTATTATACTGTTATATACTTCACAAATGATAAGCTATGAGAAAGTACTTCCTATGAAAGAAGCAACACCTCAAAAAGTTCTCCATTCATCTCCAAATATGTCTGAAACCAAGTATGAACAATAGGACAAAGATTCATTTTTAAGACCTAGCTCTTGTTTTCCTTTTCTTTGTTTTCAGTCTCTCTACATTTTATAAATGGTAAACACCAGGAAATAACATTAATGTCAATTTCATGTAATTGAATCTTTCAATAAAGTGATTATATGCACTATTCAATCTTTACGGAGTAAATTATCTTCAAAAACTACACTTCAAGAACACAAATAGATAGAAAGGTAAGTCTTCGACCTCTGGGAAAGCCAAGACTGGAAAGAATAACAGGGTCAGGAAAAGCCAGGTTACTGATCACCATCATTGAGAGAATGTTTACTATCATGGAATTCGATGATCCACTGAAGTGTCTCAAAATACTAAAGGTACTAGGAAACAGGGGTCAACACTAAGCTAGAACCACGGGGCCTTCAGACAAGAAGGCATTTTTGCCCCCTCACTTGGCATCACCAATTAACAACTGCTGGCAGAAATGCAGTCACCAAAATGCTGTAGTAATCTGAGAACCTGCCATGAAAGCAGAAGTTTAAGGCACTTGCTATATCCTCAGAGGTCACGAGAGAGGCCCCGAGGAGTCATTTTTACAAGTTATAGCTCAGTTTCCGTATAGATGGCTGTAGAATTTTGGACCCAAGAGACGTTATGGAACCAGAGGAGCAGTAAGAAGGGATGGGAAACAAGTTGCGAGGGGACAGAAGAATAGTATACTACTACCACAAACCAGCGTCGTGTGCTCCAGTCTTCCCTGACCCTTTAGAACAAATACACACGGGCAACACTTCAGACACACAAGTACACACACCTACCTTCCAATATGCTGAGAGGACATGAAAGATCTGGATAGTCCAAAGAGGAAAATACGCTTCCCAAACAGAATGACTCCTTTAGGAAGATTCCCTTGCCATACACTCTATTTGGCTACTCTTAAGAATGTGTTTACCTTCGCAAAAACAAATAAACATACCAGACCCTCTGCCAGCCATTAGGGATACATAGGGGATACAAAGATAAACAAGGATGGGCCCATCTGTGAGGGAGCCGAGGGCCAAACCCTCTGAAAGCCTGAACGTGGAGTGAGCGCGGGAAGACAGCAATGATCGCTCAGTGCCCACCCCGACTCCCACCCAAACACCACCTCGGACGGATGCTGCTGGGCCCACACTCATCCTCTGGGATGGGCTCTCAGCTAGTGGGAGAAGCTCTCAAGTCATTTGAGGAGGATTACACTCTGGAAAGATTCTGTTTCCAGATCAACGCAACTGAGCCTAATTTCTTGCCCCATATTTACCTAATTCCAGGGGGTAAAGCCCCATCTATTATTATGATCTCTTCTTTAAATTTCTGAATTTCTCATAGCAGAAATGAACCAAAAGCTTGCTGCTGACAAGTCACTGACATTGCTGTCTTTCCTCCTCGGTCTGAATTTGAGAATCCCTCCAGCCAAGCGTCCCTCTACCCAGTCAATTCCACCCTCCAAATGAAGGGGAGGGAAGGAAGAAGGGGAAGCATAGGGTGGGGCTGACAAGAACACGCTATTCTCATCTCAGTCACAACAATGTGCACTGCTTTTAATTGAGCTGCTAAGCAGCCAATAAGGTGCTGACATCAAGGAACGTTCTGAATAAAAAGCCGTGTCTGACAACCCCTGCACAAGCACTCACGTGTGAACCACAAGTGACACTAATGGCTGTCACCCCCTTTGCAAACGAGGTGGCTCCAAACCCAGCACCTAGTGCCTTTCATGTGAGACGTCTGGAACCAGCCTCTCCGTGCTTGCTCTCAACTTCATCAAGGACGACTTAGGAACTGGTGAGACATTTCTGGGAGGGTCAGATACAACAGAAAAGATCAGGGGCGTGTTTATACTTGCCCTTTGGGGGTAATAAAAGGAAAGGAGGACAAAAGCATGTGACAGAGATATTCCTATTGAAAATAGGTGGAAAAGCGTCCCTAGAAGAGGAAGGAAGGAAACTGGTACCCAGTTTCCGTGGCAACCACAAAGCATGCTAGACCATCATTTGCATGGGAGGTGGAAGTGATAGCTGAGCAATCAGATCTCCGAGGTAACAGATAAAGGAAATGGCCACAGCCGTAATAAAACTGCCTCAAATGAAGTTCTACCATTTTTCTTAAAACAAATAAATGTGGCAGAAACCTGTGTGCTTACCAGAAACCTCAAGCAAATTCTGGGAGCAGATGCCCGTTCCCACAAGTACCTAATGATCTGTCCTGGGCAACAACTAATGACCAATTAAATCAAAGGGGTCCTGTCCGTCTCTCACCCTGCAGAGGACACACATGTTCTGGGGCAGCCTCCGTGTTCCCACTCCTTCCTTGACACTGAAGCCCACATGTACTGACCTCTTAGGAGAGAGAAACGCACTTCTGCACAAGAACTAAGCATCTATGAAGATGCCTCTACACTGAATGCCTCTCTAGCAGGAAAAACAATGAGTGAAGCAAAGAGGGGCCCAGTTTCACTAATGAAAAAACTTAACCCACAGTACCAGGAAGGTAGTGAGCATCTGCATGTGTGCTAAGTCATGTCTGAGTCTTTTTGTGACCCCATGGATGGTAGCCCTCCAGGCTTCTCTGGTTCATGGGATTTTCTAGGCAAGGATACTGAAGCTGGTCGCCACTCACTTCTTCCCAGGAAGGTAAGAATTAACAGCAATTTGAAAATAAACTGCACATGGCCAGAGAGATGCACCTCTCCCTGCGTTACATCTCCACACTGTGTTACTTACCCCACCCCAAATTACCCAGGCCAGATATGTGGTGCTTTAACATACGCTCTAAAGTGGAAAGTCCACCATCAGTTTAAAAGTTAAGAAAGGATGGAGACAACATGAATTTGTTCTAAAAGTTTCCTAATCAAAACCAGAAAAAACAGCAATATCTTTCCAATACCTCCAAATCCCTTTCCGATCAGCCAAGATCCTCTTAAGTCAATTCTTCCTTTGGTTCAAAAAAAGGAAGTGACTGCCTTTGGGGTTTGTTTTACATTTACCAGGGCTTCCCTGACGGCTCCGTGGTAAAGAACCCACCTGCAATGCAGGAAACCTGGGTTCCACCCGTGGTCGGCAAGATGCCCTGGAGGCGACGAGGACAGAGAGGCCATGGGCTCAGCTCCCTCCTCTCATTGAAAGGAGCCAACACTGTCGTTCAACTTGCACCGAGCTAACATGCACTCCCCATCTCTCAGCACATCCTGGCTTAGAGGGACGAAGAGGCCAGAGCTAAGGCTTAGCAGGCGCCCACCTACATTACCGTGATACATCACCGTGTTTAATTCAAAGAACCCCCTGAGTTGTTGCAAGGGCAAGGCTGCCTCCCTGGGCTGGTCCAAGGCGAAAGCCACACACCCTCAGCCCACTGCATCCTCTCTGGGGGCCTGGGAAAGGTGGGGTGGGATGTGGGGTGCACCCCACTCTCAGTACAGATGACTGCTTAGGTCAACTACAACAGTGTCAATCCTGAGGTGTCTATAAGACAGAAAAACTGGAATGGGGCCTAATATTTTACCCCCACAACCACAGGGGCCCCTTCAAAATACCAACTAATATCTTCTGTCAAACGTGTTGGTATAGAAAAGCTAGTAAGTGTTAGCACAGAAGAGTTAGTAAATCCATCCTGCCCCCTCCAGCCCCCTGGTCATGTCAGGCCTTCCAGAAGCAGCCTGCTACAGAGCACAGAGACCACAGGAGGCCTCAAGGTCCAGGGTCGGCCTCGACCTGCTCTGCAGCCCCCCACCAGCGCGTCCGTCACTTGAACGCCTGCCACCACAGCAGCTGGGGGGTCGGCCACCCTCGGGCACTGGGACTGTCTCTCCCTGTGATCTCGGCCAAGAAGCTGGCTCCCGACAGCCTCTGTCTGGAAGTTACAGGGCTGCCCCATGAGGACTACCTACAGCCCAACAAGAGTGAAGAGCATACAGAAGGAAAAACTAAGTGCTCGTATCACCTTGCTGTAGGGTGGCCCAACTCTCCTAGACACCGCGTAGTGTCCCACAGACGTCACGTCTTCCACAGCCCTCCACACGCTGCATTTGAAATGACCTGCTGCTTCTCTCTGGAGTGGAGATTTCCTGCAGCAGAAAATAAGGCTGAATCTACCATCTCTGAGATCCACCTGGGATCTGGCAACTACTGGAACCTTGAAGAAATGAGTGCTCCTGGCCCCTGCTCCCCTGAGATTCCCACTCCTCTGCGGGTTAAAAAGCGTCACTTTGCCCAGCCCTCAGAATCCTTCCCTGGTGGCTCAGACAGTAAAGAATCTGCCTGCACTGCAGGAGACATGGATTCAATCCCTGAGTCGGGAAGATCCCTGCAGAAGGAAACAGCAACCCACTCCAGTATTCTTGCCTGGAGAATCCCATGGACAGAGGCGCCTGGAAGGGTACAGCCCACAGGGTCGCAGAGTCGGACAGAGTGATTCACACACACAGCACCCCTGGCCTCTCCAAAGAGTTTGAAAACAGAGCTCATCTACATCTCTTAATCACCAGCAGTCCAAGTGAGCTCTTCACCACTCCCCACAAGGTACAGACACCATCGACTGAATCCTGAAATAACCTGGGCGCTTCATCTAGCAGAGCACACCCAAGCCCTTCTCTGTACCTCAGTTTCCTCATTCATAATATGGGAATGATGGTCAAAGACCCATCAAAAGGAACTGCTGTGAGAATCAAATGGAATAATACATGGAAACAATTTAGAATAGTGGCCAGCACACCGTAAGTGCCACATAAATACCTGTCACTGCTGGCCTGCTAAGGGCCAATTCTTTCGGAAGACCGTCTCTCCCATGGAGAGTTAAGAAAAAAAGTTGGGGTAAGCAACAGAAAGGCTCTCCAAGGGGACTGAGCTGCCAGTCTATTCAATTCTAGAAAATTCTTCTCCCTATTTCTAATCAAAGGTCTAGTTAAAAGACCATGCCAGAAAAAAACACATCTCACCTTAAACCATTTAAACTCAGAGGATCAATTAGTGATGTCTCCCGCCCAGCTGTCACTTGGTAAGATCAAGAGGTGTCACTTGCCATCAGATATGCATACACAACAGTTCCATACATTTAAGTGCTACCCAGGGACTCCTTATCACTCCAAGAGTCTAGAAAATCTCACAGACACCAAGGACTGGGGAGGCTGTCTTCCTGTCCTGGGAACGGTGGCCTCGTGGAACGTGAGAGTCCTGGTGCTGGGATACACCTAGGAACAGTGCTGGGCCAGAGGTGAAGTCAGGAGTCGTGGTCAGGAGACTAAAGCCACTGTGTCCACAGGGTCAGAAAGGAGAAAACAGAAAGAAGCGGCAGAAAGGCTCTCCAAGGAGAGTACGGTCTGGAGAAAGCAGGTAAGGAGACTCCATCTGAGGACAGGGAACCCAGAAAAGGATGGCAGTGCCATGCTGTGCAAACAAACACAGCTGCCAGGAGCCCTGGGACACTCTCTTCCACTCCTGAGTCCCCAGGCCTCCCGACCACGGCCCTAAGAAGACCAGGCCAGTGAGAGTCAGCCTAGGCATCAGAAATGACACCCTTCCTCCAGCTCCTGCCTCCCGGCTCTCCGACCCAGGATAACACACAGGGGCTCAGGCCAGGGGGCAGTAAAGCACACAGGGCACCTTCAGCCCTGCTTATCCTGGACCGGGTGCTAAGAATGTGCCTTTGCTAGAAGCACAGGGTAGAGGGTGCAAAGAACACATTCCAAAGGGAACCTGCAACCCATCTTGCCATTTAGGCCAAACAAATCCACGTACGTTCCATAGAAGGGTCCTGGAAAACACCAGCCTGAGGTTGCTCAGTCACCAAGGAACCTCAATCCCCACCAGTTCCAGATTCCTCCACGCTCCACCTGCTGCCTCCTCCAACAACTGTGCTCCACCCCACCTCCCCAGCCACCCAGATCCTCCTGCTGATCTGGGCTGCATCTTCATAAAGGGTGTGGCGAGGGACTTCCCTGATAGCTCACTTTGGCAGCACATATACTAAAACTGGAACAGAGAAGACATAGCATGGCCCCTGCGCAAGGACAACATGCAAACTCATGAAGCGTTCCATGTTTTTTGGCCTTCCCTTGTGGCTCCACTGGTAAAGAATCCACCTGCAGTGTGGGAGACCTGGGTTCGATCCCTGAGTTGGGAAGATCCACTGAAGAAGGGAAGCGCTACCCACTCCAGTATCTGGCCTGGAGAATTCCATGAACTGTATACACTTTTCTTGGACACTAGTCATGTGCAGTCAAGACGGCCTAACATGGGACAAGCAACACACGGGTGGACTCCACAAGATGCTTCGTTAAATGAGAAAAGGGTCTGCTTCTTGTAAACCAAAAAAAATGCAAAACATTGTTCTGAAACCCGCAAATCACACCACACAGGTAACAACCTGCCAGTTAAAATTCCGAGAGAGGAAGAGGCAACAGGGAATTCCATAAACCTCCATAAATGATGACATGTGCAAAACCAGTTAGACGTTATGCTGATCATTAGAACAGCCTCCACGGTTCCTCAGACACCAGGGTCAGGCCCCAAGTCACCAAGGGGACACAGGAGAGCACTCCTGGACAGCCTGCCAGTGTCCCGAGTGGGATCGGAGAGGTCTGAACAAAGCCTGGGGATGCTGCTACAGGGAAGAACGAACGTAATCATGACCTGGCGGGAGGGAGTGGGGGCGGAGCATTGACTACGCACCCTGCAGGGGACAGTGAGAACCCCGGCTCGCAGCTCTCCACCATTCAACCAGAGTCACCCGCCGTTCAGGTGCACCTTGGCGGCCACTTAACCAGGGTACGCAGAGCTGAGAGATGCAAACTCCCCTCCAAGCGGGAAAGGGGAAGGGATGCCCTGAGCAGGCACCACCCCCTTTGCCTCCGAAAGCCAACAACCAGGTGAAAAGCATAACCTTCAGAGAGATGGAGGAAGGTCCCACTATCATCACAAAGTCATCATGGATTTATCAGGAACAGTCACTTGAAACAGAAGCAACTTAGGGCCTTAGATGGATTTCTACTACCAACATGCTCTGGATGGAGTGAGATTTTCTATTTATAAGTCAACTGCTTCTTTATTTTGAAAACTTCCCTTTGATTGCATCAGGGCCTACTTATGCAATTCACTTTTTTCTTTTTTGATGACTAATTAAACATAAGGTTATGACTGTGACTAAGACAAAGTGCAAACATGGTCGTTACATTTCCTGGGCTGTGTTTCTCTCAGTCAACATTCAAAGAACAGGTAGGAACTTCTGCTTCTGGCTAAGACAGAGCGATAGGGACAGGAATCCCCCTCCAGCCTGAAAGAACTGAAAATCCACACGGGACAATGGGCATCACACAACAAAACCCTGCGGCTCCTGAGGACAAACGACTGCCCAGACTACCACCCTGAGACAGTTTTCAGGCTAGAGCACATGGAGGGGAACGCAAGAAGCCGCCAGAGGAATCCCTGAGTTGAGAAGAAACTGAGATTTTGGGGAGGAACAAAATGTATAGGGTGGAGTACTGAAGAGGCAAAAGTCAGACAGAAAACTCTGGAATCTGCGGAGGACCCTCCTCAAGTACTTGCTGAGTACTAGTGAACACACGTGTGAGGGAAGTTTCCAAGGAAAAGTACCACAAGAAAGGACTATGGGGAACACTCTCCAAACCCCACAGGGCTGAGAACCATGCTTCGCCAAAATGGTACGCATAACTCACAGGGTTCTCCCTGAGCAGTTGGGAAAACATCCCTATACCAAATACTGCTCTCTGGCCCTACCTAACAAAGCATAAAAGGCTCAAAGTTTCCTGGTAACCTAATCAAGCTGCTAAGTCGCTTCAGTTGTGTCCAACTCTGTGCAACCCCAGAGACAGCAACCCACCAGGCTCCCCCGTCCCTGGGATTCTCCAGGCAAGAACACTGGAGTGGGTTGCCATTTCCTTCTCCAATGCATGAAAGTGAAAAGCGAAAGTGAAGTCGCTCAGTTGTGTCCGACTCTTCGCAACCCCATGGACTGCAGCCTACCAGGCTCCTCCGTCCATGGGATTGTCCAGGCAAAGAGTACTGGAGTGGGTTGCAATTGCCTTCTCCTAATCATACCCTACAGCAATGTTCGAGAAGAGTCAGAGAGACACAAACATACCCAGAACCCAAAAGAAGAAAACTCATGATGCCTGGCATCCAACAAGGAGCCACGGGGCAAGCAAAACAGCAGGAGGACATGACCTGCATTGAGTGGAGGGACATCAATTAAGCCAAACTGACCCCTAAGTGACACAGAAGATAGATTAGCAGACAAAGACACTAATAACATCTATTATAACTCCATTGCGTATGTTTAAGAAGGTAGAGAAGATTAAGCTATATTAGGAGGGACAATGCTGCTGCTAAGTCGCTTCAGTTGTGTCCAACTCTGAGCAACCTCATAGATGGCAGTCCACCAGGCTCCGCCGTCCCTGGGATTCTCCAGGCAAGAACACTGGAGTGGGTTGCCATTTCCTTCTCCAAGGAGAGACAATAAAAACAATTAAAAAGACAACAATGTCTGCAGTGAAAAATACACGTCCACAGATTTTAGACTGAAATTATCTAAAATGAAATACACAGAGGAAAAAAAGACTTGAATAAAATGAACAGAGCATCCATGAGCTGTGAAAACAACTTGGGAGCACCTGGATACACATGCACCTGAAATCCCAGCAGGGGGAACACACATGCAAACTGTATCTACTGAAATCTTTTCCAAAACTGACAAAGTCTACAGAACTGAGAAGCTCTATAAACCCCAAATACAAGAATCAAAGAAAACTATATGACAGCATATTGCATGATGGTGTACGTGCTTAGCTGTGTCTGACTCTTTGTAACCCCATGAACTGTAACCCACCAGGCTCCTCTGTTCATGGGATTTTCCAGGCAAGAATACTGGAGTGGGTTGCCATTTCCTTCTCCAATTACATGATAGATTAAAAAAAAAAAAAAATCTTTAGAAGTAGGCTTCTTGCCGGATACTCACTACAAGTCAGGAGATGGTGGAGCTGCACCTTCAACAAATTCCACAGGGGAGGGGAGGAGGAGGAACTACTGACCTACAGCTTTATACCCAGCAAAAATACCTTCCAAAAATGAATGAGAATTTCTTACAACTGCATGTGATTCTACAAACCCAGCAGAAAGATTTTTTTTTAAAGTGAGGGTGAAACAAAGACCATAGCAGACATAAAAAACTTGAGATTCATTCAACACCAGCAGAAATTAGGTATGTTAAAGCCCTACAGCCAGAACCCAGCGGAAAATGATAACAGAAAGCCATTCAGATCAAAAGGAAGGAAAGAACACCACCAGAAATGAGAACTGTGCGGGTAAACTGCACAGGCAAGCAGGCTGGACCCAGCTCCATTTACATTATTTACATTTATTTAAATCCACAGATTATTTTCTACAGTTATTAAAGGTGCCAAATAATATTCAGTTCCTCAATTTTGCCCCTTTTCTACTTCCTGTAAATGAAAAATATGTTTCAGTCAAGATAGCTCTGAACTCAGTAGTGTATCTGACATTAAACTATACTACTAGTGCATTCTGCCCAACAAATATGTAAAAACTATCATGGCTTTGAAAATTCTAATTCTTATGGAGGATCACACTGAATAACTCCTATTTCTAACACTGAGTGCTGCCAAGCAAGTCCTTCTTCCTTCTAAACTTGGAGGTAGCAAATTATCTTATGTTAACACAGTAACTCAGAATAGAAATAAGGAAAACTTATACTTGACAATTCACCTATAAAAGGAATACCCATTAAAAGCCTAGGAGAATTCTCATCATCCTGAACATATATTCATCTCCAAAACTTAAACATCACCACGTCTTCAACCTTAAAGTGATGTTCCACATTCAAAATCCAATCTCCTAGAGCAGGGCTGTCTTTGAACTCTTTACACTACACCAAAGGCCCAAATAACTAAAATATAGCAGCTCTTTGTTTAACAAAAAGAAAACATTTCTGTCCCTGCAGAGGCATGGTCCATACTTTTTTTTTTAAACTACATAAGACTCTTATGTAGTTTGCTTTTTAAAGTGTGCCAGGGCATCTTAGTATTAAGTACTATTAAAAATAGGGACCACCCCCAAGGGCTTGTGTGTGACTTACATGTGAACAGTCCAGACAGCACCTTCACAAACTATAGCCTGGCCCCCTCATGCCTGCTCTGTGTAGGCAAATGCCTGGTCACACCAAGCTTTGTGGAAGAAATTCACACTCCACCATTACAGTCATTCCTGTGACTCAGTAACTTCAAAAAAAAAAAAAAAAAAGAGGGACACACGCCTACACTTTTCCATCAACCCACAGATGGTGTTGATGGTGGTGCCACGGAGAAAAGACATGAATCACGATTTGCATAAATCAAACTCTCTAAGACACATCTGAGAAGTCTTCAGTGAGTCTGCATGTCCCCGTACAGCAATCCATGTGTCATAGGTGCTGATGACAGCCTGCACTGCATCTCATACACAGCCCTTACTATATACCTGGGAGCTTTTCATGAATCAACTTGTTCAGGACACAAAAGCCTCATGAGGTGGTTACTACTGTCACAGACATCTCACAGATGAGGAAACCGAGGCCCAGTGACGTTGCAGAACCTGCCCAAGAAAATGTAACAGAGAGATGACGGAACCAGAAGAAGTCAGATGGTATGGTTCCAGGGCATGCTCTTAGGCACTGAGCCACACACAAGATTCCCACGGCACGTCCCTGAGGACGACCACTTAGAGGTGTACCCTGACCAACTTCTTTGTACACCTTTCCACCACAAAGACAACCCCTATCCTGACCATAACCACCATTCCAAGTTTCTCACAGGCCATCCACACCTGACTGACAAAATTTGTCCATTCTGGTTTCTACAAGATATTCAGATACTTCTTGCAGGAAACACAAATGTTATGATTCCCAAGTGTAATAGGAGAAGCCATTTAAGGTGGCGGAGGTAAGGAGCCAGGTACGGCCACCAACAAATTCAAAAGGGGTTGATTAAACGCTGAAAATCTCTCTACTGTTTACATTCTAAACAGTAAGAACTAATTTCTGTATCATTTTTAAACATAATTTATCAAATTCACCTACCACAATGATCAAGAGAAACAGAAAACCAACACCCAGGAAACCCACCAGTGCCGAGTCCTCCAGACCTTCAATGGCTGGGCTGCTCTGCCTGTCAAACAGGCAAAGACCTTCTAGAGAGGCTGGTTTTTCCTTTCATAAAGATTAATTTCAGAGGATGACCTTTAATAACTAAGATTCCTTTTATTTTTGCCTCAATACAGGAAAATAAATCCTTTGGAACTCTAGATTCTACTGCTGTCTATGTGCCAAAAAATCCCCAACTTAAGTAAACCCAATGGCAGCAACTACACAGGAGCAAACACAGCTTAAGGGGTTTCCGGTAGAAAAATAACAGTGCAAACACATGAGATGTTTTGACTAAAGACTTAAGAAATGTGTTATAAGCATCAATCAGAAAATGGAATTGCTTCAACTTGCAGGGCTAGAAATTTAGGGCAAGGTCTAAACTGAAGCTGGCATAGTCTACACTTAAGATTTCAATTTTTCTTAAGAAAGTCAAACACATAAATTCCCTTTCTAACCAAGACAAAAGGCATTATTAACTGGTGACCCTAAAAACATGTACCTAAAAAGAGCAATTAATTATACAAAAAGAGCAAGCATTCATATCATTCTAAAGAGAGAGATAATGCTTTTTCCAAAACAAACACATAAACCATGACTCTGGTTAGAATTCAGTGTTCTCTCCCAGAAAGTCTAAATGTCAACCGAGAATACAAGTGGTCCATCACAGAATATGCTCTCTGCATGTGTACTTTTGGGAATTTTAGACACGAGGTAAAAAGCAGAATCTAGTCAACAATCTGCCCAATGCTTGAAGCAACATTTCAAAATTACCATTTAGCTAGTTACTCTGGGCTTGGGATCAGCAGACACAACATAACTTCTTTAAAAAGGTATGTTACCTTTTTAAAGGTCTAAGAAGGTTGGCACTGAAGTCTGACAGTAACTGACAAAGCTCCAGGAACTCAGATTCCAGTTCCTATGATCTGCCTGACAAGGCAGGGCATGTACCATATAGTTTATACTAAATGTTCATGCTAAATACCAACAAGCAATCAAAAAAGCTCTTTTAAAGCCAAGAAGTAGTAAAAGTTATTTTTTATTTGCTGTGTACCCTGCAACACAACAAGACATTTATGCCCTAACTACACTATCCCTTTGTAAACAACAAAGCTCCCTTCTGCCATGCAGGCCACCCCAGACCAGCTCTGAATGTAGCTTAACCTGTCAAACCTAAATCTATACTATATCCCTGGGTAGATTTCACTAGTAGAGTGTGATCGTAACTCCCCAAAATGCTGTCACGAATCCTTAACTCAGTAAAACAAGGCACTCAGCACGCTAATAATTAAACAGATTAGCAATGGGTTAAGTTTTCCCTAAGTTCCCCTGAACAAAGTTTCTCTTTTCTGGTGCCCTGGAGAATTAAAGCTAATAGACTGATTTGCACACAGCTGCCACACAGCACTACAGTCGCGTGCAAAGAGGAAGCCGGCAGCACTACCATCTGAGAAAGGCACCCGGAGCCACGGACAAAGGGCTCCCCACCCCCACCCCAAGAGAATGAAGCCTGATGACCTTCTTCATACCCCCCCTTGCTGACCAATCCCAGCAGAGGTGAAGGTGATGGCCAGCCACAAAGCTAAAATAACTGGTCACTGTCACTTCCAACCACAATCACAGAATTCTGTTCTCCAAACACAGATAAAAAACGATGCCAGCTACACAACTGCCCCCCGCCGCCCCACCCATGTCTGGAAACATGGATAGTATTATTACACATTCCAATACTTTTACGAATGTGATTTAAAAACAAAAAACAAAAAACATATCCTTTAACCCCCTGCTCTTGTGATGATGCACTCTTCAAATTGGGGCAGAGCAAGTGTCTATCACAGAGCATCTGAAACATAAAAGGTTTCCAGTGAGACACTCAGCCAAGTGTCTTTAAAAAAAGTAGCATACAAGGTCCAGTACACTGGCAGAGACAGTTCTTACACACGCTTGCTAACTGTACTAAAAACAAATCCAAGGAGGAGCAAGAGATAAAGGTGGTAGAAATTAATACAGACTCCACACCATGAGTTTTCTAAAGACAGACACTACACAATAGGAAAACAAAGGCGTGCAGCTAATGGCTCTCCAATTTCAGATCTAAAGTGCAGATCTATTACAGATTCTTAAGTATCCACACATGGCTACCCTTGTCCTTTCCTCCTTATTTGCTGCCAAATTCAGTTCTTCATTAGACACACACATCAAGATGGTTTCTGAAAAGTAACTATAACTCTGTATACAGAAAGGGTACACAAAGTCCAGACTGGGGATTATTTTCCTCCCCTTTTCCCATCCTCTCCAACAAACAGATTCTAAGAACAAGTAAGTAATCTTGTCATCCAGGAAAACACTGAGTATGGGAACAGAAATGGAGTGAAATGAAATATAAATTCTAAATGGGGGCAGGGGGGAATCACATCACGCATGAGACATGAAATAAGGAAGATAACTAAAAAAGGGTTTTTAAAACACGTAATTAAAAGTGTTATTATATAATGTCAATATCACTGTCTGACCATGAAGCCACAGCTCTTGTCAAACTACCGTAGCCAACTTCCTGATCAAGCTATCTTAAGCTTATTTTAGAAAGTCATTAAAAAAAAAAATTAAAAACCTGCTGGTAAATTAATTCTATGAATTGATTCCACACCTATTTATTTGGTTAACACCAAATGGATTTTGCTTTCCTAACATGGGGAGAATTTTTCTTAAAAACACCACATTTAAATCTTCGTATTTACACCTCTGTAGTAATGGCAAAATACCATCTAATATACTCAAGAATACAACTGATGAAAATCAATTAAAATGAACAGCAAAGGCAGGAATTACAAATTGGCAACTCTCTGGCCAAAATTTTTATAGCAGGAACTTGTTTTGTTTGGGTCATACCATTTTTTTGTGTGTTTTACTCATCTTTAATGATAATTAGTGGACAATATTTAGGAACCAGGATATTTGATACAAAAATCCAGAATTCTGGCTCCTCTGTGAAAAAAATCAAGAGACTGGGTGAGTGGGCCCAAGTTTGTTCCCACTTGGACAAAACTGGCACCTAGTTTGAAGTCCCTGGTTTAAGGCACGAAATATGTTCAGCCTTGGGTACTAACCTTTTCCTCGACGGCCCTTCTTCAAAATCTGAAGAACTAACATCGTTGCTAGTCGAGGACACTTGGGATGCATCGTCCTTCTCATTCTCTGACTGTTCTGATGCTGGTCCTAATCCCTTAGACTGGCCATTACCAAGGAGCCCTACAGGTGAAAAAAGGGGACAAACACTTAAATACATGACATAAGGAAGCAGCACTTTACCACAGTTAACCCTACACAGTGGCCGATGAGGGCAGACAAGAAATTTGACAGGAGAGAACCAGAAGGTATGGATCCCCTGAGAATGGAGGGGAGAAGTCCCACCTCATCCTACTTTCGACCTTACAGAGGAGTGGAATGCCTGCCAAAGAAATAACGCCAACAAAGCAATACAAGCAGAAATGTGTTATCATAATAATATACTACAGGGTTCTTTCTAAAGTACATCAACTGGGCTTCCCAGGTGGCGCTAGTGGTAAAGAACCCGCCTGCCAAGGCAGGAGACGTAAGTACATCAACATCTTTCAGGACTGGGGAAAGAAAAGTACTTCACGTATTACCAAATCACACTAGTTATCCTTCCAGGACCACATATTTACTCCAGAAAACACTAAAACCCTTTTTGGAATTGCCTTCAGGAAACAGTAACTACCACCCAAGAAAAAGCATCAATCATTGCTTTGTAGCCATCTATCGGTTCTTAACGAGAAATCTGACTGGACAACTTTCTCTTCATAGCAATCCTTCCCATCAGAGTCGCCACGTTTGAAGCTGACCATCTCAAAGGACAAAGATTCTCCACGACAGCATACATGGTGCCATGCTGAAGAGGGGGTCTCGGGGCCCCAGGGTGTGCTTCTAGTAACCCGAGCTGGAGAAGGGCCTGCACCAAGAGGTATGGAAGTCGTTTAGCAGCCAGGTCACACTAATGGGTAACAGCTGAATAAAAGCCTCCTCCTTCCAGAGCTCAGACACCTTCCATCCAATCCAGGGTTCTGGATACAATTTAGTTTCCACCAATGGGGGGCTTGAACCCACACAAGTATCCACAGTCACTGGCCCCCAGTTTCACTGCCCAGTCAACCAGCCTCTGAGCATCGGCAGAAATGCTAACACAGTGCCTACATTCTCATAGCCACAGGGTTTGGCTTTTATATAAAGCCAAAAGGGCAGGAGTCTTTTGTTCTCTCAACACTTTCAGCAAGTTTGTAAGCATTTATGTCCCTGTATTAAATCCCTTTTTAGCTGAAGCATTTAAAGAGTGGTTCCTATTAGTCGCCATAAACACTATATTCCACACACTGAGTAGCATTTTCAGGAAGAGAACAGTATACTGCAACAAAATCCTGGGACTTGGCCTGCTTATCCATTTCCCCAGTTATCTGTTTTTACATCATTTCAGAGTATGAATAACAACATAA
Organism: Muntiacus reevesi; assembly: GCF_963930625.1. Lineage (NCBI taxonomy): Eukaryota > Metazoa > Chordata > Mammalia > Artiodactyla > Cervidae > Muntiacus > Muntiacus reevesi. The sequence goes on from NC_089268.1 coordinate 42,074,857, forward strand.
GGCTGGAAACCTAATACAATGCAGTAAATGAAATCCCGTGGCTGTCACTTAGGCTTGGGGCTCTGGGAGTCATGACTACAATATGGAAATGAAAACACAGACAACTTCCCAGAGAAAGAGAAAAATGTGGGGAGTGTGCACCGTGTGACAAACAGGAGACATAACTGGAGGGAAATCTATGGGTCTGAGGGTTGAAGTGTGGCCAACATTTCAAAGATGAGAGCAGTGCTATTCATTAGAGTAACCACCAGTCACACGGTGCTGGTGAGCATTTGAAATATAGCTAGTGTGAGTAAGAGGATGAATGATTATTTTTATTTAACCACATTTAAAACTCACTATAGCTACCATTTCTAAAATAATTTCATATTAATTCTAAAAATATTATGGACAAATTATTAGGTTACATAAAACATGTTTAAATTAGTCTTACCTGCTTCTTTTAGATTTTCTAATGCAGCTCTAGAAGCTAACACCACATACGTGGCTGAAATAACCTCTCCCCTGCTCAGCACTGGATGAGGGCCCTGCAGTAAGGCAACGGGTGGCGGCTGGTCCCCCCCTCAACCAGACGTGTTAACACAACCACACAACAGCAGGAGGACGCACAGCACACTTACAAACGCAGATTAGGAAACTAGCCCAGAGACAGAATATAAGTCAGTGGATGAACAACCACACTTGAAAAGGATGATGAATGTGAAATAAAAATTCTCGTTACGGAACCTTATATGAAACCAACATTTAAGGGGGCATATATCTCTAAAATAAAAGTGTATTCCTGGTGGAATTCACATTTTTCAATAGTACAAAAGGACTTTAAGGAGAATAAAGCGGGAAAGGAGGAAGGAAATATAACTAGTTTCTGCACACCTACCATATGCCAGGGCACTGGGGACAGAGGCATAATCCAGCAAATCTAAATTTTAGTAGTGACAGGAGATATACCTGTGTGTGTGAGTTAGCAGTATGGAGCCCTGAACTTACAGGGCAAGCCAGAGGGGAGGGCAGTGAAGATGAATCACTAGAGTAAGCAAAGCTGCCAACAGCAAAGCAGAGAGCAAAGCTGGTGTCGGCCATCACCTAAAAACAAACGCTAAGGCAGTGGCGGTGGCGGTGCGCAGGAGGAAGCAGCGGTGGCCGTTCTGAACCTGTGTTTGGAACGAGGAGGAAACAGGAAGGAGGCGCCGCTGGGTGAAATCGGGAAACAAGCCCTTGCTCTCCCCTCTGGGGCACAGCAAGGTCTCAAGGGTCTGCTGAGGGAGCAGGCAGCCCGTGAGTGAGTGTGTGAAGGAATGAGTAAAGCAGAGAAAAGTTCAGCTGTTCAGTGACAGAGAACCTCAGCAAACTGTGAAGAGCGGTGATCCTCAAGCTAGAGCTCTAGTTAGAATCACCTGGAGGTTCAAGCACTGGGTCACCTTCTAACATGCTCTTTTTTAACACCAGAAGATGCTGGCTCTGCTTTGGCTGCTCTGGGGACCACATTCTGAGATCCACTATTGCAGGGGAAGCAAGAGTCAGTCAGCAAGAGATCTAGTTGCTCTAAGACACTGTAAAGCTCTGGGGAAGTGTGCACTAGATCCCAGGAAACTATGTTTGCACTGTCAGAACAACTCCCAGTAAGGCACCCAAACCCAAAGTTCCGCTGGGGCGTTCATTCTTCCACCTTGGATCATTAATTTTGTGAAGGGGAGGAGGGCTGCTTACAATACTTAACCACAAAGCTATGGTAAGTCTGCTAATAGTTCAGTTCAGTCGCTCAGTCATGTCCGACTCTTTGTGACCCAATGGACTGCAGCACGCAGGCCTCCCTGTCCATCACCAACTCCCAGAGTTTACTCAAACTCCTGTCCATCGAGTCGGTGAAGCCATCTAACCATCTCATCCTGTTGTTCCCTTCTTCTCCTGCCCCCAACCCCTCACAGCATCAGGGTCTTTTCCAATGAGTCAACTCTTCACATCAGGTAGCCAAAGTATTGGAGTTTCAGCATCAGTCCTTCCAATGAACACCCAGGACTGATCTCCTTTAGGATGGACTGGTTGGATCTCCTTGCAGTCCAAGGGACTCTCAAGAGTCTTCTCCAACAACACAGTTCAAAAGCATCAATTCTTCGATCCTCAGCCTTCTTCACAGGCCAACTCTCACATCCATACATGACCACTGGAAAAACCATAGCCTTGACTAGACAGACCTTTGTTGGCAAAGTAATGTCTCTGCTTTTTAATATGCTGTCTAGGTTGCTCATAACTTTCCTTCCAAGGAGTATGCGCCTTTTAATTTCATGGCTGCAGTCACCATCTGAAGTGATTTTGGAGCCCAAAAAATAAAGTCTGACACTGTTTCCACTGTTTCCCCATCTATTTCCCATGAAGTGATGGGACCAGATGCCATGATCTTAGTTTTCTGAATGCTGAGCTTTAAGCCAACTTTTTCACTCTCCTCTTTCATTTTCATCAAGAGGCTCTTTAGTTCCTCTTCACTTTCTGCCATAAGGGTGGTATTATCTGCATATCTGAGGTTATTAATATTTCTCCCAGCAATCTTAATTCCAGCCTGTGCTTCTTCTAATCCAGCATTTCTGATGATGTACTCTGCATATAAGTTAAATAAGCAGGGTGACAATATACAGCCTTGACGTACTCCTTTTCCTATTTGCAATCAGTCTGTTGTTCCATGTCCAGTTCTAACTGTTGCTTCCTGACCTGCATATAGGTTTCTCAAGAGGCAGGTCAGGTGGTCTGGCATGCCCATCTCTTTCAGAATTTTCCACAGTTTACTGTGATTCACATAGTCGAAGGCTTTGGCGTCAATAAAGCAGAAATAGATGTTTTTCTGGAACTCTCTTGCTTTTTTGATGATCCAGTGGATCATTTGATTTGATCTCTGGTTCCTCTGCCTTTTCTAAAACCAGCTTGAACATCTGGAAGTTCACGGTTCACGTATTGCTGAAGCCTGGCTTGGAGAATTTTGAGCATTACTTTACTAGCATGTGAGATGAGTGCAATTGTGTGGTAGTTTGAGCATTCTCTGGCATTGCCTTTCTTTGGGAGAGGCGGCTGCGCAGGCGCAGGAGGGGTGAGAGACGCTACTCCACGTTCAAGGTCAGGAAGGGCGGCCCTGAGGAGATACCCCTCGTCCAAGGTAAGGAGTAGCGGCTGCGCTTTGCTGGAGCAGCCGTAAAGAGATACCCCACGTCCAAGGTAAGAGAAACCCAAGTACCCAAGTAAGAGGGTAGGTGTTTCAGGGGGCATCAGAGAGCAGACACACTGAAACCATAATCACAGAAAACTAGCCAATCTGCTAACACTAAATATGGTTAAAAAGTAACAAATAATGGGGAGGGGAGAGAAGTGTTCATGAGACTCACTGAAAAAGACCCTGATGCTGAGAAAAATTTGAAAGCAAAAGAAGAGGCAGCAGAGGATGAGATGTTCAGATAGCATCACCAACCCAATGCATGCGAGTCTGAGCAAACTCCAGGAGACAGGGAAGGACAGAGAAGCCTGGCGTGCTGCAGTCCATGGGGTCACAAACAGTCGGACACGACTGAGCGATTGAACAACCACCATCTCAGAGATATCACCTAGATCAAGGATTTAATGTTTCTTTTCTCAAAAAAAAGAAAAGAAAAGAAAAAAAAAACCCTGCCCAAGCACAAATTCAGGGAAACTGAATTATGAAATTTTACATGAAAAGGGGGAATTTCAATTGACTGTATGGGAGCTCAGTGTCAGGCTGAGGAAGAGAATGCTCTGAAATGCTGTGGCAAGACTAAGGTCCATTAATGAAAGCACTGAGTCCACTGTCCCACGGCCGCATCAGACTGATATCCTGAAAGAACAAAGTTTCCTGGGAGAGATGCCTTGTCCTTCACTTTCCAGATCAGGAAAACGGGGAACACACAAAGGTGCTGCTTGCCCATCCTATGAACTGGGGGACGTCAGCTCTTTCCAGCCTTTTCAGGGAGCAAGACTGACTTGTTCTGCATATGACTGACTGTTTCGATCTGAGTACCCCCAGCACTGAACAAGTGTTCATTTATTTCAGTGCAACAGTCTATATGGTTGCATAAACTTGGGCTTTTTCTTTTCTGCACACCCCCACCCCACCCTTCACATCTCCAGTGCGCCGGCTACCCTATTTCGTTTTGAAGGTTTTCATCCAACTCATACCGCCTGCCAATCCAGGAAGATCCAGGTCAGCAAGGTGGATCACACCACCACCGGGCAGACGAGCCATTACGAGAACATGATGCAAGCCAGCGCGGGCTGCCTCTCCTCTCCCCGATGGAACAAAGCACCGCCACCAATTTTTACAATGATTTTTAGTCCATGAGAAAGAATCAAACAGCATCCCCTCCTTCAAACACACAAACTGGCTTTATTTTTCCAAACCCCTCCCCACATCAACACAAACCTCTGTGGGGAGAGTAGGTTAAACAGAGGAGAAGCAGAAAGGCCCACACATTCTGTGCCCCCCCCCACTTGGGAATTCGTTCTCCTCTATTAATATTCAGTAGCTTGAACTTAAATTAAACCACATCTATTGTCTTTCACAAAAGCAATAAATATGAGCTGAAAATTCCAAGTCACTGCGGTAAAGGCGGGTTGGGTTGGGCAGTGCCTCCAACCTCGGCAAGTCACCATCAGCTGACAGGGCGGCGAGGCGCAGGCCACCCCGAGGGCAATGCCCGTGCCCAGGGGCGGAGAGCCCAGAGGAGACAGACCTCAGCAGCTCTGCACCCCGCCTCCCACGCGAGCCGGCAATACCCCCGAACGGGTCCTGGCTAAGCCTGCAACAGCAGCAGCAGAGAGGAAGGCGGCTTCCTTGCTGGGGGCTGCCCGTGTGTGTGCGGGAACTTCTGCCTCTGGCTGTAACATAAAGGGGGCTGGGACATTTGAAACACAAATGAGGCCAAAGATTCCTTCAGCTAAGCGGTGAGAGCTACAGATTTCAGAACAGAAATGTACACAGAGAAGGAAATTCTGTCCCAACCTCTGAAAGGGGGGATGAGCATGGGCAGTGCTTCTAATTTGATGATGTTTTAGACACAAAGAAGTTTTCCCAGTCGTCCTATTAGCTACCCATACAGGACGAAATACACAATGGAAGAAAACTCTTAACGCTTCTTGTTTCACAAAAGCAAGGCCTAGAGAAGGGTTAAAGAGAAAGAAAAACAAGGAGACCTTTGAAGCTGTTCCCGAGCTTCCAAAACATCTGGAGCACACCAAACGTATTAGCATATTAGGGAGAGTCAGTGTATTCGGCTTTGTTGTAGAAGAGATGCACAAAAGGTAATTCTGTATTATGGAGCCAATGCCCGTCTGTCACCCTGTCACTGCGAGACAAGGTATCACATTACATATTAAACAGTCAAGCATCCGAAGAGAGCTTTCATTTGCAGCAGCAGTGCGAGAGTGTGTGTGCGTGTGTGTGTTGAGGGAGGGGGGTGGCAAGACATAAAAGCAGTCCCCTTGGCCGAGGTAGGACCCTCTCTGAGGTACTGAGAATGTCTGTTTTGCTGCCATGATTAGTGGAAAATAAAGCCTATTTTCACTCAAATTTTGAAATAAAAATTGGATTGTTTGCATTGTACATGTGAATGCTAAGGAAAACTTGGCTGGGGCCAGCTTCACAGAGTCAACATTAAAATGTAGTTTAAACCCAACTATACATACTCGGGTCAGCAGCTGAGCCTTTGGATCGATCCTGGGGTCCAGGGAAGCGGGTGAGCAGGGCAGGGGGGTCTGCAAAGCAAAGCCCAGGCCGGTCCACTGACACCCTCTCCACCACAAAACACCAAGGTGGCTGAGAACAAACCACAGTCGTGAGGCATGGTGTCACTGCCACACTCGTGGGCAACGAAGCACAGATGAGCAGGCTTTACCACTTCAGCTCCTGGAGGACATGTGGCCTGCTCCCTCAGGAGGATGGCCCCTGACAGACCAGGGCGCCCCTTTGTCTGCTTTCAAATCAGCGATGGCGATTTCCCACTCCAGCCAGGAAAACACAGCCCCAACAAGCCCCTCAAAAGAGCCCCCAAGATGCATGTGCACCCAGAATGTAGAGAGAGGGAGGTATCGGTGGAAGGATAGATAGATAAATACGACAGACAGATGGACAAATAGATAAGATAGATGGATAGATAGGCAGGCAAGCACATAGATCGACAGAGAGGCAGGCAGATTACAGAATCCCCCAGGAACCCTTCACAAACTTTTTCTCCAGAAAACCTTCTTGGACATCTTTTCAGAAAGGATGTTCATTCAAAACCTGACAGTGATAATGTCACAGAAAAGCTGGGCCACTGGGCAGGCAAGGAAAATATCTGACCCTCATCCTTTTCTCCTCTTTACACAATCAAGCAAGTGACTCAATTTGAGAGATGTGAACAGGAAGAAAGACAAACAGAAACCCTAGCCCAGGAGGCAGCTCCTCACCTCGAGGCACAAAGGGAACAAGCAGACAGGTCATAAGTACACCCAAGCAGGGGGACCAGACCGCTGCTCTGACTAAAGACCAAACCTGTCAGCACCACCAGGAGACAAAAGACCTCTCCTCCCCACGTCCCGACAGGAGTCAGAGGAGAGGAGGCTCCAACAAGGACCAAAATGCCACAGCGGAACTTCACAGAAGTGCCTCCACCGGAAGGGTCCGCGATCTCTAGGAAAGATGTCTGAATGGGCCCAGAAGCCACTGAGGCTCTGATGGTGACGCCAGTAAGCAGTGCGCTGTGTGTGTCAGCACAACTCCTCCACTTCTTTAGGGCGAAGGCTCTCCTCCCTACACTCCCCATCCTTCACCCTTCAAATGGTTCCTACCACAATCAGAACAGGGACAGTGTCTTTCGAGTACAAATGATTACTGAGATACAAGCATTCACACTGCTCTACGACGGAAAGCTCTACCTGCACCCAGTCGCCCTCAGTCTCCCACCCCAGGGTCATACCTTCTCTCGGCCCCTGCCCCCGCCCCGGGTCCTCGCTATGTTTACACTGGCAAACCAGTCAACCTACTTGTAACTGTCCATCAAAAGCACAAATCCTTGGAATCCCCTAAAACATGAAACTCAGGTCTCTTGTCAGCTAAGTAAAAGGGTGTGCTGGACAAGTGGCCCAGTGCCGAGCGTCGGATAGGTCGAAGACCGCCTTCCACATTCAAAAGGAGTGAGTGAAGACGGTGCGGGGCTCACGCTGGGGTGGAAAATGAGCTGCAGAACAATGGACCACTGCATGGCCTGGGAGCTTAAGAGGCAGACACGGCGGAAGGGAACCCTGCGCATTCTTGTCAAAATTCTTTTAGATAAACAAGACCAGCATGTCCAAAGTCTTCTGTTCCAATTAGGTGACATGCCAAAATCTGGTTTTATAAATCCTGTAACTTATGCTTCTCAAAGGGAGATTTTCCATAAGCAGAGCATGTTCCCGGATAGTGACATTCTACCTATAATTAAAACGTGTGTGTGTGTGTGTGTGTGTGTGTGTGTGTGTGTGTATTTGGAGAGAGAGAATAGGAAAGCTTCATATAGTCATTACATTTACCCCACAAAATATAGTCACCAAAAGAAACCAGTTCTCCAATATTAACAAGTCTCTACAAAGTTAAACAAAGCTGGCTTTAACACAAATCAACAAATCCCATAAAGTTATTAGCTTACAGGCACAACTCCAAACACTTAAGTGTCCTGACAACTTAATTCAGAAAGGTAAACAGTCACATCCTCACCCCCAAACATCCCTGGCAGTCTTTTATTCCCTAAGCCCATAAAACAGACCCCACCAAAGTCCTGAACTCTTTGGTATAAGCTTTCCCGTGCACTCATACCTCGCTACATGCAGATAAGTCAACTGCACACCCACTTCTCAGATGAATATAACAAAGGATAAAGTGGGATATTCAAAGTCCAAAAGAAAAAGCAAAAATCTGCTCACAGCAAGCTAGCTCATAGAAGCCTACTGCCTCCTGGAGTTACCTTCTTTCCACAGCTGAAATGTAATGGAAACAGTACAGAAAGCAGAACTCCAGTAACAAGGCAAAGATTTGAGGCACCTAAAATTGATGGCCGCTAAAATTCACCTGTGTTTATACTTACGCAAACATGTATGAATGCATGAAATATGGGAGCAGAACCGAGAGCAAAGTTTAACCTTTAGGTCTAACCTAGAAGCACTGAGTCTCTGTTTACATGCCTCAGTTTCCTCCATTTTTCAAGGAAAGAGGACAACAGGCAGAGAAACAAAGTATGAAGGGAAATGAAAACCATGCATACTGTTTATAAAGGAGACCAAAGCTATGGCAGAGGATGAACTAATTTATAATCAAACATCTATTTTTAAATGCTGGGAAATGATCACAGAAACTAGCAATAAAAAAAAGGGGGCCAGCCATCACTGGATGGCAATTTAGTCCCCAGAGAAAGGTCGAGATCCATACAAGCCTGACTAAAACTGCAGATTTGGCCAAAATGGTCAACAGAGCTCAATGCTTTAAAGAGCGACATGAATTCTCTCTTGTAAATTTCCACAGTGCCTTTGCAGGAGCCACCACTGCCCCCAGGGAGGACACCAAAGCCGAAAGAATAGTAATATTAAGCAAATCACAACACTTTTTTTTCCTAAACATACTCTCATATATATATACAGCACCTTGCCATCCATAATGGATTTAATCAGGACCCCAGCAGGGAAACCCACAAAAGGCCTATTTCTCCAACAAAAGCCACTGCAGCCTGAAACAAATCTAGAGCTATTTGGTTTTTTATTTTATTCATATGAACAGACCTTCTATCCCAGGTTCCTCAAGATAAGCCACCAAAAACTGCACCTGACAGGCCCGTGGAGCAGCCATCCTCAGAGCCGGATCATTGCAGAGAGACAGAGGAAGGAGGACAGAGGACGGGCGGGAGGAGGGGAGGGCGCGCGAGGCAGGCTCGGAGCGCTTGTCAACAATCCTCCCCTGCACGTAACGCGGGCGCCTGCGGATTCCGCCAGTGCAGATTCCGCGCGGCCGGGGGGAGGGGAGGCGCCGGGAGGGAAGGTTATTTATGTGGCTGTGAGACTCTAACACCAAAGAGGAGGGGTCTGGGGCTTTTTTCCCCCTTCCTGATGAATTAGAATGAGAAAAAGGAAAGGCTCAAATAGCTTTTCACCCTGCAATTTCCTCAACCTGCAATGCAGACAAATCCCTATTTTTAGGATCTCTGACAGGGTGTGGGGCGGGATGGGGGGCCCCCTTGGATGGACAATTTAATTGTCCACCCTTCTCTGTGCCCAGGGTCAGACTGCTCTCCCCTCCTCGCCCCCTCCCCACCCCCCTCACTCACACACTTCCCCCTCCCCAGCCCAGCCGCGGGGTCCTGCGTATTTTCAATGGCATCCTTTTTTTAATATCATAATCTGTGTCACTCAGCACTTGCCTTTTTATTTATTTTTATTTGTTTTTTTGGCTGGGAAACCTGGGCAGCTCTCCAGACAGACTGCAGAAATCTCTTTCCACAAGCTCCGCCTCCTCCATCCCGCACCCGCTGCCCACCCCCCAACCCGGGTGCTCCATCACTTCAGTGATGACCGCATGGGCCACGGCTGCCGTCCCCGCCCCCAGCGCCTGGACACCCCGCCCCCAGGCACATAAAGTCATCTAATCTAATAAAACAGAAGCTGTTTTCCCTCATTGTTCCTTGCGGATCTTTCACAAAACGGGCTCTGTGGCCTGGCAGCTGCCGAGAGGGGTGAAAAAGGCAGGATTCCGGCAGGGCTGGCCAGCTCCCTGGCCCCAGATAACTGGAGCTCGCATCTCCTTCCCTATGTCATAAGCTGTTTGATTGTTAAAGTCAAAGCTTTTGAACTTCAGCTGGCAATCATCAGGGTCCAAATCATAGGCTCTGAACACCAGACCACATTCTCCTCTTCACGCCTCTCCAGAGGGGAGGGAAGAAGAGGGTGGGCACCCTCAGAGAGCCCACATGGCATTGAAAGCTTCACCAGCAGGCTCATCCGAGGGAGCTGGGCGAGGAATGCCCCTTACTCCTACTTTCAGCTTGTAGCTGTTGTTATTTAACTATTGACTGAGCCCCTTCTGGTCTCTACATACATAGGTCAAGTTATCCAGACTTCAAAAAACCCTAAAAGGAGATCTGTCCTGGCTGCAGGGCCAGTGACTGTGCATTTTGTCCTCTCTGTTTCCTAAATGACCACAGCATCTCTACCTGCCTCACTTTCAAACAAAAAACGTCAGGAGGCAGATGATGGTCTGCCCAAACCTCTACTCAATTTCCACCACTTTAAAACCAAAATTACAGGCGAGGCCTTTAAAGATAATCTAGTACAATCCTCCACTTGACAGATGAGTCAACCGAAGCCTCTGCAGTTCTGGTTCTTAACCAAGAGCACGGTGAGTAAATCCTCAACAAGGAGAAGGCCATCCAAGAACCCGGGGTCTCTGGGGCCAGGGGCAAGCTAACACACCAGAACAACCTCATGACAAACTCCCTGTAGGATAAAGGGCTGGAAGAGTCTCTGCAACCATTACACGCCCAGTGTGAGCCCAGAACAGGCCCTCATTCAGTTCTCTCCAGTGCAATCTATTCCTATTATGCTGAACAACTGTTTGGCGTCTATCCCACTGCAGCATAAGTCATATACAGTCCATTAAAGGACATTTAAGGGGTGACTTTTGGCTCGTCCCTCTTCTTTGTACTGGGACTTGTCTTAGTGGCCTTCCCTGATCAAAAGCACCCAAAAGGGAGAACTGCGAAGGAGATATGAGGCAGTTATTGATTTGGATGTATGGAAATTTTGAGAAAAGGTTAGTAAGAAAATACAAACCACAAGGCATAACCAATGAGTCAGAAAGGAAGCTTGAGGGTCATGAATTGATAATGGTTATGCTTAATAGCCCCACTCCGACCCTCAGACACAGCCCCGGCGGGTAAGTAAGGGCTCTCTGCTCTTTCCCTATCTCTAGTCTCCCAGGCTTCCTCTTCCAATCAACTGAAAAAGTAACAAGGTATTTAAAGTCAAAAAGATAAGGCAACCCACTTCTTGCCTGGAGAATCCCATGGACAGAGGAGTCTGGTGGGTTACAGTCCATGGGGTCGCAAAGAGTGGGCCACGACTGAGAGACCAACACTTTCACTTTAACAGGATGTCGGGCCCTAGACTGCTCTTACTTCTAAAAGCATAGCAGCATCGGACCATGGACTTTTTGTTGTTCAGTTGCCAGGTTGTGTCTGACTCTTTGTGACCCCACAGACTGCAGCATGCCAGGCTCCTCTGTCTTCCACTCTCTCCCAGAATTTGCTCAAATTCATCAGACTATGCACTAGGGATTTATTCCCTAAAAGAAGAATTTAGCCAGCCCTGTGTGTCCACTCTGGCCTGTGCTCTGCTGCTGGGTCGGAAACAGGAACGGGGGAAACTCCTGGCTGTAATCTTCAGTAGGTTTTGGACTGTTCGGCTAGAACACTGTTTTACCAAACAGGAAAGCGATCTTCAGCACCGGACTACACGGACCAGCATCCTCCAGGAGACACACAAGAGCACCGAGAGCCAAGTTCCGCTCCACAGTTTCAGTCCTGAAATTAAGAGGGGGGTAGAAAGGGAGCCTGGCAACGACTGTTTCTTTATTCAAACAAAGTATGATTGACAGCATCACCAGCTAAATTGCAACATTCAAAGATCAGAGGAAATCTCAATTCTTAAATGAAGACAAGACTCGCCCCAATACTGGCAACTCTGCTGAGCCCCCCTTTCCGTAACTTGGATAAAATAGAGAAAGTCTGTAAACTCAATCACTAAAATACTCTCTACTGTGCTCCCCTCAACGCATCACTTTTTACGTTACAGCACAAACACGGATGCCTAAACAGTACGTTACTTTACTGTGCACAGGTACTGGCTTCACGAAGAGGCTGTCACACCATGTTAAGCCTTAGAAGATTCTTCTTCCAGTTCAACATTAGCTTACTAAGATCCCACCATGGTTTTGTTTATCCTCTGTCCTGTCACTTTCACTATGATTTATCAGACTCTATTGTATGGTGTATGTGTGTGTGCTCACTCAGTCGTGTCCAACTCTTTGCGACCCCATGGAACCTGTAGCCCACCAGGTTCCTCTGTCTGTGAGACTTCCCAGGCAAGAATACTGGAACAGGTTGCCACTCCCTCCTCCAGGGATCAAACCTGCATCTCTTGCATTGGCAGGCAGGTTCTTTACCACCATGCCACGTGGGAAGCCCCACTGTACGGATACTTCACAATTCATTTTGATTCCCTTGTTCATTTAAAGTGTTTCTGATCTGTTGCTATCATGAACCATGCTGCAAACATCCTTCTGCTTGTCCCCTGCCAAGCAAGTGCTACAGTTCCTCTGAGAAACACACCTAGGAGTAAAAATTACTAGAAATTCTTGGATATGCAAATATTAAAATTTATAAGTTAACAGCACACTGGTTTCCAAAGTCAGTTTTTCTCTTGTGTACCAGCAATGTATCACTGAACCTCCAAATGTTTAAATATGAAGACCTCTTACTACTCAAGACTCCAGAGTACTAGTCACTTCAACTGATACTTTAGAAGAGATCAGAATTTCAGAAAGGATGCCCTATCCCAAGAAATGCTCTGCAGCCGGCCAGGTACAAGGCTGCCCTCCACCTGATTATCACCTCAATCCCAGGACATCTGAGGTCTCAAAATTAAGGACCCACCTACGTGCACAACCAAAATGAGCTGGGCCAACTCCAGCAGCTCGCCAGCTGCACTCAGCATTTTAAAAAATACACAGCGGAAGCAAACCCCAAATCTTGGAGGTGGACAAAACTGGCAAGAACAATTCATTTGCTTGCCTTAATCGAATTTGGATATCTAATAATACCCTGTGCTAATTAAGAGAACCTGCTGCCTCAGAAGCATCAAGACCTTATTTTATTCATGTATCCAATCAAGGAAGTCAGCCGATATTGAGGGCTGGGATCCACCTCAAAAAGGAAAGACAAGCCTGTCACAGTTAGAGCAAACCCTGGGGTACTGCCTACCACCCATGATGAACTTCCAATTCCCTACCTATACAAGCTACTGCACATGACGGGGGCACCTTACTGCCTGAGTTATGTGCTATGAACAGCAATTTACCAAAAATAGTTAAATAGGAAGGCAGGGTAGAGTGGGTTTCCCTGTGAGAGGAAGGCATAATAAAGGTGGCGGTGTCCAGGAAGTCTAGGAAATAAGAGGGTTTTAATGAGCGCATTGCATTAGCCATGTGTCCAAAGATATTTCTCTGTTGAGCTGACTTACACAGTATGGATCATATCACCTAAATTATATTAATTTTTAAAAAGCCAATACAGAAAAATGATCCACTGTGCCAATATCTGACTTTCAAAAATACTACTGAAGTATGGGCACTTTGCAGCAGTCACTATGTTAGTAATAAACATTACCTGTTAAAATTGTATTTAAATCAAAGCTAAGACACTGGCAGTATACCAACCAGAATTAAGTACATACGGAGTCTGACTTGGACCCCTTCCAAGAGGGCTTGCTAATTCCTGAAGCACCAACAGTGCTCAACTGTGTAATGCATGTGGCTGGCCCTACAGCCAACGTGACTTCAAGGCCACAATGTACAATTATAAAATAATACCAATAATTATAAGAGCACAGAAGGGAGAGCTGGGTTGGATGACTGTATATTAACTAGTGAAACAAACTTGGTTGTGATGGATTTAGTCACTAATACCACTGAAATGTGACTACAATTAAACAAGGAGGTTCAAATTGATAAGCTATCAGAAAAAAATGTTCCATCAGACTTTTTAAATTAAAAAAAAAAAAAGGTTTATTTGGGCATCTAAGCCACTAAAAAACCTTAGTGATTCATAGCACATATATCATAATTTGGACAAGGTTGTTTGGTTCTTCTAATCTTCATTTTACTTCCCATGAACTGTTAAGAAGAACCACTGAAAGCGCTCTGTGCCTCACGTTGCTTATCTGTTAAATGGTCATAAGAACAACAGTGGTTTAAGATGTTAAGTGCCAATGGAACATGATGAGTGCTCTGTGAAGGGCGACCTACAATGCCTTTCCATGGTTCCATGGTGGCTCAGATGGTAAAGAACCTGCCTGCAATGCAGCAGACCTGAGTTCAATCTGAAGGGAATGGCTATCCACTCCAGTATTCCTGCCTGGAGAATCCCATGGATAGAGGAGCCTGCTGGGCTACAGTCCATGGGGTCACAAAGAGTCAGATGTGACAGAGTGACTTTCACTTTTTCATGCCTTACTTAATAAAACTTTGGTGCTAGTGAAACACATTTTTTGTGGCTAATATTTACTTTTAATTATTTGATTGTAAAAAGAAACAAGATACATATATATGTAAGCTTTTAGTATTTTTAAACTTATTCTGCTTCATTGCGTCACACAGGATCTTTAACTGTGGCAGAAGAACTTAGTTGCTATGCAGTATGTAGGATCTTAGTTCCCCACTAGGGATTGAACCAGTGTCCCCTGCACTGCAAGGCGGATCCCTAACCACTGCGCTACCAGGGAAGTTCCTAATGTGTTTTTTAAATGATTCAGATAATGGATTTGAAAAGGTAGACAGAGAAATGATGCAACATTAAAGATTATCAAAACCATGATTTTAAAATTAATCATAATAGCATAATCAATGAGAATCACAACATGGCCACTTTACGTACTGAAGAATAGAGAGTAACAGTGCTGTTTGAAAAGCACTGAAACCAAGAACAGAGGCAGGTCACAACTGAAGAGCAACTGATCACCTTTTCAAAGCTACTGACAAAGCCTACAGTCTCACACACTGAAGCACGGTAACATACTGATAAGTGGATGACAATTTTTATATTAGCGATTTCACTTCTAGGAAGTAGTACTAAGAAATTAAACAGAAGAAAGAATTTTTATGCAAGGATTTCAATGTAGTTCGTCTTTATTATTTTGTTGCTTCTTTTACTGGTTTAAATTCTTTTTTTTTTTTTTTTTTAAAGAAACCAAGAGTTTTCCTGTATCAGCTTTCTGAGCCATGCAATAGACAAACCGGCTATCAGTGCTTTGGTTTTCAAACCTGGCAACATGGACAACCCATGATAGTCCATGAAGGCACTGGAGTAGCTGACTTGGAGGGGAGCGGGGGAGGTCACGCATGGCAAATGACATGTTCTCATCATTCCCTGCGCTCTCAACCCTCAGGGCCTTTGCACATGCCGTTCCTTCTTCTGGGGTAGTCTCTCTGTCTGCCCAGAAGTGCCGGCAGCCCCTCCTGCTGAGCCTTTAGTGCTCTACAGGTGCTATTCGATGCCATACCTGATTGTCAGGGTCCTGACCAAGAGGATTTAGTCTTGCTCATCATAATAACCCTCAAAATCTAGCATAAGCCTAGAGAAGTGGCTCAGGACTAATGAATTCTGTCGAAAACATAAGGTGCTTCTTTTGAGGCCATCTCAAGGTCTTTATAAGCCTGAAACACTCTTATTACCTCAGGGGGCCTCATTCTACAACTTACCAAGCTTTCAAAGGCAACCCTCCGCTTTTCTTCCTAGAGAGGAAAATATGTCAAATACTTATCTCTCTGTGTTTAAAAAGTATTTTGCCAGGAATGCCTCATGAAATTTATAATTCACTTGATTTGCCGGCCTTCATGAATCAAAATTCAAGAATTCTTGAGAATTAACTTCAAGTTTTCAGGTGAAATTAAATTAGAGCTTTCATAAATTTAACATTAACCTTCACATTATGTTTTATACATATTTAACCCTTTAATGATTTTTTAAAAGAAATGGAGACAATAATTTATTTACTCTACACCTGTAAAGTTGTTCTGTGTATTCCTCAAAGTATTTATCTTTTATATTCTAATTTTGATAAACTCGGTTTGTGACTAACAATTTTAAGTAAAAATCACATCTGTAATCCTTCTCTTTTTTATAACGTGAAATTACATCAATCACTATGAACACTTTTGCTATATTCTTCATGGCATTTTCCCTAAAGGTATCATGTATCATACTAAAGACAAATGCTCAATATGGAACACAACTGGATTAAATATTACACAAAATTTTTAAAAGTCACATTTTCAAAAACTTAGGAACATGAGGAAAATATAACTTAAACTGTAGAGATTCCACTGCATACTTAAATTGTGTTTAAAAAATATAAATGTCCAGAAAGTAGACCAGAGAAACATAAAACTAGTAACAAAAAGCAGTATTCTCCCCAGAGGTAATCTTCATAATTTTCTGAAATTTCCAAATTTTCCAGTTAAAATCAATTTGTTTTAAACACAAAAGCAAAAGGAAATCTTAAAAGTTATTTAAATGGTATCACAAGAAAGATAGGAGTGCTGCCATCATAGACACAGTACACCCAAGCACGAAAGAAGTTGATTAATGAAAAAATGAGCTATTTTAAACATTACTTATGCGATGCTAACAGAAACCCTGGATAACAGGCACGTGTGAACGAGAGGGCTTTTGGAGCCAGTGACAGACACTGCTGTACTGAAGTCAGGGACAATACGAATTTTGTGACATTAATACTATGGGCAAGGGTCTTCTGAAGCTGCCAAAAACAGGCATCTGAAACAAATATTACTATCATTTCACTTTGCTGGCAGTGTCTCTGAAATTGATGACACCAGGTATGTAAAAAGACTTCCAGCCAAAAAAAACAAGAGCAGGAAGATAGAAGAAATTCACTACTGTGCTCGCCCTCTCTCCTCTCTACGTGCATGGTCTAATTTGTAGACTCTGGTCACAAGCGGCTATTAAAAAAAATAAACACACACACACACACACACACACGTGGCTTTTAAAATTAACTAAAACTAGCCAGACCAGCTGGGGCTAGGTCTCAAGGACTCGAGTCACAACTGGCTAGTGGCTGCCATGCAGACATGAAACATCTCCATCATCACAGAGAGCTCACCTGTGATGAGCTTGTGCTGATCTTTAGAATTTCCATGCATTTAGTCTCAGGACACAGCAGCAGCCCCTGCATCTCTGCACTGTTCTCTACTAGAAGCACAGTACACAGGCCCAGCACAACCAGGGCAGGACAGACAGACGGGACTCCTTTTCAGGCATCCAGAAGGGGAGGGGCAGACAGAGCAGGAGCTGACAAACCCCTCCCGGGCAGCACAGATGGCTCTTGCAGGAGGGGAGAAAGGAAAGCTGAGGTTGGAACTATTCAAAAGCCACAAGCTTATTCAGAAAACTAAGAACTGTAGAAAAACTTCCTCTGTGCGAAGCAATTACACCAAAGTGGGATTGTTTTTTCATCACAAATGGTTTTAGGAGATCCTGTTGTAGCTTGAGGGGGAAAGGTCAGTAAGCATCAACTAAGACTCACGAACAAAGTGTCACATGAAACGGTTCTGAGTTAGACTCGAATCTTGCTACCCTTCAGGCTCCAGGCACTGAGAGGTGTGAACCCACAGGGGACTCTGGGCTCCCCGCCTCAGTTCTACACACACAGGAGACCTCCAGAGAGAAACCATCACCCTGCATTCTTGTGGGCCGAGAGAGGCATGGGTGGGGAAGGACGCACACCTCACCCACCAGCACATTTCCTCCACATTATTGTCTCTGATCCTCACCCCTCCCAAATTCTGCCAAGACCTCCAAATGTCTCATGACCCAACAGCACAGGGCATCGAGTGAGCTGGAAGAACATGAGCCTGCCACAAACACATCTTGTCATCACCCATCGCTGAAACTGAACCGAGACAGACAAAGGGTGGCAAGGGTTTTCTTTTACTGGAGGAGGAAACCAGCGAAAGGATGACTGCTCACAGTGATATCCAGTTCCTGGTAGGACCAGAACGACAGGACCATGACAGTGCATATTCCAACCAATCAACTCTCTGCCGCAGCCAATACGGCTTTCAATGGCCAGCATCCAGGCATTCGGGGCTAATTTGACAGACTGCAGTGTAACATAACCTCTATCACTTCTAAAAGACTGCTGAAAATACAGAGTCCTAAGAGTTTTCTTCCTTGACTCTGCCTTAAGTTTAGCCGCCATCCTGGAACACTCCAGTCATTTTCCCTCCGCCTGCCTCAAGTCTCTGCCCCCCAACGCAGCTGGCACAGATCGACTCTCTTCCGCCTATCAAGGGCCAGGCCAGCTCAGAAACTGCCCCCTCAGGCTCCTCAGAGACTACAGAATCCAGCGTTCTGGGCCCAGGTACGGGCATTCCCGCCCATATAAACTCTCACTATTCCTACTGGGCAGGCTTCCCAATGGGGTTCCCAGGTGACTCACTGGTAAAGAATCCACCAACCAAAGCAGGAGATGCAGGTTCGATCCCAGTGTTGGAGAAGATCCCCTGGAGAAGGAAAGGGCAACCCCCTCCAGTATTCCTGCCTGGAAAAATCCCATGGACAGAGGAGTTTGGAGGGCTCCAGTCCATGGGGTCACAGAGAGTCAGACATGGCTGAGCACACACACACAGGTTTCCCACCAGTGAGGAATGGCCTGCTGGGGAAAACTAAACAGGGATCACTTCCTTCAAGCTTGGTCAGGGTTTCTCCTCTCCAAGTACGAGGGAGAGGTCTAATTACAGGATGCTGGCACCCAGGGAACAAAGCAAGCCGATTTGAACACAGTCCCTTAAGTGTGCTGTTTTATGGCCCAGCTACAGCTTTTATGAGAAGTGGTTAGGTAATGTACATCTAGAACCTCAATAACAACTGCCCTTTGAATGCTTCCTTCCTGCCAGGGACTAAGGACTTTAAATAAATCATCCTATTACGCCTGAGAATACTGCCTCTGAGAAAAAAATTATTCCTCCACTTAACAGAGCAGGGAAACAACCGAGCAGGAGCCAAAAAAGAATGACCGAATCAGGTTTGTTAGTTCTTCTCACCCTTGCTGGGATTGTGAGCCATCCGTCTACAGATGACAGCATGGTCCTCTTCTGCCAATTTCCACTAGAAAAGCTGGAGGGCTGTGGCCTTTGGCCCGGGACTGGTGGGAGAATGAATGCCCAACAGTTCTCTCCAGGAAGTCTCTGGAGTGTGTGCATTCGAAGCTCCAGGGCCCTGATCTGAGACCAGGGCCTGCTCCAGCCTCAGAGTCTACCTGGGACGGCTGGTGTGTGATTCTCATTGGGGGTGTACCAGCTGCAGATGCACCGAGCTCACCCTGCCCACCACCCGCCAAGAAAACCAGTCAGTTCCTCAACCAGAAAGGTGAATCTGCTTCACAAAAGGGCTAAGAAATCGGAGGAGACTGTCTGACAAGTCAGTCAGTGGCGGTGGCCGGTACAGCCTCCCATCACTACCAAGAGTAGCCACTTGATGGCAATCTTAACCTATTCCCTTGGAATTCTTCCATAAAGGGGAGACCCCAGGAGGGAGGAGAGTGTGTTGGCTGACCCTGTGGACAGGGCTGGAGAGTGTCCTTGCAGGACCTTCGTCTGCAGCGGTAGGAATGTCCAAGGCTGGATAAAGAAACCAAAGCCAACGCTCTCCCTAGTGTTACTCGCCACATCACAGGCTCCTGCGGGGGCCTGGCTAGAAGTGATTACACAGGCTCTGCAGTCAGACAGAGAACTTGGGAAGATGGAAATCTCTCCGGCCCCATGGCACGTTAGCATCGGGCTTTCCATCAACAGACTGAAGTGCGAGGCAGACAGATGGTAACAAACAGGCTAATAAATCAACGGCGAGCTCCTGTCTCTTATCTCAGCACCTTGTCCCCTGAAACCACAGGAAAAAAAGCCAAAAATGAAAAAAAGGAAACTTTCCTTAAAAGGTGTAACACTTGTTGAATAAAGCAGCCTACCACCTTCCTTCTTATTTAAATTGTAAAAGAAAAGGAAAAAAAACAAAGCAAAAATGCTACTTGCATCTTCGGCAGAAAAGGCTCTCCAGGAAAAAAAAAAAAAAGAAACACTGTAAATTGCATTCACTAGACACTTCTATTTTCAGTGGCAGGAAAATTAACATCAAAATATGGGGAGAAGGAGGAAGTATACGGGACTGTTATCAGGAACCAGCCGGCTCTCTCAGCTTGGATGACAACATGGTACCTCCCCCTCCCCCCAAACACATACACACTTCGACCTGGCCCTGTGCTTCCTAAGTCTTGGCTTCTCAATTTATAAGGAGGGTTCAGGCAGAGAGTGGAGTCTGTGCCAATATTTTCCTCTGAGGAATTCAGAAAGTGCCAGCTGAGAAGCTTCCAGCTCACCCTTTACAACTGCAGCACTTTCCAACCGAGTCGACTGGAAAGGCCCTTTTCAAACAGCCTGGGTTGTCTGAAGTCAGGTCAAGGACTGAGTGAGACAGGGAAAGCCTCTAGGGTACAGGCTGGGCAATCTGCAGCGCAGATTCTGCTAGAAACCAGCAGGCCCCCCTGCATGCCAAGATGGAATATCTGGAATATGTCCACTGGCATGTCACCCACCCAGATGATGTCTGAAGAGGATTCCTCAGCCCTCTAGAAGATAGGAAGCAAACTGGATTCAGTGAGTCCCTTCACAAACACCAATCCTCTGGGAAAGGAGGAGAGTGTCAGAAACGATAGTTCAGCGTTTCCAACGTGGGGACCTTGGGCTGCCTTCACGCATCAGAAGGCAGAGTCCTGGAAAACGGGAAGGAAGCTGCCACTTCAGACACCGTCACAGGCTGGCCTGGAGTCTCAAGCCCAGATGGCGTCCCCTGTCATCAAGACCAGGTGCCAAGTGTGACCAGGATGCCCACCTACCTGCCAAAGGGAAGAGCAGACCTGGTTAAGAAATAACCCAGCAGACAAAGGCAGGGCAGGGCAGCTGGGAAGAGGCCCTGTCCCTGTCCCCAAGGAGCTGACTTGTTATCTCCAAGGTGTGACTGAGCCAAGGGCACCAGTGACAGGTCAGGGGATGGTGCAGAGAGGGGGGACCCAGGGCCCAGGAGGTCCGGCACGAGGAGCCCTAAAATTTTCCTTGGCACAAGACGGGGACAGCCTGGCTGACAGGCGGAGCTGACGCTGCTGACGTGTCGCCTGCAGAGGCAGGACGAAGGTTACAGAACAGTTCCTGTTTCCTTCATTGTCCCCAAACCTCCTGAACAAGAAACCTGCACGGTTTTATAATTTTCTGGAAAAAAATCATGAGGAAGCTAAATCTGGGACTCTGCAGAAGAACCTTAAAGACCATGGAGAAAGCCAGAAGGATATATGAGATTTGGCAGCAGGTGAGATTAAGTAACAAATTCTAAATTGAGGGATTTGTGGCCTGTAGGGTAATTTCCCTCAAAGCATATCCAGTTATCACTCTCCTGGCTTTAAATATATGCTGGACAGGACTCTAAACATTTTATGTGGCTCAAGTAATAATAGGTTATTTTCAAAAACCAAGTTAAAAGGTCCTCTAAATCTGGGGAAAATGGGATCTAAGAAATTCACAAGCAAAGCAAAACTGCAAGAATCCACTGTGGTCGATCTGATAGCAATTACAAACTCCATACACACACATATCATGGGATTCGAATCATGAAACGCGTAAGATTTAGAAAACACACAAGGCCTTTCTCCAAGCAGTAAGAGGTAGGTGCTATCACTGACTGACAAGAATGGACACAGGAAAACTGCTCACACGAGCACATGTCCTCTGGCTGAGTGCAGCCCTACGTGGTGACCCCACAGGGCCCTCCTTTCTACACTTGCTGAGAATTTCACACAACTGGAAAGCACTGCCCTAAATGACATTTAGAGCGTCACAGTCAGACACACAGGATGGATAAATGTGCTACAAATAGGATTCCCTCAACTTCAAATTACCCCATGAATTTTTTAAAACTCAACGATAGACGCGTCCTTCCTCGGCCCTCCCAACTGCCAGTCCCCCCACCAGCGCTCAGCACCTAAGAACACTGGGCTTGCCCCCCGTAAGGGCCCCTGGCCTCGGAAGGCAGCGCCTGGCGCAGGTGAACCACGTTTCATCCCCAGTGAAGTAAAGGACTTGGGCCCATGCAAGTGGTCTCACAGGAGCAACCACTCAGTAAGTAAATGTCCAAGAATTCCACCCAACTGAGAGGAGCAGTGTCTTCTGAGGTCAAGCAGCCCTCAGAGTTTCCTGCCTTGCCAGGAAATTGTTACAGTCTCACAAAGAGAAAGATGGTGCAGATTAACATGGAAATTAACTTAATATAAAATTAAAGAACTGTCACCATCACAAATCCCTACCAAATAGGGTGCTGTTACAAAACTAATGTGATTCCCCCCTAAATTCCTATTGAAACCCTAACACCCAATGTGACTACATCTGAAGACTGAGCTTGTAAAGAGGTGACAGAGGTTAAACAAGGTTATAAGGGTGGGGCCCTAATCTGATTGGGCTGTGATGTTCCTATAAAATGGGGAAGAGAAGAAACCAAGGCACTCTCTCAGCCAGGAAGCAAGGCCTCACCAAGAACTGAAGTGACTGGAATGCTGGATCTTGGACTTCCAGCCTCCAGAACCTTAAGAATTAAAGTTCTGTTTGTTAAAGCCACCCAGTCTGTGATATTTTCTTCAGGCAGCACGAGATGACTAATACACAGACTTACACCACAGCCACACGAAAACAGTCAGAAATTAGCCATCTCACCATGCTGCTGCTGTATGTTTCTGCATCCTCAAGGCCACCAGGCAGATCAGGGGGTCCTCACAAGAAATCTAACTGAAAACACACTGTATTAGCAAGGAAGGAACACGACTTACAGATGCCCCTTTAGCTTGCTTTTGGGGAAAAGCCAGGTCTTGAATCCAAGTTCCAGAATGTTTTGAACTATTAATATCAAGGCTGAGTATTGTTAATACTCAGACTAAGAACGGTGCCACAAAGGGGGCCGGTGGGGGTGCCCCAAGAGAAAGGTGACATGGAAGACGACGAGAAGGAAGCATCTCAAAGCCCACTTGGTCTGGGCATGCAGAGCAGCTCAGACAAAAACTGTAATGCTGGTTTAGGGTGGAGAATCTGACTCCACGAGTACCACCATGAGATGGTGAGTGTCAGCCGTGAGCCAGTCCAACCATGGGTCCCTATTCAAGCTCAAGACCGCCAAGAGCTGCTCACGGACACACATGTGCCTCTGGCTTTGAGGCACCTTCACGTCTCCACAGACACTGTCCAGCAGCTGGCACATTCTGGGTAAAGGTCACAAACTCATATAAGTATGACTTTATGAAGCTTTTATGAAAGCTTCTAAAAACAGAGACAGGCTGACAAGCCGCCAAATGTGTACACTCTAAAGGAGTCAAATGAACTGGAAGGGCCATTCTCTGGGGTGACTGGAAGAGTCCTGGATCAACAATGGAGCACTGAACACATGGGTGTATGTACATTTGGCAACTCGCTGAACTGTACACCTAACAGAGGTGATTTCACAGAGTGTAAAGATTGCCTCAGATTTTTTTTTTTTTTAAAGGTGGGGGCAAGATCTGGATTCAGGAGTCCTGGGTTCCGATCCTGACTTGACCACTTCTCAGTTACATAGCTTTGCACATGTTGCTTTCCACATGAGGCCCACTAAACAAACCCACAAAGTTATGATAGTAAAACAGTTAGGAAAATTAAAAGCAGTAACTTATTTCCTAAGAAAGCCAAATTTTAACTTAAAATTCCCAATCAATGTATCTTGTACCTAGGCAAGCATTCAACAACTGTGGTTCAGAAAGAAAGGGTAAAGAGGTGACCTGATTCCAAGAATTATGATGATGAGACTTATAAACACATCACAATTATGAATAAACATGCGTTTTGGTAACAGGAAACGACATGGCTTGTGATCTGGCACAAGGGGGTTAGAGGTCAAGGTCCATGCCATTTCAGAAATAAAGTCTGGAGAATTGGAGACCCCTGAACAGAGAGGAGCATGTCCACAGTGGGGTTGAGGGGTGAAGGGCAGGGGGCGGGGACACAGGCAGTGTTTAGGTGAGCACACGCTCTACACAGCACCCAGGAGTTGTGCACACAGCAGCAGTCAACATGGATGAAGATGCTCCCTTCTGGAACTCACCATCTACTATAGGGAGAGAGCTTGTAATAAAAAATACAATACCAGGCAGGGAGAGAGTCGATGCAGAAAAAAACATTACAAGGTGAGGAGCTAAAGGGCAACAGGCGAAGGCACAATTTTTGTATAATGATTATAGAAATCTCCCGTTAAGGGCATATTTAACCAAGACCCTGAACCTAGAAGTACTTAAAGTCACATAGGTATTCTAAATAGAAGCATCAGCAAGCAGAAAATTCTGGGGCGAGAGTACACTACTAAATGCAGCAGGGAGGTTAGACTAGTTGAGATAGGGGTGAGGGAGAGACAGGCAGACAGGACCAGAAAGATGCTGGAGGACCACATCCAGTGTCCAGGGTAAGGATGTCTGCCTTCCACACTGAGAGATGGGGGACATCGCAGGACATGGCACGTGCTGGTTCCTGCTTACAAAGAACTGGCTGCTGCCTAGAGAGGGGGAAAGGCAGAAGAGCTTCATAAAGAGAGCTTTAGGAGTCTCAGCCCAAACCAGAGGTGGTGGACTGGTGGCAGTGGTACAAAATCAATTCCAGAAGATACTGTGAGCTTAGAACGAACAGGTTTTGTGAAATCTGGAGGAAAGAAGAGAGGAGTACCAGGTAACTCCAAGGTTTTGATCAAAGCAACTAGAAGAATGGAATTTGCATTTACTGACTAGCAAGGCAGGAGCAGGTAAGAGTGAACAGACCTACAGAGTTGGCTTGGTGCACCCCAAGCTCACGAGACCTACCAAGGAGACAAAGTCTGGAAGGTGAACAGGCAATCAGAGTTCAGGTGAGACGCGTCATGTCAAACGCAGCCAAATGGGCGGCTGAAGTCACACTGACTGATAACTGGATGTGGGCATCAGCCTTGCTAAGTGACCTGACTCTAGGGGTTCAAAAGAGAATGAGGGGAAAGAAGATATCAACATGAATGTAAGTAACAGAGGGAAAGAGACTTGGAACACTTTCTTTGGAGGAATTCTATAAAGTAATGAATGAACACAAATGAATAAAGGGAAGGAGATAAGATTATCTGAGGATTTATTTTTAATGGGAGAAACTATTAATGCAACATGCTTTGTCTACTGATGAGAATGATCTGGTAAAGAAGTAAATAAAGGACAAAGAAAGGAGGACTCCTTTCCAGAGTGCTGTCGTTGGGGCGATGAGAAAAGGGGACTCTGGTGCGCAGACAGAGGAGCTGACCAGAAAGACTCTTAGCGGGAGGAGGAGCCTTAAAGAACATCCCACATGGGAACAGCAGGTTGCCACCCTCGGGCCTTCAACACCCCTCAAAAGGTGGCTGCTCTAAGGAGAGGGACAGGCAGGGAAACACCGCGGGACTCTCTCCAACTCAGACACCTGTGAGGTGTGCTCCTCCTCCTCCCAGCGGGTCCAAGCCAAGAGGATGGGGAGGTGATGGGAGGAGCATGGTGCCTGCAGAACTGCCAGAGGCGGCAGGCTGAGGAGGCCGGATAGGCAGCGGGGCTCACGCACCAGCGACAGGAAAGGGGAGCAGACAAAACCTCCACAGGCACCGCCATCCTTCCCTCTCTTCACACACAGCCCTGCCTACTGGGAAGCCTGGTGTCTCACCATCATTTAAATTGGATTTCTGGTTCCGATCAGTCTTTAGCATGATCCATTCCTTCCAGTTAAGCTCATCAGCAAGGTTCAAAATTCCTCCTCTGTAAAATGAGGCGGCTGACCTTTATACCTCCAGAAGTCCCTTCCGGTTCTCACCATCCCTAACTGCAGCCAGGCAGGTTCACGGCTGCCTTGGGGCCAGAGCAGTCAAGCAGGCCGGCCACTGCAATCTGCCACATGCCCTGCTGGACCAACATCAACCCTCCTGGCTGAGTCCATTGACTGACGGTCCTCTACCCTGTCCTGCCCCGCAGCCCTCAGCTTTAAGGTTCATCAGAATGCAACTTCTTTACAGAAGTTTTTCCCAGGAGCTCAACACTGGGTCTTTTACATCACCTGCCTCCCTGCTAGCTTGACACCAAATTGGTCACAAGCACCTCTGATTTTTTAAAGCATTTTGTTGTATTTTGCTGTGCTTCACTGATACCAAGTCTCACACATTTTTCTGTTGAAAACACCTCACAATTATGATGACTTACACTTATAACTGGAAGCATTTTTTCCTTTCTTTCATAAAATAATAATGCATCACTCAGTGATGCATCTTAGACGAGCTAAAATAAGCTATTCTGACTCCTCCAAAATAAGCAACTTCAGTTTCACTTTATTACTCACAATACCTCCTATATACTAAGAACCCTATCAAGTTGTTGATCAAATGGGAGCTCTATCCAGAAATATCCCATCTGCATTACTCAGGGTCACGAACAGCCTGGACAGAACACCTACAAGAAAGATATCACGGCTTCTCAACTGTCCCATTTTCCAAGACAGATGCAGCTTTGTTTTTAAACAAAGAATAAATGTGAGCTGTATTCAAGACGTATATCTGCCCTCGCCACATGCAGCTCTCATTTCCAAGGAGTGCCATCAGGGGACCCAGGTGAGAAACGTCTCAGACACTGGACTGTTAGGAGAAAGTTTAACTCACTGCCCAAGAGCACTGCTGCCCACAGAAGTTCATCTGGAAAAGCAGCAGGATCCGTGCAGTCAAAGCTGTGGTTTTTCCAGTAGTCATGTACAGATGTGTGAGTTGGACCATAAAGAAAGCTAAGCACTGAAAAATTGGTACTTTCAAACTGTGGTGCTGGAGAAGACTCTTCAGAGTTCCTTGACAGCAAGGAGATCAAACCAGTCAATCCCAAAGGAAATCAATCCTGAATATTCATTGGAAGCACTGATGCTAAAGCTGAAACTCCAACCCTCTGGTCACCTGATGTGAAGAACTGACTCATTTGAAAAGACCCTGATGCTAGGAAAGATTGAGGGCAGGAGGAGAAGGGAAAGACCGAGGATGAGGTGGATGGAATCATCAACTTAATGGACATGAACCTGAACATGAATGGGCAAACTCCAGGAGACAGTGAAGGACAAGGAAGCCTAGCATGCTGCAGTCCATGGGGTCACAAAGAGTCGGACACGACTTCGTGACTGAACAATGAAACCACCACCACCAGGGAGGGGAAAATTGCTTTTCCTGTTGAAACAGGGACTATCTTGAGAAGGACAAGATTTGAGAGCTTCAGGACAGGGGAAGGTAGATGTACAACCACGGCACTCACTTTAAATGTACTCAAAAAGAAACTCATTCATCAGACAAGGTGCCCTGGCTTTGATTTTGACTCAAGTCATCTTTTCATCTCATCCTGTAAACAGTGAATTTGCAGGAGCTGTGCCCATGTCTCATTGCATAGACATCAGTAATCTCAGAGAGATTTTGAAGAAAGTCTAATGAAAACTCTATTCTTTAAAAAAGAAGTAAGGGTGACGCGGCTGTAGACGGGGTCCCAATCTGCCCTTCTAGCTTTGGTCCTCGGCTACAAACGGGCGGGTGTCACACCACACCCTGGACATGACTGGCAGCCCTCTGCCAGTGGCTTGTTCAACAATATTAAAGCTACAAATCTTTATCCCTAGGTGAAGAAACACAAAGTAATAATGAATGTATCTGCATGTAAGGAGGGTGACCAGGAGGAAGGCAGTTTTTTTCCCTATCAATTCACTAACAAGTGCTATTAAAGCCCAGAACCACCCTCAGGTGAATAAATACTTGAACTGCCCCCTCTTCTGACTTCTCCTTGCTCATGAAAGACTTCACAATATCTCCTTTGAAAAAAAATGCTACTTGTAAAAAAGTACTCCTACGATTTCATATTTTTGGAATCCTATCTTTATAGGTCTCAAAATGACTTCTATTTATTTCAATGGTGATTATAAGCAGGGGAGCTCAATGCAGAAACCCAGGGTTTAATCCTGGCTCTGCCTCGAACTAGTCCGGGAAGCAAATTGCTGACCCACCCTAATGCAGTTCCCTCTAGTTCTATAAAATGGTGAGTTCTGAAGATTAAATGAGCGAAATACAGGTAAAATGCTAGAACAATAAACTGGCAAAGAGCAAGCATGCAATACAAGTTCCAGCTATCACAACTACTGTCAGATTCTAAGAAAAAAGACCCAGTTTCCCTTAAATCTAGTCAAGATGCTTTAGCTGGCCAGAGGGTTTGCTGGATTTCAGATGAAATTTATAGAAAGTAAATGAAATTCAAATACAGCTAATAGCTCCCCTCCCTGACTGTGTAATTATGTGTACTCATTATGTGTGTAGCATGTTATTATTTAAATGTCCCCAATTTCAGCCCCAGAGGGCCAAGGGCCCTCAAAGAGTAGCCAAGGCCGAGGCCTCTGCCAGCCTCTCTGAAGCTTTTGTCTATTTATTACCACCGGGAAAAGTGGCACTATCTCCAGCACAGAGGAGACAGAGGGCTAGCAAGCAGAAATCTGACCACTGCCTCCCCAGCAGCCTGGCTACAGTCAACAAGCTGTAACCTCAGGTGCAATTCCTACACAGACAACCCACCGGGCTGTCCCAGACTCACAATCACCACCTCCAGGAAGACAAAAAAAAAAAAAAAAAATTCATCCCTTGTCACTTTATAGACTACAAAAGCAAGACTGATGGCAAACAGATTTTATGACATAAAATATGAAGTCTCTCTACTATCTTACAGGGAAGTGATGCTTTTGAACTGTGGTGTCAGGGAAGACTCTTGAGAATCCCTTGGACGGCAAGATCAAACCAGTCCATCCCAAAGGAAATCAGTCCTGAATATTCATTGGAAGGACTGATGCTGAAGCTGAAACTCCAATACTCTGGCCACCTCATGCGAAGAACCGACTCACTGGAAAAGACCCTGACGCTGGGAAAGACTGAGGGCGAGAGGAGAAGGGGACAACAGAGGATGAGATGGTTGGATGGCATCACTGACTCGGTGGACATGACTTTGAGTAAGCTCCGGGAGTCGGTGATGAACAGAAGCCTGGCGTGCTACAGGCCATGGGGTCGCAGATAGTCAGACACAACTGAGCGACTGAGCTGAACTGCTATCTTAGTCTGCTGGGCTTCCTGCCCTACTGGACCTGCTGAAGTGGGACAGCTGAGCCCAGTCACTCAGACAAGCTGCTGTGTGTACCCTCTAAGCAGACACCAGCCTCCCACCTTCCTCATACAAGAGGCCAGGGCAGGGGGCTGCTTGTTTATCATCCTGGCATGCCCGTGATTTCACGGTAGTGATGTCAATTCATTTCCCAATTAGATAAAAATTATGTCAAGCCCATTCTGTGAACTCAAAATAATCGTTTTAAAATTGTATTTTCCCAGGAAACTCTGGCAAGATCAATAATTCTGAAACATCTTTGCTTAAATACAGGGGTAAAACAAAACACCATCTTTCTCATACCACTGTTGCAAGGATAAGGTGTCATTTTCCTCCATTCAGGATTCAAAAATCAGTGCTGGATTCAAAGTTACATGGCTTGAGCTGTAATTGCAATTCTGCAACTGCATTATAAGCAACTGTGTGCCATCAGTGACTCATGACCACAGATTTCTCAAACAGCCCCCACGAGAATGTCCACTTGCCCTTACAGGTCAAAATGCCATGGGTCTCAGAGGTGGACCCCACTACCCATGACCCCCACACCATGAAGCATGAGAAAGGGAGCACAAGGGACAGAAGCCCCCCCCCCAGCACCCCCCAAAATGGGGTACAGGCACCTGCTCTCCCCTCTGCCCCATCCCTACCACACCTCCCAGCGAGGGCTCCAGACTAGACCGCTTCAAACTCTGCCACCAGATAACTTTCTGTCACAGCTAACACTAAACTATTTCAACTTTTGAAAGGGAATCTTGAGAAGATGGGAAACAATAAAAGAAAAAAAAAGAAAAGAAAAATGAAAAAGCATGACTATTAAAACCACTTTTTCCCCCCACCATGACCCCATCTTCACCCGCCCACGATGAGGAATCCCAGAGAGTGCTGTGAGGCGTAGTGAGGCCCAGCTCCAGATAAGGTCACTGCACTGCACACGAATGCTGGTTCCACAGCACCCACTCAAGGGCATGGCAACCCACCCCAGTGCTCCTGCCTGGAGACCCACAGACAGAGGAGCCTGGCCGGTACAGGTACAGTCCATGGGGAGGCAAAGAGTCGGACACAGCTGAGCGACTAACACTTGACGACGTGCACACAGAAGCACACACATACACACATTCAGAGATAACACTGCTTACAATCCTTATTACTCCCAAAGAGTCTAGGAGGCTGCCTGCTGTTTCAGCTTCCTCTGCATCACACCCCTTAGAAAGAGCACCCTGAGACTCTGGGACATATACAGAAGGACTTATTCCCATAGTAACAAGTCTAGTTTCCATGCTTTCCATTTCCGTGCGTGCATGCAAAGTCACTTCAGTTGTGTCCAACTCTTCGCAACCCTATGGACTATAGCCCGCCAGGCTCCTCTGTCCATGGGATTTCCCAGGCAAGAACAGTGGAGTGGGTTGCTGTGTCCTTCTCCAGGGATCTTCCCGACCCAGGGATCGAACCCAGCATCTTTTACATCCCCTGCGTTGGCAAGCAGGTTCTTTACAACCAGCGCCATCTGGGACACTGATGCTTTCCAGCAGTCCCTAAATAAGAAAGCACATTTTGTTTAACTTACTAACTGCCTTTAAGAAAATGATTCTTGAAACATACACAGGTTCTAAGACAGGGTGATGTGTTTACTTAGAACTGCTATCGAAACAGTATGAGGAATAGCAAAAAGGTGGCCCTGCAATGCGGCCTGCGCAAACAGCAACACAAACCAGAAAAGGGCATGCTCACAGCAACTTCACAACAGAAAGACAGAACCCTCGATGACTGAGTGTTTAAAAGGAAAAAAAGGAAAAAAGATAAGTTAGGCTTTATCAGAGTGAAAGGCAACCTATCAAGACAAATGACAAAAACCACCTTTCTTAAGGAGGTGGTAACAGAATTAAGTTTTCAATGATCCCAATAGAGATGTACAGGCCAGCTTTTCTTAAAATTCCTTCCTCACTATCGTTAAGCCCTGACTACGCCGATGAAAACAAGAGTTACGACTGGTTGACTAGCTGGCAGGGCTAGTCTCTTCCTGAATGCGTAATTGTAGTTTTTGTTCTTTTACCCTAATTTCACCACTATTCAATCCCTGACACCTAGCTACTTTTCTGTACTAAAAGCTGATTTTTCCCAGTTAGTTTGATTTTTATTTCTTAAAAAATTCCAAAACCACCAAAGCATCACCATTCCTGAATAGTAGGATGAGAGCACGCCTTGTCACAGCAGTGAAATCCAACGCCACAGTAGCCATCGCTCTCCTATGACCCCAATTCCAATAAAATGCTGCCCCAATCATCCTCTCCCCCAAAACTTAAGAGCAAAACAGTATGTTCAGTGTGAAGCAATGACGGCAAGACTGACCACAAGTGCTCTTTAAAATGATGTGGAGTTTAGCATTTACTCTATTCCAGGCAGTCAAGGAATGAGTAGGGTTACTCCACTGGAGGAGACCCATGACCAAACAGGGCTCTGAGCAGTACACTGTGGCAAGAGAGTACCCAGGTTATTTTGATTACGCACACACGCAAGATTCAAAAAGGGCCTTTCCCCATCACACTGGCTTGGCCTTCAGTCACACAGTACCAGCAGAGAGTGACAGAATACGAGTGGTGGCAGGGCAGACCCAGGGGCACTCAGGAAAGCCATCTCAGGAAACCCTGCCATCGCCTTACGGAAAGAGTGCACCAACAGGTCTTGTCTGGAAGCACTGGTTCCAACAAGAGGCTCCCAGGCAACTTACCTCACAACTAAGCAGGATGGAAAAACCTCCACGCCCTGTCAACCTGTCACTCAGCAGCCTGGCAAGCTGCCAGGCTCCCATGTGCCATGATTTTACCACTCCACCATTACAGCAAAGACGCAAAAAGAATAATAGGTTCTCCTCTTCCTCATCTCCTTACTTCAAACAAATACAAGCAGAATAAGGTCAATTCACTCATGTTTAATCCAAGAAATTAACAAGAGAGGCTGTGGAATGCTGCTGCCACAGCCACAACCCTCGAGACAAAATATAAACGGTAACCAAATGCTTGTTCAGAAATGGTCTTCACTGGCTGATGCCATCTGAGTCACACTAACCCTGTCAAAAAGAGACATCAGACTCGGACAGGGGCAAGTTTCCCGCCAGGCTTCGGGGATCCACTTGACAAGCACCCAGGACGCACAGCAAACACCTGTGCCGTCTGCCTGCCGCCGCGCAGGCGCCGGCCCGGGCCTTGCGAGGCTCGGAGCCAGAGAGACAGCGAGGCAGGCGGCAGGCACAGAGACTCAGGCTGCCTCCTCTGTAAACAGGGGCCACAGTCAGCAAGGTCATCCAAGGCTGCTTCTGCTCCGCTACGTGGATAGAAAGACAGATGCTCCCAGAAAAACCTGTGTATCCAGCTCTACACACAACCCAGGAAATAGCAGAAACCAGATCGCAGCTCTGGTCTTGTCCACAGGGCACACACAAATGAAGGCCCCTTGCCAATTGTGTTATGCAGCACAAAAAGGAGCGAAAATGAATCCATAAACCCAACCAGGGTAACTGCCGTTAGGGGCCCGGCCTGGGAAGCACGAGCCGCCCCAAGCAAGCACATCCATCTCAGAAACAAGGCCGGGGTCAGCTCGGCATCCAACCCGACAGAACAGGCAACTCACCGCTCACAGCCTTCAGGCTCCCAGGAATGCCTTCCCCGTGCTGCCTCTTCTGGGCGTTCTTGAACTCCTTCAGAGACAAATAAAGGACTTTACGCACCACCCTTTCTTCTGACCATGGAATCCCATCACTGTCGTCCTGGGGAAACAAGGAAGAACGGGGAGAGGAGTGTTACTTCAAAGAAAGGAAGCAAATGTTCAAGAGTCAGAATAAACTTCAAAAAAAAAAAAATCCCAAGCAAGTACTGAGAGCCAGTTCCAGAGATGAGAACTACGCCCTGCGAGAGGGCGCTGGTCCGTCCTGGAGGGCCGCCCCTCAGGCTGTATCGGGACCAGAGGAGCAGCTCCCTTCACACGCCCCTGCCCAAATCGTGTCATCAACTGGTAATACTGAAGTTTAAAAAAGAGCGGTATGGCAGCCACAACAGGAACAGGAACGCACCACTGTACTGGAGTTCTTTAAAGTGAGCAATTCCAGAGCGTGGGCACTCACAAACACGTGCCCCACTCTTTGGGAAATGTTGTTGGGAGTTGGTACTTCTTTCAAGGAATTTATCGTTTATTCAAAAGAAATGAAACTGGATCTGCACTGGCCTTTTAAGGGAATGAATCACAAAAAAAAGAGAGAGAGGGAGAGAGACCACTGCAGAAAAAGGGCAATGGATCTTGGGGGAATAGCGAATGGGGTGGTGGGGGGTGGTTTTTCAAAGAAGAATACACACAATAACAGGTCTCGAAGGTTTCATTTAAGAGTGTTGTATCAGATCCAGGGTAAGCTCTTGAGAGAGCAGTGACTAAAACAAGGGCAGGCTGGGAGGACAGGGGAACCAAAGCAGCAGCAGCCCACCCAGGGACAATTCTGGCAATTCCAGGAGCAAAGATAGACTGCAGACCAGAGGGATGGGGCAGGACCGGGGCCCAGTCTGGGAAGACAGAGGTGCCTGGAGATGGCTAATACGGCGCGCCAACTGAGTTAACTCTTTTCATGGAACTAGCAAGAAGGCTCTCAAGGTTTAAAGAGCTGCTTCCCACAGCCTGAGACCCTCACAGGTTCTCTCCTGTGGACATCTGCCTACAGTGGACATCTGATCTCCTGTGGACATCTGCTCATCTGAGAATAGCTCAATTTAGAGATAGAAGGATTATGGGCTTCTTGGGTACTTGGGGTCTTAAGCCAGTAAGTAACTTCGGGAGGTGGTGACGGACAGGGAAGCCTGGCGTGCTGCAGTCCGTGTGGCTGCAGAATCAGAAACGACAGCAAAGCGGGGTTCTGGTTCTTCGGGTTCCTTTTGTTCAAACAAGGAGGCCAAGTATGTCCAGGTCAGGCTGCTGCTGCTGCAGCTCTCCGCACCCTACAGAACTGGTTTTCACTCCCTGCCACTACGGGGTCACTAAAGCCTCCTCCTAAAGCCTCCGGCGGAGATAAGGGAGGTAGATTATCCAAGATCTTCTCCAGCTTGTAAATTCCTAAAACTCTGCATAAACACACATTGCATCTTAGAAATCCAACCACACAGTCTCTAAGCCCCACGTAACGGAAGCTGTGCTCCTGTTAATCTTTCAGGATTTCCTAGAATGACAGTGATTCTCCATCTTCTGTAAGAAGGGGAAGGGAAGGCCTAGGAGCAAAGAGCCAGGATTCCCCCACCTTTCCGGGGCTGTCCTTGGTGCCCCACACCTGGAGGCTTCCAGTACCTCCAGGAGGAAAAGACACACCCGCTCCCCCAGTGGCTCTCCGGAAAGCACGAAGGCGTCTACAGAGCAGGGTGGTGGTCAAGTTCACACAGAAGACTGAGAGCGACCCCGGAAGACTACCGCACGCAGCCTCTTAACCACCACTCTGGGCCAGCCCCCAGAGACCAGGCAACTCCACGGCTGAAAACCAAGTGCTCTGACCAGACGCCACTTGAGGAGCCCAAGGAACCAACCTGCCGAAAAGGCCAATGATTCAGCTACACAAGACGTGAAAAGCACAAAGAAATTCACTCCTGGCAGCAAGCAAGCCCCCCGAGTGTGCGTGAACGTGCCTCCAGCAAACTGGTTCCCCCTGAGTGACAGTCTCAGCCTTGGGAAGAGTCCACGCTCATGGGCTGAAGTCTACCCTCCAGGACACAGAGAAGCCTGCCCAACAGAATGGTCTCCACCACTCCAGGTTCCTATCCTCAGCAATCAGGTCTCCACCACAAACCAGGCCGTGACTATAAACGATAATGTCCTACATACACACAGTTTATAAACTGTAAAGCCCCAAAAATAGCTTTCAATGTAAAATTCCTATGACAATTTACTGCTTCCTGTTCAGACTGCAGCCTTTATTCTGACTCCAGGTCTTCCAGAGAATTAAACACCCTGAAGGCTGATATCTAATTAAAACAGACAAACCTTGTGATAGGAAAACTTCTGCAAAGGAGACACATTTAACGCCCACTTAATAACAGCAGCAGTTCCGTGACATCTATCTGGATAGCGTGTTAGTTGTTCAGTCGTGTCCAACTTTCTACAGCCCCACAGATTTGTAAGCCCACCAGGTGCCTTTGTCCATGGGATTCTCCGGGCAAGAATACTGGAGTGGGGTGCCATTCCCTTCTCCAGGGGATCTTCCCAAACCAGGGATTGAACCCAGGTCTCCTGCATTGCAGGCAGATTCTTTACTGTATGAGCCAGCAGGGAAGCCCAATAAGATCCTTATAAATATAGGAGAAGGAAATCTAGGACTCAGAATAAAGGGTTTCAAGTTCTAGACATTACAAATAAAAATAAACCACCACACATGAGTTCTTTTATAATCCAGACTGCTGGTCAAGACTTGTCACCTCCCTCAATGTTGATGCAAGACACAAACCTAACAGGTAAGAAGTCAACTCTGCCCTGTTTCCAAAACCCCAGCAGGTTAAGTGATGATTTAGAAATGAGAAATCAAACTGCCGTTCACAGCTGCAGAGTCACAATGAATCCCCACATTCGGTGCACACCCCTCTCTAGTGGGAGGCTGGCAAGGTGGGCTTGCAGCCAGCCACGAGGCACACAGGGCCCTGCAAGCCGGGTGTCCTGGGAAGCTGGAAAAGAAGAAGGTACTTCAGGGGCCTAACACTTGCCTTCTCATTAGAAGTCAGGAACTCCAAAGGCAAACCCCACCCCTGCCCCAAGAGCTTCCATGACCTTTTAAGTCCAGCCCTTCCCTTTTCTCCTTCCTTTTTCAGTAGCTGTCTTATTTAACCAGCCAAAGAAATAATAATAACGACTCCATGGAGTCGTTTCTCCTGCTCCTCACAGTGTCATCCCAGCACCCGTCCTGCATGAGAGCTCAGGATGCTGAAAACTGGACCAACTCAACCTCATGCCTCCCACGTTACCACCTACAGCTGGCCTGGCAGTGCCACATTTCCAGGATGGGTGAAGTGCAGGGCCTGAAATCACTCTAATTTCCTTGACTAAAAACACAGTATCTCCGTAAAAGGGGCCCCACAGTGACGGCTCCAACAGGCTCCAACAGGGCCGGGCAACCCCTCGCATTCTCAGTGGTAAGCCTGTCAACAACCTAACACCCGCACACCACCCCACTGCCACCACCGAGTTCCCTGTGAAGACAGCGCCCATCTCCAAGTGCACGTGGCCTTACAGAGCCCAAATCTACTGCCCCACAATCCCTTCACCTCGTAAACGCTACCCAGATTCCTTCACTAAACAGCCTGTTCCTGTTCTCTGTTCCTCTCCCTGCCGCCCACCTCGGCGAGCTCCTCCTCCTGTTTCTCCCAGGAGCCCCTCATTCTATCTCCTCCCACCTCTGTATTCACTTAGCCCCAAATCACCATCTTCAAATCGACTGATAATGTTCAAAATCCTCACAATCTCCTGTTGACCTTCATGGGCCTGGTGGCTCTCTCGCTCCTCAGAGGCAATCACCCTAGATCTGCACCGCAGCACTGGAAGCAGAGAGCAAGCCCTTCTCCATGAAAGCAAGCTTCCTCCAGCCCCCCGTCCATTTGCTTTACTGGTCAGCTTAATCAAGGCAGATAGAGTCACACCACTGATCCAACGTCCAGCAGTTTCATTCGGATGCAAATGCAGCCGCTCAGAGTGTGTAGCCAGTTCTGGTGAGTGGCATTAATGATTTAAAAACAGCTCCTGTCATTTGGGGTTCCCATGATAAGACTTCTAGGTTAACTGATCATCTAAATCTTAAGAAGAATGAACTCCCAGATGACACACCACCCTTCCTCATTCCTACCCCACAATCTCTTACTGATTTCTCCCCATGCCCCTCAAAATGCTCTGCAAACACTGAAATTAACAACAACAACAAAATTACATCTGCTGGCAGACAGAAGGAGGGAGGGAGGGAGTCATCACATAGATTTACTTTGCGACTAACTTTGAAAAATCACTTCCTTTGGCAAATGGAAGATCTTTGAAAGTACAAGTGACAGAGTTTTGTTTTCATTTGCAAAACATCTACCATTCTTTGAAAAAAGTTTGAAAATGGCAAGGGCTCAGGCATTAAAGTAGAATGTATCTCGTCATAATCTTCTTATTGAAAGGAAAAATGACAGCATCACCTCTAGCTGCTCCAAGCTTTGTAAAGATATGTTAAGAAAAGGGGGCACAGAAAGTAAGCATGTGAAGACACCACACACCACGTGGCAGACAGCACCACCGAAGGATTCTCCAAAGCCCACAGAGCAGCTTAGAGATACAACAGTGCTCCGAAGACCACCAGTGCCTTAACTACTCGGCAACTTGTAGAAATGCAGGCTCATTTTAAGACTCCCTAGTGATGCCCCACACAAGTGAAAGTTTCAGAAGCTCTGCTGTACAGACGAGCCTCATCCTGCCCATCTCACATCACTTTCTACCTTCCATTGGAAAACAGGCAAAGATGAAGATGAGGTGAAACCCTAAATGAACGCTTCTAAGCACCATCTAACTGTTGAAGTCTGTATTAACATACTGAGAAATCTTTCCTTTGACTTCTCTTAACTGAGCGAAAACCAAGTGACCAAAGAGCAAGAATGAAATCAACAAAAAAGTTAAGACACTGAGAAGTGGTTAGTTCCTTGAATCAGTGCAGTGTGACATGATCTGTCAAGCTCTCATTCCCTGATTACCCAAGTTGGGATGACTTCCCTTTAAAGGTGACACAAAGTTAAACACAAATGTGAATAATATCCCAGAAGAGGACCAGCATATGCAATGAGATCATTTCCATTTCTCTGCACAATCTGAAAGTTGGCATATATTTCAGCAGCCACATCACCCAGTAGGATATCATTAAGCTTGCAGTTAACCATATCCTCCCAAGGTGACTTTATTTGTTGGGTGAAGGGGTGTACCCCCCCCCCATTACCATGCCACAAAACCCAAAGGAAGGCCCCAAACCGACAAAACTCACGGCTCCCAGTTGCGAATTATTTTTCTGTGATTTTTCTCCCAACCTCTAAGGTCAAAAACCAAAACCAACACAGAGAGACACATAAGAACATATGAGATGCTCTCTTCCTTAACCAGGTTTATCAGCAAAACAATGAAAAAGGTACATGATCTGTTGGGTGCAGACTGCCACGTCTCCTACAAACTCAGCCTCATGGAGAAGGGCTGGAGCTGCGGACATGGGCACGCGTGACTATTTTAAACGTACTCAAGTGCCTACCCCAACTTCCACTGATGGTGTAAATTCTTATCAATGTTAGTTTCAATAAAGCCCCAAAAGGGTCTTAATATAAAACGAATTTGCTGACAATTCCAATTTTCTCTCTATGGCCCTCACTTCAAAACCCTGGATTATTGAATTAACATGTTCTAACTGCACCAAAGAGTTCTTCTAATTGATTGTCTCAAAACTGATCAGGTTGTTGATACAGAAAAGCCATGCCGTCCACTCAGTCACAGGCCTGGGGAGAGTCTTCCAACCCTCTTCTGAGCACTCAAATACTGGAGTGCAAGCAATAGGGGTTTCCAGGTCAGTCAGTCCTGGTTAGTTTCCGGTGCCAGGTTCTATGGAAGCCCATTTCTGATCAATTTAAACAAGACACACACACATTTTCAAACAATTACAAAGACACACACACACACACATTTTCTAACAATTATAACTATATAAAATGAAACCAGTCTCCATGGAAGAGACTTAACTTCCCACTACCTGGGGACAAACTGTGTTAAGAGCCTCATCCATTATGAGTGACCAAGTAATTTATCATCGCAGCCAAGGGCACTGTTAATACTGATGCCAGGACAACTGGCAGAAACTGGAACAAAGGTCAACCAGGGACTAGGTTCCTTCCAGCAAAGGTCTTCAGTACCATGCAGATCATTTCTAACATCACCACCACATAAAATAAAACCAGTACCCAAGACACATAAGTTTTACATTGAAGTCCAGAACCTCCCACCGACATTCTAAATGTCAACTGACTTGGGGGGGTTGGGGGGTGCAGACATGTGCACACACTGCCATGTTCCACAGAAAACACTTCTGCTTCCACGGGAAGGGAGCAGCCAGTCAAACGCTCCCGTCAGAGCTTCTGGTAAGTAAACCAAGCAGACAGGGGCATGCAGGATGGGAGAGAAGAGAACATGTATGTTCACAGGCAGAAAGACATGCTCCTGACATGACATCCCTTCATTAAAACTGATACAGGAGTTAAGACAAACAGTTAAGTGTTTGCATTACAGTAGCCACTGGATGAGCTGCCAGCACCACCACATGCATATGTTCCGTCTCCGTTCATTTTGCCAAGGCTCTGAGAGTTGAGCAACTTGTGACT
Source organism: Muntiacus reevesi (assembly GCF_963930625.1). Lineage (NCBI taxonomy): Eukaryota > Metazoa > Chordata > Mammalia > Artiodactyla > Cervidae > Muntiacus > Muntiacus reevesi. Next base: position 42,114,330 of record NC_089268.1, read on the forward strand.
TTCCACCTCCTTTTAAAAAAAGAAAGAAAGAAACGGGATGCCCAGTCTCAGTGCTTAGTCCCACACTGGGATGGAGTAACCAGAAATGCCACATGGGGGTGGGGGACTGATTACTGAGAAGATATTTCCAATAAGAAAACTGTGAAAGACTGGCTCCAGGAGGGAGGTGGAAAGAAAATTCATAGCCCTTCCCTCCTTCCAAGGAAGAATGTCTGGAAACCTCTACATAAATGCCTTTATTTTCAAGAGCCCAAGTTTTGCATATACCTGCTGTTAAATCACCCTACTTAATGCAATTTGTTGCTGTCTGAAATATCAGCCTCTTCCATCAACAGTTTGAGAGAACAATGAAAGCATCCAAAATAATAACAGTAATAATTTGTTAGGGATGTTGATTCTTGGCACTGATTCCACACAAACAAGGATTTAAAGAGCCAGAGAGAGAGAAAATATTAAAGGAAAGAGAAAGAGGTTAAAACTACTGTTTCTTCTACTTTTAACAATATATTTTCTCCACTGGAAATCAACTCAATGTCTCAAATCAACTCGATCTTCATTTTTAATTTCATAAAATGTTTCATCTGTCAATATTCAAACATTAAGAAAAACAGGGGAACATTCATACCTAGAAATCAGATAAATGGCCAGGAAGGCACTGACTTACTGAATTTGTGAATGATGTTCCTCTGCCTAGGTTTTAAATTAGAAGCACTTTAAGCAGCAATTTTCCTCCGAAAGACAAGCTTCCAGGGATAAAGTAAACGGACTGAAAATGCTTATGCAAGGAGAGTTTTACTTCTTCCAAACTCCCATTAAATAATGTGTACTTATCTTTGATTACTGCCTATTTTAAAAAAATAAAATAAAAAGCTACAGCCGAAATTGGATTAAGAACTTCTGCTGAAAACGATTTATTGCATAACACAACTCTGACAGCCTGAATCTCCGGCCACCAACTGAGCCTTTATAAAAATCTGCTGGGCAGCTGCCAAGTCAGCTTTTTTGCGTCTGAGCATGTCAGACCCCGCCATTGTCAAGGCAGCGGCAACGACAGCGCACGTTCCCGGTTAAACGGTGCAGGCAGGGACCAGCAGTGAGGGCCATGCTACACAGCATTCAACCCCCTGCAACTCCTGGTCTGACAGTTTGTTGTTTCAACATAATCAAAAAGGACTCGTGATCCGGAGGGCATTATCTCCAAGAAACTGGCAGAAATCGGGCTGGCGATCTCCCTTCGGTGGAGGAAATGGGGGAGAAATTAAGTCAAATTACATATAAATACTTGACATGGGTCTTGGAAAGAGAAACCAGAATGAGAAGACGATTCTGTGTCGGCAATGCCAAGGAGCAACTCCCAACAGCCTCATCTGGGAATAAATCATTAAATAAGTAGGTTCCCAAGGGCATCCTGACTGATTGGGATCTTTTCATCCTTACAGCCTTTTTATGTTAATAAGAATACCCCCCAAACCCCCCAAATGGCATATTCTAAGCTGCACTATCCAACAGAGTAGTCACCAGCCACATGTGGCTATTTACGACCGACTTAATTAAAATTAAGTTCCTTAAGTTGTACTGGACACATTTCAAGAACTCATCAGCCATGTGCTTCTCAAAACGGACAGCCGGTTAAAGAATGTTTCCATCATCCCTGTTCTAGACCGGCACTGATAATGAATTGGACGGAGTTTTTCAATTGGCTGTGTTCCTTGCTAACTCATTTCATTATGGCCCTAAGACTCTTCAAGACAGGCACGAGAAAATTCTGGAACATGAGAATACCCCGCACATGAAAACCAGAGTCTAAAGTAGGTAAGAACTGATATTTACCCATATAACTCTCAGGAAGTGGTTCCAATTTGTTCCGCCACATCTCACCTTTCAAATTTGCAGGGAATGTACATGAAATTCAGAGGATGAAATACAAGATTCTTCAGTCTACGAGGAAGCCCTAAAGACACGCACTGCTTTAATATGCCTTTGAATCATATTCTAAGTTATTTCCCTGCAAAATAACTCCTCTGGGTTTAAGACAAGACTAAAACCAGCACCCCACCAGTCAGTCTCCCAGTGCCAATGGGTGGCCCAAACTCCTGAGACGGACTACTGCCCCGCCTCTTGCCAGGACCAGCCAAGGTTATAGGCCTCTGAGCAGGGCCAAGGGCTAGGGCACTTTTTATACTTCTGTTTCTCCCCCCAGGCCCTGGGACACTGCTGGGTGACTTGATGAGCTCTGTCAATAACTGACTGACTTGACTTGCTGGCTTTTTCTGGCTCAGGAAGAACCTCCAACCAGGAAATAGCATGAGTCATCCCAGACGACTGGTTGTCTGGTCATGCTACACTGTAAAACCTGTTAAGGAGTTTGGGGGGCCATTTTATGAAAATTTTCAAGTTACAGTAAAGTACACAAATAAACTTTGTCCTTGGATTTAATATCAATGAACACCCAATCATGCTTGTTCTTTCCCCCCTTTTCTCATATCCTTCAGTGGTCCCCTGAGTTAAGGACCATCAGTTTGTACCTTGTCATTACAGGAATGGACCTCCAGAAATCATTTTAATGCCTGTCGCCCCTGCAAACAGTGCTTCCCACTAATGGAAATGCAGGCCAGCGTGTGGCAGGTCCCACACTACTGTTTCTCGTGCCTCTGTCCTCCAGGTTTGATAACTAGGAGCACCACTCACACATTCCCGAATGATGCACAGGAGGTTAAGACAGACAAGTCTGTGCGACTCCAGAGGCTTTGCCATGTCTGTTTCATCTTCATGTTTCCAGCCTTTAGGGCTGAGTCCAGTACACAACAGAAATATTCAAAAATTCTTCTTCAATAGAATGAACACATATTAAGAGCGGTCAGGAGGTAAGAGGCCTGGATTTCAGTTACGGAATTCTACTTCCTTGTGTACAAACAAATGACCGAGGAGTGGCCACCAACCCGAGAATCTATGAGGAAAAACACTGGAGCACAAACCACACGCGTGGGTTCCGCCCACCAAGTTTCTCCCAGGTGATGCTGCTGGTCAGACACAGCGAGAGTCACAGGTATACAGCCTGCAAGGGACCCGACTCCCACCTCGCCTGCATGCAGACTGTTCTCGCTGCCAGAAAAAGACACTGTAATTGCCAAATCTAAGGCAAATAATTAGAAACCTGACTCTTGGCTGGTTTTCCTGTTTCCTCTCCCGCAAAACCTTCACTTTGTGGCAAACAGATGGGGAAACAATGGAAACAGTGACAGACTTTATTTGGGCGGGGGGGGGGGGGGCTTCAAAACCGCAGCTGGTGACTGCGGCCATGAAATTAAAAGACACTTGCTCCTTGGAAGAAAAGCTATGACCAACCTAGACAGCATATTAAAAAGCAAAGACATTACCTCGCCAACAAAGGTCCGTCTAGTCAAGGCTACGGTTTTTCCAGTGGTTACGTATGGATGTGAGAGTTGGACTGTAAAGAAAGCTGAGACAAAGAATTGATGCTTTTTAACTTTGATGTTGGAGAAGATTCTTGAGAGTCCCTTGGACTACAAGGAGATCCAACCACTCAATCCTAAAGGAAATCAGTCCTGAATATTCATTGGAAGGGCTAATGCTGAAGCTGGCCACCTGATATGAAGAACTGACCCTCTGGAAAAGACCCAGATGCTAGGAAAGATTGAAGGCGGGAGGAGAAGGGGATGACAGGATGAGATGGTTGAATGGCATCACCGACTCAAAGGACATGAGTTTGAGCAAGCTCCGGGAGTTGGTGATGAACAGGGAAGGCTGGCGTGCTGCAGGCCATGGGTCACAAAGAGTCAAACAAACACGACTGAGCAACTGAGATGAAAATTTTCAACTCTGATTCCTCCGCCCTTCCCAGTCTCTGATTATGATGGAAATGATAACTGCATCGACTTACATTTTAAAACCTTCAATCCTTGGGGCTCCTTTCAAAGTTCAAAAGCCTCTGAGGTTCCCAGTGGCTACTACAGGGGGCATTTCCAAATTTCCTAGCATGACCTATAAAATGATCATCAACCCAACTTAGCATAGAGTTTTTAAGTCCTTGTCCCTCTAGTGCTCCCAACACCTGCCCCCACAACTAACAAGAGATGAGCATCTCACATAGAGGCAACAGCTCTCATTTTGTAGCCCCATCTCAAAACAGACACCAGAAAACAGAAGTACTGTTGTTTATTAACTAAATATTGATCATGACTTCAACAATAATTCACCAGTAAATAAAGAACAGACAGTATACACACAGATAAAAGTACAACCTCAAACCTCTAATACCAAGAAAATACATAAAACAATTAGGCTCAATTTACCAACTGTCTGTTTTAGTATTTCCCCCCAGCTCTTGGTCTTTATAATGCAAAGAATGCATGATCCACGTGACCAGGACCCTTAGTAGATGTCAATTTCATTCAAACTGAAATATTTACTACCAGTGAATTCAGTTCCTATACAATGACAAGATTTAACCATATCACTATTTCACAATGGTTTTCAAAGATCACAACTATTTCTGCCACCTAAACAAAACCAGAAACCTTCATTGGCTCCCTCATTTCTTTCATGCAAAATGAAGATTTCCAGCAGTAGTAGCTCCATAAAATAGCCTGATAGACCAATGAATGATTCAACCAAAAGATTCATGCTTACCTACAGACTGACAGAGCTCCTCCACAGTCATGAGGGTTGACCCCCTAAAAGGTGATATAAGTAGTTTTATTTTCAAGCACAGCTGTTAGGAATAGCAAATATGGCCTTCTAGAAGTGACGTCATAGTCCTTCCTATGTTGGCATGTCACAGTGATAAGAGAAAACCCACATGAGAACAGTGGATGTCAACTAAAAGTTTACCATTTACACTTCATGTGACGTGTGTGAAAGAATAAAGCAGAAGAGGGAAGATGACAATTTTACTCCAAATGGGAAACCCCCAGAAAGTTTTGAGCAAAGAAGTAACAGAATTTGATTTATATTTTTAAAAGCTCACACAGGTTGCTGGGTTGAGATTAAAACAGGAGATGGGGGGGGGGGGGGGGGTGGTGGTGCAGAGATAAAGGAAGGTGTGACAACTGCCCACAAGAAGTGAGGACCAAGGAGGCAGCAAGAGGCTGTGAGGACTAAACCAACTGAGAGAAACAACATGTGAGAAACCAGGAATAAAAGGTGAACTCCCAAGTTTTCATCTCAGGGCATTTCCTTTCCTTTCTGGAGGGAAAAAAAGGGGCACTTCTGAAAACAGCAGAAAGTAGGGAGGAAGGAACCAAGAGCTTCATTGTTACACTCAGCTGGATTTGTCCACATAGACCCTGGGGGAGAGGTCAAAGTTCAGGCCGCGTGTCAGCTAGAGATCTGAATACAGCTGGTAGTTAAACATCAAACCTAGACTCCAGTTTTATCAAAAGGACAGAAAAGCATAGTTCACCTCTTCGTTGAAAGTAAGGGGTGAAGTCAGGTAAAGGCTGCCTGACCTGGACTAGTAGTCATCTTACGGCCAAAAGGGTTTTCAGAGACTTAGGAAAAATGATGCTTCCAAATAAACAGTGAATGAAGGCAGAGAACATGGGAAGAAGAAAAGGAATGTTTCACATACTCCAGAGGCTTTCTAGAAACATCTGCATTGGATGACGCCCTGGGTTAACTTCAATAATCTGGCAGAGGAGACCTCAGAAACCCACTGCTCAGCATGGGCCATACCGCAGGCCCAGGGCTGCTGCTGCTGAGAAAGTTCTATGTAGCCACACGAAGTCGCAACTCATTCACACACACGTGCAGAAGCCCCTTTTTATATTTAGCTTCACATGCAAATGAGGAAATGATGACATCCAGCCCTAAGCAGCGGCAGGCTTGAGGCCCACTCTCCCAGGTAAGTGTTACCACTCTCCCAGGTAACTCCCAAGAATCAGAAAGGCTTGCACACGGGTGAGACGAACCCGTTTGCTCTCAGGTGAATCATGGAAGGATCGAGAGAAGCTCCTTTAGGATGCCCCGAAGACTGGGAGGAAGACTACAGAAAATAATTCCCTCTATGTGGTCAACTCTATTTTCTATCAGACACACCACCTGTGAGTCACAGCCCACTGCCAGACCTACGCAGTGCTTTTCCTCTTGGAATTCCCATCCTCCTAACCAGCCCTCCACCTCTACTGCTGGTGATTGCAGTTCCAGTTCTAGCAGCACAGGGGCTCAGCCGCCCTGGAAACACCTCGCCATCAAGCCCTGAGTCAATGGCCCAGGGCAGGGCTGGGGCCCCGAGACTGTGGCGCCCGGTGTGGGCACCACCCATCCACCGACACTCCCGTCTTTGATGGGCTTGGTCTCACTGCATTAAAGCCACCCATCTCCTAACACTCCCTAACAGTAAGGCTGGCACATGAGGAGCTTACTAAGCAACTGTTGAGGAAATGAAGCTTCAAAAAAGGAAGAAACCATGTAACTAAGGAAACCAGGTTAACTGTTTTAAATAGGACACACAGCATGTTTGAATACGCTTATTTTCTTGACATTAATCCTCTACACTGAGGATTCAGTATTCTCTAAAATCGAGAAAAAGTTTCAGCTGATACTAAAGCTTTCTTTGCATGTAAACACAAACCGAACCCATACTACCTTCAAGGAACTGGATCACTGAATAAACCACTCAAAGCTTCCCTGCCTCCAACTGAAGAGGAAAACCAACCCTGCATGTCTATGAGTGAGAGCCAAGTTCTGATTTGCCAATAAAACACTCAAAATATTATCTCAGTAAAAGTACTGGGAAACTAGGTTATGGTTGCTCGCTAGTTTAATCACATCAGGAGCGAGAGTCTGGAGAGGCAGATCATCTTTTACCCAACACCCCATCAATGGGAGGTGAGTGAAAGCTGCTCAATCATGCCTGACTCTTTGCGATCCCACGGACTGTACAGTCCACGGTATTCTTCAGGCCAGAATACTGGAGTGGGTAGTTGTTCGCTTCTCCAGGGGACCTTCCCAACCCAAGGATCGAACCCAGGTTCTCTCGCATTGCAGGTAGATTCTTTACGAGTTGAGCTGCCAGGGAGGCCTAAAAACTAAATTGAAAGGGAAAAGCTTTTGTATATTCAGTATCTTCTTAACCCCAAACTCAAACCGCTGCAGAACAAGTCCAGCCCCTAAGTCACCTGTAGGAGACAAATGAAGCTCTTATTCTTCTCCTTGTGCTGTCAGAACAAGGCCTGTCAAGCTCTACTCTGTCAGCTCTGTCCACGTTAATACATACTTCAATTTCTGCTTCCAGATAAGAGGTCTCTAGAAGGTCTGCTGCATTCTTGCTCCTAACATTCTCCATTATGCAGCAGTTTAGAAAGATCTGCCCAGTCCACACCTTCCAACATGACAGCAAGGACTGCTTTTAGCCCAAGAGTCGATGACAACACACTTGAAAGGAAAAGCAGAAGACGGGAAAGCGGAAGGGGCGGTGGGGAGAGGGTATCCTATACAAAACAATTCTCCTTTTTAGGGCCAGTTAGGGTTTGACAGACTTTTCAGACCATTTTACAAAAGCCCTGACCTCAAAGAAAACATTTTCCAATTTTAACATACATACCCACACAAAGAAGCATAGCAGGCACTCCCCACGGGCCAAAATAAAATGCTCTCTAGTAATTACCATAAATAGAGAAGGCGATGGGCTTCCTGAGTCAGAGTACAGAGGATGAGAAAAACCACCAGCAACAAAAACATCATAAACAAAATTACAGAGTCAACAATAAACTGGGAGGAAAGTGGAATTGCTTCTCAATGAGATGCAAAGAAACACATCCCTGAGATGCTCAAACAAGGGGAGCGAACACATTGGTCAGCCAGCCGAGGCAAAGAGGGTGGAGCCCTTAAATACAAAGAGAACCTGGCCACAACTCACTTTCTGTGGAACAAACTAAAGTTCCTGGAAAATCCCACACAATATTATTAACAAAAACACTTGAGAATGGATTTACTTCTCATCACTTTCACTTCTGTCCCATACACTTGGCATAAAATTTCCCAATCAGCTCCAAGGTTTTAGATGATTTTTAAGAATCATTAAATAAAGTTGCTTTGAGAGATTCTCCCTTAAAAACAGCCTGAGAGGACTTCCCTGGTGGTCTAGTAGTTGAGAGTCCACCTGCCAATGCAGGGATTCGATCACTGGTCTGGGAAGATCTCACAGGTCACGGGACAGCTGAGGCCATGCTCCGCAACAAGAGAAGCCCCCACAGTGAGAGGGGCCCACGGGCCACAACTAGAGAGTAGCCCTCGCTCACAGCAACTAGAGAAAGCCCGTGAGCAGCAACGGAGACCCGGTGCAGCCAAAAATATTAAAAAAAAAAAAAAAAAAAAAAAACCCTCTCAAACAAACTAGAAGGCATTTGTCCATCAGTTTAACCACAGCTCCCACTGTGATAAGATGTGATCAGTTTGCAATGATAACTTGAGTTCACTGTTAAAATGATATCCACAACGATAGGCAGTACAGAAAACACGAATAATGAAGGAAGAAGATAAAAATAAGCCAACGCACCTGCCTTATAACCCTCTCCAGTGTGTAAACTGTACGAGTCTAATCTAGAAGTGTTCTGCTAAGGAAAAATGGTACGTTCATTACTGCAAAATCATATGCTATCTCCTTGAGAGGAGGGAATAGCACTCCAGTATTCTTGCCTGGAAAATCTCATGGACAGAGGAGACTGGCAGGCCCACAGGGTAGCAAACAGTCGGACAGGTCTTAGTGCAAACAGCAACGCATGTAATCTACACTTAGGGTTGCTCTTTGAGCTTAACCATATTCTAGGCAACCTTCTAAGAGATCCTGGTGAAGTAACGGACTGATTGGGAAGCAGGCAGCTTGCTTCAGACAGACAGCAAGAGGGCGGGCCTGTCAGTGGCTCCAGCACCACTGTCTCAGGACACTGAGCAGTCAGCAGTCTGGAGCCTCCCCTCTCATCTTCACCTGTTCAAAGAAATCTCTGAATCTCTGGAACCATCATTTTAAAATAATTAAAATGATGAGTTTTGTAATATGTGAATTTGACCGCAACAACCAAAACTTATTAAAGTTGCTAATCTCAAAACAAATTCTACTTAAAATTTAAGTAATTTTTAGTGTTTTCTTTGAGGTCAGGGTTTTTGTAAAATGGTCTGAAAAGTCTGTCAAACCCTAAATGGCCCTAAAAAAGAATTGTTTTGTATAGGATAACCTCTCCTCCCCCACCCCTTCCTTCTTCCTGTCCTCTGCTTTTCTTTTTAAGTGTTTCATCTTAGCCCAAGTGTTTCATCTTAGGCTAAAAGCAGTCCCTTGCTATCATGTTGGAAGGTGTGGGATGGACAGATCTTTTTGAACTGCTGCATAATGGAGAATGTTAGGAGCAAAAATACTTAAAGTATCTCCACTTTATTGAGATATGGAGAACAATGAAATTATTAATACTGCATTCCCATGTGAAAGTTCTAGAAATACTTTTACTGGCAAACCGGGCTTGAGTGTTACCAGGCTTGTAAAAAGCATCCACTGCTACATGAAACAACTCCATAACCACTTTTTACCAAGTAAAAAAAAGTTCAACAATTCCCAAATACAAAATATATCATATTGCAGTCTAAGCAAAGCAAATTATCAGCTTGCTTATTTTGATGCTCTTGTGTTCATTAGAAATTGCTAATCATGCATCATTGAAATTGAAAATCAGTAAAATGTGCAGGGAGACAATTCCTTTATATTACCTTTTGAGACCCATGAACGTCTTAATCATAAGGGCAGGATGGGGGTGTGTGGGGTTTGCTCCCTCTATACTCAGAGAGGCTTGTCCCAACAAACAGTAGAGGCCAAACACACAGAACGGGTCACAGTGAAGTACTGGTAGCATAACCTCAACATGCGCCCTGGTTTTCAGTACTTTCTTCCTTTGCATTCTTGCTGTGGTCTGCAATGGTTTGAACCCATATTCCAAATAACTCTTTCAAGCTCACTTGCCTCTGCCATTCTTTCTCTGGCTCTTCCCTTATCACAACACTCATGTCTCAGTCGAATGTCACCTTCTTCAAGAAGCTTTCTCCAACCACTCTACCACACAACCTGCTTTAACTTTCTTCAGAGAATTTATCACCCGTAAAATTTGTATTTGATAGGAACACGTATTATATGGTTTCCTAACTAAATTACTGGCAACTTCAAAGATGATATATGAGGCATTCCATATATTCAACACTTTGATTTTTGACACTGATACAGTTAATTATTTTTAATCATAAAAAAAAAACCAAATAAATGAGGAGGAGGAAAGGGGTAATTTAACTCATATAAACTAACAAATTCAAGTCCACCCCTCTGTTAATGAGGACAAAGAAACAAGGTTAACACAGCCTCATTCCGTATGGCCAATGCTAACAATTACCAAAAACTAGTGTCTTAAGACACAAATTTATTCTCTTACCGGTTTGGGCAACCTCCAGGAGACAGTGAAGGAAAGGGAGCAGGGCGTGCTGCAGTCCACGGGTCCACAAAGAGTGGGAGAGGACTTAGCGCCTGAACAACAGATTCTGAAGGCCAGAAGGTCAAAATCAGTTTCACTGGGTTAAAGCAGAGGTGTTTGGTAAAGCTGTTTTCTTCTCGAAGTTCTGAAGGGCAAATCCAATGCCTTGCCTTTTCGGCTTCCCTGGCTTGTGGCCCCTTCATCTGTCTTCAAAGATCATCACTCCAACCTCTAAGGTTCTGTTTTCCCCTCTTCTCCTTTTCTCTCTCTGCCTCTGAAGCGCCTGCCTCTCTTATGTAAGGATGCTTGTGATTAAAACCGGGCACACCTGGACCAGCCCAGCCCAGCTCCCTGCTGAAGACTTCACTTAAGCACGCCCCCGTTTACCACTTAAAGTAACAGGCTGGGGGGACCTGAATATATTCAGGTGCCATTACGCAGCCTCCATTATCTTACGCTGGAGGTGAGAAGGCTGAGAGTGGTCTCAGGAATTTTTTTTCCTTCTCTCTTTTTTTTAAAGTGTAAAGAAAGACTCAGCCAGGTCCTCGGATCTTTTGCTAGTGAAAAAAGAAAGCCCGAGTGGATCCAGAACAGTGGGTGGAACTACCATCTCCAGGTTTCCAAGAAGCAGCAAAGTAACTGAGTCCTTGGGTTGAAAACTTCTTTCTGTACTAAAACCACAGGTGGCAAGCGAGTGGCAAGCCAGTCTAAGGGTTTTCTGATTTCCCAACAAAGAAGAGCGTCAGGTGCACACCAGGAGGAGGACCGTTTCAGGGGACAGGAGCTTCCCCTTCTGCTAGGATTTCAACTGTTAGTTTACCTTATCAAATAGCACGAGATTTGGGACTAAAATTTTTCATTTTAAAAATAATTTTATTACTCAAAAAGAGCCCTTCTTAGATAGCATTGTTTCTGAAAGAGATGGGTGTTTTGTTTTTGAAATCTCCAGACTGCTATGTTCAAAAGTAAAACTAAACTAGAAATTTAAATAAGTTAACATATGAATCTGTTGAAACTTTCTCAGAAGGAGATGATATGCATTAACCTCAAGATTTCTACTCAAGATACACAAACGGACAGATAATAAACACATGAAAATATGCTTGACAGCATCATTCATGAGGGAATTGCAGATCAAAACCACAATGAGACACCACTTCACACCCACTAGGATGGTTATAATCAAGAAAGACAAGAGTTTAAGTGCTGACAGTAGTAAGTGCTGGAGAAATTGGATCTATCACACATTGTGGTGGGAATGAAAAATGGGGCAATGGTTTTGAAAACCAGTCTGGCTGTTCCTGAAAAGGTTCAACGGAGTTATCACAGGACCCAGCAATTTCACTCCAAGGTATACACACCCAACACAAGTGAAACCGCACATCCACACAAAAACTCACACATACATGTTCCCAGCAGCATCGTGTATAATGGCTAAATGTGCAAACTCAACTGTCCAACAAATCATGAGTGGATAAGTGTATTATATCCACAAATGGCACTGCTCAGCAATGAAAACAAAGTATTGCTTTATCTCAATACAGGTGCCCCGTGCCAATTAATAACCTCTGCTGCGCTACACTTCAGCTGTTTGCAAAGCTGCCCTACTCTGCACATCTGATGGGTTGTTGTTGTTTAGTACGACTCTTTGCAACCCCGTGGACTCCTCTGTCCATGGAATTTTCCAGGCATGAATTCTGGAGTGGGTTGCCATTCCTTCTCCAGGGGATCTTTCCAACCCAGGGATTGAACCCGACTCTCCTGCACTGGCAGGTGGATTCTTTACCACTGAGCCACCTGGGAAGTGCTCCATCTGATGGGCATTTTACAGAAAATTCAGACCTTGCAATGGAAACAATGGAAAACCCTTCTACTGCTCCATCGGCTGGAAGCACTCTATCCAACGGTCTGTTCCCTATGTGACAGGGCCCCTGTCCCACTCAACAGACTTTCAGACATCAGGCATACTGCAGGTCAGGGGAGCCAAGCTTGAGAACTCAGCAGGGGAAGGGAAGAAAACCCCAAGACGCGGCAGCATCCCGTCCCAGACACTGGCCTCCCGTTCAGCGCGGTGAGCCGTGACTCTGCAGAGCAGGTGGGTCCCTCCTCGAGGCCGCTGCTTCCGGAGTCCAAGCTGGGACAGCAGCAGGGCGCGTGTTCCTAGGAGACAACTCGCAGACAGAGGACAATGCGACCAGAACGCTGGGGGGAGGGGAATCAGAGCTGCAGTGATTCAGACCTGGAGCCTCACGGGGTCTCGGCTAAGCACGATCACACAGATTTACAGCGGCCTTTAATGCGTTCTGTTACAAAGAACTACATGTCAATAAATTAATTTGAGTGTAAGAAAACAAATAGCATTTCAGGGAGGAGGGGAGCTGGGAAAGATAAGCGGCCGTAAAGACTGAGTTTATGGGACTCCTGCCTGTCTGTCCAGTGAGAGGGGCCGGCAGGCAGACTGAGCCCCATGGCCCCCTCTGAGAGCACCCAGGGAGACTGTTCATGGAGGGGGGGAGCTAAACGAAAAAATCAACACGGACTTGAAATACACCCTGGCTTCAAGATTCAGCACAGTGACTTTCCTTTTTAAAAAGCTTATCTACAGGACTATCTGCTTTTTTATTTTTTCAAACCAACTCTCCAGCCAAACCCAGATGAGCCTGTAGAGAGTCTCCTGGGAGGAGATGGGCAGAGCGAAGCTAGGAGCCCGTGGAGTCTGGAAGCCGCGGCAGGAGCATGATTCAGGCTGCCTCTCTCCCTGCCAAATGAAGCCGCCACCGATGCCAAAACATCCCATTTATAACGCTGCACAAAAGCGTGTGTACAGAGGGACCACACAGCAACTTTTCAGGAGGCTAGAATAACTTCCAAGTTTAACCCATTAAATGGTCACTCCTTTAAAAAAAAAATCAGCAAATATGAAACTGGTGGTCAACAGCACGCCCCCGCAACAGCGGCTTCTCAGAGGTCACAGCATACGCAGGCTTCAGTGATCCCAGCGTACCTTCTTCCTACCGACAGAACACGACACACCTACACCAAAACGTAGGTATGAGGCCAGCAGAGAAAGTCAGAAGCAGTCTTACATACGTATATAATCCTACATAACGGTCAGAAAGGCTTGTCTGGATCCCACCAGGAAAGGCAGGCATGAGAACCCAGACCACCAGCTTTCATGAGGCCAGTGCCTTCCCAGGCCCCCGGGCCACCCTGCGCTGGGAGAAGGGCTGCCCGGTCTGTGGGGCCATCCCTACCACGGCGCATGGCACCATGCGCCGGCAAAACAGCTCCACCCGCGTTCCCCGGATCCCCACAGTCACCTTTCCCGTATTGGCTGAAGATGTCTTTCCTCACCTCGAAAGGAAGTTTTCTTCCAAATCAAGAGTATCAGCACGTGGTTCCCCTATCAGAACCACACACCTACTCAGAGATTCTAACCAACGCTCAGCTCCCTGACCACACGAGGTAAGATCACGTCTCCTCATCATCCACATTTAGCAGCATCCTCTTCCTTCACCAAAAAGTAAAGAATTCCCATTACGTTCTACACCGCTAGGACAGAACACACACCACTGTCAATTCAGAATCCCCTAATCAGGCCTCAAGATACCAGACTTTTTTGTCTGAATGTTAAGTCTAGTTGTTCACCCCATGTCCGGATGCCCTGGAACAGGCAAACCTTTTGGACCTAACAGAACTTCATCCACTGGGGGGCCCCCTTTCTTTTTTTGTTTCTTTTTTAAGGTGCCACAGGTTTTGGCTACAACAACTATTTCTTTCACAATATCAGATTTACAGCCTGCTGCTTCATTTCTGTGCCTTGTTTATTCAAAGGAACTTAATGATTTGATCTAGCACTGAAATGAAGTCGTTCTGAGTCATGTTTCAATAGGAATGAATTCCAACACCCAAAGAGCCTAGCAACAGATTGAAGGTATGACGTAAGATAAAGCACCATGCCCAAACCCGCTCCTTCTCAGGCTCCAGGACACCATGTCACAGATGCCACCAGGTTATTTCCTGTCCTACACATGAAAACCAAATACATCTCAGGATCGAAGGAAAACGCTAATTACAGAAACCACCCCAAGAGCTGCCTGCTCTGCATGCTTACAGTGAAGGGGTATCTAATGGGCAGACACTAGATTTGATACATGTTTTTATAAAAGTCTTCAGAGAGAGAGAAACCAGGTGAACTAGAGCACAAAAACATATAGCAAACCAGCAAGGTCAGCTCAGGTGCCTGGTCACTGGAAAGCAAAGAACAGAAAAGCAACCCTGCTGCTAGCGGAGATTCTAACTCTGTGCCCAGAGGTGATTCGTCTCCCCCCATTCTCCCCAATTCTCAGTTATCAGAACAGAAGCTGTCCATCACAGAACTGAATACAATCCAGAAGACTTAAGCAGCATTTAGTTCTCAGATGCAGGGGCCCGTCACCACCTCTGAACCCACAGCTACAACCTGCACCATCCAAAGGACAATCAACCTGTGAACAGCCACATGGTGTGTGTCTTGTCTCCAAAAGCACAGCCGTCTAGGATTTGAGGGAGAAAAGCTGAAGGCCAAAAGACAACTGCTGTGTTTGATCCACCGCGTCTTCAACTTTCCCTCGGTCTCACTGATAACAAAGCAAACTGCAGCCTGAGGAGGCGGAGTGGGGGCTTTATGACATTCCTTCCTTTTTCTCTTCAGCATTTCCTCAGGAGCTGAGCCAAACCCATCAATGATCTTTTGCCAAAACTGCAGCTACCAAGTTGCCAGTGCCAAAACCCAATCCCACTTCTAAAACTGTGCTCTTTAATTTGCCCTCTACCTCCAGACTGAACAACCCTGGAAATAGAAATGGGAATTTTCCAAGCTGGAAATAGTTCTGACTGAAAGCTCTCTAGTCACTCTGGATAACCCAGGCAGACCCACTTCACTCACACACGCATAATTAGGGCACATGATGTGGTTGTGGCTGTGGATGGAGACACTAAAATTCTTCCCGCCCACAAAATTCCATTCCTTAGACGGAACATTTTCACATTTTTTTTTTTGCTCAGTATCTTCCATCACCCAAAGGAAGTCATTGTATCTTGGATTAGAGAATAAAAACTAAAATAAACAACTAGGTCCTTCAGAACGAACTGGTACTAATCTATCACATCACTCATGGGTGGCCTCCTAGATGGGTTATTTTAAAAAAAAATGACAAGCAGAGCGACCTCAACTGCAAGGTCGAAGGGGAAGTTCATGTTACCAGATGGTCTAACCGATCTCACTGAAAATGCTTTCCATTCCTAATGCACGACTATCAACATGGAAAAACCTTCTCAACTGTGGCCCTTAAGTCTTCAATTTTCACCTCATGTGCTTCAGATGGTATACTATGACCTGCTGTTTTGCCAAAAGAAGTATTTTTTGTGGTATTATTTGGCTTAACTCCCCTCAACCACCCACCCGCCCAAAGAGGCAGCCCAGAGTACACACCACGCATCAGCCGCGCCGTGGGCCTGGTGGGCCCTCCCAGCCCTCGCCTCCTGGTGCAGCTGCTTCTCGTCGAGATGGAGGATGCTCCTGTCTGCAAGGCCTGGCTGTGGGCTTTTTTACCTTCTAATGGTTTCAATGAAGGATAAAGGATAATGCGAAGTTTGACATTTTTATACTTGAGAAGAAAGCAAGAGCAAATCTCTCTGCCCTTTCAAGTGTAACTCAAAAGGAAAAGAAAATCTGCTAGTTAACATCTGGAACAAAATATTAAATCAAATTAAAACTTTAACCAATTCTGTGAGCTTATGGAAAGTTTGAGCCAGGGAATGGAAGTTTCCAAAATACATTTTAGAAAGCACTGACCTAGCCCCACAGCACACACACACACACAGAATAACCTGCTAAAATGTAGACTCAGAGAGAAAATAGCATACTTGAGGCACAATTAAATTCCTTTGTCTTGTAAAATGGATTTTCAAGCCCCTACCACCAACATATACAACATGTAAATTTTTAAAGCAAAATAAAATTTGATACGTCTTTAAAAAAGACATTAGTGTAATTGGAGAATCTCTCTTTGTCCCATTTTCACTGACCTCCTCCCAATATACACACATCGTGAGGATTGAAACACTTCTGAAAAATGCTCACCAACCACATAAATAATCAGGGAAGGTAAAATGGATTCTGCAGGCTTAAAAGGTTAAACTACTTAGAAGACTGCTTCCTTGCTTAAATAACCATTTCTCTCATGAGAAGCATGCAGCTCTCTTCTTTATTCTCCACATCCCCCACATACATTTTTCTGAAATCTTGCATTAAATCAACACACTCGACTCCTGAGCCCCAAATCCTTGAACAGAGTAGCTTCTGGATGTTAACTGCCTAACATGTGTCCCTGTGTACTCAGCTTACTTAATCACCTAATGGCTTGGGTAACAAATACAGCTTTAGGAAATCCTTCTACCTGGCTTTATTCTGATATAAAATGGTTCAATTACATAAATTCGACAACTATATTTAAAACCTATTTGGAATTACAAACACCCAAATGTTTACATCCATTGCAGCATATTCAGGACAAATGATACCAAGCGATGCTCATGGAGGTAGCCAGGGAGGCTTCTTTAGGTGAAGACTCTACATCCCCTCTCCCACATAAAGGTAGGGAAAATCTTTAAGCAGAGTTATGTACACAGGTGCACCAACCAAATGCAGAAAAGCAGGAAGGAAGAAGGAAAAAACCCACACCAAAGTCAACTATTTTGCCCCACAAACCAGAAAACCATCAGCACGTTAAACTGAAACCAGAATCTGGGAAAGCTGAGCAAAGTTAAAAGGGGTGCAGACATTCATAACAAGAGGAGGAGAATCATGGATTTAATTACTTCCACCATATATGACAATTAAGAATAAATGGTGGAAAACCACAAGACAGCAGACAGTGAAGGAAAAAAGTTCAATGCTGACTGCCATTAGTGTTAATGACAGGAGTTTCTAACACCTGCTATAAGCTACTGTGTAATAAAAAATGAATTATTCTCCTAGTGAATAAATGAATATATTAATGTGAGTCAGGATCTCTGGGAAATGCATTTAAACTCCTTTGAGCCACCAAAGTAACATTCACCAAACAGATGCTTCAATGCACATTAAAACAGGATGGAAAGACTGCAACCCTCTTCAAAGATTCCCAGCTACATCTGACAAAAACACAGAGTGTAGCGTTACCAGACAGGAAATTCAGTTCATAAGAGTTCATTATTTCAAATACAAACAGCTAAATAACAATAACAACAACAATAAACATTTATTGAATACATTTTACATGTATGACCACAAGTATTTCTCAGAACCACCCCATGAAGAAAAGGCTAACTTGATCCAGACTGCACAGGGAAGCAGTGGGAGGGGTGAGGTTCAACCCCACACAGATCTCCCAGCAATCCACAAAGCAAGTCCCAGGGCGTGATGGGACCCAACCGGAACACAGCCACTCTCGAGCACCGTATTAAACCGGAACCTTACCCCATGCAGCTATAGGAGAACACAAGAAAAAGGAAATCCTCTTCAGAAAATTGTCTCTAAAGGGAATAAAGCAGTTATAAGGGAGCGTAAGTTTACAAAAGTTACAAAATGCACAGATGGTCTTACACCATTCCCAACACGATGTGAATAAAACACAAGCTATATTTAATCATAAACTGAATTTCAGTTGAATCCTATCCCTCACCCAGACACGAACTACTTTTCCAAACAATGTCAAATTTCCACCAAAAGCTCTTTCTCAATTGCACAGGCAAAAAAACAGGACTATAATGACCAGACCAACATAAATTGATAAGCTCGACCTTGAGACTTTTGGTCCAAAGACAAACCAGTCCCAAATTGGGGTGCAGTTCCAATCATGACAGAGGGGCTCCACTCTGGTTATTCCAAACCAAACCAGAGTGCCTGGTGATAGAACTCAGAGTGCTGAACTTCTGTAGTTCCCCAAAGGGTTCAGATACACAGCCATGGTTATCGTACTCCATTTCTGAATCTATTCTAGGCCTTCTTGAAAAGACCTTCAAAGAAACATGTTTACACAGATAAGCACTGTCTAAGTCTCTACTCCAAAGCACAGAAATCCAAGAACATACACTACAAACTTCTGATAAGCATAGCAAGAAAGTAGTAGGAACACTCGTTGACTAGCATCCCTGAGCCTGGAAGACAACTAAACCTCCAAATAAAATAAAATAAAATAAAAAATCCAAATTACCAACACTGCCACACAGAGAGAAATCACATTTGACATGCATTTTATGATTTCTGCAGTAACAGCAGACTCGCCTTTCTATCAAAAATTAAGTTAGGCATTGCCCCCCCCCCAAATTAATAGATCCTCAATTAACACTGAAGAGCGAAGATGAGAATCCAAAATAGCACATAATCCAAGTCTTCAAAACTCTGTGATATAAGGAGCAGCTTACAGATTAAGTTATTAATGAAAATAAAGAGAGATGTCCAAAGCATTAAGCAGGGAATTACAACTTTTGTAGCTAATTAACAGTTGAGTGTTACAGAAAACTAAAGACCAAGAAGAGACAGGCAATCTGAGATTAAAACTTTTCAGTTGAGAACTTCCTATCAAAGTTAACACCAGTCAGCACTGAATAATCTATCTTCATGGAAAGGTTACTTCTAAAATCAGATCTTCTGAGGGCTAGGAGTGCTCTGGATTTATAGTGAATGCAGAGCCTTCAGAACTTATAAAAACCACTGAACTGCACACTTTAAATGGGTAGATTGTATGGTATGTAACATATTTCAATAGAGCTGTTTAAGAAAACAGTTCATCAAACTGTCACATAAACTTTATTCAAAAAACTCTTTCCAAAAAATTCTATTTTTCAATTACAACTGCTGAGTCAGCCAGAGCTACACATACTCCAAGCTGACTAACTCCCAACATAACCAGGGAAATCTCCATGTCAAAGTGCATTTCATCTTTGTTACATGGAACAAGTGACAGAATGGAAGAGAGGAAACTAACTAATCAAGCACCACCCACTGAATTTAAGAAAAACAAACAAACCCACACAGAAGCAGTGAGTGCCACCTCTTTCTTCCACTTTAGGTTTGACTACTACTTTCTATAATCAAAGCAAGTTTCACAGCTGCCACTGGAAACTATAAAATCACCACTTACTCCCAAAGTGTGATAGAACTTCATTTACATCCCCTAAAACTTAAACTTTGCACTCAATTATGTATACTTATGCATTAAGTTAGTATTAGGTAAACAGGGTGATGGGGCTTCCGAGGTGCCTGCTGACACAGGAGACGCGGGTTCAATCCCTGGTTCAGGAAGATGCCCTGGAGGAGGAAATGGCAACCAGCTCCAGTATCCTTGCCTGGAGAATCCCAAGGACAGAGGAGCCTGGTGGGCTACAGTCCACGGGGTCGCAGAGAGTCAGATAAGACTGAGCACACAGGCATGCAAACAGTGTATGAAACTGAAGCCCCAGGACAAACGCTGAACAGGGCGGTGTTGCGTAGCCACAAAACCCACTAGACAACCCCCTGGGCTAGCTGTCCCCGGGATCTCCCTGGAGAGTTGAAAGGAGGGCTGGCAGGAACTCTGATGCCCAGGTCAGCAAGGTCAGTCAGCAGCATGTGGCTTAATACTCTGAAGCTGTTTAAAAGGTCCTCCTAGGTAAATCTAAAAGCAGCATGCATCAGGAGAAACAACTCGAAAATGAGTCAAGGACACAAAAGCCATTCCACAATTACTAACTGCTTTGCCTTTTTTTTCTCTTTTCAAAATTACAAAATCCATTATTCAACTGAAGAGATGTGATTCCTAAAAAATGGTTAAACAACAACGCTAGCTACCTATGCAGGTAGGTGATAAAAGATAGCAGCAATTGTTTCATCTGCTATGCTCTGAACTGCATTTCAAGAGAACATAAAACTTCAAATCCTGCATTTACAAAAAATTAAATGCTTACACTTTTTTTTAACTGCGGTGGTGGTTGTTTAGTCATTCAGTCATGTCCAACTCTTTGTGACCCCATGGACTGTAGCCCGCCAGGCTCCTCTGTCCGTGGGATTTCCCAGGCAAGGATACTGGAGTGAACTGCTTTGCCCTTTAATCACCACTGGCTTTTCCTGGTCTAGCTGGCTCACAGTCTCTCCCGATTACTATGCCAAGATCAACGTGCCTTAGTCTAAACAATCTGATCTTAACCAGACCCTGCTTCAGTCAGAGATAATGGAAGGGCCACAGTAACTCACAGAACATCTGCTAACTGGTGCAGGGCACAGTGACAGCCAGACACCCGCCCCGCTCCAAGACACTCACGGGACCACAGGCCTCTCTGACGTAACACTCCCAGTGTCACACGGAGATGATCATTCTCTCCAGCATACAACCAGCTGCTCAACCTAATCTCAACCCAGCACTGGGAGGGCTTTTTAAAATATAATATTCACCATCTTTGAATCCCACAAGTAGTAAATATTCCCACCAAAATTGTAGTAAGACTGATCTGGTTGCATTTAAGGAGAACTTAATGACACCCATCCTTTGAAACTCAGTGGAATAAAAAAATCAGAAAATCAAATTTGAAAAGCATGCACAACAGCATTTCTTAAATCCTAAGTAGGACTGCATAATTGAAGTAGTTATTCACAAGAAACCTCATTATTTTACTTGCCTAGACTCGCTTAACACATCTTAGAATGCAGGCATAAACATTCTCTAAAATCAAAGCATATAAATAGTGACTAATTTAGTACTAAATACCTAAGTAATGGGCAAATAGGGATACAAATCAAATATTCAGATGGAAAAAGGTCACATTACATAGAAATGTTCACTCTGAAGTATGAGAGTTTATTTGAATGATGCTAACACTTTGTCAATAAAAACCATCTATAATTTTAACCAACCAGGAAACTTCGCAGGGTGTCTCTGTGAATAAGAGCTATACAGAGAGACTCATCCAAAGACTTTTTTTGAAAGGTCTTTTTCGACCAAGCAGTTCACTCCTCTTTAACTTGAGGAGATAACTGTGAAGGTGCACTAACTCTGAGGAGGTTCACTACTTTATTCCAAAGCCAGGTGTTCATAAATTCTAACAGACAGCACAGCGGAGTGGCTGTGCTGCGCCAGCTGAAGACCTGTCAGACCACTCCAAGTCCCCACACCCACACACCCCCACTGGGTCAAGCAGGCACTGTTAAGGAAAGGAGAGATGGGGGAAGGCCCACTGCACAAAGCCTGGAAGAGAGGTGACGCCATTCCCCCATGCTCTGGAATACTATGTAGCCGGTTACAAAGAAACTCGCAGGAAATTATGTTAAAACAAGGCTTGTATAAGTCTTGTGTGCAATATGCTTTGGAGGCTGTTTCTGTTTTATTTCTTCATGTTTCAGTCCACTAACTGAAAAAGAAAGAAAAACTGATAAACACAAAATGTTAATAATTATCAGAGTGGTACACATGCTGCTGTTTTTCTTTTTTTTTTTTTTAGTAACCAGAGTTTCTAAATGTTCTAAAATAAAAAATACTGGTGTGATATAAAAAGCTACTTTAAATAAATCAAACACAAAATAGGATGTCCAACTGTTACCAAATTACACTTCCTCTTTCTGCAATTCCTAACTTTAGACCCTCTCAGCACTGCACACCCTCCTGATTAATATTTAATTACATAACTGTGTTAGCTGAAAACATTTATTGACTATCTATCAGGGAAGGTACTATAAGGAGACTGTGATTCTGCCCAGGCCTGGGCACTGTTCCAAACCCAGCCTTTCATCAATGTGATTTCTCATCTCTATTTACTGAAGAATAATGACTAATTCAGTGATCTCGTGGCAAAATTAATTGGCACCCCTTCAATAATTCCTAGAATACAGTATTACCCAAAGAAGATATTTTATATGTAAATATAAACTTTTCTAAACACAAAATAGATAGCCCAGTCAGTGATGTGTGGTTAAGCAGTGTTTATTGAGCACCTGTAACTCGAAGGGCCCGGGAAGAGCAGGCGTTTCTGGTGAATGCCTATGTGAGGTTTGGGGCTGGGGCTTGCCCCAGACTGCCCGTAACCACTTCCCTATCTGGTGTACAGAAAATAAAAGCCCGTCTGCTTAAAGGAAGCCTTTGTTGATTTTATATCCACTGTATCAAAGAAAATTCATAACTATATTTAAAAGGAGTTAAATTTTCCCACACTCAGAATGTGGGTGAGTTGGAAAAAGCACACGGGAGGGAGAATCCTTCGTGTAAAATTAATAGGTACATTCAGCAGAAGACAAATGGGTGAGAGAGGGGGTACTAGCTCTGCTTGAATATTTCACACTTTTCCATTGAATAGGAAACATCTCACAACTACACAGAAGAAACCATCAAGAACTTTTACATAACAGTGAAAATAACACTTTTCTAACATCACACAGGCAGGAAGAATAGCATGGGTATAGGACACTTCCTTTTGCAAACAGCCTCTTTTGTTCCCTTTTTTTTTTTTTTTAAAGAGCTAAAGGTCATGGGGTTTATGTGAAGTACACCAGCACTGTGAGTCTGCTCAAGGTGACCTGGACTTTGAGGGTTTAAATTATCAGAGAGACAGACATGCTCCAACACACGGCCTGGAAGCAAACTTCAGTTAAGATCCCACAGGTAACTTCAGGACTAGACAGTCACAAGATCATCTGAGATCTGGGAGTGTTACCTAAAATTATTCAACATTCACACATTCACACTCGCAGGAAACACATTTCTGACCTGGAAGGAACTAAGAAGGACTGGAATAAAGGTCATGGCATCAACACCGTAAATCTACCTTCCCTATCACAGTTGGAATTGCAATAAACGTACCAGGACACCACCAAGTCATATGAATGGAAGTCGATATAAATCAGATGTTTCCTACATATCAATCAATCACTCTCCAACACTCACTCACTAAAATGACCACTCAAAGCAAGATGGGGGGAACCTCACAGCCTAGGGACTGGCACATCCTCACAAGGAAATAAAACTCCTCCTCCTGCATGCTAGGTACATTACACGCCCCAACTAATGAAAAGCAAAGAATCCAAAGTTCCATTCTGCTTCCCTGGTGGCTCAGTGGTAAAGAATCCACCAGCCGATGGAGGAGACTTGAGTTCTATCCCTGGTCCAGGAAGATCCCACATGCCTTGGAGCACCCAAGCTGGGGCACCACAGCTATGGAGCCGGGGAGCCAGCACAACTGGGCCCAGAAGCCCTACGGCCTGTGTTCTGCCGGCAAGAGAAGCCATCGCAATCAGAGAAAAGCCTACACAGCAAGGAAGGCCCAGCACGGCAGGAACGAAGCCCCATTTCTTGTCACCTAAGTCACACAGTCAGAACCAGAGGCTCTGCTATGATCGCGGTGGTCATCAGCTTCCTTCCTTCCCCTGCGAAGGAAGAACTACAGAAGAGACACAGAGGAAACGGCCGGCCAGGCACCCCCCAGGCACAGGGGATTAATCAGTCCTGAGTCTGACAACTTCACAGCCACCGCGTCAGAACACAGCATCTGCATTGAGAGAGAGAGCTCTACTATTTGGAATGCATAGAAAAGGAGTGATTAAAAGTAACTAATTTGGTTTTTACATGAATTACAATCAATACAGAAAATCAGTTCACCCTTGCCTGGCAAAAGTCCCCAATCCTGACTGCACACTACAGCCCAGACAGCATAAAAAAGCAGTTCTGTGTTGAAAATGAAGAAAACTTAAACCTAAAATTTTAACTTCACCATTAAAAAAAAAAAACCACCATAACCCTGTATTTTATTAGTAAACCAATGCTGAAACAGAACACAGAGGGGGGCGGGGTGGGAGGTGTTTTTAATAAGCTCCAGAAAGCAGTTTTCAACATTTGGGAATTAGTACAACATTCTTCCCCCAAGCAAAATGGTTCCCTTACAAAAGCCTTAGCATTTATCATTGTCAACAAATGTTGTTTTAAATGTATGCTTAAAAAGTACACACTACAGCTCTAACTAAATGTTAGCAATTACTAAATTCTGAGGCTGACAGTAACGGTTCATTCCAAAACTGGAAAAGCCAAAGTGTTTAATCCTCAGGTTCCTATTTTTAACAACATACTGAAATTGTAGAGACACTGTCATAAAATACACAACTCGAGAAGTCAGCTGACATACTTCTCCCCCACCCCCACCCAGAGGCTAACCTACCCACTGCTCCCCCCCGCAATTATGATGATTACTATTACAGTTTCAGAGAGAGAAGCCCAGCCACCTTGGGGGTGTCCTCCAGGACAGCGGAGGGGCCATGCTTGGGACAAGCACTTCCCCCAAGAGCTGTGCTCACTGCCGTTCACAGGGACACAGGGCAGTCAAGGAGTCACGGCTGCGGTCGGGACAACTGACTGGGGATGGAGCGCTGGGGGGGACTTTACAAGAACAGGGGACACCACTGGACGAGAGAGGCGCTGGGACCCCTGCACAGCAAGGGGCGAGCAGAGCAGGAGGAGAACAAAGGAAGAGGAAAACGGTGCCCAGGATGCAAAGGCACAAACGGTAGGAAGAACAGTCAAACGTCTCCAGTGACTGTCCTAAGACATCAGGGTTCAAAGTAGACCTCCGCCATAAAGCAAGGTGACCCAGATGTCTCTGATGCTGTGGTGTACAACACGAGGGGTGTGGGCAGAGTTCTCCCCGGGGGCCCCTTCTGGTTGTACAGAGCTAAGATGTACTGACTTTCAATTACCATTTACAAAATCAAGAGAGAAAAAAAGGTTGGTGAGTGCTTAATAGTCTGCATCAAGGAGAAATTAAATATACCCCACTGGTTTAATATAATTAACTTTTGAAAATTAAACCAATGAAAATAAATTAATAGCAGCCCTCATGAGCCTAGGTGGTGTCGTATGCTATTATGGTCCAGGTCTTGAATGGGCAGTAGGAGTCTATTTTTCACAGGAACTAGAATTTTCCCAGTCTTACATTTGCCTTTATTTTATCATTACTTCAGAGTTTCAAACAGGCCTTCTGCTTCTACATTCTACACTACCCCAGGTATTTCACTATTGAGAATCTAAGAAAGAGACATACAGAGCACGACATAATGTCTGCCAGATGATCAACTGGTAAAAATAGCCAATACCTGCTTGATCCATCTGGCCGTCAATGGGCTCCAAATGCTGGCTGAAGGAGGGAAAGAGAAACAAGCATTCGGTCGAATGAGCCTGTAGAAACTGCTGTGGAACTTAAGTCAAGCCAAGCCCAGACCAGCTTGAAAATTAAGAGGGGGTCAGAAAATAAATGGCTGTGAAAAGAGAGAATGAAAACTCTATTCCCTTCAATAGGAAACAAGTGTGTATTCAACATAAAAAGCATCGGCATATGTAGAACAGAACTATCAGGACGCACTCTCTAAGACCTGAGCCACTCCAAAGTAACTCCAGTGGGGCTCACAGCCCCCTGGGCAACAAGAGTCAGCGCCTCCAAGGAACCCCTGCAACAACAAGGTCAAGTCCCGCTCCATCATGCAGCACACTGACAATGCCTCTTCAGAGACATAGTCTGTTACTATATGATTTATTGTAATGAAGCAACACAGTTTAATGTCATCAAGAGGCTTTAATTAGAGGAGGCTGCCATGTCTTCACGCTGACAGATCAATTCTTGTTTGCATATTGTATAGACTTACACATGGTCTGAGAAACACCTCTGCTTGCCTTCCTTTGGGGCTATGATCTTCCAAGCTGTAAACTGTCATACTTTAAAGGTCTGCCCACTTAATGGATTTTGTGTGTCCTTCCATACCGATAACCACAACAGAAAGGCTTCTCTCTTCTCCACAAAGTCCTGCAGGATAATGGATTCCTCTCTACAACCACCTCAGTGGTTTGTCTCCCTTGGCCCAAGATTCCCTGATCACTTCTAAGCTATGGCATCAACTCTGAATGAATCTCACTTCTGGTGACACATAACCTTGTTTCCTTTCTTTTTCACCTACACATTCCTGAACAAGTCTGGATGCTAAACTAGCTATAATCTTTTCTGCTAACACCATTCACAGGGAACTGAGAAAATAAGGTACATCCAATATATCCACATTTCCACAACAGTAGAAGAAGGAATTATTGGTAAATCATTCATCATATAAGGGACCTGTATCCAGGATATGTAAAGAATTCTTACAACTCAACAATAAAAACCACCCAATCCAAAAATGGGCAAAGGAATGAACATTCCTCCAATAAAGACATATAAAAGACAGGGAGTTACCATATGACCAATCAATTCCACTCCTAACTAAAAAAACCCTGAAAACCTTTGTCCAGACAAAATCCTGTATACAAAAGCTTGTAGCAGTTATTATTTCTAATGGGCAATAAATGAAAACAACCAAAGGTCATTTATGGATAAATAAAATGTGGTCTACTCATAATACAATATTACTGGCAATAAGAAAGAATTCTGGAAAATCAATAGTGGTGATGGCTTCACAATACCGTGACTGTTGCCCATACCACTGAATTTTATTCCTAAAAATGACTAAAATAGGAAAATCTGCTAGGTATATTTTATAAAAATTTTTTAAAAGTAAAGGGGGGTAGGCAAGGGAAATACAGACAATATCTGTAATAACTATAAATGGAGTACTGGATTTAAAAATTTCAAATCACTATATTGCACACCAGTAACTTACCAGTTTCATCAACTACACATCAATAAAAAATAATA
This sequence comes from Muntiacus reevesi, assembly GCF_963930625.1. Taxonomy (NCBI): domain Eukaryota; kingdom Metazoa; phylum Chordata; class Mammalia; order Artiodactyla; family Cervidae; genus Muntiacus; species Muntiacus reevesi. The sequence goes on from NC_089268.1 coordinate 42,141,509, forward strand.
ATAATAAAAGGGGAATGAAGTGCTGATTCAGGGAACAATGTGGATGAACCTCAAAAACACAGATGGGTAAAAACGAGAAAAAAAAAAAAAAAACCACCAGAAAATAAGGCCGTGTGTTGTACAATTCCATTTTGATGAAATGTCCAGAATAGTCCTATCCATTGCAGCAGAAGAGACAGCAGTGACTGCCCGGCTGGGGGGAGGTGGGGGAGAGGCAGTGATTGCTAATGGCGATGAAGTCTATCTTTTGGGGTGACAAAAATGTTCTGAAATTAGATACTGGTGATGGTTACATTACTCTGAGCATACTAAAAACCACAGAATTTTCTACTTTAAAAGGGTGTTTTATGGTACATGGATTATATGTCAACAAAGCTGTTCTGAAAAAAAAAAAAAAAAAGATGATGACGACAGTGGGAAGAAGCTTAGGAAATGTGCTTGCAAGTGAGCACTCAATGTAAAATACAAGAACGCATGTTTATTTCCTCAGTTTGGATTTGTCTGTGTTTCAGGGCAAATACACACAAAGAATTGTTCTGTGTCTCAACTCTGCTGGGTCTTACCCCTCACAAAGTCTTCTCTAGACTCAGAAGGCCTACCAGGCTGACAGATGATCAAGGCATCCACCACATGTCTAACACTCTGGTCTTTTCTCCTGGAGCTCAAGTCAGGTATGCTCACTACCACACATATTCCTTTACAAGTTATGGGTACTTTCGAAGAGGGGTTTTACATGTTGCTCTTTCCAGATAATAAAACTGTTTTTCCACGGTGCTGCTATAAAAGACCATCAATTTAATTCAAGAAAAATAAAGATTCAGATTTAACTGTGAGCCTCTTACATTGACACTATTACACCATGTATTTTGATTCATTAGTAGAAGAACCATGTGACAAGTTTGAATTCCAATTACTACTCAGCTGTATCTTTAAAAATTAAACTCATGAGGCAAATGGCCAATTTGTTTTACTCAAAATTATCAGTGAAGTAACTTCACATGAATATTCTCGTCCTTCTTGGCAGGTCTTTTTTTTTCCTACTGATCTTAACCCTCCCACCTTCTTCCTCCTTCTACACTCTGATGTAAGACTTAAGTTAAAGCTACTGGGTTTTAGTTTGGCAGTACGTCTGTTTACCAGTCTTTCCAAATTTTTACCCGACTCTGGCTCTGATGGCAGAACATATATCTGTAACCGATGACAGCAGGAACACTCCCAAATCATAGGGTGTTTGATAAATTCTTCCCCGAATGGACAACTTTGAGCACTTTTGTAGGAGCTTCTGCTCTCCGTTCCCTATACTAGACTACATGTTTGTCGTGCTTTTTAAACGGGGGAAGGACAGAACCACTACTGACTTCTCAAGACAACAAACATGTACTCTTCATAACCTACAAACAGGATTTCACAGATTTCTGAATAAAGCCACCTTCTAAAAACACTGAAGCTTTGAACTGTACAGTCTTCCCAAGCAGGAAAGTGCAGTATATTTTAATGTTTTTAAGAGATCTTTTGATGTCACCTTCCTAGTATTAAACAATACCTCTTTGCAATATTAGAATCTTTTGGCTGATTCATCAAAAATAGTGACTGAATGGAGAAGCTTCTGCCTACCTAGTTCCATTATTCATGCTGTGGAGTGTTCAAAACGTAAGTGCTCTGAATACTTTATTATACAGTTTTTTGAGATGCACAAGCTATCCCTTTAGCACCACCAGGCACTAATCTAAGACCGCCAATCTAAGCCATTTATAATCGTATTTCTGTTGGAAGAAAAATGTACTTAATTAACATTACTGGAGATTTAAAAAAGAGAGAGGGAGGGAGGGAAAGAAAAAAAGAAAACCCACACACTGACACCACATTTCCTCCGGTAATTTTAAGTCGTGACCACTGTGTTGTATCAAGCGCTGGCCACACAAGTGGATCAACTTAACCATTCTGATGCTGGGCAGGATGTGGATGCGGTGGTATTAATGAGAGCGTGAGCTTATAGTGTAACCTCGCCAGACCAAATAACCTCCTGGCCACACAAGTAGAAAATAATTAAAACAAGCACGATTCCAATTTAGCTTTGCAACCAGATGGTGAATGAAAAAGCAGACAAAGACTCATTTTGTGAATAACCTGGGGAACAGTTCCTACAGTTTCTCTTAAAGTTACAGTCTGACTTGTGAAATTTAAAAAAAAAAAAAAAAAAAAAAAAGGAGGCAAAGGACAAAGGTTCTCAACCAGAATTCACTCCCAGAGCACAGACATGTCATTTTCTCCAGATCATGGCCAAAGAAATCACAAATTATTCCCTAAACAAATGCCAAGTTTAATTACAGTAAAGCTCAAAAAAAAAAAAGATGAAAAAAAAACTCAGGAAAAATGAAGTATAAAAGACAAGATGCTGCTAACCATCTATTGCACTGAGATGTACATCAACAACAACGTGAATGCTTCAAATCATCAGGAGTACGAAATGAAACAAGCCTCCACCAGTATTCTACAAAAATGTTTTCCAAAAAAATAAGATAAACATTTGCAACCTAACACAATGTTCTTTATTTGCCACACTCAAGAAAAATAAAGGTACTCCAAGGGTAAGAGAAAGGAAGAAACATCTTAAAATTCAGAAACTTTGCTAACAACTCTGGGAAACCGAAAGACAAAGGGACACTCCATGGAGCTGTCTGACCTTCACAAGGGAGACAGAGTGTGTGTGCTTTAACCTACATCTTAAAGACTCTCGTTCATGAAAGGGAGGCGCACACACATCACCAAATGAGGGTGGAAACAACAGTAAAAGAGGCCATCATCACACACACTTTCCTGGTGGACTGCGAGCCTGCCATGAGTGAAGAGCCAGAACCCTAAAGAATACATTTCAACACATCACCTCCCAGGTGCTCAAACCCTTGGTTACATCAAGGCAGGCTGTCAACTCTCCCTCTCCGCCCTGCAGACCTGGGGGCAGCTGGCTTCTCCAGACTCATCCCTCCCCAGTCCCACCCACACCCACCCCCTTCAATCCTCTCCCCTGGGAGGATCACCCACAACCACGGAGCAGAAGAATCCCAGACCAGAGTCCTAAGGGACAGTAAGAAGACCATCAAGAAATGAGCTGCAGGACTAAGGGATCCCAAAATAATGCAAACAAATGCATCAAAAGGACACTTGTTTCTGCCACATTAAGTTCAAGCACCATTACACAGTCTGTTTTTCTGGGCTCCTAAACTATTTCTGATCTACTTGCTCCCTTGAGTCAATGGATTTACAATGGGTGCAGAGATACTTCTCTGGTCCCAAGGGAAAGATGAGAGCCTATCAAGAACCCCACTCTGATTGAGGGCATCACACTTGGAGGCCTACGGTAACCTTCCCTGAAGGCTGTGCTGCCTGTGCGCCCCCAGCCCACCCTCACTGGGCGAGGGCCTCTCAAGCTACCGATGTGACGGACACTCTACACGCTACATGCCCGACGGGTAAGCGTCCTACGGCAGCACCCCCTCCATAAACCCAGGCTGCTGTCGGTGTGAAATGGGGGGACGGCGTGGCTTGACGATTTGAATTTCGTGCTTTGAGGTCACAAGGCGCACAGTCTCGTTATGACTGTGTGCTGCGTTCTCACAGTCCTGGCTTTGGGGTGATGTTAATACTTCACTCGGCAACTTGGATGAACAGCCTCATGTTTCGACTCCTTTTTCTGTAAAAACAGTCAGCGTTCAGTGGATTTTAGCTATTTTCTAAGCACTGTACACATATGACCATTTAATCCTTCCAACACCACCAAATAATGAGCCCAGAACACTGCACAGTTCGTGGACATTTTGGTCAGGACCTACCGGGGCCCACATCATGAGGCAAGGCCCTCCCTGCAGGAGGCTGACCCTTACATCTCCTGGAATTTTCCCTGTGTGAACTCTCACTCAGGGTAGTCTTTTCTTCCGCCAACATCTACTGAGCAGCCAAGCCTGTGGTAAATAAATATTCACCAGCAATCCGCTAACGGGATGGACCAACAGGGGCCAGGCAGGAGAGCAGGAAGGCTCCTCTGAGAACAATGAAGGGCTTGTGAGACGGAAACCAGAACGAGGTAACCCCAGTACTGAGGACACATCTAATCGGGGGGACAGAGAAGGCTTCACGAAGGAGATGACACTGAATCCTGAAGGGTAAGAAAGTAAAATTGCAGGTGAGAAGACTCTGAGGCCCTGTTCATCTCCAGGTGCGTCACTCCGATGTTTTTTAAAAACTGCCCTAGAACCCAAATTTCTACCATCGTACGGGGGCTGTTTCTACAAGCTCCTCCAAGTGCTAGGCTCTCCCCTCCTCCCAGTGCAGCCTCCCAAGCTCTGAGGGTCTCCTGCATCAGGATGGAAGGGGCAGCCACGGCCCTCAGCCTCACACCCACTTGCACCACCTAAGACCCCAGGGTCCGATCCCACCCTCCAGGTGTTAGTCAGGGTTAGACAGTTCACTCGCTCAGTCACACTCTACACCCACGTGTCGGTATTCACAGACCCTGGGAGGTAAGGACCTCGCAGAAGTTTCCAGATACCAACTGAACAGTACATATGCCACAGATATGCACCCCCATCCACCCGAAAAAAAAGTGCAGCTGAGGGACTGCGATGTGAAAATGCACAGAGGATAAAGTGGTGATGGGAAGTGAACCCAAGGCTGCGTCTCCCCTTGAAGCAAATCCCCGTCCACCGCAGCAGATCCCTCCCAAAGGCTACTGGCAGATGAGGCCACACACCCACCCACCCACCAGCTGTGGCCTGAGGACAGAGGACCCCATCCCTCAACAAATTACAGAGACGCCAGTAGGGGTATTAGATTATTTATAATGAAGTTTTATCAAGCAATCTCAGTGCACAGACTTTAAACCAACCTTTTAAAAAAAAAAAAAAAAAAAAAAGGAGAGATCGTAGAGGAAACTTGAACACTGACGAGTTATATTTCATATTAAAACCTCTTATTTCTATGATCGGTATGCTGGGTATGTCTTCTGTAAACAAAATCCTCATCTTTTAGGTTTAATAATGGAATGTTTAAACAATGAATGATGTCTGAAATGTGCTTTTACTACAACCCAAGGGGTGGAAGTAGACACTATGGATGGAACGACACTGACTACACAGTGGGTACTGCTGGAGCCAGGAGATGCCTGTGTGCCAGTGCATGAGATGCTTTCCACTACTTTTGCAGAGGTTGGCAATTTCCTATAATCAAATGTTCTTTAAAGAAGGGAAGGTGCTGGCTCCTCTAGAAAAAAAGGTTTTCAACCACACAGACTGTAGGCAGAGCAACCAAATTCTCACACTGCTAGATTTCAGGATCTCCTGGATCTCTGAAAAACTGAGGACCCAGAGAGCTGTTTTCCACATGGAACAGATATTTAGAAATTGATACTCAAAACTGAAAAAAAAAATTTGAATATACATTAATTCACCTAGAACATAAACTGCTACACATTAACATAAATAACATTCCTATAAAAGTTGTATTTTCCAAAATAAAAAAATTTTACTGACAAATGTGGCACTGTTTTGCACTTCAGCAAGTCTCCTTAATGTCTGATGTAACAGAAGTCACCTGGATTCTCATAAAAGAATTCAATTCACTGCCTTATCTCACCTCATGTAGTATCTGGGAAGCGCCCCTCCCATCTGAGAGAAACAAGAGTGAAAAAGGAACGCAATGCCATGGTGTTACTCCAATAATACTTTTCACCTTGCAGATTCCCCAGGAAGGGACTCTGAGAACCCCTGAAATGGAGCGAAAAGACGGTGACAAAAGGCAGAGCTTCCCTTTGCGACCAGGCACAGCAAAGACCCTCTATTCCCGTCATAAAGTTGTCCGGAAAGGACACTGTGTCCCACTAAACCCCTCCCGCAAACGGCAGTGTCAGGAGGAGCGGCCTCTGTACAGCAGGGACTGGGGGAAAGAGACCTAAACCTTCACACACATAAATCCAACACAAGTGGCGAACAGCCAGGACACATGCCTTCTAGACTGCTGATCCCTAAGAGGAAATCAATACACGGGGTCTCCTGACAAACATTTTTCTTTCAAATTAAACAAGAAAAAAACTGGACAGATCCAAATACATTCACACATGGTAATGAACACGAGGCTAAGTTTCACGAAACGCGTTTTGAGTTGCAGGCTAGTGCACAGGGATAGTGGGTGTCATTCAAAATTTCTCAGCACAGAAATTTCTTTGACTTTTTTAAAGTCAAAGTTTAAAAAAAGCTCAGGTACAAGGTATAAGTTCTAAAGTTTTCATAAAAGAGGGATAGGAAGAAAAACAGCATTTGAAGAGGAAGCAAAGCGGGGGCGGGGGCCGCTGTTGAGTAAATAGGAAACAAGTCAACCTCTCAGGGGATGAAACAGGATGAAGGGACCAGAGGGACAGAACCCAGAGGAGACTGGCGATGGAGGCTGGCGATGAAGTGGTGCTTCCACAACTCCCCTGGGAGCATCTACCCTATGGAGCCATTTACTTGAAAGACACAAGATAGATTTACACAGATAGATCCAAGAGGATGTTCAAGGCCTGAAAATGGGAAGCCCGGCAGTTAATGGGGCGGGGCGGGGGGGGGGGGGAACGGGACGAGGTTAGGTTAAGCTATTGAAAAAAAGATGAAAGTTGAGCCATGCCCTATATGTGAGGTCTCCATGACACATAAGCTCCTTTCCTTCTCTCCTTCCCTCTCAACCTTTGGGAAGGCAACCCAACAGACTAAGAGGTCTTCTGTGATTAAGTGAAAAAAGCAAGTTTCAAAACTATAGGAGGAGGAAGATGAAATTATACACCCATACAAACAGAGAAAAAGTGTGAAGGTATTTCCTCTAGAAAGAGGTTGGACAAGGTGGAGAATTTATAACTTTATTTCCTTCTGTGTTGTTGAAATGCTTGGACAAGGGCATGGATTAGTTTGCCAAAGGGCTTGGAGTTTTAAATAAAAATAAAAGGAAACTCATTAAAAAAAAAAAAAAATCACCTTTGACTTACACTTTGCAGCAAACAAAACTTCCAAAGTGGTCAGAGTTCAAATGTAAAAAATATTATTGAACTCCTAGAAGAAACATAGGAGATGATCCTGGCCATGAGATTTCTTAGGATACAAAAAGAATTGATCAAGGTAAGTTGCACTTCACTGAAATAATAGTGGTTCTCTTCTACTGATGACAATGAATGTTAAAAAATGTCAAGCCATGAGTTGTGATCCCTCCCTAAACTTCAATTATCCTAACCCGAAGTACCTCTGAACCTGACTGCATTTGGAGACAGAGTTTAAAGAGGCGACTGAGTTACAAGGTCATTAGGGTGGGGCTTTGCTCCATCATGACTGGTGCACCTATAAAAAGACGAGTCTGTACTTGTGCAGAGGGATGAGCATGTGAAAACACAGGGAGAAAGCGGCCAGAAGCCAAGGAGGAAGGCCTCAGGAGAAAGAAGCCTAATCTCAGATTCCTGGTCTCCATAATTGTGAGAAAATTTTTATTATTTAAGCCACTCAGTTTGTGGTACTTTGTTACAGCAGCCAAACTCATACAGAATAAATGTAGGTACAAAACATACTTAATAATAGATCCATATCCACAACATTTTTTTTAGAATTCTCAATACCTGATTAATAAGAAAACAACCCAATTTTAAATGGTTAAACACACACATGAAAAGATGTTGAACATCTATTAGTTACTAGGGAAATGCAAATTAAAACCATGGTGAAATTCTACTACCTGTCTATTAAAATGGCTAGAACTGAAAAGCTGACAAGACCAAATACAAATGAACCCTCCAGGGCAAAAAACTGAACCCTCATACACTGCTTGTGGAATACAAAAAGAATACGGTCACTCTGGAAAAGATTGGCATTTTCTTATAAAGTTAAACATACACTAGCAATAAACACCTAGCAATAAACACTATAACCTCACAAAAACATGTGCTCTGTGTGTGTCTCAGTTCCATTCACAATGATCAAATACTGTAAACAACCAAATGTCCATGAACTGATGAACAAACTGTGGTATAGTCAACAACAGAATACCACTCAGCAAAAAAACAGAAATGAACTTCTAGTATGAACAACGTGGATGAAATCTCCAATACGTGAAGATACTATACTAGACTCAAAGGCTATATGCTGTGTGATTCCGCATGAGACATTCCAGAAAAACTACAAAAAATCCAGAAAAGAACTCAATGTTTAGAGAGGGGGGCACTTGCTGTGATGAGTTACCTGACTCAGTGCATTTATCAAACTTTGCAGAACTGAATTCTTAATTACTGCAAGCTAATTGTACCTCAATACATGTTCCACTTTACTCAGGGCCCAAGAATCTTGTACACAATAGACCAGTGCTGTTTATACAGAAATAAAACATGAGCCACATAATAATTTTAAGTTACCAAATCGTCACGTTAAAATTGCTAAACAGGTGAGGTTTTAAAAATATTTTACTTAAATATGCCCAAAATATTATCATTTAAACATGGAGTCAACATAAAAATCAACTGACTTTTAAGATCTAGAGAAGTAATAGTTGCCTGTGGGGAGCCAAAGGGGGTGCCACATAGGGCGGTAAGGGGGAGAAGGGGGGTTTATGGGACTATATTGGAGAAGGCAATGGCACCCCACTCCAGTACTGTTGCCTGGAGAATCCCAAGGACAGAGGAGCCTGGTGGGTGCTTCAGTCCATGGGGTCCCTAGGAGTCGGACATGACTCAGCGTCTTCACTTTCACTTCTCACTCTCATGCATTGGAGAAGGAAATGGCAGCCCACTCCAGTATTCTTGCCTGGAGAATCCCAGGGATGGGGGAGCCTGGTGGGCTGCCGTCTATGGGGTCACAGAGAGTCGGACACGACTGAAGTGACTTAGCAGCAGCAGCATGGGACTATATGAAATCATGTGTGTAAAACTCTTGAATAAAAAGACTCAAGTGATTTAGCTTTATTTTCATATTACTAAGTCTTAGAAATCCAGGGTGTATTTCACATCGATGGTGCATGTCAATACAGACCAGATATGTTTCAATTGCTCACAGGAGGCTAGAGGATAGGGTCACGTCTGAAGTCTGAGTTTTAGAGAGCAGGACAAAGCATGATCCCAAGGAAAAGGCACAAAAGGAAGAAAGGCAAGGTGCTGGAAAACCTCCCCCTGGTTGGACTCTTTGGGGGTGGCAGAGAGTCGCCCCGGTTCCATGAAAGCTGCTGAGTCTGGGACTGGGTTTCTCTGGTGCTGCAGCTAGTGAGTCACTCACGCGCACACGCGCATACAAGCACGCACACACACACCCCAGCTCATTCGTCAGAGTGTAAGAAAGGAGAGGCAAAGAACGCGAAATAGCTGCTCCTACACAATTCAGGGACGCCTAATGGTGCAGAAAGGCAGGCAGGAGAAATCCAACTGGAAAACCAGGCTCTGCCTGCCTGCCCAACAAGCAGGCAAAAGCCCACTGCCTGCTCAGACCTAAGAGGTTCCTTACCACAGCCCAGGGGAGCAGAAAAGGAAAAAACAAGAATGAATCTGCTGGGAAACATACAACCACCATGCGGTGGAGAAAAGCAAACTACAGTCCTGGTGCATACTACCTTAGCATGTAACCCAGTTAGCTACACTGCTTTCCTAGAACGAGCCTGCCACGACCAAATCACACAGTCCAATCTCAAATGAACCAGATAATTCACAACAGCTTGGAATTCTTCTCTTTGGTTTAAGAGTATGCGGTTATGTTTATATTATGGTTATGTCTGATATTCTGGAATTCAGGGGGAGGAGAGTTTTTGTTTTGTTTCAGGGCATAATCTGGAAATAAGAAATCATCTGTCCTTCTCTACCCTAAAGTCTCCTCCCGCCACCAACCCCCAATGTTGCAGATACCTCAGACAAAGCTATCTTTTCAGCTAAATGATAACCAGGTGGCTCAATGGTAAAGAATTCACCTGCCAATGCAGGAGACACCAGTTCGATCCTGGGTTGGGAAGGTCTCCTGGAGAAGTAAATGGCAAACCTACTCCAGTATTCTTGACTGGAGAGTTTCACGGACAGAGGAGTCTGGTGGGCTACAGTTCACGGGGTCGCACAGAGTTGGACACGACTGAGCAAACACACATATAGAAAGTTTGGTTCAGCCTGTGGCTTGATGCAGATGCTCCCTGACCACTGGCTGAAAATAATGCCCAGAGTTTCAGTTTAGAAACAGTCCTTGAACACTTTCAACATATGCCAGGGGCTATCTAAACATTTCTTGGGTGATTCAAACACAATCCTTACATGGTAGGTGCTGTTTTATCTTCCATTCTGCAGAAAAGGCAAGGACTGAAGAGAGTGAGAACGTTAGACGCTCAGTCGCGTCCAGTGTCCAGCGTCCAGTAGCCCGCCAGGCTCCTCTGCCCACGGGATTTCCCAGGCAAGAGTACTGGAGTGGGTTGCCTTTCCCTTCTCCAGGGGATCTTCCCAACCCAGGGATCGAACCCAGGTTCCCGCACTGCGGACAGATTCTTTACTGCCTGAGCCACAGGGACTTGAGCCCGTGAGGACTCAGGAGCAGGAGGTTATTCACAGCACACGCCGCAGCATCTCTGCGGACCTGGGCACCAGCAAGCACACTGAGGAGGGCCACTGCGAATGCTCGCTTAGTCCACACGGTCATGAGCACAGCTCTCACTCTGCGCATCCTGTCTGCAAACAAGTGGGAGATCACAACCACGGGTCCCACACATGCCTTCCCCTTGTCCTTACTGTTTCTTGAAAACTCAGGTCCCACAAGCGATCATTATATTATATACTTCTTGGTATGCCTCAAATTACACTTACACGTTTTTCACTCCACCAGTCAGGCTTGAAGATTTCCCACCTCCCATCAACTCCTGGACACCAATTTTAATAATCAAGAAGGTTCCAATTATAAAATCTGAGTTCAAACTCATGCTTTATTATTATTGACTAACTTCTCCCATCAAGGAAAGTATTTTAGCTGTTGTTACTTTGCTTAGCCATTGACCCAAAGAAGAATGCAGCAATTAACCTGTAAAGAGAAGAACTATTCCTAAGATGTTGAAGAAATAAATGTGTCTTCTGCAGACAGATTATGAAATAGTTAAGTCTGCTGTTGCTCACAGTCTTTGGTTCTGGACAGACAGTCTGGTTTCACTGCCTCCAATACTTGAATGTGAAGAGAAAGCAGAAATAATAAAAAGCTACATCCAAGTGTCTTGTGAGCCAACCAAAAAGATTTTCAAACCTGATTTTCCTTGTTAAACATCATTTGAAGTGACTTAATCCATGGGTAACCATGCATTTTTTGAGGAATGAATTATGTTCTGAAGCTAATATTCTGAACACTCGTGTGGGCGCAGCCTCAGTTAACACACAGAGTAGACAACTCACAAATAACTATTAAGAATTATTTTTATGACTTCCTTTCTCTTGAGGTACAAGATGGCACTGCCCTTTGTCCCTACAATAAGGTGGGTGATTATAGTATGAATTGGCATAGGCCCAGGTCTTCTGTAATTGACAAGTTTCAGAAATCAAACTCAAGTGAAATCTAGTTTTCTTTTAAGAAAGTTTTCAGCATTTTCCATGTGCTCACCACAGGCAAACCAGTTCCCATCACACTGCCCTGTACAACCAATATACATTTTCTTGAGTTAATGTTACTCATTATGACACACCACCTCTCCTCCCCAAGTTTCACATACTGCAATTTCATAAAACTCCACAAGCAAGACGGGCAAACGCACCAAAACCATAAAGTAATTCCAAATCACATATCATATTTCATATGCCGTTTTTTAAAAAAACACAAACAGTATCATATTCTTGTATGCCAGTGACTAAAGTTATCAGAGACTGCTCTTCACTGGCTTTCTCTCCATAAGCACTATATGTAAGTTAGAGGCCATATAGTTAATTCCACAAATGAAATACAGTGAGTAATTATTTCCTATATTATCCATTCTGAATAACATCTAATCTAGCTGCTCAAGAAAGATTCCTGATTAGATAGGGAGGAAACATTTTATGTCATTAGCTATACAGTTCCGTCTTGCTGAGGAACTGCACTGTAATGAAGACCAGATGAGTTTACAGGGCAGCAGGGCTCCAGACAACCTCCAAGTCACATCTGTGTGGCCTGCTGGTAATGAACGGTCAACATTCGACCTTCTACCTGTGACCTACTTACACAGTAAGACTCGCCCAACTCCCCATATACCAATCCACTCTAAACTAATATTTAGGGTACAATCACTGAGGTTCTTAAACTACATTTTTCCTATTTTCACCCATACATCCTATGAGCTGCCTAATTAAAAGCAAGGTTTCCCTTTTTCTTTCTAAGTCAGTTCTGGTGGAAACACAACAAGGTTAGCCTAGCCTGGACTCCTGCTACATAACCAAGACTTGACCTGTGTCTTGATTAAATATTAAGTCACTGGGGTTGTGGGGGAAATTAACAGAGCAATGCATTTTCCATTCTCTTCACAAGCCTCCCCAAGCACAGCCCAAGCTGTGCACAGATCCCAGCATCTTTCTGCTTATATATGCACACATGCACAGGATCATAAGTGAACCATGCTGATAAGGGGACAGCTACAAAGTTCTAATCTTTTTGAGATATACTGAAAAACATACTGTGAGGATGGAAGAATCAGGGGGGCTCAAATTAACCAGGCTCTAACAATATAGCTATGCCTACTTGAAATTATTACCCCAACTTCTCTATTTCCATAGACACACTGCCTACCTGGGGCGTGACTGAAATATCTGAGTGCTGAACTCCAGTTCACAAAAGGCAAGAGTCACGGGGCTGAACTTCTCTGAAATCAAAACGCAGACGAGGCAAGAGAGCCATAAGCTTGATTATTGAATTAAATTTACCTAATTTGCAACTGTTGACTAGGTTTACCCTCACAGAAAGTTGTAGGGCCATCTGCAGGTTCTATTTTCCCTGCTACCCTCCAGTACAGACCCCATTTCTAAGTTTTGTTGCATAAACTGAAGCCAGGTAAATCCATCTCACTCACATACATGATAATAACAAAGTCTGGAATTGAGTAGAGGAACAAATTACACACAATGACTGTCAGAGGTGTCCTTTGAAAATCATGTTTGAGGCAGCAGCCCCTCGTTGACCCCAGGTTTCCCAAAGAAGGCAAAGGCTGTTTCTGTCTCATGAATCTCTTTGATGATTTATAACATTTCATATATATCGCTCCTCCCCCAAGAAAGGGAATAAGCCCTAAAGCCAGTCCGTCATCCTTTCTGACATCACCAAAGGCCTGATTTCGTTCTCCCCACTGTTAGCTCAGAAAACTGACTAGAACTGAATGTCTAGGCTGCTTCCTTATGCCCTTTTAATAAAGCCAACCACAGCAAAGAAAACAGAAATTAGTGGCAAGCACAGAGCTCCTTGCCACTGGGACTCACGGCAGCCTGTGGACAGGCCATTATGGTTGTCTGGCTCCAGCTCTCTTCTCAGTAACCACCACCCCCTCTCTTGCCTGCCCCACACCACCCTCCAAGATCAAAGGCAGCACTTACTGTTTATAACATCCTGAGCAATCCGGGAATCCCAAGAGGTTTTTGTTACCTTTCCCATCCCTCACTGTCTCTGCTCCCCAAAACATTCTCTTGATGCTGGCCAACCCTGGCACAGGCACATCTGGGAATCAGACCTGCTCTGAGATGCCTTATGGTTAAAAGCAGGGTGCGGGTGGCTCTGGGGAATGAGGGTACAAGACTACTGGCCTCTACTTCCCAGCAACTGTGCAGCCATCGCACAGCAAGCTTCTTTTATTGTTGACAAGGAAAAACAAAAAGTTATTGCTGAATATGTAAAAGGTCCCGGGTACTAGACATCTAGAAGGATGCACAGTCGAAGGACACGTGGTCAGCGAGCCAGGGGACAGCTCCGTCTAACCTGTTCCCTTCTCTTTTCCCCCTCTCCAAATGCTGCTACAGCCACTGGTCCACAGGCCCAGCCTTCCCTTTTTGGTTAAGACACAAAGGCAGAGCAAGCTCTATCTCATTCTCCACGCCCAGGATGGCCAGGGAACCTCGGCGGAGCCAGGAGAGCAGAAGTCTTCTGCCTGCCTCTGCGCGCCCACCTCTTGTGCTGGGGAGAGAGGCCCAGACACACAAGTCCTGGGGGAGTGGGCTGGTCCTGAAAAGAATGCCCCGACAAGGGTCAACGCCTTCCCACCCCAAGACACCCCCGCACACCCCAGTTTTGTGTGGTCCTTGAAGGTAATTCATCCCCTGCCAGGGACACACCTATCCTGGAGTACAGGGGCCCAGAACAGATGCCCAGGCAATCACAGCCAAATCAACAAGAGAAACTAATTCAAACAAAAATCCAAAAGAAACATGCCAAGTCAAAAGCTCAGGGACTCAAGAGTAAACGATCCAGTAAGAATTCTGGGCCCACTGGTTAACTATGGAAAAGCTCAACTACACTGATCTTGCAAGCAGGGCAAAATCAAGAGGTAAACCTAGGTTTCCTAAAGTAAAGGTAAAAATTTCCTGGGGAGTTTTGGGGGAAATGACTTTCAGGGCAGTGTTTGTTGAATATCTCAGATTTCAAACTAAAGCATATCTTTACTATGAATCCATTCATCACCCTTAAATGACTCCCCAAGTCACACCAAACCACAACCACCTCAGAAGCCAAACTATTGTTATTATCCTAAGAGAGATTTGCATTTTCAAGTAAAAGGGAAAAAAACTGACATGCACTATTGTTTCACAGACTGATTTATTTCTGAACTGGTTCTGAGTTGTTTTTTCCCCCTTTCTGAAGGGGGTTTCTTAAGGGGGACAGGAAGAAATTATTTCTGACTTTGAAAATTCTATTGCTAAATTGATAGAAACAAGTTGAATGCTGAGCAACGTGCCATTTCTAATTATAAATAACTGGTGGGGAAAGGATGTATAAAAATCACAACTGCTAATACTTAGTGTCCACAGGGATTCATTCTAGACCAGACACACTCATCTAAAGCCCCTAGCTACTCTAAGCTACTATTATCCTCTTTTTATTAACACAAGTGAGGAAACTGAGGTGCAGGCAGGCTAAATGACTTGCCCACAGTCATTCCACTAGAGGCAGAGCTGAGATTTGAACTCAAGGCTTATAACTGATCACAGAGCTTCAAAGGTTTGTTCAAAACTGAACAAGAGCTGGGCTCTTTTAAAGAGACTGATGATGACATTCCAAAAGATAAGATAGACAGACAATTTGCAATGAGGGAAATTCATTTTCCACGTCTCCAACAAGGAGTCTCACGGACTTCAAGTGCCTCACGTAAGAGCAGTGACACTACTGGGGCCTCTGGGTTCACCCCAAAATTCACCTGAGGTGCTGGTCTAGAGAGAAAGGCCCCAGGCACAGCTCATTCAGCATCCTCTTCCTCTCTGTTACCTCACCCACAGGTACAGCAAACTCTGAAGTAAGTGCTGCTTCTCTGGGAGTGTTGTTCACAGTCCTCCAGTACTCAAAAAGGGGAAAGAAATCAAGGTGGCTCTTCACTTTCCCCATGACACTGATTACTGCCAACGACAGTCCAAGACATCTTAGCTTTCAAAAGCAGTACCAAGCATCAGTTCTACCATCCTCAGCAACAAACCTTAAAATTATTACAGATGCAATCTTTCTTATAAAAGATTCCTAACTGGGAACCTTGGCTAAATAACAACAGAATGTGCATTTCATAGAGCTTCTCAAGCAAGCAGCTCCATTTTTAGACTCAAAATGTGCAGAGGTCACCGTTTTAGTTGTATTTGTGGCATCAGTTGAGAAAACACTAAACATTTACAGAAAAGAACCAAACAAAAGCAGGGCCCTTGGGAATGATCTCCAGCTCTAGCTAACTAAGTCTTCCATCACTAGGAAATCAATCTAAAGAGAAGATTCATTTTTAAAGCATCACTTTCTTCTTTCATAGATCTGGGAGCCGTAAGAAACAAGATTCCAAGTCAGTACCAGCAGCTGCTGGTGCAGGGACAGGATACCAGGCCCAGCTGGCACACCCCCCCCCATAAGGACTTGCTTTTCCCACTTCTGGTTACAGTACTGGACTCAGAACTCAACTGAATAAAGACGTAAAGGAACTGGGCACAAACTCCACTCGTCCACTCATTTCTTCAAAGACTCAGGACTAGCACGACTCACAGGGGCGCTGGAGCAGCGGAAGCCACTTTATCTGTCTTGGACGAACCCCATCCTAAGTGTGAAGGTATTCCAGCTGCAAGCGCTATGGGTCAAACTCTGGATTCCACACCACACTCTAGGGTTTGCTGACTCTGCTATGCTTCCCCTACTAAGATCCAAGTTACATTTGAAAATGTAATGCTTTAAGATGCAACTACACACAGTCCCTCTCATTACCCTGGGAAGCCAGCTGCTATCAGGCAGCGGGGGGAGGATAGTAAGGCATCAGCTTTGCTAAGCCACCCACAATGGAGTGAATCAAACAAAAATTCTAAGGGACCAGCCCGCCATTCCTGACCCTCTGTAGTCCTTCAGACTGTCCACTAGCTGGCGTCTTAAGGAAGCAAGGACTGTAACAAAAGCAAGTCTAAGCTCTTCCTTCTGACAGAATCTACCTAGTAGTACAGTGACGGTTTCTGGACGAGCATGCCACTCGTGTTTCCTGTGAAAGGCTTTGGCGGGGGCAGCCAGGACTAAACAAAGCGGGCCGGCTGTGCAGATGTTCTGCTTTACCAACACGCTCCAGAAACCAAGAGGAACAGTTGACAAATCCTTTCTGCCCATTTGTTTCACAGCCCCCCAACTTTTCCTCTGACATCTGTGCGTTCCCCTCTGCCATTCTGCAAATTCAAGCTTCCTCTTTCCTCCCTAATCCAAGAGGCCTCCACCACCTTTCCGGGGTCTATAAGCTCAACACACGAGAGCCAACTAAAGCCCTGCCTAGGAGGGCATGGCGACGCACTCCAGGATTCCTGCCTGGAGAATCCCATGGACAGAGGAGACTGGCGGGCCGCAGTCCACGGGGTCGTCAAGAGTCAGACATGACTGAAGTGAGCAAGCACACGGGAAACCTTACACCGGAAGTTACAAAGGGAACGACAGCAAAGTTCCAAGTGCTATTTACTCCTTTGCTCCTTCAACAAATACTTAAGAAGCACCGCTTTAGGTGCCCGAGGAGGATCTGTGAGCAAGAATAAAGAGCTTCCTGCTCTCATGGAGTTCATACCCTAAACCAGCAAGGCAGTAACAAGGGTAGTGTCTGAGCTCATGGTACACGCTAGAAACAGCTGGCCGCAGAGCCGCACCGTGAGGCGGGCACAGCGCGGGCCACCCCGGGACCGCAGGCCCCAGGTTCCAGCCCAGCCAGCACACTCGCAGTCCTGTGACCTTCAGCCAGGCCTTGAGCTCAGGCGGCCCCACAGCCGTCCTCGCCTGTGAAGCCCATCACCTGAACAGCTGCTGTCCAGAATTAGTCACCTCTACTGGCTATACCTTGGGCCCAAACACAGTATTATTTCCCCCAAACACGTAATGAAGAGGGCCACCTCCCTGGGGGCTCCGGGAGCAGTGGGCCTAAGGCTGTCTGGGGAGAGAAAGACAAAGGTAATTGCCTGCCCCACGCCTGCCAGGCTCAGCTGCCATCAGGGGAAAGGCTTAGGTGACAAATGCACTGCAGGTACAGATTTGAAAAATCCCAGGTGGCAAGGAATGAACTTCTAACGACAGGCTCTTGAAATGCAGCGAAGTTTCTCTGAATCAGCAGGGAATGCTCCCACCAAGTCCACTTACTTTCAGTCCACTTACTCCCCCCACCAGATGTGCAAATCAAAAGACCAGTGCCACGGAGAAGACACAGCACTTCTGCGAGGCCGTGCAGCACCCCACACGCTAACCAGACGCGGACGGTCAGCACCGCCCCGGACACGCCGCCTCCTGCCGAAGCACCGAGGGCCTGCCACTGTGACTTGAGCAGCACCCTGCTGCCACTTGGGTGGGGACGGCAGGTTTCTCGGGAAAGCTGGCTCTCTTGAAAATGTGAGGCCACAGTGAAGAGGCCCAAAGGCCACCTCTGTGAGAACTGTGCCCCTGTTCCCAGGATTGACACAGAGCCTCCGGGCCGAGGTGGAGCTGGCACACTCCCGGATTCCCAACCCGGCCACCACCCTGCCCCACACCCCAGGCAGGACATCTGCTCTAAACACAGCACTTTCCTCACACAGGAAAAGAGAGAAGTTACACTGTAGAGCAAACCAGGCACACAGATGCACTCAGGTGGGAGGATGGGACTTCCCCATTGATGAAACCTAGGTCAGCAGAGATCAGGAGACAGTCTCCGACACCTCAGTCTCCAGGATTCCTCCCTACCTGGAGTTGCTCTGGCCCACTTTCCCACTCTGACCCAAAGAAGGAAGGCAGAGCACTTCCCTGGTGGTCCAGTGGTTAGGACTCCATGTTCCCAATGCAGGGGACATGGGTTCGATCCCCAGTTGGGGAACTAAGATCCCACAGGTGCAGCCAAAAACAAAAAAGAAGCAATGTAAAGAGGTTACCAAGGAAAGAGACAGCTGCCCAAGCTGAGCTCTGTGATATTCAGCACTGAATTATCTTTCCCCCAAATGAAGTTTCAAAACACGTAACACAAACAAAAGTATCTGTATTTTGTGCAATTGGAGGCTGCAGCCTGTTTTAAGGGAAAGACACTGAAGGGAAGAGTGGGAAGTCCAGTGCTTCCTCTCAGCTCTGAGGCCAAGGAACAAGGCGTGGGTCTGCTGAATTGTCTGCTTGTTTCTTCCCCTACTGGGGGGGTGAGTGTGGAATTTGGTTGGATCAGCTCCCCAGTACCTAGCTAGCTTCCTCAGTCTGTGTGAGTACTGACGCTTGTCTTAATGCCCAGTTAAGAAATGGGCTCTCCGAACAATAATGGAACCGCCAGACCCTCTGAGGAGGAAAGATGAGAGAAAGAAAAACAGAAAGAAAAAGAAAACCAAAACGAGAAAAAGACTATTCAGCCATAAAAGGGTAGAACTTATTGGTACAAACAGCACGTATGAACCTCAAAAGCATTCCAACGAAGAGATCTAGACACAGGATTGCTTCCTTTCACATGAACCTTTACAACACTGCTGGAAATCAGGGCAGTGCTGGCCCAGACCTGGTGGGGGATCTGTCAGTAGGACCTCTCTGAGGGGACACAAGTGTTACATCTAACACCCAGGTGTGTGCAGCCACCAAAACTTACCAAAACGTGCGCTTGCAAGGGCTGCAGTTGTAAACTGAACTTCGGGAAATTTTTTTTTAAGATATCTGAACTGATTTACAACTGTTTTCAAAAAGAAGAGGGGAGGTGCAGTTGTGACAACTCACTGGATTAAACTGATTTTTCTGGAAAGCAGCCACCCGTGTTAAATACAAGTCAATGCCAGAAGCCACACCTTGGGTGACACAATTCAGGGACTGGGTCCAAATGTGGGGAAATTCCCCCAAGTTTGATGCTGTGAAAAGTGACTTAGTAAAGAAATATTTATGATACAAACTCCCCTTAAGGCCTTGAAATATTTAAAGAAAAAGCAGACTTTATCTTTTAAAAAAGAGAGCGAGAAAAAGTCACCTTTGTACAAGCTGAATCAGATATGATTTGTGGTTTGTGTTAAGGGATTTGCTTCTATGCTGGGCAGAAAAGCAAATCCAATACTGACCTGTGCTGAGAAAAAGATTCGCTCGGACGTTTTCATCCTTTTTCAAACCCAGCGAGGTTTCAAACTGAGGGAGGCTCCCCACAAGGTGGGCAGGAAACGGGAGACCAGCAACCTCCTTCCTGGGGGAGGCCATCCAACTGGGGGTGGGGGGATATGAACCCCTGCCCCAGTCCATGCTCCACGGGGAAAGGTCTGAGAGAAATTACTGCACCAGAGTTCCAGAAAGTGCTGTGGCAAACCTCGGCATCCCACAGGAGCCCAGCCCTGGCACTCCCACGTCAAGAACTCCACAAGGAGTCTCACAAGGGGACTCGGGGCAGGCAGCCCCGCGGAGACACAGAGCATCAGAACCCGTTCCCAGCAGCCCACAAACCAAAGTCAGCTCAGTTTCTGGCACAAAACGATTTACAAGTCATCCTGGCAGGCATCATGTCCAAGAGCTATTTTTAAGACAATAATTGTGGTCTAAATCTGTTCAAAGGGTCCTGGGTTTTTGAGGCTAAATCCCACCTCCTAGGAAGGATCAGTCAGGAGACTCAGGCCCATTTCCATCCCCAGCTCTCCAGAACCACCTGGCAAAAAATGCAGAGAGAGCAAGCAGCATGGCTCACGCCATCCTGAGAACCCCTTCACCAGAGTTCAGAGCTCTGAACCACTCTGTTCCACTCACCTTGCATTTTGCTATGTAAATCACCATTTCAGTTTTGGTTGGGGTAAGATGGGGGGATGAGGGGTTGCATTTAATAATGCTATCTGTAAATGGTAAGCTCAGCAGACAGTATTTTCCACTGTGACTAGTCGTTTGTAAAGAATACTGATTTTGTTACTTTTATTCTATAAAGTGGCTACAGCAGGAAGCATTGCTTTTACACTATTCTGCAGGGTTATGATAAAAACTCATATTCATGTATTTTTACACAAATCACATGCTCGTTTTGCTCTAACCAGTAGTAGGGGGCAAAGGCATTTAAGCAGCACTTTTAGAAATTAAATTAACTATCTGGTATTCATCCATTTCACCAGAGACGCCCAGTCCAGCCCCACCAATCCATCTGTGGAAACCCTCCCTTGTCTCAATCCACAGCTGGATAAGTGACTTCTCTTAAGAAGACACGGCGACTGTTTCCCCAAGATTTTAGATGCCATTTTCTAAAAATTACACTGCAATGCACATTTCTTGGAAAAAATACAAAACTGCCTTATCTTGAGCATTGCTCCCTCTTCCCAAACTCCTGCATGATTTTTCACATTGAGACCTTCCATTTCACTCTTGAAGACACTGCTCTCTCACTCCCATCTTCATCAGCTAAATTCCTATCCTCCAAGTGTCTACACTGTGACATCCAGGAAGTCTACGCTGTCCTTCCAAAGTGTGCCCACAGCATCCTGGACACCTTGTCTATCAAAGCACTTGTCCCCTCCCTCTAGAATAACGTCACAGCCACTGTTCACTACTGACTGCCTGGCAGATGGTAGATCAATAAATATTACTCAGATAAACAAAAATTAAACTTATTTTGATCACTCAGACAAAATATTGTTGGTTTTGGTGTGTGTGTATTTGTGTTACCTCCTACAGTACTTTTCCTAAACAAATACACTCTTTATTTGAATTATTATAACCACAAAAGATTAAACTCTACACACTATTTTGTCACTTGCTTTTTTCACCTACTACATTATGTCATTAAATATTCTTGCTACCAGAGCATTTTAATGATTACATACAACAAATGTTCATTAATTTAACCAATCCCCCACTGGTTACAATTTTTCACTGTGATACACAGTGAAATACATTTGATACACAATCCTGTGGCCAAGTCTAAATAAATTCCTAGAAGCAGAGAGGCTGAGTCAAAACGGTATGCAAAATATTGCATGAGTTCTAGTACACACAGAAAGCTGAAAATGCAGGGTATCGATTTTGGAAGGATACAGACAGGATCGCCACAAACAGAAGAAGGAGCATTTGACTGGCAGCGGAAACACAGGTTGTTTAGCCCAGAGAAGATGAACACTAAGTCTGTTAGATGGAAATCATGTTTATTTAGCGCCTTCTGAGGATAAGAAGGCAACCTGAGAAAGAGATGGAAAGAGCATGGACTCTTCCCAAAGAGCTATCCATCACAAGCCTGCAGTGGCTTTAAGCGCTGCGGCTGAGGCAGGGCTCCTGGCAGGGGCCAGACTGGGTCGGCGTCACAGGAAAGGCAGTTAACCAAAAAGGCCACTCGTGTTCAACTACCACTGTGCCAACCCTCCGGAGGGCTCCGCACAGCCCTCTTCAAGTGAGCCTGGAGAAAAGCCACGACGAAACTTTTCCTGTGTTGCCCTAACAACTATCAGAGAACACAGCATACTGACTGCACACAAAATGCTCCTGAGAGAATCAATTTCCCCAATAAGCAAAAAAGTCCTGGTCGACCAACTGATGGGTTCAGTCACTGACGACAGCAGTGACATGTTTTATGTCTTCGTGAAGTGGTGAGGGTCTCGCTTAGCCTCACAGCTTAAGGCCCTCACTGTAATACATGTAATAAGAGCAAGTGACTCTAATGATAACATTTCTGTAACTGCCTCGTCTCCGTTTTTCACAGAAGGAAGGTATTCAACAGATCAACTGTCACTATTTAACCACAGGGGGACAGGATTATCTCTTCCTCAATTTTTACCAACGTTCATATGTAAATGAAGTAAGTTTCTAAAAGATACCTTTTTTTTTTTTAAAGGAAAGTCAAGGAAGGAGGAAAATAACACTGTGTTTCTATTTAAACAAGAGTTTCTTTAGAAAGGCAAGGGGATGAGTGAAATGACAAGCTGAGTGTCAGCATCAAGTTTTGGGTGACAATAAAAAAGGCTCAGGAGTCTGTGACTTTGGCCCCTTCTGACTTCTGTTTCCACATTCCACATTCCTATCACGGAGTTAACAGCACCATACAGACACAGATGCTACAAGAATCATACGGGTTAACACGTGTAAAACGCTGAGACGAGTACCCAGCACACAGGAAGTGCCATTTGACTGTCAGGCGCTTCTTCACGCCATCAGTGTCATTTCCACGTGTACTTAGAGAGAGGGACAAAACCCATGAGAATAATGCAGGACCTCAAGGAAACAAAAAGGCTGGTGAAGTGGTGACTTGAAAAACACAAGCAGTCCACCTTCTGATAGTTCATTTATAACTGACTGTTTAAAACTCAGGATGCATTTCATCATAACAAGGGTGTTTCAAATGGTGGTTGGGTTCCCAAATCAACACAAAAGAGTTCAACAAAACTCACTAAGATTTCAGGGAAATGACTGGAAACGGCCAAGGGACATTATGGGGGAAAAACAGCACACAGAGCCACTTCCCTGTGCCAATTCAAAGGACTGGAAAACCTCGAGGAGGAAGCACTGTCACAACACACTGGGGCAGGGACGCTGGGCGGAAACTGCTCTGAATGAGAAAAACTAGGACAGGGTCTACAGTGCGGCGAGTGCTGGCGTTAGCTGTCACTCTGCTGGCTCCAGAGAAAATAATCAAGTTTTAAACCACAATGGCTGGAGTCTGGATTTCTTGGACCTTATGAATTATGCACTATAATGAACTGTGCATATTAACTAAAACCAGGCTCTGTTCTCCTAGGATATCTGGGCAATGGATGTATTTCTCATCGGCCACGCTAGTGCTAAGTCTGAAAGTCAACTAATCACAGAATCAAAGCGAGAGAGGAGCTAATGTACAAAAATACACAAAATCTACCCCCCTCCCCCATAAACAAAAGCGTTCTGGATTCAGAGCAGGCCATTGTCAGAGAAGGAGAAACACCCAGAGCAACCTCCAGCCTCAAATAAATGCTACACAATGAAATTCCAGAATGGACAGGTCCAATTTCCTGGTGGGTGAGACACAAGTGTTTTGTAGAAACCACAACCCCATCATCCAAGTAGAGCTTCAAGGAATTTTAAAGTTTGAATGAATGTAAAAGTTAACTGCAATCGACCAGAAACAGAACAAAGAAAACAGACATTTAAAACTCAAAGCCAAAGGATGAGGTAAGGAGAAAAGATGGTGTCCACCTTCCCCGTTTTCATCCTGTTCTCCATCTCCCTTTGTCCCTCGAGCTTTTGCTTCTATATTCCTTTACACTGTCGCGCTGTCTGTCTGTCCCCTTGTGAAAGGTCTTCCTCAGCCCAGGTCTGTTTAAAAGTCCAAAGAATTCAAAACTGAACTATGGGTAACTTTTCTTGGGAGGGGCTGATAAGATTCTGTTTCTTGATCTAGGTACTTCAACTTGAAAGTTCAAAGTTTCTTTAAAAAGCATTTGAAAACTAGTTTAAAGAAGATAGCATTTTGTTCAGTTTCTCAGAATTTGGATTAAATGGAATGATCCTTAAGGTAAAACTGCCAACCCAACAGCTCCTGCCTCATTTTTAAACTATTTATTTGTTTTTATTTATTTATTTATTTGGGTGTACTGGGTCTTAGTCACGACCTGCAGGATCTAGTTCCCTGACCAGGCATCGAACCTCCGGTCCCCTGCATTCGGAGCTTGGAATCTTAGCCACTGAACCACCAGGGAAGTCCCTGCCTCACTGTTAATTTAATTTTGTGGTTGCTGCTGCTGGAGTTGAGCACATCAACTCAGAAAACCCTCAGGACACAGCATACAAGTACACATCAAATACTACCACCTGACTGCAGAGCACCCAGAGTGTCTCCACTTGTGAATCTCCAAGTGCAAAAACTGAAGTCAGTTGCCAGCAGAAACTCTGAACACTGAATGCCTTGAGAAACTGCTGCTAACTGCTACAGCTTTGAAAAACCTGACATTTAGCAAAGAAATCTATTTGGTCCCACAAGTGGGCCTCGAGAAATGTAAACTGAGTTCTTTGCATTTTAAAAACTGTTGCCAACAGACTGGTGAACATGAGAAAATTCTTAACCTGAAAATGTTCAAACTGCCATGTATGTGTATATATGTATATCCTATGTGCAGCACAATGCCCGAGAGAGACGGTGAGGCCTCTTTGTGAACGCTCGCACCCTGCCCAAGTAACTCCCGGGACTCCACCTGAAATGTAAGCACCTCTCTTACAGACAGAATGTCAGGTTCTGAAGGAATAATCCAAAGCGATCAGCGAGAAAACCAAGGCCAGGAACCCGCGAGACCCCCTTGAACTGTTTACTCTCAGTCAACAAGGACATCTGCTTCTGGCCTTAGCCAACAGCGAGGTCATGGTCCAGGGGGAAATAAGTTGCTTTACTCACCCCTCCCCATCCGGGCCTCAACCTAACCTCCACCCAAGATGGAAACACCACCAGAGAAGGAAACCAGCCTTAACTCTTAAGCTGAGCCACACTGCAGGGAAATACGGAGGTGTAAGAAGGGGCTGGAACGCGGTGAAACGGAGAAACTACCCGAGGCACCATGAGGCCTCTCCAGCTCCAGGGTTGAACAATGTCACCAGCCTGCAACCTGCTTCCCCAGCCAGGTCCCTGAGGTGGAATCTGCAGGAACGCACCCAGATTCAACCATGAGAGGAAGCCCCATCGCAGTGACCTCACAGAGGGGGGTGTGTTCAAGAGGACTAGCCAACCTAAGTAAACAGTTTTTAAGTAGTTCCTCAAAACTATTGTAAGCAATATGCTAGCAGTATGGCTACTGTTCCAAAGACAGAAGGCCTCATCCCTAGACGGGCTTATCTTCCAGGTGGAAATTATGGGCAAGAAACTCTGGACCACTAACCCCCAGGCTTCTGCTCATTCCTAAGGGGCACCCAAGAGGCTGCAATGACCCCAGGACAGATTTCTGACGTTCCTGCCAAAGTGGTCTGAAAAAGCCTTTGGCTAAGAGAAAAGAGCCAATTGAGGGGATGAAATACAGCGTAAAACCTGCTGGCCCACGCTCTCCACTGCACCAGGAACACCTGGAACCAGGCTGTCACCACCAGCACGTGCTCTGTACACACACAACTCAAGGAGACCGCTGAGCCTGCTCGGCCACCATCCGTAATCTAGGAACACAGACACCCAAGAAACTGTCCAGGGCCGCCATGGAGGATAAGGACCCTTATCCTCATATGGGTAAGAGCAGGATTCGGGGCCGAAATCCACGGAGAAGCTTGTGGACCGACAAGGAAAACATTCAATAAAATATCCGCTGATTGATTTTTTAACAGAAGATTAAAGGGTTAGAGGGGGCAAGGCCAGGGAACAAAGGTCAGAAGTAAAGCATCCGTCACCCAGGAATGGGCATCTCTGTAAAGGGCCACCTGATGATGGTCTGGCTGCTGCAGAGAGGGCTGCACCCCTACCAGCTGGCTTCTTCCAGGGTCTGCAACCTGCCGGCCTGGGAAAGGCTACAGCAGACTGGGAATCCTCCAGCTTCATGTCATTCCTTCACAGAATGAGTGAATGGTCAGCTCTCCGGGAGGCTACCAAGAAGTACAGGCTCATCTCCCTCAGACTCTAGTGAGGATCACAAACCATGTCTACCCTCCACCGACAACTTCAGGAGGTGGGGAAAAGGAGGCATGGAGGGCAAGGGCCAGACATGAAGTAAGAGCCAGGTTGGCTGGTTACCCAGGGGAGTAGGCACTGCCTCCTGCTTACCTAGCAATGGTTATAAGCACTTAACACTGACTGCCTCCACAGCAACCCCGTTGGGGAGGTACTATGATCATCTCATCTGAAGAAACTGAGGCACAGAGAACTTAGGCAACTTGCTAGAAGTCACCCAGCCTGACATAAGAGGCACAGCTGGGATTCAGACCCAGTGCTCCGAACCAAAAACTATACAGTGGGGGTTCAGTGCCAGGTTCAAGGTTACCTATCACTAAACATACAGTTGGGATTCACCCCAGGTAAATCAAAAAGAAGGCGCCTAACATGAACAACACGTAGCAGTGTCTGCACCTGAAACAGCAGTATCCAAAGTCAGAAACATCTATTCCCTTCAGTAAGTGCCCATCCAATGAGATTACCTTGTTTAATGGTGACGGGATTGGGGACTTTCTTGGGGGCAGGATGTTGAGGCTAGTACTAAAATAATACTAAAGATTTTAGTCACGATTATTTAGGGGGTAACTTTCTCTCAATAGATCTTATTTGACTGGGCAAAGAGGGCGACAAACATTTTAAATGGGTCCTTCCAATAAATTAATAAAGCAAGCAAAAGGGCTGAACTTGAGAATACTCAAGCCCTAAGGATAAATAAAGAGCCAAAGCCAGCAGCTGCTGGGCCTCCGACCCAGTCCCTCCCCACACCCCCTGCTCAGGACAGACTGGGAGCCGCCTGGAGCATTCTCAGGCCCCAAACCATCACAGGGATGGCAAACAAGGTCCCCAGGCGATTCCCACGCAGGTTTGAGAAGTGCTGCCCTATATAAGGACATGTGTATGCCTCAGGACAGCATCACACTTTCTACCAGAAAGCAAATGTAGGCAGGGAAGTGAAGGCATCAGTAAAATGCTACAAGGCTGTCAAAAATTAGGTCCAGATTCCTATACATTTTCATTTATAAATTAGAATTAACCTTTTTATTCTAATTCTGCCATGTGAGTAAGAGGAAATTTATTGAAAATTCTTTGTGGTTCACAGCTGTCACCAATTTTGAAAATTAACCACCAGAAATCCTGTGATCACAATATGTATATTACTATTTGATGTTCTCTTATTCTTTGCATTAAAATTGTCCCTATCCTGGGCAATGAGCAGGAAGCCACATTTCAGTCATATAAGATATTCCACTTGAATTTAAAAAGTGAATCACTAAAAAATGAATGAAGCTAACAAAATTTAAAAAATATAGAGAGTACAGAAACAGGGACCAGCTCTGAATCACCCTAAATAAAGCATATACACATACCCCGTTGAATACCCCATTGAATATCATCGAGGCAAAAGCAGAATTTGTGGCATTAGGTTTTCAAGCTAATAAAGCTGCAATGAACAGCTTTCTTCATCACTCTTAAAGTAACACATTTGTAATTATTATAAAATGAAGCATTTGGATGTCATGAATTGTTACCTTATGTATGAGAAATTATAAGCATTTTCCATTTCAGATACATTTTTCCCTACGTTACTAGTAACTCAAAAGCACACATCAACATACAACTCACCAACACTGACAATCTATGTTAATCAAATTTTTACTACTCCAGAAAAATAAGGAACTCTCCTTATTACAACCTAAGTCACCAAACCAGACATTTCCTTCACAGGCTAATAATAAAACGTGTCCATCAACACACCAAGGGGGCAGCCTCATTTCCTGATCTGAATTTCATATTCAAGTATCCATGTAATTTCCCCTATCTTGCAAACGTACAGGACAACTGTAACTCTGCATTCTTTCTTCCTATAAAACCATGATGGGAAAGAAAACAGAATCACCCCACACAAACCACTCTAAAGAGTTTACAAGCTGCAGTTAAATCTATACAAGAAATAAAATTTGGCCAACATCCTCCATTTAATGTAATCCTCTCACAATGGGAGATGGATTGCAATTATCCATTAATGTAACCTATCCTCCATTGTCAATAAATAAATGTCAATTCCTGTCACTCAGATGAATCCTGACTGAAAAGGCTAGAAAGAAATAAAGATATAAATGAGATTCTGTAAATATCTAAGGAACACACTGATGACTGATTTCAAGCCAAAATGTCTAGAACTTGTGACATAAAATGAAATGCCTGTGATTAATATGGCCTTATTTTAAATGCATTAGTTATGCTAACATTCTCACTAGTCTCTGAAGAGAAAAAAATTTAAGTGAAAAAAAGGGCTCAGGTTCCAATTTGCTAACTTAAGTCACACCCTATCATTTTGTAAGCTTTCCTCCTTACACCACCCTGCTGTGCCTTTGGACTTTTTAAAGACCTGGGATTTGAGTAATTATAGCCATTTCAGAAATGTTACTGAAAACCTAGCTACCTATACACGGCTTTAAATGTCTCCCTTTAAGTCCTCAGTTTACAGGGAGACCATGTAGGGAGTAATTCTATTCCTTTACACCCAGAACCTTTCCACCGCAATACGGTCTGCTTCCTGTCTTACCAAAATTCACTCACTGAAGAGTTACCTACCGACTGGCATCCCTGATGGGGTCTGGGTAACCCTAAGTCTTCTGCAGAAACTACTTCAAATTAAGAATGCAAGACGTGGGGAAACACCAGGGGACTGCCTGCTCCCTTTCTCTACCTGTCCCCGTCGCTCCTCCTCTCTCCCTCACACACAAGCAGCAGCAGTGACAACACAGGGGTGCCTGGTCTTTGCAAACAGGCTCCACCATCCAGTAATTGGTTCATAAATTTTATTCATAACTTGAAACAGAAAGGGACGAAAATGAGCAATCTGTAATTTTAAAGGTTGTCATTACTCTCTGGCTGCAAGCGGTTAAAGAAGGCCTTGCAAGTTGGTGAATTACAGGCCCAGTTTATGACTCTCAATGAGCTCAGAAGCAGCACAGCGTCTCAGGAAGCACGAGCCAGGAGGGGAAGGGGGTCAGCTGCAAGTCCAGATGGACTGAAGCTTCAGTGTCACTTATCCCATCCCAGTGGAACAGTCCTTCCGGCTCCCAAGCTCTACAGCCTCCCTCACTGCATAGAGCACAGCTTTAAGATGGAGATATTTTTACCCATATATTAGGCATCTTCCCCTAAAATATATTTTGCATCAGACCTTGCTTACTGATCTTTAAACAAAGGTTTTTACAAGTTCATGAGATAATCAGGAAACACACATCCAACCTTCACTATTGACAAGTTTTCCAACAGGTTTTAGTCCTCATAGAACAGTTCCACACTATCCAAACCTCAAATGGAGGTATAAACACATACACTCTGGACTCAGTGGTTTATCCGTACATATGCTGGACTAATTAGACATCACATCTCAGGAAAATCTGGGATTCTGTGTATGGACACCTCAGAAGCCACAGGTTGGGGGCAGTGATGGGGGTGGTGCGGACGGCCACCCTAGGGAGTTACTGGGAAGCCCACGCCCACAGGACCTGAGATACGGGCAGAACTGAACTCGTCTCTTAAAGGGCAGCAAGCCAAGAGGTGATCAAGAGGAGCCTCAGTGATCAGCCTCAAGGCAAGCGAGTCAGACCAACAGAAAATATGATTCAACACAAAACGCCTTATCTCATTCCCGCACGCCCACGCCCACCTCTGTGAAGTCAGGAAACTGGCAAAGGTTGCCTCAGTAACTTCCGGCCCAATGAGGACTGCTCTGGAAACTGCAGCAGGGACATCCATATGGCTCCCAAGCTTCAGGGCAGTGGGAAAACAAAAAAAGAAAAAGGAAACAGACACCCAGACCAAAGGTCTGGGCTGAACGAAGTGGACTTACTCTTATTCCCCCTCGCAGACCAAACTGAGCAAGAAACCACACTTCTGAATGCTGCTCCATCCCTTCTCCAAGCAGAATATTTCTTGCTACAGCAAAGGGGAGAATACCAACTTCAGAGCGCTGATGGCAGGCTTAGGGAGTATGGCAAAAAGCTGGGCCTCAACAAATGTTTTGTTCCCTCTAAAACCACTGCCTAACCCCTTCCCAAAGAAGCCCCTAGCCCCACATCCTCATGACTCCACCAGAGACAGATCAATATCATTTCTTCCTGGTGTCACACACACCTGGACCTCTCGTAGAGAAATCTGAAATCTGATTTATCCTACTGACACCCTCGTTTTCACAAATGAGTTTCTGGCAGCAGAGGGGTGATCAGAACACAGTTGATGCACTTTACACACTACTCTGGTCTTTCCCAAAGAGCATTCCAGAGAACTCTAGGTCCATGGATAATTATGCAAAATCAGGCTTCACTGACCAACTAGGTTTGAAACATGTCAGTTTTACACAGGTTTCTGTCCTTTCGCTTTGTTCATGTGTACTGTGATTCTCTTTCTCTAAGAATTCTGACCACAGGAGCCTCCTTCCCCTGCTCCCTTCAAGAGCATAACAGATTTCTCAGAACACAAGTGGGCTACACCGTGGTGCTTTGTCTCACTCAATTTTGTTGGTGGTTTGAGTCAGGTCTTCATTTGGGGCGGAAGGTGTTTTTCTAAGTAATATGTGAATGAATGTTCACTGTAAAAGTACTGAGTGCATCGGGTAAAAATAGGCGTCTGCTAAGGGAAACTGAAAAAAGCAATTGTCCTTATTATCTTTGGAGGTTTCAAGTGTTCTAATTAAGTTATTAACAGAATACAACTAGAGAAATCCATGGGATGTCAAGTTCTCAATGTAGTAGTGACTTCTTCGACCCTTAACAGAAATATGGCTCCATTACAGATTGTCTAACAAAAACTAGCAGTTACTTTTTAAGAAAATATTTCAACTACTGGGAAAATAGATGGGAGCCCAGACAGGCTATTCAATAAAGCACATTAACGAAATGAAAAAAATGATTTGAGCTACAATTCAAATACAGTCTTATCTTTTATTACACTGTGATCACATCACTTCCTGTTGTCATATATGAGAGAAAAGTTTGATAAAGTCCCCCAAAACATCTTGGTTACTAAGTTTCTGCAAAGGGTTCCTGAGCAGAATCCTTTAAGAAAAAAAGTCATACTGTAAACACGATTTAACTGTCATAGATTTATCTGTGCACAGGTCTAATAACCGTAAGAGAGTACTAATATTGCAGTACTTACTCTTTTTTCACTTACGCTTTTCCAACTTTCTGAATTTCCTGTAATACATATATCCTTTCAAAGGGAAAAACATTAACATGTTACATTCACTGAGAAAATACAGGGTTCACTAAATAACCTAACACCTGATTTTTTTTCAACGCCCCTGCCAATTCTTACAGATCAGTAGGGCTACCACTAGTACTTGTGGAAAGGCTTCTTGAAAAGAAATCAAAGAGGGCTAAGACTTGCCACAACTGCGCAATCCAGAGGAAAGAATAGGGATACAGCATATTTACTGATCCTGGTGAGTAGAGGCCAAATATCCTCCAACAAGACTTGTGTGCTATATGTGGAAGGAGAGTCCAAGGAAGGGCGGAACATATAAAAGCATAAGCAGATCAACAGGAGGTAAGGACAGCTGACAAGAACTATTAGGCTGAAATTCCTCTGAAGATGCCTTAGTTTAACACAGGTTAGGAATTTTGAGACTTGCTGCAGCAACCCAAACCAGGAGGAGACACTTCAAAAATGGAGATGGTCAGAGGATGTAAGCAGCGGCCACAATACAGAGACAACCCAAACGTGGGATGCTATGAACATTGCTGTGTAAACAGAAATGGAAAAAAAAAAAATTTAAACCTTAACAGCATGAAAATCATAAAACCATCAACATACATAAAGCACTAGGAACATACAAGAGGAGCCTGGAGGACCTCAGTGTATCAGAAAGAAAGAAAGTGCTTGGTTGGGTCGCTTTGATGTCATCTGAAACTATCGCATTGTGAATAGGATATACTCCAGTAAAAAGTTTAATTTTTTAAAAAGTAAGAAAGTGCTTAAGGAATTATGGGGACGTGTTATAGGGATGCAGGAATAGGAAATTACAAGGCTCTGAAGCTGAATCTCTAATACTTTGGTCACCTGATGTGAAGAGCCAACTCACTGGTAAAGGCCCTAATGTTGGGGAAGACTGAAGGCAAAAGCGGGAAACAGGATGAGGTGACTGGATAGCATCCACGGGTGGCTGGATGACTCAACGGACATGAGTTTGAGCAAACTCCGGGAGATGGTGGAGAACAGGTAAGGGTGGCGTGCTGCACTCCATGGGGTCGCAAAGAGTTGGACACGACTGAGCAACTGAGTGACAAGAGCAAAATTAAATTTCCTCATTGATGACTGTACTAAGGCTTTATAAGAGAACATTCTTATTTTTAGGAAATATATTCTAAGTACTTGAGGATAAAGGGTTATTTTACCTGCAACTTACTCCCAAATAGTTCAGAATGGGGAGTGGGGGGGAACATAGGAGAGAAAATACAATCAAACATGACCAAACAGTAAATGACAAACATTCTTTGTACTATTTTTACAACTTCTCAGTTAAAAATAATTTTTAAGACCTACCACAAAGTAAATGAGTAAGAAAGAGTCACCAGGGGTTCTGAGACAGGAAGATATCAGAATCCCCCACCTTTAGAAAGATACACTGCTGCTGTCATCTTTGGCAAAATCTGTAAGCTCAAATAATCCAAAAATGACACCATGCCCAACTGCACTAACTGATGCCAAGAAGTGTGCCAAGAATAATAAAAGACAGCATTCACTTCAACCTAGTGAAATGTTACTGACAAAAAGCCTTTCTTTTTATAGGTTACTTCAAAGACAAAAGGAAACTTCTCTTTATGGACTGAAAAGAAGCAAGATTAGAAAAGCAGACTGGGGAGGGGGCGGGGCCAGGGGGAAATGGGACGACAGA
This sequence comes from Muntiacus reevesi, assembly GCF_963930625.1. Lineage (NCBI taxonomy): Eukaryota > Metazoa > Chordata > Mammalia > Artiodactyla > Cervidae > Muntiacus > Muntiacus reevesi. The sequence goes on from NC_089268.1 coordinate 42,174,606, forward strand.
CACACTTTTCTGACCCTGCTCATCTAACTGTTCAAGCCCAGCCTTTTACCTAACTTCTGCTGATCCTTCCTAAGACACTGCCTTCCTCTAGGAAGACCTCCCTGACTCACCCTCTCACTCCCACACGTTAGGCACCTCCTTCCTGAAAGCTTCCAATATGGCCTGTGTGACGCCCTAAGTTCCCGGAGGTATTATATACAGCCAGCTGTGTACCTGTCTCCCCTGCTTCCCTGGCGGCTCAGTCGTGTAAAGAATCGCTTGCCAAAGCAGCAGATGCGGGTTCCATCCCTGGGACAGGAAGATCGCCTGGAAAAGGAAATGGCAACGCACTCCAGTATCCTTGCCTGGGAAATCCCGTGGACAGAGGAGCCTGGTGGGCTACAGTCCACGGGGTCACAAAGAGTTGAACACGACTGAGCACGTGTGCACATACATACACACATACACACATACAAAATGAGGTCTGCCATTATTACAGAACACTGCAATATCCGTAGGAGAAAAAAGGCAAGTGACCTAAATCCAAACACAGATCAGCAATCACAAAGTTTAATGACACTCTGGGACACTCCAGTCCAGGTACCCCTAGTGAACCAACTAGGGCAGGTTCAAAAGCATTAAACACACTTCAGGCCTAGGAAGGGAAAGGCATGGCTCTGTATTTTCAATGATTTCAAAATCCTGTGCATTTCGGCAGCATAAATAATAAATCGATAGATAAGCCTAGAAGTAGCTAGGTAACCTTCTTTTAACCAGTTTCTTAGACTGTTTTAGAGATACACAGGTTTCAAACACAAACTATTTTCGAGACTTGATCAACAAATGACAGTCCTGAATGCATTCACCAGAACACTGTTGATACTTGCACATGAAAGTATTCCTAAAATGATGTCCTACCTTGAGTTAACATTACAACCTAACTTCCAAGTGACTCTGAATTTCACGGTGTTAATGTAAGTATTCCAGAGGGCTCTGGGGTGCTGTTGCTGGGGAGCAGCAGTTATCACATTTCTGGGGAGTCATTTGGCAAAACACAAGAGAGATATTTTTAAGATGTCCATTTCCATTAATCTAGTAATTGTGTGCTTGGTCACAAATCCTAAAATAGTAATAAAATTTGGAAAATTGTAGCTATACATACATTCAATAGTTGCCTTCCCATTAAACTGTTATTATGGAAGAAAGAACAAACACAAAAAGCCTTGTCTCACAGGACTGGCAAACCTGGGGAAGACCTCAGACTCACTCATTATGAAAACCTAAAGTGAAGGGGTTGATTCAGAAGAGTTGGCACTGAAGTGGCACAGAAAAATTGTTATTATGGAAAATATATAATCACATGAGGAAATGCTTATGATGACATCTAGCAGAAAAAATAGAGAAACAAAATTGTATATGCCACAGAATTACCAAAACATGTTGAGAGAGGGAAAGAACAGCTGTTGGGGGAAAAAAAAAAAACAAAACAGCAAAACATTTATACCAGTAGTGTGGGGCAGTGGAGCTAGGGGTAACCTTTCTGCCTTTCCATGGTTTGTTTCTGTGTTGCTTATTAAGGTTTTTAAAAAATACACACATGTGTGCAGTAAGGCAGCAGCCCAACCCCAAGACAGGAGGCTGCCTGCCCACCTAATGCACTGCCCCAGGCCACTGTGATTTGGGGTGTCTCAGGATGTCAGCTATACCCCTTCATCTGAGGGTCAGTACTCCTTCCTCCAGTCCAAGAAATTCCTGCTTGACTGCTACTTCACATCTGATACAGGCTGATAAAGCAGACCGTTTAAGTCCCTGAGAACTGCACTTGTAACAGCTCCTCTGCCTCCCCCATAGAAAAGAGGGGTTTGGTAATAGAGTCAAAACTTCAAGATGAAGGAGCATTTCTAACCTAAGAAAAGAAGATGAACACTCTAGCCAAGATGCTACTTAGTACAAGCTCAACCCAATGTGAATTGATTTTAAACTCATCTGTAAAACCAAACTTACAAACTTGATTCTGGCCAGATACTATAGCAGTACTCACCACTGAAAGAAAACAGAAAGACTGACGACGGACCAGGAGCCACAGGACTGCTCAGGACGGCAAGGCAGTGCTTGCGTTTTGGAGAACTGTGTGGCAGTTTCTTATGAAGCTAAGTATATACTTAACTTATAACCCAATTACATACCTAAGGACTGACTGGCTCTGGAGAAATGAAATCCTACTCAGTACATCCAAGTCTTGAACTGAAGCGTTCAGACACTCTCAGCCAAAAACTGGAAACAACTCAAAAGTCCATCAATCAGTAAGAATAGAAATAAGCTGTGGTGTATCCATGCAACGGAGTATTATTCAGCAATAAAAAAGGAATGAACTACTGATAAATGCAACAACACAAATCAATCTGAAAAGGATTGTGCCGTATAAAACGAGCAAGGCTTGCAGGCGGTGGGAGACTCAAGAGGAAAGGGAAAGGATATATATACACACATAGTTTATTCCTTTGTTGTACAGCAGAAACTAACACTGTAAAGCAATTATACCTCAATTTAAAAAAATAAAAACAGGCAATGCTCATCTTAGAGAAGACAACTACAAATGGCAGAAGGGACTACTTATAGTGATGAAAATCTATTTTAACTGGGTAGTAGTTATATGGGAATATGAATTTGACTGTCAAAATTCAAAAAACTATATACTTGGAATAGGTGTTTGATGATGTAAATTATGTATCAATAGACATCTGCTAACTTGAAATCATAGTAAACACACCATTGTGTGTGCAGGCAGGCTCAGTCCTATCTGACTCTTTGCAACCCCATGGCCTACAGCCTCTCAGGCTCCGTCCATGCCATTTCCTCAGCAACAATACTGGAATGGACTGCCATTTCACGGGCTGCCCTTTTGTTCATAGGCCAAAAAAATGACACTTGACTTCTCACAGGGGCTCAGTCCCTTAATCAGGGACTTTTTAGCTTTACTTCACACAGCAATAGGCTAGTTAACTACTTTCCCATATTATAATTACCAACATGATAAAAACAGATTGAAAGACACATCCACTGTACCAATAGTAAGTAGCAAGTGTCAAAAGAAATCAGAAAAAAAATAAAAATATGGGAGGAAATACAAGGCTAAATAAAGTAGTTGTTGTAAAAAGCTTTTAAAGCAGTTCTGTTCTTTAAAAGAAACCTTTTGGATGGCGAATGCACACAACCGATGAAGGCGAGCAACCCACAGCCAGTTCTCAGGGCAACTCTTACTGGTGCAGATCTGACCGCAGAGAAAGTGGCTTCATTTAGGGGCAGAACTCCTAGTTTTATCTGCTAGTTTTATCAGTTTTCTACCTTGCATGTGTATAACATAATGGTATGATAACTGTTACCCTCTATTTCATCCTCTTTTTAAAAAAAAAAAACTAAAAAACTCAGAATTTTCATGTATTTAAAGGGATTTAGAATCCAGAAACTGATGCATAGGCCAAAGCGGTCTTCCTATACCTCCATGGGAACATTAAATTATTATTTAATACAAGATAATGAGAGTCATGACAATAATTAAGTACCAACACTTTAAAACGTGTATTTTAAGCCTCTGGGTATGTAAGTAGGGATAAACCCTAACATATCCATAAAATGTGGCTGTCAGAAAAAGTCATTACTGAAAGATTCCAGAGAACTGAGGTTTCATACCATTTTAGTGGCTGATGTGAGAGTACAGAGAAGATTAAAAAATTGGAGGGTAATATTTAACTAGATGGGAGGTAATAATAAAAGAAGGAGGATTTCTTACAGAATACTTTCATATTCTTGAGGTCAGAAAAGCATTCCTAAGCAAGACACAAAACCCGTAAAGGAAAACCAAACTGGACTACAGGAAAGTTTAAAACTTCCATGAAAAAAGATGCCATTAAAGGATAAAGGGTACAATTAAACACATTAAAGGCTAAAGGACAGACTTAGGGAAAATACTTAAAATATGCTTAGAAAGTAAAGAACAAAAAGAGGTCTGACAAAAAGCAGTAAGAAAAAATATGTAAAAGTGGGCAGGTCACGAACAAAAGAAATGTGGACACTCAGCAGGCCAATGAAGAATGCTCAATACAAAGAAATGTAAATCCAACAACAGTGATGAGTCATATGTGATTCATTAGCAAAAACTAAATCAGCCTTATAATACCAAGTATTGGCAAGAAGGAAAGGAAATAAAGATTCTCTATACACTGTTGGTTAAAATATAAATTAGTTAAGCCTTTTCCGAAGGGGGAAAAAAAAACATCTCTTCCAACTATAAAAACTGAGCGCATACCCTTGCAATCTGATGCCAGTATGCCCACGTGTGAGAGATGTGCCAAGTAAACAAAACAGAGTTAACAACCTAAACGTCTACTGAGTGCTTCCTAAACGCCAGCACTCTTCTCGGACGGGAACCATAAGCAAGCAGCTATATACACTCCAGTACTGAGGTCCTGTCAGGAAGTACACAGCGTTAGAGAACCACATGGAAACACTGACAAGACACAGTTAGGTGAGAAGAGGCCAGAGAACACAACAGGACCCGCGATTCCACCACGAAAAACGGGCCAAAAAGAAAAGGGTGGGGGGAATCCTGCATACACGTCTACGTAAATAAGAGTGTAAATGGGGAGCAAATGCACCGAGTAGGAAAGCATAAGGGGCACATTTTGCACTTAACACTTCTGAATTTGATCTTGAAGTCAAAATTAAATTCAAAATTAATTTGAATTTTGCATACCATGATGTATTCGTATCATTTTTCTTTGGTCATCCTGTGAGTCACAATTCAGCCAAGAGTGAAAAGACAGACAATCTGGGCCGAACACAAAATGTCCTGGACAGGTCACCTGGCAAACCAGTCACTTACTACAAGTTATCTGTGCAGAGTGCCTGGGAGCCACCTCCCACATGCAGATTTTATACATACATATATATATGTATGTATATATATATAATGTATATTATATATATATATAATTTAATTGGGCTACAGGGCATATAGGATCTTAGTTCCCTGACTGAACTCCTATCCCCTGCATTGGAAGCCTGGAGTCTTAACCACTGAACCACCAGGGAAGGCCCCCACATGCAAATTATATTCAGCTTCCTTGCACTTAGAAAAACCAAACACTGTCACACTTAAAACTCTAACCTATATCCAAACCAGTCATTCAAATACCAGCTAATGCATGATGAAGCTGAGTTATCACTCACCTCGTGGCATGACTTCATAGCACTTGGATTTCCAGGCTAATGATAACACATATGTGGCAGAAAAGCAAAGATCACAAGTTAAAACCAAAGGGTTGGGAATTCCCTGGCAGTCCAACGGTGGGGACTCTGCACTCTCACCACCGTGGGCCTGGGTTCAATCCCTGGTCAGGGAACTAGGATCCCACAAGCCTCTTGGCATGGCAGAAAAAGACAAAAAACCCAAGGGTTCTGGCCCTTTACATCCCACTTCAATGGCTTAGAAACTGTACTAAATGAACTGCCTGCAATACAAGTTCAAACACCATATTTGAAGACTGTCACCAAGAATTCCTAGGAATCTGGACGGTCATTTCTCCCACTGACAACCAATTCTTTGTGATTTTTTTTTTAACGGAGAAGGGGAGAACCAAGAAGAAGATTATAGGAACAAGAGAATCCAAAATCCAATTTTTTTCTAAACTGGAAGGAAAAAAACTGAGAAACTAATTTCTCAACTTGGCCCTGCTGTAGTTTAAGTCGAACACATTTGAGAGGAGCTACGTTACTACAGCTGAGTTAGAGCCAACATTTACTTTGGCAGAAAAAAGCCAAAGTCATTGAAGTTTTTTTTTTCTTTAATACTTCTAAAAGTGCTACACTACTGAAGTCCTTTTTTAATGGATAAGCAAGAGCATCCTTCAAATTTTCCAAAGTCAAAGACTTGAGAGGAAGAAAGCAGACCCTGAGCAATACACAGACACGTCACAGCACGTTCACCCTGCAGTCGGGTGAAGAGGGTTCTGGGGTTCACCACCCATGTTCCTTCAACTTTTCTACTGTGAAATCTCTCATAATATAAAAAGTCCAGGAAAGAGACTTAATCAGATTTATACGAAGGATCCTTGAGATAAAGTTAAAAATGAGAATGACAACGAACACTGACCAACTGCCTGCCAGTAGACCTGAAAACATACCCATTCAAACCAGTACACCGGAAGACGCACCACAGAGCTATCTGCTGTCAACAACACTGCCCTTGCCCATGAGGTTCTCCCAGAAGAAGGTCAAGGGCCCAGCACCTAGTGATGCTCATTAGCAGTATCAACACACAGCGGGAGCTCCGCCTTCTCCAAACTGAGTCAAGGACACAGAAGCTCATCAGTGGTGACAGGTAAGAAAGAGTGAGAGAGAGGTAAGAAAGAGGCAGTACAATCACGGCCAACCTTGACAGGAAAAGGGACAGAAAATGAACAGGAATGTATGCTGCAGAAGATGAGACCGGGTTAAGACTGCTCTAACAAAGGGTTTCAGGTAATACTTGAAGAGCTAAGCTTTTCTCCCATAAGCAATGGAGAGCTATGGCAGATTTGAGCAGGAAAGTAACTTTTTCTTTTCTCCATGAAAGATGACTGTGACAATAGGGAAGTTAGAGGAGACAGTATCTCACTCTTCCGAAGGAAAAAGAAGGGAGCGGCAGAAGATGAGATGGTTAGCTAGACTCAGTGGACATAAATCTGAGCAAATTCCAGGAGACAGTGAAGGACAGGGGAGTCGCACAGAGTCAGACACAACTAAGCGAATGAAGAACCTCAAACACACAAAAGTGCAGATAAATATGGTACAATTTACGTACAAGAAAGTTGTGCTGGGGGAGAAGAGACAAGACAGCAGAATTTTAACGCCAAGTGGAGTCAACAAAGGCTTTTATAAATTAGTAGGAAGGAAGCTAAAGAAACATTCATGACCCCAGACTACCACTGAGAATAGGAAGCATGGTGTGCCATGAACTTCAACTATGAATCCATATAAATGACAAGTCAGACTTGGGACACTTTAAAAAACAAAACACCTCTAACAATTTCAAACCTCAGCAAGGACACAGATGTTGCTGGTAGGAGTGTAGTGCATCAATCATTTCAGAGAACATTTTAGTTCTCACTAACACTGAAAATCACGCACCCTCTGACCAGACAACTGAAACCCTAGCTCTGTGCAGGAAGAGAACTTCTGATAGATGTGAGTCAGGAGACACAAAAATGAGGGTCAGTCAGTTAGTAGCAAGAAACAAGGAAGCAGTTTACTATCCATCAGCAACAGGCATTTAATAATTAAATAGACTTTCTCAGGGGAAAAGTATTCCGTCTCCAAGCATCTCCTCCCTGGGCCCCATCCCAAACGTAAACTATCTTCACTTTCCCAGGTAGACAGCCCTCAGCCCTACTGCTTCTCTTTTCTTTGCCTGGACACTTGCCCCTTCCCCTCTTCTGCACCCTCCTTCACTAGCACCCACCCAACACATACCCAACAAGGCCTCCTGTATCCCTGCCACGAGAAGGCAAAGGAAAACCTTTTTTGAAGTTAAGTGCCCCCAAGGCTAGGTTCTAATCCCAGCTGTGACCTACTCCTCTAGTGCAGGGTGGGACCAGCATCTTAGGGCATCAACAGGGAAAGTCTAGGTGATTCAATTCTTCCCCAAATTTTGAAAACTTAGTTCTCAACACTTTTTTATCCTCTAATTAGAATGCCTTCTTTATACTCTGGTGGTTCAGATAGTAAAGAATCCACTTGCGATGCAGGAGACTTGGGTTCAATCCCTGGGTTGGGAAGATCCCCTGGAGAAGGAAATGGCTACCCACTCCAGTATTCTTTCCTGGAGAATCCCATGGATAGAAGCTACAGTCCATAGGTCCCAAAGAGATGGACACGACTGAGAACACTTTTCTTTATAGTCTGAGAATCTCCCTTTCGTACGTCTTGCATTCAGAAATATTCAATACCTCCCCCTCCCTTCCCTTCCTCCCCTCCTTTCCTTAAAAATCCTTCTCCCTCCTCTCTGCCAATGTGGGTTCAGTCCCATCAGGGGAAACCTTACACAAAATGAGAAACTCAGGCCTGGGGTACTGCTACCAACTCCAAGAGTCCCCAGCACCCAGCAATCCAGGCTCTGCGTTGAGTTTCTACAACAGTTGGTTAACCTCTGCCCCATCCACTCCTCCACACCAATTCCTTCCTGTAGCAGGCTGGCAGGTTTGCCAGATGAGACCGTGGGGGTGGACCCTTCCACTCCTGAACTGCACCTCGCTTAACTACCGATCACCAGCCACACTGACTGGTCTGTCCAAGTTCATACTTCTCGCTGGGGTTAATTTTATCCTTGCACCTTCTACATACTCCAACAGTACTCTGCCCCCCAAAAAATGGTTTATGCTCTCTCTCCATTTATCCATATTGTTGTTGCCAAGTTTCTCCTGAATTTCCCCAAGCATTTCTAACTAGATGGAATCCTTGTTCTCTATTAGTAAGCTATATAATATACATTCTTCCTCTTTTTCTTCTTGAAATAGCTATGTGTGATGCTTCAGTAATAGCTACTTAATTTGTAACAATCACTATTTTACCTTATTAAGTTATTGTGTTCAGCAGATACCTTAAAATGCAAACTGAGGCCTGCCGGACCTTGATTAGAGACTTCAGTTGCAGTACTGGTTCCTCTTTTCATCTGAGTACCCTGAAACGGGCTGGCCAGCAACCCTAAAAACCTTTACCCAGGAGAGAAATGGGTCAAAGCTCCACGCCCAGACATCCTGGGGAACAGAAACATCATCTCAGTACTAAAAACATGCACAGTGGGGAGAAACGGGCTCAACTCTAGCTCGGCCTATATTCCACACAGCTTCAGACACTTCTCTCAAAAGCTAAGAGTGGTAATAAAAATAAAAGGTTAAATTGTGCTTTGCAGATATGTGAGAATATATATTGTTTATATTCTTTAATACTTAAATCTGTTGTTTAGCAGGCCAGGCAGTTCAAAGTGTGGTGCTTTCTACCGTGAACAGAATTCCACAAAGACCTCTTACTTATGGACATTTAAAGGGACTGTGGTTTTCTAATGAAATACATGGTATTAGGATTTTTGCTTTGCCAAATGTGTTCCCTCTTCCTTAAAAGTATACCTAGGGCTTGCCTGCTGATGGCCTTTTAAGTTGGGGGAAAGTCCAAAAAACAGTCAAATTGCGTTAAGCCTATTACCAAGAAACTAGCGGAGCAACTTCGTGTTGCTTAGTCACCAGAGATGCCAGGTGGCATGGATGAAACACAAGGACTGCCCCTGAAAAGGACAGCCCAGCACATCTGTTCCTGCCCCTGACCATGTACAGGAGCCAACAAAAGCCCTTGTTTCATGTCCCAGGGCCCCAAAGTCTCTGCCCCAGTGCAGGGCAGGCATAGAGGAAAATGATAGCAGTTGTGGGGCCTCTAGTCAATGGTTTGAAACTAGGTGGACATCCTCAGGCCAACTCGACAAAGACAGGGGAATGGAAGGATCCTTTCATTGTTCTAGGAATGACCTTCTACCTCCAAAGAGCCAGCCCACCCTAGCTAGCAGGCCTCCTCCTTCAGCTCTCCCAGTGCTTGGTATGTATATGACCTCGCCAAGTCCTATAGGACACAGTTCTCGACAAAGGTATCAACAAATGTATGCTTTCTGTCTCCAGGGACACTTTTGGACTCCTTCTGGACAGTGATCGCCATCTCTTACGCCCTTTTAAAGGTCCTCGACCACACAGAATGCCTAAGGATTTTAACAGGTATGCAAAATCGAATGGGTCTGCATTGTTCTGGTTTTTCTGCAAGTCAGCTAAAATTGGACATTCAAGGGGAGGCGAGGGACCAACACAAAATTAAATTAACTAGGACATTTATCAAGTCAAACGTTAAAAGTCACTGAAACAGAAATGAAGACAACATCCATCCACCTCCTCTCCTGCCCCTCTTCCTCATCAGCATTGATGCTAAGAGAAATGCAACTTTTCTTTTGTCTCAAAATTAAGGCAGTCGTTTTTTACCCCCCTACAAGCTGCTTGTTGAACATTTTGTATCTGCAAAGAAGCACTGAACAGCCTCACCACAGTACTCATTAACTTTTCTCCTGTAAAGAAAATATCTGCACTGCCCCAAAGCCCCACTGTTCATGGCTTGATTTGCAAACCCCACTGGACGAGAAGTACCAGAAAACTGATCGTCCCATTTCATGCAGTACCTTCCCCACAGCAATGACACAAGCAATTAAGCTAACATGTCAGTGCCCCAAGGAGGGGAAGGGACAAAAGTCTCAACTTTCCTAAACGGAATGGGATCTCCTCACTAGAGAAGCAGGGAATTGCAGAGCAGTTAAATTCACTACTTAATAATACAAGACCATAATCAACTGCAAGTCCTTGAACTTACATTATACCTTTCTACTGGGATGCACTTGTAATTTCAAATGTGTTACTGTAAAAGCCTGGCCATTGGAGAGACAAGCGGGGCGGGGGGGGGGGGGGGGGGGGTTAAAATGGACTTTAATTAAAATATGAATAATCCAACTCCAGCTAATTCAAAGCATCTGACTCAAACACCTAGTCAGCTGGGAAACAGCAGCTGCTTCCAATTACAAGTGATTCTGAATTAACTGGTATCAGCATCTCATGAAGAAGCTGCGGATGTAGGACACTTTCCCAATTCAGCTGCGCAACAGACCTTCTGAAAGAAGGAAATGCCAAAGATCCAAAGGCCTGTCTCCAGAAGCTCTTTCGAGGTTAGGACAGAGTTTTCCAGCTTGTTCTTGTCTTTGCCTCTGACCCCAAGGGCTCACGTCTGTGCTAGCCCTTGCACCTTGCATCCCGTTCTTGAACCCTTGCCCAGACTCATCTCCAAAAGGCAGATCCAATAGTTCTTCTAGCTCTCTGCACACTTCCTGCTGCTCCTGCGACCCAGAGGTTGTGACCCCAAGTCACAGAGATCCAGGTAACCCTACAAAACCCACTTTTAACCCTATCACACAAACTGGGAAGTCTGACAGGCTTCTGCAATCTGGTGGCCTCTCCGGAGAGCACAAATCAAAAGTCCTATCCAAAACCTCCTTTGGCCCAGAGACTAGGTAGGACCAGCAGCCTCCTGTGGAAAGAACATTCCAGAAGGACAAGCAGCTTCTAACTGCAGGCGGAGCTTTAGACCATCAGATTGTCAATAGCTTTTTCAGGGTCCCACTTGCGAGATTAAGGAATGGAAAGGAAAGAAAAAAAAAGACAAGAAAAGGAGGAGTGGAAACCTCTAAGATCTCCTTCTTAGACCCTAAGACCCTACAAAGACTAAAGATGCCAAGGATCACCAAGAAGAGAAAAAAATTCAGAATCAACAGTCGACCAACAGAATCACTGGCTCTGGTCTACTAATCACCCCTTCACACATAAAGATACAAGTTCTAAAACTCTCCCTCTCCCATCCTGAGCTCTGCATTTTAATAAACCACTCTGGAACAATCAGTTAGTAGGTTGTGTTAAATTATCTGAATGAAGGCAAATTAATTTGTATCTCAGACCCCAACTCACTGCTGAATTGCCCTTTCTCCACACACTTCCTGCTTTACTAATAGCACACGTTTCTTCAGAACAAAATACTAGATAATACATAGAAACCTTTAGGCTTTTCTGTGAACATAAAATAGAATCACAACATTCTCTAGTTGACAAACCAAAAAAAAAAGAAAAATAGTTTCTTCATTCACCTTTAAAGAAATATGCAGAACAGTAAGGACACCCCTTTAAACACTTAAAATACAAGAAACATATTGCATGTCTAAAAATATTTTTTAAAGATAGCAAAAGGAAAAGATAAGACTATTCTGAAGGGGATACAAAAAACAGTGAGTTCTTTGGTGAGTAGCCCCACAAGAATGAAGTTGATCTTCAGAAATTCAAAACAGGGTCCTACTAATATACATTACTTCCTTAAAAAAAAAAATCATGCTTCAAATAAAAGTCCTTAAAAACAATTTTTTAAAGAACGCAATCATTACTTGAAAAATCACTTCCTTACTTTTCTAAATAAGAGCTGGTCCCAGGGGAGACATGGGGAGGGAGGTGGGGGGGTGGGGGGGCAGACAATAGTAGAAGAAAAGATTATAAACCCGTCCGTTTTAAAAGCTTTAATCCTTTTACTATTCAATTCAGCATACATAATTAATTTACAGAGAACCCACTATGTGTATTCAATATTATTAGCAAATTAAAATATTTTTTAAAGTCAAAATGGTTTTTGAACATGAGTGTGGTAGAGACCAGGAAATACAATTAAACACTTAATATGAGGAGGCTGCAATGTTTCCAAGCAGAAGGAATTCACCCCCAACCACACATCCACCCACCCACCAAAATGGATCAAGTACAATAAAGAATGAGGAACCATAAAATCTAGTAAGTAACTCTGAATCATCCTTCTCTGTAAATAGCCACTTACTAGGTATTGCTTCATACACTGTTAACAATACGTAACATAATGATAATCTAGTATCACATCTTTTATCCTGAGGGTAAAAAAAAAAAAATCACTTAAAAAAATCATTAAAATTCTGTTTTTAACACTTGAGAGAACACTTTTTACAGAACCACAGGGAGCTGGGTTTATAAATTCAGTGAGTGTGGTAGTAATAATTCGTTGTTGTTTAGTTGCTCAGTCATGTCTGACTCCTCTGTGACCCCATGGACTGTAGCCCACCAGGTTCCTCCGTCCATGGGATTTCCCAGGCAACAATACTGGAGTTGGCTGCCATTTCATTCTCCAGAGGATCTTCCTGAACCAGGAATCAAACCTGCATCTCCTGCACTGCAGATGGATGCTTTATTGCTGAGCTACTAGGGAAGCAGTGATAATAATTACATTGCAGTAAAAAAAATAAAATAAAATGTGTATCTCAGCCAGACATTCAAAATTACATGACATACATACTACACTACTTATGATTCCCATTTTACAGATTTTAAAAACTGAGACACAGACAAGATTACATAAATGACAAGAGTCAGAATTGAAACCCAGGGCTGCATAACACCCAAGCAGCAGTGCCTATCTGGATGAAGACAAGCACACAAGACTCAAACCCCCCCTGGGCGTCAGGGAGGCCAACCACGGCCCTTTCCTCTGCCTTGCTTCCTCCCTCAACTGCAGTTTGGGGGAAAACAGCCATTTCACAGGGCAGTAAGGTGTGAATGGATGAAACACCGCTACGGTAAACATCTAAGTGGGTATGAATCCACAGTACCTTCCAACAAAAAACTTCTCTTTAAAAAAAAAAGAAAAGAATATATATATATATATATATATAAAACACATATATAAGCTTTCAAGATGAACTCTGGACAGAAACCAGCAAAACCGCAAGGGCCCTACACAGAAATCCCTGAGCCTGCTCTGCGTTCACCAAATGAGACCTGACAGAGTTTAGGGAAACACATGACATGATACAGACAGTGCACTGTAACTAGCTGTTTGTAAGGAAACACCAGGCTTCCTTCCAGGACGAAAATTAAAGAACCGGCCTCAGGAAGGAGAGCGTATAGGACATTGGGCCAAAAGAGGCTGTTTGATGAAACGATGATGAGGTTTTACAATCCCATCACTGTTTGAAAACATCTTTCGATTGGGGCAGAATGACTACTGTGGTCTTCAGTCCCTGCTACGTCCCCTAAGGTGAGTTTTCAAACTTTTTTATAGTAGAGGAGATCTTATGAGAACTCCCCAGTTGCTCTGGTTGAGCCAGAGACACGGAGGAAAAAAAAAAAGAGAACCACTGCACAAACTACCCACAAAATCAAAACCCTTTCGAGGGCCATCCGCTGGAAAGCCTGCAAGCCAGGCAGCATCTCCGGCCCCACCACACAACCACTGGATGAGAAGCTGCCTTGTAACTAGATCCCTGTGTGATGGGAGTACAGGGCCGAAAACCTCCTGGAACTTTATGTGGTCTCAATCCTGGATTGACTCCCACATCCATCTCCGCCACAAGAGTATAAAAGACACAACTGGACAAATAACACAAAGTAGATAATAAATATTTGCAAAATTAAAGCTGAATAAAGTGAAAGGGAAGTCGGACTACAAATGTGTAGGAAGACCTGAAGTCACAATGTTCCCACCATACACTACGACTTCTCAGCTAAGGAAAACTTGACTGTACAAAGTCCCACCGCTTTTCCAGGCAGAGCGAAACCCCACACCAGAGCCCAGCACCTCTACAACACAGTCCCTGCCAAGTCCAAAAGTACAGTTCCACGCTCCAGGCCCCAGACACCTCAGCCTTGCAGGCAACAATTCTACACCGATAAAACAAGAGAAGGCTGTCAGAATGCCTAATAAATGGTTAGGATCAAATGCACGAAAACACCCGAGAGATCCTGAGTACGTCATTCCCTCAGCTGGAAGAAAAGAAGTGCTAGAATCTACAGAAAAACACAAGTATGTTCCTTTTGTATGTGATTCCTTGTACTTTTTAAGATACAATTCCTTGTGTCTAATAAAGTCTCATGCTCTACTGACAGAGCTAGCCAGTGCCAACTCCTTATCTTCAAAAAATTTTTAATAAAGTTTTAAAATATTAATTTTCAATAAAAATTTTTAAAGTAAAAATATTTTTAAATAAAAATACCCTGGTGGTCTAGTAATTAGTAAGACTATGCCTTCCAATGCAGAGGGTGTAGGTCAGATTCCCAGAGAGCCAAGATTCCACATGCCTCGCAGCCCAAAACAAACAAAAAGCAGCACTACTGTAACAAATTCAATAAAGACTTTAAAAATTGATCCACATAAAAAATCTAAAAAAAAAATAAAACACACAATTACACAACTTCTAGGTAACTACTCAGAAATACAGCACAACAGTTTCCAGGCAAAACTCAAATTAAAGCCCTGTCACCAAATACTAAATGTGCCTCTTCAATCTGTGAGACTGGCTCTCAGGTTCCTTCCTGCTGACAGTCCGGGTGTGACTTGGCCACAACTGGCTTCTGGACGCTGCCTGGGCTCCTTTCCGTCTCTACAGTCAGCACTGCAGACAGCAGGGAGGGCTTCCTCGCAAGTGCGCCGGTCAGTGAATATGCGCAAAACCTCCAAGACCAAGTACATGACCCATCACCCAAGAAAATGCTGAGGGGTACCTCCAAAGTACACCGAAGGTAAAAAGCCAATGTAAGAAGGCAGTTATCAAGTCAGAAACTCTCGCTCTCTAGAAGAAGTTTTACAGCCCAGAGGCTTGGTCCAGGGTTGGGGGTGAAGCAGGAGATTCAGACAGTGTGAAGAGAACGAAGCCCCTGAAGGGTTTTCTTCCTCCGAGGAGGCGGCGGCAAGCACCTAATAAAGGGGCCACCAAGAGGTGTGACAGGTCACACATCTTCTGACGAACCCTGCTCTATGAGGTTCCCCAAGCAAGGATCAGACAAGGAGGCCTTCCACTTCCCAACTGGGAGCAGCCACTGGGCACTTTCCACCTTGCCTGCCTGGGGCACAGGCCTGACTTGAAGAGACTTCCCAAAAGAGTTACAGAGCCCCAACTTCCTTGACTTTAATTAAACTTGGCTTCCACTTCTGAAAACCTCTCTAGTTTTTGTTTTCTAGTCCCACAACTACTTTTCAATGTGAGATGCTGTGAAAAGGAGAAGCAAATTCTTTGCAGCTGCGTTGTGAGCATCCTGCCAACCAGAGCCAGGAAGAAGAGCTCCTATGTTAAAAATGTCCGACTGGGAGATTCCCAAACCAGCGGGGGGATGGATGGAGGAGAGGAAGGTGTGTGTGTGTGTGTGTTGTGTGCGTACAACCAGCAGAAAGCTCCCTTTTCTTGTTTGGAAGTCCCAGGGCTTCTGGAGGCGTGTCATGCTTCAGTGACTGTCACCCCCTCCCACGTTACCCCCTTTCTAAAGCCAGGGGCCTTTCCAAACACATCCTGCACAACCACTGCTCAGCGGTTCTTTCTTTCACCCCCTTCTCGCCCGGCTTCCCCCCAGCAGTCCCGCCACTGCTGGATGACGGCAAGAAGTGGAACAGGAAGGTAGCAACAGCTTTCCTCCGACCACAGGAGCCCAGAGTGAGGCTGCATTCCTGGGACAGTCACTTTGGCAAGTGAACTTTTTCGCTTCTATTAGTGGCAGCAAGATAACCCCGGTCAGCAGCAGAGTTCAAAGCTGATGAGCCTTTTGGTTGTGCTGCTAAAGCCCTCGTGTATGAAACCCTAGCTGTGCCCTTTCAAAAAGCTAATTCAGGTCACCTGAGCGGGCCTGGAGGTTTTGGATGAAATCTCTGCATCAGGGGATGGGCCTGGGCTTTCCAGAGGGTAAAGTGGCGGCACCACCCCTCAGCACAGGGGCCAGGAGCAGTTAAGCAGTTTCATAAGCAAGGCTTTCACTTCCACCCACCCTCGGGGGCAGGGAGGGGTCCCACTTCCCCCCATTTATCCTGAAGAGAATATAGGACTCACTAACCTCCCCTCCTCTAGGGCTCTGGGGCCAGGAGGGAGGAGCTCTGAACTGGCAAAATTCTGGCAGGCCGTGTGAATGCACTCACGCAACCGCTTTCCTCATGTGACCCCTCGGATAAACAGGGCTTATTTCCAGGGCCCCAGGTAACACGGCCACACCCTCGGAATGCAGGTAAAACACGCAGACCCCGGGGGCTCCGCCTGCACGCAGCCCAGCAACCTCCAGGCCCATCCAGGTGGCAGACAGGAACAAAGAACTGTCAGACGAACAGCCGCAAGGCCTGGTACTGTTCTCAGTGATGAAACCACAGAGAAATCTCACTCCTGTATCACAGCGGACTTCTGAAGACAGGAGAGCCAGTGAAACACGGCTCCCCAAAAGACTCTCAACAGCAGGAGCTGAAACAACCACCACAGCACTCACCAGACTTGGCTCACCCCGGGCTGAGTATTCCGAGTTCCTCTGCATCTTATCATTTGAAGCCTGAGTCTAAGAACGACATTCTACCTGGACACCTTCACAGCAGACACCCACCAGGGCACGGTGTCCCTCCTCTGCACCTGCAGCCAGCTGGTTAGGAACCAGACGCTCCATTCCCAGTGGCTGGCATCCTCGGGCCTTTTGCTTCCCCTCAAACAGGCCTCTGAACCTTTACATGGGAAAGGAAAGGCACTGGATTCTGTATCTCGTGCTAGTAGGCTGCTCGCCTGAGTTGGGGGGGGGGGGGGGGTGGTGTGTGTGTGTGTGTGTGTGTGTGTGTAAAAGGCTGGGCAGTCAGGAGAATGACACTCCAGAAAGCTCAGGCTGTGTGTTGACCTCACCATCTCTCCCCCAAAGTCAAAGGAGAACCATTTATCACACTATCTGCCATCCAGCAGGTTGTAGCGTGTCAGCACTAGAGAGAAACACTGGTGTGCAGGCAGAAGGGAGGCAGTCACACCTTGTCTTCCTGCAGGGAGGCACCTGCAGCCCATTTCACAGCGCAGAACACTGAGGCCCGGTGATCTCCCAGGAGACTCAGCTGGTATGAAGCAGGGTGGCATTTAGAGCAGTTTACCTGAGGTCTCCAGGAATGGTGAGATGACTAAATGTTCACTAAATTAAATGTTCACTGAAGACATGCAGATACACACATACACACTTAGTCAGATACATATTCACAAAACTTCTCAGAGAGAATGCAGTATAAAACAAATCAACACAAGGACACGTTTCTGCCTCACAAAGATAATAAAAGCAGAAGGGGCTTTGATAAGAGATTCCTAAAGCCAAAACACACAACACCTGCCCCAGCCAGGAGAAACAGGTGGGCCAGTGCGGTCCCTGAAGGGCAGCCAAGCAGGAACAAGGCCCAGGACACAGCCCCTCAGGGTGGTTTTCACCCCCAGCAGCAGAGGAGTGGAACTCACTGTTGACTATTTTCCTTCTCACCACTCCTGTTCTGGGTGAGTGTCACGGTCAGTGAGAGGGGCTTTAAAAGGAAGTTTAAAAAAAAAAATCTAGACAGAGACTTCCTTGGTGGTTTACTGATTGAGAATTCGCCTTGCAATCCAAGAGACATGGGTTCGATCCCTAGTTGGGGAACTAAGATCCCACATGCCATGAAGCAACTAAGCCTAAGCAACTACTGAAGTCCATGAGCTCCAACTAAGACCTGATGCAGCCAAATAAATATTAAAAAAAAATCTAGACGGATGTTTGAATGTGTTCTCTTACGGAAGTTCACTCAGAGTTAAAACGTGCTTGTCTGAGCCCACCCTCTCCCCGCGAGAGCACTCCCTTCAAGGGAGGACAAACCAGGGTCCTCAAACTGCTTCACCAGCACAATCGCCACATGAAACTCCTCCAACCCATTTGTCCTCCCGGCTCCAGATGCCCCTCAGGGAAAAACGGAGAGACATAAAGGAGTGAGAGAGAACACAAGTGACAGTTATTTGAGATAAAGCTGAGCAGTACTGACCTTTAATTTGAAGACCCTGAGCCTCACGCCATCTTTTTTATGAATATGGGAGAGCACTTTGGGACCTTTCCAGCTGGGAGGGAGAAGCACCATTAGTCATCCCCGCTGGCTCGGAGACCTGACAAGCTCCACTTTGAAAACCTGTACAGACTGGCCACCATCAGTGATGCCTTCCAGTTCCACGAGGCATGACTTTCAGACAGACCCCTGAACCGAGAAGGGAACCAAAAATCAATCAGATAAAAATGAAAGGGACGATTCTACACTACCCTGTGAAATACCACGGGCACGGGTCCCCAAAGCGACTGGCAGTATTGCCATGGCTATACCAGCTCTCTGGGGAAGGGGGTCAGCATCCACTGAGGATACCCCCCAGCTGGCTGCCAAGTGACCTGTCTGGTAGCTCCTTCTGCAGCCAAGAGGAAGCCTTCACTGCGGAATCTACGGAGAGATGAAAGTAACTCCCAAAGCAGTATCATTTCGCAAAAGGAGTCCCACAGAGCTGGGATACCTGAGGTCCCAGCAGACGGTCCAACACCTCTCTGCAGCTAGGAGGATTACTAAGGCTTTAAAATTCAATTACGACTATGGACGGTGACAGGTGGGTCTCCCTGCTGACTCAGACGGTAAAGAACAGGCTGCAATGCAGGAGGAGACCTGAGTTCAATCCATGAGTGGAGAAGATCCCCTGGAGAAGGGAAACGGCAACCCACTCCAGCATTCTTGCTTGGGAAATCCCAAGGACAGAGGAGCCTGGTGGGCTACAGTCCATGGGGCCATAAAGAGTCAGACACGACTGAGCACTAAAACAACAAGAAAAAAAAACTAAAATAACGAGGGAAAAAAAAGAAAAATGGAAACCTAAGTTTGAGATGCAGAATTAAATGGACGTGTATTCAGCCACCCCCACCTTGTGCAAAAGAGGGTCAATCCCACAGCACAGCCCGGAGCAAGCAACTGTCCAAGACAGGGGCTGGGCTGGATCCGGCCAACATTACAAGAACAACCAACTGGTCCTGTCCTTAGTCTTGTGCTTTTAAAGGACAGTCGAGGTGCCAACTATTTTAAAGCTCCAACACACTAATTCTGTAAACAATAATGGCTACAGCCTGCACACTGCGCACTGGAATGGATTCCTCAACTTGGCCTCATCACTTATGCAGCTGATGAAACAAACACTGACAGCTTTTTTGCATTTGTAAAGGCCCCACAGCAGCTGTGGTGATCCCACCATAGAGCAATGAATTAAGCCTGAAACCCAGCTGGGTCTGAACAGAAGCCTTTTTTGCACAATACAGCAAGACGATCATTGTTAACCTAGGCATTATTGGGAAATATTCTGCATTATATTATAGGGCAGTTCTAACTCAATTCGTAAAATTAGCTCTAATAAGCAATTTTAGGAGGAGGGAGGTGGCATTTGCTTTAGAAATGGCACAAGTGTGCGCATAGGTTATAGGTACACCGCACAAAGGCAGGCTGGCAGAACAGAACACAGATTTCCAGTTCAACAATGCAAAGTTTAAAAAAAAAACTCCTTTTTAGATATCCATGCACATACACACACTCACACCTACTTTCTAAAGTGAGGTGGGTGAGTGTCTTACCTCGCAAATTCTTCGTTATTGAGCCACTACAGAGAAAACAGTGAATACAGCCTTTTGCCCTTTAGGTAACATTGATGACTGAAGCACAAGAGTCAATCTGGAACTGAGAGTTGTACCAGAAAAACCAGGCAGTGTGAAAAAGCGTGATTAATCCCATTATTAAGGAATTTTTTTTTGACACTGAACTTGAGGAGTATGTGATGAATAAGATCCCCAAACTAACATGCTGGTCTTTGGCTTCCTCTTACCAGGAACCTCCAGGAAAGACACAGACACCCACCACAAATCTCCATCACTTCCAGAGAACTAGAATCCTCCAAGTCCACCAAAGGCTTCCAGCACCCTTGGGTCATGGGGTTTTCTCAGTCCCCACCATTCTCTCTATCGCCTCATACTTCCGATGAGCACTTGAATATGAGTAAAAATTGCCTGACTCAAGTAGGAAGCTGATCTCATCTTTATTTCACAGCAATGTGGGAAAAATAAATCGGTGGGGGGGGGGGGGGTATCAGAACTATCAAAACATGGCACCATCCATCTTCCTTAAAAGAACTCCCAGTTCTTAAACAACTTTGCTGAGAGACTTTTCTGATTTTTTAAGCATTTTTTTGTTTAGGGAAAACTAGGCTTGAAAGGAGCAAGAAAATCAGGGGAACTTCTAGGCAGATAGTAGGTCTCTTTCGTATACCTTTCAGCAAAGAATGTCGACATCAGCAACCACGACATAGTCAAAACCAAAGGTGATGCAGGAAAACAGCCCCTCAGTCCTTCCTGGCTCCCAGGGAGGAGCCAGGGTTTTTAAGTCCTGGCGCCTCCCAAAACCACATGGTAAATGCCATGCAGAGATTCACCTGAAGGCCAAAACAACACCCCAAACAGCTGAGCACCCACAGAAAGCCAATCAACCTATGATGAAATTCCAAGCCCCACCACTTTCTCATGCCTAAGGGAGCTTGCAAAGGGGGAGAGGCAGTGAGACTCCCGGTGGGCACCCACACACAGTGAAGAGTGGCAATCAGGCAGGGAGGAAAGTGAGAACCACACCCCAAAAAGGCAAGACACCCACGCAGCCCTCTGCTGAGCAGAACACAAGAGACGTAGGGACACAGGCTGAGATGAACAGCTTCGTAGGTCAAAGAGCAGTAAATAAATGAAGTATTATTCAGCCATAAAAAAAGGAATTGAGTCCTTTTTATGGATACACACACTACAATGTGAAGGAACCTCGAAAACATCATGCCAAGTGAAAGAAGCCAGTCACAAAAGGCTATATCCTGTTTGATTCCATTTACATAAAGTGTCAAGAAGCAAATTTACTGAGACAGAAAGTAGATTAGTAGTTGCCAGAGACTGGAAAAACTGGGATGAGATGTGGAGCGCCTGCCAGTGGGTATGGAGTTTCTCTTTGAGGGTGATGAAAAGGTTCTAAAACTGATCGCAGTGATGGCTGCACAACTCTGAATATACTAAAAACTACTGAACTGTTTAAGAAGGGGAGGAAAAAAAAAAATCACATTCACATCCAAGATCACTCAGGGAAGACTGAGATGCCTCGGATGCCTTTCGTCTTGAACCACCAGTGGAACGCCAAAGGAAACATAGCTGAAGAACTGCCAAAAGAACTGGAATAAGTTGGGGATATGCGAGTTTCTAAAAAGAAAGGCTAAAAGGGGCTGACACTTAAGATGCAGCAGCCAAGGACAGCAGTGTATGCCAAGCATATATATACACTCTGTAGTTAAGACTGAAAAGTGTGATGAGGGGTAACTTTAATCTCCCCAAAAATAAAAAGTGCAACTGCAGTCTTCCTATTTCCCTGCAGCTATGTTGTGGGCTTTAATTAAGAGCATGACAGCCTACCATTTAAGTATATTTATCCGATGTCAGTGCCTACTTAGACTAGTCCCGTAAATTCGTTTTAAAACCATCTTTGGATTCGGAAATTGGGAAGGAAGCAAGCAGTTAGAGGAGAGACTCTAAAAGCACATTCAGAATCACTTTGTCAGCCTTAGAAATCTTTTCACACTCAGCAGGGAGGGTTCTGTGCGGTGGACAGGAGGAAAAAGGCAGCCACGAAGCGCCATCCAGGCTTCCTTGGACAGTCAACAATGCCAATCTGGACAAACAGGCAGTTAGGACTGAGCAAGAGGTTCTGCTCTTTATTGAGATGACCTCCGTGTACAAATACAGTAAAAGAACTCCTCTTACAATAGGTACCATTAAGGTCTTCATTTGTATTAAACAACTGTAAGCAAACAATGTTCAGCTGTAAAAGCTTTTGCAAGTCAAAGATAATGGCCTTCCCTGGTAAACTGACTGTTCTTTACAATCATCATTATTTATACTCCCAAGAGGCTTTGCCTAGTGCTCCAATAAATTCTGGAAGGAAATAACATGACAACTTCAGCAAGTCTCATGTTAGACGGAAAGAAAAAAAAAGTAGAAAGTGTGTTTCATTTGGGGCTATGTCAGTGTCTGGGTAGCAAGCACTTCATATAATTGGAGCAGGAAGTGGAGGAAAAAAAAAACACATACACACTTTTCAGCTTCAGATTTCCAAGTCAGACCCGTCCTTCCCACCTCCCAGTGCTTCCAAGCTTACCAGATTCAAAATAAAACCCATTTTTATGGCATCATTAGTTTTTATTTATCACAAGTAGAAAAGAGTGCACTTCTCCATCCGCTTCTCTGGACTTTGCAAGTCCATATTTGTATTAGGAGTTTCTGCAGGACTAAATGATGGTGTTTATACTGAGGTGGGGCGGGGGGAAACCGTCCAGAAGAAAGAAACAAGTAAGTATCCCCCACGAGACATGGCCTGTGGCTAAGATACGCCCAGAGTCTGGGACAAGCAGGCAAGTCTAAAGTGTTCTTCACTTAGAGGAGGTTTCCTTTCACTCCGTCCGCCACCTTTCAGATTCCAGCAGAGTTTAAACCACAATGGTTTGGAATCCTAACAGCAGTTTTGAGGATTATGATACAGAATGAGACTCTTCAAACATTGTTAAAGACACAGAACAGAATCATGCAGTCACTCACATCTACCAACTGCTACCCCAAGAAAAGTTCATTTATTAAGATCCAGACTCTCCCTGGCACCATGTACGGTGGGAAAAGGTGATATTGAACTGCACTGGCATTTAAACAGAAATCTGATCTCGGCTATTCAAGGATGTGCTCACCACTAGGGATTACTTCAAAATTCTTTTTTAAACTTTAAACTTCTTTAAAGAACTTTAAAATTTCTCCACATTAAAAACTCTGTCAGGGTGTCAATACCGGTATTACTTAACAAACCTCGCCTTTACCTAAGCTTTTAGGTCAAGTTTACAGATCTAAAACAAAAAGCCACTCAGTCCAAACACTGCTGGGTTGCAGACTAGTGCTCACTGCCCATTATTTTAATCTGGCTGTCACTCTGGGCATTTAGAAAGTGAATACACTCGGGCAAAGAAAAAACTGTTCGCTCCTGGGATGACTGCTCATTATGGCCTTGAATCCTTTTCGGAACGAGGTGCAGTGTACAGAAGTAACTATATCAAAAAAACACCCCTCTCAAAAAATTGTCACCAACACAAGTCCTAGTGAAAAGGCTGCAGAGTGAATGGAACCGAATGTCAAAGACAAAAGCCACATAAGAATCAGGAATGAGGTCTTTACTGAGCAACACCAAGTGTCTTATTTTTACACATTAATATGCCACATTAAAAAATAAATAAAAATTTTAAAAAAAGAAACCAGACCCCTTTGGCACCTATCAGACCCCTTCGCCACTTAGGGTGATCAGGCTGGAAAGGAGTCAGGTGATACGAGTCGAGGACCAGCATGGGGAGTCGGTTGCTACAGCAGGTAGGAGTCACGTGCTACACTTAACTGGGACTCCAGGCCTCGGCTCATCCCCATCACACTGCCTCTTCCCCCTTCCAACACCAAGACACTATAACAAGCTGAAGATAAACACACAGTGCATTCGTGCTCTGTGCAAAAGGACGGAAGAAGGGGCAATTGAGGTAAAAACGATAAACATCTAAGTCCTAACTAATCTATAAAGAGACATCTTTTACTGAAGAATGAAAAAGAAGGCAAAGAAGTCCACACAAAAGTACTCTTAAATGCTAGTTCTTAGCAGTTCTGGGATACCACCTCATTCTCACATGGCGGGGAAGGAGATCGATAAAAAGCCAGCATCAGAACAATCAACAAGTGCGTCTGCCATAAAAATCATCACACTGTATTTTATCATAAATTGAAAGGAAAAGCACCTATATTATTTTCATTTCTATCTTCTTTCTCAGACAACCCGGACAAGCTGAAATCAGCAAGGATGACCCAGAAACATGGTGTTCCCTCTTCAACCTTGAAGCTAGAGAATTACAGCCACAAAGACCTGTGGGGCCTAAAATAAGGATAATCTGATCTAGATAGCTACAGTTTATAACACTTCACATCCGACTGTTAACACCCGACTGTGCCTCCCCCAAAATGACCTTGAGAGGCCAATAAATGAAGGTGTGAGTCTCCCCATTTTACGCAGGAAGAAACTGAGGGTGAGTGACTAATCCAAACCCACCAGTTCTCTTCCCAGAGTTTGGCAGCCCTGCTGTCAGCTGAACTGTAAATTCTCTAAGGACAAGGACAATGTCATATTTTCTAACCCCTAGCAGAGTCTGAGGCTTCCCTGGCTCAATGGTAAAGAATCCATCTGCAATGCAGGAGGTGCAAGAGACACAGGTTCGATCCCTGGGGTGGGAAGATCCCCTGGAGAAGGCAATGGCTAGCCGCTCCAGTCTTCTTGCCTGGAGAACCCCATGGACAGAGGAGCCTGGGGGGCTACAGTCCATGGGTTCACAAAGACTGAGCGACTACAGGGTGAGAGCATGGTAAGCAGCCAGAATATACCGGCTGCATATAACTAAATATTCTTTCAAGCCAGAGCCCAATGGGACCTTTGTAACCATACAAAGCCCACCTCCCAAACAAGGCTGAAATCACTTGTAAAAATAATGGGATTCCAGGTCATTTTAAAGTTACATCACGCTCTCACAAAAGAACCATTTCATAAACGAGAATTATGTAATTGTACAATCCTACAGACCCTTCTCCCTTCACAGCTACAGTCATCCTAACTAATAACATGTAGTGTTCTCGGAGCAATTTTGTTTTACAAAGTGCTTCCCCATATCTCATCTCATTTAGTTCTAATGCCCTGAGAGAGGACAAGAAAGAAAACAGAAACTTAAATAAAACCCAACTGACATCTTTACTACTTGTTACAAGTGCCTGTATTGGTTTTTAAAAGCAGACAACAAACAAACCCACTGGCACTACCTGGGGGGCTGTAAATTAGAGCAGCCTTTCTCTCAGAAAGCAGCCCTAAGAGGGACCTGAACATACACACTGGCAACACAAAGTGGCCATTTCACTTTGAGGAAGTTGGAATCAAGGTGCAAAAAGATTCAGGAAAAGCACACTGCACACATCACTGTGGACAACGGCCCCCAAACTGTGTGAAAAAGCCCTCAAGAACAGATGGGACAAGAAAACTGT
This sequence comes from Muntiacus reevesi, assembly GCF_963930625.1. Taxonomy (NCBI): domain Eukaryota; kingdom Metazoa; phylum Chordata; class Mammalia; order Artiodactyla; family Cervidae; genus Muntiacus; species Muntiacus reevesi. The sequence goes on from NC_089268.1 coordinate 42,200,189, forward strand.
GATACAGACCGACCAGGTGCCCAGCAGCTATTGAAAAGCAGGGCAGGGGACTTTCCTGGTGGTGCCGTGGAGAAGAATCCACGTGCCAACGCTGGGGACACGGGTCCCATCCCTGGGTCCACGAAGACCCCACATGCCTCAAGGCAACTAAGTCCATGGGCCACAACTACTAGCCAGCGTGTGGCAACTACTGAAGCCCATGCACCCTAGAGCCCACGCTCTGCAACAAAAGTAGCAGCCCCTGCTCACCCCCAACAGGAGAAAGCCCAAGCACAGTAACAATGACCCAGCCAACCAAAAATAAACAATTTTAAAACAATAGTGATGCAGAATCCTCTTTTGGTAACTGAAATGAGATATAAATGCAAAGAGCCCAGAAGAGACTTATCATTTAAGAGTAAGAGCCCACACATGTAAAACAACATTTGTGAAGTGCAGGAACACCCCGCAGGTGACTGCAATAGATTTCACCTTTGTGTTGTTTGCAATGAATGACTTCTAGGACAATATAATCACTTTCAAACAGGGGCAAACATTAAAGGCCCAAGTACGTATGGGGATTACATGTAGATTTTATTTTCCCATGAAAATGAATCAATGACTGCAGTTATCATGGATAACTGAGGATACACCTGGCAGGAGAACGCTTCTCTGAAAAATGGGTCCAAAGGCAGTATCCCCAGATGGCCTTCCGCTGTAGCAGGGGCTGGATTTCATGCCCTGGCGGTGTCACTGGTAAAATGTGCAACCTTTGTTCCTAGACACCTGTTTTCTTCTCAGCTGTGAAATTCTGATTAGTGAAAGCTCACCTTTTTCCACTCGATCCTTATCAATTCCCTCCCACTACTGGATAGGATTTTAAATACTCTGCAAATATTTCCTAAACTGTGTGATGACAGAAAACTCAGCCTCTACTCATGTGGGATTAACAGGGTGAGATACATATAAACACTCATTCCAGAGAGGTAGTTGTGAGGAGGCAGGCTCACAGAAAGGGGGCTTGGCTCTGCCTGACGGGAGGAAGACAGTGGCAAGCCGTCCAATCAGGTCACAGAGAGGTCAAGGGAGGCTCAGCGGGTAGGCAATCGGCCCCAAAGCAAGCTGAGGAACCAGGATGTGCAAAGATCAGGAGGCTGGGTCAGCTGCAGTGGAAAGCGCAGCCCCAAGCGCAAGGCAGAGCAGGGGCTTTGTATGCTGCGCTGAGGACAAACTTAGCTGAGACTGGATGCACTGAAGGGCACGAGTCAATGAGCAAGTTCAAGGACTACTGACCACCTCTGTGGAAAGCTTCAGTGCCGCTCTAATCTGAGTTCTCCCTCTGTCACTCTAGTTCACCACCAGTCAGGTTCAGAAATCAGGTGCTGGACAATACAGAAGAGATCCAACCAGCAGAGGGGGCGGGAGGAGATCACACCGTCTACTTGTATCTACTTGTATCGTGTTCGTCTCACGTGCCCAGCAACACGGCGCTACTTCAGGTGTGCAGCCAAGTGACTCTGCTACCCATCTTTTACATTGCTTATTCAGATTCCTTTTCATTACAGGTTTATTACAAGATACTGAACATAATCACCTTCTAGTCTTTAAAGCTTTGTTCCATATTCCAAAACGGACTTTAGAGTATCTGTTGCTCTTCATTTGGCTTGTTAAGAGGCAGAGAATTCATCTGATTTATTCATTTCTGAGTCAGCCTGGAAGGCTGCTGACAGGCTTCCTATCTCTAGGTTGGTGATTTCCAACTGTGTAATCATACCTTCTTGAGCATTTGTGAACTGTATGCAGTTTACAAAGTGCTTTCACATCAAAAATCTCACTGACCCTCCCAGCCACAAGTCTGTGAGGTGCATGGAACAAGTTTTCCAGGTGAGGAAGCAGCTCAAAGAGGTTCTGTGGCTTACCCCGGGTCATACAGCCAGTGCAACACAGGGCTCAACCCTGGGCTCAGCTCCTATTCCCAGTCTTGTCCACTAGGACCACAGAGGTGCCCTACACATTCAGAACAAGCCCCTCACAATCTGAGGCGCTGAGCTCCCTAAGCCCACATACAAGCCATGAGGCATGGACACAAAGCAGAGAAGACGCCGAGTCTGAAGAAGATCGACGGCCAACTGCTGCCGAACAGAGGAAGCATTCACACGGCGCCCCTCCTGCAAACCAGGCAGGGAGTGAACGCAAGAAACACATGCGCAGCCCTAATCCCTTCTCATTTCCTCCTGGCACCTGTTTCTGCCCCCACAGGCGCCGAACACTTCTAACAGCTGGTAGAAATGAGAACCGAGAGATAGCACACACAACCACTGGAGATCAAGCTCTACCCCAAATCCTGGTTGGGGGAAAAATGGAGAAAGAACACCCAGATTCAAGAAGAGAGCCACAAAAACAGGGCGCCAGAAAATCTCCCAACATTCCCCCTGGGGGACTCAGTCACATCAACCAGAGGGTCTCTTGGTGGAAAACCCCACCCCACACCCTACCCAAAAATACTGCTGGTTGTACCGGAGAAAATACATGACAAGAGCTATGGAGGGGCAAAATGTGTGGCTATGAATATGATGACCTTCTAGGACTCCTGGTAACTAAACACTGCTGCCAGTATTTCAATGCTCACTGCCTACCTCTTCATGGGTGGTGGAGCTTGACAGATTTACAAAATTAGAACTTAAAATCCAATTTAGGCCTTCTAGGCCGCACCAGCTCTCAGAATCAGCTCCCAAGACTGTCAGTAGGGTTCCCCTTTCTAAGGCCTTCATACATCCTATGAATATGTGAGTAATTACATGTAATGTTCTCATTACTCACGCAGCCTCATTAACACATCTGGGCAGCCTTTGCTGACTGCCCAGCCCAGACCCTGGTGAGGATTTGAGGGCAAATGATTTCCCCCAGCACCCCGTGGTCCCCTAAGCAGCAAAAGTCAGGGGCAACAATAAAGTTGCCAGAAAAAGCATCGAAGTCTATTTGTCACAGCCCCTGCAAAACCAAATGAATTCAGAAGCCTGGAGAGCAAACACAGCCCGGGCCAGTTCTCAGGTGCACCGGACAGGATGGGGTGGGGGCACTTATAAAACACGGAGCAAGCACCAGCCGGGCCCCAGGGCAACTGGGACCTCATGGCTTTTTCCAATCAGGACTAAGGAGACAGGCAGCTGTGGAGAAGAGGGTAGCTCCACCAACTGGTGTTTAAAAAAACAACAAACACTCACTTGCAACAGATCCACTCCTACTACAGAGGCTGAAAAACTGCCTCAACTTCCCCCCAACTTTCTCAAGTAAAAAAAACCTATCCAAAGGCTGCCAAGAGCCTCTATTATGGCCTTTTCTCCACCTCCTGGGGCTACTCTGATCATTCCTTTTACCTCCAGTTCATCTGGACTAAAATATGGGGAGGAGATCCAGCCTTTCACTCTCTGGCCAGGGTCTGCTGGCCTCAGTTTTCCCTTCTGTAAAACGGACTCAACAGTCTCTTCCTCTCCTGTGAGCTCACTAGAGAAACAGTAACTGTGGGCAGTTATTTCAGAACTGACTGGGTCTCCTCACCATGCTAGTGTGTTTCCTACAGTCCAAGCTCTGCTGGTACAATTCTTCAAATGGCAGAAAAGTCCTAAGAGGCGTGGGCGAGCCCCCTCACAAGAGTAGTCAAGTCTGTGGCCAGACAGACCAGGGGAAGCAGAAAGCAAGCCCAACAGAAGCACAGAGTCCAGGGCTGGAGCCCAGCTGCCCACTCAGGTGGGCCCGAGGCCTGGCCCTTGGGAACGGGATCCACCTCTGCACAACATGGGCCCCTCCGCACCCTACACGTCCTGACAAAGAGGAGAGAGCGCAGACAGACAAAAGCACCTGCAAGAGGTGGGGGACAGGACGGGCCGGGGCAGGCAGATCAATCAACCGGGAGCAGGTTCAGCTCGACTTTTGATAATTTTATTCCGAATCAAAAATGAATGAAAAACCCTTACTGCAAAGTGTGAGACTGTCAGAAGGCCACAGGGTTGTTAGAAGTCAAGAAAAATTATACTCTAAAAGGATAAGGAAAAATTGCACTCAAATTGTCTTTTTAAAAACAGGAGACCAAAGTCATCCGAGTTCCCACCTCCTGGAATGAAAGTGGTCTGAGATGAAGGAGCAAGTGTGGAGAAGGCTTTATGGACACGCAAGGGACCCAAAACACCAAGTCTGGGGCCTGGAAAAGGAACCAAGGTTTGCAGAGCAAGGGCGGGCAGTCAGAGGAGCAAAGAGATCAGATCCATGGGAGACAGAGAGAAGCAACAGAAACAGACTCAGACAGCAACAACTGAAGTTCAACAGGTCTCCTTTCCTCTAACAGGTAGGCTTAAGGATCTGAAATGGAACAGACCTTTACCATATCTCCTAAGTAAGACAAAATAATTAAAGTTGCTGGATTACAAGATATAAGCTTCTGAACTCCACATAAATGAAGTGTAAAATCACTCATCTTTCTACCCCCACCATCCTGAGAATGACACAAACTCTGAAAGTATTACAAATTACCTCAGCAGAGCCATTCTAACGGATCCACATTTTATCTGCGCTACCTGGCATGAACTAGATAAGGAAGTCTAGTTTAATATTTGGGGATTAAGGCTAAACATAATGGAAGCACTCTTACAGCTGATGGGGACCATAAGTTGGTTAGCTAACGTAAAGTTTGTTAAGCAGTAAGTCTTTAATATATATGTATATAGGTTGAGCATATACATATATACGTACAAGTGAATGTAATGAACACATAAATATGCTTTTAGTTACAGATTTTTTTAAATTATTTATTTGGCTATGCAAGGTCTCAGCTGCATCACAGAGGCTTCTACTGTGGTGTCCCAGCTTAGCTGCCTCGAGGCATGTCGGATCTTAGTTCCCAGAACAGGGATCGAACCAGTGTCCTCTGCATTAGAAGACAGATTCTTAACCGCTGGACCACCAGGGAAGTTTTTGTTACAGATAATTTTGAGAATTCGTGGTACTCCATGTCAAGATTTTTGTTTGCTGGGAAGGGAGTTCAGCCATAAATGAAGCTTGGTTCTTAAAAGGGAACCACTTGCAAAGCAGAATGGGTGCGAAATCTCACAGATTTCCCCCAAGTCTTTTATTTTTTTTTTATTTTTTATTTTTTCAGTGGGTTTTGTCATACACTGATATGAATCAGCCATAGAGTTACACGTATTTCCCATCCCGATCCCCACTCCCACCTCCCCCCCCAAGTCTTTTAAATAGCAGGCCCACATCTAATTTAACAATCTCGCTTTTACAGTAATTCACTTTTTATCAAGGGTTCCCATTCAGCTTTAAGTTTTCATAGAAACCAACTCTCTTGTCACACTCGTTCAAAGGTTTATATAATATTTAACTGAAATTGCAGTTAAGTCTAACTGGAATAACCAGATTTGGGAACAAACAACTGGCACTTGGCAAGCCTTCTATATGGGTAAGAGCCAAAGGGGACAGAGGCACACACTCCCCGGGCCTGCCCACTGGCAGGGAGCTTCATGCAGGGATGTCACAGCCAGGATGAACTGGGTAGGCTGGGTAGGTGGAAGGTGGTTAGTACAAGAGCTGTTGCTACGATCCTGGGAAAGATTTAGACACAGACCAGTAGAAGGAAAATCAGAACCATTCAAGCAGAATTCCAAAAACGAAACTTCTTAGACTGAAAAACGTATGGCTGAGTATTAAAAAGTCAGATCCTCAGACCAGCATGACCAAGGGCAAACCTTAAAAATAAACCGAAAAACCCTAAAATAAACCTAAAGACCTTAAAAATAAACCTAAAGAATCTCTTCAGCATGCATTTACAATTAAAAAAAAAAAACTTGCAGCGAACTAGAAAAGTGTGCATCAACCAAAAAACTCAAAGTTCATCTTCACACACACACCAAAAAACCCGATAAGGAAAAAAAAAAAAACCCCAACAATGCCTACCTACAGCTAACAGAATCCTTCCATCCATACTGCCCTGGCAACATGGGTTGTACTCTATAAAAATAATGCCAGTGTAACACCTCTCAATTTTTACAATTCACTCTGGAGTCTGAGCTGCCTACCTGAGCATTTCATGTCATTTTTCCAGATCCAGATTACTAACTCATTATGGTTCGCTTTACCAAAGTAGCCTATGTTTTGAGTGACATGTTTCATCCTTATTTTTCCATTAGCCCTGTAATTTTTACTGTTCGATTTTGTAGGACTTGATGTTTTTCACCAACGCAGACACGCTACGTGAGATACAGCTCTGGTTACACAGATCTGGACTGTTCAGTAGGACAGCTTCATATGTTCAGTCACACGAAGCAATGACTTGTCCAAATTGAGCTGTCCTGTAAGGATCAAAAAAACATACTGGGTTTCAAAGACACAAGATGAAAAAAAAGGTAGATTAGTATAGATTTCTATTTGTATTGATTATATGTTAAAATGATCATATGTTCAGTATACTAGGTTAAATAAAACTCTCATTAAACTAAAAAAAGAAAGTTCAGCTTAGCCTTTATTGAGTATTTCAATGTTAGGCTTAACATGACTTTCCCATATGTCTGAAAAGAAGAAAAGGGTTTTATTTAAAATCTGAAAGACACTGGTTACATACTCCAAAAAATTTTTTTCTTTCTGAAGGAGGAAATTTTAAATAACCTTTGGAGCAGGATATATATTAAGATTAACACTGGAGTTCTTTCCAAGGCATCTGGAAGTGAGTCAACAGCCCTCAGCCAAGCAACAAGAACTGGTCTGACCTCTTAGGACAGGAAACAGCCATGAAACCATCTAAGCACCAAGTAATTCTAGTTGGCCCTTTGGGGGACACACAAGTCAGATACTTGTCTACAGTAAAGTAATAACCCAAGTAATCATAAATTGGATTATTTTTAAAGATGATTTTTTTTTTAAATTTCAGCAACACACTTCGAACTCTTGACAGTATTCCTTCCATAATCTCTCCAGACAGTGATTGTTGCTAAACTGTTTCTGCCCAGAGACTTATGTGAGAAAGAGAATGGGTTTTCTCCACTACTAGAAACAGGCGGAAAGCAAGCCACCACAACAGCTCAAAAAAGAAAAAAAATACAGCAATTAAATAAGGTATGCACGTCCCCCCCAAAACCACAAAATAAATCAGTTAGGTGTAAAATGGGGGGGGGGGGAACCAACTTATAAATCCTACCGCTACATTGTGGTGTAGTTCTACTTTTTCTCTTCACAATTTTATGCAATTAGAGTAAACTTTGCTTTTGAATCTTGTAACACAAACTTTTCCCCCAGTTTTCAATCACACTGCATTTTTAAATCAGAAAATTAAATACCTAAAATTTACATTCTAGTGTTACAAATTCTTCTTCAGCTGTCCTAGAAATCAAACTGGTAATTTGTTTTCCTGCTAACTGCATGAATCATATCTTTATGTGGCAGAGATTTCTATTTCAAACTCACACCTTCTATAAAGCATCAAGTATCAAATAGTTTTGAAGTCTAGGTATCTTATCTGTTATACTCGACAGCAATAACCAACCAGTGGAGTGACAGGAATGGCATAAAATACCCATAGAGCAAAACATGTAACTTTTTATTGTCCCAGTGGATTGGGGCTTTGAAAGGCAAATGTTTTCAGTTATTTAAGGTACTGTAGTGGGAATCGTGCCCAGCAATTAAGACAGGATTGCACTGCAATTTATGAGTTTTTCAAAAACGTCATTTAATATGAAATATAACAATCATTTTCCCCAAAGCTTGCCATCTACAATCCCACCCCCAAACTCTGTTTTGCTAAAGCAATAAACTAAATGGCAACGCGGCAGGCATCTAAGGCTTTGGAGACCAATTGTAGGGAATGCGCTGCCTTCCACCAGCTCAATAATTTCATCTTACATAGAAACAGAACAGTTTTACATCTTCCACGCACATCATCTCACGCACGCGATCTCTGATAAAGTGAAAAGGCAAAAGCATGTATTACTTTGTCTATTTTACATAAGAGTAAATAAACCTAGATTTCCCGCCTCTCGTGCTCTCGTTCTGAAGAACTGAGCCCAAGACACCTTAGACTTGCAGTCCAGGGCTCTTCAAAGGACACCTACCAATCACTGGTCGTCTTCCGTCTGCCCCAACCCATGAACTACTCCATAGGCCTAGAGCTGGCATAGCGAATAAGTGCCACTCTGGTGTTTCAAGGCTTCCAGAAAACCAACAGCTGATGCCGTGCTGCATCGCCCCGCCACATCCTGCCGAGACATCCCCAACACGACTTAAAGTTGACAATGTGGCCAAAACCATCACGCGGTTCTCCTGCAAAGCCAAGCTGCCCCACTTAAGTTTCCCTCCTTTGCAAAAGCATTGACGAGAAAGCACGACCACCACCGCAATAATGACACAGCCGTCAGGAGACCTGGAAACAGAGGAAGCGAAAACGTTTTCGCAGATAGGAGGCGTCTTCGGCCTGCTGCCCACCCCCGAAACGGAACCAGAGCAGGGTCGGGGGCGCTCGCCAGGGGACCACAGGCTCCCAGCGGCTCCCTGCGCTCACCTGGAGGGCAGCGCGGCGATTCGCGGCGGAAGGCCGAGGCTGATGGCATCCTCCTCCTCCTCCCGCGCGGCAGCCCCCGCCTTCGCACCACCGCTCCCTCCGCCCCCGCAGCCCCGCCGCGCTGGAACCTCCCGCCCGACTTTTGACGTCACGGAGGAGGAGAAGGTTCCACCCGGGCCCGTCCCTTTGTGACGTCACAATGACAACAGAACCCGGCCTAAGCGTCCGGGAACCCGGAGCCGCGGGGGGCGGAGGGAGGGGGCGGAGGCCGGCGCGAGGCGGGGGAGGAACCGGGGGGCGGGGAGGGGGCGCGCTGACGTCTAGCCGGCTTAACCTGTTGCTCGCGGGCCCGCACTGGAGCCGGCGGGCCAGGCCGCGGGGAGCCGGCCGCGCCGCCGCCGCCATGCTCGGCCGTGCGCGCGCTGGGGGGCGCCCGCCGCAGCCGCGCGCTGCCCGCCCCCTCCCCGCCACGCCCCCGCCCCGCTCGCCGCGCCGCGCCGCCCCCTCCCCAGGCCGACCGGCCGCGCCGCCCCCGCGCCCCACCCACCCATCCGTTCTCCCGCCCCCCCCGAGCCCGCAGCCCGTAGCCCGCCCCCTACAGGCCGCCCGCGGCCTCCCAGACCCGGCCCAGCCCGCCGCGACCCCCGCGCCACCCCCCCCGCCCCGCCGCACCGGCTCGAGCACGTCAGGAACACAGGCTCCGCTCCCCGAGCGTTAACTCGTGCTCTGCCTCCTGTGGCCGCCGCCAGCCGCGGGCAGGCGGCCGGACGCCCGGAATCGACACAATCCGCTGACCACCGGGAACAAAAAATCCCACCCCACGCCGCTCCCCAACTTAGCGAGGGCTGGGATGGGGGCGGGGGTGGCTCTGGTCCAAGTTCTACCCCCTTTTTGCTTTGTGACTGCACCCGGATCGGACGTGCCCCGGGAAGGCATCCACGCTCGCAGGCAAGCTTGTCTCCCTGCAGTTTCTACAGCCCGAGTTTAAACTAGTCTTTTGCATTCTCCTCAGCCCTCTGCAATGCGGATGTATTTTAATTCTTATATTCTTTAGGGACCAACGTTTTAAGTTGGGCTTGATTATTTAACCTTGCATTTCTTTCATAGTTGAAGTTTATGTGTCTAGGTTAGGATCAGCCCTCAAGAAGAGGTATTCAGCTTTCCCATTAAATCTATTTTTTTACAAAACCAGTGCCCCGAAGGTCATCTCCCATTACACACATCATAGTGCTCAAAAAGGGAAAATATTAACACCAATTTGTCCACCCGAGTTAAATCAAACTTTCTTATAACATTGCTTTATTCCTAATGTGTGTTCATTCGGCCTTTTTTTTTTTAAGAGGTTCTTTGATTTAAAGCATGCAGCTAATCACCGATCACTTGAGTGCATATTTGGTTAATCCTCGGTCCCCCCTCTCCTCTCCCTCCCCCCAAACTTAAAAAAAAAAAAAGTCACCACACACAAAACAAAAACACTCCCCATGCCAATCAAAACGTAGCTGTACTATGCACAAAACAAATTTAACTATTCCAAACCATTTAAATCTCGGAATAATCACCAAATTTCAGAAGCCCAGTTAACTGGGAGAAATTAATTGTAGTCACTTACATTTACATTCACATGCCTACTTAAAAATGTTAACTATATTCTATGTCTTTTTCCCCTAAAACTGGAAACCATGAATTTTTAAACAAAACCAGTCCCATTATTAAAGTCAATCCCAACAAATGCATTCCCTGTAATATGATTCCCAACTGGTTTATGTCGCGAACCAAATAAGCCAAAACGACCACATACATTAAATTTGATGTGCCAGTGCAAGGAACAAGATCGCCATAATCGGACCCTCGATTACAACTTAAAGGGCTTCCAACACACACGCGTTACACGATTTCCCAAATAACATTAATAATAATAACAGACTCATTTGCATGCAAAGTGCAATATGGGGACAAATTCGCCCGAGAATGCAGTTTAGTTATATTACCGCAGCCCCCACCTCCCCGACTAGGCTCCACCAAAATCCCCTGCCTTTCATCTAAAACTAGATTATGGTTGTGTCATTCGAGGTCAATTTATTCACTGGAGGTATCGCTACACCAATCTGTTTTTGCATCCAAACTAGGCAGACACGACTTTGCCTGAAAAGCCTTCTTTCAGAAAAGAAAGAAACAGCCTTATCGGACGCTGTATTTCAAACCCTTCAGCTGCAGAATTATCTATAAACTTGACATTCACAGCCATTGCTTAAAACTACAAGTCAAAGGATGTGTTGTTAGGAGCACTTACGTATTTCTTCTGGATGATATTCCTCTTGGGTCTTTCCTTGCTCATTCTGAGATCCAAATGCTGATTGCAAAAGGGGACAATTGCTTCATGAATTTAAAGCCGTCAGAAATTTGCAAAAAAATATCTTGGTGGTTTTTATTGTTGTTGGTGGTGGCTGATCTTGTAATCCGACTTTTCTTCCTCTTTCCCCAAAGCCTGATTCGCCTTGAAATAAATCCGAAATTGGGAAGGGAAAAAAAAAAAAAAAGCCAAAGACGAAGCAAACAAAAAAAAAAATTCACTTTAGTAAAACACTCATAATGGAAAATTTCCCCCGAAACACACACACACAAAAAAAACCGACGCCCTTCACTCCCCCCCCTTTTTCCTCCAAAAACTACATCAGCGAAACGTGAAGGTCCTTAGTGTCTGAGCTGTAGTTACATCTTGGAAAAGAAAAGGGAAAGATAAATAAAAAATGTTGGAAGTCACGTTTGTGCTGCAGCAGCAGTGCGAGCAGAAGAGTCAACTCCAGCGGCGGCGGCGGCGGCGGCGGCAGCACCACAGCGAGGGCTCGCCGAGTCTCTTTTTTCCAAGCCCCCTAACCAATGAGAGAGAGGCTATCCAGCCCAACTTTAAATGGACTCTGCTTTTATACAAGTTAGGGCTCCTCGAATAATTCCCCACCGGACGTCAGCCGAAAACTCCCACAGCTGGGCCACCAGGCGCCCGCCTACTCCAGTGCGGACCGCCCCTGGCCCAGCCCAGAGGACCCCCATGGCCCCGTCGACGAGACACCCGAGAGACCTCGACGAACCCTTCCCGGGCTACCCTGCAGGCATCGCTCCCACGCCGAGCCTAAGACTGGAATTGAGAGAGGCTCCCTAGCTCAATGCATGGCACGCTCGGTCGCTCCACCTCACCCCCTTTCCCCAGCTTGCCGCTCACCCCTCGGCCGCCACAACGCTAGCCCCCGCCACGCCGCGTGTCTACCTGCAGCCGGGCTGCTGGATGCCAGTGCCCCAGGACGCCTGGCCCCGGGGAGAGCCGCCTATTCCCGGGGCACCTTAGAATGGTCCCCTTGATCTTCTGGAAGTTGTAGTCCCCCGACTACAAAATGGCTATGGCCATGGGCGCTGGGAACTACAATTCCCAGCCTGCCCCGCAAGCCTGTCACTCAACTCCCCTCCCCACCTCCCCGCCCCCGCCCCCCTCGCTGGCCCTGCCAACAAACGCTTGGACGTGTCCCGCGTGTGACACTGAGCGAGGCTGGCTCGGGATTGGCCCGCAGAGCGTGTGGTCCGCGAGCGAGGAACTCCCCACGCCGGCCCGCCCCCGCCCCCCGGCCGCGGCCCCCCTCCCCCGGCGGCGGCCGGCCCCCTCCCCTCGCGCCCCGCCCCCACCCGCGGCGCGAACCGCCTGTGGAATCGAGGAATCGCGCGCGCGCGCGCGCGCGCCGGCCCGCGCCGAGCGGCGGGGGAGGGACGCGCCGCGTCCCGGGGGAAGGCCTCGGAGCGTGGCGGCGCGGGGGGCGGTGTCGGCTAGGGGTTGGAGCCCGTCCTGAGGAAAACTGGGCCACGCACCAAGAGGAATCCTCGGTGCGAACTAGTTGATCGGCGGCGCCTGCTGCCTCGGCGGCACAGCCGGTGTCACCTCAGGACACCGCCTCGCGTCTCCACACGGAGCGTGCTGCGGTCGGGCTCGGGGGGAGCCCGAGGTCACCTCGCGGAAAGGCCACCTCCCGGCGCGGCACGCGGCCTGGCGGGCGAGGACGGCCTCGGGGGTGGGGGGACCCCAAAAGGGAAGCCCCGGCCGCCGCCTCCTACAAAAAAAAAAAAAAAAGAACAACAAAAAATCATCACCGTCTTTTAAGAGATCGCTCTGGATCTTGGCTGGTCCCGGCGTCTCTTGCGTCTGGAGTGCCTGTTAGAGAGGCTACAACGTTGAGGGGAAACGAGTGGAATATGGAGTCCGAGCCACACAGACCCGCACACCGCGAGGAAGCGTCTGGAACGCCGAGTGCCGGGAATACCACCCGCGGTAGCCACGCGAGAACCCGCGTTCTACCTGCCTCTGCCCCCTGTTGTGCTCATTTAATCGTTGATCTGAAGGAAGGAGTCAGCCCCGGTGTCTCTCTTCGGCCTTCGCCTTATTAACTACTTCAAGTCTCTTTTAGCCAGTCTGCATTGTTAATTTCCTTATTCGCACCGTAAATGTAGAGTAGTGATGTTTTAAAGAATCTCCTCTCGGGCAGTTCTTTTAAGAAACGGGAAGTGGAATTAAGTACGCCTTCATATTCGTTCCTATACATTCAATTCTCCTTCCCATCCCCTAGATTTTCCTTATGTAGGAAGTATCATAATCGTTAGGTTTTATCTACAGCAGCGTTTGAAGAGTCAGTGTTTGAAGTGTTTGAGGAGTGTCTAGAAAGGTCTCAAACTGGAGGTGAGAGACCTGTCATACCACCCTGGGCCCTTTCTTAAAAGGTACGGGATGGCCTCTCTGAGCTGGTCAATTTCCTCATCAACAAATTAGTGATCATCACATCCTATGGAGTGGATTATGTAATAATGTTAGCCCAGCTAAGAAACAGACACGTTATTAAAAGATTTCTGTAAATCAAAGTTTTGGTTTTGTTGCACAGCATGGTATGCTGGATCTTAGTTCCTTGATCAGGGATGGAACCCGTGGCCCTGAAGTGGAATCCAGAGTCCTAACGGTTGGGTCACAAGGGAATTCTCAATAAAGTGCTATTTTAAAATGCTTTTTAATTATGACTTTACCTTTTTTTAAAAGATTTGCTTTCTAAATTGAAATAATGTGTCATATGTTGATTTCAGTCATAAAAATAAATGACCTTCTGTGCCTTCATATGGCACATATCCTGAAGGACCCAATAGAACAGATTTCATTTTTCCATACTGGCCACCCAAGTGACTTTATACAAGTGACTTTTTACAATGAGGTGGTTTCAAGAGACTTTCTGATTATTATGACCTGTATACTGGCAGTCTCCACTTCTCCACACTCAGGGTTTTAGCCAGCTCTCAGGAGGTTTAATGTCAGATCTGCCCTTCCCCAGGCAAAATTCTTAAGAACAAAGGTGGGTTTCTTCTAGGTTCTCTCAGCTAGCCTCTGAGGCTAAGCTGCTCTGTCCCCAGGCAGAGAACTCTCCTGCTGAGCTACCAACTTCAGGTCACCACATAAAAACCATTCTAGTTGAGGCTGGAGGGTAGGCGAAAGGAAGGAATTTGCTCATTTCCAAAAGATTTGGATAACGTTCACGTTGTTTTCCCTGAAAAGGAAAATAGACTGGTCTTTTTAGGGGTTGAAAGCCTTTCCTGTTGTGGAAGTAACTATCTCCTGATGAACTTCCTTTTACCTTTACTGTCTTTTTACTCCTCTTTTTCGTTTTCTATCAGTGAATTATCACTCTTTCTCCTGATGATTTTAACCCATCCAGCACTTTTCTTGACCTATTCAAGTCGTGGTGTGAGCAATGCGAGGGTAGGGGAAGACCTCACTAGGTACAGTGTTGCTACAGGACCTATATGCCAGCACTCATCTCATCTGAAGACAGCCCTCAAAAGTCCTTTGTTAAGAAGCACACAGCTCAGTAGAAAAGGCAGACTCATGACTGATTACGATACCTCTGAAAAGTACTGTATTTGCACTATGAAAAGGTGGCAAAGGGAATGCATTACTGAGGTGACCAGGAATGAAGGAGTTTTGAAGGATGAGTAGGAGTTTAGCAGTTTGAAGTATGCTGAGCAACTTTACTGCATTAAAAAAATAAAATTCTTGAGACCTAAAAAAAAAACCACACTCATGGATGGGATTCTGTTTTGTTAGAAGTAACCAAAGATAAAACTGAGAGGTGAACTGGAGCCAGAACCAGAAAGGTTCTGCATGCCACTTTGGACTTTGCCTGTAAGCTAAAAAGAAACTCAGAAGGATTTTCACTAGAGGGGTAAAGCGGCTTTGCGTATTTGAAAAGTGATTCTGATTGTGAGAGATGAAGTTAAGGATTGAAGGAAAGAGAGATAGAATCCAGTTGCAATGTGCTTGCATAAATAAGATGAGAAATGATTATAATCTGAATCTAGCCGCAGAGGAAAGAGCAGAGAGAGCAGAGAACAGGTTGAGAAATATTTAGAATGTCAAAAGTCAACAGGACTTGGGAACTGGTTAGCTGGAGGGAATGGTGACTAATGGGCAGAGTCTTAAAATCATTCCTTTAATCTTACCTTTTATGCTCTTAATTAGGTCAATTATCCATCATAGGAAGACTGGGAACATGATGGATGTGAAAGAGGAAGAGGTAACAAACAGGAATAAAAACAGGCCCTTACTATTTGGGGTACACATCTGTATGGGCGACCATACTGAACCAAGCAGTCTAGTCCTCCACTTGATTTCCTATAAGAAATGACAAGGAAAGAATTAAAAAGTTAATAAAGACCAAGGACAGAAGAATAATGCACAGTCCTACATTATATGCATATTGAAACTTCCCTTTTAATGCAAGGAATGACACAAGTTATCCTAGGTGTTTTCAAACATGAATCAACTCCAAGTTTCTCCTAAGAAACAACTTAGGGTTCATCTTCTGCAGAAATCCTGCCTTAACAGCCCATCTTCCCCTACTACCCTTTGTATAAGATACTTACATGCTTACATTCTCCAATTTTGTCTTATGTTCCCATCTCCTCTCCAAATAAAGAAATAAGCTTTCTGAAATCAAGAGACCATGTTGTCTACTTCTCATATTCTCTCTGAAGCTCCAGAAACTTCTCAGAATTTGAAAGGGTCCAGTAATGCTTACTGATGAATATTTCACCCAAACTCTAATGCCTGACTGTTTAGAATATTGCCAGCCGCTTAGTCTGTTGACTTATGATCTCCAATTCTGTTTTGGAGCACCAGTGTTTTTCCTCTTACAGTATCCAAATTCAACATAGTGCTGTATACGCCTTAAGGCCCCAGCTCCAGTCTTACCTCCAGTTGAGCCTGGCTACTGGGCTTCCTCACTCCTGAATTCTCATTGCCCCTGTTACTTCAGCCACATTTTTTAAAAATAAAAATTACAGGGACTTTGCTGGTGGTCCAGTGGGTAAGACTCTGAACTCTCAATACAGGGGGCCTGGGTTCAATCCCTGGCCAGGGAACTAGATCCCACATGCATGCCACAACTACAAAGTCCACAGGCCGCACAGAAGATCCTGAGTGCCACAACTAAGACCCAGCACGGCCAAAATAAATTATTTTTAAAATAATAATAATTATATGTATTTAAGGTTTGAGATGATGTTTGGATATGCATACTCATTTTGACATAGCTGTTACAGTCAAGCTAATTAACATATCCCTCATCTCGAATGGTTACCTTCAGCCCCATTTTTGAGCTTTTAAACTTTGCTCCATGTCGTCTTGTTTTCTGATTATATGATTTGTATGTCTCACCTCATTAGATTGCAAATTTCATAGGGCCATGTTTTGTCTCATACTGAGGCAGCCGTTGGGCAATAAGGTCCATCACTGGGAATCAGATATTCCTAACATTAATCCTGAATGACCTTAAGTCATTCATTTGACCCCTGTGGGCCTTCACTTCATCATACATAAAATGAAAGGGTTAAATTCAATTATCACCAAAGAAATCTTGTGGATCAAACAGGCTCTAATCCTACCTTGACCTTTGGACTATGCTTCCTTGTTCCCCTCTCAGTGCTGGCCCCCCAAGTAGACTTAAATACATAATTGTTAGGTAAGGATTACTAGGGCAAATATCTTTATATGCTTATACATAATTAATTGCCTAATACAACCTTATATTTCTCTGTGATATCTCTTGATACCTTTTACCCAGGCCTCCTGCCTCCATATCCCGTGTGCAGGCCACCTCCCTCATTTTAAAAAATGTGATTCAAGACACATTATTCCATGAAATGTTACCAGGTACTGAAAGAAAAGGATTCTTTGAGGAAATAGATTTGGAATTTCTAACTTACCTGAAGGTACTTTATTGTAGAGTTTAAAATCCCTAAGAGGCATATAGTCTTCCAAACTACCTTGGCCACAGAAGCCTTTTTTTTTTTTAAGGAGCTGGTATCTATGAAACAGTCTCAGAGACATGCTTCACCCAATATGATAAATTTATGCTTCAGAAATGATTGCTGACAATAATTCTTATCTAAGTGACTGAATACTTTATGTGAAGTTTCTAATTTTACATAGGTCTATCTTGGTATGTAGGGAGAAGAGAGTTAGGAGGAGGGATATACAAAATAATCTTTGACTGACATCAGGTTTATAAATAACTTTAAGTCAGTGTACTTAGAAGGTGGGGGCTTCTATTGAGAGAAGGTAGTACAGCTATTTCAAGTTGAGATTTGCAAGAGTATTTTAAAACACACTGGGAGGTAAACTGAGAAGTAAACAGCCTTCTTAAGAGTGAGTGATGTCAAGGAGACATTAGTTCTTTTTGTTATTCACTGCTTCCTGTCCCTGAATTTACAGTCTTATTTGTTAAGCTTTAGTTAAATGCCAGAGCACAAACCAGACACAATAAAATGATATTTTATCCTGGTTGACAATAGACCCTGTTTAGACAAATCACTGAAAGTCCTTGGTTCTCTGGATTTTCTAAAAAATTCTGGACTATCATTACTATTCTGCTTAGATTATGTCTTGTGTTATTGAAAGAGAGCTGGCCCTGATTCAGAAACTCTCTGGTAAGGCAGCCAAGACGGGAAACCTGCAGTTCCTAAAAATAGAAGTTACTGTTTATAATAATACTGCACTCTGTGTTTGGGGGGAAGAAATCATATTGGTGATCAAGGAAACCACAGATTTCATGATGAGGAAACTGAGGCAGAGAGAATTACAAGTAGGCCGGGAAAGAGGGAAGGAATCTCATTAACCAGGACACCTTCTGTTGCAATTAAATGAAGCCCAAATGAAAATGCTAAGGGAATAAAGGGGGCGGAGGGGTTTGCTTCATCTGACTGGGGAGTCCGGAGTCCTAGTTTCGGGGCTACTAATGATGTCCTCGTCTCCCCCACCTCCTTCCTGCTCCTTCTCTCTCTATTCATCTCAGCAGTTCTTTCTTCTATCAGCAGCCGGTGAAGATGGCTCCAAAGAAAACTTGTTTCTCACCATGGACATGGGGGTGGAGCACGATGTCTTATCAGGAGGGGTGGGAGAAAAACACTCTGGGCGGCAGAAAAGCGGTAGCAATCACAGCCTACCAAAGGAATCATCAGTTCTTCGCTTTGTCAGGGCTGCAGAAGGGAGGGAGGGAGGAGAAAAAAGTATCAGTTCCCCATCAGAAATCTAGAGGTGTGTTTGATTCAAGACCAGCCCAGCTCAGCCCCTGGGCTACATCCTCTCCTTCACCCCAACTTCCACAGTTTGAGGTTTTCACGGACACATAGCCGAAATGCTGGTTAATATCCATATCAGACGCTCTGCCCTGGGCTCCATGTGCTGCTAAACAAAAACAGATCCTATCTCCTGCAAAATTGTAACATCTGCAGAGATTATGTTCTTTTCTGAAATCTGAATGTTTCCAAAATCCCAGATTCATCCGTATTTTTACAGAAACCCAGGACCATTTTTCTTTCTGATAGAACACACATACACACATAGAGTAAAACAGAAGAGAATCGGACATCAGCAGTTATATTGCGACTAGAAATTAGTAGGTTATTAATTTCCAGGTGTCTGTCTTTCAGTTGTCAAGCATTCATGAAAAAAAATTATTTGTTGAACAAAGGATATAAAATTGAATAAAACAAACCCTGTCCTCAAAACACACATACTAAGCACCAAGAGTCTTCCCTTGTGAAAGGAATGTCAGGGAAGACATTTGAAGAAAGTAGGGGGCCTCTGGGCTCTACTCAACTGAGAGCTGGCCATGAGCTGCTCAGGTCCTGAGCCCCCCAGCAGACTACAGAAGAAACCCCATTCCTTAACTCCATTCCATCCTCAGCCTCAAGAATCCAGAAGGTCGGCCTCCTCTCCCCTTTATTCCCCCTTTCCTTTTCGCTTTCACTTGTTCATTGATTGATTGATTCATTCGTTCATTCATTCATCCAAAGAGTGAGTACCCAGTGCCTGCTTAGAATGCTCCTCTGACTCTGCACTGTCCCCTCTCTGATTCCTTGCAGTCCTCCTGAGGGAGCCAAGTAAAGCCCAACAGTCCTCAGACGTGAAAGCACCTGGGGTGAGAAAAAGGGAGGAGGCAGTGAACCCAGGTGAACTCCAGGAAAACCGGGACAAGGCCAAGGGACCCTCGTTGTCAGAATCTGGCCTTTATTACTACAAAATGCCAATGCCTTTTTGTGCCCATGTGTACATGTGCGTGAGATAAGGGAGGTGAGGGGCTTTCAAACAGGGTGCAGTGTCTTGGAGGGTTGTAGGCATTTATAATTGTAGAGAAAGAGGAAAAACTGCAGCATCGAGGTGATTATTTAATATAGTAGAGCTGACAAATGAGATGATACTAGGAATCTGAAGGCTTGGGGCTCAGTCTCAGTTCTTTTGTGACCTTGGACAAGTCACTTCACTAGGCCTTACTTTCTTGTGAAGAAGGAGACTGTGACTTAAATGCCCTCCCAAATCTACTGTTCTATGATTCTATACAAATCAATACTAATCTGGGTAATTTATAATCAGACTGATTTTACACATGGTTAATGTTGAAAATTTTAAGTTCAGCAGCAAATTCTTACATAGACACACACTGCAAAAATTGTGAGCAACAGGTCATGCTGTGTTCCTGATATATGAACAGCCATGCTTATCAAAAACCTATGAAAAGATAGGCAGACAGACAGGTAGGTAGATAGTCACAGGTCATGCTGAAGGCACTCTGTTTGGGTCAGTACGTTTGAAGAGGAGATTAGGGTCCCAACTGATAGGAGAATCCTTATCACCCAAGCAACTTGGAACCCAGATTAGGTCCCAAGAAATTCTCTCAACCTAGAGGGCAGGAGAAACCAGGAGGAAAGAGGCTAGATTTTCTGAAATTACTATAGCACAGATCCTTGGAAATTTCTCAACCACGTTTATTAATTAAATTTTTGGCTGTGTGGGTTCTTTACTGCCATGTGGGCTTTCCTCTAGGTGTGGTGAGCAGGGAGCACCCTCTAGGTGGGGTGTGTGGGCTTTTCATTGTCGTGGCTTCCCTTGTTGAGGAACACAGGCTCTAAGGTGCGAGGACTTCAGCAGCTGCAGGCTCTGGAGCACAGGCTCAATAGCTGGGGCACACAGGCTTAGTTGCTCTGAGGCATGTGAAATCTTCCTGGATCAGGGATCAAACCTGTGTCTCCAGCAATGGCAGGCGGATTCTTTACTTTTGAACCATCAGGGAAGCCTTCAGCCATGTTAATATGCCTGCAGCTGTCCCAGACTTCTCCAGGTCTCAGGCATGATCAGAATCTCCTTCCTTACACTCTCCATTCACCCGCTTACAAGGTACCTAGCCCTTACCTAGCAAAGTACCTCCATATGGTACTTAAATACTTCTGAAATAAATGAATGGAATTTGACACTGTGCCAGCGATTGCTTTGTTCACAAATAATTCTCTGCATCTGGAGTGCTCTTTCAAAGAGGTCAGCTCCCACCAAGGAGTTGCAATTATTGAGGAAGTGAAACTGATTGACAAGTGCCACTTAAGAGATCTCCATTTTACTTCGCAGCCAGCACTTCGCTTGTGAAATGGCCAAAGAGGAGAGGACGAAATGAAACATTTCATGTTCCTTCAGTAACATAACACGCCCAGACATTTTCATAAAGCGAGTCTAAAACTCAAGATCGGTGTGGATATATTCATCTGACAAATGATACTTGTCTGCTGTTGTTATGGACTGAATTGTGTCCTCGACAAAAATTACAATGTTGAAGTTCTAATCATCAGTATTTCAGAATGTGACTGTATTTGGAGAAAGAAACTTGGAGAGGTAATTAAGTTAAAACGAGGTCATTACAGTGGTCCCCGATCCAGCAAAACGGATGTCCTTATCAGAAGAGGAAATTAGAACACAGACACAAAGAGGGGAGACCATGTGAACACAAAGGGAGAAGACAGTCATCTACACGCCAAGGAGAGAGCTTCAGAAGAAGATATGTCGGGGACTTCCCTAGTGGTCCAGTGGTTAAGACTCTCTTCTCCTAATGCAGGGAGCCCAGGTTCAATCCCTGGTTAGGGAACTAGATTCCACTTGTCACAACTAAGAATTGTGACATGTCACAGCTGAAAGAGATCCCCTGCAATGAAGACCTGGCGCAGCCAAAAACAAACATAGTAAGTAAATACTTTAAAAAAGAAGACGGAGAATATGTGGGCAGACGCCTTGGTCTTAGACTTTTAGTTTCCAGAGACGTTGTTGTTGTTCTGTCGCTCAGTTGAATCACACTCTTTGTGACCCCATGGACTGCAGCACACCAGGCTTCCCTGGCCTTCGCTATCTCCCAGAGTTTGCTCAGACTCATGTCCACTGAATTGATGATGCCATCCAACCATCTCATCCTCTGTCGTCCCCTTCTCCAGACACACAAGGACATACGTTTCTATTGTTAAGCCAGCCAGTCTTTGGTATTCTGTTACGGCAGCCCCAGCAAATTAATATAGTTACCTTGTAAATTTTACCTTTCAAATGAAAATGACCAGTGCCCAAAAGGGCCTGAGGTTGAGTTGTTTTTCTTGCACTGGGAATAGGCTGTAAGGCTCTCTGGTGGCAGCCACTTCCCCTGTGACATGCGTTTACAAGATGAGTACGTGAGAGTAGGATACTCTATAGATGGCACTCCTAGCACCTGATCTCTTAGCCACGGCCCACTGGATCCAAAGATTTACAACTTCCTGGGGTACGTGAGTGTGGGGCTTAGGGCAGGGTAGAGAGAAGGGATGAGGCGTCTCAGTTTTCCAGGACTGTTGCCCAAGGATGGGTCCGATATCCACAAGCTGAGACAAGGGCCTCCCTTCTAAGAAAACTGCCTGTCCCCTCCAGGTTTCATGCTAGTTTCCTGCTTTTCTCTAGGATCTAGCACTTGCAACTGGCCGAGAGTTTTTTCTCCTAAAGAATGGGGAAAGAAGAGTTTCAAAAAAACACTGAATGTCTTTTTGTGCCTAAAAATTTTTCTTCTCTTCCCCCAATTTTTAAACAAAGAAGCCGCCAAAGAATTTGACTTTGCTGGTTTCATAGATGGGCTTATACTGTAGTAGGATTTTTTTAAGCTCAACTTCAATTTTTATAACAGTCATCAATAATTTTGAGGGATTTCCCTGGTGGCCCAGTGGTTAGGACTCTGTGCTTCCACCACAGGGAGCACAGGTTCAGGCCCTGGTTGGAGAACTAAGATCCTGCATGCTGAGGGGTACAGCTAAAAAAATTAAATAAAAATTTTTTTTAAATATATAGTTTAGAAAAAAATAATCATTTTGAAAGCCCAAGATAATGCTTTACAAAGGTCACTGGCTTGTTATTTATCCAGGGCCCAAATCATTATCTAGGTGAAGAGAGGCACTTAAAACATCTCCCTTCTTAAATCTAAGGTCAAGGTTGACCACAGATCATTGTTGCCCCTTTTAGGTAGTGAATTGACCCACATACTTTAGAGTACTACCATTAGAATATAATTTTTTTTAATATTTATTTATTTGTCTGAGCTAGGTCTTAGTTACAGCATATGAACTCTTAGTTGTAGGATGTAGGATCTATTTTCCTGACCCGGGATCAAACCTGGGCCCCCTGCACTGGGAGCAAAGAGTTTAGTCACTGGACTGTCAGGGAAGTTGCTGAAATATCATTCTTGAAAAGAAAAGAAAATTTCTCCCTTTGGGATAAGGCACTCTAAGATCTAGGGGTCTATTATTTTTAAATGAAAGTTCTACGAGAGAATTATTACACTATTTTGTCAGTCATTAATATGTTATCATGAATTAAGTATCAGAGATTAGCAAACCAGACTTCCAGCAAGCTCTAAGGAAACAAAATAAAGAAATGTTGATATGTATGATACTTTCAATTAAGTATCTTTTATAACACATCATTCTTATCAACAAAATGAAGCAAATTGTCATATGCCCTATTATGGATTTTGAGAGGGGAAAACGTTAGAAATACAAAAAGTCATTTGAAAGGAAAAACCATATAGAAACACGGGTATCATTGTAGAACTCCTGTAGTATGTGACTCAGGAAGAAGAGTCCTTTGTATTAGGAAGGAGAGTCATTTATTAGGGATTCTTTTTTTTAAGTATATTCCCCGTAGCTCAAACGGTAAAGAATCTGCCTGCAATGCAGGAGACCAGGGCTCAATCCCTGGGTCAGGAAAATCCTCTGGAGAAGGGAATGGCAATCCACTCCAGTATTCTTGCCTGGAGAATCCCATGGACAGAGGAGCCTGGCGGGCTGCATTCTGTGGGTGTGCAAAGAGTCGGACACAACTGAGTGACTAACACACACAACATGTCTACTTATTTATCTTTTGGCAGCACTGGGTAGTCATTGCTTTTGCTTGGGCTTCCTCTAGTTGCAGTGAGCAGGAGCTACTCTTTGTTGCGATACACAGGCTTCTCATGGCAGTGACTTCTCTGGTTGCGGAGCATAAGCTCTAGGTGCGCGAGCTCCATAGTTGCAGCATGTGGGCACACAGGCTCAGTAGCTGAGGCTCTCAGGGCTCTAGAGAGCAGGCTCGGTAGTTGTGGCACATGGGCTGAGTTGCTCTGCAGCATGTGGGATCTTCCTGGACCAGGGATTGAGCTCATGTCCCCTGCACTGGCAGGCAGAATCATATACCTATGCCACCAGGGAAGTTCTATTATGGATTATTGAGCCTAAGTTCATGAGTAACAGCCCTGACCAGGGAACAGTTGGATCCAGGAAAGAGTCTACCTTTTAGGTTGGTTTATCTAAAACTTTCCCAGTATTACCACTGAAAGTGCTGGGGTCACCATCAAGGGTGGGTTACCCCAGCTTAGAAACGGACATTCAAGACCGTAAACTCCAAGAGGGCAGAAGTTTTGTTCCCCTCTTGACTGTACATGCAAATGAAGGGTGGAACAGTTCCTCAATCAAAATTTTCGTTATGATGGAATCAATGGATGTCCCTGAACAAAGACCATTCCCATTGTGCCCATTTTTCTGAAGACTTCGGGGAAAAGCATGAGATAAATCCCAGATACCAGGGAGCATCATTCCTTTGGCCTCTCTGGTTCACAACTTCTTCCTTCAACTTATTACCTTTCCAGGACCCCCAGGAAACTCTTGCAATTCTTGTCAGTCTTAGACAAACACCAAAGTCTCGGGACTGACCTGGAGGTGACTCTTTCATAGCTGGGACTTTAAAACTAGCTGCCGAGGGGAATCATGGGAGTGGCAGACCTTCCCAAATCCAAGGTTAATAGGCTGTGAATTGCACTCTCTTCGTTTCAGAAATTGTTTTAACCTGCTTGAGGAGGAGAAGAAAGTGGGAAGCACCAGGGGCTAGAGGACAGCTGACAACAATGCTCTCTGCTCTCCTCACCCCTGCCTCTCCCAACTCACTTGCCCCCCTCCTTCCTGAAAGCACCAAGCATTCAGATGTATATTAATAGTAGATATTTACAGCCTACCTGATGTGAATTCAAATTTATTTCCAAGTCATTAGGGCCAATTACTCACCTTTGGGCCCTGTAATATCATTTGTTCCCTGCCAAATGGATTGTTTTTCCTGTCGCAAATGTGATAAATCCTGCAGAGTGCTGCTCAGTCATGTTTAAACTGATTCAGCTTGGTTCTGGGTTGGGGTGAATGAATGAGTGGATGAGTCATGAGGTGTAGAGCTCACACGTGATCCTTTTAATTCGAGAATTCCTTGCTATTGAGGAGAATGGGCTGACTTGGAAGGCACTAGTCTGAATTCTGGTACTATTTATTTCCTTTAATTTGACCAAGGCCTGAAAGAATGCAAATATTTTCTTTTGCCTTTATTTTGGCTGTGAAGGATCCAATTTTCTTTCTTCTCTAGCTTTCACAGATGTATTAAATTACATTCTGTGTCTAACTGCGCTAGGATTTGAAGATCTGAGGAGGTAAGAAAAACAATGATAAAATAGTCCCTGTCTTGTGGCAGTGCAGTCTATCTGAAAGAAAAGATAGGCACACAAGGAAAAAAAAATATATCAACAATAAACTTAATTGTCTCCATGATTAAGCTTCGAAAATGGTCTTGTAATGGCAGCCCACTCCAGTATTCTTGCCTGGGAAATCCCATGGACAGAGGGGTTGCAGGAGTCAGGCATGACTTGGTGACTAAACAGCAAGAGCAGTGATACACTGTGTATGCTGCCCCAGACCAGCCCTAAGAGAATCACTCGGGACTTATAGGAATTCCAAATTCTTGGGTTCTCTACCCTACCCCAGGGAATGAAAATTTTAGGGGCAGGGCACAGCAATCTGTGTCTTAACAAGCCCTTTGGTGGGTGTGATACTTATCTAGCTTTGAGAACTTCTCGGGTAGATGTTTTACTTCCCGGAAGTTTGGGAGAGGAATGTGGAAAATGGAAAAGGATATGAACTGTCAATTCCTCTCTTGACTTCAGTTTCCTAAATTACCTAGTAAATCTCTGTATAAATAACTCTCTAAAACTGTAGTGTTTTTTTGTGTGTGTGTGTGTTGTTTGCTTTTGGCAAGATCTCAAAACATGATTTATTGTGTTGACCCCATTACCTTTTTTAAAAATTTTTTAAAAATTGGAGTATAATTGCTTTACAATGTTATATGAGTTTCTGCTGTAGAACAATGTGAGTCAGCTATATATGTATACATATATCCCTTCCCTCTTGAGTCTCCCTCCCACCCCATAACTATCGTTTAAAAAAAAAAAAGAAAAATGAGATCACTGTGTTAATTGGCATTTATTTGGGTTTCCCTGGTGGCTCAGGGGTAAAGAATCTGCCTGCTAACACATCAGACACAGGTTCCATCCTGATCTGGGAAGATCCCACATGCCAAGGAGCAACTAAGCCTGTGTACCACAGCTATTGAGCCTGTGCTCCAGAGCCCGGGGGGCTACAACTCCTGAGCCCATGTCGCAACTACTGAAGCCTGGTTGCCCTAGAGCCTGTGCTCTGCAATAAGAGAAGTCTACACGCCACAACTTGAGAAAGCCCACAGAGCAATGAAGACCAAGCACAAAAATAAATAAATAAATACATTTTTTTTTTTAAAGGCATTTATTTGTGATTGTCTTAGCTCTCTTCATTAAGCCCTTCATTAAACTCCATGAAGGCAGTTTCTTCTTTGCTAGTTTCTGCCCAACCCTTGACTGTATGCTGAAGATAAAAGTTTAATATAGTTCTTGGTGGATTGTATCTTTCCATGATGTTATACTTCCCCATGATTTGCTAAATATATACTGTGCCACTGTGCTTTTTCACTCAGTCATGTCCAACTCTTTGCAACCCTGTGGACGGCAGCCCGCCAGGCTCCTCTGTCCATGAGGATTCTTCAGGCGAGAATGCTGGAGTGGGTAGCCTTGCCCTCCTTCCAGGGATCTTCCCAACCCGGGGATTGAACCCAGGTCTCCCTTATTGCAGGCAGATTCTTTACCATCTGAGCCACCAGGGAAGCCCTAAATATTTGCTAAGGGCCTGTAATGTGCCTGATAATTGATAGTGACAGGAATAAAAAGTCCTGTAAGAAATGACCCTTGCCCCAGTATCTAGTTGAAACAAAAATATACCCTCTAGAAAGATTAAAGAACAGCACAGGGGAACGGACGGCTAAGTACAAATAAAGATTAGATTAGATTATTAAAGGCCAAAGGATTCAGAAAAGAAGGAAAGAGTGATCCAGTGGGTGGAGAGGGAGTAGAGCTTGAGCAGGGTTTCAAAAACCCCCGCAGAGCGGGTTGGGCTGCCGGGAACAATGGGGAAAGGGAGAGGAGGGCTGGAACAAAGGGGACTGGATGGCCTAGAGCAAGATGTGGACAGATTCTAGGAGCCTCAGGGTGACCATCTGCTCCACAGGTGCTTGTGGAGTTGGGAGAGGGTTGGAGTTTAAGGTCCTTACTATAGAGCCAGGAATGGCAGCTCAGCTAAGAATTTTTCCCTTCAGTGTATGATTTCTTTTATTTTGTTTTGCAGGCAGGGCAGATAGTGGTAAACTGTGAGCCTTGTGTGGAAGTAATTGGAGGTTGGGAAGGAGAGAAGGAAAGCATACTCGGTCCCATTTATGGGACTGAGATGGAAGAGTGCAACTCCTCCCTGAAGGAGCTCAGAGATGCAAGGCTGAATACCATACCTCATGCAGTGCCATCAACACTACCGAAGCAGAGGTGGGGATTTCTAGTCTGGGCTGTCAGGGGGGGCTTCCTGCAGGAAGGGACACCATAAATGGAGTCCCTAAGTGGCTAACTGAGTGGAGTTAGTCAGGTGCAAAAGTGTACAGAGGAACAGCAGACATAGAGGCACCAAAGCAAGACGGAGCAAGAGGCAGCGCAGGAATTACAAGCCAGTTGGTTCTCTTTGGCAAAGGTGAATATGAGCAAGTGACCCGAGGTGAGTCTTGGAAAGATGGGCAGACAGATGTGAGGTCATGATGGGGTGATGGGTGGGCGTGGCCAGGGCAGCTGTTTGAAGGGAACACTCAGATGGGAGTCTGAACTGAGGTGACAGGCTAGCAGGGCGTTTAGAGGGGTGAAGGGTGAAAGGCCAGACCTTGGGCAAGAAGAGGACTGTGGCAATGTCACAGAGCTTTTGAGTGGAAGATCCAGCAAGACTTGGTGTCAAGGGTTATGTGGATGGAGGAGCAGAAAAGGGCCAACATTTAAAATACATAGTTTTGGGGCATCCCTGGTGGTCCAACAGTTAAGAATCCACCTTGCAATGCAGCGGACACCAGTTCAATTCCTGGTCTGGGGAGATCCCACATACCTCAAGGCAACGAAGGCCATGCATCACAACTCCTGAGCCCACGTGCACCAACCACTGAAGCCTACGCACCCTAGAGCCTGTGCTCTGCGGCAAGAGAGCCCACTGCAATAAGAAGCCCACGCACCGCAACTAGAGGAAGTCTGAGAGCAGCTCTGAAGACCCCGCTCAACCAAAAATAAATAAATAAATATGAAAAACAACAGCAACAAAATAAAACATGTAGTCTTTTGAGCCTGGGCAGCTCAGAGAATGCTGTTACTGTTGAGAGAAATAGGGAAGTTCAGAGGGGAAACTGGTTTTTGCGGAGGAAACCGGGGGTGGGGGAAAGATGATTATTTCAGTTTTGGACATGTTGTTTGTTCTCTTGAGCTGCTTTGTTTGGTTTCTATAGTTGTTTCTTCTTCCCTTAAAACCTAGTTTCAGTGCTTAGAGGAGGGGAAAAAAAGAGTCCAGTTTTGTATTTTGCGCAAGACCGAGGTAAATCTATTTATACAACCTTAAATGACCCAAGGGCCGAAGGGATCAATGAACAACCCAGTGATTCCAGATTTTCAGCGCCAGGTGCCAAGGTGAGGAGGTGCACGTACGGAGGAAGTGCTGCCTGATGTTTCTGTCTTGTCATCCCAGCCACCGGGGAAGGGAGGCTTGGGCCCTTCACCTGGTTGTCTGGCTTTTGTTTTTCTCAGGAGTCCTTATTCAAAGAATCAGGACTTCCTGATGGAGCTGTCAGAGGAGAGTTGTGGGTCTGTCATCCCAGGCCATCCTGGCTCAACTTCCTAGTGTATATGTGCTCAGTCCTGTCCAACTTTTTTGTGGCCCCATGGACTGTAGCCCTGGAATCAAGATTGCCGGGAGAAATATCAACCTCAGATACCCAGGAGACACCACCCTTATTGCAGAAAGTGAAGAACAACTAAAGAACCTCTTGATGAAAGTGAAAGAGGAGAGTGAAAAAGTTGGCTTAAAACTTAACATTCAAAAAACTAAGATCATGGCATCAGGGCCCTTCACCTCATGGAAAATAGACGGGGTAACAATGGAAACTGTGACAGACTTTATTTTGGGGGGCTCCAAAATCACTGCAGATGGTGACTGCAGCCATGAAATTAAAAGACGCTTGCTCCTTGGAAGAAAAGCTGTGACCAGCCTAGACAGCATACTAAAAACCAGAGATGTTACTTTGCCAACAAAGGTCTGTCTAGTCAAAGCTATGGTTTTTCCAGTAGTCATGTATGGATGTGAGAGTTGGACTATAAAGAAAGCTGAGCACCGAAGAATTGATGCTCTTGAACTGTGGTATTGGAGTAGACTCTTGAGAGTCCCTTGGACTGCAAGGAGATCAAACCAGTCAGTCCTAAAGGAAATTAGTCCTGAGTATTCATTGGAAGGACTGATCCTGAAGCTGAAGATCCAATACTTTGGCCACCTGATGCAAAGACCTGACTCATTGCAAAAGACCCTGATGCTGGGAAAGACTGAAGGCAGGAGGAGAAGGGGGTGACAGACGATGAGGTGGCTGGATGGCATCACCGACTCAATGGACATGAGTCTGAGCAAGCTCCAGGAGTTGGTGATGGACAGGGAAGACTGGCGTGCTGCACTCCATGGGATCGCAAAGAGTCGGACACGACTGAAAGACTAAACTGAATGGACTGTAGCCCACCAGGCTCCTCTGTCTGTGCAATCCTCCAGACAAAGCTACTGGAGTCGGTTGCCATTTCCTTCTCCAGGGGATCTTCCTGACCCAGGGATGGAACCCGTGTCTCCTGCACTGCAGGAGGATTCTTTATGCTGAAAAGCATTCTAAACTGATTCTGGCTCTCTGGGAACAACAATTAAAGTCTCCACAGACACTCGCTGATCTCAGGTATTTTCATGTTCTGCTCTGGCTGGTGTCTGGCGCTACCTGTCAGAGAGAAAATAGGGCAGCCTGACTCTCCTGCTCACTGAAGTGGAGAAAGCCCCACAGTGTGGGGTCAAGGAGGTACAGACAGCTTGACCCTGACTCCTCTCCACAGAGGGAAGAGAAGAAGCAGGCTGCAGTGGGGCCGGCTGACCCTGCTCTGTCTCCTGCAGATTCTTTCAAGTCACCAGCCAGGCTGCCTCCTCGGCGCTTGCTGTACGGAGAGCAACCCTACTGGACCTCTTTAACCTTGATTAAAGGTGCTGCCCTTGATTTTGTGGAGTCAGGCTAACCCTATCTGCATGACCTCCTTAGCAGGACCAAAGCACTTTTGAAAGATAAAATTCCTTTAGGAATAAGAATAACTTTCTTGGGCTTCCCTGGTGGCCTAGTGGTTAAGAATCTGACTTGCAAAGCAAGGAACACTGCTTCGATCCCAGGTCCGGGAAGATGCCACAGGGTGAAATGAGCCCATGTGCCTCAAATACTGAACCCTGCATGCCCTAGAGCCCATGTTCTAGAACAAGAGAAGCCGCTGCAATGAGAAGACTGCGCACTGCAACTATGGTAGCCCCCATAATTGCAACTAGAGAAAGCCCAACTATAGCAACTGAAGACCCAGAGCAGTCAAAAATAAAGTTAATTAATAAAAAGAAAGAAAGAAAGAATAACTTTCTTAAGTTGGGATGCCAAGGAACTTGGGCCAGCTGCTGTAAAACCGAGGAGAAACTCTGGTGTCCTTCCTGACTCCAATCTCTATGTTTCTCCTGGCCCCAAATGCCAGTCAGTCACCTGCCTCTTCTGCTTTAAAGTATCCTTCAAACTCATCCACATCTCTCCATCCTCGCCATTAACCTAGACCTTCGACTCTTTCCTGTTCCATGGTCAGTCAGTTCAGTTCAGTCGCTCAGTCATGTCTGACTCTTTTTATTCCATGGTAATTCCCTCAGACTGGCCTTTCTGCCCACACACTGCCCAGCTTCCATCCAGTAAAGAGAGTCTGGCCTTTCCACAACCCAAATCTGGTTCTGTCCTGTGGAAGATCGTCTGCGGGGGTGGCCGCCAGCAGTTCCTCCCATCCCTGTACGTGTACTTTTCCCATGAAAACGTGGAATCTGTTTCTCCTTGTCTCGAGTCTGGGTCTTATGACTTGCTTCTACGGACAGAATGACATTAGTCGTGGAAATGACCTTCTGGGACTTCTAAACCCAGAAGTTAAGAGCTTAGCTTCTGTTTTTCCTCACTTGGGAGTCAGCTGCCATGGAAAGAAATTTGGGCCAGATAACCAGATGATAACAGACCAGCTGGAGAGACAGAGGATCAGCCAGCCCCTGTAGGCTGTAGCCCAGAGGAGTGAGCAAGGCCGAGGCTGTATGCACATTCTGAACCTTGGGAATCTCAGATTCTCCCATTCCAGTAAACCTCCACAGCCACCCCAGGGAGTAAAGAGGAGCTCCATTTGCAGAATCATGAATAAATTAGATTGTGTTAGTTACTCAGTCATGTCCACTCTTTGTGATCCCATGGACTATAGCCTGCCAGGTTCCTCTGTCCATGGAATTCTCCAGGCAAGAATACCAGAGTGGGCTGCCATTTCCTTCTACAGGGGATCTTTCAAATCCAGGGACTGAACCTGTGTCTCCTGCCTTGCAGGCAGATTTTTTATCATCTGAGCCACAAGGGATGCCAAGATAAATGGTTACTATTGTTTAAAGCCTTTTAAGCCACAAAGTTTTGGTGTGGCTTGTTACATAGCAATGATGACTGCAATATATCCTAACAACTTCCCTTAAGATGGTTCTGACCCATCCTCTACATCTTCAACCTCATCTCTCGCCATTCCACCTCGCCTTCTACGCTAGACTTTTGCATACGTAGATTTTATCCCTCACTTTCTCCGTAGCCGTACATGGTTGTCATCCCTCGGCTTCCTTCTAGGGAGCATCACTTCTTCTCAGAAGTCTTTGATTCCATGAGAATACATTATGGGATATAGGTTTCAGGTGTACAAATAATGATCCACAAAGTTTTTCCTTTTTGGTTACACTGTGTAGCTTGTAGGATCTCAGTTCCCTGATCAGGGATTGAACCCAGGCTAGGGCAGTGAAAGCCTGGCATCCTAACCACTAGGCCATTAGGGAACTCCCATGAATCACATATTTTAAAGATCAAATTCCATTTATAGTTAGTTTAAAATATTGGCTATAGTTCCTGTGTTGTACAATCTACTACTATACTTTTTTTTTTTCACTGTACAACACAGTCTAAGTTCCCCAAGCAGGGATCGAACCTGAGCCCTTTACATTGGGAGTGTGGATTCTTAACCAATGGACCATCAGAGAAGTCCCATATTCCTTTTTTTTTTTTTTTCCTGGAGCGTTCAAAAATAAACTCCAGACATTGTTCCATTTTACCTCTAAATACCTCATTATATATGTGTGTATATATGTATATGTATATATGTATATGTATATAGTAAATAAGGTGCCTTTATTGCTCCATCTAAAACATAACCATCATACCATTTCATACCTACCAAAATCAGCAATAATGCTTTAACATCAGCTAGTATGCTGTCTATATTCAACCTTCCTGGGATTTTCTTTCTTAAACTGGTTCATTCAGATCAGAATCTAAACACCTGCCACATATACTTTTTATGTTATGTCTCTTTTAATCTCTTTATTTCCCCACCATTTATTTGTTGGAGAAATCAAATTGCTCATCCTATAGAACTCCCCAGTATACCTGCATCGTAAGGAACATAAAAAAGTATGTTTCTATATAATGCACTACATACAATTTATCTATGCAAATTAAATGTATTAGAACACTCTATGAACACTCTATTACAAATATTAAAACACTTTCACGTTCAGCAATTTTTTATTGAGCATCTACCCTGTAGAGGCTTCTCCCTCTAACTTCTTAGTTAATGAGAAACATCTGCCACACAAGTAGCTGTGGTAGATCTTTGCCTTCTTGTCTCCTCTATTTCCACATCATAGATCTGGACATGAATCCTGCTAATGAGCTCAGACTCATCACTTATTCCTGCTTACTTTCCACCATCAGTACTCCAAGGACTTCTCAACTCAGTCTGAATTTCCACAGTGGACTCCAGCTAGGTTGTAAGCTCTGTGTAAGCTTTAGGGTGACTTGTCTGTTTACTGAACGGTTAAATAAAGGTATTCTTAATACATAGCATATTCTCCTACATACAGGAGGTACTCAATAATTATTTGTTGATTAAGAGTAAATAAATGAACTTCTTCCTCCAATCTTTATTTCTCATCAAAGAGGCACAATTCAGACTAGATTTGTCTTCCTAAAAAGTCATCATTCTCGTCTTTATTGAGCATTCTAGATGACCAGTGATGAGCTAGAACCTGCTCATGCTGCTTTATGAGTCGATTGCTAAATTTTCAGGAATTTTGTGAACTGCTTTTTTTTTTTTTCCTGCACTGTGCAATATGTGGGCAGTCATTTCCCTGACCAGGGATCAAACCCATGCCCCTTGCACTGGAAGTTCAAATTCTTAACCACTGAACAGCAGGGAAGGGGTTTGTGAGTGGGTTGACATCATATTGATCGATTGAAACTGGCCACAATAAGAACATTAATAGCACAGAAATTTGCAAATGCTGTAAATCAGGTCACAGTGTTAAATACACTCTCAGCACATGTTTGGTTATTGTACCCCACAAAACCTGTATTGGCTCCCGCCATTTATTGTAAATGCAGAAAATGCTCTGCTTGGTCTTGGACTCTGCAATCTGGATTCCTCTTATATATAAAAAATGTTTTTCTGGGGATTTCCCTGGTGGTCCAGTGGCTAAGACTCCATGCCCCCAATGCAGGGGGCCCAGGTTCCATTGCTGATCAGGGAACTAAATCCCACAGGCTGCAAATAAAGATCCAGCACAGTCAAATAAATAAATAAACATTTTAAAAAAATGTTTTAAATATTTTCCTGTACCTTCTGTAGGAACCATCCAGAAGAAATTGACTGCCCTCACTGCTCCATTCTCCAAACATTTAACATCTTTTCTTGAACTCTAAGCTTCATTAAAGCAGATATCTACCTTGGAAAACCAGTTCCCAGCACAATGCTAGCCACAGAACAATGACAACTAAGGTTAACTGAGCACATACCGTGACCCTGGCTTTTTCTTTTAATGAATCCTCAAGTATATGAGCTAAGTATTATTGTCTCCTTTTTCCAAATGAGAAAACCAAGCACAGAAGCTTTTCATCCCCTCACCTCCATCTCTGTAAACGTCTCCATCTTCTACACAGTTGCTCAAGATATTAACCTGTGAGTCATCTTTGATTCTTCTTTCCTCTGAATACCCCAGCAGCCAATCTCATCAGATCCTGTTGTCTCTACCACCAGAATATACCCTGAATCAGAGACTGTCCACTCCTTTCAATTGCTAGTAACCTAGTTAATTGACCTTTTACCTGGATTACTGGTTTCCAGGTTGGTACTATTTCCTTGACTCTATTCTTCAAATGATGGTCAAAGTGGTCTTTTATTTTTTTGGCCCAGCCAGGGATTGAACCAGGCCATGGCTGTGAAAGTGTCAAATTCTAACCACTAGACCACCAGGGAGTTTCTAAAGAGGTCTTTGAAAAATGTAAGTCTGATGATGTAATTCATCTGAGTAAAAATGAATTCCCGCAGCACTTGTTTAAAGTAACCAAACTGGGCCCAAGACGGAATCGCTCATGCCCAGCCCAGAATCAGCAAACCAAAATTCACTAAGTTTCTAGGCTTATCTTTCTCAGAAAAGGAATCCCTGGGTCAATCATCGAACACTTGTTTGCTCAGCACAAGTCACATCACTGGAAAAAAAAAAGTCACATCACTGGCTACAAGACTCCCCTTTGCTCCTTATGAGGAAAGTACCTCGCTTTATATGCTCAGATGCTCAGTCATGTTTAATTCTTTGCAAGTCCATGGGCTATACCCCACCAGGTTCCTCTCCCCATGGAGTTTTTCAGGCAAGAATAATGGAGTGGCTTGCCATTTCCTGCTCCAGGGGATCTTCTTAACCCAGGGATTGAACCTTTGTCTTTTGTGTCTCCTGCATTGGCAGGTGTATTCTTTACCACGGTGCCACCTGGGAAGCCCCCATACTGTACTTGATCTTAGCCAAAGGACCTTGCTAACCAATCAGCAAACACCTCGTTCCTGCTCATTTTGGTCTATAAGCCCTGAGCATTTTCGCCTTCCTGGGAAGGACTGTTCAGATTCCCCCCATATGAGACTTTCCCACAGGTCTTAGCATAAAAATCACTTTCTTGGCAGGACCGTCTCTGACCTCTACCCCAATTCTCATACATTACTTTGTGTAAGATGTTCTTCAATACAACTATACACACACACACACACACATACACGTGTGTGTGTGTGTGTGCGTGTGTGTGTGTATTTGGTATTACTGTTGGTCTCCTCCAGCAGAATGTAAGTTCTACAAGTGCAGGATGCCTTGTGCCTGGCGGATTGTAGGTGCCTAGACCAATTAAGAAAAAAATTTTTAAATTAACCAATAAATGAGAGAAAGAAACAATCCAAAATGCCAATCCAGGCTCCAAAGCTGAGCTCTCTGGTTAAGTAGATAACCTTTGAATTGGACACAGGGGTAAGGCAGACTCCCTCATGTGTCACTCTGGAGCCCCGTTTTGGTGCACCCGAAGGTTTTTTTTGTTTAACCTTTCTCGAGTTTGACATCCCCCCTCACTTTCACCTGAACGTTGGAGGAAAAGCAAGAGGTACAAAAGCGATACCCACTAACAGCAGACAAATTACAGAGGACACACCTTGAAAAGTTCTAGGGAGAATTAAAAATACAGCAGGACTGAAAGAAAGTGCCTGATGGTGGGACAGGGAGGGAGGGGCATTATTTGTCTTTAGGAGCCTTTAGGATGAGAGGAATAGCTTATAATTTAGAGAATAACCATTGTTTTCTGAAAGACGCCCCAGAGGCTCTACCTATGGGCCAAAAGGAGTTGATGTTTTTGAGTTGCTAAGTCCTCTTGTGACACCATGGACTGCAGCCCACCAAGCTTCTTTGTCCTCCGATATCTGTAGAAAGCCTAACAAAAGAAGCCAAGGAGGAAGACAATTTGGGATGGTTTCCCTTTTTTTCCCCTCATTATGTCCTGCTGATCCTGGAATTTTTTTGTCATTTACTTTATTTTGTTTTGTTTGTCATTACCTTTGCTAATCTTGGAGACTTCCTCTTCTCTTGGGTTTATATTGTCAGAATATTTAAGGAAAGCTTTTAAGAATTTCCCCTTCCCAGCCCCAATTCTTTGAATTTTTCCTTCAAATGCAAATAAAATAATTTACCATTTGGATATACTGTAATTAAAGAGAGGAATGGGCAGTTCTGTGAATCTAAAACGGACTTCCTTTTGTCTGTGTGTGGGTTCAGAGTCATTTAAAAGCACTAGGAAGACCTATCGAGGGGGGCTGGGTAATGGGGGTTGGCAGTGAAGATGGGGGTGGGGGTGCTGAAATCAACAATAGAACATACTTGAAGCTGAACAAAATGATAAGACCTGAAATCCCACACAATTTGACATTAGACAGCTCTTTATGGTAAAATGTTAAGCACTTAATATTTTATTTTCATTGCAGGTCATCTTACATTGTACCCCAAAGCTATTTGTTCCTAGAACAAATGTGCATATGCTTATTAAATTTAACAATCCACTGCTTCCAGTTAGTAAAGAGGTCAGGCTCAACCGGGCTCTCCTGAATGAATGAGCCTCATTTGCACTGTGGTGACAACAACAGTAGCTCTCAAACCAGAAGGAAGAGTTGGGGCTGGAGAGATAATATGTCAGTAATGCTGATTCAATCATTTTTCTTTTTTTCTTTTATTTGATTTTCCTGCACCCCCATGCATGTAGATGACTTACTGGTTTACTACCTAAGAAGTAATCGAGGCAGTGAAACCAAGATGAAAAGAACCAGCCACTCAGCCTCTCTCCATCCAACTCTCTCTATAAGTGGCTTTTATTGATTATTCGATTGGGTAAACGCCCAGAAGGGGAAATAACTTAGTTGAAAATTAGTGTTTATTTTATCCATTCTGGTTTTCATCTGAGAAATTTTGATCCACAGTACCAACTTTTGGATTTTCTCTTGCTCAAAAAAAAGAGAGAGAGAGAAAGAGAAAGAAAAAAGAGGATGGTTTGGGGGAGCTGAGAGCTGAATCATGAGTTAAGTAGGAGGGGGAAGGACCGACACGGTTGAGTAACTGGATTCCGCTTCCCCTGACCTCCCAAACACCTAGTAACTGCCCTTCTCTGGGGACGTGAGAGTGAAATTCTGGGGTTGATGCTTGTTTCCAGTTGATGAAATGCTTCGTCATTGGCTGGGGTAAAGAGGCATCTTCAGTAATAAGGCATGACTGTAATTCCTTACCCTCTGGCTATTATTAATCATGATTCATTTCATGAAAGAGGGAATAAAAGCTTCCGTGGGCCCAAAACACATCTAAACTGGAAGGATTTCAGGTTTGGGTGTGTGAGGTTTTCCCTTTATGGAGGGGGAAATGAGTGTGTTCTCCTAAGAGAGAGAGGCCTGGCTCTCAAAAAGACAATTGTCGGATCAGCCTCTAGTGTGGGAAAGGCCTTATTCATGATCATGAGAAAACAAACTCAGCCTGTTCTGATTCTCTATTAACAACCTGCATTGATGCAACTCTGCTGTGATATTTGCCCTTTTTCCTCCTTAGAAAGTGATATGTGTCCAAGTGCCTGGGCGATGTACTTAGTCCTTACTTCTGGAATTCTTTGGGAGTTATTACCCCTTGATAATGAATAACTCCCGGGACTGCATCGCTGGAAGGAATCTTAGAGATCATTTCATGTGTTTGACTTCATGTCAATTCTAAGATAAAGGGAGAAAAAACAAGGTTGATAAGATTTATTGAGACCAGCTCAGAGCACTATTCCTTGACCCAGAGTTGAATTAGCACCCAGGGCTTTTGGCTTGCTTGTGCTCTTTCTATTGCAACAGAACCTCAGCTGAGAACCCAGGTCTCCTGCATTGCAGGCACATTCTTTACCATCTGAGCCACCAGGGGAACCCCCAATAGTTTCCTTACTGGAGGTTCAAATGAGATTAGAGGGTAAAGGATGTGTGTATTTCTGCAAACCCCGTCTCTTGTCTCTTTCCTTCTCAGTAAGATGGCTTTCTTTGCCAAGGAGGCCCTGCTCTCCCAGACTCTCCCATCCAGCAATGGTGAGGATGTTCATGGTGACACTTCAGCCGCTTTTGGGAAACCGAGAGTCATGCAAGTCTTTAAGGCTCATCGGTCCCCTGAACCCAGATTATGTTTACTTCTTAAAGCCTAGGAATCAGAGAAGCCTGGTGACTGTGGCTCCTCTCCCCGCCCCTCCCATTTTACTCTTCCACCCTGCTCTGTCTCTGCCACCTTCCTTTCTTCTTCCTCTCTCCTGCCTTCTCCATCAGTTTCAATCAGTGGTCCAGCCCTGGGAATGCTAGGAAATCCTCCGATATCTTTTCCTTAGTGTTTTTTACATTTGATCTTAGTCAAAAGGCTAAGAAGCTATTTTCTAGTGTTTCTTTTCAAAATGAATTTTCTAGTGTGTGTTAAAAATAAGTTTTGTTTTCAGAGGCATGACAGATCAGAGATGCGCCTTTCAGGAAGGACAGTCTACAGGGCTGAGGGTCCCTTGCTGTCTGCCCTAGGACTCATCTCAGCTGGCAGCCAGCTTCTCCGGGAAGTCCACGGCCATTGACAGAGCCTGGTGTGCTACAGGGCTGGGCTGTTTCTGCCCCACGGGGGACTCCTCCAGCAGGCGTTCTCTGCTCCACGGCCCACTTGGCACAGGCTTCGTCACACATCTTCATTCTGATCTAAAGAGTCCTGCTGCCCAGTCCTGCTCCTGCTTCTTTTCTTTCACAGTTTCCCTGCAAAACCCCATTCCAGCATCGTCTTCCCAGAGAACACAAGAAACCTCACTCCTGGGCACCCCATCCCTAAGACCGTATGTGTGGGGCACATATGTATCAGGCTTCCCAGGTGGCTTAGTGGTGAAGAACCCACCTGCCAATGCAGGAGACCTGGTTTCAATTCATGGGTCCGGAAGATCCCCTGGGGAGGGAAATGGCAACTCACTCCAGTGTTCTTGCCTGGGAAATCCCATGGACAGAGGAGCCTGGTGGGCTACAGTCCATGGGGTCACAAAAGGATTGGACAGGACTTAGTGACTAAGCAACAGCAACATATGTGTCAGAAATGGGAGCAGACGACAGACACTGGGGGAAAAGGGCTCAAGGGCAAGAAATGTCTGAGCACCAATTACGTGCTGGACACTGAACCAGGCCCTCTGTCTAGGAGGCTTCCTCTAGTCTTCATAATGAAACTGATGTTGGTTTTACTACTGCATTTACTGTTAAAGACACTAAAGTTCAGAAAGGTTAAGAAACTTGCCCTAAATGGTTTGAGCCCACCCGGGGATACCAACAAAAACAAACAAAAAAGAAAGTTAACTGAAGGTGCCTGGTTACTAAGGGGTGGAGCCAGGATTTGAACCTAGACTGCTGGACTCCACACAAGAGAAGACTCTACACATGGACATCACCAGATGGTCAG
This sequence comes from Muntiacus reevesi, assembly GCF_963930625.1. Classification (NCBI taxonomy): domain Eukaryota; kingdom Metazoa; phylum Chordata; class Mammalia; order Artiodactyla; family Cervidae; genus Muntiacus; species Muntiacus reevesi. The sequence continues at coordinate 42,239,454 of NC_089268.1, forward strand.
AACACAAATCAGATTGATTATATTCTTTGCAGTCAAAGATGAAGAAGCTCTATATAGTCAGCAAAAACAAGACTGGGAGCTGACTGTGGCTCAAATCATGAATTCCTTATTGCCAAAGTCAGACTTAAAGTGAAAAAAGTAGGGAAAACCACTAGACCATTCAGGTATGACCTAAATCAAATCCCTTATGATTATACAGTGAAAGTGACAAATAGTTTCAAGGGATTAGATCTGATAGACAGAGTGCCTGAGGAACTATGGACAGAGGTTTGTGACATTGAACAGGAGGCAGGGATCAAACCATCCCCAAGAAAAAGAAATGCAAAAAGGCAAAATAGTTGCCTGAGGAGGCCTTACAGATATCTCAGAAGAAAGGAGAAAGGGAAAGATATACCCATTTGAATGCAGAGTTCCAAAGAATAGCAAGAAGAGACAAGAAAGCCTTCCTCAGAGATCAATGCAAAGAAATAGTGGAAAACAATGGAATGGGAAAGATTAAAGATCTCTTCAAGAAAATCAGAGATACCAAGGGAATATTTCATGCAAAGATGGGCACAATAAAGGACAGAAATGGCATGGACATAATAGAAGTAGAAGATACTAAAAAGAAGTGGCAAGAACACACAGAAGAACGATGCAGAAAAGATCTTCATGACCTAGATAACCATGATGGTGTGATCACTCACCTAGAGCCAGATGTCCTGGAATGTGAAGTCAAATGGGCTTTAGGAAGCATCACTACAAACAGAACTAGTGGAGGTGATGGAATTCCAATTGAACTATTTCAAATCCTAAAAGATGATGCTGCGAAAGTGCTGCAGTCAATATGGCAGCAAGTCCGGAAAACTCAGCAGTGGCCACAGGACTGGAAAAGGTCAGTTTGCATTCCAATCCCAAAGAAGGGCAGTGCCAAAGAATGCTCAAACTACCGCACGATTGCACTCATCTCACATGCTAGCAAAGTAATGCTCAAAATTCTTCAAGTCAGGCTTCAATAGTACATGAACCATGAACTTCCAGATGTTTAAGCTGGATTTAGAAAAGGCAGAGGAGCCAGAGATCAAATTGCCAACATCTGTTGGATCATAGAAAAAGCAAGAGAGTTCAGAAAAATATCTACTTCTGCTTTATTGATTACTCCAAAGCCTTTGACTGTGTTGATCACAAGAAACTGTGGAAAATTCTTCAAGAGAGGGAAATACCAGACCACCTGACTTGCCTCCTGAAAAATCTGTATGCAGGTCAAGAAGCGACAGTTAGAACTGGACATGGAAGAACAGACTGGTTCTAAATTGGGAAAAGAGTGCGTCAAGGCTATATGTTGTCCTGCTGATTTAACTTGTATGCAAAGTACATCATGAGAAATGTTGGGCTGGTGAAGCACAAGTTGGAATCAAGATTGCCGGAAGAAATATCAACAACCTGAGATATGCAGATGACACCACCCTTATGGTAGAAAGTGAAGAGGAACTAAAGAACCTCTTGAGGAAAGTGAAAGAGGAGAGTGAAAAAGTTGGCTCAACATTAAAAAAACTAAGATCATGGCATCCGGTCCCATCACTCTATGGCAAATACATAGAGAAACAATGGAAGCAATTTATTTTCTTGGGCTCCAAAACCATTGCAGATGGTGACTGCAGCCGTGAAATTAAAAGACGCTTGCTCCTTGAAAGAAAAGCTATGACCAGCCTAGACAGCATATTAAAAAGCAGAGACATTACTTCGTCAACAAAGGTCCATCTAGTCAAGGCTATGGTTTTTCCAGTAGTCATGTATGGATGTGAGAGTTGGACTATAAACAAAGCTGAGCACCTAAGAATTGATGCTTTTGAACTGTGGTATTGGAGTAGACTCTTGAGAGTCCCTTGGACTGCAAGGAGATCAAATCAGTCAGTCCTAAAGGAAATTAGTCCTGAGTATTCATTGGAAGGACTGATGCTGAAGCTGAAGCTCCAATACTTTGGCCACCTGATGCGAAGAACTGACTCATTGGAAAAGACCCTGATGCTAGGAAAGATTGAAGGCAGGAGGAGAAGGGAATGACAGAGGATGAGACGGTGGGATGGCATCACCGACTAGATGGACTTGAGTTTGAGAAAGCTCTGGGAGTTGGTGATGGACAGGGAGGCCTGGCGTGCTGCAGTTCATGGGGTTGCAAAGAGCTGGACATGACTCAACGACTGAACCGAACTGAACGGCTGGATTCCAGTGTTTGGGCTCTTGGGGCTGCCTGGAGGAGGGGAAGGCAGCACAGTGGGCCCTGTTTCCTGCCAGAAGCCCTGGAAACCAAAACATCTTCATCAATCCTCAGTAATTCTATCAGAGCCCCGAGAGTCATTCCGGGTGGTGTGCAGGAGAGAGACATAAGAATCCTTCATTTCACTCTACAAATGCCTTCCGAATTTCCTTCTGGGACCCACCCCTTTCCCCTGCAGCTTCCCACAAAGAGCTAAGGCAAATAAAGGTAAACAGCATCCTAATGATGATAAAGTCATAATAATATGAAGTTAGCTCACACATTGAGAGTTCTCATGACACATACTTTTTCATCCGTACACATCCACGTGTCTTCTTGCTTAGTATTTGTTCTTCCATCTGCCTTGCAAAGAACCCTCTCCCCTTGCAAATGTTCTTGTGGGTCTGTCCTCCTGCTGACCCTGAATTTCAAGGAGGAGGCAGATGCTCAGCTGCTGCTCAGCCCTCTGGCTATACTTTGAGCCTCAGAGAGACAAGCAGGTACATGATTTTCTGCCGAGTTACAAATGGGGAAACATAAAGGAGTGAGTTGGGTTGTATGCATTAAGGAGTGTGGCTTTATGGGGCCTGGTTGTCTTCCTGTGCTTTGGCTCAAAGGAAATTACAAAACGTTACTAAGCGTCTGTTATTTCTGTCTCATGGGAATTTCATTTAGCCCCTTGATATATAAATGCTGGATCTGGCCTTCAAGAAGAATATGAGTGCTTCTTATTCATGATTTACTCTGTGCCAGGCACTGTGATGTGTACTTTGCAGGCTTCTATCCTTTCATTTCCCAGTAGCACAGATGGGAAAGAATCTGCCTGCAATGCAGGAGACCCAGGTTCGATCCCTGGGAAGATCCGTGGAGATGGGAATGACAACCCACTCCAGTATTCTTGCTTGGAGGAGCCCATGGACAGAGGACCCTGGGGGGCTACCGTCCATGGGGTTACAAGGAGTCAGACACGACTGAGCAACTAACACTACCACTACACCCTTTCGTGGCTTTCGAGGCATGATTGTTCCTTTTTACATAGGCGCAAACAGATTCAGAGAGGTCAAGCAACTGGCTTAAGATCACACAGCTAGGCAGAATTAGGTTTCAAATCTAACTCTTTCTGCCTCCAAAGCCTATTCTGTGTACCATGTTGTATGGTTTTGGGAAGAAATGGGCTTAGGAGGCCCTGAAACTTAGTGTTTTAAAACTATTTAATATCTGCTGTATCCTCAAGGCCATTTAGTGAGATAGATGGCAATATTTTCCATCTTAACACATCCTTCCCTTTTTACACGTTTCTCCTCCCAGCTACCCCTTTCAAGGCCAAATTGTAACTGAGCAGGACTCTGTGGGGCCTTCGGGGGACAGGCCTTCCCCCACATCCTCTGCTTTAGCTCCTCTCTGAAGTATCTTGTAGCTGTTGTTCAGTTGCTCCGTTATCACCAACTCTCTGCGACCCCGTGAACTATAGCCCGCCGGACTCCTCTGTGCATGGGACTTCCCAGGCAAGAATACTAGAGTGGGTTGCCATTTCCTTCTCTAGGGAACCTTCCCAAGCTAGGGATCAAACCAGTGTCTCCTGCGGTGGCAGGTGGCTTCCTTACCACTGAGCCAACTGGGAAGCCTGGAGTACCTAGATGATAGTATTTGATGCACATTTCCTGAGTTGTTTTGCAGATGTGAAAACGCCCACCAAATGGAAGATGGTAAATACTTGAAGACCATGAGTACAGTCCCAGGTCTTCTGGAACCCAAGGACTGATAATGCTAACCCCTGTGACTCTACCCTTTTCCCTCACCATCAGCCAAACAGAGAATTGTGCACGAGCTAATCACAGATCCTGCAAACCCCCCTCCCTCACCTGCCCTTTAAAAATGCTCGGCTGAAACCTTTTGGGGAGCTTGAGGCTTTTTAGGGCATGAGCCACCTGTCTCCTTGCATGGCCCTGCAATCAACCTTTCCCTGCTCCACAAACTCTGATGTTTCCGTTTGTTTGACCTCGTTGAGCGTCGGGCACACGAACTTGCGTTAACAAAACTTCTAAAATAAAATTAACCTCCACTTCCTCACATCCCATCTTCTCCTCTGTATACTTCCCCTGGGCTCCACGTCATTGCAGTACCAGCTCTTGTCACTGTCCCCAAAGACCTCCATGTTCCCAAATCCCCTGTACTCTCCCCCTCCCCATCTTTTTCAGATTCTTTAGGAGTAACTGACCCCCTTTATCCCTCCTTGAAAGAACATCCTCCTTTGGTTTGTGGAACATCATAGACTGTCAGTGTTTTCCTTTCCCTTGTCTCACCAGCCCTCAGCCTCCTTCCTGGGTTCTTTATTTATTCTTGTTTGCACCGGGTCTTCTTTGCTGCATGGGGGCCTTCTCTGCTGCATGCGGGTCTTCTCCAGGTGTGGTGCGTGAGGGCTACTCTTTAGCTGTGGTACGCAGGCTTCTCATTGCAGTGGCTTCTCTTGCCAAGGAAGACGGGCCCTAAGGCTCCTGGGCCCTAGAGCCTAGTCTCAGTGGTTGCAGCACATGGGTTTAGTTGCTCTGCAGCATGTGGGATTTTTGCAGGCCAGGGATCGCACACATGTCCCCTGCATTGGCAGGCAGATTCTCAACCACTGGGCCACTAGGGAAGCCCCTCGGTTCTTATTACCTGCCAGTGGCAGATAGTACCAGCTGCTTACACTGTCCTCGATCCTTCTTTCTTCCTGACGAATACACCGCCAGTGTTGTTCAGGTCAGCACGGTGCCCAGATGTAAAGACTTCCTTTTCTGGACTCACTTGGAGTTGGGAGGACATGCGCTCTGGACAGTGATGAAGCTGGCTGAGTAAAGGTTTCCTGGACAGTTTTCATTTCTTGACTCAAAGGGGGCGGGCTTGCCCTGGGCCCCTCCTGCTTACTATCTGCATGGTGGCTGTGTCTCCAAAGATACAGCTGCCATCTTTGTGACCACAAAGCCACAAGCTCGAGGACAGAAATCTACGTTCTAAAGAGGGACCCTGAAAGAACTTGGGTCCCCAAAGTATAAATGGAGCAGCTGCCTCATTCTTGGGCTGTTCAGGTCCCGTCTTCATGTTATGTGACAAGAATACACCCGCATCTAAGTCACAGTCAACTAGAGTTTCCTGTTATTTGCTGTTAAATAAATACATTTAGAATTGATACTTCCTTCTTACTACTGTGCCTCTGAATCTTTGAAACACCATATTTTCGTCCTTGGACTGTTTTCTTTTATCTTTCTAATGACATACACACTCTGGGAGAAGGCAGCCCTCACTAGATGACTTTCGGCTCTCCCTTAGCTTTAAGTAATAATTGCATGCTGAGTGCCGGAGAATTGATGCTTTTGAACTGTGGTGTTGGAGTTGACTCTTGAGAGTCCCTTGGACTGCAAGGAGATTCAACCAGTCCATCCTAAAGGAAATCAATCCTGAATATTCATTAGAAGGACTGATGCTGAAGCTGAAGCTCCAATACTTTGGCCACCTGATGCGAAGAACTGACTCATTGGAAAAGACCCTGATGCTGGGAAAGATTGAAGGCAGGAGGAGAAGGGGATGGCAGAAGATGAGATGGTTAGATGGCATCACAGACTAGATGGACTTGAGTTTGAGCAAGCTCCAGGAGTTGCTAATGGACAGGGAAGCCTGGCGTGCTGCAGTCCATAGGGTGGCAAAGAGTCGGACATGACTGAGTGACTGAACTGAACTGATATCCAAATTTATGCCTCTAGCCCAAGCTGACTTAGCACCTTCATTGCAGTGTCTTAAGGAGATTTCTAGGTGGTGTGGTTTCTTCTTCATGTCACAATCTTGTCCAACAGGAAGTTCTGTGTTTTCTGCCTCTTAAGTATGCTGCGAATTCATTGACTCCTCTCCATCCTCAGGGCTCCCTCTTTAGAATAAGACACAAGGAAGGGAATCCATTTACCCTCCACTCAGAGCCAGGACTCAGAGAACGGAAAGAACCTTGCTCTCCCAGAATTGTCCACCTTATTCCTTTGTCTTCATTAGCATGACTTTACTTTTCCAGAAGATATTTGTCCCAGGCAAAGAATTTGATTGTTCCTTATAGGAACCTCCTGGAAGATCCATTGCATTTTGGCTATAAAACATCAACAGGAAAAAAACAAAACAAAATAAAACAAAACATCAACAGGGCTTCCCTGGTAGCTTAGTGGTTAATAATCTGCTTGCTAATGCAGGAGACATGGGTTCAAGCCCTGATGCAGGAAGATCGCACGTGCCATGGAGCACAACTACTGAGCCTGTGCTCTGGAGCCCGTGTGAGCCCTAGAGCCCGTGCTCTGCAATAAGAGATGGCGGGGCAACTCGAACCGCCCCCCCCCCACCCCGCCGCAGGAAATAGAGAGTAGCCCCCACTCGCTGCGACTAGAGAAAAAGCTCACACAGAAATAGACTCTGTACAGCCAAAAATAAATAAATAGATACTAAAATTAAAAATAAAAAATCAAACACATTTTATGCCCCCAAATTCTTTGAACCCCTTGCTTTAAAATTCTCACTTTGCTATTTTTCAACAATCCTAAATGGTTATATCATGATTCTAATCAAGCTTCCATACTTGAAAGACATATCTTAAGCTACAATCCAAATTCTCCATAAAATTCGACCTTGCCTTTTCCTTTCCAAGACACGGCTCAAATCCCATTCTGCTTCATCACAGAAAGCAATAAACCTGGTTCTGTCTCATCAACAGATTGTGTTGGAAAGTCGGTATTTGACCGCAGCATCACCGGTTCCATTTCCCCTGGGCTGTCCTCAAATCTATTCTCCAAGTAGCAGCCAGCGTGATCGTTTTAAAAAACACCAATTGGCCCTTGTGAGTTTTCTTCTTAAAACCCTCTATATCAAATGCTTCCTTCCCTCTCAGTCACTTCTGCTTTCAGCTGTGGCCACCCCAGGTGGGTTTCAAGTCAATTCATGGGACAGTGGCTACCTGCTGCGCACACCTTGGGGGGGACATTGCTTCCTGCCTGGGGGTTTCTCCAAACGTGAGGCCACTAAGATGCCTGAAGCAAAAGATAAAACAGTCCCAACTCTAATTTTATCAGCACAACCATTCTGGGAGTCTCGGTTTATTCTTTTCAGGAGGTTCAGGGAAGACACAGGAGAAGGCAATGGCAACCCCCTCTAGTGCTCTTGCCTAGAAAATCCCATGGACGCAGGAGCCTGGTGGGCTGCAGTCCATGGGGTCGCTAGGAGTCGGACACAACTGAGTGACTTCACTTTCACTTTTTACTTTCATGCATTGGAGAAGGAAGTGGCAACACACTCCAGTGTTCTTGCCTGGGGAATCCCAGGGACAGGGGAGCCTGGTGGGCTGCCGTCTATGGGTCACACAGAGTCGGACACGACTGAAGCGACTTAGCAGCAGCAGCAGCAGGGAAGACACTATTCCCTGGTAGCTCAGCAGGTAATGAATCCTCCTGCAATGCAAGAGATGCAGGAGATGCAGGTTTGATTCCTGGGTGGGGAAGATCCCTTGGAGAAAGAAATGGCAACCCACTCCAGTATTCTTGCCTGGAGAACCCCATGGACAGAGGAGCCTAAAGGGCTGCATTCCATGGGGTCACAAAGCGTAAGGACATGACTGAGCCCACACACACAGGGAAGACACTCCAGTACTTTGATGGAAGTGGCAATGTGACACTTGGGTTTTCCTCCTTCTTTGTCTTAATCACTTGGTCTTGCCTCCTTCCTGAGATCTTTTCATGTAAACCACTTCCACAGAAGTTTTCATATCAGGCTCTGCTTTCTCAGGAAACACAAGCCAAGGGTCCCTCCAAGAACTTTCCCTTTTACCGGAACAATCTTCACTGTGCCACCGAGCCGCTGCTCCCCTCTTCTCTCTCTTCTCATTCTGGTCTCCCTCCTTGGACCTCCCTGGAGGCACACTGGCTCCCTTTGAGTTTCTTGTATACATACAAAGATAAAAATGGCACTGAAGAGAAGTAGAACATGCCACCCCAAACGTGAGTCCTTGGAATGAACTGATCATTTTTAAGAAAAGAAACAGGCACAAGAGAAGCTCTAAAAATGGTAGAAGTTCACATATGTATTTGTATTTTTATTTACAAGGGGAAATCTCCATTTGTAGGGTATCTCCTTCTCTGTACCAGGAAGAGAAAGAGGACTCTCAATCACCAAAAACTTCCATCAGTGAAGAGGGTGCCAGATTTAAGTCTGTGCAACAATATTCTGTACTTTTCCTGGTTATCTTCCATAACAGGCCTCCCCAATCCCCCATCTTCCTTTTGTCTTTAGTTGGAGATGGTATTTAAGATGATGGCTTGACCCATTTCAGGGAGCTGTTTGGTTTTCCTGGGTATCTCCGATGTATAAAGGAGGGATTCATGTGTGTGCTTAGTCGCTTCAGTCAGCTGCGTCTGACTCTTTGTGACCCCGTGGGCTGTAGTCCACCACGCTCCTCTGTCCATGGGATTCTCCAGGCAAGAGTGCTGGAGAGGTTTGCCATGCCCTCCTCCAGGAGATCTTCCCGATGCAGGGATCAAACCCATGTCTCCTGCACCTCCTGCATTGCAGGTGGATTCTCTACTACTGAGCCACTGGGGAGGCCCATACAGGAGGGATGCAGGGTAAATTACAGCTGTGTTTTTCTCTTGTTAATTTGTCTTTGATTACAGGAGGGGTCTCAACCTCCAAACCTAGAAGCGTAGAAGGAAAATTATTTTTCTTCCCCACACCAGTTTGCAGGTTTCAGCTGGAATTTATCCTGGCTAGAGAGCCAGGGTTGTCCACCTTCAGAAGAAGTAGGTGCAGGGAGGAAGCCAAGGGTTCTGGAGAGAGCTGGGAGGCAGGGAAGGAGAGCAAAGAGGGGAAGGAGCACACGGATCCCTGGAGGGCAGAGGTCCTACCCCTTCTTCCCTCCAGGGATCTTTCTCTGCAGATCCAGCCACAAGAAGCCCATTGGAACTGTGACTGTCCCTGGAACAGCAGGCTGACTTGAGACACAAGGGTGTTCCTGGCATGGTTTTCCAGGGGAAACTTCACGAAACCACCTTTCCCAGAACTGAGGGGTGCCCTCCTCCCCACTTCCATCATGTCAGGACAATTCTGTCTTTGATGTATTACAATTAGTCACATTATAGATTGGAAGTGACACTTATATTTTCCTATGTTTCACGTGGTTTGACACATATTCTAGATGCCCCGATGGAAACTGTACATTTCCTGGTTTCATCAGTGTCGGGGTGAAAAAGTCTTCCATCTATCCTTCTAGGTCCTTTGGTTGGTCTAATACTTAAAGTGATGTAAGACTGATTAACATGAGAAAAATATTTAAATTCGTATGTATGGGAGCCCCAAAAGAACGTGAGACTCAAGGTAGTCAGGCAATTGAGGTTCCTAGGCCATCCTGAGCTCAGAAATGGGAGAGGAAACTGGGGCTCTGAAGTAATTCACAGGAAGATAAGATGGTAATCAGGTGTTTACCCTAGCATGCTGGTAGGTCTTTCAGATAGAGTTATCTCTGGTAATAGCTCTCTTTCTGGGCCAGGGCCCGTATCTAAATTCTTTTAGGCAGTTAAGGGAAAGCCGAAAGTTGTTCTTGATTCTGCTGGGTCTTGATTGCCTTCAGCTCAAAATAATCCACATGCCAAAGTGGCATATTTTGGGAGGGAGTGTAGAGTCTACTTCCCTTCCTCAGGAACACGGTTTCTTTTTCTAATTAGTTCCTGTTACTTTAATCCCTTATTGTCAGATTAATACCGTTCCTTGTGGAATGTTTGAGAAAATGCCAAAAGGTGTGAAGAAGCAAACATACCATAACTCCACTAGAAATAAAGTCGTTTGGTACATGCCCGTAGACTTTTTTGCTATGTGTGATTTCCCTGTGCGTGAAACCACCTACAAGTTTGAAAACTCTCCTTCCACCGGGCTTTCCTTGTGGCTCAGTGATAAAGGATCCGCCTGCCAATGCAGGAGCTATGGTTCGATTCCTGGGCCGGGAAGACCCCATGTGCTGCAGAGGGGCTCTTGGAAACAAGAGAAGCCGTTGCAGTGAGAAACCCTCACCCTACAACTAGAGAGTAGCCCCCTGTCACCACAACTAAAAAAGGCCTGCACAGCAACGAAGACCCACACCGCCAAAAATAAACAAATAAAAGAAATTGTAAACAAACAAACTCTCCCTCCACAGAGGACTGCTTTCATCTTGCCCCCTGCCTTTTGCCAGACACTCAGACTGCCAATCACTCTGGCAATGTGGGTGGGTACATGCCCCAAGCAGGTCCTATCAGAGTCCTTGCCAGGAAATAATAGAAAGACTCCAGAGCTTCTTTTTGAACTTGAACTGCTGAACGGGGCTGTGAAATTCTGGCAGTAGTGATAGATAGACATTTTTCTCACAATAGAAGAAGCCTACTCTGGAAAGAGAATGAAATACAACACACAAAGGCCAGCCAAGAAGGGGAGAGAGCAGACCAAGTGTGAAACTTCTTCACATGTAAGCACCTGTATCTTCTCAAGCCAGTCATATCCCGGTCATATCCTCCCAGTTGACAGGAGCCAATCAATTCCATTAAAAAAAAAAAAAAAGCTTTGGGAGTCCCCTGCTCATTTAGTGGTTAGGATTTGGTGATTTCACTGATATCAGTTCAGTTCACTTGCTCAGTCGTGTCCGACTCTGCTACCCCATGGACTGTAGCACGCCAGGCTTCCCTGTCCATCAGCATCTCCTGAAGCTTGCTCAAACTCATGTCCATGGAGTCGGTGATGCCATCCAACCATCTCGTCCTCTGTCATGCCCTTCTCCTCCTGCCCTCAATCTTTCCCAGCATCAGGGTCTTTTCCAACGAGTCAGTTCTTCGCATCAGGTGGCCAAAGTATTGGAGCTTCAGCTTCAGCATCAGTCCTTCCAATGAATATTCAGGACTGATTTCCTTTAGGATGGACTGATTTGATCTCCCTGCAGTCCAAGGGACTCTCAAGAGTCTTCTCCAATACCACAGTTCTAAAACATCAATTCTTTGGCGCTCAGCCTTGTTTATGGTCCAACTCTCACATCCATACATGACTACTGGAAGAACCATAGCTTTGACTAGATGGACGTTTGTCAGCAATGTCTCTGCTTTTTAATATGCTGTCTAGGTTTGTCATAGCTTCTCTTCCAAGAGCAAGTGTCTTTTAGTTTCACAGCTGTAGTCACTATCCACAGTGATTTTGGAGCCCAAGAAAATAAAATATATCCCTGTTCCCATTTTCTCCCCCATCTATTTGCCATGAAGTGATGGTACTGGATGCCATCATCTTAGTTTTCTGAATGCTGAGTTTTAAGCCAACTTCTTCAACTCTCCTCTTTCACTTTCCTCAAGAGACTCTTAAGTTCTTTACTTTCTGCCATAAGGGTGGTGTCATCTGCATATCTGAGGTTATTGATATTTCTCCCAGCAATCTTATTCCAGCTTGTGCTTCATTCAGCCCGGCATTTCTCACAATGTACTCTGCATAGAAGTTAAATAAGCAGGGTGACAACATACAGCCTTGACATACTCCTTTTCGTATTTGGAACCAGTCTGTTGGTCCATGTCCAGTTCTAACTGTTGCTTCCTGACCTGCATACAGGTTTCTCAAGAGGCAGGTCAGGTGGTCTGGTATTCCCATCTCTTTCAGAATTTTCCACAGTTTGTTGTGATCCACACAGTCAAAGGCTTTGGCGTAGTTAATAAAGCAGAAGTAGGTGTTTTTCTGGAACTCAGCCACTGCCTTGGCTGGGGTTCAATTCCTGGTCAGGGAGCTGAGATCCTGCAAGTTGTGCCATGCAGTCAAAATTAAAAAAATAGCTTTAACTGGGCTTCTAATAGTTGAACCAAGTGAGTCATGATCAGTATAGTACTTTTAGACATCATGTCATTTCATCCTTCAGCAATTCTGTGAACTGGATTTTAACCACGTGTTACAGACAAGGAGACTGAAACTTAGAGAGGTTAATTATCATGCTTATAATCATTTGGGCAGGGAGGTTACCTAACTCTAAACCTGAATTCTTATTCTTGTTTTGTTACAGTTCCACTTTTATTGTATTTTAAAATAATTGTTAGAGAAGTCTCTGTTTCTATTGCTTTATTTGCTGCTGCTTAATTCAGGGTGTTAACCAGTCTCTAGCGTCATGGGGCCTCCTTTTTACTTTATTATGGATGCTAGGGTGGATCCCCAGGAGAAGGGAATAGTAACCCATTCCAGTATTCTTGCCTGGAGAATTCCATTGGATAGGGGAGCCTGATGGGTTACAATCCATGGGGTCAGAAAGATTCAGACACAACTGAGCAACTAACACCACACTAGCAGGGTGGGTGAAGACAGGCATCCTTTCCAGGCCGGAAACAACTGGCCCCAGAACCCAGGGTGGGCCTGGGGGAGCTGCCCTCCGGTGAGCGGGGCCTGCCCTGACATCCTGCACTCCGTCCTCCAGCCCGACCACAGCCCCCACGCACTGGCACACGGCAGGCGGAGCACCCCCGGCCGTGTCTCTCCATCATGGATGGTGTTCTCAGGGCGAGGTGAGCACGCCAGTGATCCATTCCCATCCCGGTCAGCGGCTTGTGGCCACCGCGGTATGGAGCGGGTGAGAATGAGTCTTTCCCAGATCGGGTGACGACTGGCTTATGCACCTTGAAGAAACTTCAAGTATGATCCAGAAACACACATCCTACTCTCCCCCAATCCTGAGAATTCCCTGACATCACTCACTTCAGAGGCCCCTCCTCTCAGAAAGATAATGTTATAGCACAGAGGTGGTGTGAGTTTCCTAGGGTGCCCTAACAAATTACCACTGACTGAGGGGCTTAAAATAAGAGCAATTCCTTCTCTCACATCTCTGGAGGGTACATATCTGAAATCGAGATGACCTCGGCATCATGCTTCCTCTGAAGGCTCTAGAAAAGAACGCTTCCTTGTTTCTTCCAGTTTATTGGGACCACCACATGTGTTCCTTGGCTTGTGGTAACATAACTCTTAATTCTTGCCTTCATTTTCACATGGTCTTCTTCCCCTACGTCTCTATCACAATTCCACTGTTACTCTTAAGATATTTAGGAACTTCCCTGGTGGTCCAGTGATTAAGAATTCATCTTAGGCTGACGGTTGCCAGAGGGAAGGATGAGGGGAAGGGATAGTTAGGGGGTTTGAGATGCTATATTTAAAATGGACCTATATAGCACAGGGAACTCTGTTCAATGTTATGCGGCAGCCTGGATGGGAGGGGAGTTTGGTGCAGAAAGGATACATGTCTATGTATGGCTGAGTTCCTTCACTGCTCACCTGAAACTATCACAACATTACTAATTGGCCATACCCTAATGCAAAATAAAAAGTTAAAAAAACAAAAAAGAATCTGTCTTGCAATGCAGGGGATGGGGGTTGATCCCTGGTTGGGGAACTAAGATCCCACATGCAGCAGGTCAAGTAAGCCCATGTGTTAGAACTACTGGGCCTTCACTGAAATGAAAGATTTTGCATGAGGCAACTAAGACGCCAAATAAAATAATACTAATAAAAAAAAGATATCTACTTTCCCCCCCAGTATGAGGCCTGGTTTAAATGTAGGAAATTTTGGATAGGAAAAAACTTCTCTTTTTAGGCCCAGTACTTGGAGCCTGCAAATTAAACTGACAAATGACAGATTAACAGAAGAAAAAACGCACTGTTTATGCATGCAACATGCATACATGGGGGAATATTCAGTGATGAGTAGCTCAAAGGGTGATTAAAGTATGGGGCTTATATACCCTCTTAACAAAGGGTGATGAATCTATGGAGAAGTAAGACAAAGGAAAAAGGTTTGGGATCCTGTTGTTGTTCAGTGGCTCAGCCATGTCCGCCTCTCTGTGATTCCATAGACTGCAGCACGCCAGGTTTCCCTGTCCTTCACCGTTTCCCAGATCATGCTCAAACTCAAGTCCATCGAGTCAGGATGCCATCTAACCATCTCATCCTCTGTTGTCCCCTTCTCCTCCTGCCTTCAATCTTTCCTAGTATCAGGGTCTTTTCTAATGAGTCAGTTTTTCGCATCAAGTGGCCAAAGTATTGGAGCTTCAGCTCCAGCATCAGTCCTTCTAATGAGTATTCAGGACTGATTTCCTTTAGGATTGACTGGTTTGATCTCCTTGCAGTCCAAGGGACTCTCAAGAGTCTTCTCCAACACCACATTTCAAAAGCATCAATTCTTCGGAGCTCAGCTTTCCTCATAGTCCAACTCTCACATCCATACACGACTACTGGAAAAACCAAGGCTTTGACTATACAAACCGTTGGGCTCCTAGGGTTGGTAAATTGTGGGAAAGGTGCTGGTCAAGGGTGGAGAAGTAATAGAAGACAAGGGTTGTTTTAATAAGGTTTGTTTACACAGACCCCATTCAGTGCTGACTTTGTCTTTAGTGATAATGGTTGTTTTCCTCCTCCTTCTGCAGGAAAGGGGAGGTGGGACACCTTCACAAAGGGAAATTTATGACCTGCTTTTAGGCAGATGGGGGAGGGCAAAGGGTTCTGTGCTTGCCACTGCTTAATTGCTTTCAGCTCAAAACAACCCTTGTGTCAAACCAGCATGTTTGGGGTGGCATATTCTGCTCCCTTCAAAATAAATCAATTGATAAGGCACATCAATTATGTTTCTTGTTATAGAATTACAGGCCTCTAAGTATGAGAGGACTTAATGATTCCTACACAAGTTATTCCTGATGAGGGATGCCCTGGGGCCCAGCGCATCCAGAAACCTGCTCATTCTTGCCCCTTGCCTCCTGGCTCCTCCTCAGTACATACAGAATAACTTCTAAAGATGCGGTGCTGTTTCTTCAGGTTCTATCCACTCTCCAGACTGACTTCTCACCTACTCGCTTCTCTCTTCTGTTGCTCTTGTAATAGCAACGTTCTTGTAAATACCTCTGTGAACTCTATGGTTTACATCTAGGTGGCTTTGTCTATGGAGGTTTCTCCTGACTAACTCTTACTCAGCCATCAGCTCCTCCCAGAAGACTTCTCGAATGTTCACCTGCAGAGAACATTGCGCATCTATCTGCATCAAAACTAATGGAAACTTCCAGACTGTAAGTCCCTTTAGGTCAGGGTCATGCTACATTTATTTTTATCACCCTAGACCTAGCCCAGTGTCTAGGGCATGACAGACACTCCACTGATGTTTTTATATTAAGCTGAATTGCTCTTACTCACAGGTTAATGGAATAATCAGGATAGTTATTGTGCTTTATTCTGTCATATTCAGTTTTTAAAATGTTTTTTTCTTCCAGTTTTATTGAGGTATAATGACATACAGCACTATATAAGTTTAAGGTGTACAGCATAATAATTTGGTTTACATACATCATGAAATGATTACCAGAAATTTAGTAAACATCCATCATCTCACAGATACAAAATAAAGGGAAAAGTTTCTTTTTTTTTTTTCCTGTGGTGAGAACTATTAGGATTTACTCTCTTAGCAATTTTCATATATCCTCTCCCCTAAATCAATTAAGATTGCTAAAATTTGTGGGTGGATATTTTCCTTGTTTTTCATTTACTAAGTTGTCTCTTATTTAAGAAAATGCAATTTCCTTCTTAAGTCTACAGACCACCTCATTAAGTTTCTCTTTCATGCATGTATGTGTCTGTGAAGTTGTCCTCATGTTTCTGGGCATTTCTAATTTATTTATAACATGATTTAGTTATACACAGCTCACACCCAGATGAGGAACATCAGAAATTAGTAATAAGGTTCCACCTCTTTTATCATTACTTTGAGGGCACAGTTTCTTCTCATATTTCTTGGAAAGTTGCAGTTGAGAGCAAGGAAATCTTGTTACACCCCACCCTTTTGTTCTCTCTACTCTATCAATAACTAACAGAAGCTAAAAAGCACCTAAAACTCCTTCTTCTGTAAACCTCATCTTGCTATCAATTTCTAGAAAATGCTTACCATTTTGAGACTTCAAAAGCTATGGCAGCAAGAACACAAAATGAGCACACAGTCTGAATGCCAAAAAATTATTAAAATCTTAGTTTAAGTAATTAGACTCTTATTCATCTTTTAAGATAACTGATTGCTATTGGAATGCAATCACAACTGAAAATAAGGGTAAGGTATTTCTAATTCCACTAAAAATGGAGAAAACACAGTAAGTTGGAATATAGAAATTACAATGTTTGCTTTTGCTATATATCTCGGGGACCCAGGCGCCTCCTGCCAACGTAAAACACTCAGAAATTAATTCAAAATGAATGACTTATCACTATCTCACTTTTTATCATCAGTATTAATTCAAATGGGTGAAAAATAGATGTTAAAAATAAAATATGAAGTACTATAAAATATGGATGATTGAAAAATAATTTGGGGAACAGAGAAAAAGTTTTTCTAAATATGCCACACAACGTTTAAGCAAATTTGGAAAATTTTTGGCAAAATATGTGACAAACATAAGGTTAATATCGATAATACACAGTGAGCCCTTTACCCATCAACAAGAGAAAGCAGAAAAGAAAAAGTTGGCAAGGGATACAAAACAGGCAATTTCACTAAAGAATTAAAACAAAATAACCAATAATCATCACATTTATATAATTATTACTGAGAGAAGTAGTTTTAATAGTCTAAAAATGAAATGAAATGTCATATTTTTATCGTATTGTCAGGGATGAAAAATTGATGAAAGGCTGAGAAATGCCTCTCACCATGGATTTATTGATTGTGGCTGAAATTTATCTAACCCTTCTGGTTCCTGGCTGTAGGTCTGTGTTCAGGTGCTCAGTCCTGTCTGACTCTGGGACTCCATGGACTGTAGCCCGCCAGGTTCCTGTCTATGGGATTCTCCAAGCAGGAATATTGGAGTGGGTTGCCATTTCTCTCTCCACCTGGTTGTATAATAAGCACCAAAATTTAAAATACACATTTTCATTGACCTCCAAATCTCAGTTTTTATAAACTATTTTATCATAAGTGCAAAGACATGCACATGAATGTGTATTGTTATTTTAATTTTTCTTCAGTTTTTATTTTAATTAAAATTATCCATGCACACAGTTTTAAGAGTGAAATAATACTACAAGGTTTGTTACTAAAAACAACTCTACCAATTTCCTGCTCCTCAGATACTTCTCTGGTAGCTCAGATGGTAAAGAATTGGCCTGCAATGCAGAAGACCTGGGTTCGATCCCTGGGTTGGGAAGATCCCCTGGAGAAGGAAATGGCAACCCACTCCAGTGTTCTTGCCTGGTGAAATCCATGGACAGAGGAGCCTGGCGGGCTACAGTCCACCGGGTCACTAAAAGTCAGACACGACTGGGCGACTGACAGATACTTCCAACAATTTTAGTTGGTTATTTCGACATTCATCTTCATCATTTTTAATAAGTTTTTCCATATGTTTGCTTCTTGAGTTTTCAGTTTCAGGAATTATCAGTTGACTTAATAGGGGAGTGAGGTCATAGGTCTCTCCCTCAGCCCAGTGGAGGATACACACACTTTCTCCAAATATGGTTTTTAACTGTCATTTAGTTTGGATCAATACTAAGTATGTACAGTATTATTGCTATGTAAATGTTAATCGTAACTTAGCCATATGGTATAATGTGACAGGTTTTCATTCCTGTACAAAGTTTGCTTTTTCTGTTAATAATTGTCCCTGCTCCTCTTCATTTTCTGTGTACTTAAACTGTTTCATATCAAAATTGCTTTCAGTTGTATATTTAAGCAGCTCGAGGGAAACCCATCACACGAACACTTTAGGGGAACTATTGGGGTGTTCTAAACATTCTGAGCTTCCCTGGTTGCTCAGTCGGTAAGGAATCCACTTGCAAGGCAGGAGACATGGGTTCGATCCCTGGGTCGGGAAGATCCCCTGGAGGAGAGAGTGGCAACCCACTCCAGTATTCTTGCCTGGGAAATTCCATGGACAGAGGAGCCTGGCAGGCTACAGTCCATGGGGTTGCAAGAGTTGGACACCACTGAGCGACTAAATCACCACCACCACCACCTAAACATTCTGCTACAGATCTTGATCACACTGCAAGTTCTCTTAGAAGAGAGAGCAGTTGTCCAGATTAGGGGCCTGAGTCCCAGTTCTTTCAATTTCCATCTGGTAAATTATTTCACCTTTGTGAGGCTCAGTGTCTACATCTCAAAGGTGGTGATAACACCAGTACTTACGTTGTAGCTTTATTCTAAAGAATAATGATTAAATGAGTAGCAGTGTTCAGCACCAAGCAAATACTTATTGATAGTTGTTTTTAAATTACTCTATGAGAGTAAAAGTAGTAGGAATTTAGAAGGCTAATTTCTATCCAGAAATTATTACTAAATTTTCCTTAATTTTTTCCTGATTAAGCAATACATATTCATCAACAGGAAATTTGATAGTAAAGTGTGGAGAAGCACAAAAGAAAACCTCTCATAATCCCACCATACAGAGGCAATTGTGGCCAACCTTTTGGCACATTTTGTACCTTCTGTGTGTACAAAAGGAAGATGGTCACGTGACTGGAGGCAGAGTTTGGGGATGCAGCTGCAAACCTCCTGAGAAGGCAGTGGCACCCCACTCCAGTACCCTTTGCCTGGACAATCCCATGGACGGAGGAACCTGGTGGGCTGTAATCCACGGGGTCGCTAAGAGTCAGACACGACTGAGCGACTTCCCTTTCACTTGTCACTTTCATGCACTGGAGAAGGAAATGGCCACCCACTCCAGTGTTCTTGCCTGGAGAATCCCAGGGACCCGGGAGCCTGGTGGGCTGCCGTCTATGGGGTCGCACAGAGTCGGACACGACTGAAGCGACTTAGCAGCAGCAGTTGCAAACCTGGAGGCTTGGTTGACTTGGGCTGTTATCAGAAAACACCATAGACTGGGTTAGTGTAGACAACAGAAATTCTTTTCTCACATTTCTGGAGGCTGGTTGGTTGTAGACTTTTCTCTGGGTCTCAGAATCCTATATATTCTCACATGGTAGAAGGGGGTAGGGATCTCTCTGGGGTCTCTTCTGGAATGACAGTTCCATGCTCAGGATGGAGGAACCTCCCAAGGGCCCCACCTTCAATATCATTGTCTTTGGGGGTTAGAGTTTCAGTGTATATGGATTTTGAGGGGGACATAAAAGTTCAAACCATAGCATCAACGAGCACCAGCGATTGCTGGCAGTTCCCAGAAGCTAGGAGAGTGAGCATGGTCCTGCTGACAACGCAATCTCAAACTTCTAGGTTGCAGAGCTCTGGGAAAATACTTTTCTGTGGTTTTAAGCCACCCAGTTTGTGGCAGTTTGTTATGGCAGCCTTAGGAAACTAATCCGGGTGGCTTGGGTGAAAATGGAGGAGAGTAATGTCAGCAGCCCAGCCATATGCAGGTGATTCTGTGTAAGGAGAATGCTTCCAAATTAGTTGGTATTTTAGCCCGTTTGAGAACCTATAAGACAATTAGCATAGGCTGGGTGGCTTATAAACAATAGAAATTTATTTCTCACAGTTCTAGGGGCTGAGAAGTCTAAGATCAATGCACCAGCAGATTTGGTGTCTGGTGAGGGCCTGATTTAGAGATTGACAATCGTCTTGCAGCTATGTCCTAACATGGCAGAAGAGAAAGGCAACTTTTTTTTTTTTATAAAAAAAGCTTTTAATTTTGTATTGGAGTACAGCTGATTAAAAATGTTGTGACTGTTTTAAGTGGACAGCAAAGGAACTCAGCTATACATACAGATGTGTCTATTCTCCCCCAAACTCCCCTCCCATCCAGCTGCCACATAATATCAAGCAGAGTTCCCTATGCCCTGCAGTCGGTTCTTGTTGGTTATCCATTTTAAATATGTCTGTGCATGTCCGTCTCAAACTCCCTAACTATCTCTTCTCCCCATCAGAAGGGAAGCTTTTAGAGGTCTCAACCTGATAACCTTCCAAGGCCGCACCTCCTAACAATATCACACTGGGGGAAATAGGTTTCAACGTCTGCATTTGAGGAGGAACAAACAATCCATAGCAGTTGATAGTTTCCATTCCCTCCTTTGCTCCCAGCTGTTGCTACAAAACATGCCTGGCGTCTGCCCTCATTCATGGTGTGGCTCTCCCTGACATGAGGACAAAAACTAATTGACTTCCCGTATTGGACTTTTTAATATTCTAAAATGATTTGTGGCTTTT
Organism: Muntiacus reevesi; assembly: GCF_963930625.1. Classification (NCBI taxonomy): domain Eukaryota; kingdom Metazoa; phylum Chordata; class Mammalia; order Artiodactyla; family Cervidae; genus Muntiacus; species Muntiacus reevesi. Next base: position 42,259,847 of record NC_089268.1, read on the forward strand.
TCCTCTGGATGTTCCTTGATATTAATTATATTAGACACCCTAAATAATGCTAATCTTAAGGTTTTGTGCTGCATGAGTGGCCATAAATCGATGGATCCAGTGGGTATTGGTCATATTCTGGAAGCTTTTCTCAAGCACCAGTGGATATTTCCATTCAGATAAATTCTACCAGCACCCTCTCACTTTCTCTGGGAACATTTGGAGTTCCTCATGCTCACATCTTGATTAAGGGGCTTTATTAAATAAAAGGTAATATGGTGGGCCCATCTTGAAGACGTTGATGAAAACACATTAGGTAAGTAGACAGTAGGGGCTACTTTGCTTCATGCTTATTCCCCGATTAATCAACAGTAAACGTTCTACCCTTTCCCCACTTCACTTTCATGGTTGGAGACGACCTAGGGTCACCCACTTTGATATTTGAATCTGGCTCCTTCTGATTATTATATACACAGAAATGCCACGAACACAATTTGACCTCACTTTTGTGGTCTGCTTTAATTTTTTAACAGAATATTAATGCTAGAAGGTATTTCAAGACGTGTGGTCAAGACCTTTGCCCCAGAACATCTGAAACATAAGTCATTTAAGGCATGTGGTGGTCCAGTCTATTTCAGGGCTCTCTAGGGAAGGAGATTATAGACTTTCCCCTATTTGCCTATACTAGTGTTAAACATTAGCATTAGTTTGAGTCTTCTTACCATCTTTGTAGAACCTAACATTTTTTTTTTCCCCCTTTAATAATGTTTTATTTTAAAAATTATAGTTTTATAACTTTGGAATAATAGATTTGGTGATTGAAGTTTGAGGAGAAGGCAGGAAAAACAAAAACACATGGGAGGCATATTAGTTACTTTGGGCTTCCCTGGTGGCTCAGTGGTAAAGAATCTGCCTGCTAAGGCAGGAGATGTAAGTTTGATCCCTGGGTTGGGAAGATACCCTGGAGGAGGAAATGGCAACCCACTCCAGTATTCTTGCCTGGAGAATTCCATGGACAGAGGAGCCTGGCAGGCTACAGTCCATGGGTCACAGAAGAGTCGGACACAACTTAGTGACTGAACAGCAGCAACAACCAATTCTTAGTTTAGATTATTGTGATTTGAATTTCTGTTTCTAGAGGACAATCATAAATGAGAGTTTCGGTTGTTTAGGAGTTTCTGCTGTTCTTTAAAACAGCACATGTTAACCATAAATGATTCTCAGAGGCAAGAGAAACAGACTGTAACTGCATGCCAAGAGTACATGGCCTTCTTTGGTGAGATCCGTTATGCTTTAAAAGCAACAGAATATTTTGTAACATATGTTCTTTTTTTAAACTTTTTTGGTTATGCTGGGTCCCTGTTGCTGCACATGGGCTCTCTCTAGTTGCTGAGAGCAGGGGCTAATCTCTAGTTGCTGTCCGCGGGAAGGCTTCTCGTTGTGGTGGCCTCTCTTGTCGCGGAGCACAGGCTCTACGATGCCTGGGCTTCAGTAGCTGCAGCCCGTGGGCTCAATAGTTGTGACTTGCAGGCTCCAGAGCACAGGTTCAATAGCTGTGGTGCACAGGCCCAGTTGCTCCACAGCATCTGGGATCTTCCTGGCTCAGGGATCGAACCCATGTCTTCTACATCAGCAGGCAGATTGTTTACTACCGAGCCACCAAGGAAACCCTGTAATGTATGTTCTTGTAAAGTGCCCCCTGACAGAGCCAAGCCAGGATGTGTAAAGAAGAATTTTTAAAAAGCAGTTGTATTATCATGTGTCATTAAGTGGATTAGGTGAAGTCTTTTATCCAATCAGAACTGTGGGGAAAAATGTCTTAGTCTCTGCTGATTAAAAGGATAACTTATGATCAATCAATAATAACTTATGTGATGGTCAAGATGCCCATTCTTCCCCAGGAGGAATAGATAACCACCTCCCCGACACTGTCTTCCAGGCTGAACTCAGAGGTAGGATCATCCCTTATGATACAGATGTGATATAGAACACTTCTTGCTCAATCCCATGCCATACTGTAATCTGTGTCTTCTAAGAAAAGAGATATTCTTCTACTCAACCACATCCAAGTACACTGACATGTGTTTCACACTTGGCCTCTAGTATATAATCTATATTTACATTTCTCCAATTGTTCCCAAAACATCTTTTATAGGCTTTATTCCCACTCCCCCCCACCATCTAGAATCGTATCAAGGTTCACATGTTACATATGATTATTCTGACTTACTTTTAAACTCAAATGAGTTTAGGCAAATTGTTTATGCCCATGAAGGAGAATCTATCTGTGAATACCCTGAGTCTTTCTGAGATATGAGCTCCATGGGTTTGGAAATAAAAGCATTATTATATTTTGGTGGAAAGAAAAGTCGGCTAAGCCTTAAGCATCCTCGATTCCAGGCTCTGGCCTGCCACTCTTTACCTGTACAAGTTCAAGTAAGTGACCTTGTCCTTCTGGTCCTCATTTTGTTACCTGGAAAAGCTGTGTGGCATGATAAGAACAAACGAGTTTAAAGACCCAATTTCATCCTTGGTTCTGCACTAATTGTGTGACCTTGAGCACAACCCCCTACCTTCCCATTTATTTATGAACTGATTTGAGAAAATTCGCTTTGAGTGCTTACCAAGGGTCCGTGTGACCATGACAGATTCAGTCCTTGTCCTCACAGAGCTCAGAGAACCGTTCTGGAGGCAGACATGACACACACAGTCACATCAGTGAGTCATTAATTTCAACTCTGGTAAGTTGAAACACTCGGAGAGGAGTGCTGTTGACAGAGTGTAACGGGGACACCTCCTTTAGATGGGGGCCACCGGGGGGTGAAGGAAAGGAAGGGGAAAACCCCAGGCAGGCTTCTCGGAGGAAGTGAACACAAGAGGGATGAGTGGGTGTTGGCCAGGTAAATTTAGGGGAGTTTTCCCTCTTTGTGAATCAGTTTTCCATTTTCAGATTAGAAAAAAGAAAACAGATGTGACAGAGATTGCTGAGGGTCCCCCTACAGATGTTCCATCCTTCTTCCTTGTTGTGGAACCCCAACGTTACTCGTGGCGATGACAGTGCCTGCAACCTCTGCACCTTCTAGCGGCCTCATGATGAATTCTGGCCACTCCTGGGTTGCATTCTTAAAGGGAGGTGATCCACCCCTTCATCCCACCTTCCTCTGCCCTGGGGCTTATAACAAGGACTTGGTAGTGAGCCCTCTTTGGCCATGTGGGCAGGGCAACATCTAGGGGTCCTGGAGTGGTGATGAGCCATCTACAATCCCTAACTGCCTATAGTCGTGTTTATATCTAAGGGAGAAAGTTTTTTTTTGGCCTTGCCACGGGGTTTGTAAGATCTCAGTTCCCCAACCCGTGACTGAACCAGGTCTCTTGCCAGTGAAAAGCTCAGAGTCCAAACCACTGGACTACCAGGGAATTCCCAAAGGGGGAAATTAACTACTGTCTTGGTTAAGCCATTTTGGACTAGTTGAGATGGAGCTCTGTTATATGAAGTTGAACTTAAATCCCAAGTGATAGAGTGTGTCTATCAGAACATTCACAATGAATAAAAGAATATAATGAAAAATAATGCTTATTGCCTACATGCCTCATAATTTTTGGTCTTTTTAAAAAATATATCATTGAATTTTTTTATTAAAATTTTTTTTGCTATTTGGTTGTGCTGGGTCTTAGTTACCTCATACTGGATCTTAGTTGTGGCATGTGGGATCTGGTTGCTTGACCAGGGATCGAACCCAGGCTCCCTGCATTGGGAACACGGTGTCTTAATCACTGGACCACCAGGGAAGTCCCCAGAGTTGCTTTTAAGCATCATGATGAGCATCAGAGCTGAACACCAGACTTCATGTGAATTGACCAGTTCTGAAAGATTAGAATTAGACTGTCCTTTGGTACAATTGCAGCTTCGTCAGTGTATTGGGCGCATTCCTCACTGGAGAAAGGGTGTATTGCTCTATATACCTAAGGGCACTGTGAAACCCACCTCCTTCTTCTGAGCCATGTTGCAGGATTTCTGGTCCAGAGCTCTGGTTCAATAACACTGTGGGGTCTGTGAGCCATCTTACAGTGGGACAAATGAAGTGACCTCAGCTGTACACCTCCCCCTTGCAGGACATCCCCCTGCTCCTCCACCACACACATAGACCGAAACTTCATTGGAGGAATGGCTTTTGCTGAGAAATCATTCTAGTGATTCTTGATTTTTACTATAGCACACATTATAAATCAAAGCATAAATATGAACCTCAGAAAAGTTAAACATGCGGAAGAATATACGGGCACAATTCATGGGTCCTCTTGCGAGAAGAGCTTGTTCTTCATAGTGTTCATTCATGGTGTTAGTGTTTATGAGTATTGTGAAAAACATTCAAATATCACCCAAGTGTTAAACACACACACATCATGCCATCTATTTCTCTAGAGAGTAACTGAGTTCACAGGGGATTGTGTGTGTGTGTGTTGGCTGCCCAATTGTGCCTGACTCTTTGCAACCCCATGGACTGTAGCCCACCAGGCTCTTCTGTCCGTGGGATTCTCCAGGCAAGAAGAATGGAGTGGGTTGCCATGCCCTTCTCCAGGGGATCTTCCTGACCCAGGGATTGAACCCAGGTCTCCCACATTGCAGGTGGGTTCTTTACCATCTGAGCCACCAGGGAAGCCCTCACAGGGGATTACGGCTCTTCACAGAAATAAATAGATTAGGTGCTGCATTGTCATGAAATCATTCATAGTTGGGTGGGGCCTCAAGCTTACCTGGCACCATTTTTATCACTGTGAAGGGATTCAGCCTGCGTTAGAGAGAGCAAGCTGGAGAGTTGAATGCAGAATCTCATAAATAGATTTGTGCTCTGGCTTAGTTGATTCTGAAAAGAATTCAGACAAATAAAAGTAGTGCATTAAAGACTATTATTTTGAGCAAAAGGTTTTATGAAATAGCATCAATCTATTGGCCATAAATAACTGGCCTATTGAGCATTCCATCACTATTTATTGAACACCTATAGAGTAAGGAGGCTTATTGTCAGAGAAACAGAAAATTGGGGTCAAACACAATGCACGAACATCTTCTAGTGGTCATTTCCAGTAGGGGCCAAAGTCTTTTCTGTAAAGACATTGTTTTCTGAATATTTGCTAGCTCAGTCAGTAAAGAATCTGCCTGCAGTGCAGGAGACCCGGGTTGGATCCCTGGGTCAGGAAGATCCCCTGGAGAAGGAAATGGCAGCCCATTCCAGTATTCTTGCCTGGAGAATCCTATGGACAGAGGAGCCTGGTGGGCCACAGTCCATGGGGTCGCAAGAGTCGGACACGACTTAGTGATTAAACCAACAGACACTTTAGGGGCTTCCTTGGTGACTCAGCAGTAAAGAATCCCCTGCAATGCAAGAGATGCACGAGACACAGGTTCGATCCCTGAGTCAGGAAGATCCCCTGGAGAAGGGCATGACAACTCACTCCAGTCCTCCTGCCTGGAGCATCCCATGGACAGAGGAGCATGGCGGGCTACAATCGGCAGGGTTATAAAGAGTCAGACACGACTGAAGCCACTGAGCGCACACACAGACCCTTGAAGGACAGCAGCAAAAGGAGGGACTTGATCTCAGTTCCGCTTGTAGCCTCCACTGTCCGTTCCCTTCCGTGTGCGAGCCCCTTCCCATCTAGTCTCTGCCTCTCTCTGAGGCCTCGTATCTCACCCCCCTGCCCCCACTCTTCAGCTGAATTGAATGATCGCTCTTGGGGTTTTGCACAAGTCACCCACTCTTCGTGGAATGCCCCTCTTCCCCTTTTTGCCTTAACTCCTTCTTTTTCTTCAGAATTTAACATAGTACATACTCCAAAGAATTGAAAGCAGGGTCTTGAAGAGGCATTTATCTTGAAGAGTCAGGACCCCCACAGATACCAAAACCCTCCGATGCTCAAGTTCCTTAAAAAAAGTGGCAAAGTATTTGCATATAACCTATGCACACCCTCCCATATACTTTTAAAATCATCTCTGGATTACTTATAATATCTAATATGACATAAATGCTATATAAATAGCTGCCATTGCATGACAAATTCAAGTTTTGCTTTTTGGATCTTTTTGGAAATTAAAAAAATATATATATTTTGATCCCCTGTTGGTAGAATCTGCAGATGCAGAATTCATGGATACAGAGGGCTGACTGTGCATATAATGGAAAGTTATTCCGCCTTAAACAGGAAGGAAATTCTAACACATACTATAACATGGGTGAACCTTAAGGACATTATTTTAAGTGAAATTAGCCAGTCACAAAAGAGCAAATACTCCATGACTCCACTCATATAAAGTGGTTAGAGTAGTCACATTTATAGAGGTACAAAGGGGAATGGTGGTTGTCATGGGCTGGGGAGAGGGGGAATGGGGAGTTAGTGTTTAATGGGTACCGAGTTTCAGTTTGGGAAGAAGGAAAAAGTTCTGGAGACTGATGGTGGCAATGGTGGCCCAGCAATGTGAACACACATCATGCCACTGAACCGCACACTGAAAATGGCTCAAATGGTAAATTTTATGTTGTTTTTATTTTGCTACAATTAAATTAATTAAAAAAGATGACATAGACGTCTCTGACCCCTTCAGTCTGGGATGGGTGTTCCTCTTACCTGGCCCAGGAGTACAGTATGTTTATTATTAAACCATCTCACTTTTAAAATATATATTGTAGGGATATATCAAGCAAAACATTTAGCATTTTAACTATGTAGTTATTGTTCAATAAACAACAGCTATTGTAACATTTACCCATAACATTTGCCAGTTGGATTATAACCTTTCCTTAGAGTCTGTCTTTTTAAATCATAAAGTCCTTGAAGACAGGAGCTATCTCTTCTCCAAAGGCAATAGCAAGGCATCTGCCACATAGGTTCATCAAAAAACTAAATGAAAGTGAAACAGATCGCTGGTGGACCCTAGAGCCACAAAGCAACTTTGGAGACAATGGAGAATGTGGCATCCATCCATCCGAAAATTGAGTACACTGCCCAATTCCTGTACACAGTAGGCATTTAATAAATGTTAGTTCTTGTGTCCTTTCCTCTCATTTTACAGAGACAAGATTGAGGTCCACAGAGGTGAAGTAATTGGCTCAGAGTTAAAGAGCTTAGTCACAGGAGAGGCAAGCGCCACCTCTTCTGGGCCAGCGAATCTTTTCATGTAACATGGGAAACATGGGATGTGGGAATGACCCTTGACCCCAACAGTAATAGGTTTACAAATAACTTCTTATTATGGGAAGATTCAAACATACACGCAAGTAGGGAGGATAGCATCATGAACCTTAAGGACCCATCATGCAGCTCCAGCAACTGTCAACTCTTGGGCAGTCTTTCGTCATCAGTAGCCCCCTATCTGTCCCCCATCTTCCTTCCAGAGTATTTGAGGCTAATCCTCAACATCTTATCAAATTCTAACTGCATTTCTCATGAAACTCTTTTTCATGGGTTTCATCTCTAGAAAGGATCAACTCAGTTGGAAAATATTTGGATAAGGGGAAACCTCAGTCCTTCTCCTAAAAGATATTGAAAATCAGATTCTCAAAACACCATGACACTCACACACCTTGAGAATCTTGCCAAAGTGAGCACGCCAAACCTCTGATTTGCCTTAATCTCTAGAGATCAGTAGATTTCTTCCCACTCATGTCTCTGCTGATTTTTCCTGTCTTTCTGCTCTCATTCCCAACCTGTGTGATTCATCCTCTGTAGTCACTCCCCCCACCCCCAAAAGGCAACCTTTCTGCTTTTCTTGGTATAGGTTTACTTCCTGAAATACCTGCTTTCTTCCGAAATCTATCAGTCCTTCAAGACCAATTTCAGGAACTTTATCTGACCTACAGCCTGGTTTTCAGCTAATCTCACTATTTGAATGAAATGGATTTCATAATCATAGCACAGTTTTTAACTTATTTGTTTCAGTTTTACCAGTTTAGCCTCCTTAACAAGGTTGCAGTTTCCTTGACGGCAAGGATTCTGTTAAAACATCTTTCTGGTATTTCCTCTTTTTTTTTTTTTTTAATTTATTTTTTTTTTTATTAGTTGGAGGCTAATTGCTTCACAACATTTCAGTGGGTTTTGTCATACATTGACATGAATCAGCCATAGAGTTACACGTATTTCCCATCCCGATCCCCCCTCCCACCTCCCTCTCCACCCGATTCCTCTGGGTCTTCCCAGTGCACCAGGCCCGAGCACTCGTCTCATGCATCCCACCTGGGCTGGTGATCTGTTTCACCATCTGGTATTTCCTCTTATTTCTTCTGTCCCCATCCCAAGGCCAGTTGCAGTGGAGAGCTCATACTAAATCGGTTAAGACTGTGTTGATTAATCTTTGTGCACTCACATTTTGGTAGCATACTCAAATCTGTTCAGAGATCTTGCCCCAAACATCAAATTTGAATCTGATCTGCTCTCTTGATCCAACTTCCAATTTTCAAGAAAATGAAACGGAGGACATCATAGGGAGGCCAACTGGAAAATCTGCATTGTGGGAAACTTTATAGCAAAAGTTTCTTCAATATATAAATTACAGGGAGGGAAAAAAGGAAAAATAAATGGCAGGAGAACAGATAAGAACTGACAACCGCAGTCTGTGAACCTTGTGTGGATTCTGATCCGAGTAAACAAACTGAACAAAATGAATGATGGAGATAATTAAATTCTTAGTGAATAGTTTATGATGTGAAGGGCTTTACTTTTAATTTAGCATTTGAAAAAAAATTGTGGTAAAACACAGACACCAGTATAAAATTTACTATTTCAATCATTTTTCAGTTCAGCGTACAGTTCAGTGATGCGGAGTATATTCACATTGTACTACCTTTACCATCATCCAGCCACAGAACTCTATTAATTCTGCAAAACTGCAACTGCACTCGTTAAACAATAACCCCCATGCCTGCCTCCCCCAGCCCCTGGCCACCACCATTTCACTTTTTGTATCTAGAAATTTACTTCTCTAAGAAACTTATGTAAGTAGAATTATACAGTATTTGTCCTTTTGTGACTATCTTATTTCACTTGGCATAGTGTCCTCAACGTTCATCTAAAAGGGGTATTTTTTTAGAGTAGAAATTGTTTTGTGCTTTGTTAAAAAAAAAAAAAAAAGAGCCCTTATCTTTTAGAGATATGCACTGAAATATTTATGGATAAAATGATAGAAAGTCTGGGATCCGCTCCAAGATAACCTAGTGGGGGAGTGGCTGGGGGTACAATTGAAATAAAATTAGCTGTAAGTTATTAATTGCCACAGCTGGGTCATAGGTACATAGGGGGCCAGTATAATATGTCTATTTTGATCTATGTTTGACATTTTTTGTAATAAATTGGTTTTTAAAAAAGTATCTGGAAGGGAACGTGTGAATCATTGAACACTTCTGTGTCCTCTGTGGCTCTCCGCTCTTCTGCAAGGAGGACGTTTGTGGTCTGGGAGGATGATGGCCTGCGCTGTCCGTCGGGTCAGGCTGGGAGCCTGGGCAGAACTGCTTCCACGGGCACTCTGTGCCCACTGACACACTTCGAAGAGTGCATATAAATAGGCCCGCCCGTGGCTAACCCTCGTTGACAGATTGATCTGGTCGTACTGTGAGGCTCTGGACAGAGGTTTAGAATCCAGACACACACAGTCAAGGGATTTGTCCTTGTGGCTGTTCCTTGAGTGTGTGGATTTACTCAGCCTTACCCAGCCTGTCTGAGGCCTAGAAGGGCCCACACTGGGGAAGGAGAGGTGACCCTCCCAGGGTGTCCATCTCGGGCTTGTCAGCTTGTCAGAGGGCCTTCAGCCCGGAGAGGAGGGGAGGCTGGGGGCAGGGGGTGGTGAAGACAGCCTCATTGTGTTAAGCTGGGAGCCAGGCCAGCTCATCCTAGGGAATAGGAAGTACTCTGCTTCCCTTGAGAAGCTGAATTAACTCTTTCAGGCTCATAGAACTGGTTCAGTAATGACAACTCCCGGTGGCCTGAGGATTTCCCCAGTGGGGTTTTTAATGAGCCAAGTCCACCCTGTGTTCCCCATGCCACAATTTAACAGAACTGGCTGGTAAACTCAGCCAACGGCTAGGTTGACTAAAGTCTTTTTCTTGGAATAGCCCAGGTGTTCTTGTGAAGGGATCGGTCGGGGCCTTTGGAACTGAGAAGGGGCAACCTCAGTAGAGGCGGCGGCGGGTAGATGAGCCCTCTAATCCTCATTCATTTCCAGAGCAGGGGTTGCAGTTTCTTGTACCCCAGCCCATCCTCCGGTCTTTTGTGTTCCTATCAAGCCTTAGTTCCTTGTTTCTAATTTGCTACGTAATTTCTCTTCAGGCTTGTAGCTTCAGAGAAAAGGAGTAACAGTAAGCAAGTTTTAACTGACAGGTTTTGAAACCTGAAAGTTAAACATCTAGACAGGTTAGCAGTTGCATTGAAAACCCTTTAAAGAAGATTGCAGTTGAACTGATTTCCAGCTTTGCAGGTGGCAGTGTTTATAACTGAGCAGCTCTGAAATGCAAAGAAAAGGTTTACTTTTATTTGCAAAATATCTCATCCCCACCCCTCACCCCACCCTGCAGCAGCACGGAAGGTTGGAGAAATAGGAAAAATGAGGATTCGTCTTTTGTGATTTGTTAATTAAATATTTATAATTAAATAATCAATTATAAAATTAAATACCACCTTGGGAGGTGTCAAGGATTTTGCCCCACTTTCTTTAAAGAAGAGATGTAGTGATGTATCCTGCATCTGGACTTTTAAAGAAAAGGGACTTCCCTGGTGGTCCAGTGGTTAAGAATCTGATTGCTAATGCAGCGCACACGGGTTCGATCCCTGGTCCGGGAAGTTCCCACATGCCATGGGCAACTAAGCTTGTGCAACACAGCTACTGAGCCCTGGGGCCTGGAGCCCATTTTCTGCAACGAGAGAAGCCGCTGCAACGAGAAGCCTGTGTGTAACAACTAGAGAGTAGCCCAGCCCTCCACTGTGACTAGAGAGAGCCTGCAGGCAGCAACAAGGACACAGCACAGCCAAAAACAAGTAAATAAAATTAAAACAGAAAAGACAGGGGAATTGACACCTGAGTGGGTTGGTCAGCGGCTCCCACTCGAGAGATGAATTTGCTCCTTCGGACTGTCGGAGCGCCTTCAGTACCCTCGAAGTGATAATTAAGCCGAATATCAGCCTGGCACCTTGAAAGGGCTAACTTCCCTCTCAAGGCCACCCGGCTTAGGCTTACTTCTAGAGAACAGACTCCCCTCTCCCCTTCCCCTTTCCACAGCACCCCACCACCACCGCCACCTCTCCCCACCCCAGGGTGGAATCGTTCGTCCCCTGGTCCTCTGCTGAGCTGGGGTTATGCAGCTCTGAACTTCCCAAAGGATTAAGTGCCTTCATTTTAAATTTTATTGTTTTATTCTTTGGCCTCACCACGCGGCATGCAGGATCTCAATTCCCCAACCAGCGAGTGAACATGCAACCCCTGCACTGAAAGCATGGAGCCTTAACCACGGGGTCCCCAGGGTAGTCACCCCCTCAAGTGCCGTCAGAGTCAGGCTGTCCTTGCAATTACCCCCGGGAGATGACAGGCTGGTGGACCTTCGCACACAGATTTGTCCTCTGTGGCTGCTGTGCTGTTGTGAATAGTTAACTCTTACTAAAATGATCTACCCATAAAGCCAGGAAGTCACCTGCTATTCCTTGGAGCCTTGACTTTGGAGTCAGGCACACGGCGGGGTTGGATCCTGACCCTAACCTTAACTAGCTGTTTGACGCTATTTCGAACCCTAGACTTTAGTTCTTTCTCTGTAAAATGGGTTTGACAGGGAGCTAGGGCTTCCCATGGAGGAAGACTCGGTGAGAGCTGTGGCTCAGAGCCTGGCTCTGGGTGAGTTTCAAATCCTGTTACCTCTTGTTATTACTGGGAGGTCCTCACTCTCTGGCCCCTGACTCCTTCTCCCCGCTCCCCCAGGAAACCCCCAGAGCTTCTCTGTGAGGTCTCTACAGGTTCCTCTTCTCCTCTGTTTCCAGGAGTTTTGTGGGTGCGTTTATTACAGCCCTTTACCACATTGTATTGAAACTGCTTGTTTATTCCACCTTGCTGGTGGATGTGGGCTTCCCAGGTGGTGCTGGTAGACTAACAGATGAAGGTTCGATCCCTGGGTCGGGAAGATCCCCTGGAGGAGGGCAAAGTGACCCTCTCCAGTATTCTTGCCTGGTGAATCCTGTGGACAGAGGAGCCTGGTGGGCTACAGTGCGTTAAAATAGGGAGGCAATCAGTGAAGTGTAACTCCATTTTACTTCTTAAGTGTCGAGCTAGTAGGCACAATTTTATCTAACACATGCTCACTGAATGTCAACTGTAAGCAACGATCTCAAGGAATACCTATGACAACCCCAAGAGGGGTTGTTACTATGACCTCCCCTCTTTCACAGGAGAGGAGGAGGTGGCTTGGAGTGGTCAAGTCAGTTGCCCAAAGCCAACGACAAGTAAGGGAGTAGGGCTGGGATTCGACCTGAAGACGGTAAGAGCGGGGACCACATCCTCTCTCTCTTTGCATTCTTAGAAGCAAGCGCAACTCCTGACACTTGGTCAACGGGCTGTTACACTAGAGCCGCAGTCACTCTTTGCCCTACCAAGCTAAAGAGGATGCCGGTGAGTCTTAAGTCAGCCCTCTGTGCTGGGCTCTCTTTGTTCTCAGATCCAGGCCCCGTACGCTTTCTGATCTGCCCTGGTCCATGAACGGCAGGCTGATCTGCAAAGGCATTTCCCAGACTCCCTTGCTGACTGCCTTCCAGCTTGGTTCTGGAATGGGAGGCTGCCCTAGGGGAGCCGCAGCCACAGAGGAGGTGCAGCCATGGCCAAAGATGCTGCCTGAAACACAAGTGAAGGGGAAAAATTCGGACTTCTTTCCTCCAGCTCCCCAACCTCCAGCTGGTGCCCCCATTGACTGAATGTATCTGGATGCCAGTGGCAAAGGGCCCTGAGAGATGGTGTCTGTGCAGGTCAGTTCACCTGTGACACAGAGCGGAGAATACGTGTTCAGTCGCTCAGTCGTGTCCGACTCTATGTGACCCCATGGACTGTAACCCGCCAGGTTCCTCTGTCCATGGGATTTCCCAGGCAAGAATGCAGGAGTGGGTTGCCATTTCCTCCTCCAGAGGATCTTTCCAACCCAGGGATCGAACCTGCGTCCCCTGAGGCTCCTGCCTGCATTGCAGGCAGATTCTTTACCACTGAGCCACCTCCGGGGAAAGTGTCCCTCCTCTCTAGGTTAGAATTTCTTCTAATCAGCAACTTGGCTCAGATATACATAGAACATCTTTAATTGGGAAAGGCTTTCTGGAAATGAGAGGGTGGGGAGTTAGGGGGTGGGGGGTAAGGGGCAGGGTGGGAAGCACAGATATTTCTTCGGATGTTCTATTATTGGCATACATTTTTTTATTTACTGGTTGATTGGGGCTTGTGAAACAAACAAGTCAAAGGGATATGTTTTTAACTTGCACAATTTAAAAAAAATGTCCATTTACCTTGTGAAAAATGGCCACTTAGCCTGAAGATGTTGTATTCACTTAAGACTCCCACTAGGGTGGTCATGGGAACATCGTTCATGAATTTGTGGCAGAATGAGACTCGTCAATAGCTCGCTTAATAAATATAGATTAAAAGGATATCCAATATCTGCCTTAAACGCACAAAGGAATATAAATTTGCAGCAAGAGATCAAGACTCTAATGAAGGCAGCAGGAGATGGCTTTAAAGACAATTCCCTGTTGCAACTTGATGATGAAAATCAGTCTTAACTGTGCATTTAATTTCTTTTGTGGGTTCAGAGCACATCCCTGAAGTTTCATCCAGAGAAGGTTAATCATGACAGTCTTTGGAGCCTACAAAGCTTCCACAATAATATTGGGTAGAGTTCGTAAAAGATATTTGTGTGAATTAAAATCTTTTGCTTATTTTAAGTGAGGTGGTATTTAAAAAAAGAAAAAAAGAACCAGAAAAATTACCATCTTTGTAGAAATCCTTGAAGCAACTAACATGGGAAAAGATAGGGGATTACTAAGTACAAAACATTCATTTGTAAAAAAAAATACCTTTCTCACCCTCCACAAAACCCATGCTCCCACAGCAAAATTCTATGCATTGAGTAATGAAAGGGATCTTTTTATATTAAAAGGAAATAAAAAAAGGAAGAGTGACAACAAAACTTCCCTGATGAGGTGGCTGAGACCTAGTTAAAGCAGGACATTTCAGAGGCCCATGGCAGGTCCATAAAACTTGTGCCCTCTTTCTTTCCTTTTTTCTCATTGATTTTCCTTTTTGGCCCTCTCTGTTCCTTCCAAGACTGGCTTAAATTGTCAAATAGGCCATACTTTATGATGTTTACCTTTGGTTCCATGTACAGCCCTGGTCCCACATCTCCTGGTCTTGCTTCCTCTTTATTTCTGAGGTGCTCACATGTTACTGTGCATAAGGATCAAATGAGAATTTGGGTTAATAATTCAAATTCCTGGGCCCTGGTGCCCATGATTCTCTTTCAGTAATTCTGTGTTGAGGTCCAGGGATCTGCAGTTTCATCAAACACCTTAAAGATTTCTGTTGTATAAGGTCTTGAGATAAAACTGTCAGGTTACTGGGTAAGATGTGACCTTTTTCCAGGATATTTTCATTGTATTGATGGAGCAAGAGATTTTCAATTGTACCTACATGCACTGGGGGCTTCCCAGGCATCACTAGTGGTAAAGAACCTGTCTGCCAATGCAGGTAGACATAAGAGACGCAGGTTCAATTCCTGGGTAGGGAAGATCCTCTAGAGGAGGGCATGGGAACCCACTCCAGAATTCTTGCCTGGAGAATCCCATGGGCAGAGGAGCCTGGCTGACTCTGGTCCATAGGGTCACAAAGAGTCAGACACGACTGAAGTGACTTAGCACGCTCGTGTGCATGCACAGGCATCAGCCATCCACATGTCTAGAGAGATTCTAGGTAGAGCAGAACTTCCTGGAAGATCCTGTGGTCGGGCCTGTAGCTTTTCTTGCTTTTTTTACCCCTCCCCTTTCCCCTGTAGCAGTCGGGGTGAAGAGGGCCCCCAGAGGTCAAAGGGGATTGTCTGTCTCTGGTTTGAAATTCAAGGACTTGGAGAGTCCATGACCCTCATTCTTTGGTAGGCTACTTTCCAGCTTTGATAGGTTTTTAAACTTTAAGACAAGCTAAAAAATAATCAAAACCTGTGCTCAGAACTTGCCTTACACATAACAAATTTCTTCAGTAACATGAATGAAGGGAAATCGACTCTGGTTTCAAAAATGGCTCCCCTACCATCTGTCAACACACCTGAAATCCTACCATTACAAATGATGGCCTTTGGACCCTGGAAAATTGCTGGACCTCAAAAGTCTCACTCTGACAATGCACACACTTCTGGGTCAATATTACCTGAAACCGGAGTCAGTGAGCACTTTGGTGAGAGTCTAAGATGATTGGAATTGGGACCAAAAAGAATGGGGAGAAGAAGATAGAAGAAATGAGAGTTTTGCTGGATGCTGGTTTTGCTCTCAGGTGAGAAAAATGTCACCTTTCCCCCCTTAATCATTTGTACTGTTAGCAAATAAAAAAATTTAAGTTGAAGAAAAAACAATAACAACAAAAAACCAAACTGATTAGGAGTGACTCTTTGGATAAGTTCCAGACAACAGAAATAATTCTTACAACACTGCAAATCAATTCTTCAAACTCTGAATAGTACTGGAAATATCTTTTTACTGTATATGTATATATATTTTGATATCAATATATAAGAAAGTAACAGTATATTTATGTTCATATGGCATAATACATATTGAAATCAATTTAAAATGTTACTTTAAAATACTGAAGGCAACTACAGTAAGTTTGAAACACTGGGTGAAAGTAGTCAATATAACAACTAGAAAGGGGAAATTGGGTTGGAGTGTAAACTAGGAAATATGGGATTTACAGATACAAACTACTGTACATAAAATAGATAAGCAGATTACTGTATAGTGCAGGTAACTATATTCAATGTTTTGTAATAAGCTATAATGAAAAAATCTGAAAAAATGATGTATAACTGAATCACTCTTCTGTATACCTGAAACTAATATTATAAATCAACTATGTGTCAATGAAAAAAAAAAGAAACAGGAAACTTTTAAAAATGTGTATTTGAGTCATGTGAGTTGTATTAAATTATGTCAAAGCTTTGTAAGAGTGAAACATGGTCTTTCTCTTTTTTAAAATTGAAGTTAAGTTGATTTGTCTCCTTTTGAACAGTTGTAGAAGTAACGTTTTTTGAGGAGTCACCGATCAGACTTCATTTTTCTCTTTATTCTTTTCCTGTCTTATTTCAGCACTTCCTTCAGCGAGTACATTGCCTGCAAAAGTCACTCCCAGCAGTGTGCATACCAAGTTGATATCTGAGCAGCACACACACTATTAAGGCTTCTCTTTTCTGGTGGTGGCTCCGAGGAATCTTATGACCTTGGCAAGTTATCTTTGGATGCCTTGAATGCCCCACTGATAAAGTGGAGATAACCAGGCTCATTATTCAAAAAGGGTTCATAAGATACCATCTACAAACTTCCTTAAAATCAGGAAAACAGCATCTTACAAGTGTCCTCCCTTCTCTTCTCATTAGCATGGCTGCAGTTACACCTGGGGGCTTTAATTTGCCTTTAGTTCAGTCCGCTCTGTCGTGTCTGACTTTTTGCGACCCCATGGACTGCAGCACCCAAGGCTTCCCTGTCCATCACCAACTCCCGGAATTAATTTGCCTTAACAAATTATAATTTGTTAGTTTTATAAGTGCTTGGTTTTGTCATTTGCTCTGAGACAAAGGGAAGGAAAGTCCCTCCAGCCCCACTAAATAATCACAAGAGCTACCTTCTAACAGGTTGAAACTTCCTGAAAATGTGGTTTGTTTTTCAACTGTAGTAAAAGTCAATTTCTGAATAGAAATCTCCTGTTTTGGTAGTCTAAAATTTTGTGTATCATTCTAACCTTCATTTTTAAGCATTCGTTTTACCTTGAATCACAAGTTGCCAGATTGTGAAGGGTTCTAGTAAGATATGTTGCAACCACTGCTAACCAGCAATTCTGATTCCAGGCATTAAGACTGCAATAATCTGAGGCACATATGTTCTGCCTAATCAGATGGGTGTCTCCCCACCGGCCCCCGCCCCTACTGCCACCACCAAGATGGTTTAGGGAATTTACTTTCTCATTGTCTAGGCTCTAAGCAATGGCAACAAGAAATGCAAACGAGTGTTCAACCGTGAATCTGGTTTTGATACTCTTCCCAAGTCCCCAAGCGTGTGCATTTGCTTGGAGAACTGCACACTCTGCAGCGGGCCCTTGCACATTTATACCCGTGCACGGCCTTAATGGGAAACATTTGAGTCTGGCTGCAAAGACTTGCTCAGTGTGAAATCTGTTCCTAACACAATGGTCAGATTGAAAGGAGTTTCATTACATGGCTGGACGTTTCTCCTTTCTTTGGGGAATATAAAAGGTGAATGCAATACTTTCCAGTTTAACGTTACCACCAAACGTCATAATCTTAACCTCAAAATCAACTCTGAAATTTATACAGAGAACCAAAGGCCTTGAGCTGGCTGCAATTGCCTGTCTGATCTTGGTTAAGTTCCAAAAAGCCAGGGAGAGTTCAAAGCAGGGCCAGGAGCAACTCCACACTTTAATCCACGCTCCCTTTTCCTTCTCCATCTTTAGTTTCCCTCTCTGTCCTCTGGTATGAACTACAGTATATATCCATTTCAATAACCCTAGACACGTTAGATTCTAGAACATTGAGGAACGCGTCTTTCCTTATTGATACTGACAGGCCCTTTGGTCAGAAAATGTCCCTCAACAGATGTTAGAGAACGTGGTCATAAAGCAGAAGGGTATCTGTTACAACTTTGAAGGCTGTTTTATTTCTAGCTCTCTGAATTCCACTGGATAAGGTTTGACTTTTTTCGCTCCCCCTCCCCCTTTCTTCAGAAACCCCTCTTGAGGCTTTGAAAGTGAAAGTGAAAGTCGCTCAGTTGTGTCTGACTCTTTGAGACCCCATTGACTGTAGCCTGCCAGGCTCCTCCATCCATGGGATTCTCCAGGCAAGAATACTGGAGTGAGTAGCCATTCCCTTCCCCAGGAGATCTTCCCAACCCAGGGACTGACCTCAGGTTCCCCTCATTGCATGAGGGATTCTTTACCATCTGAGCCACCAGGGAAGCTTGAGGCTTTAGGATACAGGAAAGCAGTTATGGCTTAAGATAAGCTGGTGCTTTTGCATTAGCTACCCCTCCCCTATCTTCTTACCAAGAAATAAAGAAAACAGAAAGGACAATTACGAAGCCACACCGATAATAAAGCAAGAACGAATTCTTTAAATTCATTATTTGAGGTACTGTGCTTGGAAATTGAATAATGCCTTTCTCCCCCCCAATCTAAGCATCCTGGATTTTATTTCAGTCCACTCAGAGTGTTGGAAGACAGTTTTCACTTCTCTTTAGATAATTTTAACTCTGGCTAAAGAACACATCCATTGAAATAAAAAAGAATTGATTTGCACCCTGACTTTGAGGTGAATGACTGCCTGACTACTGACTTCGCCTGAAATTCACTTCCTGTCAAATGGACCACTTGGTGTAAGTGAATTCAGCTTAAAATTTCTAATGATGCCACAAACCTTGGCATAAATAAATGAAAGTGGAGATTTAATGCTGTACAGGTAAATGTCTTCTTTCCCAAGAAGATTTAGCCCTATGACATTAACCAAACATGCTTGACAAATAAATAATGAGAAAGAGGAATGAAATGGACAGAAATGACACATTGACACAAGTGGTGGTGATGACAGTTGTGTGTGGCCTTGCTCCCATGTCACCCAGAGCCCAAGTGAGTCCTCTACTTGCTGAGATAAACATTCCCAATTTGCCATTTTTGCATCCCCCGCCCAGCCAGGTCCTGAGTTTGGGCAGGAATGGAAAGGAGAGCCGATATGCTCATATTTTCTTTGCAGAGCTCCTGAGCATTTCAAGAAGAATGTACAGGGTAGAGTCAGGAATGTCTGATAACGCAAATGCAAGGGAGGTCTTGTATTTGCATTATTAGAGTGTTGCGGCATATATACAGATGTCCTTTGGAAAGTGTAGTCTGCCATATTCATATCACATGTTTCGTTTTTGTTTTCTGCAATGCAATGTTGACATTTCCCCATTGAGAGGGCACATTCCCTACTTTGAACCTGAGGAAATCTTTGTAACTGGGGTGGAATGCAGTAGAAGTGATAGGGTTTGACCTTTGAGACGAGGTCACGAAGCGTCACGTGGCTTCTGTCTGGCTCCCTCTCTCTCAGCATGCTCATCTTGGGAACCCTGGCTACTTGGAGAAGCCACTCACAGGTGTTCCAATCCACAGTGTGAGCTCAGAGGTGGTCCTAGGAAGGGCGAGGAGGGGAGAAAGGAGGCTGGGGGTTGGGGTGAGATGGAGGAGGCTGGAAATCACCCTAGTAGGCTCACTAGCCAACTGGAAATGTCTCTACTGTGCTCACTAACTGACATAGGGAGAATGAGCTTTCAGTAGCTTTGCTCCACGGTCCCGTGGATCCGTCTCCTGCTTCAACAGTGTTTGGACAGAACGGACACTGCAGGGTGTCCCACCCTGCAGCCTCTGACCACCCTCCAAACTCTTTTCTCAACCTTCGGAATCAGCCATTCAGCTGTCCTCAGTCACCGGCACCAGCCAACACCACTTTTTGAGCTTAACTCCTTATTACCAACCAACCATGACCTCCCAGATTCATCAGAATTATTTCACCAAGGTGGAGACTGCCATCAACTGTTCAGTCAACCTGCATCTGTGGACTCCTTCACCTACCTCTCCCTGGGGTTCTGTGTTGACCATGACGATGTAGCTCTGGGGGGTGTGGGCCCCCTTTTCCATGAATTGACCAAGGAGGAGTACCCAGTGTCTCTTGAATAATGCAAAACCAGCGCAGTGACCGTACCCTCTTCTAGGACGTGCAGAAGCCTCTCGAGACAAGCACTGAAAATCCAGGATGCCATGGAAGCCACCCTTCTCACAGAGAAGAACTTGAACCAGGCTGTTTTGGACCTTTGGGCCCTGGGTGCCTGAGCAGAACCCCCACCTCTGTGGCTCCAGGAAAGCCGCGTTCTGGATGAGCAGGTGAAACTCACAGAGAAGATGGGCGACCACGTGACCAACCTGCACAGGCTGGCTGATCCCCAGGCTGAGTTGGGTGAGTATCTCATGGAAAGGCTTACCCTTCAACATGACTAGGAGCCTTTGGAGCTCGGCCGCCTTTGAGGAGGACTTCTGGGGCCAGGGTTTCTGTCTGAAGCCCTTCTCTGCAGCCTCTAGGCAGCATTTTAATCATCTTGGAGCCCTCTCCCAAACTTTGGACCAAGCAGAAACAATAAATCTTTTTGCAGAGGAAAAAAATGGGAGAGGGGCATATAGAGTTTCCCATTTGCTCTAGAAGCTGGGATACCCCTATGAACAGACAGGCTCTCCTTCTCATTAAAGTGGATGCCCACACCTTCTCTCTCTGGGTATGCATTGCTGCCTTGCTTCTATCTCATCTCAACAAGCCATTTCTCTATGGGCTGTCCCACTTATTGCTATGCTGTCTCTCTAATAATAAACTTTGCATCTGCATTTACAAAAAAAAAAAAGACAAAACAGCCCCCTTCTCAGTTCCTGCTGGAGACTCTAAATTTAACTGACTGAGCCTTCCACCACTGGGAGAACCAAGCTCAGATTTTCTATAATCCTGACCAAGTTTTGTAATTACGGTGAACACATGTCATGGGAATTAATTTGTTCTTTGAATTAGAGTTCCTCTTTGTTACAGATGAATAAACAAAGCCTAGGGAAGCTGATGGTGATTCTCCTTCATATGACTCCTGGGGAATGACGGCTAAGTCATCTTTGCCCCTTATGTTTGACTCTTTCCATCAGATCACCAGGGTCTGCTTCCCCGTGCTTGCTAAGTCGCTTCAGTCGTGTCCGACTCGTTGCGACCCCATGAACTGTAGACCTGCCAGGTTCCTCTGTCCATGGGATTCTCCAGACAAGAATACTGGAGTGGGTTGCCATTTCCTGCTCCCCGGGAGACAGACACTTAGGCTTAGTTACTTACACAGCGGTCACTCCTGACCAGAAAGCACTTGGGTGGAAACTTAAGAAGATTCCTGCTCTCTTTCCCCACTTTGGTTGGGTGAGGTGCCCCTCTTCTGTCCCACCCCTTACCCCCAGTGCTGTGCCTTCTGCTCTCAGAAGACTCACTTCGTGGCTGCCTTCCCTTGCTGGAGGGATATCCTTCAAGGGTAGGGAGAATGTGAGCCTCTTTTCTGGATCTAAAGTAACTAGTAGGGTTCTAGGCTCAGAATAAGTCCACAGTGAAAGTCTGGAGAATGTTGAATGAATACGTGCCTGGGTGACACCACCCCTGACTCCATCCCCCATTAGCATACTGTGTTGTGTTTTCTTGACTGTCCCTGCTCTGGGAAATAGGAATGGTGCAGGAGGGGCTCCTCCTTTTAGGATGGATTTGCTGCCCAGCTGCACAGACTGTGGTCAGAAGAAAGTCTTCAACTGTCAGCTCCTCCAGGGTCTGCTTTATCTCCAGAAAGCCACCTTGCCCAATTTGTTATTGTTCAGTTGCCAACTTATGTCCAACTCTTTGTGACCCCATGGGCTGCAGCATGCCAGGCTTCCCTGTCCCTCACCATCTCCCAGAGTTTGCCCAAGTTCATGTCCGTTGAATTGGTGATGCCATCCAATCATCTCATCCTCTGTCACCCTCTTCTCCTTCTGCCTTTAATCTTTCCCAGAAGCATGGTCTTTTCCAATGAGTTGGTTCTGTATCAGGTAGCCAAAGAATTGGAGCTTCAGCTTCAGCATCAGTCCTTCCAACAAGTATTCCAGGTTGATTTCCTTTAGGATTGACTGGTTTGATCTCCTTGCAGTCTCAAGAGTCCTTCGGGTCTCTGCCTTCTTTATGGTTCAGCTCTCACATCCATACGTGACTTCCTCACTCAAGGCCATGCCATATTCTGAATCTTGTGACTTAATACAAGAGGAGGTAAAAGTGGCTCTTGGTTCAATGGGGACCAAGTCACATGGTACTCTTTTACTCTAAAACTCCCTGACTGGTAAACTGAAAATTTTCTGAGCCTACATCACACTTCAATTCCCCATTTGCCCATTTTCATTGTCCCATCTTCTTTTCACAGGTGCTGGTTCTCAATAAAAATTTCATACTGCAAATTCCATCTCAGTATCTGCCTCTGGGGAACCCAACCCGTAATGACTTTTTCTTGTCTTTGATTCATTCATTAGGCTCTTTACCTTTGGTCAACTTAACTGTTTACTGAGTTAACTTACAATGTTTATTTTGTGAAGATTTAAAAATATTCAATTCTGATTATGGCTTAGAAGACAATTGACAACTCCAAAGGAAGGCTGGGCATAATATCCATGGAGAGCTCACTTGGAAAGGTTGGTAATGCCTTTTTCATTGACGCTTAGGAAGATACATTCAGCTGAAATTAGACATTTTTGTGAGATCCCTGCATTGACTGATAATACCCAGATTGCTGGTTTTCTTTTTTCTTGATTACTATTCTGCTGATCTGGATTATCAAATGCCCTGCAGGGAAAAACTGCTTCAGCTGACAGATACCAAGTTCAAACCAGTGAGTCCCACTTCTCTGGAATTTTGCCCCCTCAGGTCCTAGGTGCCTTGGTACCACTCTGATGCCCTCAAACAGCCTCTTTTTCCCCATCTTCATGTTTTCAATTGTGCTTAGGGGGAATGTTACTCTGTTACAAATTAATCTGCCACAGCTGGAGGCAGAATTGTTTAGGATCACCTTCTCTCCAACTCACTAATCTTAACCAACAGAAGTGATGTGAAAGAATAGATGTTATCTTTTGTAAAGAAGAAGGGGAACTCAGATCAAAAGGTTATTAGAGGAAAAAATATAATATTGAGCAGGTTCTGGAGAAGTGTGTGTTATTTTTCAATCAGAATTTTCTTAGATTCGTCCTTAGTTAGGAAAACATGACTTTCATTTACCCATTGTTGTTGTTGTTTAGTTGTTAAGTCATGTCCGACTCTGCGACACCATGAACTGTAGCATGTCAGGCTTCCCTGTCCTTCACTAGCAACCTGAGTTTGCTCAGACTCATGTCCATTGAATTGATGATGCCATCCAACCATCTCATCCTCTGTCACCCCCTTCTCCTCTTGCCCTCAATCTTTTCCAGCATCAGTCGTTTCCAATCATTTACCCATGAATGCATTCAAATTTTATTTCTTCCTGTTATTAGTTTTTATTTCTTTATGTTAATTTTCCTAATTCCATCACTTTGTACCACAGAAAGTTTTCAAAAGTTAAATTTTTGAGTTAAACTCCTTTATTTTGAAAAAATTTTAACTCTCCAGTTAACTCTCAATTATTTACAGTGAAATATAGGGGGAATTTGTATTCATAATTCAAATCAATGAATAATTAAAAAATTTTATCTTTGGTTTTGAATGCAGGTCATATTTTGCTTGTTAAAAGATTTATCTTCCTGATAATATTTTCCTTAAATATGTTGACTTTTAAATCTATCTTTCTTGGCCAAACAACATTTCTTTTTTGTCCTATGTATCAGAGTTAACACGTACTTTTAAGATTTTACGCATCCTTCATGAGTTATATGGCATTCCACTGTCTTCTATAAGATACTCCACAATTATTAGAGTAATTGGTGTCTTTTGTAAATATTGATGTTTTTGGCTGTGCATACAGTTAAATTTTCTTTTCCTTCTTTTGGTCTATAAGAAGATAATAACAATACTGTGCATCTCCATTGTGTTTGTTTCATATTGAAGGAATACCAAAGATTTCACAGTCAGTTTCAAACCCCTGGTGAGTAGTTGGTGAAGATCTCTACTATCTAGATGGAGATGAGGCAATCCTCAGAGGGGAAGAGAAAGCCAAACAAAGGAAGAGAAAGCCTCTCTGAGCAGATTAGGGCAAAATTCAGGCCTATTGACTTTTGCTGGCTAGAAGAATGACCTTCCCCCAACCCCTTGCTGGGATTCTGCACCTCTGAGAAGGAACTGGAGCAAAAGCAATTCAGTTCGGTGATTCTCTCACGGCGCGTCCCACTGCTATTGCGACATGAGGACCGCTTACCTGGTCAAACAGGCTGTCTTGCTCAACTGGCTCTGATTCTTGCTAAGAGCTTTATTTTCTTACTCTGAAGAACAGTGACTATGGTTTTCTGATTTGTACTCAATCTTCGTCTAGTTGGTTGGTCATTCTTTCATTCATTCATTCATTCAAGGATCTGTTTCAGACCTGCTCTGTGGAGGAGCCACTCATTTACCAGTGCTCCAGCATATCCAGCGTACAGCATGTTCCCTTTTAAAACTCACCACTCCCCGGCCTTCTTCCTCCCTTCCTTGACCTGTCACACATTTTCTCATGGCACCCCATCAGACCCTAGGGGAAAAGCCTAATGATGACTCAAGAAAGGAAAGAGGGATTCCCTCATAGTCCAGTGGCTAAGAACCTGCCCGCCAGTGCAGAGGACAGGGGTTCGATCCCTGCTCTGGGAAGATTCCACCCGCCGCTGGACATCTAAGCCTGTACACCATGACTACTGAGCCAGCAATCTTGAGCTCACGAGCCACAACTACTGAGCCCGCTGGCCTAGAGCCCGTGTTCCACAAGAGAAGCCACCACAACGAGAAGTCCACGGACCACAACTAGAAACAAGCCCCCACCGGCCATAACTAGAGAAAGCCCGCACACAGTAATGAAGATCCAGCGCAGCCAAAAGTAAACAAACAAATAAATAAATCTTTTGAAAAAAGAGAGAAAGGAAAGAGAAGCTCATTCCCGAAGCTGCTCTGTTCTGGGTTCTCCAGTCTCTGTTCCGATTTGTGTTCTAGTTCCCAGGCTCTGCTCCCCTGACTTGGCTGTTGAAGAACCCATGATACAGCAACTAATTTTTCTTTGCCAAAAATTTCATTTTGAATTTCACTTTGAGCCTCCGATGCTCACCTTTAGTACCTGAACTGTATTTGGCCTTGTCAGTCCATACAGAGATGAAGTGAACACAGAGAAAGGAGCTGGAGGAGAGAATGCTTTCGTTCTTCATTTCTCATTGCTCTAAACAGTGAAGAGCTTTAGAGAACTTCTGAGGGATTCCACACTTCAGAGACAGGACTTCCGGGAGAAGTTATTGGACCGTGTCGTGTTTTGTAGCTGACGAGGGAGAAGAGAGACTTTGGTCACAGGGAACAGATGGTGATGACGGGACAGGAGGGCTCGGGCTAAGCCTGGGTCCATCAGAAGAAAAGAAAAGGCTTATGGAGTACCATCTGTACCAGCTCACACATGCACGATCTAATTTAGTGCTTCCAAATGTCTTCCTTGGAACACTAGTCCCAGGAGATGTTCTACAAGAAAAGGGGCCTGGATTTAAATATGTTTGGGAAAAGCTGCAGATCACATTCCTGTCTGAAGAAGTCCTGCAATAAGAAATCAATTGAATCTCTCCCTCGCATCTCATTAGCAGGATTGCTGCGTCAAGAAGTCTGTGCATTTGCAATGCTGCTAGATGCTGCAAATTTGCTTTCACTCCTCTGTCCACACAAGGATGTATGAGACCTCCTTGTGACCCAGCATTGTCCCACTTTGATAACACTTATTAGGCTTCCCAGGTGGCTCAGTGGTAAAGAATCTGCCTGCCAAAGCAGGAGACACCAGTATGATCCTGGGTTGCGAGGATCCCCTGGAGTAGGAAATAGCAACCCCCTCCAGTATTCTTGCCTGAAGAACCCTATGGACAGAGGAGCCTGGTGGGCTACACTCCATGGGGTCGCAGAGTCAGACTCGACGGAGGGACTGAGCACACACATGCACACATTAATATCCCATAGAGCTTACGTTCCAGAAAACACAGGCTTGGTATACTGGTTGATTTTTAACCTTCCAACTTGTATACAGTGCAGTGTACATTACTGTCCTTTTCCAAAGATGAGGAACTGAGGCTTAGAAACTTGACCACTACTTACAAGGTTGACTTTCTCTACTCCCAACCTGCTGGATACCCAGCCTCTCCACCGCACCTCCAGGGCAGATTCTAGTAGAGGCTGTTCTTGGAGAAGCACTGACTCCTACTGCTGGTAGTTAAATTCTGTACATCCCCCCACAAAAGCATTGTGAAGTGCACAATGGTTAGATTTCTAGGGTCTTTTTAGGACAGTGCTTTTTATATCTGGTAGATTGCAGGTTATTGCTGCTGCTGCTGCTAAGTCGTTTCAGTCATGTCCAACTCTGTGCAACCCCATAGATGGCAGCCCACCAGGCTCCGCCATCCCTGGGATTCTCCAGGCAAGAACACTGGAGTGGGTTGCCATTTCCTTCTCCAGTGCATGAAAGTGAAAAGTGAAAGTGAAGTCGCTCAGTCGTGTCAGACTCTTCGCGACCCTGGGACTGCAGCCTACCAGGCTGCTCCATCCATGGGGTTGTCCAGGCAAGAGTACTGGAGTGGGTTGCCATTGCCTTCTCTGTGCAGGTTATTAGTTATTGCAATTTTCCCTTGTGATTCTATACCATAGAGCAGAGTTTTAATGATAGTAATAATAATAACAACCACAATTGATTGAGCATCCACTGTATTCAGGGCACTTGACACAAATCATCATTTGCCACAACAATCCTGCAATAGAGATATACTTCTAGGAAGGTATGCTCATCTTTATTTGAAGCTCTGAAAGGTTGTGACTTGACCAAGGTTATACTGAACTAGGATTCACCCAGTTTTTTTCTGACTTCTCTGCATCATACTGCCTTTTTTTGAAAATGTATTTTGAGTCTCCACCAATAACCAATGTTTAGAGCATACCTGCTTGCATAATTCAAGGTTGCCCAAATCCCAGATCTTAGTGACAATGACTGGCTGCCTTTGTCTCCAGATATGACTCTTTTTATCCCTCTTTGCTTACCTATTGATGAAGGTCTGCTTTGGTTTAAATAGAGTTAAGCTATGAGATTACCCATTTTTATTCTTTCCCCCTGTTATCTCCTGACACTTCCTCTCTCTTTTTTCCTTATCTCTCTATTCTTCTCTTTCTGCTTTTATTTTTTAACAAGGCTGGTGAAGTTTGGTCTTCTCCCAGAATATAACACCCGTACCTTCTGCCCTGCGGGCATCAAACAGAAGACCTTGTGAAGTACATCAAAAGGGCAGGAGAGGGACATCCTTGGTGGTCCAGTGGTTAGGACCCCATCTTCTACTATAGGGGGCTTGGGATCGATGCCTGGTTGGGGAACTACGATCCCACATGCTGTGCCTTGTGACCCACCCCCTGCAAAAAAAGAAAAAAGGCAGGAGAAAGTTGGCGATTCTCCATGTTTTCATCCTGCTACCCTTCTTCCCCCAAATTTCTCCTCCTTATCCCATCACCCAATGTTTGCTACATTTTCCTTCACCTTCTTCCCTTCCCCCCAGATAGGGAGCTCTTCCTTCTAAGGGGTGGGGGATGGGGGAGGATGGTCAAGGCAGACGGCAGACCAGGTGGGGGACGCTGAGGCCAGGACAGGAGGGAGAGGGAAGGTCGTTACACGGCAGAGAAGGCCGAGGACGTGCAGCTGAAATCCCCAGAAGGGACGGTGAAGAAGCAGAAGAGAGAGCAATGGGAAGAGAAGGAGACAGAGATCAGAAGACTGGCAGGGAGCCCGCAGGAGAGTGAGACCAAGGCGCAAAGAGGACCAGGTGCGGGCAGGTGACAACACAGACGTTTCGGAGAACAGAAGGGCATTCAGGGAGGAGGGCCAAGGCCACATAGGGTCGACTGTGTGTGTGTGTGTGGTTTTTTTTTTTGTAAGGATTAAGGATGAATCACTGTTTTCATCAGCATCAGTGCACATGCCATATGTTAGGTGTAGCTGGAGTGGAAAACACGTTGTGCTGACTTAGAACAGGCTCGACAGCCTCCCACTCTGCCCTGTTGGGGGCCTGGGACAGCGCCCTGTGGGTGTAGATTCCCCCGGAGGTGAGGTAACACTTCCCAGGCGTCTCCTGGTGCATGACCCTCACCGCTCCCTCCTCTAAAGTGAAACCCAAACCAATATAAACGCTGTAAACCATCCTCGACTGCTCAAAGGTTAGAAGAGAAGCGGGGGTCGCTGTACCACTAATGACAGATTCCACAGTAAAGACTCAATAAACACTTGGTAATTAATTACAGAGAAAAGGAACAAGATAGCAATTTAGGTCAGGGACTCCTTTGAAAATCTGATGAAAGCTATGGACCCTTTCCCCAGAAAAAAAGTATGTCTATTGCCAAGGCAGGAGACATAAGAGATGCGGGTTCGATCCCTGGGTCAGAAAGATCCCCTGGAGGAGGACATGGCCACCCACTCCAGTGTTCTTGCCTGGAGAATCCCAAGGACAGAGGAGGCTGGCAGGTTACAGACCATAGGGTTGCAAAGAGTTGGCCACGACTGAAACAGCTTAACATAGCACAGCACATACCTATTTTATTTATAACATCAGACGGTCACTAAAGCCCTAAAACCAGAGCCAGTGGGACCCCTGGACCCCGGGGTGAGAAGTCCTGACTTAGAGCATACAAAATACCTTCGCATCCGTGAACCATGGATCCAACCAAAACCCCAGAAGTTGGGCAGGTGCTGCCAGCATTGGACAGGGGAGGAGGCTGGGTGAGTTGGGAGACTTGTTTCCACATCACCTACAAGGCAGCAGGGAGGGGAAGCTAAAACTCACAGCTCTGAGGCCAGGCTTGTTCCATTGCCCTTTGAAAATCTCCAACTTACTGTTAGAAAGACAGATTTTAGTTTTAACTTTTTGATAGTCGTCATGGCTGTTAGAAAAGGGAGATGTTAGATTATACTTCTTCACCTTTGACTGAACCAATGGCTCATCTTCCAGTCCAACTACACTTATTACAGTTGTTGCATCTCTCCCCTCGTCGGGAAAAAACCTACCTGTCATGGGGTCCACGAATGATTGGAGGACAAATGCTGCAGGTCACAGTTAACAGGAGCCCCAAAATGTAACCTGGATATGCTGATGTCTGCTGCAGTCTTCTAAACCAGCATACAGGCCAGACAACATTCCAGCCACTTGCCAGTCTGAAAACTCTGCTTGTCGAGCAAGACATCCATCTCCTGCAGGGTTTAACGATAGAACAGTGTATGCTGGTAACTGGTGAGCCATGGAAAAGGAGTGTGATAGTGCATGAGAGTTTCCTTTCATCAGACGATAAGCTAGTGTGAGTTTACACACTGTTTTGTTGGGATTTTAACAGGTTTTGTTTGTTTGTTTTGGCTTTGGAATATCCATATTATAACATTCTGTGTGCTCAAATCTCAAGAATTTATAACTAGAACTGTAGCTCTCGATTTATGATGTGTATGAAATTCCCACTCGGGGGCTTCTTAGAAACTCTTGGACTCCAAGCACTAGGCTAAATGCTTGATTTTATAGGTCAGGCGTGGGTTGGAGGTCTGCAATGTAAGAAGTGCCAGGAGTGAGTTTGTTGCAGAAAGTCGGAGGATGTGCTTTGAGACTCTGACTTAGAGGATTAGAGAGGCACTTAGTGTATATCTCTGGAGTATTGATTCTCATCCTGGGATTCCTGATTTATTATTTTTCTACTCTGGACTTATCAAGGCTGATGAGCTCCTTGAGGGCAGAGACAAATGTGATGCTCATATTTCTGTTCTGAATCCTGACACAATTACTGGTAGTCGACTACATGAGAGAATAGAAATGACAGTTAAAATGTCAGAGGATGAATATTAATATGTTGAGATATTTCAATTTCACACTACAATCATGAAAACGAAATCTTTACTTAGCCCGCAGAAGTCCCGCTTGCCATAAAATCTTAAGAGGAAGAAGTTTAAGCACTCAGGGTAATTCACAACTTCGTGTCCTTCACCCTACTTCCTGGATGTTCATCTGCTTGAAGTAAGACATTTTCTGCTGTTTTAGAAAACATGATTTGGAAAACAGCAACTCTGTGTCAGTATGTGTTTTGTATAGGTGTTGTGAAGGATGAAAAGAAAATGACAAGATTTGGTTCCCACCTTCCAGGAGATTACAGTCTGGTAGCGGGAAGAGGATGTCCAAGCACGTGGGTATCTACACACCAAGGCAGATGCAGTGCTGGAAATGGAGGGGAGGTGGGATCTAGGATATTAGTTAGAATTGTCTGGAAGCTGAAGAGATTATTCCAGGAGTGAGCAAAAAAGCAGGAATGTGAAAAATAAAAAAAATGCAGGATTATGGGTTTGTAAACATCTGGCAGTTTTTGTCAGTCTAGCACTGTTTTTTCTTTTTCTGGATTCAACACCTCCCTATATAATACTTTGGAGGACTCCCCATCTCTGATGCACATGGTCTTGGTGGTGCTGGCTTTTCTCTAGACAAGGAGTGACATCCAGTTAGACTAAGCAGTTTCTGTTTCCCCGGAATGTGGAACTTGAACATACTGCAGCCATGAAATTAAAAGACGCTTGCTCCTTGGAAGAAACGTTATGACAAACTTAGATAGCATGTTAAAAAGCAGAGACATTACTTTACCAACAAGGTCTGTACAGTCAAAGCTGTGGTTTTTCCAGTGGTCATGTATGGTTGTGAGAGTTGGACCATAAAGAAAGCTGAGAACTGAAGAATTGATGCTTTTGAACTGCAGTGTTGAAGAAGACTCTTGAGAGTCCTTTGGACTGCAAGGAGATCAAACCAGTCAATCCTAAAAGAAATCAGTCCAAAATATTCATTGGAAAGACTGATGTTGAAGCTGAAGCTCCAATATGTTGGCTACCTGATGTGAAGAGATGACTCATTGGAAAAGACCCTGATACTGGGAAACATTGAAGGCAGGAGGAGAAGGGCTCAACAGAGGATGAGATGATTGGATGGCATCACTGACTCAATGAGTTTGAGCAAACTTCAGGAGATGTTGAAGGACAGGGAAGCTTGGCATGCTGCAGTTCATGGGTTCATAAAGAGTTCGACATAACTGAGTGACTGAACAACAAGTTTTAAAGATAGGAAACCACTGGACTTGAATTCTCCTGATGGTGGGATCCTAAAGATGCTGTTTTTGTGCTCCTGCACAGGAAAGATGAAGTGTGAACAAGTGGAGACAAGACTTAAGGGACTTAAGAGTTTTGGGAGGTAGTGGGTTCCCAGTTACTGGAGGTTTTCTTGTCTTGGCTGGATAGCCACTTGGTAGGGATGTTACCTGAGATCCAAGCATTAGTTGAAATGACCTTGAAGTTCATCTTCAACCCAAAACTCTAAAACTCTTATTAGTCATGTACTGTAACTGACTGACCCCCAGAACACACATCCTGGGAATCCAGGATTATCACAGCACATGTGACGAGGAAGGCACATATATAAGTTCTCCTGGGCTTGTTTGTGGTGCCTTTAACAGCACCTCTGCTGTTAAAGGATCTCAACACTAAACATGTAAACCATGCCATAGGATTTGGGCGAGTGTACATCTACTTGAAGAAAGAGAATTTTGCTTTTCCTACATGAGGCAATAATTTGTAAGCCATATGTGTTATGACTGGTTTTTAAAGCAGCAGTCGCCGTAATAAAAAACTCAGCTTATGGGAAATTTCAGCCATCTCTCTGCTTAGTTCTCTCATTTCCAGTGGGGTTTGGCTGGGGCCTTGAGAAAGGAGAAGATTTTCATAGTAGCAGTCATTGAAAACCAAGCTGTTATAGTCATGAATGAGGTTGAAGTAAGAAGCAGGAAAATAATGAGATGAATTTATAGTTTATTTCAATGCCTTCCAAAGTGTGTTTTTAACCCCCCCCCCCCTGCCCGCCGAATATCAACTTACCTACCCACAAAGCTTGTTGTTGTGTGTTCCTGGATTGGCAAAGGAAAACATTGTGAGGTTCTGTTTAGGACCATTAAGGCTCCTACTGATAGGTTATAAATCAGCCTTTACATTTATTCTCTGCAATTTATAATCATCTGCCAAAGACGATCCAGAGCAGACCATCCTTCTATCTTAGCTATCTATCTATCTATCTATCACATCAGTGAGGGCATATGTAAAATACAATAGTATATATAATCTCAAGTTTTTGTGTCAAGGTGGGTCACCATTGAGCAAGCCCATGGGCATTTGTAGGATGCTAATCATGGCACAAGTTAAAATTTGGTGGGATGTCTCATGAGCCACATGGCTTCTTCTGGAATCTATAAGATGTGAAAACGACAGAGAGGATAGGGTTAGTGTCAACGTGGATTCAGTGAACATTTATTGAGCACATGTCATATGCTGGGCGGTAAATCAGCATGGTCCCCACTGTTGAACTCAATCCTCCTGGAAAGACCTACACAGATAAACAACCAATTGCAAGTCAAGGTGGTTAGGAATGCATATGTGTAGTCTGATCAGCGAGCTCTTTGCCAAGTACTGAGATGGGTGCTCTGATGATTTCTACATAAGATATGAAATTGTCTAGAGTTCTGGGAGAGAAGCTGGGGAAGGGTATCCTAAGCAGAAAGAATAATACCAGCCAAGGCCTGGAGGTTATGAGCACGTGGGGCTTGTTCAGAGGATGATGGGTAATCTAGAGCCTTGCTACTTGCAGTATGTATAGCCCCCAGACAGGCAGTGTTTTCGTCAACTGGGGATTTTGTTAAAGGAAGATCCTTACTTAGTACATCTGGGGAGGGCCCAAGATCATGCAATCATTTCTTACAAGTTCCTGGGTGATGCTGCGGCTGATGGTTCAGACATAGAGTCTAAGAAGCAAGAACTAGAGCGTCTGAGCGTAAGGTGTGTGATGGTCGATGCCAGGACACAGACTGAAGGTCATCTGTGCAGTTCAGAGGGGTGGGTAGCTGACGCTGTAGGCAATATTTTTGGGGTAAGGATACCTGAGTCCCCTTTTTCCTTTGCAATTCTCTCCCCTTCCACACAGATACCATTTCATAGGACGGTTCATTATAGTCACTCATCTTGAACTACTCATCTTGAATCCCCTGGCTAAGAGGTGTTACTGAATGACCCAAGTACCCTGGCGCTTGGGAGGCTGGAGGGACCTAAAAGAAACGACTAAACAAACACCACGTGGTGTTAAGACACAAAGCAGATGGCCTGAGTCCCAGCACACTTGACGTGGTGCCCAAACCTGCTGGAACAATTGTTCATTATTCACTCAATCATTCAGCCCCTCGCCTCGCTCTGTATTCTCAGTCCTGGGGGCCTTGGGTGGGGCGTGGTGGTGGGATTGTGAGGAGGGGAAAAGGGGCCATTTTGACCTGGGTTTGAACCCAGACTTGGAAAGCAATTTTCTTTAGCCAGGTAACTCTGAGACAGAGTGAAAGAAAAAACAGAACAAAACAGGGTCTGGGTTGCATGTAGAATTTGGACAGGTATAGGATAGGGGTTCAATATAGAGGACTGATGAGGTGTTACTGAGAGGTGGAGGGTTGATGTACACAGCAGTGGGCAAAGCACAGCCCAGGTTTCTTAGCTGTTTTGGAAGTACAATAAGAGGTCATCTAGATAAGATCTAATGTAATCAAGACATGGCCCAACACATCATCCCAGAAGAATGACAAAATTTTAACTTGACCCATACTTGGCCTAACTTATAATCTTAGAAGAATTAATGATACCTAGATGGATAAGATTTCTTTTTCTTTTTAAAAAATTATTATTATTTGGCTTTAAGTCTGACTAAGATGGAAAGGACCTGACTGTTTGCCAGAAAATGGATTGCTAGCTGATGGGAAGAGAAATACAAGAGTGATTGGGATTCCCCCTACCCACCAGTCCACTCAGACAAAATAAAGAGTGTGAAAGGAATAAAATCTGAAATCTTCCTTGTGAGAGGGCTCCCATTCATTTCATTGAATAGCAGCTTTGGGCTAGGTACTTTTCATAGGATATTCCACTTAATCCTCAAACAGCCTTATGATCAACTTCATAATTAATATTTTTTCATTCTTGCTCATGACTAATATTTTACAGTTAATAAGTTGAGACTCAGAAAAAATAAAGTAGCTGCCTAAGGTATCACAGCTGGTAAGCTGCAGAGTCTAATTTGAATCTAGTTCTCCCTGGCTACCCAACGCTACCTGCCTTCTGGTGCAATGCCAATCTGTGCCATACACACTTCCACTTGACTTAAAAGACATGAAATACAAAACTAATGATTTTAGGAGCAAGTCACGGTTCCTGTACTAGTGGACCTAATGACATCATCTGTCTCAGGGATGTGGGAAATTCTCAGTGAATTTCTGGAAAAGTTTCTCAGTGAGAAGGGGGAGTGTCATCTTGAACCCCTGTAGAGGCTCCTATCCTTCTAGAAAAGGTTAAGACTTGGTAATGTCCATACTGTCTTAAACCCTAAGGAAGCTGCATTCAGCCCTCTAGGCAGAGAGAATTTGTTAGTGAAGCTTTTCCAAAAGGATTGCAGATAACTCATGAAACTCTCATTAGACACCTGAAAAATTAAGATGAATCCAAGATCAGGCATATTCTTGAGCCTTTAGACACTGCAGTCTTCCCTTTAAAGGAAGGCTACAAATGGGTGTTAAGAGAAGGGTGGATATAGTCCCTGGCACAGAATATTTTCCTATTTTATTTGGAAAAGTTATGATGGCCCATTGGGGAGCAGAACCTGTAGCAAGCGGAAGATCTTCAGACTATTTGGTGACCGGAGAGAAGGCTCAGAGATAGTGTGGTCTGTTAGAGATAAACAAAAAACAGCTCACTTAGAGCTGGTCCTTGCTGACTGGTCTACTTTGATGGATAACAGCTGTTTGAAAGCTTTAAAAATTACTAATGGGCTAGCATATATCACAAGACATGAGTATGCATCTTCTCCACAACACATGGATATAGGAAATCTCACTTATTTAACTTTTCTAAATCAAATTGAATTTGTTTCTTTAAGAGCCACCTCGCAGGGCTGGTAATTTTGACCATCATTACTTGTCCATGGCAGTCTTCTTTACTTTCCTAGGTTTGCATTAAGACCTTTCTATCTGTTATGACTAAATGTCTTTTGTTTTCCCCCAAATTCATAGGTTGAAATCAACTCTCAAAGTGATGGTATTGGGAGGTGGGGCTTTTGGGAGGAGATTAGGTCATAAGGGTAGAGCCCTCATGGATGAAATTAGTGTTCTTTTATTTTTTTGGCCACACCACTTGGCATTTGGGAATCTTAGTTCCCTGATCAGGGATTGAACCTGTGCCCCCTGCAATGGAAATGTGGAATCTTAACCATGGGACTGCCAGAAAGTCCCAGGGATTAGTGTGCTTATAAAGAGACCCCAGAGAGCTCCCTCACGCCTTCTCCCATGTGAGGACACAGCAAGAAAAACCAGGAAGCAGGACCTCATCAGACAATGAATCTGCTGGCCCCCCGATCTTGGACATTCCAGCCTCCAAAACTGTGAGAAATAAATTTCTGTTGTTCAGTTGCCAGAATGACTAAGACACTACTCAAAGTGTGATCATCAGCTTATTAGTAACACAGAATCGTGGGTCCCACCCCAGATCTACTGAATCAGAATTTGCATTTTAACAAGAAATGAAGGCTATTTGTGTGCACATTACAGTTTGGGAAGCACTGATGTGAGAGTCTTGGAGGCCTGTCAGTCCTGACTGTTTCTGGAAGGGTCACTGGTCTTTAGGTCTTCATGATTATTGCTGAATTACTAAGTGTCCAGTCTTTTGTGGTTGATTAGAAGGCAGGCATTTCTACTTTCTCTGAGCTTCTAATGCTCCATCAGAGATCTTACCACCACTGGGATCCCGGGTGGGTGGGTCCCTGCCACTCTCAAAGCACCAGCATCCTTTTCTCCACCCCGAGAATCATCACACCCCAGACCCTTGGGGCCAACAATCTTCTCTTGCATCACAATTGTTGTTCCTGAGGAGGGAGGGAGATGGTGCCCAGGAGAGGCTACCTGTCAGCCACTCTTTCTTTCCTGTGAGACTCTGTGAAATGGGTCTCAGGTGTGGTTGGCCAGTGACTGCCACCCACCCCATACCCCGTTCCAGCAGTGAACCAGAGAGAACCAGCGACCCACAGCTAATCCACAACATAGGGAAACATGAAAGGAAGCCAGTCCCAATTCAGCTTCAGGCTGGACCCATGAAACTGGGGCCCCTACAAAATAATCCATAGGTTTTATGAGTGGGCCACTAAAACTTTCTCACAGCTTGGACCATGAGTACATTTCCTGAATCAGTATCAAGATATGCCAGCTAACACAGGGTTTCAATGCCATTTATAAGCTTCCCTCCTTCCACTACAAACAAACAAACAAGAATCTCCAGGACATTTTAATTGCTTTTTGGGAAATGGCAACAGAAAATTTGAAATTAAGGCTGACTCAGGAAATTCAAAATCTGAGTCTTTTGGGGTGTAGGTAATTGATGTTTTGGGAAAAATAATTTGATTAGAACCTCTCATCCACTTTTATTGCCATTGAAAAGAACAAAACAGATGCTGTCACTGTAGCGTTTAACTGACTAAGCTTTTGAGAATTCATTCATTGTCACAAGGTAGCACATCTTAAAGGAAAAGCAAAAGCGTTGCTACAAAAACTTAGCATGAAATAAGTTTCAGGATAAATAGTCATTGGGTTCCAGATCTTAAAAATTTTTAATTAATTAGTAGATATATTTTTGGCACGCAAAGTGAGATTTTAAAAACCAGCGTGAGCCGAATCTCAGGTGAATTGTGCCCTATTGCCTGGGTCTAATCCCTACGGACCTTTTGTTCCCGTAATTAGAATCACTGCCTACATCACTATTAGTTAAGGAGACTTTAGAGTTGTTTTAAAATTGCTATTAAATTGGGTGCAATCAGATTCTCCTGTGAGCTCACAAAGTCTTCAGACCCAGGGTGAAGGCTGTTTCTCATTTAAACATTGTCAGGCTAAGAAGACCGATTCGATTGCTCCTGAATTTTGCATATGTCAGCATAGTAGAAGCTTAGTCATGCAAATCCCTATTACTTAGCATGTCTGTAGCCCAGAAATACAGAGCTGTGTTGCCATATTTTATCTGTGTTTGTAGTTGAAAGCATGCCTTCTATTGTGTTTTTAAAGAACAGATGTCGGGACAATGTTTAAAGCACATAACCCGAGTATTGAAAAATGTTTTTTCTACTTTAAAAGAAAAAAAAAGAATCCACAATAATGAATTCAGTCTGCCAGTTTGTATTTCCAAGGAATATTTTAACTGTTGAGGGACTTTCCATGTCCTGTCCTTTAAACGTGGCCTTCAGATGCCAAGGAAGGCCAAAACCATCTTGAGCCAGTCATTTCTTTTACTGACTCAGCAGGACAGCAACATATAAGTCAGTCTTTTCAGGGGCTGAGAATCTTTAGAACTTCAGGGGTCTGTGTTCCATTCTTATTTATTGAGCAAAACAATTCATGGGGGAAGCAGTAATAGAAGCACTTACTTTGAAGACCTAGGTGAGGATGAACCAGAGGCAAGTGAGTGCCCAGGAGAAATCGGGTGGAGGGTCAGTGAAAGCTGGAAGACAGCGGAAGGCCGAGGATGCGACATCTCTCTGGGGGACACGGTGGGTGGATTGGCAGGAACTGCAGGAGTTGTGGGTGGAACAGATGGTCCAGGGTCAGGAAGCAAGTTCTATTCTGTGTAGGGTGGTGATAAAGGGTATTCATTCAAACAGGGAAATGAAGCAGGAGGCCGAGCATACCCGAT
Source organism: Muntiacus reevesi (assembly GCF_963930625.1). NCBI lineage: Eukaryota > Metazoa > Chordata > Mammalia > Artiodactyla > Cervidae > Muntiacus > Muntiacus reevesi. The sequence goes on from NC_089268.1 coordinate 42,297,620, forward strand.
AGGAGGGTGTGTAAAGGTCAGGAGCCTGTTTGCCTACACCTGGCAGCAATTTGCAGCGATTGTCTGAATGCCATGCACGGAAAGATTGGAAGAGTTCCCAGCAAGGACAGGTGATGTTCCTTACCTTATCTGAGATAGAGTTTCTGGCCGGGAAGAAGGTTACAGGCAGGGCAAATGCAGTCAAAAGCATGTAGCTAGAGTAGACTTTCGAGATGGACTAGAAGAGTTCTCTCTTTTTGGAGTTGAGGGACCTTTAAATGAGGCAAAATGTAGGTTATTTAAGGTCCCAAAGCCTCAGCTTGTCTGTAAATTAAAAGATTTCTGTTGCAGGAACGGGGACCCCTTCCAGGGCCCGAAACCGGGCTCTTGTCTAACACTCGGAAGTGAATTGTCTGAGGAGACACATGTACTGAAAAGCAAGAGATTTTGTTGGGAAGGGCACGCCGGTGGAGAGCAGGAGGGTCAGGGAACCCAGAAGAACTGCTCTGCCGCGTGGCTTGGGTTTTATGGTGATGGGATTGGTTTCCGGTTGGTCTTTGGCCAATCATTCTAATTCAGGGTGTTTCCTGGTGGCGCACGCATCGCTCAGCCAAGATGGATGCTAGCGAGAGGGATTCTGGGAAGTGGACGGACACGCGGTGTCTCCTTTTGACCTTTCCTGAACTCTTCTGGTTGGGGGCGGCTTATTAGTTCCGTATTAGTTCCGTATTCCTTCCCAGGATCTCCTGTCATAAAACAACTCATGCGAATGGTTACTACAGGGCCTGGCCAGGGTGGGCGGTTTCAGTCGTGTGCTTCCCCTAACAGTTCCATTAGAAGGACCCGGCCAGGGGCTTCCCTGGCGGCTCAGGGGTAAAGAATCTGCCTGCCAATGCAGGAGACACGGCTTCCATCCCTGACGCAGGAATATCCCAGATGCCACGGAGCCACTAAGCCCATGAGCCACAACTACTGAGCGTGTGCTCTAGAGCCTGGGAGCTGCAATGAGAGAAGTCACTGCAGTGAGAAGCCCTCACACCGCACTTAGAGAAAAGCCCATGAAACAATGAAGACCCAGCACAGACGAAATTAAAAAAAAAGAAAGGAAACTGCCGCAGTGCTGACATGGCGGCAAGACCCGAGTCAAACAGATCTTATAACTGAGTAGGACCCCATGGGGCCTTCCCAGAACAGGTCTTCCCTCCTATCCTCTGCTTTAGCTCCTCTCTGAAGTACCCAGATAATAGTATTTGATGCACATTTCCTGGACGGTTTGGCAGAAGTGAAAAAACCTCCCCCTCTCCAACAAATGGAAGATGTTAACTGCTTGAGGACCAAGAGCACACAGCCCCTGGCCTCCTAGAGCCTAAGGACTGATAATGTTATTCCCTGTGACACCATTCCACTACCTTTCCATCAGGCTGTCAGAGAACTGTGCACAACTTATTACAGACCCTGTGACACCTCCCCCACCAAAACCTGGCTTTTCAAAGTGCTTTGCTAAAACCCTCCCGGGAGCTCTCGGGGCTTTGAAGGACAGGAGCAACAGTCTCCTTGCATGGTCCTGTATTAAACCTTTCTCTGCTCCAAAATCCGGTGTTTCAGTTTGTTTGGCCTCACTGTGTGTCCAGCGTACGGATTGATGTTCATCTCTCCACTGCACTGTATCCACATCTAACCTCTCTTAGACTTGCTTTGCAAATTAGCGCTTTTCCATATCAGGTGTCTGGAAGACAGACAATATGTGGTCTAAAAGCCATGATGCTATGAAGAAGCAACAAGCTAACAATTTTAGAGAAAGACTCTCCAATTTATCTGGATAGTGAGTGGCTGTCAGGTTTGGGAGAGGAGTTATGCGGAGGAGAGGAGTTATGCGGAGGAGCAAACACAAGCCTGGTGCTGGAACCAGATGCCTGTGCTCTTCATTCTTCAAGGAGCAGCATCTGTGGGATGAACACAAGGGTATGGCCATGGGATTCCTTTATCCAGAAAAACAGAGCAGCAAGGGCTTCATGAAGAACCTTTTTTGTACCTGTTGACAGCGGAGTCAAGTGAGTGATTTCAGGGTGTCTAAATGAATCTCTGACTGTGTAGAGACTTGTTTCAGGACCAAGCTTCACAGGGGCAAGAGGGGGAGCAAGGCGTGTGAATGAATGGGCAGCAGGCACTGTGCCCGCTGGACCGCAGAGCCATCTATTTTCTTGTGCGATTTCTTCAGTCATTCAGCACAAAGGATACAACGTCTGCAGCATCTTCCGCGCCTGGAGGGACAGGGGGCATTCACGGTAGGTCCCTGCCCTTAAGAAACTTATGCTCTATAGGGAATCCCAAGATGTAGATTTGAAGCACCCGGGAAATAATTACAAGGGAGCTCACAGTTCCTCCTCCTCTGAGGTAAAAGATCAAAAGGACTGTGTTACAATGGGTCATCGTGTTAGTGCCTGTCTGAGTTGCCCAAGGACTCCGAAGGCATTTGGACTGGAGGGGAAGGGGGGCCAGGACTCGGTCCTGGTGGCTCTTGGCTTTCCCACTCTCACCCCAGGCTCTGTCTCCTCACCTGGAGCCTGGGAACTAGAGCCCTGGCTCTGACTCACCAGGATGTCATAAAGATTGGCGAGACAAGACGCGGTCCGTCCAGCACCTTCCACCCTCTGACAGAAAGGCACCTCTAGAGATGAATACAGGGCGGTATTGCTGATGATAGCAGTTTCCCTTTCATTTCCATATGCTGGACAGCCTAATCTACCCTGTCTAAACATGGAAATCCCATAACTCTGCCCAACTCATCACTCCATTAATCCACTTAACCCCTGGCCAATACATGATCTAAATATTTAATCTTGTCTGTTTGTTATCTGTGTTTATTCCATGTGAATTCATGGTCTGAATCTCTGCTCTGTTTATCCATTTCGGTGGAATCTAACTTCAACTAGGAGAACCCCAAGGAGAGGAGGGAGAGTGTCTTGTCCATTTCTTTTTTTTTCCCCCTGGCATCCAGTATTGAACTTGGCACGTAGTAGGAGCTTGCCAGTTGCTTGATGTTGAAGGACAAGAAATTCTCTGAGTAATTGTTCTTTTTTTGGCATCTGCAGAGAGATGCTTTATTGCTGCCATGAAAGACTCTTGTTGCTTCAATCGCCTGCAACAGTTTCTGGCACATAGTGAGAATTTAATGAGAAGTTGGATGAATGATCTTAGATCCTGCCATGACAGGTGTGTGCGTGATAAGTCGCTTCATTCATGTATGACTCTTTGCAACCCCATGGACCATAGCCCCCAGGCTCTTCTGTTCATGGGATTTTCCACGCAAGAATACTAGAGTGGGTTGCCATGCCTTTTTCCAGGGAATCTTCTCGACAGAGGGATCAAACCCGAATCTCCTGTATTGCAGGCAGATTTTTTACCTGCTGAGCCATGAGGGATATGAGTCAAGTATAAGAAAAGAGTATTGCTCTAGAAGGCAGGAGACCTGGAAATTGTTTTTGGTTTTTGTAATAAGCTGGTCTATGAGGTTGGTCAAGTCCTTTAAAGGCCCCAGGCCTCAGTATTCTCATCTGTCACATGGACAGATCAGACTAGGTGACCTCTAAATTGCCTTGACTCTTATGCACTGTCTCGGTCTGGGAGTCGCTCTTGGGTGAGGCATGGGGGTGGGGGGTCACCACCTGTTGGAATGAGCATTTCTTCCCACCATTGGCGCTCAGGGATCAGGGGCATGGGCAGGGAAACGGGGTACCTGCTCCCCTCTGAGCCTCCTCCTGGCTCTCTTGGTCTGTCCCTTGCAGCCTGGGCTCGGGACGGGATGCCAGACATCTGCTCATTCCATCTGCATCAGCTCATGTTTATACAGCGCCCCTGGATGCCTGGGCCTGGAGTCACCTGGGGGAGGGCCTGTGCGGGGGGTGGGGGGGTGTCTTGATTATGCCAAAGCCTCCATATGGACTGTGTTGTTTCCCCGCAAAACCCAAGCACGTGGGAGGTAGAAGGAGGGTGAAGGAGATCCCAATTTATTGCTCCGTCATGTTTATTTTCACTCTTGGCTGGTTTAGGGCATTTTTCTTAATGTATTAGGGTCACAGTTTTATCGACTTCAAGGCTGCTTGAAAGCTGTGTGTATGTGGAGAGAGAGAGAGAGAGAAGGAGGGAGGAAGACAGACAGAGTCTGTGTTAAGACTTTCTTTTTTCCTCATCAGTTTTTTCCAGTAACATTTTGATTTTTAGCCTAAATAATTAGCCATCCTAGCTAAATATGATTCCCTTCTCACAGCTCACTACACCTGTCACCATTCTGGTATGATTAGTTTAATTTGCCTAGATCAAAAATTAGGATGTCATTGAACTACTTTTAAAGAGGGTCCCTCTAAATTATAATGGAAAAGAGTAAAAAGAATATAGACATACACTTATGTATAAATATAACTGAATCACTTTTGAAGCTAACACAATATTATAAGTCAGCTATGAAAGTGAAAGTGTTAGTTGCTCAATAGTGTCCGACTCTTTGAGACCCCATGGACGGGCCCACCAGGCTCCTCTGTCCTTGGGATTTTGCAAGAATACTGGAGTGGGTTGCCATTTCCTTCTCCAGGGGATGTTCCTGACTCAGGGATAAAATCCGGATCTCCTGCATTGCAGGCAGATTCTTTACATCTGAGCCATGAGGGAAGCCCCAAATCAACTATACTTTAATTAAAAAAAAAAAGGTCTCCCTCACCTTCTATTTCTCTCATGGATCTACATTGTTGGATTCCTCTGTCTTTTATAATAAAAGTACCAAATCCCATTTGTTAAGCACTGTGCCAGGTCCCACATTGAGTAGTTAACATAATGATGTAGGAAATCTCTCCATTTTACAGATGAGATTAATGTTCAGAAGTTAATTGGGATTGAAACACAGATTTGCTGGACTTGTTCTTTTCCTGCAAATTGACTCCTAAGAAAATAGGATTTTAAGCATGTTTTGAAGAGCCACCAGCAGGGTGAAAATGTAGATGAGTTGAGAGTGGCAAGGTGGGCAGGTGGATTTAGGGTTCTTAGGCGTGAAGGTGGCGAAAAGGAAGAGAAGGCTACATTTAGAGGGGTTTTAATGCTCCCTTGTTTTCTCCTGGGCTATCTCCTGTGGTTGCAGTGTCAACTTTATGTCTGGGAAAATGACAGTTACCACTCTTGCTGCCCTGGTACATGTTTCAACACCGCAAATCTTCCCCTCTGGAGGTGCAACTTCTGATGGTGCTTTAGTTCACTCATCCGCAGCGTTAGGCCCTGGGCTAGTATCAGTGGTTGCAAAGGTAAGACCCACTCTCCCCCCCCCCAGGCCCTCACAGTTGAGCTCCTCAAGGTTCCTCAATGCCCAGCTGGACTGAGAACACGGTGCCCGGTCATGGGCATGTGATGCTACCTCAATCTTGGGCCACGCAAGAGCCGTAACCTAGTTCTCTTTCTCAGCTCAGGGTCCTGCAATGACCCATGCTGCTAAGTGAGTGAGTGCAAGTTTAGCCAGATTTGAGCACTGACAGTGTCAACAGCAGAGCAATGATTACTTTTTTGAATATGTGTCCCATTCAATGGCTATTCAGTAGTAACTTGTTCTACAGCCCCTGACAAGGTTTTCTGTATTAAGTTATGCTCTGGGGGGAGAGAACTGTGTCTAGGGATGGCCAGGTACTTTTTAAAAAAAATCATTTTTTGATGGCTGTGGAAAAGATGTCAAAAAAATTTCCTAAATCTTGAGCTGTTTTCCTGATTTTTTTTTTTTTCTTCTTTTTTTGGCTACTGACATTTTCCCTCTGACCTCTTGAAAATAGCAGGAAGGGAAAGGAATGTTAGAATAGCAATTTGAGGGTGATAGAGGTGTGACTACACGTACAGCTGGGGAACACAATGGGCACTTAAATTAGAAATAATTCTGAGGAGATTTCCCTGGCAGTTCTGTGGCTCCCAATGCAGGGGCCTGGGTTCAACCCTGGTCAGGGAACTAGATCCCACATGTGCCACCAAGACCCAGTGCAGCCAAAGAAAATTAAAAAAAAAAAAAAGAAAAGAAAAATAATTCTGAAACATTGGCCAAAAATTTTCCTAACTTGTAAGAGTCTGTTTTTTTTAACAGTTGAATTTCTTCAAGAAAGGTGAGACTGATTGAAGTTTTTTTAAAAAGATTTTTTGTTGTAGACAATTTTTAAATCTTTATTGAAATTGTTACAATATTGCTTCTGTTTTTCTATAATTTGATTTTTTGGCCATGAGTCATGTGGGATCATAGCTCCCTGAGCAAGGGTCTAACTCATACCTCCTGCGTTGGAAGGCAAAGTCATAACCCCTGGACCTCCAGGGAAATCCCTGATTGAACTTTTGGTTAAAGAGTAAGGAAAATTGTTGCATCATTCCTATATATAATCATGTGGAGAATGGTTCCCTATGATTGTATCAAAAACTGCTTCTAAGACATTGGGTGGGAAATTTATCTGAACTCTATTTAGATGTTTGTTTTGGTTTTCTATGTGGATGGTTCTGGGGACAAGTTGGCCAAAGGAAACTGACCATCTTTGTTCCTATACAGAGGATGCTAAGAGACCATGCAGAAGTTCCTCTAAAGCAGGAATGGGGCACATGGCCTAATGAGAGCAGAGACTGGGGGTTCACTTAAGACACATAGATTAAGGAGCTGCTCTGTGCCAGACACAATAGGTTCTTGAAAAACTGTTAAATAATTGTTTGGTCAAATGACACATTTCCCACCTCTGTGCTTCCAATCTGTTCATCAATGGGAGGTGATTTTATTTATCCTAAAAAATTAGTTGTCAGTTCAGTTCAGTTGCTCAGTCGTGTCTGACTCTTTGTGACCCCATGGATTGCAGCACTCCAGGCTTCCCTGTCCATCACCAACTCCGTGGATATGCCCAAAGTTTTAGCTGCAAGGATGTCTAGCTCAGCATTGTTTACAGAAATGAAAATTGGAAGCTACTTAAATGTCCAGCAATAGGGGCTTGGTTCAATAATGTATGATAAATCCACATCGTGGGGTGCTATAGGATCATTTAAAATGGTGCTGAAGAAGCTTGTGTGACATGGAATAACGCTGACTGTAAGAAGAGAACGATTGTAAAAATGATATGCATATGATTGTTCGTCATGAAGAAATTTACACATAGAAGAAAAGACCATAAATTATGTGGCAAAATGTTAATGGTTGTCTTTGGTTAGTGAGATTATGAGTGAAATTCTCTTATTTTTGAATGTTTATAATGATCACACTTCTTTTGCAGAAAAAACAAACAAACTACTTGAAAAAATTGCATAGAAATGCATTCAATGAGAATCTCCTTGTAGATGAAAGCTCAGAGTTGTGGTTCTGTTAATATATTAACCTCTCAGTTTAGTTCAGTTCAGTTGATCAGTCATGTCCGACTCTGCGACCCCATGGACTGCAGCACGCCAGGCTTCCCTGTCCATCACCAACTCCTGGAGCTTGCTCAAACTCATGTCCATTGAGTTGGTTCAACTTGATTATAACTCCAATGGTGATAACATATGTGGAGGGAAGATATTTGACCTCGAGTCTCTTTATTTTCTAAAATCCAGAGTTTAGTGTTGATTTTTTAAAAAAATCAGCTAGAAACAATTTTTTTTTTTCCCATCCCTTGCAACTGTGAAGAGCACCCAGGAATTAACTCAGCTCCAATCAGGGAGTAAATGGTCCAGCATGCAGCTTTCATGATTATAACTGGTACAAAGATGGGGTTGGTAATATGACAGATGCTAACAGAGATGGATAGAAGAATACTTTTGTTGTATCAAATGTGCTATTTAAAAATTTTTAATTTTTGAAATTTAAGTATGATTGACTTAAAATATTATGTTAGTTTCAAGTATACAATATAGTAATTTGATATTTTTGTACTGGGTTGACCAAAAGTTCATTTGGAGTTTTCAGTTGATGTTATAGAAAAACCCAAACAAACTTTTTGGCTAACCCAATACATTATGAAATGGTCACCAATGGAATGCACTATTTTATTTTCAAGATGTGAAATGGCAATTCTCACAAGAACTTCTAGACAGAAAGCCATTTTTGAATCTACTATATGATTCTGATGTTGAGTTCTTATGAAAACATGTTTTAACAGGTGTCAACTACAAAGCCAGATGGATTACAGCGAGGACACTCTTTTGATAGGAGAGCTTCTTTTTGTTTCTTTCAGAGGGTGTGTTTGGATGGTCAGAGAGTTGTGCAGAGGCCGGCAGATGTTTTTAGTAGGGTTGGAGGTTTATACCCCGCTGCTCACACCTCACTTTAGTTAAGAGTTGTTGCGGTTCACTATTTACGGAAGCCAAGACATGGAGCAAAGTATAAATAACCTTTAGTGGAAAAGACTCTGGAAAAGTTTATATATGTATGTATATATACACAACTGAATCACTTCACCCTACCCTTGAAATTAATACAACATTGTGAATTAACTATACTTCAATAAAAAAAAAAAGTTGTGGATATGGACGAGCTAGCTAGACTTGAAGAATAACGCATTGTATGTCCAATGACTGGTGAATGGATAGATAAGATGTGTGTAAATATGATGGAATACTACTCAGTCATGAAAAAGAATGAAATCATGCCATTCACAGCAACAGGGATGGGCCTAGAGATGATCACATTGAGTGAAGTAAGTCAGACAGAGGAAGACAAATATCATATGATACCACTTATACGTGGAATCTAAAAAAAAATGATACAAATGAACTTATTTATGAAACAGAAATAGACTGACAGATATAGAGGACAAACATATGGTTAGCAAAGGAGATATTGAAGGAGCAGGGGAAGGGTAAATCAGGAGTCTGGCATTAACATGCACACACTACTCTATATAAAAGAGACGAACAACAAGGACCTGCTGCAGGGCTCAGGGAACTATATTCAATGTGTTGTAATAACCTTTAGTGGAAAAGACTCTGGAAAAGTTTATATATGTATGTATATATACACAACTGAATCACTTCGCCCTACCCTTGAAATTAATACAACATTGTGAATTAACTATACTTCAATAAAAAAAAAAGTTGTGGATATGGACGAGCTAGCTAGACTTGAAGAATAACGCATTGTATGCTTATGTAACAGCCGGTGTTTCCACGGCAATTTTGCTTCCATGTACATTATGACATTCAATCCTTTTCACAACGTTGTGAATATTATTCTTTAGAAATGAGGAAAGTGACTTGACTCAATAGGAATCTTCAAGGGACATAGCTGATATTTAGAATCAAGCCTCTGATACCAGATCCTACTCTTTTCCACAATTTTCTGTTGGTTGGGGTTTATGTACGACATAATATTTGGCCAGCAATTTCCTGGGTTAAGTTGACATGGTTAGCTTTTATGGGTTGCAAAGAAATATAATATTTCTTTCACATGGTATGTTTTAAGTAAATATTTTAGATCTTTTTCATATACTTATTTTATATTATCTTTCTAGGTAAATATTAATGTAATAGTACCTTACAACTTGAACAAAGCTTTTAATTTATAGTATCCCTAAAATCAGTTATAAACATTCTCAATGGAGTGAATTTTTAATGCATTTTGCAACTTGAGAATCTGTGATTGAATATATATCTGAAGGTGAAGAGCGGAAATAGAAAATATGAATCTTGAGTACCTAATTCCACGTGAGAAAATGTCCATTTGAATTCCATGTGAGCAGGCTCACAATAGATTTTCTGTGGTTGAACTTCAATTTGAATACAGATTTAGCAAGTGATGGGTTAGGGGTTATAGTTGGAGTTCTTGAGAAAACTTGACATCATTGTAGTAACACCCTTCTTGGATATAGATGTCTCCAGGGAACTGATACATATTATCTCACCTCTCCCCAGGTCATCTTTGAGGGCTGGATATTCTCTTTGTGTCACTTATTACCATCATAATGACAATGACAGTGTTAAGGAGAAACTGAGGCCCTGAACTAAGAGGTGAGGCGCTGGGGCCGCACAGGTAGAGAAGGCTCCTGGCGCATCCTCTGGGTGGGGAAGTTTAAGGCTTAGATGGGAGATAACGTAAGCACTGAAGTCTTAAGAGTCGAAGATAGCCTAGAGTAATGGCCCCTCAGACTTTTATGAGGGTGAGGACCCCTTGTTAATACCAAAGAATTTAATGAGCCTCATGTGACAGTCATTATACTTTTAATTATCTTATTGCTGCAAACTACTTGGTATTGCAAACCTCCTTGCAATTATCCCTTTGGCCTATAGTGTAAGAGTCGCTGGAGAAGAGCAGGGGACCCTGGCTCTTTGGTGTCCCAATAAGTGCTAATACTCCAAAGATTCTTGTTTTCAACTGCCTCTCTTTGCTTTTCCTGCCTTCTTTGCTCTGAGAGTCTGGAATGAAGACCGCGAGAGTGAGTTCTCTAAGCAAGCCTCCTATTATAAGGATTTTTCTGGCTCAGTGATAAAGAAGCTGCTTGTGATGTAAGAGACCCAGGTTCAACCCCCAAGTGGAGAAGATCCCCTGGAGGAAGAAATGGTAATCCACTCCAGTATTCTTGCCTGGAAAATCCCAAGGTCCAGGGATCCTGGCGGGCTACAGTCCATGGGGTCACAAAGAATCAGACACGACGGGGTACCTAACATTTATGTAGATCTGTACTCATCTCCAAGAAAACTCCAGTGGGTCCGTCACACCAGATACCCATTTACTCTTCAGGAAAGTTCCTGGTGAGAGATTTCTGGCTGATGGGTTTGTTCTCTGTATTACTGAACTTTGAAGTCATCATCGGGAAGCTCTATCTCGCCAATTTACCTTTTGAAATAAATCATGCAGAAAGATAAATGAGTTTCCGGACCAGGGAACAAATTCTCTTCCTCCCTCTTACCTGTATTTTCTAAATTTCCCATAATCGTATGTCTTATTTTGTATAATAAAAGTGAATGTGAAAGCATGCCCACTTCGATTTCCTTACTCGGGACTCCGTTTTTCTTTCTTCCTGCCCTTCTTACTCTTCTTTGCTGATGCTAATAGAAACAAACATGCTACTAATTACGATGTTTGTATAAGACCACAGTGGCCTGGAGAAGGCTTGTGTGCCCTTAGGGTGTGCTTGCATCTCACGGGGTGAGACTGTAGAATATGTTTGTGGGTTGGTGGATGTTTTGGAAACTGTCTACCAAACGGATGTGTATTGTATATAACAACAATAATTTTCCAGGCAGGGTTTTTCGTTGTTGTTATTGTTGTTGTCTGTCAAGCTCAGTAGTGGCCCAGCGTGAGCTCTGTGATGATCAGAGTGGTTGACGATTGGTACAGAATGGGGAACGGCTCACCTCTGAGGTACCCACTCTGTGGGAGGCTGGGGGTTTGTGTAGCACTAACCTGATCATCAGAAGTGAAATATCCCCCATAGATTCTCTACGAAGCAAGGCTGGTTTCTTCTCTTTGAAGGAGAAATTATACTGCTTATTCTTGCGCTATTTATCAGCCCTGCCTGTGCTGATTTCCATCACCCGGAATACGGACACTTCGTGTCTTAAGTTCTCTGGCTGAGGAGTCACCCAGTCCCGAAATAAACATTATTTCACATGAGTGTTATTTTCTTTGATTTATGCCGCCTCCGAGCAGATCACAGAGGGAGAGAGAAGGAAAGGCTGGTGAAAGGACTGCAGAGGCTAAGTTTCATCTCCTGTGGGATTTTTGAGACAGGTCTTGGAGTTCACTGCATTGTCTGGTTTCTTTATGAGGAAGACTTCTAATCTCAAGAGAGGCTAGAGCCAGAGAACGCTTCCAGGTGTCGGACACTCGCATCTAACCTAAGTCATAATCGTGATCCCTTCGCTATCTGACCTGGGTCTCGCTGACTTGAGGGTCGAGGGTAAATCTCGCTGCCTCAGTTGTCTTGCTCACCGCCCAGGGGCACCTCCCGGCCAGTCTCCATCCCCCTGTATCTCAGTGAACGCCTCACCTGTCATCTCTGGCGCTGCCCGCTTTCTGAGCATCACTGCCTCCAGGGTTGCTGTCTGGCTGGGACTGCCAGGGTCAGGCCAGGCCACCTCGGGCTGGTCCTCTGGGACCTCAGCATTCTCTTGCTACAGCCGCTCTCCTGCACCACCGTGTTAAACCATCCCCTAGAATCTTTGGTGCTTTGGCCGTTGGCTGGTTCTCTCTCTTCGCATGGATGTCTGTTCATTCTCAGGTTTGCCACTTCACCTGCATGGACCAGGGGGCTGCAGCTCGAAGTTTCCTAGGGTCATTGCCATGCTCAATGCACCCCAGCCTCTGGATGTGTCCCTGGAACGTGGCCCACTCTCGGAAGGTGAGAGGGTGCAATAGTTAAGGCCCTGAGGTCACTGACTGGGTTCCAGTCCCAGCTTTGTTCCCCACTAGCTTTGTTCGAGAAGTATAATCTCTCTCTGTGTGCATTTCCTCAGCTATAAAGTGAGGGTGGCGCTTTTTCTTGAGCCTCCCAGGGCTGTAGGGAGGATTAAATGGCTACACAGAGGTCCGTCATACACAGAGGTCCATCACTTAGAATAGTGCTCGGCTCACGGTATAAAGGGGCTTCCCAAGTGATGCTAGTGGTAAAGGATCTGTCTCCAACGCAGGATACATAGGAGACAAAGGTTCAGTCCCTGGGTCGGAAAGATCCCTTGGAGGAAGGCCTGGCAACCCGCTGCAGTGTTCCTGCCTGGGAAATCCCACGGACAGAGAAGCCTGGTGGGCTACGGTCCATGGGGTCTCAAAGAGTCGGGCAGGATTGAAATGACAGCGTGCACGCGTGGTAGAAATGTGGGAGGCGTGTACAGTGGTTACCCTTCTGCCCTGTCCATTTCATTGAACGCTGTCTCCTCAAGGTCCAGGTTTGCAGTGATTCTTCCTGTCCCCCCAGTACAGAAACCACCTTCCTTTTCTTTTCTACACTCTCACTGCAGTGGGGCCAGGGCTCTGACGGCACAGCGCTTCTAAGCCTTTCCTCCCCAGGTCAACCTGTCCAGGATGGTCACCACCAGCCATGTGTGGCCACGAGCAACCGAAACGTGGCTGCTCTGATGTGAGCTGGGCTGTGAGTGTAAAATGCGCCTGGGAATGTCAAAGGGAACTCTGAGACACAGGATGTACAGTTTTCTATCGGTAATTATGTTGATTCAATATTGAAATGATAAGCTTTAAATATACTGGGTCCAAGGAAATATATTATTAAAATTAATTTCCCCTGTTCTTTTCTTTTTAATTTTTACTTACTTCTTTATTTTGGCTTGTGGGATCTTAGTTCCCTGACCAGGGGTTGAACCTGGGCCCTTGGCAGTGAGACAGCAGAGTCCTCACCACTGGTCTGTCGAGGAATTTCCTCCCCTGTTTCTTTTAAAATATTTTAAATTGGCTACTAGAAATAGGGGCTCCCCTGGTGGTGCAGTGGTAAAGAATCCACCTGCCAATGCAGGAAGGACTCGGGTTTGATTCCTGGGTCAGGAAGATCCCCTAGAGAAGGAGATGGCAACCCCCCTCCAGTATTCTTGCCTGGGAAATCCCGTGGACAGAGGAGCCTGGTGGGCTGCAGTTCTTGGGGTCGCAAAGAGTTAAACATGACTGAGCATGCACAAACACACACACACACACACACACACACGAAATAAGTTTCTACTGTGGTGAAATATACACAGGATACTATTTATCACTTTAATCATTTTTAGGGCTAAGTTCAGTGGCCTTCAGTCCATTCACTTTGCTAGAGCACCACCATTTCCACCTCCAGCACTTTTTCATCTGTCCAAACTGAAACTCTGTACTCGTTACACACTCACGCCCCCTTTCCCCTTCCCCCCAGCTCCTGTCCCCACTGTTCTACTTTCTGTCTCTAATAAATTGGTATTCTTGGTACCTCAGATGAGTGGACTCTTACAATATATTTGCCTTTTGTGATTGAAATATTTTACTTAGCATAGTGTCTTCAGGGTTCAGTTATGTCTTAGCATGCATCAGGATTTCTTTTTTTAAGGCTGAATAGTATTCCACTCTGTCTATGCATGAGATCACATTTTGTTTTTCCATGGATATTGGATTGTTTCGACTTTTCGACAACCGTGACAAATGTAGAGGAGTGTAAATCTTACGCATGGTGTACACTGCATTTCTCCCCAGCAGCACTGTGCTAGGGTCTTTATAAATCGCCGAGGTGTGGCTTCCAGTAAAGGTTCGGAAACGCTGCCCTGGGCTGCCCCTCTGGCCCCTGCCTCCCGCCTGTCTCTGCTCTCAGACCTTTTCCTTCTGCCTGCCTTTGGCTGCCCCCGACTTTGGTTACTGTGGAAATTCTTCTCAAGAAGTCCTTTGCTGTTTTTGGTTATTAAGTTGTGTCCAACTCTTTTGTGACCCCATGGATCCCTGGATCTCTACAAAAGTTCTTGTAAGGCGCTGGGTTGGGGTAGAGGGTGGGCAAGAAGGACTTGATCTTCTTTGCAGAGTTGGAGACCCTGACCTTGAATCTGACCTGGCTGGAACGGGGCAGTATTTGGGTGTGAGGTAGGGCTAAGGAGACACAGCCAGAGGATGGAAGACTTCCTCCGGGTGTGTGGCTGGGATGCAAAGCTGGGTCCCCAACCCCAGAATTAAGGCTTTTCCAGTGCACTATTCGCCCCCAAGAAATTTTCCATTTTATTTCTTTTTTTTTTTTCTTTTTTTTTTTTTTTTTAATATTATTTTATTAGTTGGAGGCCAATCACTTCACAACATTTCAGTGGGTTTTGTCATACATTGACATGAATCAGCCATACAGTTACATGTATTCCCCATCATTTTATTTCTTTTACGTAAAGCGACGTTACCTCAGGCTAAGGTTCTTTGGTTTCTGAAAACGCTTCATAACCCACTTCGGTCACAATTACATGTGGTCTAGAGCTATGTGGAGCACACAATCATTTCTGTCTGATGTGTGGATGAGGACTGACACAGCCTCTCAGATCGGCAAGCCCTCTTCGGTTTTATCCCAGTCTTCTTAGACATGTATGCGTTGTCCTCTCGTTTTTAACATGGATGAAGAACATTTCTAATATGGATGAAGAGGTGGAGTCTGGCTCAGCACACTTCTCTTTCACTATGTATGCCTCTTTGGTTCTTCAACTCTTCAAATATTTGGGTGTTCACCCTTCATATCCGTATATCTATGTGTTCTATCTTCAAACTGAGTAACACATTAGTAAAATTAATTTCACTGTTTTTACAAAGAAAATAGAATAAAGTGGAAATTCCCTGACTGTCCCGTGTTTAGGGTTCTGCACTTCCAAGTTGGGGTGGGAGGTGGGGAGGGGGGCATGGGTTCTATCCCTGGTCGGGGAACTAAGATCCTACATGCTGCATGTCCAAAAAAGGAAAAGAAAACAGAATGAAGTAAAGCAAATGATTTCTGCTTTTCTCCTGGACCTCACGGAGAAGGCAATGACATGCCACTCCAGTACTCTTGCCTGGAGAATCCTAGGGACGGGGGAGCCTGGTGGGCTGCCATCTATGGAGTTGCACAGAGTCGGACACGAGTGAAGCGACTTAGCAGCAGCAGCAGCTTGGACCTCATAGGTCACTTTGTGGGTTGCAGGTACCTTGCTTTGGAGTCATAATATACTTTTTAAAGTGTAAGATGCCATATCCTAAGAATGTAAGTAATTTGTTCTGCTCTTATTAGTGGCAGGTCAAAATGATGACTACAGCTGGAACTATCCATTTACCAGAACAAAACCTACAACAAAGTATTAGAAATACTGTAAAAATTGTATGAGTTATCCAAAGCTGGTTTTTTTTCCCCCAGACGAGTATTACACTGGCAAAGTCACAAGATATTGATTATATACATTGCTTTCATTGTATTTCCCCAGGTAGACCACTCATTTACTATCAATAATCATCACCCCTGGGAATTCCCTGGTAGACCAGTGGTTAGGACTCCAGGCTTTCACTGCTGACAGCACAGGTTCAATCCCTGAATGGGGAGCAAAGATCCCTCCCACAAGCCCTGCCGTGCAGCCTAAATAAATAAATAATATAAACTTTAGGCATCTTTTTTTTTTTTTTTAAATTGTCATCCCTGTGTAAAACTTTCAGGCTGGCAGTGTTACCTACAATAAGACATAGAGGATATTCTTGCAGACTCTGATGGCAAACACAGAAAGCATGGACCAAGATGGTGAGATCAAGGCAGGTTGATTACTTACAAGAGATTGGTTACATCATCCCCACACAGAAGAAAAATATTCAGACCTCAGTATGTGTGTCTATCTGACATTAATTATTTGTGCTTTTAGAAGAATGGTATGACTCACTTAGGAACTTTCTCGGCTTTTGGAAGTTTCTAGATGCAGCCCTCAGCAGGGAGTCCGTCCCAGACCTGGCCAAGGATCTGCTTAGATGGCGAGTTACACGAGTGGAAGTGGTCTTTCTCTGCAGCTCCCCACATCCCCCTCCTTGGTGTTGGGAGGATTAGCGTAATTAGAGCCTGAGCTTGTGGAGCACTTTGACATTCCTAGATGAAAACTGCTAGATGAGCGTAAAATTTTATAACTGTAATGGAATCCAAGCAAATAGCATTGTAATAAATGGGTCTTGCTGCTGATACTGCATTTAAGAGTCTCCTCTTTATTATCTCATGTTTACTATATGTGATGAACCGAGGTGATTAATAACAATGATAATAATTACTCCTACCGCATTTTATGCTTTCAGAGGGCTTTGCAACTGGCTCATTATGTAATCTTTAATCTCCACAGTGGCTCCTGCGCTGTCAGCTGTGCTTGTTTGTTTAAACGTTTTCATAGAAAGGGAGACATCGGAGGAACAGAGAGGGGCGCTGGAGTTTTCAAGGTCCTGGAGCAGGGCAGTGTGGAAGGTGAGGATGGATAACCAGTTGGAAATGAGGATGAGGTGGGAGGTGGGAGAAGAAAGGTCCGGGTGACAGCGGTCATCACGCGGGGCTGGGTGGCAGATGGCGACGCCTGAGGCGTGAGGAACTGAAGCAGGAGTATTTGAGAAGCTAAATTGAAGGGACACTTGGTCCGGAATTTGGAGATTGGGGTTTCCACCCCCAGGGCCCCTCTGTCAGGGCCTGGGTGCTCCAGTAGAATCTCTGTGGTCGCCTGTGTTCACTCAGCTGGTCCTTAACACCTGGTCAAGGTTGCTCAAGGGGAGGAGGGCTTTATGTGGCAGCTAATTGGGTGCTATGAGGAACGGACCCCCAAACTGTAGTGTCAGCAACTGAGCAAGGCCTAATCAGCTGCTTGGAATGCCCACTTGGGGATCAGCCCGTGGCAAGCCGGCGTTCCAGGTATTTGCAAGACGAGCAGTGTGTCAATTACTCCGCGGATGGCCAGATTTATGTGCTTTTTGGCACTGCTGCTGAGCTATTAATCATGTCTCAGGAACAGCCCCATGTAAACCACAAGCAAATGGCACGTCTCGTGGACCATCCTGGCAAAGCAATGTCACATTTCCCCCTGTATCTCCTGCTGACGTCAAAGGGGCTGACAGTGAGGATGGATACACAGCAGTGGAGAGCAATAATCCACTACCATCTACATTTTCCCTCTCTTTTCAAAAATAAAGTCCAAGCCATGTTCTCTGAGCCAAGGAGACCAGATTCCTTCTCAGCCTCTGGAAATGGCATATTTCACATAAAAATGCACCCATTACACCATTTTCTTTTAATAAGTGAGAGTTTCATGGCTTTCCTTTCTTTTTAGTACATTGCCGTTTAGATCGGCCATACATGTAGATTTCTTATTCCTTGCTAAGCTACACATATCTCAATACATCTAATGTCATAATTAAATGTCATCAGGCTAATGTGTATGAGTGTTTTGAGCTTTATCGCTAATTGCTGTGTTAGCATGAATTAGACAGAGAAGTAATTAGAAGCCCCGATGTAGCTGCGTCATGTGGTGCGGTTTCTGGGACAGCCTATGTGTGTGTGTGTGTGTGTGTGTGTGTGCACGCGCGTGCATGTATGTGTGAACTGTTCTCCCCTCTTCCCCCTAATTCCTGAGCCCCTCAATGCTAGTCTTGCCCGTCAGTGCAGAAGTCTCTGAAACCAGAATGGAAGCCATTGTCTCCAGGAGGGGTTCCACATTTCTTGAAATAAGCAATTTTCTGTAATCAGTCACCAGGGAAAGCTTCACTCTGAGAAGCAGAATTAATGGGAGACAGGTTTTAGGGGTTTAAGAAAGCATGTTTATCTTCAGGACAGATGAGTTGGGACCGGGGAGGGGTGGGGGGTGTGTGTGTGTATGTGTGTGTGTGTGATGAGTTGGGAACAGGTGTGTGTGTGTGTGTGTGTGTGTGTGTATCATGAGAGGGGCTGGGTTTGTGCAAAGGAGAAAATAGGGCGACACTTGTTTGCAGTTTGAGACCTTCCCCAATCTTCCTACATTCATCCAACCCTTAAGGACACATCCTGCTGACATGTGACAGATGAACATTTCTTTTGCCTCTTTCCCTCTGCCACTCATTCTTTCTTGGTTTGGTACTAAACAGGAGTAATCACATTCTGGCTTCAGGCTTCTCTGGCTCTGGGTGGGGTGAGGGGGGAGGAGAAGACGGTGGGGGAGGGGAAGGGGGGGAGAGGTGTGAGGGTGGGGGGTGGGGGGTGTGGGGAGTAAGGGGCGAATAGGAGAGGGGGTGCGAGGGGAAGGGATGCTAAGGATGCAGGGCCAGGCCTCTATCACTAAGGCCCTGGGGTCCAGGAGAGGCCCCCGGCCCTCTGGCCTCCTCCCGCCCACGGCTCCTCTGTAGCACCTCTCCACCCCTGGACCCCTTCTCTTGGCAGGGTGTGAATGTCCACTGTGGAGGTGAGCAAGACAGTGTCAGAGCCTCAGGGAAAAGTCCATCCTTGGGTACCTTTATCTGCCAGAGAGCCCCTTACCACCTGCTTGATAGGCAATTTTAATTCACTGCTGCTGGGGTGATAGGGAATCTCGGAGAGAAAGCAAGCGAGTCCTTCACTGTACTGAGTTCCCCAGAGGCTATCCCCACAGCCCCGAGATACACTGTGCACTTGGCCTGTACCTGTTTTCTTCTTCCAGATATTTTTTTATACAGTGGATTTAAGCGCCTGCCCTGCTCATGTCTGAGCAGCTTTTCGCTGTGGTTTCGGCTCTTGTCCTCGAAGTAGCCTACAGAGCTGTTCCTCTCCCAGGGCAGGCACGGGAGAATGAGAAAGCCTGACAGCTCTGACAAGCCTTGTCAAATCCCATCCCCAGAGGGGCCTGCTGTCCATTAGGAGGCTGATTGGTGACGGAGGGGGCCGGGGTTGGGGGGGCCGCCTGGATTCCGGCAGAGACAAGATCAAGGCCTCCTCGCGCACCGCCGGAGCACCGGGCCTGCCTCCCCTTGACCAACACGTTTTGACAGAAGGGCTTGTCAACAAATAGGCCTGGGGTCAGAAGATAAAGAGTCGTCATTTAGAAATAAATGCCGTGATTCGTCTTCACCATTTTTAACCTCTTTTTCAGCTCTTCCCCTCCCCCTCTCCCCCTCCCCAAGCTTTTGCACACCAGCAAAGTGCACATACAAACCTCCTGATGGACGCTTGTGCCCTGATGCTCACTCTTCCTGGGGGCTTCTAGCTCCTTACTTCCCTAAACAGCTCCTTCCCCGCTTTAAAAAAAAACAACAAAAACCTTAAGGCGGTGTGAAAGCATGTCAGAAGCAAACTGAAAAGCCCAATGCATGTAAGTTATTAGGTGGTAGGACAAATGAGATCCAAGTTCATAAACGCTGATACTAAATTGCAGAGTAAGAGAATAGCCACAAAAGACAGTAAAACAAACTTCTATGGTGCAGGAAAGGCAAGATGGGGTCAGGAAAAGTTCCTGGAGGATGCAGAGATTAGGTCGGGGCTTGAAGGATGGGTGGCATTTTGACAGACCAAAATTAAGCAGAATGGAGGCTTGGGGGAGAAGTAGAATGTCATGGGTATTTGTTCCATGTGAGCACCCTGATCCATTCACCCTACGTTTTGGTAATAGCTCTTGGCTTTCTTTTGGATGTCCACCCCTGATGCCTTTCACTGGGTCCAGTTGGGCTGATGCCCTGGAGGTGGTAGGGGACCAGGCCTGGTCAGTGGGACTCAAGAGTAAAGAAGAGAGAAGAGAGCACAGACACTTCACAGAAGAAGGGTCAGCAACGGCGAATAAGGACATGAAGATGTGCCTGGCATTGTTAGTCGTCAGGGAAAGAGAAATTGAGGTCAGTGAGAAATCAAAGCCACCATGCATCTGCCAGAACGGAAACAAATGAAAAGACAATAACAGTAAATGCTGGAGAATATGTGAAACAATTGGAACTTTCGTACTTTGCTGATGGGAATACAAAATGGTACAACTGGTCTGGAAAACTGTTGGCGGTTTCTATTTATATACAGAACCAAGCAATTTTTCTCTTCCTCTTGTAGAGATTTACTCAAAAGAAATAAAAGCATAAGTCTACAAAAATGTTCACTGCAGCTTAGTTCCTAAGAGCAAAAAATTGGAAAAAACCCAAATGTCAACCAACAGGGAAAAGGAAAAACAAAATGTGATATATCCATTACTTGGAATACTATGCAGTGAATAAAAAGGAATCCAACAACTTGGAGGAATCTGAAAAAGGCCATTTGGAGTCAAAGAAGACATTTGCAAGAGATGACACACTTGATCTCATTTATATAAAGTTCAAAAACAGGCAAAGCTAGTTTAAGGAGATAGAAATCAGAAGAGTGGTGGTTGCTAGGCAGAGAAATAGATTAATAAGAAAGGAGCTCATGTTGATGTATGGCAGAAACCAACACAATATTGTAAAACAATTATCTTCCAATTAAAAATAAATAAATTTAAAAAACAGTGTATATATTTGTATCTATAAAATATTTATAATATAAATATTATATTTTAATATATTTGCATAAGTAAAATGTTGTATATATTTGTCAAAACTCATTGACTACACCCTTAAAATCTGTGCACTTTCCTTAGGTAAATAATATTGCAGTTTTAAAAAATTCAGCAAAAGTTGAAAGAAGAAAAGTATTTTAAAAGATCTACCACCCAAAGAAAATCAGTATTGACATCTGGCATAGTTCCTTCTAATATTTTTATTTTTTTAGTCTGTTTATTTTAAAAAGAGTTGTAACAAGATTCATATTTAACATTTGGTCCCTTTTTCATTTAACGTTATATAGTAGGCATTTCTTATGATATGAATTTCAGAAAACAACACGAGTGGCTAGACCGAGGTTCACTGTATCTCTATTTCTTGTCTATAGCAGTGTTCTAAACCAGTGATGTTCAGGTTTCTAGTGTGAGCCATTGAATAATTGCCTTGTGACAAATTCCCAGAGATAGACTAGATTGAAGAGAAGGACCATCTTTGTCCTCCGTGACACATATGTAGTTAAAGCATTAGTTTTAGTGCCTTAGGGAGACTCAAGCACATATGGACAGAGCTAAAACAGCTCATGTCAGCCCATTTTGCAGTTTTTATGTATTCTCTATTCTTTGTTGTCTACACTGAAGTCCTAGGGACATATATCCACCATGAAGTGAATTATTTATTGGCATATGTGGGGCTAGCTCAGATGCTGTTGATCTCATTTTAATTTATGAAATTAAAAAATATATATGTCAAGGCCATTAGACTAGCATTCACGAGTCCCCATTGCCTAAGAGCTGAAGGCTTAGTTGTTCAATGTGTAGCTTCACTCCTCTCTTGCTGAAGTGTCTTATCTCTGCTCCTAATCCCATTTTGGGAAAAGCTTGTGACCTTGGCTGGACCCTTCACCTGCTGGTCTTCGGGCATCAGGGAACTCCTCACGCCATATCACCTGTGGAGAAGACTCTGGCCAAAGCCTGAAGGGAAGGAGCTGACTGACCTGTGATTCTGTGTCAAACGTGACACTGAGGTCTTCTCATTTAATTGGCACAACTGCCCTTTGAGATGGATGTCGTTTCTATTTTAGCACAGAGGAAACGGAAGTCCAGAGAGTTGGGTAAGCTGCTTATGGTAGAAATGGTCGTTCAAATGAGATATTTGTGGCTTGAAGACAAAATAGCAAGTCATATCTTGTTCTTATTCCCCCTGGAGCAGCCCTTCTCTGGGAAGGCCCGGGAGTCTGCGCAGAAGGAGATAAGATGTTGCAGCTCCCAGCGGACCTGTGTTAGCCGGAGCATCGTCAAGCACACCACGTCTGGTGTTGGTGGTGGGGGGAGTGGTGGAAAATAAAATATGTGTGGGGCAGGCTGAGACTCAGGCCGAATCCAACGCCAGACATTCTTCGTGGCAACTGTGGGTCCAGCTGTGGTTCCATGAAGGTGGCTGGCTTCCCACTGAGTGACTTAAAGATGAAAACAGCCGACTCTTTGTGCTGCCAGCGCTGTGTGCTCTCTCCTTGAGCTGCCCCTGTACCATGAAGGGGTGTTTTCAGCAGGAAATCAGGGTAACGGAGGACGTTAGAAAGTGTCAGGTCCAAGGACTTCCCTGGTGGTCCAGTGACTGAGACTCCCCACTGCCAATGCAGGGTGCCTGGGTTTTATCTCTGGTTGGGACGCTAGATCCCACATACCGCAGGCTTCCCAGCTGGCACTAGTGGTAAAGAACCTGCCTGCCAACGATGGAGACATAAGAGACTCAGGTTTGATCCCTGGGTCGGGAAGATGCCCTGGAACAGGAAATGGCGCCCCACTCCAGCATTCTTGCCTGGAGAATCCCCATGAATAGAGGAGCCTGGTGGTGAGCTATGCAGTCCATGGTGTTGCACAGAGTCGGATACCATGATTGAAGCGACTTATCGCACAAAATTTCCCATGTGCGTCAATGGAGAGCAAGAATACTGTGTGCCACAGCTAAAGATCAGGCAGAGCCAAATGAATAAAAAACAAATCCCACAGAAAGCTGAGCAGTAGCATTAATAGCCCTCCCCCCGCCCCCACCTTTTTTTGTTTTTAAAGAAAGTGTTAGGTCCAACTCAGAATGGGGAGGGACACAGAGAGAGTTTAGTGACATTCCAGGTCTCGATTTTGGGCTTTTCTTCTATCCCATATTTTTCCCAGAAGATTAAGCACCAGTGACCTCTATGGACATTTTAGATTTTGGGGAGAGTGTTTCAGATTCCTCTGTCAAATGATTTTTCTGCCTGAGGTTTCCCTCCTCTCTTAAGACCCATAGAGATTTCCGAGCTTTCTCTTTTGGAGGGACTCAGTCAGAAGTGATAGCTTTGGTAAGGGCCATGGCTGGAGGTGACACAGCTCACGACTCTGGCTCCATGGCTCCGCCTGCCTGTCCTGAGGTCTGAGGGCATCGCTAATCCCCATCATGACCCAGGCTCTCAGCACTGGCTGGGGAACAGGCTAAAGTGCCTGCGGAACACTGAGAATATGATCGTGGCCTTAGGATAAATGGCTTTTGATATAGATTCCATGGTAAACAGAAGTGAAAGGATATGTCTTTGTAATCTCTGTCTCACTCTCATTCTCTCACACAAACTCTCTCTCTTTCTCATACAGTCAATAGAAAAAAAAAAAAAAAACAACAACTGTTTGGACTAACATCTTGGGTTTATAATCTTATCTTTATATTGATGAGAATACTATCAAGTGAGGGGGAGGGGAGAGGCATAGAAAGAGACAGAACCAGAAAGAGGAAGACAGATGGAGGAAGAAATTGCCTTTCGCCAGTAATATTCAGAATCACTCATCCATGGGTCATAAACCGTTGAAAAACTTCCTTGGAATTGTCCAGCCTTAAATAATGTTCTGGGTACTATTAATACAAATCTAGGATCTGAGTTGATTACAGAAATAGGTAGCAACATGAAACGGTGTATAAAGAAGGGATTTTGGCATCAGTAAGATCTGGATATGAATCTTATTTATGCCACCTGTTAGTTCTGTGACTACGGGGTGTTGTCGAAACTTTCTGTAAAGTGGGGTTAATAATGCCAACCTTATGACGCTATTCTATTAACAAAGTGAGATAAGACAAGAAACGCAGGTTCAGTCCCTGGGTCAGGAAGATTCCCTGGAGTAGGAAATGGCAACTGTTCCAGTATTCTTGCCTCAAGAATCCCATGGACAGAGGAGCCTGGGGGGCTACAGTCAATGGGATTGCAGACTCAGACACGGCTAAGCACAAAGTCTAACTTGACAATGTGAGAGGGTAGGAGATGAAGATGCTCTGTTTGTAAAGGTAGGCAAAAAGGTTGCTCTCGTGAACGCATCTGTTCATTTAGTATATTCTTTCCCTAAATGCGAAGAACTAACTCATTTGAAAAGACCCTGATGCTGGGAAAGATTGAAGGTGGGAGGAGAAGGGGACGACAGAGGATGATTGGATGGCATCACCGACTTGATGGACATGAGTTTGAGTGAGCTCCAGGAGTTGATGATGGACAGGGAAGCCAGGAGTGCTGCAGTCCATGGGGTCTCAAAGAGTTGGACACGACTGAGCGACTGAACTGAACTGAAATGAAAAGGGCTCTCCATGAAGGACTGACTCTCATTACCATCCCACAAGTAGGTCATATTAGTCCCATGTTACAGGTGAAGAATCTAAAGCTGGAAGGTTAAGAGTCCTGGCTGACTCTGCTAGTAAGTGGCAGAGCTAGGATTCTAAGCTGGTTCCTCCTGGTCCAAAGCCTCCCCATAGTCCACACTTAAGGACACAGAGTTTGAACACAACAAAATAACATCCTTGATCCCAGTGACATTGCATGGGAGTCAGATGTTGTCTTTCCTTCCACAGGCTCTTTGGGTACAAGGCTTTGATATAAGTTAAAATGGAGCCTTAGAGCAAAAAGGGAGAAGAAGGAGGCTAATAAGATCGCTCAAGTGTCATCACTGTTAACATTTTCACTCACACACATTTTCATTTAAAAAAAATTGTTTTGTTTTAGAGGTTATTAGCAAGAAAGACTAGGACAATTTAGATGTCAGGATCTTCTTAAAAGGTTCTTACTTCTTGATCCATGGCTGGTTTTCTGACTCCACTTCAGAAAATCTTCCTGGTGCTCACTTTTGTTCCTTAGGGGCGAGGCTGTCCCTGGCTCACACCCTGCCTCCCCTCCTCATCAGGAGGTCACCCTCTTGGCTCATAGTAATATCCCTTCCTTGGCATCTCTGAGAGACCTAATGCCTGGAATCCATGCCGGCTAGGAATCATTTCTTTTTGTACATTCCCTAGGAATTTTCTCTTTTGTAAGCCATGGGGCATACAATTAGAAAAATTATCTTTCAAACGATTTAAAAACTTAAAAAGAGTTGTTGTCTCTAAAGGGATAGGTTTTGCATATCCGAAAAGTTTACTTATGCAAGCCACCTCATTCCTAGGAAAAGGGAGTTCACCCAGGAGAATGAGAAACATCCCAAGCTTTGTGTTCCAGGAGGGTTCTGGAACTCTAGAGACCAGGGTGTGAAGCCTTGTTACAGGCTGAGACCTCAGAGGCGTGTCCCTTAACTGCTCTGTCTCTGCGTCTTCAAAATGGGATGGTACAGTTCACACAGAGGTGTCGCAAGAACTGAGATGGTGTATGCAGAGGTCCTAGGACACCAGGCCCCCAAACCGCTCAAAGGACAATCTCTTACAGTCAGAGTAAGTAATTCAGAGGGTGAGACTGGCCATTCTCTCTTCCAGGAAACATTTGGGTCTGTCTGAAATGATCATGGTTCCTTCTTTGGCTGTACGAGTTTTAAATTTGCTCTGTAGAAAGGACACGGAGGGGTTAAACGGGAATACAGTTTTTAGCCGTCTTGGAGTTTTCCCTCTTTGTTTAACATCAAAGTGGCCTGCAGTCCATTTTGCCAGTTTATACATATTGTTGTACTCAGAGAAAGGCTGGAGGAGCGGAGCTGGCTGCCTGATTAGCTGTGACTCCCTTGCAGGCTGGCTTAAGAGCCCAAATGGATTCTACCCCTCCAAGGTTTTAATGATAAGGGAGTGGGGGAAGGGGTGGGGGGACGCTCCTTCCCTTTTGGAAGGAGACTTTGTGGAGGCCCCGCTAATAAATCATTTGTTCCTTCTAAATGCACGCTCGCATTCACATAAGCACAGACTCAGATGGTTCCCACTTGAAATTTCTCATCAAGTGCAAATAGCTCCCAGCCCGGATGGCTGAGCTGTTTTCCAGCCCCTCTTTGTGCGGAGGTTCAGCTTGGGAGCAGCCCTGGGGACTCACTTGGGGGTGGATCAAGGCCAGGAAACAAAGTCAGAGGCTCACTTGGTCCCCTCCCTACCCCACCCCAGACCTTATTCCCCCACCCTCCTCCTCTCCTTTCTCCCTCCGCTTTGAATTTCAAGACAGGAGAAAACTGGGCCACAGCAAGGATTTAGGAACTGACCTTCTGTCTCACAATCCTTAACACTCACCCTGAAGCCTGCTCTCTCCCAGGGCAAGGTTGGAGGAAGTTGTGCAGAGAAACGGGAGCAGTGGGAGGGAAATTGGGAAGAGAGCTGGGAACTGTGCTCACCTGCCGGAACCCAGTTCTGCTCCTGCGCCTCCTTCCGCCTGGCTCAGGGAGAGCTGGTGGGGGGCGGGGGCATGTTTGGGGGGACCGGCAGCCATACGCTCACTCCGGATCAGGCTCCCCTAGCTCTACCTCCCTGCCCCTCCAGTCCATCCAGCCTGGTCCAGCCCAGGGCAGCCGCCTGCCTGCTCCGTCGGCCGGAGTCATTTGGAGCTGCCAGGTTTGCCTTCCTGTACAGGTGTGCAGCCTGGATAGCCGGTGATTAATGCCTGTGTCTGGCCGGGCCCTGAGGGTAATTTGATTTGCTTGATATCTAGAGTTATCACCCCCTTTCCCTGCCTCCTCCCTTTCTTTGTCGGAGTTTGTGGCTGTGTTTACCTTCGCCGGTGTTTTAAGGTGATGAATGACACTTGTTTCTGATGTGCGTTTCCGCCCAAGTTTTAATTAAATTTTGCACGAGGCTTCTGTAATTATGGCCCTGGGTCTCTCTCCTTCATCTTCCCTCCCTGAAGTTACTCAGTGCTCAGAACGCTCCCCAGGTCTCCTTTCTCTCCCCCTCACCATCTAACCCCAGTGCTGGGGGGCCAGCAGAAGGCCCCCATCCCTGCTTTGGGTTTTGTGGTCTGTGGTGAAGCAGTTCATGTCCGGCCCTGATGGCTTCCTCTGGACTGGGGCAGGGGATGGACTCTCAGGAAGAGGAGCTCACCTGCGGGAAGAGAGCTGGCCTTGTCCGAGGTGACGGGATGTCTGCAAAATCACCCCCTAAGTAGATAATGCCGGGCCTGCCAGGAGGCTTCTGTCTCTGTTGTGAGTGGGGTGAAGCTGTGTTTTCCCGTTCTTTTTCTTTTTCCTTTCTAAGAGCTGTATGAAGATTCTGGATGTTCCAACTGAGAGAACGCCCACATAGCCGAGACAGCAAGAGCAATGGGGTAATGGTCTAGGAAATAAATGAAGTGAACCAATCCAGGGATGCTGTCTGCCTGCAAAGTGGAGATAAAATTAGAGCAAGTCTGTCTGGTTCAACTTACGGTGGGCCCACAATTCAGGCCAAGAAGTAACCTGAATTGTATATCTGAGGCTGCAAAAACTGGCTAAGTTTCTTCAACTGTGTTATCCACCTGCTTTTGTTTTGGTTTGTCTAACTCACTCCCAGAGAACTCATAAGGAAGATATTCCAAACTGGAAGAGGAGAAAAAGATCGCATTCTTAAGAAACCGTTAAGAGGAATTTTAGGCCAGAGCAGTTAAGGGGCTGACCTAGAAACACCTTTTTGGTTTCAACATGAACTTATTATTAAGACTGTGCTGGGTGTTGTGAGGATGCCAACGGCATGGGGTGTGGTCCTTGCCTGCCTGGATGGAGCTTCAAAACCCTGCTGGGGACAATAAGGCTGACACGTTTAAAAGAGTTCTGAGAGGCTGTGTGGTGCTATGGAGGAGACAGGATGGAGTCGATACCAGGGCAGGAATTCTCCACCCACCTCTGCTGCTAATGAGTGCTGAGGCCCCTGGCAAGTCATTGCTCAGGCTTGGTGTTCCTGCTACCTATTAAGGGAGTCGAATGAAATAATCTCTTAAAGTTCCTTAGAGCTTAATCTCAGAATCTAATCACCAGCACCGGTAGATCTGTTGTATAACTAAGCAATGAAGAGAAGTATGCCGACAAAGAATACCGCGAGCCCTGAGTTCGGGAAGGGCTTGTGTCTCAGTGGAGAGGACCAGCTTGAGGAGGGACCCCTGAGGCGTTGGGCTCAGGGTGGACTTTGAAGGCAGGCAGCAGATACAGCAGCGCTAATTGCAAGGTGTGCTTGGAGAATGGGGTATAGGCCAAACGGTCAGAGTAGTTTGTAGAGGTTGCTGGTGAGGGGGACGTTGGAAATTTGGGCTGGGGCCAGATGGGAGGGTGTTGAACTCTGGCCTAAGGAGTTAGAACTTGAGTTTGCAGGTGAAAGGTGGTTATGGAAGGGGTGATGCAACAGAGTGGAGGCTGCCCAGGTGTGTTACTGGGGCAGTGTGGAAACAGCCTGGCCTTTGTTTTTGGCTTAAGAACTGGCTTGTCCATGGGGTCAAAAGCTTCACCTAACCAGACTCCCCTTGCTCCGGGACATGACTCTTCTCTGCTTGGCATTGCTCAATCAATCAACATAGAGCACTCGGTCAAAGATAGAACAAAAGACATGTGAGAGCCTGGAAATAGTGGTCATTGTTTAACATTAAAAAAAATTTTTTTGGTAGAATATACATAGCCTAAAATTTAAATTTTAGCCCCTTTTAGGTATACAAATATGGTGAAAGACGCGAAGCCTGGCGGGCTGCAGTCCATGGGGTTGCAGAGTCAGACATGACTTGGCGGCTGAACAACAAGGTATGCAGTTCGGGGGTGTTAAATACATTCATTCACATGGCGGTACAACCACCACCACAGTCCATTTCCTGAACTTTTTCATCATTCTAAACGGAAGCGCTATACCCATTAAACGATGACTACCCATTCCTCCCTCCCCCAGCCCCCAGTAACCACATTCTGCTGTAGAATGTTTCCATAAATTTGCCTGTTTTAGGCACCTCATAGAAGTAAAATCGTATAATTTTTGTCCTTTTGTGTCTGGCTGATTTTACTTAGAATAAGGTCTTTGAAGTTCGTGTTGTGATGTGTGTCAGAACTTCATTCCTTTTCGAGACTGAATCATATTCCACTGTGTGTTTATTTTGTTTATCCAGTCACCTGTTGATGGAATCAAGTGATTTTTACCTCTTTGCTAGTGTGAATGATATTGCATTGAAAACCTGAAATTTGGCTGAGAAAAATTGTACCCTCAATGTATGAAAAAACCATTTTTCTGCAGAAAACTTTGAGCAAGGACCAGACACCTCAGGTGGGTTGGATGACTTGGAGAAAGGGATCTGGGGGCTGTAGGGGATGTGAACGGAATGGCTTTTCTGACAGTTACTCAGCATTCTGAAAAAGACGAGGAGACGAGGTCTTGGCAGAAGGAAGGAAGCCTCCTGGGGAAGGAGACATAGAATCCCTGCTCCACTCTCCATACATGCCCCCCTCCACGTTTCATACCTGCCCCCCCCCCCCAAGTTTCTTCTCTGCTTCTGCCTCTCAATCAAATCTGCTAACAAAGAAGGGCTGTTTGTTGGAATAAGCGCCGACTGACCTTAAACCAACTTACTGTTTCTCTCAGGAGTATTAGCATTGTACATCTCATCTCTCCTTGGATAAAGTTAGATTTTGTTAATTGTCAGAAGTATTCCAGCATCTGACATGCAGGGGGAAGAGATGTGGGGCATCTTTCCTGACCTCCTCACTTGCTGTAAGCCTCACGAAAGTACCCTTCCTTTGCTGTACTGCGTGGGCTTGAGAGGGCAGCTACCGGATGTTTTGGGATACCCTTGCCCTCATAGGAGGAATGGGAGAAGGTACTGCAAACCCAGAGGATGGAGGAGCATTTCCCTGCTTTTTAGCTTTCTTGTTGCATCTTTGTTAGAGACAAAACTGTCCTGGGTTTCTCCACTTTCCTAGGATGAGGGCAGTTGGGAGCATGACTCTGTTCTTTGGGGACCACCTGGAGGAATTTCCCTAAGTTAGAGTGGGACTGAGCGGCCTGGATGAGGGACACTCCAGCTGTTGGCATGCACAGCTGCAGGGGACTCGGAGACCAGCTTCTCCCAGCGCCCTGCCTGCCAGGGCAGCCTGCCGGTGATGAGACTCGCCTCAAGGGTCCCACTCTGGCTCCACACCTGTCCCACCCCTGAGACTCACAGGAGGCTGGTTCTACCCCAGGAAGCCTCGCAGAGCAGAGGTACGGGGAGCTGGCTGTTTTGGGTGTGTGCTTCGGCGTGGCGGAGCAGAGAACAGGCTGAGTGTGCAAGCACCGTGGCCGGGTGTGTTCAAGGTATGTGCAGAGCTCTTTCTCACTGGGTGCTAAATAAGGAGGACAAAGGTGGTGTATGGCTGTCAAAAATTCCATCAGCTAGTCTGTCAACCAGAGAAGGAAATGGCAACCCGCTCCCGTGTTCTTGCCTAGAGAATCCCAGGGACGGGGGAGCCTGGTGGGCTGCCGTCTATGGGGTCGCACAGAGTCAGACACGACTGAAGCGACTTAGCAGCAGCAGCAGTCTGTCAACAAACATCTATGTACTGGGCACAGAGGATGAGGAGATTAAAAAAAAAAGGTTAGAAAAGATCTGTTTTTCTGTGTGCACAAAGTCAGGATAAGAAAGGCAAGTTCATAATCAAGTAGAATACAGAGCGTGGAAGACTGTAATTCTCCCAAATGGCCACAGTATTTTCCTAAAATATGATGTATTAATGGGCTTCCCTGGTGGCTCAGATGGTAAAGAATCTGCCTGTAATGTGGGAGACCTGGGTTCGATCCCTGGGTTGGGAAGATCCCCTGGAGGAGGGCATGGCAACCCACTCCAGTGTTCTTGGTTGGAGAATTCCCATGGCCAGAGGAGCCTGGCGGGCTACAGTCCATGGGGTCGCAAAGAGTTGGACATGACTGAATGACTAAACACAACACACACGGCATACGAATAGAAAATTTGAGGTGTAGTAAGGCCAAGAGATCGGGAGACTTTTACCAGGGAAAGGATAGCTTGTTATCCTCACAGATTTTAGGATGAAGGGCAGGTGCTGCCACAAGGGGACGTGTGGGAGAGCACCAAGGTCATCAGGAAGCAGAGGGAGGGAGAAAATGTGGGTGAGGGCCTTTCTAGTGGCTTCTCTGGGAAGGAACCATACGGCAGGAAAAACAGGCCCAGGACTGGCTAGTTGGAATAGTTCCTTCAGGCACTGGGGCACAGGGACTGTCCCTCGTTGTCTGGTACTGGGTGCTGGGGTGAGTAGGGCAGGTACAGAGTGGCCCGGAGCGTGAGAGCTGATAAGGGGGATGGTTGGGGTGTGGGCTCTGGATCGGCTGGTTTGTATTTGAAAAGTGCACTTGTGGGTAAGTTGCTGACTATCTTAGGAGTTGGTTAACCCTGGGAGGGCAGTCTCTCCAAAGGCAGCAAGGCCCCAGCTCTATCAAAGCATCGGAATACAGAAAATAAAAGACTTGGCTAGTACAGTATTGCGTCTGGTCCCACATGCTTTCCAGGAGGCTTCCCTAGTGGCTCAGTGGTGAAGAATCCACCTGCCAATGCAGGAGACACGGGTTCGATCTCTGACTTGAGAAGATCTCCAGGAGAAGGAAAATGGCAAAGCAATCCAGTATTCTTGCCCGGAGCGGTATTCATGCTCCAGAGGAGCCTGGCAGGCTACAGTCCGTGAGGTCGCAAAGAGTTGGGTACAACTTAGAGACTAAACAACCAAATGCTTTTCTAGAATCTGATACTGGTCCATTGAAAGGGGAGTCTATTTCCTCTGACCTGGAGCTTGGAGGAACTTTGTGACTGCCTCAGTGAATAGGCCAGAGGAAGCAACAGTATGTCTTCCAAGGCTAGGTCACTCAGGATGATACGGTTCCTACTTGGCTCTTTTCCTGTTGGGACACTTGCCCTTGGAACTCAGCCTCCATGAGGAAGCCCAAGGCACCTGCAGAGGCCACGGGTCCGTGTTCTGACCCAGAGCCCCAGCAACAGCCCCAGCTGTTTGCCTGCACCTAGCACAGAGCCTGTGAGTGGATGTGGCTTAAGATCCCAGTTTCCAGGCCACCTCAGCTGATGCCAACAGGAGCCAAGAAAAGCCACCCTTGCCAAGCCCATCTAAATGCAGATTCTTGAGCAAAATAAATGGTGTCATTACTTTCAGCCCCTGGTCTTGGGGTGGTTTGTTGTACAGTAGAAGGTAAGCAGGACACAGAATGGTAAGATGATGCTGGAGCTGGGGGGGTGCGGGGGGTGTGGAGTACAGATTGTTCTGAGTGCAGGTGGGGAAGGTGGAGGATGGGAATAGGGATGCAGTCTGGTCAGAAAAGGCAGCATAGTGTTAATAATAGTAACCTAGGGACTTCTCTGGCAGTCCAGTGGTTAGGATTCCAAGCTTGCACTGCAGGGGGTATGGGTTTGATCTCTGATCTGGAAAATAAGATGCCCTGAGGTGCAGCCAAAAATTAAAAAAAAAAAAAAATTAATAAAAAATACAAGTGGGGATTGAAACCGAATGGGACCCCAAAGGAACTTCCTGGGGACAAAAGGGTCTCTGCGTTCGACCCCTTCACCCCAGCACACATTCTGGTGTGTGACATTCCCTGAGTTCCAAAGAGTGGACTCAAGCAGTTGCTAATTAGGGAAGTGAAAGAATGAAGGAAAGAAAAGTGGTCAAGAAACAACAGTGCTGTGATAAAAACAGAGTTCTAGTTCCCCTTCAAGGGAAATACATAGTAATCTGATGCATCTCTTTGAGGTATTCTGCAGGCATTAAGGCCCCCACCTGGGAGGAGAATGATGACTCCATGCTGAATACCCAGACTTCTGTTAGAACCTAAGAGTAGACTTTAAGAGCTGAGAGGGGAGAGAGAGGATGTGGAGAGTAGGTGGCAAGGGGTTAATGTGGGAGGGGAAGGGGGGCAGGCGATGGCCACCCTGACCTATGACCCTACTGAAACAGGAGGGTAGGGGGTGGGGCACAACCTTTAAAGAATGACATAATGATGAAAAGTGAAAAGGGAAAGTGTTAGTTGCTCAATCATATCCGACTGCGACATCATAGACTGTAACCCACCAGCTCTGTCCATGGAATTTTCCAGGCAAGAATAGTGGAACCGGTTGCCATTCCCTTCTCCAGGGTATCTTCCCAACCTGGAGATCAAACCCAGATATCCTGCATTGCAAGTGAATTCTTAACCATCTGAGCCAATGGGGAACCTGAAACTTGCATGTTGCATGACAAACTGGTTCAGTTCAGTTCAGTTGCTCAGTCATGTCCAACTCTTTGTGATCCCATGGACTGCAGCACACCAGGCCTCCCTGTCCATCATCAACTCCCGGAGTTTACTCAAACTCATGTCCATTGAGTCGGTGATGCCATTCAGTCATCTCATCCTCCGTTGTCCCCTTCTCCTCCTGCCCTCAATCTTTCCCAGCATCAAGGTCTCTTCTAATGAGCTGGCTCTTTGCATCAGGTGGCCAAAGTATTGGAGCTTCAGCTTCGGCATCAGTCTTTCCAATGAATATTCAGGACTGACTTCGTTTACGATTGACTAGTTTGATCTCCTCGCAGTCCAAGGGACTCTCAAGAGTCTTCTCCAATACCATCCTTCAAAAGCACCAATTCTTCAGTGTTCAGCTTTCTTTATAGTCCAACTCTCACATCCATACATGACTACTGGAAAAACCATAGCTTTGACTATACAGACCTTTGCTGGCAGAGTAATGTCTCTGCTTTTTAATATGCTTCCTAGGTTTGTCATAGCTTTTCAAGGAGCAAGTGTCTTTTAATTTCATGGCTGCAGTCACCATTTTCAGTGATTTTGGAGCACAAGAAAATAAAGTCTCTTACTTTTTCCATTGTTTCCCCATCTATTTGCCATGAAGTGACGGGACTGGATGTCATGATCTTTGTTTTTTGAATGTTGAGTTTTAAGCCAGCAAACTGGTTAGAACCAGCTAGGTCCAAGATGTGATGATTTGACTTCCAGTGGACCTTGAACCTCATTATATACTCCTTGTAATACATTTGCATAAGCTAAGTGACACACCCACCAGCGCTGTGATAGTTCCCAGGCCAACTATCAAAGATCAAAGAACGGGCAGTGGTTCAATTTCTGGAAATCTCTGTACCTTCCCCCAAGGTCCTTGGAATAATCCTACTGTTCTTTAGCCTTTGAAATTACCCAACCCCCTAAAACTAACCATGACATATTTTGGGGTCTGTCACCTTCTGAGATGGCCCACTCTCTGTCTGTGGAGTGTGTTTCTCTCTAAATAAATCCCCCCCCCCTTTTTAAAAAGATCTTTTTGCCTCCAACTAATAAAAAAAAATAAAAAGATCTTTTTGATATGGACCATTTTTAATAAGTCTTTATTGAATTTCTTGCATTATCACTTCTGTTTCATGTTTTGATTGTTTTTTTTACCATGAGGCACCTGGGATCTTAACTTCATGACCAGGAATCAAGTCCCAGTCTGGGTTTGACTGGTTTGAGTCCTAGAACATGGGTTCAAATCCCATTCTGAGCTGCACAGTCTCAATATGACCTATGACTCTAGGCCAGTCTTCCTCTACCTCCTGTTGGTTACTGCCTCCTGAGCCACCCTCTGATTTTTGGCCTCCCAGTTTGGCAAGATTGAAGGCAGGAGGAGAAGGGGATGACAGAGCATGAGATGGTTGGATGGCATCACCAACTCAATGGACAAGAGGTTGAGTAAACTCCAGGAGTTGGTGATGGACAGGGAGGCATGGCGTGCTGCAGTCCATGGGGTTGCAGAGAGTCGGACACGACTGAGCAACTGAACAACTCAGCAACAGCTTTGTTCCTCCCTTCCCTCTTCCCAACCTCTGCTCCATCTGACTCTGGAAATAATTGCAAAGGATTACTGTGTTGGGACTCACACAATATGGAGTGAAATGCAGAACACACCTTACAGTTTGTCTCATTTTCCTCCCGTCACTGAAGCAAAGTGTTGAGAAGAGGAAGTCATTTTACAGTTGCTGCAGCTGCTACTGAATTTAGATTGGAAAAGCGATTTGCTTGAGCAAAGTGGTGATCAGATAAATCCCATGAATTTATTGCTTAAAAAAATGTGTCTGTTAGAGAGAGGGGATGGCTACCCCGATGTTGTGAGGAGGCAGGGCTGGGGGAAGGGGTGTTGTCAGCCTCTGTGCACCAACCTCAGAGAAGCCTTAGGCAAATAGGAATGATGAAGGCCTTTCAGCCCTTCGGCATCTGATACAATCCTTTCCTTTTTCACAATCTCATTTAATCTTCACAGTGAGATGGGGAAGGTAGCCTAGGGGTGGTGTTACCTCCCCTTTATAAATAAGGAGAATGAGAAATGCTCAGCCAACAAGCAAAGGGTCCATCTCCAGCCTTTGAATCTACATAAGTGCCTCCGCTCTTTGGAGGATCCACTTGAGTGTATGTGGTCCCACTGATTTTCAGATGAGATTCACTCTTGGAAGAGAAGCAGGGAAAGACACTTGACATTTATCTTGTGATCATTTCGTGCTGGGGACATGGAGGCGGGTGCTTATGTTAGCTTTCTGTAGGGCTGGTTTACGATAAGATGGGAAATGATCACAGTTGCTTTTGGTGGCCTGGGCTTCCCTTGGATGAAGTCTTTCTCCTCTTTCTGAGCTGTATCCGGCCCACTCCTAGGAGACAGAAGCTCCATTCCTGCTGCTGTTTATTAGATCAGGGCTGGGCCTTGCCCCCTCGGGTCCGTGTTTCTATGGGCTTCCGCAACTCCTGGTAGGCGTGGGGTCCCTGTAACTTACTGCAGGGCTCTTCTCCTGCGGGCTCACTAGGACCTCCAGCCCCCATGGAATCACTTCTAGATGTTTCCGAGAATGTTCAGAAGTGTCCCATCTGGGCCTGCTGGGCCTTGTCTCCTGCAGTGTGAGTCCCGGGTGTCCTTGAGCTCCGGGGCGTCCATGCTAAGCTGTTGTCTGGGGTGGGGGGCTGCCTGTTCTGGGAAGCCTGTGCCCCACTGTTTTTCAGAATTTCAGCAACAGGGCTTCTCAGCTTCTTCCAGAAATCCTGGTCACCTCACGCATGGTGACAAGGGCTGAGTCCTTGTGAGGATGATCTGTGATACCTGATGTGCTTGGCGCACCCCCCGAGGGACCCTGGGTATCAGGCGGGACTCGGGGTCAGTCTGCATCTCTGTAGATGGTCGTGGCTGGGTTACTGAGTCAGGCTCAGGGGCCTGGTTCCTTCTCCGCTCTGGGTGAGGTCTCTGTCCTTTAATAACTGATAGGGGAGTGTCAGTTACTTACATCCCTCCCCCAATACCACACTGTGAGTCACTGATAAAAAGCAGTGGGCCATTGTTGGTTATCCACACTATGTCAGCCTGGGCACTGGGAACTTTGTGCATGTTATCTTTTTAATTCCCAGAATCACCTGAGACCACACAACTTACTGCCCTGGGGTTCGGAGGTCAGGGTGTGTTGGCCGAGAGGGTTGTCTAGAGAAGTGACTGCACCTTTCAGTGCCTTTATCCTTCATCTACAAAACGAGCCATCAGACCATATGCTGTTTAAAATCCTGACTCGAAAACTCTCTTTTGTTACTTTTCTAAGGAACATCTCTGACCTCACAAAAGTCAAACTTAAGCCCTCAAAAGACACAGAGCTGACCGTGTAATAGAAACCTGCCTGATTCCTCTGTCTATGGATTTCTCCAGGCAACAATACTGGGGTGGGTTGCCATTCCCTTCTCTAGCGGATCTTCCTGACCCAGGGATTGAACCTGGGTTTCCTGCATTGCAGGCAGATTCTCTACTCTCTGAGCCACCAGGGAAGCTCCAACACCTAATATCTAGATACCGTTATCTGTTGTTCAGTAGCTAAGTTGTGTCCGACTCTTTGCAACCCCATGGACTGCAGCACGCCAGGCTTCCCTGTCCATCGTTACATCAATGGGTTGTTATTCTGAGGAGGGAGCTGTTTGAAACTATCTGTTATGATTGTTTTTTAATTTCAAGTAACAGAAAGCTCACGTCAAGGCTATAGTTCTATAGTCATAACAGGATTTGGGAGGTGGCTGTGATCCACTTGGAAAGAGCACCAACTTAGCAGCGAGCATCCAGGGCTGGAGTGTAATTGAAATTTACCAGCTCTGTGTCTCTAGGCAAGGAATCTTTGAGCATCAGTTTTCTCAACTGTAAAAATAAGAATTGCAGGATTCATCATGTGGGGACTTTATGCGGTCCAATGAATGTGACAGTACATCACACATTTGTAACTGCCCTGTGCTACATAAGAGTTATTGTAACTCTTCTTTGACTGCTTCTATTTATGTAAAACCTTAACATCAATGCTTGGTAGTTCTGGAATGAGCTTAGGGAAGGCAATTGCTGATTCTGCCTATGGACCTCTGTTCACCACTCTGACCCTGCTCTACTCTCCCCAAATGTAGTCTAATTTTCCAAATAGTCTCCAAGGGGAAAATGTCCCTCTCTCTCCTTTGAGCTTTCATTTCACACCATGGCAGGGGTCTGTTTCCTCATATATGATAAGTTGTTTCAGTTCTATAGGGCTTCCCTGATAGCTCAGTTGGTAAAGAATCTGCCTGCAATGCAGGAGACCCTGGTTGGATTCCTGGGTCAGGAAGATCTGCTGGAGAAAGGATAGGCTATCTACTCCAGTATTCTTTGACTTCCCTGGTGGCTTAGCTGGTTAAGAATCTGCCTGTAAAGTGGGAGACCTGGGTTCAATCCCTGGGTTGAGAAGATCCCCTGGAGTAAGGGAAAGGCTACCCACTCATGTCTGGCCTGGAGAATTCCTTGTCCAAGGGATTGCAAAGAGTTGGACATGACTGAGCGACTTTCACTTCACTTTAGGTTTCGGTAATGTGAGTGTTCTGAAATCTCCAAGAGGGACAGGTGGGGTGGGATGTGATAGGAAGGCAAAATTCCTTCCTGGAAATGTGACGATCTGGGTTCCGTCCAGGATTTTGCTAACTGTGAGCTGTTGGACCCCAGGAAATTCCCCCAGTCAAGTTAGCCTCATTTTGATAATTTGTGCAGAGAAAAATTTCAGCCCCATCTTCCACAGAGGATTTTTGAGAGGATAAAGCATTAGCATTCCCATTATGTATCACCAAATATGTAAAGAATACTTTCAAGGTGGGAGCGAGGTGCAAATCAGCTAATTGGATGTGCAGGAAGCCAGCGTGTGTGCGAGGTCCATTTGGGTCTCAGGAGGGAGGCTGGGGGCCCTCACCTGGTGCGCCTTGAACACTCTGGCTATGGTGGGTACTTTCCATATGGAGGCAGTATGTCAGGTGGGAAGATGGGGAGGGTTCCGGGGAAGATGGGCACCCCCGAGGGATCACACTGACTGCTCCTCTCTGATTTCCCCTCCCACTTTGGGTGGCCCCATCAGGAGTAGCTGCAAGTAGATCAGCCCGTCACAGCTGCTCCCTGTAGAGCTCCTGGACAAGTGTGTAGGATCAAGAATTCACATTTTGATGAAGACTGATAGGGAGATTGTTGGCACCCTACTGGAATTGGATGACTTTGTCAGTTTGGTACTGGAAGATATCCCTGAATTTGAAGTGAGACCAGAAGGAAGAAGAATTACTAAATTAGACCAAATTTTGTGAAATGGAAACAGTATAACAACGCCGGTTCCTGGCAGAGAAGGACCTGAAGTATGAATGGATTTCCTTGACTTACGCTAGATCCTGTTTTGTCTTATGATGACAACAAAAGAGAAATTTTTTTAACCTTTCAATATTTGTATTCTGTGAAGCCAAGTTTCCCACTAAAGGGAAATGCTTTGAGGATGCCCAGTTCATGCCCATTTTTGTAAGTTAATCATGATTATTTTGGGAAAAGAACAGTTTTTTACGACAAAAAATAAAGGTGTTTTTGTTAAGTAAGTAAGTAAGTGTTAGTCGCTCAGTCATGCCCAACTCTTTGCGACCCTATGGACTGCAACCCACCAGGCTCCACGGTCCAGGACATTTTCCAGGCAAAGATACCGTAGTGGGTTGCCATTTCCTTCTCCAGGGGATCTTCCCAATACAGGGATCGAACCCGGGTCTCCTGCACTGTAGGCAAATTCTTTACCGACTGAGCTACAAGGGAAGCCCATTTTTGTTAAAGAAAAAAAGAAGCTGAAAGGAGGTGATAGGAGGGGGCTGGGGTGGGCACCCAGTGATGGGACAGTTAGAGAGTGAACATGTGACAAGGGTATTCATCTTGAGGGCCCTGACTGGCATACGGCAGTGTTCCCAGGGCTGGGGACTTACCTGTACAGGTGTACAGGTAGTAAGGGAATCCGCTTGTGGGGTCTTGCAAATCATTCTTTTAACCCACTTTCCCAGGAGCAAGGGGAGTATTTTAGAATAATCTCACTGGAAGTGGTGTCACCCCACCTCCTGGGTAAGTCCTGTACTTTTAGATTTCAACAGCAGTCCCAAGGAGGTCCCCGTCCCTCTGCAGCCCTGAATCAGCCCCTGTTCCCCTGAAGGCTTTGCTGGAGCAGGGCTTTGGGTGAGGGCTAATTAGATAATGCCTGTGAAGCACTTGGAGTTCCTTGGAGACGGTGCCTCTCGATGTATTATTAATAGTGGTGAGCGCAGTGTTTCCAAACAAAGACTTAAATACCCGGGGCAGGGGGAGAGAGGGCAGAGGGGAGGCCTGGAGAGCAGACGCAGCAGAGAGAGCCGGTCCCTGGGGAAGGCCTCCAGCCCCATCACGTGATCTTCAAGGTGGGGATGGAAGGCAGGGACTGTGAGTATGAAGTGGAAAGTTGCAGGGCAGTACTTGTGTAGACAGTGTGAGCAGGGCCCTGGGGCTGTGATGGGGCCCGAGGAGGGAGATCGGCAAGCCTGGCCCGGCTCTGCCCCCCAGGGGTGGTTTCCTACTGGGGAGATGTACCCATGCGGGAGACCCAGGTTCGACCCCTGGGTCAGGAAGATCCCCTGGAGAAGGAAATGGCAACCCACTTCAGTATGCTTGCCTG
This sequence comes from Muntiacus reevesi, assembly GCF_963930625.1. Lineage (NCBI taxonomy): Eukaryota > Metazoa > Chordata > Mammalia > Artiodactyla > Cervidae > Muntiacus > Muntiacus reevesi. Next base: position 42,337,637 of record NC_089268.1, read on the forward strand.
GGAAATCCCACGGATGGAGGAGCCTGGCTGGTTACAGTCCACGGGGTCACAAAGAGTCAGCGAGTACGACTGAGCGACTTCAGTTTCAGTTTCAGGGCTTCCCTGGTGGCTCAGACGGTAAAGAAAGAAAGAAAGAAAGAAAGAAAGAAAGTGAAGTTGCTCAGTCGTGTGCAAAGACTCAGCTTTGATCCCTGGGTCAGGAGGATACCCTCGAGAAGGGAATGGCAAACTACTCCAGTATTGCCTGGAAAATTCCATGAACAGAGGAGCCTGGTGGGCTGCAGTCTATGGGGTCACAGAGTCAGGCACAACTGAACAGCTAGCACACACCAGCTTCCAGGAGCACTCCCTGGGCTGGCATTGCCCTGAGAGAGCTCCCTTGGCTTTAGCCGGCTCTGTTTCCTAAGAGATTAACCTGGATTAACCCCTGCTCCTCCCAAAGATTGGGGTGCGCCCCATGCAGATTTCAGTATCAAATGGCTGGATCATTAAAGGGCTAATTTGAGGAGGCCAAATTCTATGTTAGGGGTTGTGACTCCCATCCCACTGGAGGATCTAGCTCAGAGAACTCACCCCTCTGTCACTGGTGACCCCTGTAGTTGCTGTCATGGGTAGGTATCTAGGGTACTCCCAAAAGATATATTGAAGTCTGTTATGGGCTAGGGGTTTGCATCCCCTGAAAATTCTTATGCTGAAGACTTAATGAAACCATTTACTTCAGATTGGGACTTGAACCCAGCCAAAACCCAGGATTCCTGGTTTCAGTACCTAATGAACATCAGGTTTCTTGATGTCTCATCACAGAAAGGATTTGGTGAGAGACAAAATGATAGGTAAGAAGTGGATTTATCCAGGTTCAGAGAGAACCCTGCAGAGTGTGGGCCATGTGGTGTGGATAGTTTTTATAGCCTGGGTAATTTCATATGCCAATGAGTGGGAGTATTATTCCATCTATTTTGGGGGAAGGGATGGAGATTTCCAGGAGTTGGGCCACCACTCACTCCTAGGTCTTTAGACAGTGTCTTGGAAAAGTCATGGCACCTCTGGGTGTGTCATTTAGCTTGCTGATTGAGGATCAAGGTCTAGTCTTGTCTGCAATCTTGATCCCATTTGATTCTAATTGGTTTATGTTGTGTCCTTGTGTGTGTGTGCTCAGTCATGCCTGACTCTTGTGACCCCATAGACTGTAGCCCGCCAGGCTCCTCTGTCCATGGGATTCTCTAGGCAAGAATACTGGGGTGGGTAGCTGTTTTCTGCTCCAGGTGATCTTCCCGACCCAGGAATCGAATCAGTGTCTCCTGCACTGCAGGCAGACTCTTTACTGACTGAGCTACGAGGGAAGCCCATCCTTGGACTATGTCATTCTTTCAGAAATTGTGCCCTGTCCCCTTCCCTCCTGTTTCACTAACTCTCCCAATGGGATGGTGTTTGGAGATGAGGTCTTTCTTTGAGAGGTGGTTAGGATTACGTGAGGCATGAAGGTGGGGCATTTGTTACCAAACAGAAGTGCCTGTGACTGATGCACAACAAGGCCAAATAAACCAAGATGTTGGAGTTTGGAGCAGAGAAAGGCTTATTGCAGGGCCAAGCAAGGAGAACAGGTGGCTTGTAGACTCAAAACCCTCAAACTCTCCAGTGGCTTTTGGGGAAAAGGTTTGTAGGTAAAATTTGGAGTGAGGGCTGCAGGGTGTGTGACTCTGTTCTGATTGGTTGGTGGTGAGTAACAGGGCAGTGGTCCAGGAACCTTGCCCTAAGCCTGAAGTCACCATCCTTTACTTGGGTGGAGACCTCAGTTCCTTAAGAAGAACTCAAAGATATCGTTATGTATGTTTCTTAGGAGGAACCAGGACCCTGCCCCAGGCTGCACTATTGTTTCTAGAGTGTTCCTCCCTCGCTTCTGCATCTCCTCCCTTCCCTGATTAGCAGTTGTTTGAATCTGCCCTTTGTCACTCTGGGAAGGTCAAGGAGGCTGAGAGAAGCCTATTTCCTTACAAAGTTTAGAAAGAGGGAACACAGGAAGAATGTGTATTTGGGAGAGCCACACAAGGTCCTGCTCCCTTTCAACCTTACTTGGAAACCAGATTATTGCAGATTAATTAGTTAGGATGAAGTCATGCTAAAGTGGGGTGGGCTCCTAGTCCAATGTAACTAGTATCCCTATAAGGAAAGAAGAGACATAGACACACACAGAGGGAAGAGGACTTAAAGACCCTCAGGGAAAATACCAGTGAAAAGAGGAAGGGATGGAATGATGCATTTCCAGTAAGGAAATGGCAACTCACTCCAGTATTTTTGCCTGGACAGAGGAGCCTGGCGGGCTACAGTCCATGGGGTGGTAAAGAGTCAGACATGACTGAGCAACTAGATAACAACAACAGTCACAGCAACAATCTACCAGCCAAGGGATGCTGAAGATCACTGGCCACACCATAGAAGCTAGGAGAAAGACATAGAACCCATTCTCCCCTCCAGCGTTCAGACAGACTAAGGTCCCGCTCACACAGTAACTTCAGACTTCTCTTCAGAACTTTGAAAGACTGAATTTCTGCTGCTTTGGGACTCCCCTGGTGGTCCAGGAGTTAAGACTCCACACTCCCAACCCGGGGGGTCCAGGTTCAACCCCTGGTTAGGGACCTTGAGCTCACAAACTGCAACTAAAGATTCTGCATGCCACCACAAAGACCAAGGATCCTCCTGCTGCAGCTAAGACCCAGTGCAGCCAAAATAAAAAATAGATAAGTAACAATTTCAAATTTCTGTTTTTAAGCACCTGGTGTAGGGACTTTTTCACAGCAGCCCCAGGAAATTAATACTTTAGGGTCCAGGGGTGCTCAGATGCTCTTTCAAACTGACCACAAACACCTCAGTCGGCTTAGAAAGCCAGCCAAGCCCAGGAGGCCTCCTCTTTCTTTGTGTCTCTATTTTGGGAAGTCTGTACACATGAGTTCCTAGGTTCACTCATTGAGGACAGGCCTTCTGCTGCCAAGTTCTCACACAAAATGTTCCAAGACACAAAAGGGCTTAGAAACCCAGAGCCTGGAGCCAGTAGAAAAAAGCAAAGCTATCTTCCTGTTTAGCCAAAGGACAGACGTCTCTGAATACCAAAAATCACACATCATTATTTGTCCTCATGAATCATCAGGTGACATTATATTAGCAGACACCCCACCCCATCATAGGTCAGTCCCATTAGTTACCAGGGGGAAATGGGCAGGTTTAGAATAGGTTAGTAAAACCCCAAGGCGTCAGATGATCTGGCACGTTCTGGCACTGAAACTTCTTTGCTGTGCCTGTCAGGTACCCTCTGGTCTCAAGGGGTGGAAAGCAGACAGCTGTCAGGGTTCCCTTTCTCCCTCACGCCTCTGGCCCCACAGTTGTAGACCACAGGGCTTTTCAACAGCTGCCTAACCACCAGCGCCGTGTTCCTGCTCCTGGGTGGGGATGGCTCGTGGGGTAAGCTGGGCCGCAGACACCTGGCACTATCTCGTGTTAGATCACCTTTCAGAAGATGTGTAAACCTCCAGCAACCTCAAGACCAGAATTTACCTCTAGCATGCTCCTTGAGAACAGCACCCTGAGGTTTTGCCTTTGGGGAAATCCCCCCCTCACCCCCCCATACCCCCTTACCCCACCCCTACCCTCTACCCCACTCCTGCCCAATCCTTGCCTCCCTGGGAGGGGCTGATACCATTTGTTGTTGTTTGGTCACTAACTCGTGTCCGACTCTTTGTGACCCCATGGGCTGCAGCATGCCAGGCCTCCCTGTCCTGCACCATCTCCCTGAGTTTGCTCATACTCATGTCCATCGAGTCAGTGATGCTATCCAACCATCTCATTCTCTGTCACCCTCTTCTCCTCCTACCCTCAAACTTTCCCAGCATCAGGATCTTTTCCAATGAGTCGGCTCTTCGCAGCACGTCGCCAAAGTATTGGAGCTTCAGCTTCAGCATCAGTACTTTCAATGAAAGCACTCAAAGTTGATTTCCTTTAGGATTGACTGGTTTGATCTCCTTACTGTCCAAGGGACTCTCAAGAGTCTTTTCCAGCACCACAATTCAGAAGCATTATTTCTTCAGCCTTCTTTTGGTCCAAGTCTCACATCCATACATGGCTACTAGAAAAAACATAGCTTTGACTAGACAGACCTTTGTCGGCAAAGTAATGTCTCTGCATTTTAATATTCTGTCTAGGTTTGTCCTAGCTTTTCTTCCAGGGAAGAAGTGTCTTTTAATTTCATGGCTACAGTCACTATCCGAAGTGATTTGGAGCCCAAGAAATTAAAGTCTGTCTCTGTTTCTGCCATTAACCCAAGAAATAAAGCCTTCTTCACTTGTGTCAGTTAAGCTGCCCAATTGACTCAAACCAAAGTTTTTCTGCCTCCAAATGTTGAAGAGCCAATATAATTTAGGTGGGGAGGAGATACAGAAACTTGTGTGGGAATGATTCATTTTTAAGTTTGGGTTGCTGAAGGCAGAATGGTCCCAGCTCATGGCTCCTGGTTATTAAAAAAATGTTCTCAAGGCCTGTGGGTGCTAGTATAAACCAGTCCCTATGTTAAAAACAAAACGTAATTATTAATTAGTGCAGATAGATTAGAATTTTATTTAGAACAGGCAGCCTGCATAGGTTTTTGCATTTAGAGTGTTGATTAGAGGTACAAGTAGGGTGGAGAAATTTAAGGGTAGGCTAATTAATTGGGCAAAATAATGTATGTGGCCTGGAGGAGGGCATGGCAACCGTTCCGGTATTGTTGCCTGGAGCAGCTGAGCACTGCACGCCGGCACCATGGGTGAGGCCTTGTGTTAGGCACTGAGGGGGATGAACAAGAAACGGTCATAGGACACGGGAAAAATAATGACTTTCGTGGGTATGTCACTTAAGCACGACTTAAGCTGAAGCTCCAGTGCTTTGGCGGCCTGATGCAAAGAGCTGACTTGCTGAAAAAGACCCTGATTCTGGGAAAGAGTGAAGGCAAAAGGAGAAGAGGGCGGCAGAGGACGAGATGGTTAGATAACATCATTGACTCAATGGACACGAGTGTGAGTAAACTCTGGAAGATAATGGAGGACAGAGGAATCTGGCATGTCCATGGGGTCGCAAAGAGCAATTTAGCAATTGAACAACAAATGGAGTGATGAACTTGGCTCTAGGCTATCAGCCTGGGGGCATTCTGGCTCCTCTTTCCTTGCATTATTATTTCGATTAATCCCTACAATAACTCTATCACTCGGGATCTATTTTGTATGGTTTGTAAGGTTTGAGCTGAGTCAACTTAGTGGGTAAGCCTTCTAGGGAGACTTCCTGTCACCAGCATGACTGGGAAGCTGAAAATGCCACCCAGAATTTCAGATGAGTTTTATTGGTAGAAATTAAGGCACCTTAATCTGCCAGTGCAGATTGGGCTTCCCTCATAGCTCAGTTGGTAAATCATCTGCCTGTAATGCAGGAGACCCGGGTTTAATCCCTGGGTTGGGACGATCCCCTAGAGAAGGAAATGGCAATCCACCTCAGTATTCCTGCTTGGAGAATCCCAGGGACAGAGGAGCCTGGTGGGCTACAGTCCATGGGGTCTCAAAGAGTTAGATATGACTGAGCACTCACGCAGTATGGCATGATTTCCATCATAATCCTGTACTGTGACTGGTGACTGGGTTGACCTGCCTGCAAACAATGGAAAACAAGGAAAGGACTTCCCTGGTTTTTTCAGTGGTTGGGACTTTGTGCATACACTGTCTAGAGTGTGGGTTCAATCCCTGGTCCAGGAACTAAGATCCCATCATCCATGCGGGGTGGCTGGGGGAATAAAAAAAGAAACAATGGATGAGGCTGTGGAGGTGTCCTGAGTGGTCCTTTCCTAGAGCAGGTATGAGAAGAGAGAGTCGGGGAGATGGGGAAACGCCCAGCGCTAGGGTGTGTGGGGCAAGCGGGGAGGTAGGAACCACTCTCATCTGTCACGGATCAGGGCTGAGAACAGGGAGAAAAGCTGACCCGCTTTCTGCCATCAGCTTCGTGACCAGGGCCGGCCTGTGTGGCTGTAACGTCAGTGAGCTAAGGGCACCCTTTAAGGGCTCAGCTGATGGAGGTGGCCGTGCCCCGGGAACAGCACCTGTGTGCCCGAGGCTTCTCTGCAGAGGCAACAGGATCAGCCTTCCTGCTCCGTGTCCTTGGGTAGCTCAGAACACTGCATGGGCTGCCTCTTTGCACAATTTTCCTGGACTAATGGAGCTCTTCAGGAGGGTGGGGGAGATAATTCTGAAGTGGGAACCTTGGGAGGGCCCGTTACACCCGAGGGGGCCAGGTTGGGAATGCTGCCTGGGCTTTAGGCTGGGCATGTGAAGAAGGCGTAGCTCTCCATTCATCAATCACTCATCCTAATACGAAGGGGTGGGGGCAGGGGCTGCTGAATGCTTATTAAACAAACCAGTTTCCTGGTTGCATAAAAAGAAACTTTGGCACGCTGTGTAAATACTTCAGTCTTTATAGGAATATGCAGTGTTGATGTAACGACCCAGTTTATCTCCCCCCACCCCAGGATAACCACAAACTTATTTTGAAGTGGGAAGTGGGCACTTGGCATCTTGAGCTCCATAACTTGAAGTCACTTAGGAGGCTTCTTGTGAATGTAACAAAAATGGATGCCCATGGCCTGGAATTGAATGTTACAATGCAGTGGAAAGGGCAGAAGAATATCTTGGTGCTTAACTAGATTCTGCCACTAACAAGCTGTCTCAAAGGACCTTCCATTTAAGACCCAGCTAGGGGTTTAGCTGCTGGGAGGGATTGGGGGCAGGAGGAGGAGGGGACGACAGAGGATGAAATGGCTGGATGGCATCACTGACTCGATGGGCATGAGTTTGAGTAAACTCTGGGAGTTGGTGATGGACAGGGAGGCCTGGCGTGCTGCAGTTCATGGGGTTGCAAAGAGTAGGACATGACTGAGCAACTAAACTGAACTGAACTGAGGAGTTTAGCTGAGTGGTAAAAAATCTTCTTGCCAATGCAGGAGACATAAGAGACTCAATTTTGATCCCTAGGATAGGAAGATCCCCTGCAGGAGGGCATGGCTACCCACTTCAGTATTCTTGCCTGGAGAAACCCATGGACAGAAGAGCCTAGTGTGCCGCAGCCCATGAGATCACACAGAATTGGACATGACTGAGCATGCATGCATGTTATGCCTCAGGAAGGGAATTGCTCCTAGAAATTCTTTTAGAGGAACTGTTCTATAAACTCTGGGCAAATTCCCTTGTATTTTGTTGGCCTGATCTGTGTCATGTATCGTGAGTTGAGGAGGAGGATAAAACCCTTATGACTGGTTTAGATACATCAAGACCCACTTCCAAAGCTAGATAAGTAGTTATCTTTCCTCAAGTCACATTGGCTACATGATGAAGAACAAAATCAGGGCTCTACCAGCAAAGAGGAAGGGGGGACATGGATGTTGGGTTGGCCACCAACAGTATCCACTAAGATGAGGCTAACTAACTTGCTTGAGATTGATTTTGGGCAAATTAGCCTTGTTCTTAACCACCGTACCGTGTTCGCTTCATCTCAAACATTCCACACGTCTAAATCAATTAGAAACATTTCAGCCAGCATAAGAAGAGACTGGAAATAAATGCTGTTCTAATCCCCAGACACATTTAACTTCTTTAGATAGCCATTTTGCTAAGTACCAGTGAATGCTGAAGAATAGTTTGGCATAAGATATTTGATTGTCAGTTTATGAGTGGGATATTTCAGTTTCAAAGTTCCAGATCTCTTTCTGAGTCCAAAATATGCAAGTGTACAGGATTTCCTTCCAAACAAGTCATAAAATCAAATAGTTTATCCATAATAAAAGCTGGGGAAATGAGACATTTATCTTCCCCTGGGCTCTTTTTTTTTTTTTTAAGACAAACTCTCCGAGTTGACCTTAAATTGGGAAAGAGAATCAGAACCTATACATGAGTTTGGTAGTTACCACTTTCAACAACAGCACAAACTGACTAAAATAATAAATGGAATATGCTAACTTGCATCTACTGAAAAACCCAGAGCTAGGCCAGCTTCCTTTAGCTCAGTCATGTCACCAAAGATCCTGTTTATTTCTTCATCTCCTATCTGTGTTCTGTGGCTATGCCCATCTCAAAGGGAGCTCACCTCGGGATCACAGGATGCCTGCCCGTAACTCGTGGATGACATGCTTCCCTCTTCCCATCCGGGGACAGCTGGTACCACTGAAAGAACCTACGTCATTCTCACAAATTCCCAGCAATGTCTCCTTGAAGCCCGTTGACCTGAACCAATCTGTATGGCCAGGGGAAAGGAATGGGCTGATTCCTTCCCCCACATCATCTACCTCACCTCTAGAGTTGATCCCAGTGGCCAACCCAGACCTCGGGCCTCTAGGAAAGGGAAGGAGAAATGGTGCTAGGAATGTCACCCACAAAGGTCAATGGCACTAGCTTACAGGAAAAAATGTTTGCCTCTATTGATCAGCTATTCCTCACAGACTTCCCAGAAACTATGCACACGATGGCAAAAGGAGGAGGCAGTCAGAGATGGGGGAGAAAGAGAACAATCATCAAATTGTAGGCACAGTTTGTTGGAATTTAGCAAGAGTTCTCTGGCCAACCCAAAGTGTCCGTGGGTGAAAAGTTAAAAATTGTGTCCTGACAAGGCTTGCTGAGTCATCCCCACCCCCAAGCCTCCTCTCTCCTCCCCACTGGTTGGGTATTCTCTGTAGCCCGCCAGGCTGTTATGTCCATGGAATTTTCCAGGCCAGAATACTGGAGTGGGTAGCTGTCCCCTTCTCCAGGGGATCTTCCCAACCCAGGGATCGAACCCAGGTCTCCTGCATTGCAAGCGGATTCTTTACCAGCTGAGCCACCAGGGAAGCCCTCTGAGGGCCTCAGACTCAGTTTAATCTTTCCTGTGTTTATCTGAAGCTCTAGTCACTGGCTCATCCCTCCCCACACAGTGAGGGGTGGCTCTTCCCTAAAACACTGTCTTTGGAAGAGCCCCACCTTGAGGAGACTCGGTCCTCAGCAGTGAGAGAGCATTCTCCAGGCAAGAATACAGGAGTGGATTGTCATGCCCTTCTCCAGGGGATATTCCTGACCCAGGGATTGAACCTGTATCTCTTATGTCTCCTGCATTGGCAGGTGGGTTCTTTACCACGAGACCACCTGGGATCTTAATTCTTTCCCCAGAATTAGGACTGTTCAATCCAGATTGAGCACAAACTCTGGTCTTCAGCAGAGGGATTAAACAAGCCATTCTACCTTAAAACTGAAAGGGCAAAACTGCAGAGGAGAAGGTATATAAATACTAATGTGCTTTGAAGTCTTTGTATATTTACAGTTGGCTTTATGACTGGAGAGGTGGTCCTTAGGGTTGACCTGACTGTTTGCCAATGAGCATTTCCCCCAAATGGGACCTTGTGGATTCTTGTCCCCTCCCGGTGGGCTAGTTAGCGGCGTCTGTGTGGATCCAGGGAATGAAAGCACCAGGTTGACCCAAGCATTCTTTGACCTACATGTTTATGTGGGGATTAAGTGTAGAATGAGTTGTCACTGAAAATATGCGCTCTGTGTATTTAGAAGATAAGTATTTTTTTATTGCTAATTAGCGTTGGACTCATACACATTTGTCATGGTGGGATGTCAGATTCATTTGTCCTTTCAAACCCCCTGCCTTGATTAATCTTTTTCTAGCCAGTCTGCTTTGCAGCCTGGCTGCAACTCAGACTGCTAGGCTCTGTGGGAATGGGGCTTCTACTCAGAAACTGTTGAAATTTAAAGCAAAATCCAGAGTTTGAACCTTGTTGAAAAACACATCCTTTGGTAAATTCGAGCGCTAATCTCCCCATGATGAACCCACACGAGGAGGCCGTGGATGAGTATTGTACTGGTCACCCTTTTCTAAGTCTTGGCCTGGGTGTCATTTTTTCTGTGACGCATTTCCTGAACCCACCCTCTCTCCCCAAGAATTGGACAACACTCCCTCCTTTGTGCCCAGGTGAGATTTTACACTCAGGTATCAGGGTGCCTCTGATTTTTAAAATTTTATTTTTGGCCGCGCCATGCGGCTCGTGAGATTTTTTTAAATGCCTATTTTATTTATTTATTTTTGGCCTCGCTGCGTCTTTCTTGCTGTGCCCAGGCTTTCTCTGGGTGCGCAAGCGGAGGCCGCACTGTAGCTGCGGGCTTGGGCTTCTCATCCCCGCGTTTTCTCTTACTGCACAGCGTGGGCTCCTGGGAGTGCGACCTTCAGGAGCTGTGGCGTGTGGGATCTTCCTGGACCAGGGACCAAACCTGTGTCCTCTGCACGGGCAGGCAGATTCTTAACTACTGGACCACCAGGGAATTCCCTGATTTTATTTTGATTTTAATGCAAATGCTTATTCACCTATCTACCCTCATACCACCTTTTTCCCCCGGCTCAGATTCTTGAAAACAGGAATGGCAACCCATTCGTGTGTGTGCCCTCACTATCTTGCCTGGCAAGATGCTCTTTGTAAAATGGCACAGAAGACTAATTCTTTTTTTTTTTTTTTAATTATTTTTATTTATTTAATTTATGTGGCTGCACCAGGTCTTAGCTGTGGCATGTGGGATCTAGTACCCTGACCAGGGATTGAACCCGGGCCCCCTGCATTGGAAGCATGGAGTCCTAGCCCCTGGACCACCAGGGAAGTCCCAGAAGACTAATTCTTTAAGCACAAATTATTCTTTAAGCAGAATAATCTCATCTGACTTGTATAACTGTTAAGACAAGTAGAACTGGGTCCCATTGTTTAGGAAAAACCTAATTGATGGTAAATTTAATTTTGAGAAAATTCTGTCATTAATTGAGGTTTTTCTTTTTTTTTTCTTTCTAGAGAGTGAGAAAGACTGTGTTCAATTTTAGTAGCAGAATGTCTTTTGGAACATTGGTATTATCAGTGCCCCCTGATAATACATTTGAGAGGTATTGGCTTAATGAATAAGTATTCCAGTATAAATAATATTCTAACCTTAAAAATAATAATGAAAACAATGATGACATTTGTATATCATTTCACTACTTATAGGAGCTATCATGTCTAGTCTGTTATTTGACCCTGAAGAGTCAGAGGCAATTATTATAATTGTCATTGTTTTTAGTTGCTCAGTCCTGTCCAACTATTTTGTTGGACATGGACTGTATTTTGTTGGATATGGACTGTAGCCTGCCAGGCTCCTCTGTTCATGGGATTTCCCAGGCTAAGACATTGGAGTGGGTTGCCATTTCCTTCTCTAGGGGATCTTCCTGACCCAGGGACTGAACCTACGCCTCCTGCCTTGCGGGTGAATTCTTTACCATTGAGCCACTGGGGAAGCCCTATTATAACCACTTAGATAATACAGCAGGTAGGAATGAGTTAAATTTTTCCAATTCACAAATCTGACTGGTACAAGAATTGGGACATAGGCCCACGTGCCTATGCTAAAAAATCCTTTATGTGTGTGTGAGGATTCATGCATGCACTTGTATGTGAAGGGTGGCCCTGATGCATGGAAAAGCTGACTATCAAAGTCTGGAGGGTCTTCTCAAGTGGCTGACCTTCAGAGAGTTTCAGTCATTCTAATGAAGCCGTGAGCATATCTGCCGACCCAAGATATTCGGGGCTGTGACGTGAGGCTGGGGCAGGAATTGGAGGTTCCAAGTCTTTCCACATCAAGCAGTGTAATTCAATCCACACTGGTCACAACCACTTGCTGAGCAGCCCACGGTGGTAAGACAGACCTGGGGAAGGAAGGGGTAGGGTTAGGCTATGTGGGGCTCTCCTCTGCAGCTGACTGGGCTTGTTTTACTTGCCCGAGGATGGCTATGTTCCCTGCCCCTGACAAAGATTTGTCAGTGACCTCAAGCAGGCCATCCCTCAAGTGAACTCTAGCTAAGAATAAGTACATCCCCAGGGAACACAGTCATTAAAAACACCTGCAGCAGGATCGTAGCAACCACAGGCCCACAGTCTCACAACCAAAATCCTTGGGGCCAAATGAGATTCAGGACACAGAATATTACCTAACACCCCTGGTGGAGATCCGGCAGCATTGTGTAAGCCAGCATCTTATTAACTCTGCAGCCAAAGGCACGGACCGCACTGGGGAACAGACAGGCTATTAATAGGCTCCCATCAGTTCAGGCCAGCCCAGGACACCCAGGGAGTTAGCTAACTCGTGGTTTGGGGAGGACCTTGAATGTCAGAATTGTGGATACAGAATAACAGACCCTTCTCCTCTTTGTACCATCACCACCCCATTTTCCCTTTCATGTTCATCTCAAAGACAAAACATATTCTTTGGCTTGCTGGGGCTGACAATGGCCAACATTTGTTTCCTTAGAAAGATGCCGTGTCATCAACCCTCTGGAGGCATCTCCATACATGAAGGCCAATTTTTCTGAGCCTGAAGAATTGCCCTCAGATGTTAATAATGAAAGCTGCTTTGTATGCAAGTTTGGCCAACGGGTACATTCTCCAAGAAGGGTTGGAATTTTGTAGAGTGGGGACTTGGGGGGTCCCCTCATGTGGTGATTCCAGCAGGAACCTAGGAGGGAACCTAGGAGCCTCTGGGCAGGACTGGTCACTCCACGTGAGGGAGAGACTGGGGACAGGAAGGCTGAGGCATGGACTTCATGTGGGGAAGAAGGGATTTGGGCTGGGTTAGTGAGGGTCAGGATTCTAAAATGAAGGATTTGGATTGTATGTCTTAAATGATATAGAGTCAAGAAAGGTGTGCAGCGGAGGCTGACGGATGAGAATGGGGCTTGATGATGAACAGCTCATTGTGTGTTGAATGTGTCAATCTCTTCCAGCGCCTGCCACTCGCCTCCTGCAGTTTGCCTCCTGGTCAGTCCTTCGCCTGAAATGCCCTCCCTGGGCTCCTTCCCGCCTGGGCATACTCCCATTCATTTTTTTAGGACACGGCTCAGATGTCACCTGCTCTGTGGAAGCCTTGCCCTCACCCCGGGGATGCTAGCGCCTCCCTTCGCTGTGACCCCACAAGCCTTTCTGTGCACCTGACGCCACTTCTCTGGTTGTCCTGAAGTTGCCCTTGAGTCCTGTTCTCCCCCCAGGTTGAACCACAGGCTCCCCTAGGGAGGGTGCCGTGTCTCTCTTTCTTTTTTTGGACTGGCATGTGGCTCAGTGCTGGACCCGGAGTTTGAGACAGTTGTTAGTTGAATAAATGCTTTTATATCTTTTATCATTTCTAAATACTCTTCTCTTTTTTCCTGTTTCTCTTTTTTAAATTTGTCACATCAATGTAATTGGAGTGATAAGTCCTAAGTTTTGGGATGTAGGAGTTACCACCATCCTTTATGTGAAAATAAGACTCATGAAAAGGTGGAGGTGAAGGCTGTTGAATGTGTTGAGGTTGTCCCCCTAAAAGTATGTCCAAGGCCCAAACACTGCTACCTTATTTGGCAAAAATCCCTCATGGTGGACTTCTGTGGGAGTCCAGTGGTTAAGAATCCGCCTGCCAATGCAGAGGACATGGATTCGATCCCTGGTTCTGGAAGATCCCTCATGCCTCGGAGCAAGTAAGCCTGCGTGCTGCAACTTCTGAGCTCTGGTACCCCAGAGCCTGCGTTCCGTGACAAGAGGAGCCATGGCAATGAGAAGCCTGCACGCCACAGTGAGGGAGTAGCCTCTGCTCGCTGCAACTAGAGAAAGCCCGTGTGCAGCTGAAAATAAATAAATTTAATTAAAGGAAAAAAAAAAACAAACTTGTTGTCTGTGCTCTTGTACAGTACCAGTTCTTACGTTCACTTCCAGGTGGATTCACTCTGTGTTTCTTCCTACACTGGCGTCTGAGGCAGGGGCTGTCATATTTGAAGCCACACGCCGCTGTACATCACCTGAATGAGAAATGAACTTGAAGACTGATGCTTTCTGTTATCCAGAGCCCTACAAGCAACTCATGAGGTTTCAAAGTGCCCATCTCTCTGGCCCACCGCTACTCCGCTCACTTTTCTTTACACCATATTTTACGTGATAATCTCTGGAGTGTTCAACACTATTTTTTTTTTTTAAGCCTGAAGAAAAACACATTTTATTCTCCTCTTCACTGTTAGTTATCAAAGCACTGAAGCATTTGATTCAAAGGCAAAACAAAAAGCAAACACAGGAGGCCAAATTATGCCCTCTGTGGAAAGGAACTGTGTGAGTGTGGATTAAAGAAATGAGTTGAATCACAAGAAGAAAATGACATGGATTTTTTAGAACAGACAGAAGAGAAAAGTAGGTCAAATTTTTCAACCTCTCAACTGTGTCATTGTCCCTTTAAAGTACTTACTGTCAGTGTTTGGTGAAGTCGGAGCAAAGCCATGGATACTGAAGTCAAAATCCGGTTAAATAAGGAGCTTAGCGTTTGGGAAAGTGTGGGAAACCTTGGGTCTCCATGAAGATGCTGTAAGGGAGAGTCAATTACATTTATTTCCACATTTCAAGACTACAGGATCACCAAGTAACACCTGCCATTTTGGTTTCCTTTATAATACCTGGTGGGCTTCTCAGGAGGTGCTAGTGGTAAAGAACCCACCTGCCAATGCAGAAGACATAAGAGATATGGGTTTGATCCCTGGGTCGGGAAGATCCCCTAGAGGAGGGCATGGCATCCCACTCCAGTGTTCTTGCCTGGAGAATCCCTTGGATAGAGGAGCCTGGTAGGTTACAGTAATGGGGTCACAAAAAGTTGGATACGACTGAATGAGGAACACTTCCACTATAATACATGGTGGGAGGAAGAATTCAAATTTGATCAGAGGAAACGAGGGTTTAGAAAAGTATTGTAATGAAATTTTCTTTCTTTCTGAATCAAAGCTATTAGAACCCAGGACAAAGCCCTTTAAACAATTCCTTTTTTTTCCTCCCACAAATGTGGACAAAATGTCTGCTCTGTGTATCTTAGTTTCCTACGTGGGCTGTAACAAATCGCCCAAAACTTATAAACAACAGAAACTTATTAATTTATTAAATAATAGAAATTTATTCTCTTGCCTTTCTGGAGGGCATGTGTGTGTGCTCAGTCACTTCAGTCATGGCCAAATATTTGTGACCCCATGGGCTCTAGCCCACCAGGCTCCTCTGTCCATGGGATTCTCCAGGCAAGAATACTGGAGTGGGCTGCCATGCCCTCCTCCAGGGGAATCTTCCCGACCCAGGGATCGAACCCGAGTCTCTTATGTTTCCTGCATTGGCAGGTGGGCTCTTTACCATTAGCACTGCCTGGGAGGGCAGAAGTCCAAAATCAAAGTGTTAGTGGGTCTGTGCTTCCTCTGAAACCTCTAGGGGAACATCCTTGCTCGCCTCTTTGGGAGCTTCTCATGACTCCAGGGGTCCCTTGGCTATATGTGCCCGCATCCAGTGTCCGTCTCCATCTATATGTGGCCTTTCCTCCTGCATCTGTGTTGTCTCCTCTCCTGTCTCTTATAAGGACATTTCTTATTGGATTTAGGGCCCACCCAGATAATCCAGGATGATCTCGTATCACTATCCTTAACTTAATTACGTGTGCACAGACCCTTTTCCCAAGTAAGCTCACAGTCACAGATCCCAGGACGTGGACATATAACCTACTACCCCGTGTGCGACCCCGCGTCTGGTTCTGCAGAGGGGAAGCAGCTATGCTTTATTGGGTCTTTTCCGTCTCGCAGTGAGAGCAAGGAGACATGAGTGTGAGTGTATGCTTCCTGTGAAGACAGATATAAACACGTGCACACGCAGGAGAAGGGGGATGACATTTCTGGACGGGCTACTCTCAGCAGAATTTATCGGAGGGATGTCACCTGATCAGGACCTTGGGCTGGATTTTTGTTTGTTTTTATTGCATTGTATATTAGTCACTCAGTCGTGTCTGACTCTTTGTGGCCCCATGGGCTGTAGCTGCCAGGCTCCTCTGTCCATAGCATTCCCCAGTCAGGAATACAGGAGTGAGTAGCCTTTCTCTGCTCCAGGGGATCTTCCCCACCCAGGGATGGAACCTGGGTCTCCTGCATTTCAGGCAATTCTTTACTGTCTGAGCCTCCAGAGAAGCCCCGTTTCATTAGAAATGTATCTTCAGTGAAGACATTTAGATGTTACACATAAGCAAAGAAGTACTATCAAGTTGTGTACATTCCTGCTCATAAAGATAAACTCTATAAAATCATTTCACATTTTTTTTGTTTCTGTAAACATATTTAGAATATGTTTTCCAATCAATGAAATCAGAACATAACAGCCCATTTTGTGACTCAGTAATAATGCAAGAACATGCTTCTATGTTAAGATATTTTGGGTCCATCTTCTAATTTTCAGTCACCAGTGTTCCACTGAATGGCTATGTAATAAATTACGTAACCAGTCTCTTATTGTTATGCATGTAAGTAGTTTTCAAACTTTTGCTGTTTCGAAGCATGCTACAGTGAATATTCCATCATGTTTTTGTGTGCTTGTCCCTTGTATTTTCCACACCCAAAGTTACTAGAAGAGGAATTGCTGGCTGCAAAGGTATATTTTATGTGGCGTATGATAGTTCTTTTCTTTTTGGCCATGTCTCGCGGCTTATAAGATCTTAGTTTCCTGATCAGAGTTCGAACCTGGGCTCTTGGCAGTGAGCATGTTGAGTCCTAACCACTGGACCATCAGGGAATTTCCAGATAGTTATTTTCAGAAAAATAATCTGAACAGACATAACAGAGGCTAGTCAATCAAGGCGCTTTTTTTTGAGAGGAGTGACATCGATAAGGTCTGTTTTAAATTTTAAAATTATGAGATTCTGGGATTCTCAGATTTACGAAGTACTAAGGCAGTGCTGGAAGGAAAAACAGACTTTAAAGAGAAAGTCATTGGATTTGGAAAACTCTAAGCCCTGAAGGCCTCGAAGGTCCACATGGACCCTGACATTGCCCTAGATAATTCTGGGAGCAGGACCGGAGAAGAGAACTATGACCAAAGTGTGAAAGTCCCTAGTTAGAGACTCAGGGAGAATTAAAGAGCAGAGGTGGTGAATGCTTCCTGATGGCTTCTCCTGCCTCAGAGGTTCTGCTCCCCGCCTCGTCTCTGTGTCATTTTGTGTCTGTTTCTGTGGTGTCCACTGGTCCTCTCTCTATCTTGCATCCAATTCTCTAAATTGAAAAGGATCTTTGCAGAAGTCAACCGCAGGCTAGTATAGAGACCTCTGTTGTGCAGGTAGCTTCATTGGCTGCTCACTAGCCTACCAACAGTTGCCTTTGTATGAGATGTTCACCTGGTCCAATCAGTGGTGGTCACCATGGGACCCATTATATTAACTTGCAAGAAGAAACTCCAGGAAGGGCTGGAATGTGGCAGACTCTTGGAAACTTAGTGGGAGAATTCCTGGTGTGTTCTATGAATTTCCTGCCCAGGACAGGAGACTAGTTAGGAAGAACTAACATAAACCAGCCAATTGGTACCATGGACCTGAAATAGGGTGAGGAGGTGGGAATAAAGACAAAGGAGGTGGTAATAATGCTAGTGAACATTTATTGAGTGCTTTTGATGTGCCAGGGCCTGTTCTCAGCACTTGACATGTATAGTAATACCAAGTGATAAATCAATATCCCATAAAAAGCAATTGGCTATTGGTAATTATCTCCTGTTCTCTGTCTGCCCCCAGTCTCCTATGGAAGCTGAATGAAATTTTATTCTTTTGGGGAGGGGAGCCCTTTACAGGCCACAGTCCTGAAGTTAACCTTGACCTTAGTCCCTCCCTTTTCCTGGATCCTCCCTTTCTCCTATTTCTGCTGATTTTGAAATTCAAATTTCCTTTGCTCCTGTCCACTTTTGATGGCCACCACTGTGTCACTTCCTCCTCTTACCCTGTCCCGCTACCTGAGGCACCATTTCTGTTTAGTTATATACAGTACATATTTTATTAGCTTTACTTCTGTGCTTTTCGTGACTGCACAGACCCACTAAAAACACTGATTTTTTGCTAACTTTGCCATAACAGGAACCTACGTTTTGCACCACTGAATTTTGGAGTCATGCTTGTCACTTGTGTGTAAAGGAGGATTTATTAATTCATTTGATCCTTATAAAAGCATATAAGGTGGGAACTACTATTTCCTTCCCATTTTATACACAAATCAACTCGAAGAGATTTTTAAATTTAACTCATTTATTTTTGGCCACAGGTGACTTGTGGGATCTAAGTTCCCTGACCAGGATTGAACCTGGGCCCTTGGCAGTGAAAGCGCCGAATCCTAACCTCTGGATGGCCAGAGCATTCCCGCAAAAAGATCTTAATTGTTAGACCAAGGTCCCAGAGTGCATAGCGGCATAACCAGGATTCAACCCAAGCAGGCTGACTCTAGAGCTTGTAGGATCATCTGTGGCACCATAGAGCGTACAAACCACCTCTTGTCACAACTCCCAGGGCTAACCCCTAACCACACTCGTGCGCTTATGCCTTCTCTGTACTTTTTCTTTTCTTCCTAGCACATTTATTCTTTGACCAGGAGTGACTTCTATTTCTATGCCCACTTACTTTTTTCCCAACCAGTGAGTGTCTTTCTTCTTCTATTTCCTTTTCCTACACAGTCTAGATCTCTTGTTTCATCATTTTTACCATTTCTCAGGAATTAGTGTTCAAGCTAAAATTTTAAAGCCCACCCTCATCTTTCCCCATATCCACATACCACCCACATTATTTGCCTGCTACCATCACCCCACCTTCCCCACCCCACTTTCCCCATCCCCCTACTTTTCCCATCTCTACCTTCCTCATCCCCTCACGTTCCCCTCATCACCCTGCTTTCCTTCATAACCACATGCATATATATTAGCTGTGTGTATGTGTTTGTGAAATCGCTTCAGTCATGTCTGACTCTTCGAGATCCTATGGACTGTAGCCCGCCAGGCTCCTCTGTCCGTGGGACTCTCCAGGCAAGGATACTGGAGTGGGCTGCCATGCCCTCCTCCAGGGAACTTCGCTACCCAGGGATTGAACAGGCATCACTTGTCTCCTGCATTGTCAGGAGGGTTCTTTACCACTAGCGCAGCCTGGAAATATAGGCATACCTATATATGCCTTTATTATT
Source organism: Muntiacus reevesi (assembly GCF_963930625.1). NCBI lineage: Eukaryota > Metazoa > Chordata > Mammalia > Artiodactyla > Cervidae > Muntiacus > Muntiacus reevesi. Next base: position 42,356,693 of record NC_089268.1, read on the forward strand.
ATTTACTATTATTTGTCTATTTTTTCTTTAAATCATCTCTCATTTCTTTTTAATAATTTTTAAATTTTGGCTGGACTGGGTCTTTGTTGCTGAGCACCGCAGGGTTTAGGGACTGAGGGCTCAGTAGTTGTGGCTCATGGGCTTAGTTGCATGCAGCTTGTGGAATCTTTCTGGAGCAGGGATCGGACCTGTGTCATTGGTAGGCAAATTCTTAACCACTGGACTACCAGGGAAGCCCTTATTTCACATTTTAAAAGTGAACTTATTTAACAAAAACGCAGTTCCGAATTGAAAATGGGCTAGACAACTTGGAGGGAATAATTAATTTTGTTTTGTGTGACAATGAGCATACTTTTATAGAAGAATATTGTTTTTTGGAATTGCATGCTGAAGTCTTTTAAGAGCTGAAGTGCCTCAAAGTCTGTAGTTTACTTTTACATTGTTAAACAAAAAGAACATTATAGCTGAAGGAAATCTGGAAAATGTCAAAAGTAGTAGAATCCTCATAGTGGGGATATGGGTGTTCATTGTGGTATTCTTTCTTTATATATATATATATTTGAAAGATTTCAAAGTAAAATATAGAAATTAAGAATACACTTTTCTCACTTATATAAATAGAAAAATTCTTTAAAAAAGAAGCTATTTATTTGGCTGCACCAGGTCTGGGAGGCATGTGGGATCTAGTTCCCTGATCAGGGATCAAACTTGGGCCCCCTGCATTGGGAACATGGAGTCTTAGCCACTGGACCACCAAGAAGTCCCCAAAACTTCTATTGCTTACCATACTCAGAAGATAGCTCTGGAAATAAATATATTGAAAATAAAACAGAGTCTTTCTATTCTAGCTAAGGACCGTTGCCTGATCAAAGGCTCTGTGCCTATTCTCTTTGCAAGTAAAGGGGATTAGTGGGTATTAGAGAGGTGTTAAAGAAATCAAGTCCCAACCTAAGAATTCTCCCTAAATGATTAAAAGAGATTTGAAAAGGGAATAACTCTTTCATTACATGTTTCAATGTTATTTAATGCCATGTCCTTGTACCTCTTAAATCACTGAAGCTATTCATGGCATAGTTTGGGAAATGCTAAATCACATCTCCCAACCCCCACTTCCATTCCACTAAACTTGCCCTGCCAAGTACTAATCTGAGATCAGTCCAGCTATTCAACCTCATGATCTTTGGCTGTTTTGGCCCTAAAAGAAGCACACATATTAATCAGGGTTTGTTGTAGGCAGTGGAAGACATTCTAGAGATTTCCAGCAGGAGTGGATTTAATGCAAGGAGTTGGGTACTCATAAAACGGTGTAGATGTGAAGGAGAGGAGATTGGGGCACTGAGCACCACCGGACTTTTGGATACGCAATCATACTTGGGATTTGGTTGGAAGAAGTGGCTACCTTGTTTGCCACGTGCATCACCACCTTACACTCAGCACGCTGGTGGCCAGACAGTGGAGACACCCGCATCTACCGAGTTTGCTTATCCCCTGTGCCCTCGGAGGATGGCCTCTGCCTCCCCCCACCTTCCCAGCTCCACACAGGGGCATCTCACTGGCAGAGCCTCAGCCACATCTAGAGTCTTGATTATACGGGAGTCTGAGAAATAGGGCTGCTATTCTTCAGCCTCGTCCGGTGGGGGAGATGGAAGGAGGTGAGCATGGTGGCTGAGTGCAAACAACACATGACCCTGGGCCTCGACGCTCAGACGCATGGGTCTTTGGTGCTGTTAGGCCATTTCCATCACGATTACACTCTACTCACTGCTCTCTCAAAGGTCCCGCACTAGATTTTGTGTGCTGGGAGAATTTTTTGTTTTGTTTAAAATCCAGTCTTTTTTTTTTTTTTTTTTAGCTATGATTTGTCATTTTTAGCATCTAATCCTACATCTAAATTCAGCCATGAAAACTTGAGGATATTAAATAATAGATACAATCTAAGCCATCATTGCTTTATTCCCCAAAGCTAACATTCAAGATGGATATGTAAAGATAGATTGCTGAAGAAAATTGGCAAATCTATTCAGTAAAATACCCCATGGAGGACTCCTAGTTTTCCCAATCCATGGGAAATAACAGATCTTTTTCTTGTTATTGAAGTATAGTTGATTTAAAATGTTGTGTTAGTTTATGGCATACCAAATCTGATATATAGCTGTGCTGGCATGTAGCAAAGTGATTCATTCACACACACACACATATTCTTTTTCAAAATATTTTCCATTACGGTTACAGGATATTGAATACAGTAACCTGTGCTGTGCAGTAGGACCTTGTTCTTTACTCCATATATGATAGTTTGTATTTGCTAATCCCAAGGTCCTAATTTATCCTTCTCCTATTCCCTTCCCCCTTTGGTAACCATAAGTTTATTTTCTATGTCTGTGAGTCTATTTCTATAAGACGCACAGATACAGACTTTGAGCTTATACAAATAAGTTCATTTGTATCATATTTAATATTCCATATAAAATGATTACATATTTTTTTTTTTTGGTCTGCCTTACTTCACTTCGTATGATGATCGCTAAGTCCATCTCTGTTGCTGCTAATGACATTATTTCATTCTTTTTTATGGATGAGTAATATTCCATTGTGTGTGTGTGTATATATATATATATATGTATATATATATACCACATCTCTATCCATTTATCTGTGGACGGACACTTAGGTTGCTTCCATATCTTGGCTATTGTAAATCATGCTGCTGTGAATATTGGAGTGCATGTATCTTTCTGAATTAGAGTTTTTTTTCCTGGATCTATGCCCAGAAATGGGACTGCAGGATCACCTAGCAACTCCATCTTTCATTTTGTGAGGAACCTCTCTTCTGTTCTCCACAGGGGTTGTGCCAGTTTACATTCCCACCAGCTGTGTAGGAGGGCTCCCTTTCTCCACCCCCTCTCTAGCATTTAACAAACCTTCTTTACACGTGAGGAACAGAATGGTGACTTCTATATAGTCAACTGCAAAAGGGCTTAAACTGGGGGCCAGTAGAGACGCAGCAGAAATGAGACCACAGGGCTGAAAAGATGGTTTTACAGAACACCCTCCCCCAGGGACAATAGCTGTTTGCCTTACCAAGAGATTTAACATAGCGCTTCTTTTTAACTCATCCTTTTAAATAATCTCAACATGCCCATTCCTTTGCTTTGTTCTTTTTTCTTTTTTCCTTTATGGTTTGCTATGTACTACAAGGGGGTGGATTTCCTGAGGAAGTGAGTTAAGTCCCATCTCCTTTCCTTCCTTCCATTCCTGAATCTTGCCATCTGGCAGTGAAGGGAAGTCAAATCGACAGTGTTTTAAGGGCCTTATCCACCCCTCATGTGCTCTATTTGAAGTTTTTTTTTTTTTTTTGACTCATCAGGGGTAGGATATAAAATGTGGGTGAGTTATTACATTTTGTAAAAACACATTCTTTTCCCTTGACATGTATTAACCCTTGATGATTGTATAGTAATATTACCTAGAATTCTCTCTTTGGTATCTCTTTATATAAGCTAACTAATCCTTGTAATTAAAATTAAGAACAATAAGAAGAAAAATTTCCCAGCAGTTCGATGACTCATTTCTTACTAAAGGTTTTGCTCTGCAAATGACAGTTTTACACAATCAAGTTCTGCCTGTAGTTCCTCTCATATTAGTAGTAGTGGTGTGTTAGTCCGTCAGTTGTATCTGACTCTTTGTGACCCATGGACTGTAGCCCACCAGGCTCCTCTGTTTGTGGAATTCTCCAGTCAAGAATACTGCAGAGGGTAGCCATTCCCTTCTCCAGGGGATCTTCCCCACCCAGGGATTGAACCTGAATCTCCTGCATTGTAGGCAGATTCTTTATTATCTGAGCCACCAGTGAAGCCCCAGTTCCTCTCATGCTGAACTCCGAAAAAAGAAAACAAAATAATCGAGGTAAAGAACATCATCCTTACTTATTGTGGTTAATTGACACAACTAAGGTTAAGGTTAATAATTTAATAAGTTAAGCTAAAGAACCAACAGATTGTACATCCGGGAATGCAGGGGATGAAAATGTTAGCCCAGGGAAGAAAATGTTAGCTTCTGGAACAAGGCTTAGAGAATGGTTGGAAGTGGCTGTAACTCATCCTCCTCTGCGATTTGGAGATAGCTTACTTATGAAATTAAAGTGCCAGGAAGCAGCAACCCTAAAATGTAACTAATGTCAGATAAGATGTAATCTAGGAAATTGTAATATGCCCATCACGAGGTAATGTTGTAATGGCAGTCGCTTTTGGTGGCTGATAAGAAATATTGAAAAAGGTGCCACCGTGAGGGAATGACAGCGTCTGGTTTCTGCCGCGGTGACCCGAGGTGCCGACACCCTGACTGCTGACTTTGGTGGTGTTCTTTTCTGGTGGGTGTACGAGGGCATCGTGGAGAAAGCTCAGCCGGGATATGGCAGTCAGAAACGGCTCCCGAAGACCACCCCACTCCTCTTAAGCTGCACCTGGGCTCCTTCTGCAATAGAATCCTCTTAACGGGATTTCCCAGTTAGGTTAATTTTTCTACTAGGAAAGAAGGGGTGTGGGCACCCAGGAAGACAGAGGCAGGGCTGAGAAGAGTGTGGTCAGAATCGGGGGGCGGGGCGGCTCTGTCAGCGCTCCCAACTCATTTCTTCTCCTGCAAAATGAAGGTGATATTCTTTTCAGTAATTTTGGGCTCTTGCGAAATGTCACCAGGTAATTGCATTCAGCAGCTCCCGCCTGCCCCAGCTCCGCACACCTGAGTGTTCCGGGTGCGTGGGCTCTGTTGCTTCTCTGTCGAAATGGAAGCGCCTCCTCTCTGCTTTCGTTCACTCATTCTTTTCCTCTTCCCTCAGGCCTTCATGTCACAGATGTTTGTTAAGTGAACCTGATGGGAGTTTCGGTGATGTGAACTGAACCCTTGGGGTGAACTCCTGGCAGGGCAAACTCAACCCTGTCACAACATGAAGGCCTTTTGTCTCTCTGCTGGACGTCAGAGGGCACGAGGCTTCCTGGGATGACTTTCTGCTGGAGGACTTTTCTGAGCATCTTGGCTCAGCCTGTGTGGATTCTGGGCCTGGGCTGCCTGCATTTGAATCCTTGACACTTCCCAGCAACCACTTAGGCCTCTCTATAAAGCTGGGAAACTGACAGCACCTACCTCGTGAGGCTGCTCTGAGGATGAAGTGAGTCTGTGTGAAAAGCTTGGAGCCTTGCCTTGGAGGTGCTATGTAAGAGTTAGCTAGATATTATGCATTAGGTTGAACCACAGGAAATTTCTGTTTTTTTTTTTTTTAATTTAATTTAAATATTTTTAATACTCATTTTTATATAATTTGAAAGGTTATACGTCATTTATATTTATTAAAAATATTGCCTATATTCCCTGTGCTGTATAAAATGTCCTTGTAGCCTATCGTACACCCAAGATTTTCCCGGCAAGAATACTGGAGTGAGTTGCAATTTCCTCCTCTAGAGTATCTTCCTGCTCCGGGGATCAAACCTGAGTCTTCTGCATCTCCTGCATTGCAGGCAGATACTTTACCACTGAGCGACCAGGGAAGCCCTTGTCTCCCATGACCTCTGGTGTAGTTGCCTTCTCCCGTGGCCTGGGTCCTGGCAACGTTTGGGTACGTGGCCCGGGGAACCAAAGGGTGGTTGGGTTTTACTTCATCCCAACTGATGTGTTGACATTCTCAGAGCATGCAGTGCTCAGAGAAGTGACTTCGGGTATCGTGTCTCCTCTGCTCAGGACATGGTGGCTGCTCCTGTTACAGGGCTCTCTTCTTCAACTTACAGAGAGGCAAGGAGAGCAAGAGAAGCTTCCCCCTCAACCGGCCTCCACCCCCTCAGGCCCTTCTCATGAATTTCCTCCTTGCAACCCCATGTCTACAAGCCAAAGGGCCATGCATACTTGCAACAAGCATTTGTGGAGCTCCTGGTATGTGCCAGACTCTTTAGCGAAATGCCTTCTGTTCTCAGCAGGCTCATAGCCTAGCATGAATGAACTTTGGATGCTGAGAAGTTAAAGGAGTCAGTGTAAAGCAATGGGGGAGAAAAGCAAAGTCAAGCAATCATTATCACAACCTACAGAGTAGCAACATATGTATTAAATTTATTCTTTGTTGGTCACTCTGAACTCTAGTGCTTGTGGCATGCATCTATAGATTTTAGCTTCAGAAGGCATTTAGATAAGCAATAGTTTTATTTGAGAACACTTGGGAGCATGTTAGGGGTTGAACTGTTTTCCCCTTCATCCTCCACCCACTCTCCACAAAATTTGTATGTTGAATGTCTAATGCCTGTGCTAAGTCGCTTCACTCATCTGGACAATTTTACACAATCAAGTTCTGCCTGTAATTCCTCTCATAGAAGTAGTAGTAGTGTGTTAGTCCCTCAGCTGTGTCTGACTCTTTGTGACCCCGTGGAAGACTACCAGGCTCCTCTGTCCACGGTATTCTCCATGCAAGAATACTGGAGTGGGTAGTCATTCCCTTCTCCAGGGGATCTTCCTGACCGAGGGATCGAACCTGAGTCTCTTGCATCTCCTGCATTGGCAGGTGGATTCTTTACCACTGTGTCACCTGGGAAGCCCCTCTAATGCCCAGTCTGACTGTATTTGAAGGTAGGGCCAACGGGGAAGTAATTAAAGTCAAACGGGGTCATAAGGATGGGGCATTAATCCAATAGGACTGGTGACCTTATAATAAGAGGAGGAGAGACCAGAAATTTCTCTTTCTCCGTGGGCACATAGAACAAATACCGTGTGAGGAAATAGCGTGAAGGTGGCCGTCTGCAAACCAGAAAGAGTGTCTCGCTGAAAACGAACTCCGCAGACACCTTGATTTTGGACTTATGGGCTATTGGACTGTGAGAAAATAAATTTCTGTGACTTAAGCCACCCTGTCTGTGGTCCTCTGTTCTGGCAGCTTGAGCAGGCTAGTACAGAGCAGTTTTTAATTTTTCCTTCAGTGTAGATTCAGAAAAAAATACATTCCCAGCAGGTCATTTTCTCTGCCCAAGTCTTTGAGCTTAGCAAAGTATCTGCTAATATCTGAAAAGTCACTCACTCAACCTAAACGTTCACAGAACAGATGCACCTCAAGACCTTTTCTTCCTTCGTCAAAAATGCTAACCTTTCCTTCTGGTTCCCCCAGCCTCTCTAAGACACTTTCACAACAAATGTGTTTGGAAATAAAGATGCGATTCCTGCATCGCGTGAGTATTTTCTGTGGTGTGTGAGGCATGTTGATTTAATGCATGAGCACAGATAGTACTTAACCCCCGCACTGTGGGGTCAGGGCGGGCACAGGCAATGCTGGGTGAATAACCCCCGGCAAGTGCTACAGGAACATCTGTACCCCATAGTCAGAGGCACAGTCCCACGGCAGGAGTTGAGGGGGGCTGTCGTCGGCACCCCGCCCTCACTCCCACGCTGCCTGATCCTGACCAGCTTCTCTTCATCTGGTTCTCGTATGTATTGATACATATTTATATAATACTATGTATATTCAATCAGTATTTGTTGAATTGAATTATGTAAATAAACGCTCGCCCGTGGTATAAGAAACTACTGCCAGGATAGCAGCTCTCCAATCACGCGGTGGGTCTTATTTATGCACCTCATAAAGGATGCTAAGCTGAGAGGGATCTGTAGAATCACAGCTTTCATTTATTGCTGGGGGAAAATATTTACAAGCAGGGATGTGGAATTTCATTTGTTTTGACACATCATGGGAGGTGTTCTCAGAAAGGTGTTTGGAAAACGCGCCCTGTCATCCGCCGTTGATCTTGTTTGGGATCCACCAGCATGAGCTGGGAAAGCCACGGACTCTCTGGAAGGTCCCCTCTCTGCCTGGCCCTAGACTCTGTTCACCCACACAGAACAGGCCCGGTTCTGGTCCCTACTCTTTCATTTTCCCTCACCTGCTTTCTTTTATTGCTTCTCCTCGTTCTCATTCTTCTTCTCCTCCATACCCTTTTCTACTTAAAAAAAAAAAATTATTTTATTTATTTGACTGTGCTGGATCTTAGCTGGGGCATGTGAACACTTCGTTGCAGCATGTGGGATCGTTTCCCAACCAAGGATTGAACCTGGGCCCCCTGCATTGGGTGCTCAAACTCTTAGCCAGTGGACCACCAGGGAAGTCCTTCCTTCTCTTCTTAAAATCTTTCTTTTTAAGGATTTTTTTTTTTAATGTGGACTATTGTTGTTTTTAAAGTCTTTATTGAATTTGTTACAACATTGTTTCGGTTTTATGTTTTGGTTTTTTGGCCTCAAGGGATGAGGGATCTTGGCTTTCTGACCAGGGATTGAACCTGCACTCCCTGCATTGGGAGGTGAAGTCTTAACCACTATACCGTCAGGGAAGCCCCCTGAAAATCTTTATTTTCCTCTTGTGAAACAACACCAGCAACAATTGTTGAGTTGTTGCTCAAGTTCAAGGGTGAATATATAGTCATGTCAGTGAGAGACAAGATATGCTTAACAATAACTGGTTGGAAAACTGTTTAACCTAATACGTGGGACAGACAAACACAATTAAAGCAGGAACACGCACAGCTCTGCAGGTGTGTTTCCTCTGAACTTTGGGGGAAGATTCTGTTTCTTTCTGCCAGCTTCACAGTTCGCATCCAGGTTGATGAGTAGACGGAACCTTGACAGATTCATTGTAGAAAAAGCTACTCAAGGGGGAGAAAAAGAGTAGCTCAGAGGACAAACCCTGGGAGAGAAGGGCAAAGGGGATTTAAATAGGTTTTGCTGTATTTCCCTTTAGTGTTTACCTTTTTAAAAAAAGAAGCCTAACAACAAATTGCTTTTCAATTATTCAAATTGCTTTTCAATTATTTTGGGAGGTCAAATTGGTATTTGTCCTGCTGAGGATTCTGTTCAGACACTTGGCATGCCTGAAGCTGTGAGAAGTGGGAAAGTTCTCTCCCCTCTCCTGCCGCCCCCCACCCCCCAGGTCGGCTGTTCCCCCCGAAAGGTCAGCTGTTGTGCCTTATGATGGGCAACATGAGTGTAAATGGATGTGGCAGGCTGCTTCTCCATCCACAAAGCAGCACGAGGTTTCTTGAAAGCTCGGTGACTGGAGGAGGAGGATGACGGTCATTGATGCTGCAATGGTCTATTTCTGGTGCAGGGAGTCCAGGGGTCCCTGGTGGACTGATTCCCTTTATATTGGGCCTCTTGGTCCTGCCCAAGCATAAAGCAAAGCGTACCTGGGCGTGGGGAGCTGGAGGCGTGCGTGCGACTCAACAGTTTTGCCCAGAAAGGAAGAGGACTGTCTTCTTGGTGGGCCTGGCTGCATCTCTGAGGCTGTGTCTGTTTGAAACGAAACAAGACAGACTTCGCTGGTGGTCCAATGGTTAAGAATCCGCCTGTCAATGCTGGGGACATGGGTTTGTTAAGTAGTTAGAATAGGGAAAAGGAGTCCAGAATGGCGTTGGCTAAAAGAACTGGAAGGGAAAAGCCCGCGAAAATAGAACAGAGGAAGGTCCGAGGACCAGACTGAGGACTTCAGGTAGAACAGCGCTCCTGCCTAAGCCCAATTTGCATAGGACAGGCCCAGGGGGAAGAAAAAAACATATAAAAAGAAGAGCCAAAGCTCTCTTCTCTCTCTCTCTCCCGCGCAATGGGGCGCTCTTCTCTTCGCGTCTTTGGATCGATCAACGTGCCCTCACGCCTCGAAGATGGATTTTCCTGCTATTATCTAAATAAAATAGAGTTGTAACACTGATTTATTTAAGAGCTATAACACGGTCTGTCCAAGACCCGAGAGCTGTGACCCGCCGAGGGGGCTTTAATGTCCGTCACTTCAAATTTTTGTTGTGATGAGACAAAGAACCAAGGAGCATACACTCGCTTGACAGGTTCAACTCCTGGCCCAGGAAGATTCCACATGCTGTGGGGAAACTGAGCTTGAGCATCACAGCTACTGAGCGTACTGAGCCGAGCTCTGCAACAAGGGAAGACACGGCAAGGAGAAGCTGAGCACCGCATCTGGAGAGCAGCCCAGGCTTCCTGCAAGTAGAGAAAGCCTGCACACAGCAATGAAGACCCGGAGCAGCCAAACAAAAGAAACAAAACTGAAGGACCGGCCCTCCGCCCTTCTCCTGGGCCTGGAGATGGCATGGTTTTTTTTTAAAGTGGAACAGAGGCAGCCTTTGAAACTTAGTGGTAAGCTCAGAGTCTAAGAGTTGGGCATAGGACCCTTTGGTTACCTCCGTGACTTCTGAAGGTCAAATCATAAATGTGAAGGCCCCAGAAGCACTGTGGCGGTGAGGGCAGGTCATGCCTCATTTTGGGAAGGAGGAGAAACAGCATGGTGGGCTTAAGAGGAGTCCTGTGAGAGCCTTAAAAAGAGCAACCCTTTGAGTCAATTGCTGTTTGGTGGCAAGTGACAGCCAAGGCAGATTCATTGAACCTCTCTGCATTCCCTGGTGTTCCCAGATGCCTGGAAATAATTGGACCTTGGGTGGCCAGGCAAGTTAAGCGGGCAGTAGACGGGAGCGTAGTCTCAACCCAATTGAAAATTATTACTGTGAGAATGATTGCAGAGTCATAATTACCCCATTTAATGAAGGCTTACTATGTCTCTGTTGCTATGCGTTGTCCGGATTAACTCATTTAATCCTCACAACGTCTTGGGAAATCTCCTGCCTGATTTATAGGCGAGGAAACTGAGGGTCAGGGGGGTTACATAACTTGCTCATGATCACACACACCGAAAATGTTGGCACCAGAAATCCAGTTCCATTGGTTTGGTTCTGAAGCCCACATTCTTAGCCATAATGGCAACCGCTGGCTCTGCTGTGACAGGACCGCCAGGAAATTAGTCATCGCTGGGGCACAAATCATATCTCAGCTGCATTTTGCTTTTGATCCTCGCGCAGGTCCGAGCACACAGCAGGTGCTTAATAAACGGTTGTTGACTCAGTCCCTTTGTTCCAGGGGGTTGTATTTTTGTTGGAGGAAAAATACTATCATGCCTGAGAGAGAAAACAGTTTGGAACAAAATACCCAGTGCCAAAAATCCATGGGAGAGTCACAGGGGAAGAAAACACATAATCATTGAACAGATTGGATTCCATTAGCTCCTTCTCTTCTAGTAAGGAAACCATCAAAAATCAAATTAAGATCAGAAGATTGCTTGATGAATATAGAACCCAAGCAAGGGAAATTGGATTTCCTAGAGGGTGTATTTTCATCACATGGTGACTGCCCCAAGTGAAAAATTCGCCTTCAGCCAGGAGTATGTTTGCCCAGTGGACTGGATGTTTGTGTTGGCTGGCTGTAGTCTGTCCTGGTCAGTGCTGGAAAAACACCTCGTGTCTCACCCTCTAGTTCTTCCTAGATTCCGTGGTGACTGTTTGCACTAGTCATTACGACACCCCTTCCTCGCTTTCCACACTCTTCTCACATTGCAATTTCTCTGTCTACAGTTTATTTTACGTGGAGTATAGGTGCCTGCTCTTCAGGAGAGTGGGTGACTTGTCTCCTGGTCACATTTTAGGCGTGTCTTCTCCAGTGAATGGGTACTTTTTAAACTTAATCAAGAAACTGGCCTCTTCTGGGCTTGTATTGTTCATACTTTTTCCCTAAAGCCCATATTTAAGCATATCTTTCTTTCAAACTATGGCTTTCTGAAAAGCTCAGGGTGAATTCCATATAGATATCCAGTTATTAAATAGATGTAATATAATATAGTTTATAATTATGATATAGTTTGTTATAATAATATAATTCAAATATACTTTTAAATGAATTTTCTATTTTGAGATCATTATGTTTTCATATGTAGTTGTAAGAAATAATACAGAGGAATTTCCTATACCTTTTACCTACTTTCCCCTGCATGGTAAGACCTCATACAACCAAGATGTGGACATTGAAAGTTAAGATACAGTCCATTTCCATCACAAAAATCCCTCAGATTGTCCTTTTATAGCCAAACCTGTTTCTTTCTTGCCCTGAACCCTTTAACCACTGGCAACCCCTCACCTTTTCTTCATTTCTATAATTTTTTCATTTCAAGAATGTTATATAAGTGGAATCACATAGTTTGTAACCTTTGGGATTGGCTTTTGTCATTTAACATAACTCTCTGGTTATTCATCCAGACTGTTGACTGTATCAATAGTTTGTTGTTTTTATTGCTGAACCATAGCCATGGTATAGATGTATCACAATTTGTTTAACCATTTGCCCACTGAAGGACACTTGGGTTATTTCCAAGTTTGGGCTATTGCAAATAAGGCTGTTACATACATTTTTTCTGAGTGGTGGTGGCCAAGTCGTTTCAGTCGTGTCCGACTCTGTGACCCCATAGATGGCAGCCCACCAGGCTCTGCCATCCCTGGGATTCTCCAGGCAAGAATACTGGAGTGGATTGCCATTTCCTTCTCCTTTTTTTGGAGTAGGAAGTGGCAAACCACTCCAGTATTCTTGCCTAGAAATTCCCATGGACAGAGGAGCCTGGCCATTGACAGTGCACAGAGTTGGAAAGAGTTGGATAGGAATGAGTAATACACATTTGTATATTACATGCACATTTGTGTACAGGTTTTTTGTGACCATAAATCTTAATTTCTTTGGGATGAATGAGCAGGAGTGTAATGCTAGGTCAGAGGATAAGTCTGTGTTTAGTTTTTTAAGATACTGCCACACTGTCTTCTCGAGTGGCTGTACTAGTTTACACTCCCACCAACATCGTATGAGTGATCGAATTTCTCTGTATCCTGAGCAGAATTTACTGTTGTTACTATCTTTTATTTTAGTCATTTTGATGGGTGGGCTATCTCTTGGTGGTTTTAATCTGTATTTCCCTAATGGCAAAGGGTCAGACAGGACTTAGCAACTAAACAGCAAGGCCTCTGGGAGACACGTGCTTTGTGGCTAGTTTCTTACACTCTCTAGCTAGTCTTTTCATTATTTAAGAGGGTCTTTCACAGACCAGAAGTTTTCAAATCTGCCTGCAATGCAGGAGACCCTGGTTCGATTCCTTGGAGGGGAAGATTCCTTGGAGAAGGGATAGGCTACCCACTCCAGTATTCTAGGGATTCCCTGGTGGCTCAGATGGTAAAGAATCTGCCTGCAGTGTGGGAGACCTGGGCTTGATCCCTGGGCCGGGAAGATCCCCTGGAGGAGGGCTTTGGCAGCCCACTCCAGTATTCTTGCCTGGAGAATCCCATGTACAGAGGAGCCCGGCAGGCTACACTCCGTGGGGTCACAAAGAGTAGGATATGACTGACAGACTAGGCACAGCACAGAGTCTTTACTATATTGAGCCTTTCGATTCATGAATATGTCTTTCCATTGATTTAGGTCTTTTTAAGTTTTATTTAAAAAATAGCATTGTTTAATCTTCAGCATACAAGTGCATGTAAAATAGATTTACACCTATTTGTTTGTGACTGTAAGTGGCATTATATTTAAAAATTTTGTTTTCACATGTTCATTGCTAATTTATAGGAATACAATTGAGTTTTGTATACTTATTTGATAACCTGCAGCCTTACTGAATTAATTTTTTTCTTTTTCTTTTAAATAGATTCCTTGGGATTTTCCCACACAGAAAATTATTATATGCCATCTGCAGATAGATATAGTTTTTATTTGTAACTTTCTGATATGTATGCTTTTTATTTCCTTTTCTTGCCTTTTTGCACAGGCTAGAACTTCCAACACTGCATTAAATAAGAGTGATGAGAGCGGATATCCTTGCCTTGTTTTTGATTGTAGGGAGAAAACATTCAGTCTTTTATCAATAAGCAAAATATTAATTGTAGGATTTTTTGTGTGTGTGTGTGGTTACATTTAAAAATCAAGTTGAGGAAGTTTCCCTCTGCTCTTACTTTTCTGTTCTTCCTTATCACAAATGGATATTGAATTTTGCCAAATGCATGCTTTTGGATTGAAGGATCTAATCATTTTTAAATTAAATTTATTGACTTTCAAAATGAACGAGCTTTGTATCTCTGAAGTAAAGCCCACTTGGTCATAATAAATAATTCTTATATATTGCTGAATTCTATTTGCTAGTATTTTGCTAAGGACTTTTTACATCTATATTCATGAGGGATATTTGTCTGTAGTTCTCCTTTTGTTGTGCTATCTTTGTCTAGTATTGGTATTAGAATTAATACTAGCTTCATAAAATGAACTGGGCAGTGTTCCCTCCTCTTCTATTTTTCTGGAAGAGATTGTGTAGAACTGATGCTAATTCTTCTTTAAACACTTGGTAGCTCTCCAGTGAAGCCATCTGGCCTGCCTCCCCTTCTCTCACTATATTTAAAAATGCACATTTCAAAGTATTAAGAAAAATACATACATACACACACATATATTTAGTGTACTGATAACAAGGTTCATTAATCTTAAAAGACCAAAAATCAAGCCTCTTGAATGAAACACACTTTTGAAGTTCTATTTACAAAACACAAAATTGCCATTCACAATTTTGGGATGAAATTTAGTGGCCAAAGCTTCATATCTCCTTTAACACGTTCTCTGCTTGCTCAGCAGTGGGGTAGAAATGTAGGAAATATCTGTGTGTGGCAAGTCTAGGACCAAAGTGTGAGTGTTAGCACCATTTCCTCCTGGCCTGACACTTCTCTGTCTCAAGTCATCCTGCGTCTATCACACTGTCTGTGTGACCTTGGCGGATTATTTACCCCTCCTGGCCTCAGTTTGGTTCCCTCATCCTTAGAAAGGGGATGATAACGGAACAGTTACTTGCCTTGCAGGGTTTTTGGGGTATGTGCTTGCATGTTCAGCTGCTTCAGTCATGTCTGCCTCTTTGCGACCTGAACATCGCCTGCCAGGCTCCTCTCTCCATGGGATTCTCCAGGCAAGACTAGTGGAGTGGGTTGTCATTCTCTTTTTAAGGGATCTTCCCGACCCGAGGACTGAACCTGTGTCTCCTTTGTCTGCTTCATTGCAGGCAGATTCTGTACCGCTGAGCCACTGGGGTTAGGAGCAGAGTACATTCTCCCATCCAGGTTCTAACCAGGCCCCACCCTGATTAGCTTCAGGAGGTCAGGTACAGTCAGGGTCGTAAGGCTGTAGAGTAAATTATCAGTGATTTGTGGCTGTTATTATTCTGTCAACATAAACGGAACGATCTCCTTTAACTGATCCCGCTTTAAACAGAGAAGAGTCACTCTGTTTCTCTTTTTAGGTGCTACTCTGTCCATGGAGACGAGGGTTCGATCCCTGGGTCAGGAAGATCCCCTGGAGGAGCAAATGGCAACCTACTCCAGTATTCTTGCCTGGAGAATCCCATGGACAGAGGAGCCTGGCAGGCTACATACAGTCCATAGGGTTGCAAAGAGTCAGAGATGACTAAAGTGACTTAGCACGCACTGTCCATGGAATCTCTGGCCAAGAATATTGGAGTGGGTAGCCATTCTCTTCTCCAGGGGATTTTCCCAACCCAGAGATCGAACCTGTGTCTCCTGCTTTGCAATCAGAATCTTTACTGTCTGAGCCACTGGGGAAGCCCATATGTCCCCTAGGGCTGCAAAATTGTCCCCAGTTGAGAACCCCTTGTCTATATGTGACCTCTCCCTTAAAAAAGTTTTGAAATTAATATATGCTTGTCAGGAAAGTTTGGAAAAGACTTGCAGTAAAGAGGAAAATGTGACTTTCAGCCAAAGTGCAGTGGCGGCAGCTTATGCCCCTGAGACAGTGATAGAACTCCCCTCTGGAATAGGTGTCTTTTGGTTGGTAAAGTACCTTGACCAGACACTTCAAGGGTGAAGTGCATGAGGGTTGGTCACTCAGGGGTAACTGGAGGCAGGAAGGCGTTTACCCGCCTGGGCAGGAGGACAAGGAGGAGTTCCTGTGGGTTGGGGTGGGGGAAGCGGAGCGGAGGGAGGGGTGTCAAGGGGGTGGGCGGGTTGAGCTCTGGTGTGACAGGTGGTGGCCCCGCAGATGCGGGGGGAGAGAAACTCACCAGGGTAGGGTGGCTGGAGGAAGTTTACGCGCTGTGATGAGCTGGGCACCCTTCTCCGTGTGTACACCGCCCCGCCCCCATTCCCCACACCTCCAGTTAAGGCTGTTATACCCAAAGCAGTGGGGGGAAAGGGGGGCCAGGATAAGAGCTGAGGGTGGTGAGATGTCTGTGGGACTAAGGGTGAAGGGGGACAGGAAACAGGAGCTGCAGATCTTAGCAGCTGAGCCTTCTGGAATTCAAGAGACCCGGGGGAGGATCCCAGACTTCCTTCTGGACCTGGGAGAGCAGGCTTGAGTGGGATTTATGTAAATCTCAGAGGATGCAATTATTTAGGATGCTGTCTATATAGGAAGAAAACCATTTGCTCCATTTCCTTCCAGTATTTTTTTCTTTGAGTTTTTAAAATGAAGTTAATCTTGTTGTATATAGTATAGGGGAGGAAAAGAATTTTCCCTTTACCCTTCTAGGTTCTTGGCTAGATCCCCCTCTAATAAGAGAGAGATTAATGGGACAAAAACAAACAAGTGTAATCACACGTACCCTTCCTGAAGACCTGGGAGAGACCCAGGAAAACTGAGTAACTGCCGGAAATGGCCCAAGTCACCACCCCAAATACCATCTCCAGCTAAAGACAAAAGAAGACGTTGGGTGGTGTGGGGAGACTGGTTCTGGGAGGTTCCCAGGAAAAGCAAAGTAAACAAGGGAAAGTTTGTTATGCAGATTTAAGTTGTTGTCTTCCCCATTGATAAGCGTTTCTAGACACTTGGCCTCCTCCTCTTCCTGGTTCAGAGGGGAGACACCCTCACACATGGAGATTTTCCTTATAAATGTAAGCAATGTCTCTTAGGTGCCAAAGAGGCATGTTTGGAGTGGGGCATCCTGCCCTTCTTCTATGATCATTTTTCTTGATGGCTGCATCAGCCCCCAGAGGAGGTGGAAATCCGCCAAGGCCTCCACCTACTGCCACAAAGAGTTGGACTTGACTTAGCGAGTGAACAACAATGCCAGGCAGAGAGCGAGTTTTTGGAAATTCAGCTGCCCGGTGCCTCTCAGGCTGTCCTGTTCCGGGAGGGTGGGGCTGTCCCGAATCATTCAAGTTACAGAGGAGGAAAAATAAATTTCCTTCTTCTCCTCTAGGTTCTGTGGCTGAGACCCCCTTTAATAAAAGAAAGGTTAACAGAGACCTCCCTGGAAGTCTGGTGAGTGGTTAGGACTTTGTTCTTCCATGGCAAGGGGCCTGGGTCAGATCCCTGGTTGTGAACTAAGGTTCTGAAAGCCAGGTGGCACAGCCAAAAAAAAAAAAAAAAAGAGAGAGAGAGAGAACAATAAACAGAGATTTAGAAGCAAGTATTACATTAGGAGAGATGGAGAGACCCAGGAAAATTGCATAAAACTTCCCCAGATGGTATCACCTTAAATACCATACTCAGCTAAAGACTAAAGATGTTGGTGGTCAGGGGACCAGCTAGGGGAGTTGAACCCAGTAAACAGGAGTAGGTTGTTATGCAGAATTAAGTTGGGGCATTCCCCACTGATAAAAGTTTCTTGTGAATTACAGCCACCTTTCTCTTCCTGGTAGAAGGTGGGAGACACTGACAAAAAAAGGATTCCTTTGTAAATGTAAGTATCTCCCACAAAAGGGTGAAGTCTACTCTGCTTTCAGAGGTGCTTAAAGAAGTGATAGTTGGCAAGACACCAGGTGAGTATGGTGGATGAGGAAAAACTTTGTAGCCCAGTTCCTTCAGCTTTTGAAGCGTTGGTTGTGAGACATGGGGTCGGGCGTTGTTGTGGGAGAAGAATTGGGCCCTTTCTGTTGACCAATGCTGACTGCAGTTGTTGCGGTTTTTAGTGCATTTCATTCATCTGCTGAGCATACTTCTCAGATGTAATGGTTTCGCTGGGGTTCGCTGTAGTGGATCAGACTGGCAGCAGACCACCAAAAAGTGACCATGACCTTTTTTTTAGGTGCAAATTTGGCTTTGGGAAGTGTTTTGGAGCTTCTTCTCAGTCTAATCACTGAGCTGGTCATCATGGGTTGTATAAAATCCACTTTTTGTTGCATGTCAAAATCCTATCAGAAATTCTCAGATTCAGAGATTCTCCTGTGTCTGTCGTTTCTCAAGATCAGGTCAAAACCTTTATGCCAAAGAGGCATATTTTGGAGTGACATACTCTACTTTCCTTCAAAGTCAGGATGAATCTTCCTCAACCTCCCCTACCACCCACTAACTCACACAGGTCAACACATGTGTCATACCCATTGTGAAGATATTAGTTGCTCAGTCATGTCTGACTCTTGCGACCCTAGGACTGTAGCCCGCTAGGGCTCTTCTGTCCATGAAATTTTCCAGCCGAGAATACTGGAGTGGGTAGCCATTCTTTTTTCCAGGGGATCTTCCTGACCCAGGGATCAAACCCTAGTCTCCTGCATTGCAGGTGGATTCTTTACTATCTGAGTCGCCAGGGAAGCCATACTCATTAGCCAGTAGAAAAGACAGTCATTTTAAGACAAAAATGCAAAGCTAGTAAGGCTGAAGGTAGTGGAGACCCCAGGTATAACCCAGGGAGGAGGGCAGGCATATGCCATCTAGGTCAGAATTCATTACCTTACTCCCCTCTCACTCTCTCCTCCTGGACACAGCTCTTGCCCTTGCTGGCTGTTTTTGTACTTCAGAGATATGCATGAGGGTTTTGATTCGCTGAGGAAGCCTGAAGACTGCTATGGACTGAATTGTGTCCTCCATGACCCACAACCCAGATTCATAAGTTGAAGCCTGTAGGGAAAATATTTTTCTCTACCCTCTTAAGTTCTGAAAACTGGAGACCTGTGAATTAAACTAACAAAAGACAGATTAACAGGGGAAAAAGATTATTCTTACACACAGGGGAGTTAACAAAAGAGGTAGCTGGCTGGTTAAATGGTAAAAGCTAGAGGCTTATATACCTAACTTAGTAGGGGAAAGGGGTGGGGGAGAAAAGGCTTTTATGGCAGAATGAATAGTTTCTTTAGGAAAGACAAATGGGTTTTTAGGAGAACAAAGGACAGATAAGAAAGTTTGTGATCATGTTTGTCTATACAGGTCTGAGTGATAGTTCTGTCTCCTTCAAGGCAGTTAAACTCCCATGGAGGAGGGATTTAGGGTAGGTTTTATTTCCCTTCTGGGAGTAGATTCACCCTGGAGAGGGAATTATAGCAGCCTTATTTCCCAGAACTTGCTGCTTTTAGTCTGATAAGGGAAGGCTTCTTTCTGCATCTGTTGATTCCCAGTTACTTTCAGCTCAAAATAATCCTCCTACCAAAGTGTTATATTTTGGAGTGGCATATTCTGAGCACTTTTAGGTTCTAACCCCAATGGGGCTGTATTTGGAGATAGGGTCCTTAAAGAGAAAATTAAAGTTAAATGAGGTCATATGGGTGGGGCCCTAATCCAATAGTATTATTGTCCTTCTAAAAAGGAGGAAGAGATACCAGAGACCTCCCCCCACTGCATGGACTCAGTGAAGAGGTCCCGTGAACTGCAGCAAGATGGTGGTCACCTGCAATCCAAAGAGGGAGTTCTCATCAGACACCAGTCCTGCCAACACCTCTGAAACTGTGAAAAAATAGATTCTGTTGTTTAAACCACCAGGTCTGTGGTATTTTGTTATGGCAGCCCAAGCAGACCAGGACAAAGGCTAAAATATTGCCTTTAAGAGCCAAAGAGATAGGATTTCCCTGGTGGTACACTGTATAGGACTTCGCTTGTCAGTGCAGGGGACATGGGTTCAAGCCCTGGTCTGGGAAGATCCCACATGCCTCGGAGCACCTAAGCCTGTGCACCACCACTACTGAGCTGGAGCTTTAGGGCCTGTGAGCCACAGTTGAGCCTGCAAACCTAGAGCCTTTGCTCTGCAACAAGAGAAGCCATCTCAGTGAGAAGCCTGTGCACCCCAACAAAGAGTAGCCTGCTCTCACGGTAACTAAAGAAAGCCTGAGTAGCAACCAAAAATAAAAAATAACCAAGGGCTTCCCAGGTGGTCAGAGGTAAAGAATCCACCTGCTGATGCAGGAGTTGAGAGTTCAATCCCTGGGTTCAGATGATCCCCCCTGGAGGAGGAAATGACAACCCCCTCCTGTATTCTTGCCTGGAAAATCCCATGGACAAAGGAGCCTGGCAGGCTATAGTTCATGGGTTCACGAAAGAGTTGGATGGGACTGAGCAACTAAAACAGCAAATAAGAGCCAAGGAGATAAAGTTAAAAAAATGGTAGAATTGTAGATTGAGACCAAGCAGGAGCCTCCCAGGTACAAATCATTTCTGTCCTCCCTCCCCTCCTCTTGTTTGTAGGAATCAATCTTAGGCCTCCTAGACTTTCCCTGAACTCCAGAGGGCAGATTCAAACAGTTGCTCATCAAGGACTTAAGGGAATGCATAAACAAAAGAGGAACAATCAAGAAACTATAGTGAGGTGATTAAGACAGAGTCCTGTCTGCTCCTCAAAGGATATATATAACAGCATCTTTGGGTCCTTCTGCAGGAAGTAAAGCCCCACTCAGGTGGAGGAGGTTGATTTCAGGCTGATCACCAGACCCTTACTGTCACAGCCAGGGGCTTCCCTAGTGGCTCAGACAGTAAAGAATCTGCCTGCAATGCAGGAGGCCCGGGTTCGGACCCTGGGTTGGGAAATCCCCTGGAGAAGGGAATGGCAAACCACTCCAGTATTCTGGCCTGGAAAGTCCCATAGATGAAGGAGCCTGGCGGGCTACAGTCCATGGGGTCGCAAAGAGGCGGACGTGACTGAGCGGCTGTCCGTCACTCACTCACCAGACCCTTGAAGCACCACGCTGTTTCCTCACCACCAACCAATGAGAAGAAAGTCACACACTTTGCAGCTCTCACACTGAAAGTCACTGGGGATTTCAGGGGGTTTTGAACACGAGTCACTTGTTCTCCTTGCTTGGCCCTGCAATAAGCCTTTCTCTGCTCCATACTGCAACATTCTGGTTGTTGGCTTCATGCTGAACAGAGCCTGGACCACAAAATAAGATGATGGGGGAAAGGACGTGCTTTGTGGACTTCTAGGGCCAATCCTGGTGAGGTATCTCGGTATTTATTGGGAGTTGAAATAACTTCCAACAAATCAAATATGTGTTTCTAAAAAGTAGGAGTTGCATTCTTTGATGTCCTACCCTCTGTTGGACTTTCTGCCAGAAACCACGTCAACCTGGTTCAAGGTAGAGTGTAACCAGCTGATGAGTCCAAACCTTGGACTCCAGCCTCGGAACCTCCTGTTCATTCTTTTCACCGAGCCCTGATGGAGAAGTGAGCTGCCAGAGGACCCTAATCAGATGCATGCTCTCATCTGGAAGTGATTAAAGTCCTAAGGACAGATAGAAGCCATGTTGATAGCATTAATTGGTTCCTTATTTCTGAGTTGGGCCTGCTTCATTGTTTAAGATTCCACTCTAATTTGTTGGGATTTTCTCTTCGGCATTGTAAAAAGCAAACTTATTTTGCTGGATGAGAACAGACCCTTTTAAACCGGGCTTTGAAGTTTGCAGCTTTGTAACGTGTCAGCCTTCTGAAAGCTTCTGCTCTCTTGCCAGCTCGAACCGACCCACAGCCACAATTAGCATATCAAAGAGTCGAGGGGGGGGTCCTGAAGGGGGCTGCGGAGGTGGGGGCGCCTGGGCCCACGTTTGGGATGTAAGGAGATATAGGGCCTCGCTAACACGTGCCCTGCCACCAGGGTGGTTACTCATTTCACCTTTAATTCCATTTCCTCTCCTCTTCTGGCTGTGCGCTTTTGACAATTACACACACACACTCCTCCCTGAAGGACAAAAGGAATCAGAAATGAAAAAAAAAAAGAAGAAAGATAGAAAGAAAGAAAAGCAAAGGGAGGCATTTAAAGGGAGATAAACCCTATTCTCATCCCTTCCTAAGATCCAACAACTCCCACAGATAAACATGTTAAGTATTCAATAGTTATTTTAGTGCCTATGTTTTGTCTAATTGCTGGGTTTAAAAAATGAAAACCCTTCAGGAAGGAGGGGGAAGCGCTTCAGACTACATTTTACCATTGCTCTGAGGTGTTAATCCAAAGTCACTGCAACCCTTGCTGGTCAAGCTGAGCCGTGGATGGTCCCTACTCTTACCTCAGAAGGGATGCTAGAACTGCCTAGGAAATTGTCCCCAGGAGAGGACAGCCTCTGCAGTTTGAACAGAGAGGTTCCCAAACAGACATGCAGGTGTGGGTGATCTTGCAGACAGATGATGAGAGAAGAGAGAAAACTGATGGAAACTAAAGACTCCCAAGACAAGGGGTCATGGAAATAAAAGGCTATTCAGAAATGACACAAGCCGATCAAAGCAAGATCCCTCTAGTGATCAAATTTCCTCCTCTAATGAACTGATTTTGAAAGAAAATGATTTGGATTCTTCCCATATTAAAAATATACACAAACGAATGAAATGGGTGAAGAAGGTCATAAGGTAGAAACTTCCAGTTATAAGATAAATAAACCCTAGGGGGATAAGGTAGAGAGTGATGATTATAATGAATAAATCTGTACTGTATATTTATAAGTTGCTAAGAGAGGAGATCTTAAAAATTCCCATCACAAGAAAAAAATTTTGTACGTGTAGTGATGGATGTTAAAGTATTGTGGAGATCATTTTGCCACATATGCATATATATCATGCTGTGTATCTGAAATATACAATACTAGCTGTCCCTTACATCTCTGTAAGAAAAGGAAAAAAAAAAAAAGAAACAGAGAGGGGGGAAATGGATATACAAGGTAAATTTGTTTTCTTGGAAACTAAATTACATGACTTAAAAGAAAATACCTAAGGAAGAGTATAGCAATATATTAATTGCTTCCCAAAGTTTCAACCTTGTTTCTTGAGTTTAAAAAAAGGAATCATCAGGAAAATTTATCAAAATATTAATAATAGATGTGCTTGGAGATTATAGATTTTATACTTAAAAAAAAGTTTTCCATAGTAGGCTTGTATTAGTTTTACACTAAAATGTTGTATATTATTAGTAAATGACATGACTACATTTGGAATTTGGGAATGACTGTCTTTCCATTGCAATGTCTTTCCATTCCATGCAGCCATGAAATTAAAAGACACTTGCTCATTGGAAGAAAAGCTATGCCCAACCTAGAGAACATATTAAAAAGCAGAGACTTTACTTTGCTGAAAAAAGTCTGTCTAGTCAAAGCTATGGTTTTTCCAGTAGTCATGTATGGATGTGAGAGTTGGACTATAAAGAAGGCTGAGTGCTGAAAAATTGATGCTTTTGAACTTTGGTGTTGAAGAAGACTCTTGAGAGTACCTTGGACTGCAAGGAGATCCAACCAGTCCATCCTCAAGGAAATCAGTCCTGAATATTCATTGGAAGGACTGATGCTGAAGCTGAAACTCCAATACTTTGGCCACCTGATGGGAAGAACTGACTCATTTGCAAAGGACCCTGATGCTGGGAAAGATTGAGGGCAGGAGGAGAAGGGGACGACAGAGGATGAGATGGTTGAATGGCATCACTGACTCAATGGACATGAGTTTGGGTAAACTCTGGGAGTTGGTGATGGACAGGGAGGCCTGGCATGCTGCAGTTCATGGGCTTGCAAAGAGTCAGACACGACTGAGTGACTGAACTGAACTGTCTTTCCATTAGTATACAAGTTATAGACACAACGGAATTTAAACTAGAAAATAGTTTTGGGGGGTCTTCCCAGGTGACTTGGTGGTAAAGAACGTTCCTGCCAATGCAGGAGACACAGGTTCAGTCCCTGATCCTGGAGGAGGGCAACTAAGCCCATGCACCACAACTACTGAGCTCATGAGTCACAAGTAACTGAAGCCCGTGCTCCGTCCGAGAGCCTGTGCTTCACAACAAGAGATGCCACCGCAATGAGGAGCCTGTGCATGGCAGTTAGAGAGTAGCCCCCCCCCCCGCCCCCGCAATTATAGAAAGCCCTCACAGCAACAAAGACCCAGCACAACCAAAATAAATACTTAAATAAGAAGTCTGGGTGGCATTTGTTTCTCCCTGTCAATTTGAAAGTGAGTTTACTTAGAAGCAGGGAGGTTACATCCAAGGTCATGTAGCCAAGGTATCAGAGTCTAGAGTAAAGCTGTCTAGTCCCATAGCCACCAGACACGTGCTGGTGATGATCACTGGATATCTGGTTAAACTGAGATGTGTTGTAAGTGTAAAACAGAGATTGGATTTTATTTACTTAATTGTGGTTGTGCTGGGTCTTTGCTGCTACACACAGGCTTCCTCTAGTTGTGTTGAGCAGGGGCTACTCTTCATTTTGGTTCATGGGCTTCTCACTGCAGGGGCTTCTCTTGTTAGGGAGCACGAGCGCTAGGTGCTTGGGCTTCAGTCGTTGCTGCTCACCCGCTGTAGTGCACGAACTCAGTCGTTGGGGCACGGGCTTAGTTGCTCTGTGGCATGTGGAATCTTCTTGGACCAGTGATCAAACTCGTGTCTCCTGCACTGGCAGGTGCAGTCTTATCTACTCTGCCACCAGCGAAGTCCCAGGTGTTGGATTTGAGAGAATCTTTTTCCAGGTGTGAAAAAAATGTAAAAGATCTCAGTAATTATATTGCTGATAGGTGGAAATAATGAATTTTAGATATATTGGGCTAAAGTTCACTTAGTCTGCTTCTTCCTCTTCATTTTAGTGTGGCTGTTGGAGAATTTAAAATGACGTCTATGGCTCCCTTAATGTTCCTGCTGGACAACACCTGATGTGGAATACAAGTCTTGATTCTCAATCCCGTGTTCTCTCTGTACACTAATACTTTGTTCTCCAAGCATTAGTGTACAGAGAGAACACAGGATTGAGAATCAAGCATTATTATCGATTTGATAATTCTGTGTTTTATTGAAGACATGTAGTTTGTGTCTTCCATAGCTAACTGAGCATTGGTTATTGCATAATCACACACAGATATTTATGTCTGCAGTGTTTCCTTGGGGTTCCTTTTTTGCTGTTATGCATCATGACCACTATGGGTCATGCTGTCCTTCTTGCCTCCTCCTCAAAAAGACCCACAACAACAGCAACACAAAAATTCCAGTTCTAAACTCAAACTTCAAGAATTGAGGGAAGTTGGTTGTAAATAATGCTTTACAACTCTCCATGCAGTTTTCAAATATTTCCTAAATCTTCTGACAATCCTGTTGTCTTGCTTAACATTTCCTCTTCTCACTGCCAGGCCCCCACCTCACTGGCTGTTTATGCGAGAAAGGAATTAAAGCATGCTACCCCACAATATGGGGCCTCCCTTGGAGCTCAGTCGGTAAAGAATCTGTCTGCAATGCAGGAGACCTGGGTTTGATTTCTGGGTCAGGAAGATCCCATGGGGAAGGAAATGGCAACCCTCTCCAGTATTCTTGCCTGGGAAATCCCATGGACAGAGGAGCCTGGCGTGTTATAGTCCATGGGGTCACAAGAGCCACCACCCCACAATATGCCACTTTGACATCTGGATTGTTTTGAGTTGAAGGCCATAAACAACTCTCTGCCCTCTCTCTTTCTGTCCAAAAGCAGGATGTAAATTTCCTTTTGAAAAAGGTAACATAAATTTCATTTATAAAGATGTTTCCTTTTTCCATACATGGAAGAGGATAAGAACACTTGATCAAGATGACTCTCATCAATGGAGAAGATACTAAACTGAGTCTGCACAACAAACCTTCCTAAACAACCTTTATCTTTAATCATTTTCCTCTATATATTTATCTTCCTACAATTTACAACCCCTAGAAATCCCAGCCACCCCCCTTCCTTTGCCTAGCTATTTTTTCCACAATTTATTGCCCTATGTTAAAGTGGTATATAACCCACTAAGTCTAACTATTTCTTGGGGATTTTCACTTCTTTTCTGTGGGACCTCTCAAACACATACAAAGTAAACATTTTCTCCTGTTAATCTGTCCTCCATCAGTTTAATTTTCAGGCCCTAGTAGTGGAACCTAAGAGGGTAGAGGAAAGTTTTTCTCCCCTGCACACAGTGCTAGGCATATGAAAGCTTTTTTTTTTCTTTTTTAAATCAGTTTACAGTGTGACTGATTTAAGTGTAAAAAAATGCATTGGGTTTTTTTGGAAAATCAATTCAGATGTTCCTCTAAACATATATATTTAACCCTATCCTATAAATTATACTTCTGATAGTATGTATTTGAACATATTGAGTTAGATATAATTTAAGGCAGGCAGGGATTTATAGACACAGCTGCAGAAAACAGATTGCTGTGCCAAACTGGCACCAGGAAGAAATATCCCACATCACACCCAGAGATTCAGAAGTTAAGAACTGTGACACTCTCTTGGCAAACATTATGTGCTATATCTTCTTGGTGGTGGGGCAAGGGGACAAATGAAGATGACCTTGACTATCAGAGGGCCATACTCTAGTTAGGAAACGAGATCAAATCCCAGGCCATGTTGAGAGAGCAGTTTGACCCAGTACTGAATGATGTGGGGGTAGGATCTAAGTACAAAAGCTGTTGGGGAAAGAGGAATGCAGAGTTAAGATCAGATGAAGTTGAAGGATTGTAAGGAGGATCTTGGACTTGAGCTGGACTCTAAAAAAGAAAAGTTACTTGCATGAATGGAAAAGAGGAGCAGGGAAGGAATTCCAGGCAGTATCAGCAGAGTCACAGGAGTGGGAATTGACAAATTGTATGAGCCCTCCATAGAAGCTGATAGAAAATTAGCACTGTGAAAGCAAAGAGTTTGTCTTGTTTAATCGCACACTCCAGTGCCTAGAACAGTGCTTGGCATGTTGGAGGTGTCTACTGTTAGCTGCATGAATGAAGAAATATTGCTGCTACTTTTAAAAAATTATAAGCAGAACACAGAAGGAATTGCCCCAGGACCGTGCTCTTTCATGCTGCGATGAATGTGAGCACAAATATCTCACTGAAACCCTGCTTTCATTATATGTTTAGAAGTGGAACGGCTGAATTAGATAGGCATTTTTATCCCCGATTTATGAATGAGGAAACTGAGGCCCAGAGAACTCCTGTAACTTGCCCGAAGTTGCAGGGGGAGGAGGCTGCCCAGCCTGTGTCCATTTCCACCTCATTCTGAGGATCTGCCTCATCTGCATCATTACCAGCTTTAACTTGGAAAATTGGGGATTAATTTATGCACACTTAGGGCAGCAGCTGATCTTGTAGCTTACAGAACTGGAAGTGGGGAAGACTTAGAGTTCTATTTCATCCCAGGCTCAAGTTACGCAAGTGCCAGCTGGCTGAATTCTTTTCTGGACACCAGATTCCAACATCATTCTGCCTTTTTTGCAGTTTTGTGTTAATTAAATGCTAACAGAAGTCCAGGGTGGATTATTTTAGAATTAACTGGCCAGGGAACCTATTTATAGTTCCTTAACCTTGGGCATGTCAATATTCAAAAACAATTTTAACCTGGGTTGTTTTAACTACGAAGTTGTAATTTATGCCAACCATCACATCGCCAAATAGTTGTAAATCAATATTAATATTTTAAATGGAATTTTCCTGAGTCTGGTTTCATAGTGGTTCTGAGTCTATGATGTGTGAAAAGAAAAGCAATGATTTCTTTGTTTATTTTGTAACCTTGTTGTCCCCTATTCTTCATCAGCTGACAGTGGAATTTGTGTGGTATGGGTTGGGGAGGGGACAGGTACCATGTCTGTGGAAAGGAAGAGAGGTAGGAAGAGGAAGAGGAGGAAGAAGGGCAGGGAAGTAGAGGAGATCTGTAGGACCATCATACGGCTAAATGGGATTTTAGGGACCATCTGAGCCCTTCATTTCATCAAGAAGTTCAAGAAGCAGGGAAGCTGGCATCCAGTCCTACCATGCAGTGTGTGAGTGCTGGCATGCTGCTGAAATGTCAAGATCCCTGCACTAGACCTCTCTGGACTTCCACATACCTTTTGCACAGGTTCAAAAGTTAGTGACCGAACAACAACAACAGCAAAAGTTATTTTGGTGCCTATGCAGGGAAAGAAAAGTACGCTCCAACCTGGTTGTACGAGGAGAGTTTGTAAAGTAATTGCAGGGCGGGGGGAGGGATGTAGGGAACCCAAGGGAGAATGCAGTATACCAGGTAGCTAACCTGTAGGGGATCACTGTGACCCCTAGTGTGGAAGGAGCAAGGTTAGGAAGAGGTCATAGAAACCTGGCGGGAGAAGGCTCTAGGGAGAGGACTGTCTCATAGGAGACATGAACTTTGGCTGAGAGGCTCAACCAGCTCGCAGTGGCCTGCTGGGATGACTGGTATGTTCTGAATTGTGCTTCTTCCAAATTCTTATGTTCAAGCCCAATCCCCCAATGTGACTATATTTGGGATAGGGCCTATAAGGAGCTAATTAAGGTAAACGAGGTCACCAGAGAGGGCCCTGATCTGATGGGATTGATATCCTTATAAGAAGATACAGCAGAGAGCTGGGTTTTTCTCTTTCTGCCAAGTGAGAACACAGCAAGGAAGGTACCCTTCTTCAAGTCAGGAAGAGAGATGTCACCAGGAACTGAATTGGCTGGCACCTTGATCTTGGATTTCTACCCTCGAGAACTATGAGAAATATGTTTCTATTGGTTAAGCCTCTGGGCCTGGTGTTTTGTTATGGCAGCCTGAGCTGAATGAGACCCTGGCTTCCTCCCTTCATCATCTGCTGGTGCTCCCCACTGGCCAAACCAACCAGAAGTCAGAGTTTGATGTTGTCCTTACAGGCCAGCCTTTTGGGTAGAAAAGGGTGTGGGTCCAGAGGGATAAAACATATACAAGAGTCCATCTGTTTTGGATGCTAGGAGTCTTTTTAATGTTTTGGGGTCCCCTTGTTACAGCCACTGTGACTGTACCCTCAGTAATACACTTGATGCGGTCAAACAGTCTTGTACTCTAAGGTGAAGTAGCCCATCTCCCTTTAAATTCCAAGTTATGATTCTCCAAGGTCAGTTTTGCTCTGGCTCAGGTTTTCAACTTCAATGTGAGACTTCCCTGGTGACCTACTGGCTAAGACTCTGTGCTCCCAATGCAGGGGACCCGGGTTCAATCCCTGGTCAGGGAACTAGATCCCACATGCCGGAACTAAAAGTTCACATGCTCCAGTTAAGGCTGAAGATTCCAAGTGCCACAACTAAGACCCAGCACAGCCAAGTAACCACCCCCATCCCCAAGCCACAAAATACTTAGACGCTAGTTTTATATCAACTCAAGAACATTCTTGCTACCAGGGAAACTTATTCACTAGAAAGATCATTGACCTCAGGGGTTTGGCCCATGGTTCTAACATTAGCTTGTCAGGTTATTAGTTCTAACATTAGCTCTGACACTTTCAGAATGCCTCCATGGCTGTCCGCTTCCTTAGTTAGAGAATGGAGATTATGCCGTTCATTTATCACCCAGGGTATTATGAGTAATACTTCATAAAAAATAGTTGTAAAGCATCTGGCAAATGCAGGCCTTCTGCCTCTAAGGCTGAGCTAATACAGTAGCTCTCTTGGCACCCTGAATCGCTAATGATTTGTAGATGGGCCTTTTTACTGAAGGGGGCTTGACTTTGGCATGACGTGCCTGAGCTGATGCTCTCCCTCTATCTTGATCTTGAGAACTCAGTGCAGGTTTATCCCTTCCCTTCCGTCTGTGCTGAACATCCTCCTGATGAAGAAAATATCCGACCTGTGGGGTGGGGGAGGAACAGAGGCTCCCCCCATCCACCTCGACATTTCTATTCTTTTTCCAGAAGAGGTGCTTCTATCCATGCTCTGGTGGTCGCTGGAGCCTGGAAATGTTAACAAGGAGACTTGTTCTCATGTGACCAACATCATGCTTGCACACACACAAAAAAAAAAGCCAGCAAGCTGGAATCACGCACTGGTATTAAAAAAAAAAATAAAGAGCCTCATGACAGTTCCTGTGTTAAGTCCATGTCACACACATATATTAGTACTAGCTCATTGTGATGCCCACCATCCCTTCTGGGAGACCATTACTTAAGCACACGACTCTTGACCCTTTTATTTCAGCACTTTCAGAAGTTTGCCAGAAAGTGCTTGCCTGTGCCAGGCAGTCCTTAACATTTCCCTCTGGGCAGCCTCAGCTCTTCCGTTTAGTCTCTTTTGACCATTAATCCTTCTTTTAGCCTAAGCAACTTGATAAGGGAGAGATCTGGAACACTTTCAAGACCAGACCTCTTTTCCTAAGGAGCATAAATCTGTTAAGAGTGTAGTAATAGTATGAGAACACAGTTCAAGCACATTTTTTAAAGTTAAGTTAAAAAATGGGTGTCAGGACGATGAGAGAGTCAGTGCTGTCACCTGTCATTTTGCATGCAGTAAATTGGCTGGTATCAAAACCCACTTACTATGCTGGCATTCAAATGGAATGTTTGAATAAAATTACAAGGCAGTTATCTCTTAATGTGGCCACCACCGCTTCACCAGCTTTAGACGTCCTTTGAGATACTGGTGGAAAGAAGATAAAGAAGAAAAGGAGAAAGTAAGGGAAGTAATGATGTGAGATAGAAGACGGGAGGGAGAGGCAAGGGCTGGAATCCACACCTGCTCCATGCTATGCGTATTATATCATTTAACTCTCAAGAAGATGAGGTCATGGAATTCTCATGACAGCCCTGTGTGGTAGGTTTTATCCCAAGTGTACAGAGGAGGAAGTGGGTATGTGGAGAAGCTAAGTAACGAAGTTGTTGCTATTCAGTCGCTATGTCATGTTTGGTTCTTTGTGACTTCATGGACTGCAGCATGTCAGGCTTCCCTACCCTTCACTGTCTCCCGGAGTTTGCTCAAACTTATATCCATTGTGTCGATGATGCCATCCAATGATCTCACCCTCTGTCGCCCCCTTCTCCTCCCGCTTTCAATCTTTTCCAGCATCAAGGTCTTTTCCAATGAGCTGATTCTTCATATCAGGTGGCCAACGAATTGGAGCTTCAGCATCAGTCTTCCAATGAATATTCAAGGTTGATTTCCTTTAGGATTGACTGTTTCAATCTCCTTGCTGTCCACAGGACTCCCAAATCTTCTCCAGCACCACAGTTTGAAAGCGTCAATTCTTTGATGCTCAACCTCCTTTATGGTCTAGCTCTCATATCTGTACATGACTACTGGAGTAACAAAATAACATTCAGTTTAAAAATGTGCTTGGAGAGAAAATCTGAATCTGTATTGACTTGACTCCAGAGTCCACTCTTGCCACGAGACCATGCTACTTTTTCTGGTGAGTGGAAAATGTGCCAGGGGAAGGAAAAGAATCCAGAGAGAAAGCCTGTTATCTGAGCCAGTTTAAACAGATGCAGACAGAAGAACATCACTTGGAATACAGTCAATTTAGACAGAGAAGAGAGTGAGAAGGTACCTTGCGACCTCCCTGGAGTAAACCAGATGTAAGAATAAAGTAGCACAGCAAGAATGCTTGAGTTGGAGAAAGGAGTCAGGCGTGTAGAATATGTGATGTCAACTTGGAAAATGCAGGAGAGCCTTAGTGGAATACTTAGATCCACAAAGTAACAAGATTTATGCTTACTGAAAAAACAAACCTAATGCTTTAATGAGATGAGGCTGTTGGGAGAGGGTGAACCTATTTTGCGTTTGGGAAGGATGCGAATTACTGGGGCCAAAGAACAGAGTTCTAAGCTGGCCTGCCAGCATTCTGGCCCTTGGTGTATATACATCATCTCCTAGTTATTCCATCAAACATAAATCTAGGTGCTCCAGAAGAGGGATTTTGCGGGTCTAATTAAGGTGCCAATCACTTGACCTTAAGATAGCTAGGTTTTCAGTCTTAACATTACAGGTCCTTTCAAAAGGCAAGGTTTTCTCTGGTTGGTTGTGAATGAGGATGTCAGAGAGATGTGCTCTGGCTGGCTTGGAGGAAACAAACAAGCATGTTGTGAAATGTCTATGAGGGCTGATGCTGGCTGATGGGGGCTACATGAAAAAAAAAAAATTGTGGACAGTACCTGACAGAGGTCCCCGCCTGCCAGTTAGGATGAAAATAGGGACTTCAGTTCTCTATCCACAAGGAGATGGATTCTGCCAAAACCTGTAAGTTTGGAAGAAGATTGAACCCCAAGTGAGAATTTAGCCCTGGTTGGCATCTTGATTTCAGCCCAATGAGACCCTGAGCAGAGAATCTAGTTACTCTGTACCCAGACTTCTGAATTACAGAAACTCTAATGTTAAAGTGGTGGTTGTTTTAAGCCACTGAGTTGTGGTGACTTGTTACATAGCAACAGAAAATAATACATGTATATTTCATTTCTCTGGTTTTCTCTGCAATCCGTCTTCAGGTGTGGCAAGTATTTTTATTTCCTTTTGATATTGAGGTAATTGATGCACAAACACATTGAATGACTAGCTCCCGTTTATTTAACTCATTAATCAGAGCTGAGAGTAGATTGGTTCTTTTGATGCTTATAGCAATATACTTTTGGCCCTGCCATAACCTGCATATCCTAATTTGCTCATGCATGCTCTCCTTACCAGGACAATGCATTCCATCATGTTTGTTTCAGTGGAGGAAGTGTGACTAAGGGGGAGAAGGTTATAGGGAAAGAAGTCAGGAGAGGGGCATATGACAGGGGGCTCCCCATCATTAGAGATGGTTCGTTTTTGCCTTGTATCCATTTCCCCTTCTTCTGTGGAATATTCATCGATAGCTGTCTTCATGGCTGCCCTGAACAACGACTATGTTTTCAGTTTCCTTTTGGTCAAACCTGGTCACGTGACCCAGTTCTGGCCCATAGTGTCTGGAGGAGGGATGTGGGTAGCACTGTTAAAGAAGAAAGTTACATCCTCCCCTTTGTCCTTCCGCCTTCTCTCCAGCTGGACTTGAGATGTGAATGGACCAAGTGGTCCGAATACAGCATCCTAAAGTTGGCGGGACCATGAATCAGAGAACTGTTGCCATCGAGCTGGTAGCTGCGAGATAGTTTTGATTGCTCTCTAGCCTGGATTGTTCTGTGAGAAAGAACAAACTTCTACCTGCCTAAGCCGCTCTCATTTCAGGTTTGTTACATCAGCCATACCTAAGTCCTGGCTAATGCATATGCTTACCGGAGCATCTGGGAACAGTCTGTGCATTGTCCAATTGTGACGATGTGTGTGGGAGCCGTGCACATGGAGCTTGACCTGTTATTGCTCGTGATTTGGGTGAAACTTGCAGCTTTGCTCTTTTTCAGTTTCTCTGACTTACCCTCTGCTCTCCCTTTTTAAGAACCCAGCTCAGCATTGTTCACTCCGGTCCCTCTGAGTCCCTCAGTGTCCTCTTGTATGTGGTCTTCGGACCCCTCGTGTGTGTCTCCACAGTGGAACAGCACCCTGGTTAGAGGCTTTTTTCCCATCAGGGCCCTTACCACCTGGAATTGAAGTGGCCCCATTCCTGGGGTCCCACCCTGCAGGGCTGTGAACTCCCTCCGGGCAGAGCTGTCTCCTGCTATACCAGAGAGCCTGTTCCATATTAAGTCCACAAAGCATATTTGTGAAGTGCTCATACATGTGAATGAAAGAAGGAATGGAGGAATGCATGAAAACATTGTAAAGTGGGGTGTTTATAATGATGGCCTCCCGTTATGGCTGAAAACTCACTTCTCTATGTGTTTGATGTTGGCCCATGTGGGACTTTGCAATATGGATGTCTGATGTAATAATGAGGTTTTATTTGGGAGGGACACGCTGCACATTTAAAGTTAAATGCCCTTTATTCTTTATACAATTGGAGCTTTCAAATCAAGTCCTAATCACATAACTTTCCATCCTACTTTTCTGTCATTCTCCTTGTCTGTTGCCTTCTACCCTCAGGAAATCCCCTGTATCTGTAGCCCTTTATTTTCAAGAAGTAATCATGTAGTAAATCCCATCCCACTGAGTCAAATTTAGGTCATCTTTTATTTGGTCAAAATACAGTCTTACTGGCAAGTGGTATCACTATTATTCAGGAACACACATATTGTTTTACTTACAGCTATGTAGTATTTTATGTTCTCATATAAATGTTATGCCTGGATTATAGCTGAGGCAAACTGGACTCCATTTACTTGAAAAAATAATGGGAAATCAGGTTCATTCTATTCACCTTCCTGACAGTTTTCTATTTCTCAAAGGGGCCCTTCTTTGGACAACAGGGGGGCTGCTTTGCAAACAGCCTCTCCACTGACTCTCTGGGACAGCTTACTTACTGGTCTGCAGGAAGCCCTCAGCTAGGGGAGGGGGAGAGGCCAAAAAATCTGCCACATGGAGGAAGAGCAGGAAAGTTGCTCAGCTCAGCTGGTTGGAGGAAGCATTAGTTGCTCAGTGTGTCTGACTCTTTGTGACCCCACAGAATGTAGCCCGCCAGGCTCCTCTGTCCATGGAATTCTCCAGGCAAGAATACTGGATTGGGTTGCCATTCCCTTCTCCAGGAGATCTTCCTGATCCAGGGATTTAACCTGGGTCTCCTGCATTACAGACAGATTCTTTACCCTCTGAGGTAAAGAAGAGGAAGAGTGGACAAAACTGTAAAGTTCGCTTGGGCTAGAGAAGGTAGGTGATTAGAAAAGGGAGGTAGTTAGAAAAATGACGACACTTCCTTTGGGCCAAGTGTTCTGAAAAGACGGAAGAATGCAATTCCAGTAGTGGACATGTGTATCATCGTTCCCATGGTCCTGTGGTCAGAGAAAGACCGTTTAGGGTTTTGTGTGTCTGTATCGGCGAGTTATTACTTTGCCTACGCTCCCATCACTAGCAAATGGTGAAGCCGGAATAGAAGTCTGGCTAAACATGTGCTTGCCTATTCCATGGCTATATTTATGCTTGTTACCTTGTACTTATCCATGTATATACATATGTATGTATACACATCGCTATTTTTGTGGTGATGCCTTCAGGAACATAGTCCTGGAACTTCTTTCGCAGAATTACACCAACAGGAATGGCATTCTGGAACCTTGTTTTTAGCAGAACTCAGTTGTCTGTATAATGAAACACATGCTACATACAGATGCAGTTGAATGTTCAAATCTGAAAATATGCTCATTTATGCACACTTCCCTTCTCCTTTTGAAGGAGCAGGAGCCACGATTTTGTTAGAAGTCTTTCTTAAAGGAGTGTGCCTTCTCCAGAGTCTGAAATAAGGCCCGTATACCCCACAGGCAAGCCTGCAGGGGAGCTGCCAGCTGAGGAGGAGGAGCTTTGTCATTGGACAGCCACTGCCCTTTTCTGCCTCCCCAGCACCTGGCAACCGTCTTTCTGCTTCCTGTTTCTACGAGTATGAGGCTACTTTGGACACTTCACACAAATGAAATCCCAGAGTTTTTGTCCTTTTGTGGCTGGCACATTTCACTTAGCATCATGCCCTCAAGATTCATCCACATTGTAGCCTGTGACAGGAGTTCCTTGTTTTTTCTTTTTTATAAGGCTGAATAATATTCCATTATGTGCATATAAGAGGAGGCCATGGCAACCCCTTCCAGTATTCTTCCAGTGGTGACATGTATTGGCTTCACCTGGACTTAAGCTCCCCCTTACTCCAGTATTCTTGCCTGGAGAATCCCAAGGATAGCAGCAGAATCCCACGGACAGAGGATGCCTCCTCCCAACCCACTCCCCTGGTGGGCTACAGTCCATGAGGTCACAGAGAGTCAGACATGGCTGAGCAACTAAACACACACAGCACATATGCATGTAACACGTTCTCTTTATCCTCTCATTTGTGTGTAGACATTAGGGCTGCTTCTACCTTCTGGCTATTGTGAATAATGTTGCAATGAATATAGGTGTGCAAATATCTTTTCGAGAACCTTCTTTCAATTTTCCTGGACATATCCAGAAGTGGGATTGTTGGACCATATGGTAATTCTGTTTTCAGATTTTCAAAGAACCTTCACACTATTTGCCACAGTGGCTGCACTTTACACGTTTTACATTTCCACCAACAGTGCACAAGAATTCCAATTTCTCTGTATCTTTGCTTATTTTATTATAATTTCTATTCTTTGAAAGTGCCCTAACCAAAGGATGTGAGATAATATCTTATTGTGGTTTTGATTTATAATTTTCTAATGATTAGTAATGTTGACCATCTCTTCTTGCTATTCATTAGTATATGTTCTTTGTAGAAAAGTCGGCTCAAGTCTTTTGCCCATCTTTACATGGAGTTGATTTTTTTGTTGTTGTTATTGAGCTGTAAGAATTTTTATATATTCTGGTTATTAACCTGATATCAGATAATCAGATAAACGATCTGTACTTGTTTTTTTCCCATTTTGTAGGTTACCTTTTCCCTTGTGGATTGTTTCTTCCACTGTGCAGAAATTTTAAAGTCTGATGTAGTCCTGTTTATTTCTGCTTTTGTTGCTTGTGCTTCTTATGTCATATCCAAGAAATCATTTGCCAAATCCAGTGTCACAAAGCTCTCCCCCTTGTTCTCGTACCGAAGTTTTATAGTTTTAGTTTAATGTGTAAAGTCTTTAATTCATTTTGAGTTAATTAAGCCCCCAACTTCATTCTTTTGCACGTGACTATCAGGTTTTCCCAACACTGTTTGTTAAAGAAACTCTGCCTGTTATCACAGGGCTGTTTTCTCCCTGTGTGTTCCTTTCCACTTCTTATAAGGACACCAGTCATATTGGATTAAAGGCTCACCCTGCTCCAGTATGACCTCATCTTAACCTAACTAATTATATCTGCAGTGACCCGATTTCCAAATAAGGTCACATTCTGAGGTTCTGGGGACTGGGACTTCAACATATGTGTTTTGGGAGCACACAGTTCAACCCATAATAGTCTGTGTCAGGCACTGAGCTAGAATTTCAGCATCTCATTACTCCTTACAGCAACCTGATGAGATTGATGATTATTAAATTCAAGGGACTTCTCTGCTATTCCAGTGGTTAAGAATCCACTCTCCCAAAGAAGGAGCCATGCGTTTGATTCCTGGTTGAGCATCTAAGATTCTGCATGCCACACAGGGTGACCCCCCCCCCCGCCAAAAAAAAAAGTTACCATCTACATTAGGTGGATAAGAACGCTGAGCTTTAGAAGGATTCAGCAACTTGCTCAGGTTTTCGAACTGGGGAGATGTCCTCCAACAACTTTACTTTGCAAGTAACTTTGAGTTTGACAATTAGAGGGGAACTTTACTTCTGGTGGCTCAGACTGTTAGGAGTCTGCCTTGCAATTCAGGAAACCCAAATTCAATCCCTGGGTCGGGAAGATCCCCTGGAGAAGGCCATAGTAACCCATTCCAGTATTCTTGCCTAGAGAATTCCATGGACAGAAAAGCCTGTAGTCCCTGGGATCACAAAGAGTAGGACAAGACTGGGTGACTAACACTTTCACTTTTACTTAAAGAAAAAAAATTCTTGGCATCTCTTGCACATTAGTGTTTTAGTGATGGTTTTTGATTCAGAGATTTTTCAGAGGGTCAGTTCGCCCCACTCAGAAAGAAAATTTCCCATAGGTTGGAACAGGCCTGTTTGGTCAGATTTTTTTCCCATTTCTTGCAGATACGAGTACAGTGCAAAGGGATTTGAGTTTGGACCCAGCAGAAGAGAAAGGTTGGGAATCTAGGACTTAGAGAAAACCCAGGGAAGATTCAGGGGCATATAAGTTGTGGTTTTCCTGTTGTACAGATGATGCATAATAACATACACACAGAAATATATAAGACCCGAGATGACCACATGGCTATAGTCCTTCATGGAGGAGGGAGAAAGTGGCCCGGGAATCTGTGTGCTTCCAGCCCTGTTCTTTCCCCGTCCTTTCTGTCTCTAGCCTTCTAAAGACTGATCACATTGGGGAAATCGAGGCAATTCAGTGTTTCCCTCCACTTCTGTCTTAAAATTGTTTTCAGGAAAAAAAAAAATATATATATATATTTATAAGCCAATGAAGCCTGAGACTGCCTATCTGACTCTGTTCAAAAGTATTTAGATCTTAGCAGAAAGCAAAGACAACAGAACTGAGCTAGATTAGTTCTTCTCACTGCCTTTCTAAAAGTAACACATAAAAAATTTTTTTTAATTAAAGTTTATACGGGGGCTTCTCTGGTGGCTGACTGGTAAAGAATCTTCCTACCAATGCAGGGGACAAGACCTTGGTCCCAGAAGATCCCATGTGCTGCAGAGCAGCTAAGCCTGTGCACCACAGCTATTGATCCTGTGCGCTAGAGGCTGGGAGCTACAACTACTGAAACCTGCATGCTCTAGAGCCTGTGTTTCTCAACAAGAGAAGCAACTGCAATGAGAAGTCCGTTTTCTGCAACTAGAGAGTAGCCCCCCAGTTTGCTGCAACTAGGGGCTCCCCTGGTAGCTCAGCTGGTAAAGAATTCGCCTGCAATGCAGGAGACCCCAGTTCAATTCCTGGGTCAGGAAGATCTGCTGGAGAAGGGATAGGCTATCCACTCCAGTATTCTTGGGCTTCCCTGGTGGGTCAGCTGGTAAAGAATCCACCTGTAATGCGGGAGACCTGGGTTCGGTCTCTGGGTTGGGAAGATCCCCTGGAGAAGTGAAAGGTTACTCACTCCAGTACTCTGTATAGTCCATGGGGTCGCAAACAGTTGGATACAACTGAACAACTTTCACTTCACTTGCTGCAACTAGAGAAAAGCCTGAGTGGCAAAGAAGATTTAGCACAGCTAAAGAAAAAGAAAAAAAAAATTATATGGAAATCAACAAAGTCAAGAAGATTCAATGGGAGGCCTCCTGGCTGGAGCAGGGTCGGGAGCCTGGAACTGTTTGGTTTGCTACTCCTTGGGGCATCCTGTGAAGACCCCTTACAGGATCCCAAGGGCCCTGGGGAGCCCAATGACAAACCACTGGCTAAGGTCACCTTTGAAATTCCTTGAGTGAAGAAAGACTTCTAAGACACATTAAGAGCAAAAAGTGAGACAGAAGAGCATGGGTGGTTAAGGTCCCCAATTCTTGCCATGTTTCTGCTGTTTCACTGTATGTAAACATCCAGAGAAAGAATTAGAGGAATTCACATACCTGGGAGAACAGGCACTTTTGCAGAGGAATTAGAGAGAAGAAATCAGAGAGGGTTTTCAACTTAAACTGTTTGAAATTGTTTTTTTTTTTTTGCAGTGTTCATACATTTAGATGTTATTGAATAAATTGCAGTAAATAAGCATAAAATACGTAGAAAATAAAGTAAAATAAATGGTAAAGAAGATGCTAGAGAAGACTCTTGAGAGTCCCCTGGACTGCAAGGGGACCAAATCAGTCAATCCTAAAGGAAATCAACCCTGAATATTCATCGGAAGGACTGATGCTGAAGCTGAAGCTCTGATACTTTAGCCACCTGATGCGAACAGCTGACTCACTGGAAAAGACCCTGATGCTGGGAAAGATTGAAGGCGGGAGGAGAAGGGGACAACAGAGAAAGAGATAGTTGGATGGTATCACCAACTCAATGGACATGAGTCTGAGTAAGCTCCGGGAGATGGTGAAGGACAGGGAAGCCTGGAGTGCTGCTGTCCATGGGGGTCACAAAAAATTGGACACAACTAAGCGATTGAACTACAACAAAGAAGGAATTAAAAAAAAAAAAACCCTCTGAAAGGCTGTACTATGTCTATAATGAGAAAATTTCAGTTATCAGTTCAGAGCATGTTGGGAGAGTATATTTGTTTGGATCAAAAAAGAAGTTATTTCTTAAATATAAACAACCACATAGTGTACTGTTAGTAGCTTTGAGATGATCCATACAGTTCTAATTTCTCTGTATGTATTGACCTCATGTGATTCATTCAAGGATGAGATGATATAAGATTGAAGTACCTTTAACAAAAACACCCTTCCTCCCTCCTTCCTCTTCCCTTAATCAGTAAGAAGCCACATTAGACCACAGGGAGACCCTGGCCCGGTGAGGTTTGAGACTATAGTGAAAGCATTCATTTCTCTTCCTCACTCATCTAGCTGGACAGGTCCCAAGAATGGGGACCTGACCCTCAAACCCAGAGGGAAACTGAGTGGACTATTTTTTAGAAGAAGAGTCTCTAGCCTGCCATAGATTTCACCACCTGCTGCCTAACACAAGGTTTCTATTTCAAAGAAGGCATGGAGGTGTGCAAGGCAAATACTCTCACTTCCTGTGGGTTCCCAGTCTCTTCGTCTATTTGCAGTTAAAACCCGCCATGGTTCAGGCTTGCTGCGATTCCAATAAGATCTTGCTTCTGCTGAGTCAGGACCAAAGTCTGGTCCCTTTCTCTGTGGCATCTTATTAAACTACAGCCAAACTGGTAAAGGGAACTTATATCTGCAAACTGGCAGAGATATGGCACGGAGCCTGCCCTGAGGAGCCAGAAAAAGCATTCACTTGCTCATTCACTCTGTCGTTCACCGAGTTCGTACTATGCACCAGCTGCAGTACAGTTACTAAGGATGAAAAGATGATTGTGACAGGATCCACAAGCTTAACCTGAAGGAGCCCACACTCTAAACACGGTGGTATTTCTAAGGAGTCACAGACTACCAGTTTAGAGTCAAAAAGAAATCTACAGATACTACCTGTCCACTTCTTAGAAAGCTGGTCTTGTTAGAGAGTAGACAGGTATAGATCTAGAGCTGTTAAAAATGAATGCACTAGCATGCATATCTTGAGAAATTATAAATAAGCCTTAAAAAATTCTGTTTCTTTTTCCTCAGTTCTAGTGGGAGTGCATTTATTTTTCTCTTATCAAATGAATTAGTTGACAGGAAAACATTTATTTGAGTGTGCAGAAAACTGCAAAAAGTCAACAAACAAACAAACAAAAAAACTCCAGCAGGAATGTCCTCTCATTTCAACAGCACTTTTCCAGCTAGAAAGGCCATTCTTGGGACCACGGGAGAAACTGGATATTATGTGGTCATGTTGTGTTTGTGTTAACATTCCTGATGTGATTGCTGCACTCTGGCTTTGTGGCAGGAGGGCCTTGTTCTTGGAAGTGCTGAAGTTTTTATGAGTGAAGTGTCCTGACATCAGCAAGAAACTCTTAAATGACTCCACTGAAAATAAATTTAAAGTAAATAGAAATAATTAAAATAATGTGATGCGAAGAGCCAGTTCATTAGGAA
Organism: Muntiacus reevesi; assembly: GCF_963930625.1. NCBI lineage: Eukaryota > Metazoa > Chordata > Mammalia > Artiodactyla > Cervidae > Muntiacus > Muntiacus reevesi. Next base: position 42,397,676 of record NC_089268.1, read on the forward strand.
AAAAACCCTGATGCTGGGAAAGATTGAAGGCAGGAGGAGAAGGGGACGACAGAGGATGAGATAGTTGGATGGCATCACCGACTCAATGGACTGGAGTCTGAGTAAACTCCAGGAGATGGTGAAGGACAGGGAAGCCTGGTGTGTTGCAGTCCATAGGGTCGCAAAGAGTCAGACATGACTGAGTAACTGAACAACAAAATAATGTGTGTTTTATATATATATATATAGAGAGAGAGACAGAGAGAGGGGTGTGTGTGTGTGTGTGTGTGTGTGTGTGTGTATATATATAGAGAGAGAGAGAAGGAAGTAAATATGCAAACTGGTAACAATTGGTGAATCTGAATGAGGAACACGTGGGTGTTTGTTATACTCTCTTTGGACCTGTAGGTTCAAAAGTTTTTGCATTTAGACTCAAGAGTGAGTAGAATAAAACCTGAGGTCTCTGGCATGGTGATATCTCCTATCAATGGAACTTTCTCCAAGTTTCTGTCACTACATAGACCTTTCACTATTGGGCGTACTCTGTGTCACCTCTAGAAAAAACGGGGGGGATTTCATAGATTCTGGATCCAGCACCTTTTTTTTCATTCTGATGTGCTCTGCTGATCCTGTTCATTAAAACAATTAATGCCTAGATCACAGTGGGAACTCTGGGGGTACCAGTTGGTTGTGGTTTGTTGTGAATCATTATACTTGTCATGCCTAAGCACCTTGGATTCTAGAATCACTTTTTAAAAAATTTTAAAAAAAGTGCAACTCCAAAAGAAAAGAGTCTATCAATTATAAAATGCCATCAACTCTTAAGATTCATGGTAATATCAGAGATGCAAACATTTGAAAAAATTCCACTTTTTAGTTTGCTGCAGCTTCATGTATCACCCGGATTACAGGGAGAAGCAGGGCACAAAGTGTGGGTGAAGAGAGCCAGATCCCTGAGCATCGTCGGAGTAGCCGAGGGAGCCGGGACGCCCAGGCACAGGGCCTGGGAACACCCACTGTTAACACCTAGGCACACAGAATGAGTTCCTAAGGAGAGCTACAGCTCATGAAGCTTAATTTGACCACTCCTGTTCCTGCTAGCGTACTAAAAGCCAGGCACTTTGCATACACGGTCTCATTTTATCTTCACTGCAAACTTGTGGGGAATTTATTCTTAGCCCCTCTTTGCAGACAGAGAAACCCCAGGGCTAGAGAGATGGAACGCCCAGTGCCCAGTGTCACACAGGAAGGAGGAGGTGGAGCTGTATCTCACAAGCAAGCAGACAACTGGTGTGAAAATCCACAGTCTCACCACCGTTCTGCACACGCTTGGCTCCAGATGCTGAAAAGAAAAGCACCAAAGAAAAGGGCTGTCATCATATAAAACTAAAAAAATAAGAACATGCATAGAATAAAGTCTGGAAATCTGGGTCATCTTGAAGCCTTCCCAGATCCTCCTCCATTAAAAATCCACCCCCTTCCTACCCCCACTCTCCCAACTTCGCTTTGCTTAAGCTTTCTCTATAGCGCTTGCCAGCATCCACACTGGTGTATATTTCTTTCCTTAGTGTCTGTTGCTCCCACTAGAGTATAAACCCCAGAAGAGCTCTGTCTTTTTTTTGGTCATGGCTGGGCTTTTAGCACCTACATCGGTGTCTAACACATAGCAGAGAATCCATTGTTATTTGCTTTATGAAAAAGTGAATGGGTTCTAGTTCTGCCTTTGTCATGCAGTAGACGGTCAGTCTGATTTCAGAGCTCTTGGCCTTACCCTTCCTCTAAACTGCCTGAGACCCTCTTGTTGGTAGCAGCCCTTCTCTGCCTGAGTCTCTCTCGTAGCTCTTTGGAAGACTGTGGATCTTTGCCATGTCAGTCCTTCTCTCTGTTCTTATCATGTCAAAACTAAAGCTAGGGTTCCTTTGTTGTTGGCGCTAGCAGTTCCCTTCCCGGCCCTCCTTTTTGGAAGTGTTGTCCAGATGGATAACTCCCAGGGGTTCCTTGGCTCAAGGGTGGACGAAGCAAAGGAAGAGAGGGGAGGCTCAGAGCCAACCCCCTGGGGGGACCACCAGGCTGTCTCTGCAAGGGGCCCTCAATGCCAAGGAGGACTCCCTTCCCAGGCTTTCTCCCAAGTTACTTATCCTTTGTTCTCCAAAGATGCCCTGTCTCCTACCTCCCAGAGCAAGTAAGGGTCCCCCAAACCTAGCCACCCAATTGAAGCCCTCCTCCCTGTGTGCCCCTCCCTGCCCCTCACTGTCCTGCCCAGAAGAGCAGGAGCCTCAACCCCTTCCCGGCAGGATCTCTGCTGCCCTTCTGCCCCTTCCCTGAGGCTTTGGTCTGGCAGTTGTCCCCTTTGTCTGTAGCGCCTATGTGTGCCTTTCTAGCGTGTTCTTCCCATCAGAATTTAAACTTTGGCTTAGGTTTCTCCTATTTGAAAGGGAAAAAAAAGGAAAAAGCCTCAATATCACCTTCCAGTAGCGTGCTGGGCTCCTCTGCCCATGAAATTCTCTAGGCAAGCGTACTGCAGTGGGTTGTCATGCCCTCCTCGAGGGGATCTTCCCCACCCTGGCATTAAACCTGCGTCTCTTGCTTCTCCTGCATTAGCAGTTGGGTTCTTTACCACCAGCACCACTTGGGAAGCCCTACATGCATATGTATGTGAAAGTGAAAGTCCCTCCGTCGTGTCAGACTCTTTGCGACCCTGTGGACTATACATTCCATGGAATTCTCCCAGCCAGAATACTGGAGTGGGTAGTTTTTCCCTTCTCCAGGGGATCTTCCCAACCCAGGGATTGAACCCAGGTCTCTTGCATTGCAGGCGGATTCTTTATCATTTGAGCCTCAAGGGAAGCCCACATATGTATACACACACACACACACACACACACACACACATATATATACACATTATATGTGTGTGTACATACACACACACACATATATAATTTCCCACCAATACACATATATTATCACATCATCACACAGGGCCTGAACATTCCATTTTGTAAAGGGACTGCTCTCTGAGCTAGTAATAAATGGAAGCCCCTAAATTTGTTCCTTATGTCATGTTTCTTGACCTTGAATTTCTGAGATGGGGCTTTGAGGTTTATCACCTTCAGGGAAGGAAGATCTGGCCCTTTGCTTCTTTAGCAAGACAGTTGGTTTGGCGGAGAAGACCAACCTCACTGGTTTCCTGAGGCCTCCTCCCGACTGACTCTCCTGCTGCTGACACAGGGAGCTTTCTAAAGAGCCAATGTGCTCACCTTGCTTAAAACTCTTCTGTGAATTATCGTTGTCCTCAGGAGAAATCCTGAGTATCCTGATGTCATTTTAAGGCGCATCTTCATTGGCTCCTCCCCTGCCTTCTGCTCTCAGGGCCCACCGTGTTATTGTTAACCATCAACGGTCCCTTCCTGTAGGGGTGGGGAGAGGATTCCACCTCCTCTGCCACTTTACTGTCAAGCTTGGCCACACGACTCGATTTGGCCAATGAAATGTGAGCAGCAATGGCCCTTCCAGGCAGAAGTTTAATGTACAACTAGCTTTCCCTCCCTCAGGAGACCACTAATGTTCCACGTAGAGGTTATTTCTACCATCTACCAGCTCCTGGAGTGAATACGAAATAAGCTAGCCACCCGCTAGTTCTCATTGGACGAGTCACGTTAGGGAGAACTGGACCCTTGTTCTAAGCCCCTGAGATTTGGGGGTCACTGCGAGGTCACTTGTCCTCTGTTCTGGCTGACGTACCTTTGCAGCCTTATTTCTCACATATATTCTCCAGCGTATACTCTAATCCAGGAGCTTGCAAGCAGTTTTTTAATCCACCCACAGTAAGCAATGTATTTTACATCATAACTTGTTACTCACCTCATAGATATACATAGATACTCAGATAAATTAAACAGAAGCTCTACAAAAAGATCCTCTTGGCATGCAATTCACGCTGATACATGCTGTTCTAGTCCATTTAAGAGAAAATGCTGGTCAGGACCCCCTAAGTTGATTCTGTGACTCACTTATGAGTCATGGCTATGTTTGGAAGACATGGCACCACCTGCTTGGAAACCTTACTTGCCTTCACAGGCTCTTAGGGCACAGTTAGGAAGACACCTCTTCCAGGAAAACTTTTACTACGTGGTCCAATAGTACCCAGTAGCTTACTATTTTGTACTTGGCTGTCTCTGTTGTTCAAAAATGCAGCTATACTTTATTTAGGGCTTCCCTGATGGCTCAGATAGTAAAGAATCTGCCTGCAATGCAGAACACCCAGGTTGGGAAGATCCCCTGGAGAAGGGAATGTCAACTGACTGCAGTTTTCTTGCCTGGGAAATCCCATGGACAGAGGAGCCTGGTGGGCTACAGTCCATGGGGTGGCAGAGTCAGACGTGGCTAACTAACACTAACTATGCTTTATTTATTTTGAGATGTACTGGGTCTTTGCAGCTGTGCGCAGGCTTTCTTTAGCGACTGCGCTTGAGCTTCTCATTGCGGTGGCTTCTCTTGTTTTCGATGGAGCACAGGCTCTAGGGCTTGACAGCTCAGTGGTTGTGGCCCACAGGTCCAGCTGCCCCGAGGCATATGGAATCTTCCCAGACCAGGGCTCGAACCTGAGTCCCTCATACTCTCAACCACTAGACCAGAAGGACAGCTCTGTTCTTGGGTCTTTTTTTTTTTTTTTCTGTTTCTTTCTTTTTTTTTTTTTTAATTTAGTACAAAACATATAATACAAAATTTACAATCTTAACCATTTTCAAATGTACAGTTCAGTGGTAAGCATATTCACATTGTTGTGAAGTAGAGCTCCTGAACTCTTTCTTCTTGCAAATCTGAAATTCTAGACCCACAGAACAAGAGCTCCCCTTTCCTTCCTCCCCCCAGCCCCTGGCAACCACCATTCACTTACTGTTTCTATGAATTTGACTACCTCAGATGCTCTTACAAAATCTTTTCCTGACTCGCTTATTTCATTCAGCATAGTGTCCTCAAGGTTCATCCATGTTGTAGCATTTAACAGAATTCCCTTCTTTTTAAAGGCTGAGTAATATTTTGTTGTAAATAATATTGTTTGGCTATTGATTCATTGATGAACATTTGGGCTGCTTCTATCTCTTCATTATCTTGAGTAGTGCTGTGATGAAAGTGAATACGTGTGCAAGGATCTTTGACATCCTGCTTTCAATTCTTTTGGATATACATCCAGAAGTGGGATGGCTAAATCATAGGATAATTCTTTAATTTTTTGAGGAACCTCCATACTGCTTTCCATAGCAATTATACCATTTTATATTCCCACCAGCAGTGCTTAGGGTTCTGATTTTTCTTACATCCTTGCCAGCACTTGTTATTTCTAGATTTTTTTTTTTGTAGTAGCATCCTATTCAGTGTGAAGGGTTTAACGCTTATATGTATTCTTCAAGTGCCCTATGAAGTCCCTGAGGACAGGAATAATTCTTATCATTGGTGGCAAATCCAGCATTAATATGGTATTTACTACGCAGTGTGTGCACAGTAAATACATGTAGTGTGAAGGAAGGTGCTTGGGCTGATGCTAAAATATGTCCACAAATTCTTTGTCACTGTTCCCTTCAAATCATGGTGCCTGACTTCCCTCCTTTTCAGGGTGTGTCAGGCTTACTATTCTCTCCTGGCAGATGGATGTGGTGGAAGTTTTGCAATGTGATTTCTGAGGCTGGGCCATAAAGCGGCTCCGGCTTCTGTGTGGCTCTCTGTCTTGAATCACCCACTATGGGAGAAGCCAGTGGCCATGTGAGGACACTCAACAGGCTGATGAAGCAGCCACGTGTAGAGGAGCTGGGGCCCCCTGTGAACAGCCCAGGTGAGGCCTCTGAGATGTGGGTCCTTAATCCTCCAGCTCCATTCAGGCCTCCAGATCACTGAAAAGTGAGAGTGTTAGTCGCTCAGTTGTGACCCCGTGGACTGCAGCCCGCCAGGCTCCTCTGTCCGTGGAATTCTCCAGGCTGGAATACCGGAGTCGGCAGCCATGTCCTTCTCCAGGGGATCTTCCTGACCCAGGGATCAAACCCGAGTCTCTTGCATTGCAAGCAGCTTTTTTTACCACGTATGCCACCAGCCCCACGAACCTTCCTGAGCCAGAACTGCTCAGCTCTCCAGTTTCTGACCCAGAGCGAGGCTGAGAGATAACAAATATCTAGTGTTGTTCCAAGCTGCTCAATTTTGGGGTGATTTGTTACACAGTGGTGGATAACTAATACACTCTCAGATATTCAATTTGATGCTTGTAGAAATGAAGTAAACTGCTCTGGATTACATGGATAGTGAGTGGAAGAACTGAGTCTGAAACACACAGCTCTAAACTCCTAGACTGCATGACCTTAGCGAAACACAGGGCTTGGGGGGACCGTGTTCTGGCCCCTCACCGTAAGGGTCCCTCTGGATTGGTACCATGCCGCAGTCCCACAGCATCGCTACTCTGGGATTCACATCTTGGGCTGCATCTTGGGCGCTCTCCTCATTATTAACCTCCAAACAGTACTTTGGAAAAAAGAGCAATTGGTCCATTTTATCTAATTAAAAAAAAAAAAGTTTCCTTGTTTTTGGCCTGATCTCCTTGACCCTTATTTTGTTTTCTTGCTTCTCTGGAGTTTTCTTTACCCTAGTCAATCATCTGATAACAAAGCTCTCTTGCTCCTGGCTAGAACATGTCAATGGTTCTGTTAGAACAATTACGCTTCATTTCAGGGTGAGCTGATTTAATGACAGCTTTCTGCATCACTCGCGTGGAATCAGAGGGCTCAGGCTGCTCAGCTGAGGCCTGGAAGCCTCCCCGAGGAGCACTCCCTTTGTCTCCAGGCCCTGCATTAGCTCTCCTTGCCCTCTCTGTCTCACTGAGGTTGGGTCACAGCGTTTCCACCCCTTCTCTCTCCCTTCAAATTGCTTTCCTCCTTGTTCCTGGACTTCTCTGACAGGTTCCTGTTTTAGGCTACACTGTGTTCCTGGGAAGTCAGCCTTTTCTCCTCCAAAGATGGATTTACTTATCCATCTAATGGGTTTAAGGGTACCTATCCAGCAAGGCCATTCTGAAAGCTAAATGATAGAGCGTAGTAACAGCCCCAGTATGGTGTCAATATTCATAAATGAGAGCACTTTAAAAAAAAAAAAAGTCTTTAATTTGTTACAATATTGCTTCTTCTTCTTCTTCTTCTTTTTTTGTTTTGGTTTTTTGGCTGCAAGACATGTGGGATCTTAACTCCCGTATCAGGAGTCAAACCTGCAGCTTCCAGCATTGGAAGGTGAAGTCTTAAGCACTGGACTGTCAGGGAAGTCCCTAAGTGAGAACCTTAATCAGGACAGTGTTTTTTCCCCATTCACTAGGAACTCTGTTGATAATGGGATAGTTCTCTTAGCCCATTATAGAGATCCTGCTCTATTTGTCATTTGGTCTCTGAAACTGCTTCTTCTTCCTTTTTTTTCCTTTGGCACTGTAGCAGCTGTTGCCTTTTTCCATCTGCCATTTGGGATTCATCTTCCTCTTCTGCTGCTTTCCCCAGCCACTCAGCACCAAGCTACTCCTTCCCACCTTTTGGTTTTGTCTGTCCTCTTGTCTAGGTTTTCATTGCCCTCCCCAAGGGCCACAGACCCCTCTGCCATCTGTCCTTACCTGGCCCAGCTGTTTCCAGGTCACCTAATCCTTTTACATTATTCCCTTCCCAGGTAGCCGACAAATGGCCATATTTTCCAAGGAACACTCACAGATGCCTCCTCAGTCTCTTAAAAATACTTGACATTGATGATTTAAAATGACTCTGGCTCCTTCAGATGCCTCCTCCAAACCCTTCACCCCTAGTTCCCATGGAGGGAAAGGGTCTCTCACCAGGTCACCAAGGAGAACACTCTCCTGAAGTCCCGCTGACCACAGTCCTGTGTAATGACAGAATTCTCCAAGTTCTAATCTATCCAGGCTTTGCATTATAGTGGCCAGAGGTGTCTGAAATCCTCACGGGCAATCTGAAGGACCCATTTGACCCCTGCTGAAGTTTATCAGTTGTTGCTAATTACCTGGGAACATGGTATTTTCTAGCCAATTAATAGGAGGAGCTCATTGGAGGTTAGATAACCTGCTAAGATTTCAGACTGACTTCAGGAATATATGGGGCTTCCCTGGCAGTTTAGTCAGTAAAGAATCCACCTGCAATGCAAGAGACTGCCTGTGATGCAGAAGACCTGGGTTTGATCCTTGGGTTGGGAAGATCCCCTGTAGGAGGGCGTGGCAACCCACTCTAGCATTCTTACCTGGAGAATCCCATGGACAGAGGAGCCTGGTGGGCCACAGTCCATAGGGTCACCAGAGTCAGATATGACTTTTTCCTTTTTCAATACATTCACCACAGGGTTAGAAGTTAAGGATGATATCACAGAGCACAAAATATATATCTACTCCCCCAACTCCCCTTCCCTAAATTCTAGTACAGAGACTTTCAAGCAAACCAGGAGGTTCCAAAAGGGGCTGTGGAAATAAAAGAAATTGATGCTCTCTTTTGTCAGGAGTTTGCTCCAAGTGCTGCAGTAACCCAATGATCTTAGGCCGCACTAGTGTTTTCAGGGGACCAGAGTGGATTAGAGGGGATAGGATGGAAGGCAGAGACACAAGGTTGTCATTGTCACAGAAAGGCAGGCCACAAGGCCTTCATCTCCTTCATCTCCTGCCTCTGCACTTAATGCGTTGTGTGATATTAGGCAAGTTATTTAACTGTAGCGTTCGAGTCCGCCTCTGAAAGGGTAATGTTGATGCCTCCTTCATTGGGCTGTTTACGTGGAGTGATGTCACACACAGCAGCACCCGGGACCGCGTGGGTGATCATGTGGGAGACCATGTGGGATGAGGGACCCCGGTGGGAGTGAGGGTAGGTTAGCGCTGAGGGGCAGGCAGAGTTCTCCTCTTGAGTTGCCTGGGCTTTTCTGGTAGTGGATGAACTGTGTCTGATCACTCTCGAACTGGGATTAACAGTGAATTTCAGGCAAGGTTATACGATTCTGCAGGGCAAAGCTGAACAAAGCCCACTTTACTGCCTACTTTATAGCCTGTGACTTTTAATGGCTCCTGCAGTTGACAGTACTTCTCCCTGAAGCCAAAGTGAACTTGTTATCCTGCAGTTTATTTTGCATTTAAATAGCACTTTGGTTTCCAAGGTGCTTAACAATCATTAATTCATTCCTACTCCCGCTAGGTTCGACTCTTTTCTTTCTTTATTTACTTATTTTTGCAGAGTGGGGAGCTGGCTAAAACCCGGAGATTTGCCCAAGGTCATACAGACCTGGTGGGGGAACTGCAGTCCTGTTCTTTTTCACATCCTGGTACTGTGTTAAGTTCGCAGTAACCTGTTACTTCTCACTGCTCAGGGGGCATCAGGCAAGATCAAAAGATGTCTGGGAGGGCTTCCCTGGTGGCTCAGTGGTGAAGACTCCGCCTGTCAATGCAGAAGATGTGAGTTCGATCCCTGATCAGAGAAGATTCCACATGCCGTGGAGCAATGAAGCCCATGTGCTACAGCTATTTAGCTTGTGCTCTAGTGTCGGGGAACTGCAACTACTGAGCCCGCGCCCTAGAGCCGTGCTCCACGAGAAGCCACTGCACTAAATCAACACACCACCACGAGAGAGTAGCCCTTGCTTGCCGCAAATACTGAAAAGCCTGTGCAGCAACAAAGACCCAGGACAGCCAATAACAGACAAATAAATAAAAGATGTTTGGGAAAGGATTCCCAAAGTAAGTGTCTACTAGAACGGCTCTTTCTCATTTGGGGAAATTATGGGAGAAATTTTCATATACCAACCCTAAAACCTTATGATTTTGAACGTCCATATTGATCCTAAGGAAAGTTATCCCAAGGAGTTAAGGTCCTTCGTTTGAGGTCACTTGGAGTCAGTTTGGCCATGGCTCAGACGTTGACCCAGTTATTTGGGCAAAATAACTACATCAGATTTCCCCCTTCTTTCATAGAATTGATTCGTTTTATAAGAAAATCACTATGTCTCTCTGAAGTCAGAAATGATCCACCCATTACTCCCCAAATGCCGGTCCATTCCAGCACCCACCCCTCCTCCTCCCTTCCTCCAGGTCTGCAGCCCTGCCAGCTCCCATCTCTCGGAAGCTTGCACAAGTCTGCACGTGGACTTCCCACCCTTTTCCTCTGCCCCCTCACACCTACCTGGTGTCAAGGTATTGCTTTTTTCTACTTAAAAAAATTGTTAATGTTCATATCACTCTCAAATTATTTGCTGGTAACAGTTCAGAGGCTAACGTGTAGATTTATCCACATGCCATTAACAGAGATTTTTAAATCTCTCTCTGTAGTTTCTGCTATTCAGTTCTGTTGAGTAGTGAAGTTTTTCCTTTGTTACCATTTGCTCTTCTTACTCATTTTCCCTTTTTCTCTCGCCCTAAAAAGCTTAGTTTAGAGACTTGCTACTTTCCTTTGAATGGTGAGTGTTCAGTGAGAACCATATCTTAGTTTCTATGGCCGTCTGGTGCTGGGGGAGTGTGCGTGCGTGCGTGCCAAGTCATTTCAGTCGTGTCTGACTCTGTGCGACCCCACGGTCTGTAGCCCGCCAGGCTCCTCTGTCCACAGGATTCTCCAGGCAGGAGTGCTGGAGTGAGTTACCGTGCCCTCCTGCAGGGGATCTTCCTGACCCAGGGATCAAGGCCGCATCTCCTATGTCTCCTTGGATTGGCAGGTGAATTCTTTACCATTAGCGCCCCCTGGGAGGGGGACAGAAAGAATATAAGTCAGTCCTTGTGCTCCAGGCAAACCTAAGAGCCTGTAGACCTAAAACACCCGAATGAAGGACTCTGGCCCCTCCTTGCCGTAACCTTTCCCCTGCCACTGCCATATTCCCATGGTGCCTTGCAGCATCTATCTTTCCACTGATGTTTCCATTTTCTGGAGATTATCCAGCTTCGGTTAGGGGAGTTGATCAATATCTTTCACCAAGAATGTCTGGGTCTTTTGGATTGTTTTGGTCTTATTTATTTTTCCCTCTGAAGAGTGATTTCCTTTAAGCTACTCAAGAGCAAACTCCAAGGACAAAGGTGAACATTCAGAGAATGACAGGTGACTGGTTTGTAGCAAGATGGGTAGGAGAGATAAGTGCAATTCTTGCTTTTTGCGAGAGCACGGGGACACAGTCCTGTCGTGCCTGAACTGGGGATTAAATGCGAGGTTACTGCCTCTAGAATACCCAGTATTGCTGTGAGATTTTAAAAGAATTTGGCCTTGCAAACTTGAAAATTCCCTGAGCTCTGTTTAAAAATAACTTCCAAGCAGACAAAATGAACATCAAGAAAGCGGTGGGGGGAAGCAGTCAAATGAATGACTCATTATAATGATAAACATTTATCAAGACGTTACTATGAACCCAGCACTGGGAACACGGAGATGAGTAAAACAGAACTTCTGCCCTCAAGTTCTCAAGTAAGTGGATTATAGAACCTGATGAAAATTATGATAGAAATATGAATAAAGCACAGAGTAACTTGAGCCAGAGACGGTGGACTATGTAATTAAAGTCCCTGGGGGGATAATAATTCTGAACCAAGTCTCAAAGAATAAATAGGAGGTCATCAGTTGGGCAAAGCTGGACGTTATTGGTACGGAGTTTCATGTGATCCTTAGTGGACTCCAAGAGTGGACTGCCCCTTGGGAGACAACAGTAGAACTGCACTAAGAATGTTGGACTTGATTCCTTTAGGTGAAGGAGAATTAAGGGAGGGTTTTAAGGGATTTGAGCAACACTGCCTTGCTTTAGTTTAGAAAGCAGCTCTATACTAAAAAGAAATAGAACTTATTCACAGTTCCATTTTTTAGTAACTCCTCATTCTGCTTTGTATGATGATGGTTCCATTGTTATTAGTATAATTGAGTTTTCCTGTGTGCACACGCACGTACGGTTGTTGCTGCTTAGTCACTAAGTCATATCTGACTCTTTTGTGATCCCATGGGCTGTAGCCTGCCAGGCTCCTCTCTCCCGTGGGATTTCTCAGGCAAGCACCGGAATGGGCTGTCATTTCCTTTTCCAGGGGATCTTCCTGACCTGGGGATCAAACCCAGGTCTCCTACACTGGCAGGCAGATTCTTTATCACAGAGCCATCAGGGAAGTAAATGTCTATAACACCTTTGTTATTGATTGAAGGCAGGAGAAGGAGATGACAGAGGATGAGAAGGTTGGGTGGCATCACCGATTCAATGGACATGAGTTTGAGCAAACTCCGGGAGAGAGTGAAGGGCAGGGAAGACTGGAGTGCTGCAGTTCATGGGATTGCAAAGAGCTGGACATGACTTAGTGACTGAACAACAACAACCTTTGTTATTCACGGACTGATAATAAAGACTTTGGGAATTGCCTCAAGGTTGCTGAGACATTTGGCTAATTCCTAGAATCAGATAAAAGTGAAGTAAATTATAGAATTTAGTAGGAGTTTAAGCTATACATTAGGTAATAAAGGAAGGGAGAAAGGAAATAATATTTATTTATAATACTACTAACAAGTGCGTTCCATGGTAACTCTGAGTATGTTATACAACCAAGACGGGGGCTTATTCACCATTTTGGATCTCTGAAATTAAAATTTTCACCACAGCACCCTCTTCAAGATCTTCCCAATAGCGTTCACAAGAAGGAGGGTGCTGCTGAGAAAATACTTTCTTTTTAAAAAAATTTTCATTTCGGTTTATTACAGACCTCATAATCTGAAGAATTAAACATTACTTTGAGCATGTTACAAAGGCAAAAAATCAAAGGAATAAAGTCACCTGGCCATCAACTGAGGAATACATAAAGACTAAAGTTACGAAGCAAATTCTTAACCTGGGGTTACTTAATGCTGGGTTGAACAGCATCCCTCCAAAATCCGTGTCTACTCTAACCTCAGAATGTGACAGTATTTGGAAATAGGATCTTTCCAGATGTAATTTGTTCAGTTAAAATGAGGTCGTACTCTATATTAATAGCAATAATGACTGGAAAATAATATGTTGACCAAGATGTGGAGAAATTAAAACCTTTGTGTATTGCTGGTAGGAAAGTAAAATGGTGCAGCTGCTGTGAAAAAACGGTACCGTGGCTCCTCAGAAAGTTAAACATAGAATTACCATTTGTCCCAGCAATTTCACTCTTATACCCTAAAGAACTGAAAAAAAGAAGCAGAAACTTGTACTCCAGTGTTCATAATAGAATTATTCACAGCAGCCGAAAGGTAGAAACAAACCCGGTATACATCAACAGATGGAGGCACAACATGTCCTTATCCAAGGAACATGAAACCACAGAACACTATTCTACAACAAAAAGGAATGTGTTTCTGATACACGTGGCAATATGGATGAATCTTGAAAGCATTTTGCTAAGTGATATAAGCTAGACACAAAGGGGATGAGTATTGCATGATTCCTGTTACATGAGGGACCTAGGATAGGCAAAGTCGTTGAGACTGAAAGCAGAATAGAGCTTGCCAGGGGCTAGGAGGAGAGGGACATGAATTATTGCTTCATGAATACAGAGTTTCTGTTTTGGGGTGATGAAAGGGTAGTGATGGTCAATGTAATTAATGCTGTTGAACTGTATACTTAAAAATCACTAAAATGGCAAGTTTTCTTATATATATATATATATATTTTACCACAATTAAAAAAAATAAAGTTACGTTGCATGAGGGTGGCCTTAAGTCTAATCAGCAGTCTCAGAGAGACACATGGAGAGATCGCCAAGTGAAGGCAGAGAATGAAACTGGGGTGACACGTCGACCTGCTAAGGGACACGACATCCCAACCGTCCCCAGAAGCCAGGAGAGAGGCACGGGGTTCATTCTCCTCAGGCCTCCACAAGGGAACAACTATGCCAACGTCTTTTTAAAAAAAAATGTTTTATTTTATATCAACAATGTTGGATAGTTTCAGGTGGACAGCAGAGGTACGCAGCCATACATCTACAAGTACCCATTCTTCCCCAGACTCCACCTCCCATCCAGGCTGCACATAACTTTGAGCAGAGTTCCCTGTGCCTCACTGGTCCATTTTACATATAGCAGTGTGTCCCTGTCCATCCCAGACTCCCTACTATCCCTTCCCCTCATCCTTCCCCTCTCTGTGTCAACATCTTGATTTCAGATTTCTTGCTTCCAGCACTGTGAGAGATTAAACATTTGTTTTTACTTTTATTTATTTATTTATTTATTTTTAAACATTTGTTTTTAAAGCCGCCTAGTTTGTAATAATTTGTTGTGGTAGCCACTGGAAACGAGTGCAATGACCTAAGTTTAAATCCTAGCTCTGCCACATCTTATTTAGGTGAACTTGGGTAACTAACAGCTTATCTGAGCCCGTTTCCTAATTGTAAGACGGAGATTAGGATGTACCTTATTGAGTCCTTAGGAAGATCAAAATGAGATGCAAACATAAACTCTTAACATAGTGCCTGGTGTGTAATAATCACTCAATAAATGTGAGTTATTAATGCCAATTAGGATAATAATTAACAACACAGAAAAATGAGGATCAACTCCCAGGAGAGGCTGGCTTGGCAAGCCCCAATGCCAACAGGATTGTTGGAATATCAGAAGGATTTACTTCAAAAGAAGCTTGACTTTGCCATTCTCATTACAGAAAAACATGGGGGAAATGGGTGTTATCCGGGCTGGCGTCATTGAAATGGATCTGGAAGTTGAATGATTTGTGTCTCAGGCTCTGAGAGGCTTAGAGAAATTGACAAGTATGTTGTCTTCCTTCTAACAGTCCCTCTCCTCCTCGGTACACCTCACTTGACACCCGCTCACATTGTCGCATTCAGAGGAGAGCTGTGTTCGAACATTACATGTGTGCTCTCTCTGCTGAGGGGCACCTGATGCTTGATGGCACAGGTGTGAGCTGGCCGTCCAGGGGCTCCACGCAAATTGGACCCTCCTGCCAAGTGCAGCAAAGCCAGGATTGCTTGCTGTCAAACTAAAAAGGGAGGGATGTTTGATTTCCTTTGGTGATAAATGAGAAAAAAATATCAATTTTTCAGAGAGCAGTCTAACACCCTTGATGTGTGTACTATAAAACAGCTAAATGCATAGGCGAGTGGGAGGCTTTGGGAAGAGATGGGTGGGCAGGATGAGAATAGCCATTGTCTATGGCCTCCGGGTAGATTGTCTGTGACCTCCACCAGCACGTGATCTCTGCTAGCACCTTCACTGTTAACCTCCATCAGTGTTGACACGCCCACTCTTACAGGCACTGGGTTGGCCTGGTTGAGTGCACACGCTTCCTGTCACTTGCAACAACTGATAGAGTTGAATCCACAGGTCTGGCCAGGTCAAGTTTATATTCTTAGCTCTTGTTTGTTTATATTCTTGTCGTTGTTTAGTCGCTAAGTCGTGTCCAACTCTTTTGTGACCGCATGGACTGTAGCCTGCCAGATTCCTCTGTCCATAGGATTTCCCAGGCACAAACACTGGAGTGGGTTGCCGTTTCCTTCTGCAGAGAATTTTCCTGACCCAGGGATTGAACCCACGTCTCCTGTATCTCCTGTATTGGCGGGTAGATTCTTTACTGCTGAGCCACCGGGGAAGACCATTCAACCCCCTGCAAAGTGTAAACCATTCCTAGCTCCTGACTGTACAAAAGTAGATGGCAGAATTTGCTGACCCCTGATCTAGCTCGCCGTCTTTTTTTTTTTTTTTTTTTTTATGTTTTTAGCCACACCTTGGGGCATGTGAGATCTTAATTCCCTGATCAGGGATTGAACCCATGCCCTCTGCAATGGAAGGCAGAGGATAATGGATTGCCAGGCAAGTCCATAGCTCACTGTTTTGAACATAGAAAGTGCTCTAAATCCTTGATGAAGGCATGAAGATACCTCAAACAGCATCAGTGACATAGTGGGGCCTTATCAAAGACATCTAAAACCTTAGACAGACTCCATCCATACAAAATTACCTGAGCATTATACATAACTCCATAACCCTTTGCAACATTATCTGATCTGTTCCTGATGTCCATTCTATGAGACGGGTATTCCTATTCCCACTTGTAAGCTGAAATTTAACAAGCTTACATGATTTCCACAAGATCGGTGGATAAGGGAGGACTTGAGCCAAAGCTGCAAGGGCCGTAGTGTGTTTGGGGAGGATGAAGCTGTCATCAAGCAAATTAGATGAGTCTTGATGGTGGGGAGGGGAAAGAGAGGGTCGGGACTGGAGACTTCACCTTATAACTCATCAAGTTGAGAAAACCTCTGTGTGGTTATTGGACATGCAACAGATCACAAGAGAGGGAAGGCGCTGGCTGAACTGGGGGAGGCTGTTGAAGGCTCAGGTGCATTGTGGGAGAAAGTCAAGGCTTGGAGCAGGGTGACTGGACAGATTGATTCTGTCTGGGAGTGAAAGAGGGAGGTTCAGTCACCCTCACCACCTGGGTAATGGCTTGAGGGTTTTGAATTTGAGTTATATGGTACAGAGAAGATTTTAATGACTGAAGGGGATTAGAATATGTCACCCCTTTCAAATACGTCACCGGGGCAGGAGGATTATTTTGAGCTGAAGGCAATTGAGAAACAACAGACACAGGAAAAGCTCTTTGCCCTCCCCCATCTTCCTAAAAGCAAGACATAAATTTCGTGTGAGAAAGGTGCCCTTCTTGTACCAGAAGGAGGAGAGCAACCTAGCACTGGAGAAGGAGTGTCAAGGCTGAGGTGAAACTACATAAACAGACCTTACTAAAATAACCCTTATCTTCCATTAGTTCCCCCCATATTTTTCCTAGTCACCTTCCCACAATTTATCACCACTTGAAGCTGAAACCCCCTTTCCTATTTTTAGTCTGTTCTCCACAATTTATCATGCTTCGTTAAAATGGGGTTTGTCACTTCTTTTCTGTGAAGCTCCTGTGTGCATAAAAGTATCAATATCAATAAAAATGGCGTGCCTTTTCTTCTGTTAATCTGTCAGTTGTCAATTTAATTCACAGGCCCTAGACACTGAACTTAAGAAGGTAGAGGAAACGTTTTTCTCCTCCTTTGCATGACTTTTTCTTAATTTAAAAGGTCCCAATTAATTGCCTGAAACCCTTTTATCATCATCATTCTATGGAGAACTCCGTGTGTGAAGTTTTTCTTAAAGAAGGACTGGTTATTTGATGAACTCTTGTGACTAAAATGGAGCCTTTACTGTTTTTGAACATTCCAGTACTGACCAAGATCTTGCCCTTCCAAAGCTTGGGCTGACAACAGCAACCAAGGGCACCATGCCAGAAGTTTGAGATTCTGCCGGGGCTCGGGGGTGGTTTTCTCAGTCAGCTCTGGAGGCCAACTTGCTGGGCCTCCAACCCTGTCGGGAGAGGACTGTCTCTTGCTCATGGGAGCATCCCCAGGCCTTTGCCTGGTGCTTGTAGACAGCCAGCTTGTGTTGCTTGTGTCTGTATTGTTGCAACCGGGCAAGTGTGAATTTGACTCTCTTCTGCCCAGCAGTCCGCTCACACCTGTTGGTCTTTCTCCTGTGGAAGCAAAAGACCCTCTGCTCCTCTGTTTTTCTCCGATCCCATTCAGGCCCCCTTACAGATCCCATTCAGGCCCCCTTACAATGATTTCCTCCCCTTTCTTTGACTCAGTGGGTAAAGAATCTGCCTGCAATGCAGGAGACACAGGCGACATGGGCTCAGCACCTGGGTCAGGAAGATCCCCCGGAGAAGGAAAAGGCAACCCACTCCTGGTTCTTGCCTGAAAAATTCCATGGACTAAAGAGCTTGGTGGGCTACAGTCCAAAGGGCCGCAAAGAGCCGGACAGACATCTCTGATTAAAACTTCCTCTCTCTGGGTGGTCCTGAGTTCAGCCTGGCAATCTGATTAAAATAAGTCACACAGAAAAGCTGCTGGGGGCATGTTTGCATTTTAAAAGGGAGTTTGATGGCTTCAAATACTCTGCGTGGTAGGCTGTGGGTAAGAGCTTTGTGAGTTTGAGGGACCTTCTGGAGCATTTGTTCCAATCCAGGCTCCTGGGATTATAGAGAAATCTTCCAGCTGTACTCAAAGCACTGGTGCTGGCAGCAGCTCCTGAGAGTGTATTAACATTACAGAATCTCCATCCCTCCTCAGGCCACAGGAGCAGAACCAGCTAAATCAGAACCTGAATTTCCATTCCAGTTTGAGAGGCAGTCTGCATCCTTCCCATGGGTAGCGGAGGCTGGACTCGCACAGGTGAAAACAATAAAAGTCTTGATTCCTCCTTGTGAGATCTCTGTGACACTTACCATAGAGTGAGATACTTTTCATATCAATAATTTTCCATTTTTATTATGTAGTAGACTCCTCTGAGGGTACCAATTAAAAATGCAGAGGTAGGCTTCCCTGGAGGCTCAGTGGTAAAGAATCGGTCTACCAAGCCAGAGACTCGAATTTGATCTCTGAGTCAGGAAGATCCCCTGGAGAAGGAAATGGCAACGCACTCCAGTATTCTTGCCTGGGAAATCCCATGGACAGAGGAGCCTGGTAGGCTATAGACCCTGGGGTCGCAAAGAGTCGGACATGACTTAGCAACTGAACAACAACAACAACAAAACTGAGAATTTGAGGGGTGGTTCAGGAATCTGCATTTTTTACAAGTTGCTCAGGTGGTTTCAAAAGAGGTGGTCCTAGCTTTACATTTCGCGAACCCTAGTCCTTATTGCATTCTAGCCTGGACCCATGTTTTATGGGAAGGGCTGCAGAGCATTCAGGATCAGAGCCTGCTTGTTCCATGACAAACAGGAAATGCTAGGGGGGACTTTCTCGGTGGTCCAGTGGTTAAGACTCAGTGCTCCCAATGCGGGGCCCAGGTTCGATCCCTGGTCAGGGAGCTGGATCCCACATGCCACAACTAAGAGCTGACATGCTGCAACTACCAAATAAAAAAACCACCAAATAAATAAATTTCTTTAAAAAAAAGTGAGAGAGAGAGAGGGGAAATGCTGAACTCAAGGTAGAAATTCACGTGAAAGTCTCAAATTTGAAAGCATAAAGTCCCTGTTGCTGGTTTAAGGCAAGTAACAGCTGTTTCACTCTTTGCAAGAGAAACAGGACTCTTTACTTCCTTCACCACCCTAGCTCCCTCCCTCCACTGCTTTCCTCCCTGCCCTCGGGACCTACCTGAGGGCCTCTCACAGTTTCTGGAGCCTGGGGAACCGCCAGTTGAGTGCAGCAGCTGAAAGATTTGCCCGTGGTTGATACAGAAGGTGGTGGGATTGCATCACTTCCTTGGTCTCTTCAGAGTTGTTACAGAAAGTGAAGTCGTTGGCCGTAGGGAATTAATTGAATATGATAAGCCCAGAGCAGTTAAGAAAATACCTGTCCTGAGACTTCGTGGAAAAGAACACTATGCATTGCTTTTCCAGCTGGCTGTTCTTTCTCTAGAGTTTTCGGTCTGTGGGCTGCTGAGACAGCACGTGGAAATGTGGACACGCACCAGACTACACGCGCATCCATAGGCACGCAGGGTACAGAGAGGTAAAGAGATTCCTACACCCTGTCAGCTCAGTGAATTTCACCGAAGAATCAAGGTGTCAGGATTGTTCCCACCGCAACTCTGATAGTGAGTGTTAGTGCTCAGTCGTGTCCAACTCTTTGCGACCCCATGGACTGTAGCACTCCAGGCTCCTCCGTCCATGGGATTCTCCAGGCAAGAGCACTGGGATGGGCTGCCATTCCCTTCTCCGTGGGATCTTCCTGACCAGAGATCGAACCTGGGTCTCCTACATTGCAGACTATATTCCAGAAGGTGTGTTTTATTAGGAACAGGGTGATGGCTACAATGTGGGACGTGGTGACTTTTACCCGATGAGAAGATCTCGGAGGACAAAGACCTGGGGAAGGACATATGCATTTGTAGCTCAGACTGATTAAACAAATTCCCAGCCTTTGGTCAGGACCCTGCACTGGGCTCAAATGCAGTCATTCTGTGTTTCCTGATGTCCCCCCAGGATGTCTTTTCCCCAGTGAGACAGGCAGTTACTCTCTTGTGAAAATGCCTGAAACATTCACCTTTTGAGATAGTCTCATACAGCAGAGGTTCTGTCTCCCAATTTCATTTGTTTGGACCTCTCTGCCTGGATTTTCCCCGTGAGCCCCAAATGGTTGCTTGGCCTTCCCCTCGATGGATTCATTGTTCAATTTAAGCCCACTGTGGCTGAAAATCTGATGTCATTTGCAGCTGCTACACTGAGATTCAAAGAAGCAGTCATTAACCCTTGCAGAGATCCATATGAAGGCGCCGGGGCCTTTCCCATCTTCTGTGCCACTAACAGTGGTGTGAGTCAGGTTTCTGGATTGTATTTGACATTTGTTGGGCAAAGGAGGTTTTTGGTCTTTCATACATTCAATAAATGCACATTTGCTATTGTTGTTGACTCGTTAAGTTGTGTCCGACTCTTTTGGAACCCCACAGACTGTAGCCCGTCAGACTCCTCTGTCCCCGAATTCTCTAGGCAAGAATACTGGAGTGGGTTGCCGTTTCTTCCTCCAGGACATCTTCCCAACCTAGAGATTGAACTCAAGTCTCTTGTGTCTCCTGCACTGGCAGCTGAATTCTTTACCACTGAGCCACCTGGGAAGCCCCTCAAAAATACAAATCGATTAGATCCTTTCCAGGCGAAGGGCATTAGGATATACTACCTCAAACATGCCACTTTGGCATAAGGATTATTTTGAGCTGCCTGCAACTGAGAATCAGGAGAAGCAGGAAGAGTTCTCTTCCCTCCCCCTTTCTGCCTAAAAGCAGCATAAATTTTCCTTTGTGAAGGTGTTCCCCTCTCTCTTGCCAGGAAGAGGAGAGTGACTTATCACTGGAGATGGAGAGTTGGCGCTGAGATGAAGTCTGTATACACAGACCTTACTAAAATAATCCTTATCTCCGACTGGTTCCCCGTTATACTTCCTAGTCACCTTCCCACAGTTTATCATCCCTTGAAGCCCAAACCGCTTTTCCTTTGTTAAAATGGTATGTAAGCCCCCAAGTCTCCTCACTGCTTTGAGTTTCACTTCTATTTTCTGAACTTCTGTGCACATAAAATATTAATAAAATGTGTGTTCCTTCCTTCCTGTGAACCCGTCTTTTGTAAGTTAATTTGCAGGCCTCCAGGTTATGAACTTAAGAGGTAGAGAAAAAGTTTTTCCTTCCTGACACAGGCAGGTACATAAGCCGGCTTATCTCCTTTCTCTCTTTAATCCTAGGTGCCTTAAGAATCCCCCAGCCTTTAGGAAAACTTTTTTTCTTGATTCATGAGCACTGGAGGAGTGCTCCTTCCAGGAGGGTGTTGGGAACTTGCAATGTTGCTGCTCAAGCCTCTGAGAGCTTTTTCGCATGAAGACTTGTTCTCAGATGCGTTGTCGAGACAGCCCTCAGAGGGTGGAAGAGGGAGGATTTTGGGGTGAATATTGATGCCAGGAGGTGGTCCCTATGGAAACAGAGGAGTCTCATGCTGTTGGAATAGTACCTGGTGAATCCTTAGGATCCATCTCGGATGTCAGGAGCAGGGTCCCAAATATTGATCTTCCACATTTAAGTTTTGGGATATCTTCAGGGGCTATTTATTTTGTGTATGAAAGATAATTCCACAGTTTATCTCAGTTTTATGGATTAACATTTTATTTACTAAAGTTACAAATTCAGAAACCTAGATCCTTCTTAAGTTTTTAAGAGTCTTATTATTCTAGTTATCCTAGAATGTCTTAACAATCATTTTAAAATGGCCTTTGAATTATGTTTTTCTATGTCATAAGCTCAATTAATTGAATCTCATTTATGTATTTTAAACTGCATATATAAATTTAACATTACATTTCTTTATTAAGTACTTAAATTATCTGACTGAAAAAAAATTTTCAAACATTTAAGTAATTTTTGTTAGTCTAATAAATGTATATAGTGGAACTTGAATACCCTTAAATTTTCCAATATTATATAAACAGTAAGATTTCAACTTAAAATCATAAACCCAAGTCAGTTATTCAACTACACATCCTTAAATGCAGTTATAAAGCTGCACTGTCACCCTAATTGGTCATGTTATCTTAAGCTTACAAAATTTTAAAAGATTGCTAAAGTGTTTTATGAGCTTCCCTGGTGCCTCAGACAGTAAAGAATCCTCCTGCAATGCAGGATTGGGGTTCAATCCCTGAGTCGGGAAGATCCCCTGGAGAAGGGAATGGCTACCCATTCCAGCATCCTTGCCTGGAGAATTCCATGGACAGAGGAGCCTGGTGGGCTACAGTCTATGGGATCACCAAGAGTCGGACAAGACTTAGCGATTAACACACTTTCAAGATGTTTTATGTGAACGTTTGTGTCCCCCAAAATCTACAAGCTGAAGCCCAACACCAATATGATAGGATTAGGAGGTGGGGCTTCGAGAGGTGATTGGGTCATGAGGGTGACGCCCTCACCAATGGGATCAGTGTCCTTATAAAAGAGACCCACAGAGCTTGCTCGCATCTTCTACCTGTGGAGACACAGCTGTAAGACAGCTGCACGTGAACTTTAAGAAGCAGGCTCTCACCAGACACCGAATCTGCCGACGCCTTGATCTGGGACATCCTGGCTCTCAGAACTGAGGAGGAAGTTTCTGTTGATATGCCACTGTCTGTGGTAATCTTTTATAGTAAGCCGAATAGAGTAAGACGAACACCAAAAATGCCTGTAACTTAATCCCTAACAGAAAAACATTAGCAGTTTCTATACTAAATTTTAAATATTTCTGAGACAACTTAAAAGGCACTAACCTGTTAAACAATTATGCACCTTCAAGCCATTTTAGGGAAAAGTTCTCAGACCTTTTGGAGAAGGAAATGGCAACCCACTCCAGTATTCTTGCCTGGAGAATCCCATAGATGGAGGAGCCTGGTAGGCTATAGTCCATGGGGTCGCAAAGAGTCGGACACGACTAAGCGACTTCACTTCATTTCACTTCACTTCTCAGACCTTTGATTCCTGGAGTTCAGCTGGAACACAGAGTACTTTCTTGTTTGTGACCCTGATGGAACATATGGAGGTTAATTTACAGTTCATGGACCCCACCATGGTGTTCAATAGATCAGATTTTGTATATCTTTAGCTCTTAGGCTAACAGAAATGTCTTGTCCATCCAATTTCAAAGGACCTTTGAACTGAAAATAAACCTGTGTTCTTTTTCACAAAAATGTTTATCACTTAGGAACATGCAATTCTTTCAAGTATTAAAATAATGTGACTTCTTTCTGCATATCTCTTGGCCTTGCTTCATTATTTGATAATTGCCTGATATTTGGCCACAGCTTCCATTCTGCTGACATTTTAATTCTATGATTCAAAATGGAATATTTTCAGGCACATAAGAGCATGTTCCTGATCTAGTACCTGGCACCCAATACATGCTCAGCCAATCGTAATTATTATTTATTTGAAATTTACAGCCAGGATCTCCAAACTATTAAGAGGACTCAACAGTTGCACTAAGTCTTCAACAAACACTGAAAACTAGACGAGATATAAAAAAAGAAGAGAGAGCTCCTAAATGGTAGGTGTAAGAGCTGGGCATGAGGAAGGGAATGAATAAGAGGGAGAAAATAGGCAGAAAATAACCTACAACCTTATAGCGATATTTATATTTAGTGAAATATTTTCAGCTTCAGCTTACACAAAAAAACCAGTGAAGCATCCAGTTGATACACGAATGTGTCACTGCAGGGAGATGGCGATTCACAGAGATTTTCTTCATAAAGAAATAGAGCCTAGCCTATTCAAAAGCACTTCCATTTAATGCAACACTGCATCGAACAGGGCTCTTTTCAAGGGGCTACTATTAAAGGCAAGATTATTATCTTCAGCATTTAGATGGCGTGCTGACTGGGGCCATAACACCAGGGCACTTAGACGCTCCCATTATCAATGTACGGTATGGTCTTTGGAAGTTTAAAAATAGCTTTCTCAACCTTTTATGGCTTCTCTTGCATGGGCTGTGGCTGTGTGCGCTGGAGAAGGCTCGGCACCCTGCTGGGGAGGCTGCTGAGTTGGATCCTTGCTAGCATGTTGACCTCAAGGGGTTCACCCCCCTGGATGGGTGACCCGCTCGTAACAATGTCCTTTGAGACCACAGGTAAAGCCAGAGCTTAGAGAAAAGCAATGTTTCAGGGACACAATTCTTGTTCTAACCATGACATTTGGGACATTTATTCTCTCTAGGTTAGATACCTGGTGAGGGACATTTTGTGAGTCAGAATTCTCTCTATTTTCAAAAAGAATTCTCTCTTATTTTCTCAGGTTTAATGAATATATCATGAGCACTTACTATGTTCAAGATTTTACTCTAGGTGTTGGGAAGGTAAAGAGGTAAAAGGTTTCCTCTGTCCTCAGGTGGGCCAGGGATGGGAGAAATCCTTTAAATGTGATTCCTCAATTCTTCCTCTCCGATGGAGGTCTCAAATGCAAATGCTTCTGGGGACCAGGCCCATCTTGTGAATGAGTGGGCAGGTCTGTGGGGGACCATGACACATGGAGACCAAGTGCTCTGTGGTTCCTTGAGGCAGTGACTCAGTTCCAGAGGCTGCTGAGCAGGAAGAGCAGCCATAGGGAGAATCTAGTTTCAGAGTTACAGTTATCTGTGGTCAAGCCCTGTTGACCACAAGCCCTGATAAAGTCTCAAATGTTACGGTCCATTATTAAGTGACATTGGGGGGGATTAAGAGAAGGGTTTCTAACCAGGTTTGGGGTGAAGTTAAGGCAACAGTAGCTGCTTGGAGAGTAAGTTTTGGGGCAGCAAAAAGGGTAGAGAGGTCGCCTGGGGCACTGATAGAGCCAGATGGTAGTTGGGTGGCAAGTGACAAGTAGGACAGATTTGTGGCACAAATGGGCAGTCCCTGGGGATTTCCAGAGAGATATGGGGAAGGGAACTTGGTGAAAGGTTTGCTTTCCTGCAGGGAAGCACAGTGAGGCTCCTGCTGGGATGGTTTGGGTAGAAGAAGGAAGTATAATCATTTTTCCGTATCTTTGGCATATTGGTGGATAACAAAAGCCCTGGATACTCAAGTCTCTTTATGAAATGGGGTAGTATTTGCATGTACTCTATGGACATCATCAAATCATCTTCAAGTCATCTCTAGGTTACTTATAGTACCCAATACAGCATCAATGTATTGTAAAGAGATGCTGGTGTGTGGCAAGTTCAAGTTTTACTTTTTGGAACTTTCTGAAATATTTTTCTCGGTAAATAGTTTTGATCTGCGGTTGGTTGAATCCACAGATGTGGAGCATGCAGCTACTCAGGGCTGACTTTGTGGTCACAGCTGCTTAGGTGTGAGTCACGGGTTCCATGTCTCTCCTGTGGTCACCGCTTGGTCACTTGAGTGGTCATACCATGCTCTGTGGCACTCTTCCCAATTGCTCTTCCCCTCTGTGAGACCTCTTTGTGGCTTGGGCATCCTAGTGACTCATCAGAGACAGATCCCAACGGTGGGAGTGGCAGTCACTCGGCTGGCTCTGAAACTTACCCACTGGTTGTGTGTGAACACACATTCTGTGAGATCTCTCAAGAGAAAGAGCAGGGAGGGATAGACAAGTCTATAAAGAAACAGAGAAGTTAAAAAAGGAGAGGTTATAAAGAGGTTTCAGGGTTTCATTCATTTCTTTGTTGGTATTAAAAATGCTTTGTTGCTGTTGTTCAGTTGCTAAGTCGTGTCTGACTGCGACCACATGGACTACAGCACGCCAGGCTTCCCTGTCCTTCACCATCTCCTGGAGTTTACTCGAACTCATATCCATTGAGTCAGTGATGTTATCTAATCATCTCATCCTCTGCTGCCTTCCCCCTTCTCCTTCTTAAGAAAGGTTAAATTCATTTCCACATCTTCATTTTTGGTCTGAGCATGGGCTCTCTCACCTTCAAAAGAGAGAGTTAAAGCACATCAGCTATTTTCAGTCTGTCCTCCTCTAGGTGTGGGGTTATGAAGAGTTCCCTGGGGGCCTCGAAGGAGGAAGATGAGCAAGTTTTTAACCAAAGGAACTTCACTCTCCTGATTTTTATGAAAGGTTTCATTTTAACCAAGGGCTCTCCAGCTAAGAAAGTTTCTCAGTTGTGTCCGACTCTTTGCGACCCCGTGGACTGCACCATGCCAGGCTTCCCTGTCCATTACCAACTCCCAGAGATTGCTCAAACTTATATTGGTGATGGGATCCAACCATCTCATCCTCTGTCGTCCCCTTCTCCTCCTGCCCTCAATCTTCCCCAGCATCAGGGTCTTTTCCAAGGAGTCAGTTCTTCACATCAGGTGCACCAAAGTATTGTAGTTTCAACTTCAGCATCAGTCCTTCCAATGAATATTCAGGACTGATTTCCTTTAGGATGGACTGGTTGGATCTCCTTGCAGTCCAAGGGACTCTCAAGAGTCTTCTCCAACACCATAGTTAAAAAGCATCAATTCTTCGGCACACAGCTTTCTTTATACTCCAACTCTTATATCCATACTTGACTACTGGAAAAACCATAACTTTGACTAGATGGACCTTTGTTGGCAAGGTAATGTCTCTGCTTAGGAGCAAGCGTCTTTTAATTTCATGGCTGCAGTCACCATCTGCAGTGATTTTGGAGCCCCCCAAAATAAAGTATCTCACTATTTCCATTGTTTCCCCAACTATTTGCCATGAAGTGATGGGACTGGATGCCAAGATCTTAGTTTTCTGAATGTTGTGTTTTAAGCCAACTTTTTCACTCTCCTCTTTCACTTTCATCAAGAGGTTCTTTAGTTCTTCTTCGCTTTCATAATGGTGGTGTCATATGTGTATGTGTGTGTTTTATACATATACACATATTTATATGTGGTATGTTTATATGTGTTCACATATTTATATATATGAATGCACATGTATGTTTTATAAATGTTATAATTACATGAATAACAAAATTATTTTGTGTTTATGATCTATGAATTGATTTGCAAAGTGATATTTAAAAAACATCAACAGACATTCAAAGATATAACCCACAAGGTGGCTTCTCTTTTTTAGTATTACTTTTCTTCTTCTTTTCCATGCTGGGGGTACCCACAGCCACTCCAGGTTCAGTGATTCCCCGAGAGAACTCACAGGACTCTGCATATAATCTGATGGTATTCAGGAATGTGATTTATCACAGTGAGAGGACACAAGGCAAACTCAGCAAAAGGGAAACGCACGGAGTGAAGTCAGGTGGACACTAGGCACCAGCTTCTCAGAGTCCCATCCCAGTGAAGTCATAAAGGACATGCTAGCTCCTCCAGTCAAAAGCGAGGACAACAAATGTGAAATGGTGTCCATCAGGAAAGTTTGTTAGAGACCCAGTGTCCAGAGTTTTCTCTGGCTCGTCATGTAGGCACCTTTGATTGATATGTGCCCAAATTCCAGACCCCCAGAAGGAAAGCATAAGCCACATTATCTGTATAACTGATGCAGGTATAATGAGCCACCCTTCTCAGGGAATGGAGGGAACTCTCCAGAAATCCAAGTTCCTAGATGCCAGCCAGGAACCAACCCTGTAAATGGGCTTTTTCTAAAGACAGCAGTAGCTTGCTTAGTTAACTCTTTTCTGTACATTCTCTCCCTTTTCTTCCTTATCTCCTCCTTCTTGATCTTCTGCCTCTTTTAAACGGTATATTGGAAGCTGCAAAGGATGAAAAGCACCCAGGCTTCTCTCCATCCCTGGGCGGCCCTGTTACTGGGTGCATGCAGCCCTCCTCCTCCTGCGGAGGGATGGCTGCGAACAGGGACGTGGCAGGAAGACTGTCTCCGAAGGTGATGCTGGGGTCCAGAGGGAGGCAGTGGGCACACACCATGGGATGGTGAGGGAGTAGAGAGCGGACAGTTTGGAGAGCCACCAGCAAAGAAGGATGGATGGATATATCTCAGAGGATGGCTCGGGGCTGACTTTTCCCCAAATCCAGCGTGCTTCTGGGCTGTCTTCTTTGGCCTTAGTAATCAGTGTTCATAAAAGGTCAGTTCTTCCCTCTTTCCCACATAATAGCACATACAAATAAATATTACTTTTCCATTATATTTTATTATCTATGTCACAGTTTAATCTCTTCATATAGATACTTTAATCATGGTTATGAATTTGTGTGTACTTAGGAATTAGGAACTAGTGTCTTATTGGATGCAGAAGAGCTTGTTTCATTTATGAGAAAAAATTTAATTTTAATACAACCTTTATATTCAAGAGCTGACATAAAGGGACAGTAGAGAAAAGGTTCTGCTTTCTTTCTATTCTTCATACATTTTTTTGACCAGCTGAATTTTTCCTGACTAGAAATTACATGTATATATGTAATTATACACATTGGAAGAGGGCATGGCAACCCACTCCAATATTCTTGCCTGGAGAATCCCCATGGACAGAGAAGCCTGGCAGATTACAGTCCATAGGGTTGCAAGAGTCAGACACGACTGAAGTGACTTAGCATGCACATGTAATTATACATATATTTTGGAGCTCAAACTGGAGCCAACTCAAGGCACATTAAGCAGAGAAGCCTCAGTTATAGACTGGATGAGCTCCTTATTTTGAATTGGGTAACTATACTGAGGTCTTAGGTTTGATTGGGGTGGGGTGGGGGGTGCTGATAAGATGTTGGAGAAGCCCAAGTGTGTGCCTGTTAGTGGTCTTACTGGTTAGATAACAGTCTTCAACGTGAGGATCCTCAGACAAGGTGGGAGCTAGGTGGAGAGCTGGCGACACCTGGTTTCGTTGGCTAAATTTTGTCTTGGTGGCTGCTTGCAGGAGGTGCTTTCCACAAAAGGCACAGCAAGGAGGAGGAAAGGGGAAATGAGAGGGGGAAACAGCATTCAATGTCTAAATCAAGGGATCCAGTTTAACGAATTATTCAGAAATTAGAAGGCTAAAAACGAAAATTTCTTTTACATTTACCTCATCTTGATCCTTTAAGCTACTTGGTTAGTACAATTACTCCTACTTATTTGGGGGGCTTTTATTTGCATTCAATAAAGTAAAATTACTTTGAGAATTTGAGACACTGATCAATGCTCCTTTAGATTACGGTTCTTAACTTTTAAAAAAAATTTCATGGACCCTTTGTTACGTGATTGAAATGTGTGCACCCCTTTTCAGAATATATCTTTAAGCGCATAAAATAAAAATACCAAATTACAAAGGAAACCAATTATATTAAAGTACATTTATAAAATTATTTTTAAAAACCAAATTTGCCACACAGTAATATATATACTCTGCTATTAGTGCATCAAACAAGACCTAGTGGCATATCTAATAACCACTGTGATTCCAAAATAGTAATATGTAAACAATATTTTGCAATGCCTACAAAAACTGTGTGTGATATGTGATTCTTATTGGTGAAAAGTCATACTTACTGCTCATACTACTGTGGGCTATTGCTTACATTCAGAATAGAGGAAAATGCTAAATTGCAGTTAGAAGCAGGTGAACATAATGAAAAATACACCCCACCCCACCATTTTTAAATGCCCTGAATTCTGTCTATGGGCTCCTTGAGGGTTCAAGGATTGCAGGTTAAGATCCCTTACTTTAGAAAATTGTAGATTTTAGGGACTTCTCTGGCGGTCCAGTGGCTAAGACTCCAAGCTCCTAATGTAGGGGCACAGGGTTTGATCCCTGGTCAGGGAATTAGATCCCACATGCCACAACTAGGATCCAATGCAGCCAAATAAATTAATTAAATAAATAAACATTTTAAAAAATGTAGATGTAAAATCCGTATTTTGATTAAAATATCTGCTTCTTCTCTTGGTATTTCTCTCATTGAGATTCTAAGCAGAGTCTTAAATAAACATTGTTCAGTTGAGTTCAGTTCAGTCCCTCAGTCGTGTCCGACTCTTTGTGACCCCATGGACAACAGCAACTATCACCAACTCCCGAAGTTTACCCAAACTCATGTCCATTGAGTCAGTGATGCCATCCAACCAACTTATCCTCTGTCATCCCCTTCTCCTCCCACCTTCAATCTTTCCCAGCATCAGGGTCTTTCCAAATGAGTCAGTTCTTTGCATCAGGTGGCAGAAGTATTGGAGTTTCAGCTTCAACATCAGTCCTTCCAATGAACACTCAGAACTGATCTCCTTTACGATGGACTGGTTGGATCTCCCTGCAGTCCAAGGGACTCTCAAAAATCTTCTCCAACACCACAGTTCAAAAGCATCAATTCTTTGGCACTCAGTTTTCTTGATAGTCCAACTCTCATTGTACTTAATATTTATTTTACTTTTACTAGTTTAAAAAAAGACATCTTTTATTATGTGTCAGGTACTGTTTCAAATACCTTATGTCTAACAATTAATTGTTTACAACTATTTACTGGTAAAACTGAATTAATATCTACAAACAATCACTCAGCATGTTACTCAGTTGGTTGTGACACCCTTTTCTTGGGGGCTCTTCCTCCTTGGCTCTTTTTCATCTTTTGGAGTTAGCAAACAATCCCTACACTTTCTGGCTTTTTCACCAGTCTGTCTGTGTATTTAGGACACGACAAAACTTTATATCTACTTGTATAAACTTTTCACTATTTTCTTTGTATTTATTCTGCTTGGGATTCATAATTTTTTTTTAAAGATTGTTTTTAATTAAATGATTCTTTAAATTCTATAATACTTTACAATTTTCAAAAGTTTCACACCATGATTGCCTATAATTCTGTAATAACCCTTTTCTCCCTCTCCCCTCCCCCTTCCCTTCCCCTTCCATCTCTCCTTTCCTCTTCCCTCTTCCCTTCTTCCCCCTCCCCTTCTTCCCCCTCCCCTCCTCCCTCTTCCCTCCACCCTCCTCTCTTCTTCCCTTCTTCCCACCTTCCCTCCTCCCCTTATCCCCAATTCCCTCCCTCCTCTCTCTCTTTCCTCCTCCCTTTTCTCCCCCTTTCCTTTTCACTTTCCCCCTTCCCTGTCCCCATTGTTAACCACTAGTTTTTTCTTTATGAGTCTGCTCTTATTTGTTTTATCACTAGTTTGTTATAATTTTTAGATTCTACATATAAGTGCTATCATACAGCATTTCTCTTTCTCAGTCTTACTTCACTCTGCATAATGTTCTTCAAGTCCATTCATGTTGCTGGAAATGGCAAAATTTCATTTTCTTTTTTTTAATGGCTGAGCAGTAGTCCATTGTATGTATATATATATACATACCACAGCCTCTTTATCCCTTGATCCTTTGATGGACACTTAGGTTGTTTGCATACATTGGCATTTGTAAGTAATGCTGCTCTGAATATTAGGGTGCATGTATCTTTTCAAATTAATGTTTTTGGTATTTTTAGGATATATACCCAGGAGTGGAATTGCTAAGTCATATGGTAGATCTATTTTCAGTTTTTTTTTTTTTTTTTTTTTTTTGAGAAGGCTTGATACTGTTTTCCACAGTGACTGCACCAATTTACATTCCAACCAACAGTGTACATGGGTTCCCCTTTCTCCACATCCTTGTCAGGATTTGTAGAGTTTTTACTTTTTGGATTCTGTGATTTAGTGTTTATTGGTAGTTTTGGACAATTATTTGCCATTATCTCTTTCACTGTTGTTTCTACCCCATTATCCTCCTTTTCAGGACTCCAATTACACTGACCTTAACCACCTCACACTGGTGGTTAAATCTTTATAGAGGACATATCGCCATATATACTTGGGCATTTCCAACATCTTATCAATCCTCCCCATTTCCAACCCTCACCCCAACCAAACCTAAGTTGTTGTTGTGATAGGTGATAGTTGTGCCTGACTCTCTGGCAACTCTATGGACTATAACCCACCAGGCTCCTCTGTCCATGGGATTTCCCAGGCAAGAATACTGGAGTGGGTTGCCATTCCCTTCTTCAGTGGATCTTCCAAACCCAGGGATCCAAACCAACTGTCCTGCTTGGCAGGTGGATTCTGGCTCAGTGGTAAACAGCCCACCTACAATGCAGGAGACACAGGTTCGATCCCTGTTTCGGGAAGACCCCCTGGAGAAGCCCATGGACAGAGGAGCCTGGCAGGCTACAGTCCTTGGGGGTCACAAAGAGTCAGACATGACTGAGTCACTAAACAACGACGTCTCATATACTCTTCTTCTGAGTTTCCATCCATTCTGCCCCCTAAACTTGAGGCTAGATGTTTTCTGCTGACATATTCCTGTTCACTAGTCCTCTCTACAATTACGTATAATCTGCTGTTAAACTTATCTGTTAAGTTCCCAGTTTCTGTCGTAGGAAACTTCCGTTTTACAGTTCATTGACAAAATTCTGTTTTTAAAAATTATTAACATACAGTTGATTTACATTTGTCTTTTCTTGACTATATTACCATAGTTCGTTAAAAGTTTGTGTCTGGTCCACACACAGATTATCAGGGTCATAAAAGAATCTCTTGTGGGACTGCTTCTATTGTGGGTTTTTTTTCTTTTGGTCTGAATTTTTGTCATGACTATGTGACTCAACCAGGATGTTTATGAACCAGGCTCTTTTTGCCCCATGCGCTAGCAGCAAGCCAAAATGCTGAGGCCCCAAGGTTTGCAGCAAAGAATGGGTTTATTCACAGGGTAGCCAAGCAAGAAGATGAGAGAAGTCTCAGATACGCCTCCGGCAAGGAAAGCGATTCCTAGCATTTGGGGATAAAGAATAAACAGCTGTGTCTGAGGTAGGGCAACCGCTAGAAGCGTGAGGAGAGATGATTGGAGAAAGGTGTGCGCCCAGGTTCTGCGCAGGCGCGATAAAGCTACCGCTGCCCACCTTCCAATATGGAGGTGTTTAGCCGGATCAGAGGGCGGAGTCTTAGGCCTCTGACGTCAGAAGGTCACCAGGCGGACAGTCGCGCATGCCCAGTTGGAGGGGCAGCGGTAACTGATCGGTTTCAACCAGCTCAGATGGAACCCGACACAGCAGATTCTAGGCTCTGGGAAAACATCTCAGGCAAAACATCTCACTTGTTTAGGCCATGTGCTACCCGGGACATGTGCAAGCCTTAAAACGACCTTGTTTAGTAAAGGCAGGTGAAATGGATATGAGTAATAATTTACCCACAGTTTCACCTGGTCATCTTTGATTGCCAGGCATTATGTTTAAAATATTGTAGAGATTCTGATTGATATTCCCTTCTTCCAAAGAAGATTCACGCATACTTCTCTGAGGCAGCTAGAAGTGAGTCACGTTATTTCCATCATTCAGTATACGAAACGATCTCAGGCAGGGTGGGTTCTTTGCAAGCTGCCTCCTGCCTCTGGGACCTCCCAGCACCCACAGATCCTGTTGACAGCCTGGGGTTTTGTCACTGTCTCTGTCTTGGTGGATCCCAAATACGAATTTTTGTCTTCCAACACCCTGAAGATTTGAAAGTGCCATTGAGCTTTCCAGCTGCTTTTCCCTGGGTCTCTGAGCTTCTTGCCTTCATAGTTTAAGAATTATCGAACGACTGGAGGGCAAGACCAGGAAAGAGCCTGGGGCTCACTGCTCTGCGCCTCTCCTCTCTCTGGCATTTTGGCTCCAACTCCACTTTGTGTTTCCCTAGTCCTGAGGGATTGCTGAAAGCTCTGCATTGATTCTCAGCCTCTAGCTCAAAACTGCTTCGAAATCAACAAATGAGCTGTTGGTTCACTTCTACAGACTTCTCTTCTCTCTGGATCCTGGCACTTCTGGAGAATTCAGCAACCTTCCAGTGTCTGCAGACAGATCATTATTTTTCAGATTTTTTAATCATTCACAGCCAGAGCTGAGAAATTTGCAATTTAGAAACCACTTTCTCAGAAGTTCCCATTTTTTAATCTTTTTGAAAAACCCATGTGGGGGAAAGGCCACAGGTCACTATTTCTGTTCCACAGGGTGTTGACAAGCTGAGGAGGGTCTGGAGAGTTTAGGGGAAGAACCTAAAGGCAGGGCTGACCCCAGAGCCCACATTTCTCAGTTCCTAGTATAATATATGCTTTCATGCCATCCTGTCTCTTGTATGTTTTGCTAGGGCTGCCATAAGAAAATACTGCAAACTGGGAGGGAGGGAGCTTCAACAACAGATATGTGTCCCCCCTACAGTTTTGGAGACTAGAAGTCCAAGACCATAATCTTGGCAGGGTTAGTTTCTTCTGAAGCCTCTCTCCTTGACTTGTAGATGCTGCTTATTTGCTGGGTCCTCACATGTTCTTGTGTGTGTCTGGGTCCTAATTCTCTCTTCTTGTGGTGGTTGTTGTTTAGTCTCTGAGTCGTATCGGATGCTTTTGCGACCCCCATGGCCTGTGGCCCACCAGGCTCCTCTGTCCATGGGATTTTCCAGGCAAGAATACTGGAGTCAGCTGCCATTTCCTTCTCCAGGGGATCCTCCCGACCCAGGGATCAAACCTGCATCTCCTGTGTTGCAGGTGGATACGTTACTGCTGAGCCACCAGGGAAGCCCCATATCAGACTGGGGCCTACCTAATGGCCCCATTTTAACTTAATTTCTTCTATATAGGATCTATCTCCAGATAGAGACCCATTCTGAGGTGCTGTGGGTTAGGACTTCAGCACATGTAATTTTTTGGGTGGGGTGCAGGTGGGGGACATATTTCAGTTCCTAGCACTGTATAAAAGACTGATGAATGTAACGCCCAGTTCTCTTTAAGTTTCTGTAAATGACATATGTAGGGGCCTTCTTTATCTTAGCCCAGAGTTCTCAAACTCTGGTACCAGCTCCTCAACTGGCTAGAAATGCAAATTCTTGCTCCCAGTAAACCCTCCAGGTCAGGAGTCCCCAACCTCTGGGATATAGTGCCTCATGATCAGAGGTGGAACTGATATAGTAACAATAGAAATAAAGTGCACAATAATGTAATGCGCTTGAATCATCCCCAAACCAACCTCAGTCAGTGGGAAAATTGTTTTTGGTGAAACTGGTCCCTGGTGCCGAAAAGGTGGGGGACCACTGCTTGCTCCTGGCAATTTGGATGCAGGCTCTGGTTTGAGACCCAGGATCTTAGCAGTTGCAGAAAGGATGGCTGTGATGCAGAGGTGTTCAGCTACAAATTCTGGTCATGTTATCCACAAGTCCTGAAAGGATGACTCTCCTGAGATGTCAGGTTATGATTGATGGCCTGATCTGTCAGATAGCATCGTTTAAATCAATGCTCGTCTGCCTTGCAGTATCATTCGGCATTCAAATATCACCTACTCATTTGACGATTTATAAAGGAGGCAATTTTCAGGAGAAAGTGTTCTTATTTGAGGAATGAGAGTCTTTACTAATCTGGGCCTCAGTTTTATTATCTCTGAAATGAGAACTCTCACAGTCTGTTTCTCTGTGATTGACTCAGGGCAACTAGGACCCCAGTCGAGGCGAGTGACATGCTTTTCTGGAATTCCCTGAGTGGTCAGACTAAACACCTCAAACTGCAGCAGGCAGAGTGCTTCATATTAGAATGTCTAGAGATTTTCCAGCTGAGGTCCTGCAAATGAGGCTGGCCAAAGACAGATTAACAAGAGAAAAACAAACCGAGGTTTATTAGCGTGCAGTGTGCGTGTACACATGGGAGCATCTGGTGATGAATAACTCAGAGGGGAGATTAGAACTTGGGTTTCTATGCTAGAACAGAGAAAAAGTGGTTTTGAGCTTCTGGGTGGGAGAGACAAGTTATGAGAAAGTGCCCAGGAGAAGTAAGGTAAATAAGGTTGCATAGTGAGCTTTGGGGTGCCTTCTTCTGCAGTTGGTTTTCTCCATCACAAGAGTTGTTCAGAGTCTTCTTTCTGGTATGGGAGAGAAAGACATCTTTACAAAAGGAAATTTTCTTTGTAAATGTAAATTTCCTTTACCAAAGGAAGACTGTGCCCAGTTTTTAATGCTTTTCCTGAGTCCGTTAGTTCTCAGAGGTCTTTAGCTGTAAATAACCCATATGCCAAAGAGACATATTCGGGCATATTTTGGGGTGGCATATTCTGGGACCTCTCTTTGTATCCAGTCATTGCTGTGTTCCCCCAGTCCTGGATGAGGGCAGGCAGTGAGTGCTTGAGAAACATGGGAGGATTTAGGTCAGAATCACCATATTGCCTCCCAAACCCCAACTTTCTCAAACCCAGGAAGCAGCCTTACCCTCGGGGTGCCCTCACTAAAACTCTGGGCTCTGGTGCTATGTCACCAGCAGCTGTTCTACTGTGTTTCATATTCGCAGCGAGCAGCCCCATTTCTGTCTCATATGTTAGCTCTTTTGATCCCGTCATCAAAACTTCACAAAGTAGGCAAGGAAGGTTTTATTAGACTCGTTCTACTGCCTTGCAGGATCCTCGCGCTTAGTAACTCAGTTGTGTCTGACTCGTGATCCTTTGGACTCTAGCCCACCAGGCTCCTCTGTCCATGTGATTTTTCAGGCAAGAATATTGGAGTCGGTTGCCATTTCCTTTGCCAGGGAATTTTCCTGGCCCCGGGAACCAACCTCCATTTCCTGTTTGTCTCCTTCATTGCAGGTGGATTCTTTACCCACCCAGCCATCGGGGAAGCCTGCAGAATCCTCAGGAAAGTCAAATCTTTGCCCCAATTCACAAACTGGCCAGTGAAGGAATTAGGAAGCAAGCCCAGTTGGCTAGTGCCAAGCTTACTCCCTGCTACCCCCAGTTTTCGTTTTGGGACTGGGAATAAAGAGAAATAATACACACAAGAACCAGACTCCTGAAAAATGAGGCAGTGCCTTGGAGTTTCTGCTTTGAGTGACCATGGAAGCCTGGGCAGCTTCTCTTTCCTGATATAATGGGGTTTATTTATTTATTTTGGTTTTTGTTTTTTAATTTATTTTTATTGAAAGATAATTGCTTTACAGAATTTTGTTGTTTTCTGTCAAACCTGTAAATAAGTTCTTCAGTACCATTTTTCTAGATTCCATATATGTATGTTAGAATAAGATATTTATCTTTGTTTTTCTGACTCACTTCACTCTGTACAATAGGTTCTAGGTTCATCCACCTCATAACTGACTCGAATGCGTTCCTTTTTATGGCTGATATTATTCCATTGTGTATATGTACCACAACTTCATCCATTCATCTGTCGATGGACATCTAGTTTGCTTCTATGTTCTCACGATTGTAAATAGTGCTGCAATGAACAATGGGATATATGTATCTTTTTCAATTTTGGTTTCCTCAGCTTATATGCCTAGGAGTAGGATTGCTGGGTCATATAGTGGTTTTAGTCCTAGGTTTTTAAGGAATTTGCATACTGTCTTCCATAGTGGCTGTATCAATTTACATTCCCACCAACAGTGCAAGAGCATTCACTTTTTTCCACACCCTCTCCAGCATTTATTGTTTATAGACCCCCCCCCCCTTTTTTTTTTAGTTCTACCAGTTTATTGCTATCAACCCATCTCCCTTCACCCTCATGCATGCATGCTCAGTCATGTAACCCCATGGACTGCAGCTTGCAAATCTCCTCTGTCCATGGACTTTTCCAGGCAAGAATACTCTGGTGGGTTGCCATTTCCTTCTCCATGTTTGTTGACTTATTGATGATGGCCATTCTGACTGGTATGAGGTGATATCTCATACCAGTGCTTTTGATTTGCATTTCTCTAATAATGATCAGTGTTGAGCATCTTTTCATGTGTTTGTTAGTCATCTGTATGTCTTCTTTAGAGAAATATCTGTTTAGGTCTTTTCCCCACCTTTTGTTTGGGTTGTTTGGTTTTCTGGCATCAAGTTGTATGAGCTGCTTATATATTTTGGAAATTAATCTTTTGTCAGTTGTTTCATTTGCTATTATTTTCTCCCATTCTGAGGGTTGTTTTTTCACCTTGTTTATAGTTTCCTTTGCTGTGAAAAAGCTTTTAAGTTTAATCAGGTCCCACTTATTTACTTTTATTTTTATTTCTGTTACTCTAGGAGGTGGGTCATAGAGAATCTTACTTTGGTTTGTCATCGAGTGTTCTGCCTTATTTTCCTCTAAGAATAGTTTTATAGTTTCTGGTCTTACATTTAGATCTTTAGTCCATTTTGAGTTTATCTTTGTATATGGTGTTAGGAAGTATTCTAATTTCATTCTTTTCCATGTAGCTGTACAGTTTTCCCAGCACCATTTATTGAAGAGGCTGTCTTTGCCCCATTGTATATTCTTGCCTCCTTTGTTGAAAATAAGGTACCCATAGGTGCATGGGTTTATTTCTGGGTTTTCTATCTTGTTCCATCGGTCTATATTTCTGTTTTTGTGCCAGTACCATACTGCCTTGATGACTGTAGCTTTGTAATAATCTGAAGTCAGAAAGCTTGATTCCTCCAGATCCATTCTTATTTCTCAAGACTGCTTTGGCTATTTGTGGTCTTTTGTGTTTCCATATGAATTGTGAAATTTTTTTTTGTTCTAATTCTGTGAAAAATGCCATTGGTAATTTGATAGGAATCTCATTGAATCTGTAGATTGCATTTGGTGGTATAGTCATTTTCAAAATATTGATTTTTCCTACCCAGGAACATGGAATATCTCTCCATCTGTTTATATCATCTTTGATTTCTTTCATTAGTGTCTTATAATTTTCTGTGTACAGTTGTTTTGTTTCTTTAGGTAAATTTATTCCTAGCATTTAATTCTTTTTGTTGGAATGGTGAATGGGATTGATTCATTATTTTCTCTTTCTGCTTTTTCATTGTTAGTATATAGAAATGCAAGTGATTTCTGTGTATTGATTTTGTATCCTTCAACTTTGCTAAATTCACTGATTACCTCTAGTAATTTTCTGATACTATCTTTAGGGTTTTCTATATGCAGTATCATGTCATCTGCGAACAGTGAGAGCTTTACTTCTTCTTGTCTGATCTAGATTCCTTTTTTCTTTTTCTTCTCCGAATGCTGTAGCTAGGACTTCCAGAGCTATGTTGAATAATAGTGGTGAGAGTGGACACCCTTGTATTGTTCCTGATCTTAGGGGGAATGCTTTCAGTTTTTCACCATTGAGAGTAATGTTTGCTGTAGGCTTTTCATGTATGGCCTTTACTATGTTGAGGTAGGTTCCTTCTATGCCCAGTTTTTTGAAGAGTTTTAATCACAAATGGATGCTGAATTTTGTCAAAAGCTTTTTCTGCATCTATTGAGATGATCATAAGATTTTTATCTTTCAGTTTGTTAAAATGGTGTATCACATTGATTTGCATATATTGAAGAATCCTTGCATTCCTGGAATAAACCCAACTTGATCATGGTGTATGAGCTTTTTGGTGTGTTGCTGAATTCTGTTTGCTAAAATTTTGTTGAGAAGTTTTGCATCTATGTTCATCAGTGATATTGGCCTGTAGTTTTCTTTTTTGTGTTGCCTTTGTCTGGTTTTGGTATCAGGGTGACGGTGGCCTTGTAGAATGAGTTTGGAAGTGTTCCCTCCTCTGCAATTTTTTGAAAGAGTTTTAACAGGAAGGTTTATTTTTAAACAGGTTGAGTTGATTAAAGTGTCAGGGCGGGATGAAGTGGGTGAGAAGGCAGAATGAGACCTGTTTGGCTCCTATATTAATTTCTTCCTTGTAGCTGTACAAAACCTAACTGGTCATGTTTCTGGGGAAATTTAGAAGGCTACTGGTTATTGTTATCAAGGGGAGTGGGGGCTTGGTCTGTGTGGAAGGAAATCAATAGGGGGCTGAGAAATGCTGTGGGCAAAGCTGACTCCGAATGGGAGATTCATCTAAGAAAGTCTTCAGCATTGTTATGTGCCTGCTTACAGGACAGTAATGTATTTGCATACTGTAATGATGTATCACCTATGCATTACTGCTAATTATTTTAAAATGACCATAACTACTATTAACATGTGACAGTGCCTCATTAGAATGTGTAATTGTGTCTGTCAGTAATGATATTATTATGTGTCTTTTAACAGAATGTGGGACATTAATTCTCATCTCTTAGACTCTTCAGTACCAATTCTCCAGGTAGAGTTCAAAGCCCCAAGCAGTCAATTCATCTGTTCTCTAACGTCTGAGTGGGGCTGTACTTAAACTGTTTTAGGAAGATGATTATCTTATTAAAGATATATACGGACACACACACACCCTCATAACACCAAAAAATCTATGACCTTTCTTTGGTAATTTGCTATAGTATTTTACAATTGACTCCCAAGGAGGTTTCTGCCCAGGTCACATCTGAATTTTTTGATGGGCATAAATCTGTTCCCGTTCTTTCTCCCAGAGCACAGCTATTCTCAAACTAGAGAGTTGCCCTGTGGCATCTGGTTCTAGCTTCCTCCAGGGCTGGTACCTCCCACAGGAGGGCCTTTAGAAACACGTGGCAGGTGACTGTGATTTGTTGCTGTTGTCATGATGTCTGGGCACTGTGGGCACTTCTTGGGCTGTGGCCGATGCTGCCAACACTGTGTGGTCCTATCGCAGCCCATGACTGCCCTGCAGGCCAGGAACACTTCTCTGTGCTGTTCTGTCTCTGGGCTGTGGGACCTTTGAGTCTTTTCAGTTCCCCAGAGCCGTTGGGTCTCTTACTCAGAAGTGCTCTCAGCTTTGTGGGCACCCTTAGGAGACCAGCTAAGCACTGAAAAATTGATGGTTTTGAACTGTGGTGCTGGAGAAGACTCTTGAGAGTCCCTTGGACTGCAAAGAGATCCAACCAGTCCATCCTAAAGGAGATCAGTCCTGGGTGTTCATTGGAAGGACTGATGCTGAAGCTGAAAATCCAATACTCTGGCTACCTCATGCGAAGAGTTGACTCGTTGGAAAAGACCCTGATGCTGGGAGGGATTGGGGGCAGGAGGAGAAGGGGACGACAGAGGATGAGATGGCTGGATGGCATCACCAACTCAATGGACATGGGTTTGGGTGGACTCCGGGAGCTGCTGATGGACAGGGAAGCCTGGCATGCTGCGATTCATGGAGTCGCAAAGAGTCAGACACGACTGAGCGACTGAACTGAACTAGGAGACCAGGGTGGGGGTTCTCACTCTTGCAGTAATTGTTCCCTATTTTTGCCAGGCATGTGCAGGGCTGTGGTCTCAGGTTTATGTCCCAGACCTTGAAGTTACAAAGGATCACTTTCATAAATCCAAGCCAATTCTCTGTCCTGTGGTCCTGTTGTCTTGTTATGGGGTTTGTAACTAGTGACAAGATGGCATCACACAGGTTTTATAAATATGAACGTGGCCAAGTAAAGAAAAACCAAGGCACTTGCTCGGTGTAATCTCTTTGCTTCTGTCACGTCTGTGTCTTTTATTATTATTATTAATTAAGTTTTGGCTGTGCTGGGTCTTCGTTGCTGTGCAGGTTTTTCTCTAGTTGCGGAGAGTGGGGACTACTCTCTAGGTACTTGGGCTTCTTATTGAGGAAGCTTTTCTTATTGCGGAGCCCTGGGCTCTAGAGCGTGGGCTCAGTAGTCGTGGTGCTCGGGCTTAGCTGCCCCTTAGCATGTGGGATCTTCCCAGACCTGAGATCAAACCCATGTCCCCTGCTTTGGCCGGTGGATTCTTAACCACTGGACCACCAGGGAAGCCCTCCTGTCTTCTTCTGAGGATGCCTTCACTACCACTTGACTGGAAAAGGTCACAGCTGATTGGATCCAGGGAGGACCCCTGGCTGGGGCCTCCCCCTGTGACTTGTATGGCTTGATTCAAACAAGTGAACTAAGCCATCGTCAACTCCTGGAAATTTGTACTGAGGTGTTCCTGTTGGCTATGGGGCCTAGGACTGAATTCTAGAAAACAGGCCAAGCATTGACTTTCTGGATTAGGATTCAGATGAGCGAGCAGAGGAAACTTGTCCGAAGAGATCAGAGCATAAATGCAGAGAGAGAGAGAAACAGAAAGAGACAGAGACCAGCTGAGGGGCTGGAAGTATGACTCTGTTCTCCAGTTCCAGTTTGGGCCCCTCTGAGGTCTGCCTGGACCTTAGTTAAATCATTTGAGGGGCTGTGATTCACTAATGAATTCTCACCACACCCTTTTCTCCTTTCTTTGAAGAATCTCAGTTTGCAGCCTCAAACAGGTCAATTGGAGACATTGCTCCAAAAAGAGAAGGGGCTTTTTATTTAATTCTGAGGTCTGTCTTCTAAAAAATGTTGCCTGTGTTCCCGAGGACATTTTTGGGGGCTTTTTTTTTTTTTTTTTTTTTTTTTTTTTTGGTGAAAGAGAGCAGCCTGAGAGGATATAATCAGGGGAAGATTATTTTTAGTGCTTTCTACGTTTCTAGTTTTATGTTTGCCCGGGGTTACCTCTGAGCATTCATATCTCCCACAATTTAAGACTTCCAGTTGCCTCCCTGAAGCAACATCTCCTGTCATCAGTATTTTCTTTCCTTTAAAACAAATAAACAAAGAAACCCCCCCCCCCCCAAAAAAAAAAGCACCAGTGTTACTCTCAAAGCTGGGGGAACTATTTCCAAAAAGGATCTTGGTTCCTCGTCTCCTTGATGCCATCACAGTATAAATGCAGAACAGACACCTACTTGGAGAAGAAAGAAAAAAAAGAAATATGCTTGCGATGTGTTTAAACCCAGATGCACTTCAGATGTTGTTGTTGTTATTATTTTTCTCCATTGATGGTCTTGCCAGCCATTATGGTAGGAAGTTAAAACACCTGGTTTGCATTATCCTGACTTGCCTTTAAGGCTAGTATGCAGGCAGTCGGGCAGGGGGGTTGTGAGCATGCTCAGGATAGCACTATCTGATCCTTCCTGGGGATTTTGTGATTTATGTTTCCCCTTTTTTCTTTCCTGTTGTAGTTCCTTGAAGTCGGCTTCTCTCTTCACAGCTGCTGTTGCTGCTGGCCCGGGCTGGCGTGGTCCTCCCTTGCCAAAGGGACTCTCAAAGCCTGCGGCTTAGATCCTCCTAGGTATCCAGCGTCTGCTGTCTTCTCTCGGCCTTTCCTCCCTCCCCCGTGCCATTTCATTTACTCTCTCAGAAGTAATTAGTAATTTAGACGGGACAGGATGTGCGTGTGTGCAGGTGGGGAGATTCCGGCTCTGATCTCTGTCCCTGCCTTTGGTGCTTTGATGCTCTTGTCTACGTGCAGACCTGGAGAAGCAGACTCCTGGATTCTGCAGTGACTTCTGGGGTCAGAGCGACCACTTTGGGGAACGAGTACATTCCTTTCGCTGCTGGTGATGCCAGTGCGCAGTGCGGGGAGGGGCTTGAATGCTAAATTGAAATGATCGATTTAGCATCCGTTAGATAACTGCTGTAGGTGACTTGCTCTGAAGGAGATGGGGAAGTTTAATGAGAACAAGAGTGGAGGGGAGGGATGTAAAAGTTTTGAACGGAGTGTTATGGAGGCCAGTTCCTGTCTTCTACCAGCCTTGTGGGTCAGCCTGCCAAGGTCACAGTTGAGGAGTGTGAGTGAGTGTGGCATCTGTTGACAAGCCTTTAGATGCCTGGAGTCTTTCGGGGGATGATGAAGAAGACTGTGCCGAGGATGGGAATGCCATTGGGTTTTTCTGCCAGTTCCCCAGCTGGATGAGTTTGGAAACTGTGTTTCATGACTTCACTGGGTGATCATCCTCTGAGAGGCTGATGCAATCT
Source organism: Muntiacus reevesi (assembly GCF_963930625.1). Taxonomy (NCBI): domain Eukaryota; kingdom Metazoa; phylum Chordata; class Mammalia; order Artiodactyla; family Cervidae; genus Muntiacus; species Muntiacus reevesi. Next base: position 42,441,103 of record NC_089268.1, read on the forward strand.
AACCTCACTCCCACCGGAGTGGTGTAATGCCAGAGAGAACTGAGCTGCCACTTTACCATGGGGCTGTATTTATGACAATGACCCAGGATCTCCCTGCCCCAGCCTGTCTCCTGGGGAAATAGATGTCTTCTCTTCCCTTCTGTTCTATATTAAACGGCTCTACATGCAGTCTCTGCATGCAGGGTTTAGAACCTCTTCAGGTTTCTTCAAAAGAGTGGCAAAGACTTTAGTGAATTCTCTATAAGGGAGATGGAGGAAGAGACTTAAACCATATGCTCAACAGCAAACCACTTAAAATTCCCATTAAATATTCTGTTCTTGCCAAAGTCCCTTGAATCCACCCACTACTCAAGCTCTTTGGCAGGTCTCCCCACCTCTCACCCAGGTATTTCTGTAATTTTCAAAGTCTTCACATTTTTCCCCCTCTATTTTTTGGCAGCACTTTGAGGCATATGGGATCTTAGTCCCCTGATCAGGAATCAAACCTGTTCCCCGCCACAGTGGAAGTGTGGTATCTTAATCACTGACCTGCCAGGGAAGTCCCAAATTCTTCACATTTTTATCAAGCAGAGAAATTCTTTTGTAATCAAACTCATAGTCAAGTTTTTACACCCAAAACCATTGGCATGCTCACAAAATAAAGGACTTTATGGTATTAAGATCCAATTTCTTCAGAAGGCAGATCAACACTATTATTACTGCTTGGGACCTCATTCCTCAACTCGTGTGCTTAATCAATGGATTTCTTCCTGATAAATATAGGACTGTCCCCAACAGGAAGCCTTATTATAAATATAGGACTGTCCCTAAGAGGAAGACTTATTCCAGCTACTAAGGAAGGAAGAGTTCCTCCATCTCATTACACCAGAAGCTGGAAAGCAAAACCCGTCATTAGAACATTGCTCAACCAGCGTTCAGAGAATCAGAATGAAGTCAGTGGACGGCTCCGGGGGAGATTTCAGTCTTAAGTGGAGGGCAGGCCTGGCACTTTCTCTGCTATGCGGGAGAGTGTCATTCTAATGATGGTGTGACTCTGGCCAGATTCACGGATGGGTAAACCCTAACCATCTCTTCCTTCCCAGCTCTCCTTCTGGGTTCCACTCAGACCTTGTGCTCTCTTGGATCAGTCACCACTACAGTCTTTGTTACTTCAATACTTTCCTGATAGAGTCCTTTTTTTCTTCATGTGTGGTAGTTGGTTGCCTTAAAATTTTTTTTTTCTTTTGAACTTTTTATCTTGTATTGGAGCATAGCCTATTAACAACGTTATGATAGTTTGAGGTAGACAGCAAAGGGACTCAGCCGTATATATACATATATCCATTCTGCCCAAAACCCTGCTCCCATCCAGGCTGCCATATGGAGCAGAGGTCCATGTGTTACACAGTGAGTCCTTGGTAGTTGCCCATTTTAAATATAGCAGTGTGTACTTGACCATCCCTAACTCCCTAACTATCCCTTCCACCCAGCAAGTCTGGTTGCTTCTTGATGCCAAAGAGAGAGGCACTTTCATCTCAGACTAGGGTTTGCTATACCTCTCAAAGGATGAACTCCTTCTTGGGGATTGCCGATCTGCTCATAGACTCATCATAGCTATTAGAACCAGGAACCTTTATACTATCCTCTTCCTTTGATGGAGGATGAAACTGAAGCTCAGAAGAATAAAACCTCACGCAATTGAGGTTGTAACCAGGACTACATTTTAATCTTCTGAAGTCTCCATGTTTAGCTGTCTCGCATTGTCTACCTGTCAGTCATTTGTGGTGGTTCTTTTTTATAGAGTTTCTGCAAATCATACCAGAAGCTCCTTGAAAACAGGAACTGTATCTTCTCTAGGCTGTGGTTAGTTTCCCAGGGGCCACCCAGGGTATGTTGTTCATGCATTTCAACAGACATTTTTAGAGCATTCATTATATTTGAGTGTTATATTTTATATATATATATGTGAATATGTGATATATATACATTTAAATATATATATACATTTATATACATATATTTATTAATATTGTGGATATAGAAGATGAAAAAGACACATTTTTTTTCCTTAAGAAGCCCACCATCCTTGAGAACTGCTGTAATAGAACTACTGAGAAAAGTATACATAAATAGAAGGGAAAGAGAGAGAAATTCATCCAGGGGCTCTGGAAGCTTTGTGGACAAAAATAGGATTGGGGCTGGGCCTTAAATAAGAATTTCACTAGTAGGTGAGGGAGAGGCTTGTTAGCTGCAACCTGAAGAGCACAAGGATATGATGAAGAATGGCTCACAGGCCACTGCAGCTGAAATGTGGAAGCTGCAGATGGCGGCTGAGGGTTGGAAAGGAAGGTAGAGAACTTTGATCACGTTGATGCGTTTCTGTATCACCCAAGAGAGAACCTGTCTGTGAATAGGCACTCTGCAAACAGGCATGCTTGTAAAGTAAACCTGTGACTGCTATGGGTCTACTGACTGCAGAGATAGTGGCGTCCAGGGGCAGTGTATCGTTAAAGATTTGGTGTAATCCTAGCTTTGCCACATACACGCTGTATGAACTGAGAAGGTCTTTAACTTCTCTGGACCTCAACTTTTTTTTTAAAATTGGAGTAGAGTTGCTTATACTGCTGTCAGTTTCTGCTATATAATAAAGTGAACCAGCTTTCTGTATACATATATTCCTTCTTTTCAAGACTTCCTTCCCATTTAGGTCGCCACAGGGCAGTGAGTAGAGTTCCTTGTGCATACAGTAGGTTCTCATTGTCTGTTTTATACACAGTAGTGTATACATGTCAGTCCCAATCTCCCAGTTCATTGAACCTCAATGTTCTTATCTGTGAAATGGAGATGACAATAGTAGCTATCTCATAGATTTGTTATGATGATTAAATTATGTAAGTTAGCCTGTGCAAGACATGAATAATTTAGAGTAGTGCCTGCTTTGTAGTCAGTACTATATTTCTTATTTGTATTATTATAATAATTTTACTGTCCTTGTATCCCCTCAAAATAGGGAGAAGCCTGTCTTTCTGAAAATGTCTCATTACATGCCCTACTATCTGAAATTCTTCCATAAAGCTTTCTTTAACAATTCAAAGTCCTTTACTAAAAAACATGTGTAATTAGAAGCCGATTGTAGGATATCAGTCATTAATACTTTAACAAGAATTCAGTTCTCTAATAGGGCCTGAGGAAATGGGTTATTTCCCGCCAAATAAGGAGAATTACTGTGGGCTTCCCTTGTGGCTCAGTAGTAAAGCATCTGCCTGCCAATGCAGGTTTGATCCCTGGATAGGAAAGATGCTCTGGAGAAGAAAACGCAACCCACTTCAATGTTTTTGTGTGGGCAGCACGAGGCAGCCCAAAGGAGGATGCCCTGTGGCCCCATCACCCAGCTTTCACCAGCCTCTCCGTTCAACTTTGTTCTCTGCTGGTCTTGTCTGCACTCTTAACTCTTTTGAATTGTGACAGGAACTCAATTTCTTTATGAAAAATGGCCCTGGAGCTCCTCCAAGCTATGGCTGGTCCTAGGGCTGGAACAGAAAATATACAAGGTGAAGCAGGAGCATCTGGTAGTGCCTGTTAAGTAAGGAAATGCTAGACAAAGCAAATCAAAACTCATAGGAAAACCCCAAACCCCAGTTTAAGGAACAAGGGAGCCAATTGGGAAAGAGCTCCCAGTGGCCAAAGCTGGAACAGTTTGAGCCACAAAATGCGTAAAGTAGTATTGGATTCTAACCTAAAGTATAACGTAATTATCTGAGTCCATACGGATGTGAATAAATGATTGAATCAATAAATGGGGGGCAGGGGACAAATCTCCTGTGCAGAAAAATGCCCAATAGTTCATGTGAGTTCTGTGCCTTCAGGGAAGAGGATCTTAGCTCCTCACTCTCTAAGTGTGTGCTGGATGTGCTTTCCTCCTTCCAAAGAATATTCTTTGTCTGGAAAAGGGGAAGAAACGAGTAATTTGACAATAGAGAAATCTGACAAACACCACCTCAGACAGGTGATCAAGGTCAACATCGACAGTGCCAAGTGATGCTGATCGTATGTGTGTACTATGACATGACGTGATGAAAATGGCACGTCACCTCTGTGATCTTCCACAAAACTCGTAACTCTAGTCATCTTGAGAAAAAAATTACCAACAAATTCCAACAAAAGGATGTCTTACAAAATACTTGACTGGCACTCTTCAAAACTATCAAGGTCATCACAAACAAGGTAAATGTGGGAAACTGTCACAGCTAAGAGAAACCTAGGGAAACATGACAACTAAATGTGATGCAGTTTCTTGGATGGAATCCTAGCACAGAAAAAGGACACTTGGTAAAAACTAAGGAAATTTGAGTCAACTATGGACTTTAAGGTATCAGTCTTGGTTCACCAATTGTAGCAAGTGTATCATACTAGTGCAAGATGTTAATAATAGGGGAAATGGTGTGAGTGTGCCACGTGCTAAGTCGCTTCAGTTGTGTCCAACTCTTTATGACCTTACTGACTGCAGCCTGCCAGGCTCCTCTGTCCATGGGATTCTCCAAGTGAGAATACTGGAGTGGGTTGCCATGCCCTCCTCCAGGGAATCTTCCCAACCCGGGGATCGAACCCTAGTCTCTTGCATTTCCTGCATTGGCAGGTGGGTTGTTTACCATTAGCACCACCTGGGAAGCCCAGTTGTATGCGGGTGAGGGACAAATGGAATCCTTTGTATCTTTTGCTCAGTTTTTCTATAAATCTAAACTGTTCTTTAAAAAAAAAAAGTGTATTAGTTAGAAGAAAAGCCTCTGGAAATAATGCAATTGCTAGAGCTACCAACGAGGTGAAGAGGTCTAAGGAATATGGTTCTTAAGTAGACAGTAAAAGTTTCATGGGAGAAATTATATCTGGGTCATGAAGGTCTGGGAATATATATCCCTTTTGAATGTCAAAAGTTTTCTGTTTTCAGTAACAGTTCAGTAACTTTGACTTCAATCAGTTGATATGTACTAGTATCTTACCAATTTTCATCATAGATGGTGATTTTTTCTGCATATATCCTTTCTCTGATTTGTCATGTCAGGAAGAACATTTCCTCTACCCTCTTATGTTCAGTACTTGGAGGTCTGCAAATTAAATTGACAAAAGACAGACTAGGAAGAGAAAAGACAGATTTTTATTCACATAAGAGGGCCTTTACAGAAAAATGTGACTCAAAGTGGCAGTTATAATTTGGGACTTACATACCATCTTAATAGGACTTCCCTGATAGCTCAGTTGGTAAAGAATCCACCTGCAATGCAGGAGACCCCGGTTTGATCCCTGGGTTGGGAAGATCTCCTGAAGAAGGGAAAGGCTACCCACTCCAGTATTCTGGCCTGGAAATTCCATGGACTGTATAGTCCATGGGGTTGCAAAGAGTCGGACACGACTGAGTGACTCTTGCTTTACCATCTTAACAGGAGAAGGGGAGGGAGAAAGGCTTTTGTGAGAAAACAAGTGAATTTTAGGAAAGAGAAATGGGCCCTTAGGAGAACAGATGGGAGATGTGATAGTTTTGTGATGATGTCTTTTTAGGTAATTTCTTTTCCCGGCACTGGGCTTCTTGTCTCCGGTGATAGGGGTCAGTTTTCACTGGTTTTGAAACTCTCAGCAAGGGCTTTAAAGACAGTTGAATTCTTTGGGGAGGCTCTGCTTTTTAGGGAGATAAGAGGTAATAAGAGTGGGTGGGGTGGGACAGCACAAACTCCAAACCGTCTTCTCAGTGCTAGATTCTGGATTCCTTTGGTTGAACGCAGGCTTCCTAAAGGTCACCAACACATCCTGTGTTTCCCGTGATGAGGGAAACACCTTTTAGAGTTTTGGCAGTGCCTCCAGAGGGAATGGCAAAGTTGAAATGGAGACAGGATTGGACATTTAGTTTTAAGCAAGTCTTCAAGAGTAGAGTCTTGGCTAGGTTTGGGTAAAGATTATGATCCTACAGTCCAGGACTGGTGGAAACAGCAAAGGGAGAATTCTGAGGTGAGAGGTGCAAAACTTTAGGACTCATAGTGTCTGTTTTCCAGTGAAGAGTTAATGAGTTTTTCAGGAAGTTCCTGACTAGAGTCTGCAGGAATCCTGACACTATGCTAAAGGAGATGATGGAAAGCAAGTTAATGAAGAGTGTTTGGTGGGGATTAGTGGGTGTGTGTCCTCAATGTCCAAAGCCTGTGTGCAGCGGGAAATGGTCCTGGGTCTCAAAAATGCAATGCAAGATTAAAACAAATATGATTGAGTGGTAAAGACCCACCTGCCAATGTAGGAGACATAAGAAATGTGGGTTCAGTCCCTGGTTAGGGAAGATCCCCTGGAGGAGGACATGGCAACCCACTTCAGTATTGTTGCCTGGAGAATTCCATGGGCCAGGGAACCTGGTGGGCTGCAGTCCATGGGGTCAGACATGGCTTAAGTTACTTAGCACAATGTGCTCACCATACATTTGCTGCTTTCTTTTTAACTTATTTATCTGTCATGTCTGCTCTTCCAAGCTCTATATTCAGATCTATGTCATTCCTTTTTTTGGTCATGTTTTTAAACATTTTTATTTTTAATTGGAGGATTATTACAATATTGTGATGGTTTCTGCCATACATCGACATGAATCAGCCATAGGTATACAAATGTCCCCTCCCTCTTAAACTACCCTCTCACCTCCATCCCCATTCCACCCCTCTAGGTTGTCACAGAGGTCCAGCTTTGGGTTCCCTGCATTCCGTTATTTCTCTTAATGTACGAATTATTGCAAGACTTTGAGGCCCAACTGGCCCTATGGCCTGTGACTGTCTTCTGATCACTTGCTCGAGGCAATGGGACAGATCCTTCTGTCATAATCTCCACTTGTTCATTCAGTCATTAAGTCTTGTCCTACTCTTTGCTACCTGATGAACTGCAGCATGCCAGTGATGCCATCCAACCATCTCATCCTCTGTTGCCCCGTTTTCCTCCTTCCTTCAAGCTTTCCCAGCATCAGGGTCTTTTCCAATGAGTCAGCTTTTCACATCAGGTAGCCAAAGTATTGGAGCTTCAGCTTCAGCATCAGTCCTTCCAGTGAATATTGAGTGTTGATTTCCTTGCTGTCCAAGAGACTCTCAATTTCTTCTCTAGCATCACAGTACAAAAGCATCAATTCTTAGGCACTCAGCCTTCTTTACGGTCCAACTCTCACATCCACACATGACCACTGGAGAAACCAGAGCTTAGACTACGTGGACCTTTGTCGGCAAAGTGATGTCTCTGTGTTTAAATGTGCTCTCTAGGTTTGTCCTAGCTTTTCTTCCAAGGAGCAAGTGTCTTTTAATTTCATGGTTGCAGTCACTATCTGCAGTGATTTTGAAGCCCAAGGAAATAAAATCTGTCACCATTCCCACATTTTCCCCCATCTATTTGCCATGAAATGATGGGACCGGATGCCCTGATCTTAGCTTTCTGAATGTTGAGTTTTAAGCCAAATTTTTCATTCTCCTCTTTCACCCTCATCAAGAGATTCTTTAGTTCCTCTTCACTTTCTGCCATTAGATATCATCTGAATATCTGAGGTTGTTATTTCTCCCGGTAATCATGATTCTAGCTTATGAATCATCCAGCCCAGCATTTTGCATGATATATTCTGCATATAAGTTAAATAAACAGGGTTACAATATACAGCCTTGATGAACTCCTTTCCCAATGTTGAGCCAGTCTGTTTTTCCAAGTCCAGTTTTAACTGTTGCTTCTTGACTTGCATGTAGGTTTCTCAGGAGATGGGTAAGGTGGTCTGGTATTCCTATCTCTTTAAGAATTTTCCACAGTTTGTTGTGATCTACACAGTCAAAGGCTTTAGCGTAGTCATTGAAGCAGAAGTAAATGTTTTTCTGGTATTTCCTTGCTTTTTCTATGATTCAGTGGGTGTTGGCTATTTGATCTGTATTTCCTCTGCTTTTTCTAAATCCAGTTTGTACATCTGGAAGTTCTCAGTTCATGTACTATTGAAGCCTCGCTTGGAGAATTTTGAGAATTACTTTACTAGCGTGTGAAATGAATGCAGTTGTACAGAAGTTTGAACATTTTTTGGCATTGCTTTTCTTTGGGATTGGAATGAAAACTGACCTTTTCCAGTCCTGTGGCCACTGCCGAGTTTTCCAAATTTGTTGACATAATAAGTGCAATACTTTCACAACATCGTCTTTTAGGGTTTGAAATAGCACAGCTGGAATTCCATCACCTCCACTAGCTTTGTTTGTAGGAATGTTTCCTAAGGCCCACTCTGTTTTTAAGTAAAACAAATAATCCTCCCAGATGATAATGATGGATTTCCCATAGGAAGAAATTTCAGTTTATCCAGATCTTAGATAGATCAAGACTTGGCTTGAGGGAGAGCTGCCGCCTCTTTCTGGGGGCAAGCCCTGGAAGCTGACTGGAGCACAGGATGAGAAAGCTACAGGACATGGATGCTGGAGGTCTCTTGGCCAGTACCATGCAGGCAACTCTCAAATTTATGAGTAAATTGCTTGCTTGAAGAGTTGGTTGAGGAGTATAGCTTTGAAGACATATTCCCTCCGAAGGGGTAACTAAGTCAGCTATCTACTGTACCAGGCAGTTTCTGAGCAATATTTTAAATTTAATTTTATTTAATATATGTTCCCTTTTCCAGGGGAATCTTCTGAACCCAGGGATCAAACCCAGATCTCCTGCATTGCAGGCAGATTCCTTACCATCTGAGCCACAAGGGTCCTTATTAATGTCCGTAAGATATTATGATATACTTTGTATATAATCTATATGCATTACTCTCTGGTCACCCTGATAATTTGCTTTAACCAACCTGGGTGTCATTTTTTTCTCTCCATCCTACCGAGGGGGCCTGGGATCTGCTGCCAGAATTTTCCAGGAAGTTCAGGACAGACTTACATTCAGCCTCAGTCCCCATTGCCTTTCCTAAATTGCCTGGGAACACCAAGCCCTCCCCCACCCCCAACACTCCTCTCCCCTTCTCTTAGCTCTTGGCAATCTTTCTCCTGCCCCTGTTTTTTTTTTTTTTTTAAAGAGGGACACATTATCTGCCTCCTAAGCAGGCTTTGCATGGCCTGTAGGAGCAGCTGACAAAGGGAACAAGTAATTTCTTAGCCTTTCAGCTCCACACTGCCTCTGGTTTTTGTGAGTGGCCGGTGCACCTGTCGTGGTAAGCAATGCTCCCTTCACAAGCAATTTGAAAAGAGGGCAAGCTCGGCACCCCACTCCCGCCCCCTTTCTTTTAAGTGGATGTTAATAATTTTCAGAAGGAGTGGTGCGGGGGGGTGGCAGAAAGAGACAAGTTCTCGGGATTTATTCTTCGCCTGACACTCGCCGTGAGGATGGAGAGCTGGTCGAGGCGGGGGCCGTCCTTGCGGCTTCATTAGGGGCTGAGCTGGGCTGGGAGGATGAGCCGGGGGATGCTGGCTTCATTTGGGATGAGGGGCTTTCCTGTTCCTTCTTCTCTGTGGGCTGTTTTGGTTTATTTGTTCTGTGGTTCTCTAAGCTTCTTTGTTTGACCCTGACTGATGAAGAGCCTGGAGGATTGGTGAAAAGAAGTTTCTCCCAGCAAAACACATTTTGGCCTAAGGGAAATAAAGGACTCCCACTTTTCCTAGGCCAGGTGGGAGGGCATGCATGTGGCCCCTTCCATTTTTCTTTTCTTTTTTAAAGTCTATTAAACTCATGTTGGCAAAAAGTATTGCCCCGACAGACTGGAGAGCAGAAGTTCTCCGTTTATAGCCCTGGACATGTGGCCCACTGGGCCGGCTGGTTGTGTGTGCCTCAGGAGGGTAGGCTCCTCCGATGTGCTGTCTGTCGAGTTCAAGTGGAGCCCTTTTCTTTCTTCCCTGCCTGTGTTTAGCTGAGGTTGTGGGTCTTGGAGGCCCCTGTGCTGCCGTTGCTGCTGCTGCTAAGTCGCTTCAGTCGTGTCTGACTCTGTGCGACCCCATAGACGGCAGCCCACCAGGCTCCCCCGTCCCTGGGATTCTCCAGGCAATAACACTGGAGTGGGTTGCCATTTCCTTCTCCAGTGCATGAAAGTGAAAAGTGAAAGTGAAGTCGTTCAGTCGTGTCTGACTCCTAGTGAACCCATAGACTGCAGCCTACCAGGCTCCTCCGTCCATGGGATTTTCCAGGCGAGAGCACTGGAGTGGGGTGCCATTGCCTTCTCCGGAGGCCCCCATGAGCCTGCAGTTTCTCTCCGGTGCTGTGACCTGCAGGGCTCTCCTGCATGCAACACCCGGGGAGGTGTTTGTGAGAAGGCTGAAGGTGGCTAGTTTCTAGCCTTTCCTGTACCAACTGCCGTGTGTCGCTATTGCTTGTGGTGAGGAGGAAAACCTTTTCTTCTACCCTATCGTATTTGGGGTCGGGGATCTGCAAATTAAACTGACAAAAAGACAGATTAGCAAGAGGGGAAATAAAACATTTAATTTTGTAATATATATGATGATGTGTTAGTCGCTCAGTCGTGTCCAACTCTTTGCCACCCCGCGGACTGTAGCCCACCAGGATCCTCTGTCCATGGAATTCTCCAGTCAGGGATACTGGAGTGGGTTACCATTCCCTTCTCCAGGGATCTTCCTGACCCAGGGATCAAACCCCGGTCTTCTGCATTGCAGGCAGGTTCTTTACCATCTGAGCCACAAGGGCCCTTATGAGAGCTCACAGAGAAATGAGACTCAATGAGAGGTTAGAATGGGGACTTACGTGCCGTCTTAATAGAGAATGGGGAGGGACAGGGGAGGACTTCTGGAGGATTTCTCAGGAGGGAGAGGGGAGAAAGCTCACTATGGGAAAGCAAACGACTTTCTGGAAAGGTAAACAAGCCCTCAGCAGAGTAGGTGGGGCGGTATTGTAGTTTGTGACAACGTCTGTCTAGGTGTGATACAGAATTCTCTGGAGGACAGAAGATTAGGTTTGCTCTGGGGAGGGGATTTATGACAACTGAATTCTTTGGGAGGCTCTGCTTTTAGGTAGATAAGGGATTTTAGGAACTCAAATGCCTTCAGCTCAAAGTAATTTTTTTTAATGCCACAGTGGCTTATTCTAGACCCCTCACCTTACCAAGACCTCTCTGTAGCTTGGAAAGTCTTTGAGGATTCAGGCAGCACCAGACATAGCCCCTAGCTCCCATTAGGCCTGCCAGAAAGGTCTGGTAAATGAAAACGGAGTATGTTACTCTGAGTAACAGCATTTAAATAGATACAAAGGGTCCGAACCAATTTATGTCTTAGTCACACACTGCTTCAGCTGAGTGCTGCAGAGGGTGCTGGTGGGGTTTTGAGGAGGGTGAGGCGCAGTTTGGAGGAAGAGGGTGAATCACTGTGCAGGTCCTGAGTTATGGTTGGAGATGGGGTGTCGGGTCAGGTTTGTCCCTCTTCAGTATGTTGGCAGCTTACCTGAGGCACACCTCACTTCGTAATTCTAGGTGTGTTTCCTCTAACCTCGAGTTTCTTGGCCCAGCACTCTGGGCTGACCAGAGGGCAGACCACCTTTTCCTTCTCTGTTCTGGGCACAAATGAATTGTAAGATTTCAAAGTCAAGGGCTAAGTTTCCAGTGTTTGGGCATCCAGGTACCTCTGGGAGGCTGTGATTTGAATCTTACCTCTGATCTGCTATTGGCTCTGCCACTGGCCATGCCCAGAAGGTAGGATTTTGTCCTCATTCTGCCAACTCTTCCCCAGGGGGTTTGTCCTGCTTAACTAACTGCCTGCCAGTGTCAACTTCTTGAGAATGCCTGCTTTCAGGTATTTTGAAAAATAAGACTTTCATGGGGGATTCTCCTCTCCTGCCTCAACTGATACATAATCAACTTTTTATATTAATACTATCAAAGAGTTTATAGCTACAAGGGAGATTTCCAGCATTAAGAGTTGATTTTGTGCTTATTTTAAAGAATAAATGTCATACCTAAATAAGACTTCCCTGGTGGTTGAGACAGTAAAGAATCTGCCTGCATGCAGGAGACCAGCATTTGATCCCTGGGTTTGGAAGATCCCCTGAAGAAGAAAATGGCAACCCACTCCAGTATTCTTGCCTGGAGAATCCCATGGACAGAGGAGCCTGGTGGGCTACAGTCCATGAGGTTGCAAGTGACATGACTGAGCAAGTGACTAAGTGACTAACACTCAAATAGGCCTTACATTTCATAAGAAAACAAAGTTGGATAGTGGTTATTGTGGGTAATGATGCATCTTCTTTTTTCAAGTGGTAGGGTTGGATTGTCTTTGCTCTGAGGACAGTTCTAGATCATTCTACCTGACAGCACTGGGGGACAAGAGTAGGAGATGACTGTAGGTGGTACCCACACTTGGTATTAGATAATGTATTAAATTGCACAGTGAGAAAACATTGTCTTTTCATATCTGTTTAATGTCCAGGGCTTCCCCCGTGGCTCAGTGGTAAAGAATCTGCCTGCCAATGTAGGAGACACAGGAGACGTGGATTCGATCCCTGGGTCAGGAAGATCCTCTGGAGCAGGACATGGCAACCTACTCCAGTATTCTTGCCTAGAAAATCCCATGAACTAAGGAGCCTGGCAGGCTATAGTCCATGGGGTCGCAAAAGAGTTGGATACGACTGAAGTGGCTTAGCATGATGAAGTAAAAGAGTTTCAGTTTGGTCCTAAAAGGTCTGGAAGACTCTCTACCTCCAATTCTCCTCCTTCTGGGTTTTATTCCTCTTCCTCATTATTACTGTCAAACAAAGAGGGAGCAAGCCCCAGGCTCCCAGCCTTCTGTATCTTCAGCCAGAATTCATAACATTGCATTCATTGTGTTTATTTTCATGATTCTCTTCTATTCATGGCAAGTGATATTAGTTTTCAATTCACGGTTGGTGTCAAAATTTTATTTAACATGAAAGTACTTGAAGATAAAATGCAATCTGGTTTTAAAGAAAGATTCTACACAGCAGGCCACACTTGGATGTGACATAAATTCTGGAAGTGGTGTTCGAGGAACCGTTGGTGGGAAACAGTTTCTCTTCTTTCCTGATGGTCTCTGAGCCCCTCCTGTTCGCGAGCGGATATTATCTACTGCTCTCACCTTCTCCGCCACCGCCAGTCTCTGCTGCCAGGAGGTTTTCCTTCTTCAGAGGATGAATCCTGACTTCATGAGAAAGTCGCTCTTGCTTCATTTTGCAGGCTGTCTCTGATCTACCCGGAGGTTGCTGTGGGGTGCTGGACAGGCACTGGGACTCGGAATGTTGGTGGGGGCAGAGGTGCTCTCTTCTGTGTCTGAACATTTTTAGCATTTGTTTGCTCCTCCCTTGGGCACTGGTCACCTGTGTGTCTTATCCTTTCTCCTGGGGAGCCAGGCCATGCAGATTCAGGCCTGTCCTACTCCTCTCTGCCTCTTGGACAGAGTCTGGGCCATGGTTAGCACCCAGGAGGTCCCCTCACAGTAGAGGGAAGCTGGTAGGTGTTCAGCCACTGTCAGATTCACTTGGGATATTGGCAGGCTCTGGAATTACGGACAAGAAAGTCCCTGATGCTGGAAAAGATTGAGGGCAGAAGGAGAAGCGGGCATCAGAGGATGAGGTGGTTGGATGGCATCACCAATGCAATGGACTTGAGCTTGGGGAAACTTTGGGAGATGGTGAGGGGCACGGAGGCCTGGCGTGCTGGTCCATGGGGTCAGGAAGAATTGGACACGACTGGGTGAGTCAACAACAACAAGGGGTTGGACAATCCTAAAGGAAATCAACCCTGAATATTCAGTGGGAGGATGGATGCTGAAGCCGAAGCTCCAATCCTTCAGCTACCTGATGCAAAGGGCTGACTCATTAGAAAAGACCCTGATGCTGGGAAAGACTGAAGGCAGGAGGAGAAGGGGATGACAGAGGAGGAGATGGTTGGATGGCATCACCGACTCACTGGGCATGAGTTTGAGCAAGCTCCAGGAGATGGTGAAGGACAGGGAGGCCTGGTGTGCTGCAGTATGGTGTCGTAAAGAGTCGGACACGATTTAGTGATTGAACAATAACAACAAGGGTTTAGACGTCTTGACTCCCACGACCTCATTGCCAGCTTGAAAGCCAAGTGAAGTATGAGACTGGACACTTTAGCAAATTCCCGTGGGTGGGTGAAGTGGTTCCCTCTGTCCTCAGGCACATGGACAAGTAGCTCACATCCCAGGCTCACTCTGAAGTCACACAGTTGTCCTGACTTGGGGTCAGGTGACAGTATTCCCAGTGAACAGATGGACACAGGCCAAAGCAGAGTTGAAGACTCACTGTGCTCCTTCTAAAATATTAAAGTTAGGCCATACAGGGCTTTTATGGCTTATTCATACTGGGTGGTATTATCTGAGCAGTTTTTCTTTCAGCCAATATTTTTGTTGTTTAGTTACTAAGTCTTGTCTGAGTCTTTGTGACCCCATGGACTGGAGCCTACTAGGCTCCTCTGTCCATGGGATTCTCCAGGCAAGAATACTGGAGCTGGTTGCCTATCCCCTTCTCCAGGGGATCTTCCCGACCCAGGGATCAAACCCTCGTCTCCAGCATTGGCAGGCACGTTCTTCACCACTAGCGCCACCCGGGGAAGCCTTCAGCCAGTATATTGCACGGTAAATGTTTCACCAAAAGAAAGACAAAAGTTATTCTTTGGTGCTAACCCTGAACCCTCTGGTGTACATTTTCATTAGATTTTTTGATGCACACTTGTAGCAGCTTTGGTGGATTGCGGATCATTCTGCTGCTCACCTATGATGAATGTGCATATGCAAATATCACACTGTTGACTCTGAAGTGTTTTAGAGTAAATCACCACACAGGCAGTGTGATGTTTTTGGAATTGAAGAACATCACCAGCGGCAGATGTCTGAGTTTCAGCTGCTGCTCCACGTCCCTGGCACCCAGAGGGAGACCCTCTGAGCAGCACCTTCCTGGTTGCTTGGTGTCCTCACAGTATTGCTGTGATGACGTGTGGCCTGTCACACGTGGGCTCTTCTCATTAATTTCCGGGGTTGTCTTCTTATCTGTAAAATGGGGCTAATAAACTCACTTAAATTGTGGGTTTTCTTCTCCTCTTGAGGAGCCCGTGAAAGCACGTGCGTTAAATTGCCGTGTAAGCTGTAAAAAAGCTATCCAAATGCCAGCTGCTTTTGTTGTTATTACCATGGAAGCCCAGACAGAAGCAGAGGCTGTTGGGAACTGGCTCTTCCTGGGATGGATGACTGAATCTTGGGGACCTGCTACAATCACGGAGCACATTTAGTCCTGTGTTTCCCTCAGTGGCATTGAGCAAGGGCTAAGAAAACAGTCAGAAATAGAATGTTTTCTGGTTCACGTGAAGTTGTCTGTTCTGCTCTGAGTTTTCCGTGTAGTTCCAAGGTTTCATAGCCAGAATTAGAAAGCACAGAGAAAAGATTATTTATTCACGCTGGCATCGAGGATATGGTGGTTGGTTTGTCAAAAGGAAGGTTATAACTTTGTAATCTGTCTTAGTCTGAAATTCACACTGATCCTGTTTGGCTTCCCTGGTTCCAATGGGCTGACCTCTTTCTGTCTACAAATATTTCTGCCCATGATGCTGGGCTTAAGAAACCCTGCATTTGCCTGTCATGCATGAACTAGCGACTCTCCTAATGAATGAATTTCTTATAGGAAGCAGAAAAGGGAGTTGGAGGGAAGAGAGATGGAACACGTTATATTTCTTTTCGGCGAATGCTTATTTTCTTGGCCGATGAACGCTTTTCTCCCCCCCTCACCTTTTGACATGATCCTAATGGTCCTGTTACAATACATTCTGCCATCTCTCTTAGCCCCATCTGCCAGCACCCTGTGTCATTTGGTGAATGGCAGGCAGGTTTTAAGTTCCAAAAAGCAGAGAACAGGCAAAGTACTAGAACAGGATCATATGTCTCCCATTTTTATTTAAAAAAATATACCGTCCCCCCACCCCCACCCCGCCCCGCATTTTATTGCTGAGAGTTGAGTTGCAGCTGGACCCTGAGGCTGGGACAGCAGAAAGACAGCCTTGCCTTTGAGCGTCACATGATGCTGGGGTGGCTTTTCCCAAAAGATGAAGGAATCTCTTTTTTCAGGAATCTTCTGGAGCCAAATATTCCAACTGTGTTATTTTTGGAAGTTCCAATTTAGCCTTGTGTAGATGACTCTCCACATTCCTTCTGCTTCGTTGAGGGGGTGATTTTTGTGGCTGTACCTCGGGTTCAAGTTCATAAATAAATGTGAGTGTGCTCTGGCCTCATATTTGCAAGCAGAAAGATCTGCAGAGAGTGGGGTGGTTGCACATTAGCAGCAGGTACAGCTCACAAACAGGGAAATGAGCTGGATTCCTTCAGTCCCTTTGGGTTGCAATGCTTTTGCCTACCGGTGGGCAGCGGCAGCTGGGGTAGTGAGCGATACTGCGCCAGTCTCTGGGAGTGACACGCGGTCTCTTCCAGGAAGCAGCGTGAGCCCACCGCAGCTGGCCCCCGGAGCTTTCTCTTCTGGCCTGGAGGGTTGGGCTGTGGTTTCAGCAGCCCGGGCTGCAGCAGCCTGTGGTACGTTCTGCATGCTGCCGGGCAAAGCCGGTGGGAGGAAAGGGTCCATGGCCTGTCCTTTGCAGGGAAACTTTGAGGGCTTGGGAATCAAGTCCAGTTTGTCACTTGCAGGTTTGGTCTGCGGATTGGGAATCATCAGAAAATGCTCATTTTAGGCTACCAAGCAGAAATGGAGGAGGGACTTTCTGAGAGGTGGCTGGTCTTGGCCAGGGGTAGGAGGGTCCTTCTAGATCAGAGGCTGGCTGTGGGGACCAGGGGCTGCAGATCTGACCTCCTGGGACACAGGGTGCTGACCTCTACGCTTTATGGCATATAGAGCTGTACGCTCAATGCACTTGCTTACCTGCACAGCTGAGGCTCTGGGCCTCCAGTGATCCTGTGTGTGTGCAAGCTCAGTCACTCTGTCATGTCTGACTCTTTGCAAACCCACAGACTGAAGCCCGCCAGGCTCCTCTGTCCATGGGATTTCCCAGGCAAGAATACTGGAGTGGGTTGCCATTCCCTTCTCTAGGGCATTTTCCTGATCCACTCCTGCATTGGTAGATGGATGCTTTACCACTGAGCCACCTGGGAAGCCTCCAGTGACACTTGGTATCATAGTTTCTCAACCTTGGTAAGTGCTGTTGACAACTGGGCAGGATCTTTCTTTTGGGGGTGGGGGGGGATGGGGTGCTTCTTAATGCTTGAGAGGCTGCATAGCAGCTTCCCAGGCCTCTCTCTCTCAGAAGCCAGTAACGCTCCCCCACCGCTGTCGTTACAACCAAAACTGTCTCCATGCCTTGCCAAACATCCCCTGGTTAGGCAACATCACCCCATCGAGAAGCACTGCCTTTTGCAGAGAACAATAAACACTGCCCCTCCCTCACCCACCTCCAAATTTGTGTGTACAGTTCAGAAAGAGAGCAGGTGGGAAGTCAGACAATACGTGTTTAATATTTGAATACCAGTCTGCTTTATTAGATTGAAGCTCATGGAATTATCATTCTCTTTGGATATCAACATGGTTGAATAATGTCAGTTTCATATGGTTCAACCTAATATTAGCCCCTGAAATCAGATTTGTGTGAAGCTCGGTCACCAGGGGCCCCAGGACAGGGTCATGGATCCATATTGTTTATTAAACACCCTGAAGTGTCCCCAGCAAGGAAGCTGCATTATTGGAGGTGGGTAAAACACCACAGAGGAAGCTCACTAAGGCTCACCAGGCCCTGGACCTTGGCTGGTTGGTATCACAGGAGACTGCCTGTCCGGTTTGGTCGAAGTTATCATTCCCTGGGCACTTCTTCTTACCCTTGGCACTGGCCTCTAGAAAGGGCGTTGGCTCCTTTGCCTTTTTTTTTTTTTTTCATACAATAGCCATCATGGCACCAAAAGGACACGTTCCTCCAAAGAGGAGAAAGAAGAGGACGCTTTGTCTTTTTCTTCTCACCTGTTCCCTCGTCCCTGCATCTCTATCAGTGTCTCCATAAACCCTTTTGCAGGTTGATGTTCTGTTTTCCCATTTCCATACAAACTTATTTGTTTGCAGTTTGATCAGAAGTCTTGTTTAGGGCAGGAGAGGGGATAGGGCAGTGGGAGCCTGGGAAGCTGGGACGACTGAGGTACAGGCCTTGGCAACCGTATGAGGAATATGATGGTTCAAATAAATAGAGCAAATGCCAAGATGGAAATCCTGGGGATACACAGGATGAGAGGGGACCTCAGGCAAGCTCACTTCTGCCACTTCATACGTGAAGCAGGGGAGGCCCAGAGCACATGGTTCTGACTTACTCACATCACACAGTTCTAACACCAGGCCCTTAAGTCTTCTGTGACCACTGCCCATTCAGCTATGCTAAATTAGCCCAGTATGACACAGCGTGACCAGGTGTCGCCGGGTTCCCTGATCCCTGGGCCAAGAGTTTTAGCTCCCACATGCAGGAAAGGGCTAGCTAGTATTTCCACTTTTACTGTGCTTTCATAGCTCCTGGCGGGGTGCGGTGCATGCAGGAAGCCCTGACACGTGCTTGTCCAAGGCCTACCTGGGCTGGTGACTCAGCGTTGGCCTGCCTGCTCTAGCCAGGAACTCCTCAGGAGGCTGGGTTCATCAGCCAACCTGTCAAGGTGGACCCGCCGCAGTTTCTCCTAGGAGGGCCATTGCTGGCTCGAACTCAGCACGTTTCTGCATCCATCTGTGTGGCTTTTAAGTGGGAGGGAGGAAGGAAAATAAAGAAGAAAGATATGCAGAGGGCGGTTCTTTCTGATTCCTGCGAGTGGTTCCCTAATACCCACTTGGGATTTGGCCCCTTCTCAGGACGCTGAAGCTCGGGAGAAGAGCGTTTATGTACTTATGTCTACCCAGCTGCAGATTTAACCAGAAAGCTAAGGAGCCTGGTGAGCTGCAGTTCATGGGTCGCAAATTGTCAGATACAACTTAGCGACTGAACAAAACTTACGCCTTGGAGCCCATCACTTGCATAAGCCTCTTTCAAGTCCCCTCACCTAATATGTATCTATAATTTTTTATACAGTTTGCATTTTAAAAATTGTAACAGCTTTGGGAACTTCCCTGGTGGTCCAGTGGCTAAGACTCTAAGCTCCCAATGCAGGGGGTCCAGGTTTGATCCCTGATCAGGGAACTAGATCACATATGCTGCAACAAAGACTGGAGGTCTGTGTGCTGCAACTAAGACCCACTGCAGTCAAATACATAAATATTTAAAAAAATTAAAATTGTACCAGCTTCAGGTCTTGCAAAACGTGGACCCGCCTCCATTCACCTCTGCAGCAGGAAACCACAGCCCTTGGTAGAACAGTATCTCTTAGGTTTCAATTAAACTTGGTGGGGAAAAAGCACAAGGCTCTGGGGGCACCTCAAACTTTGTGGCTGGATGAAGAGGGAGCAGAAAATATGCACCAATGGGAGAAGTTCTACCTGGAACTTTCCTGCTACCCACCACACTTGAACAAACATCAACAGTATCAGAGAGGGCAATGAGAATCTGCTGAAATTGAGTGTCCTTTTTTCTTTCTTTCATTTTTTTTTTTTTTCTTTTTTGGTATGTGTGTGTTTTATGTTTATTTTAATTTATTTATTTTTTGTTGAGGCATAGTTGATGGACAATATTATATGTTTCAGGTGTACAATATAGTGATTCACAGTTTTTAAAGATTATATTCCATTTATAGTTATTAAAAATGTTGGCTATATTCCCTTTGTTATATAATACATCCCTATTTATTTTATGCATAATAGTTTATATACCTCTTAATCCCCTACCCCTGTCTTCCTCTCCCCTCTTTCCTTTTCCCAGTAGCAATCACTAGTTTGTTCTCTATATCTATGAGTCTGTTTCTTTTTTCATTCACTAGCTTGTTATATTTTTTGTATTCCACATGTAGGTGACATCATACAGTATTTGTCCTTCTTTGTCTGACTTATATCACTTAGCATAATGCCCTCCATGTCCATCTGTGTTATTGTGAATGGAAAATTTTCTTTCTATTTGATGGCTGAGTAATATTCCACTTGATAGATCTATGTATATCTCCGTCTAACTAACCTATCTATACCTTTATCCATATCTATATCACATCTTTATCCTTTCGTCTGTTGGGGGATACTTGGGTTGCTTCTGTATCTTGGCAATGGTAAATAGGGCTGCTATGAAGATTGGGGTGCAAGTATCTTTTCAAATTAGTGTTCTTGCTTCCTTTTTTCCTTCTTTCAAGGATGACATCTGGGAAGGATGGGGAGAAACCAGTGAGTGGGACATAGTGGGGGGATGCGGAGAAGGCCCAGGAAGAGTCTCCAGGCTGTGGAGGCCTCTGTGGACTATGAAGATGCCTAACGGGATAGTTCCCCAATAGAGGGACAAGTGACGGAGCCATGAGGAAGAGCCAGAGAGTAGCTGGACAGGGATGTTGTTACACGTGTCACGGGTGGAGGTTCAGTGTTCCCCATCTGGGGCAGCTCATGGGGCCGCGGGCTCCCGTGTCTTCTCGGGGAATGAGAGCCCAGCTCGGACGTCTCCGGAGCAATTTTGAGCCCTTCCCCCTCCTCTCCCAGCTCTCCCCCTCCCCCGTTTGCGTGTGTGTAATTAGAGCGCCCGGCTGCTGGCCACTTACAAGGGGAGGAAGTCCCTCCTCCCAGTGCCTTTGTGGTCATGTTAAGTGGGTACTCTATTCTTCTGCGCTTCCTGCCTTGCAAGTCCTGACCAGGGTCACTTGCAGGGCTGTTAAACAGCTGCTGCGCCTCACCCGGGCGGCAAACAAGGCCATTCCAGGCCCATCCATCAGCTCGGCCAGACAAGTGTTTTGGGACCTGCCTGGATGAAAGATGGGAAGTGAGCGGAGGCGTGGCCCGCACTCGTCCAACCTGCAGACCTAATTTGTTCTAGGCCCCCAGGCCTGGGTGCTGGAGCCACAGAACCTGAGTGGGGAGGCTCAGACAGCTGTGCTGTCCTTTAGGTCTGGTGGCCAGAGCTACTCTTTTCTTCTTCCTGCAGTCATGAAATATTAATTGATTGCCTGTTTGGGACGGGACCAGAGACTGCATCTCCAGCATTGTTGTCTTTGTTTCAATGGCCAAGATTTGTGTTGACAGATGTCAGAAAGAACACTTCTTCTGGAGAAAAGGGACCTTTTTTTTTGTCTTACTTTACCTTTGGGGTAGCAAGCATCCAGCTTCAGGCTTTGACTTTTTCAATTTTGTTGTTGTTCAGTTGCTCAGTTGTGTCCAACTCTTTGCGACCCCATGGACTGCAACACGCTAGGCTTCCATCCTTCACTGTCTCCTGGAGTTTGTTCAAACTCACGTTCATTGAATTGATGATGCCATCCAACCATCTCATCCTCTTTTGCCCCCTTCTCCTGCCCTCAATCTTTCCCAGCATCAGGGTCTTTTCCAATGAGTCAGCTGTTCGCATCAGGTGGCCAAAGTATTGGAGCTTCAGCATCAGTTCTTCCAATGAATATTCAGGGTTGATTTCCTTTAGCATTGACCGATTTGATCTCTTTGGTCTCCAAGGGACTCTCAAGAGTCCTCTCCACAGTTCTAAAGCATTTTCAGTAGATGATGCCATCTATTCTTAGTTTTATAAATCTTGGATTTCACTCACTTCTTGAGAAATCAATGTTGAAAATTCAACGCTTTTGTCTCCTAGGCCTTTTAGCCATTGCTCCCTTCATGGGTGCTAGGAAAGCCTGGGTATTTGGGACTGACTGCCTCAGCTGTGGTATCTCTAGTGTCTGCTATATTTCTGGTCTCTGCTGTTAAGAAGAGGAGAGGAGATGAGTTATGGGTAAAATAGTATCCTCCTCCCTTAAATCTCTGCCCTGAGAACTAGTTCAGTGGGAATTTGTGAGCTCTGGCCCTAGAACAACCTGTGAGGTTGATCCTTGAAGAGGGTACAAGGGAACAGAGGAGTGGCATTGGCAGGGTGGAAACTGGGGGTGGTGAATGAATAATGTCTTTTACATAAGTTTTGCAAATGTCTGTAGAGGCTATTGTGCTATTATACATATTTATAGAGTTACATAACCTATAATAGCCTTTTGTCATTGAATTTTCTCCATCAGAGGAAATTAAAATGCAATTACTAGCACGTGGTCGTCCAGGACGTTATTTGGCCTAAAAGGCGTTCTTGTGGTTGACAAGTTCACTCATCTTTAGGAAATAAAATACGAACATGCATTCTGTCTAAAAAAAATTTTTTTTAATTAAAAAATTTTGGGGGGAGGTAAAACAGAAACCACGGAAGCTGGCTGTGCTATAAGAACTGCCTAATCTGTCTTTCACGTTTAGATCATTTGCCTTTCAACAGTGTACACAAGCTCTGAGCTCTGCACAGAGCCTGCATTATCAGCACAACAGCCTTCAGGAGATCCCAGTGAGCGAGGCAGGACTCCGAAGGAGGAAAGACAGCAAGGGAAAGTTAATCCCCCAACAGCTACTGGCGTGGAGAAAGCCCCTCGGATCCCTCAGCACATCTCGGCTGTTTGCCTTCTGGTCTAGTTGCCCTGGCCTGGCTGTTGGTTAAATATTTCCCTTGCTTTCCCTTTGGCATGATGGATTGTGGACGTCTAAACACGGGCCTTTCCCACCTGCGCCGGCCCTGCCATTTTCCTGGGGACGTAAGGGGCTTGTTTGAAGGACCTGACCTGGCATGGATGCTGGGCAAGCAGAAGCAGGGGCGAAAGCATGTCTATGTGCAGAGCGCTTGGGTTAAGTAGGTCTTTCATTGCAGTAGTCAGCACCTTTTGTTGCTGCCAGACCTTTCAGGATGGATCCAGTGTTAGCCGTAGTTTGAGGTGGGCTGGACAGGGGTAAATACTCTCAGGGCAGCTTCCAAAAGGGACATGCGGAACACTGCTTCCTTTGGTTCCTTCCTTCAGGAAGTCTGCTAAGAAAAACAGAAGCTTGTTAGTCTCAATTTTGGTGATAAGTAGAATATATAGCCAGAGACAGTAAAAACCCTTTAGGAAGTTCCCACTTAACACATTTGCATCTATGATTGTTCACATTTTTACATCCTGCCCTCGATTTTCTATTTCCTTTCTATGAAATTTTCATGAGTTGGTTCCTTTTGAAAAAAGAAATCTTAAATCACACATAATTATATTTACTCAGACTCCACTTAATGTACAAACTCGCTGGAATGGAGAGTGGACTTCTCTACTTGGAAATCCCAGATTCAATCTGATGTTCCAAATGGGGTATGTCAGAAGCAGAAGTCCACTCACTGAGTCCAGGGTGTGGTTTCCCGGTTGTGAGGTTGTGCTTGTGAGCTGTTTGGGGGATGACTGGACTAAGACGAGCACATCTGGTTACTGTTGCAGGAGATGAAGCTGAGATATGGTAACCCAAACTATAAGGGAGAATTCTTAGCCTATTTTTTCTCTCCTTAAACTCTCTTCCTAACACTACTAATACACTACCAACAGACTAAATCCAAATGAAATATGACAAACTCCAAGTACTTTTTCCTCCAAAACTCTATCTTGATTCCATGCCTCTCCCTATTATTCACTTTATGGGAGTTTTGTTTTTCAGAATAGAGGCTGGAAGGGGTACAAGGAAGAATTTTGCATAAATAAATTCTCAAACCCCTTTTTAACAATTGAGATATAATTGACATACAATGTTGTATGTTTCAGATGTGCAGTGTTTTAATATTTAAATATACTATGAAATGATCATGACAGGGTCTAGTTCACATCCGGCAAATCCTCCAACTCATGAACTTCCATTCAAACTCTAAAGATGTAAAGTGCTTTCGTTATTATATCCACTTTGCCATTGAATTTACAATGAGAACCAATGAATTCCCTATGTTGGATCTGGTACCATCTCCTGTGTGGAAGCTTGGAAAGATATGCATGGCGTCATCCTTAAGAAACTTACCCTCTTGTGGTCCAGGCAAGATTTATGAATGAGTCAACTGGAGAGCAGTAGTTGGTAGACCTAATCTCTAGTGCTCTGCGTGTGAAAAGAACTCGATTGCTGTCAGATGAATAAAGTGCTAAACCATGGAGTTCAGATGATAGTATGGTTGGACCTCAGGAAAAGGGGAGAGAGATGTGGGTTGCCAACAGTAGGTGTAGTCTTTGTGCAGGAGGTGGGAGCATGAGCCTGAATCTGTAGATTTCCTTTGAGTAGTATTGACACCTTAACAATATGAAGTCTTCAAATTCATGAACGCAGGATGTCTTTCTTTTTGTGTCTTCTTTAATTTCTTTCAGCGACGTTTTGTGGTTTTCACTATACAAGTCATTCACCTCCTTGGTTGATTGTTTTCCTAGATATTTTATTCTTTTTGATGCAGTTGTATATAGGATTTTTTTTTTCTTTTTAAAAAATATTTCTTTGGCTGCATCAGGTCTTGGTTATGGTGCTTGGGCTTAGTTGCCCTGCAGCTCTTAGTTCCCCACTGGGGATCGAACCTGCGTCCCCTGCATTGGAAGGCTGATTCGTAACTGCTGGAACCACCAAGAAAGTCTCCAGAATTGTTTTCTTAATCAGAGCAGAGTTTTTGCCATCCACGACGTTTCCTATGCCTCCACTAACTTTCCCCAAAGGCCGGCTGATACCAATTAGGATGAGAGTGCAGGCCACCCAGAGGGTCACCTTTGCCCTAAGAAGTGGCTACAATTCTGAATTCGCAGAAGGAGGAAGTCAAGGCTGATTTACTATAGGCTGAGGTGGTTCAAGGTCTGAGCCTTACAGACATATAATCTAATATGCTTTCTTCAGAGCTCAAGTATGAATAACTCTCTTCCAAATGCTACTTCCAGCAAAGGGAAGAGAGATGCAGCAGCTATTGGGAGGCTAATCAATTTTTAAAGTTTGACTCCAGCAAAAATTGCACGAGGTAAACAGTATGTCCTTAGCTCTGCCACCTTTTACCACTAACTTGGCTTTGATCTTTCTCTTCTTTTATCCTGTTTCTGTTACCCATTTATCTCCCTGTCTCACTCTCTCTCTCGTTTTTTTCCCCTCAAAGTTCCCTTTCCTTAGCCTCCTTAACATAATGTACCTGGTCCTGCCAAGATTCCCTCAGATCTTTCCTGGGCATCAGCAAGCTCTTCCTGAAAAGTTAACTCTTGCAAAACAAGAAGAGTTGATGTCCAACAGGGGTTTCCCTGGTGGCTCAAATGGTGAAAAATCTGTCTGCAATGCGGGAGACCTGGGTTCAATCCCTCGGTCAGGAAGGTCCCCTGGAGAAGGGCATGGCAACCCACTCCAGTATTCTTGCCTGGAGAATCCCATGGACAGAGTTGCTTGGCAGGCTACATTCTCTGGGGTCACAAAGAGTCAGACACGACTGAGCGACTAACACTTTCACTTTAATCTGAGCAAGGTGACTCGTGTGCCTGCTTGCTAAGTCGCTTTAGTCCAACTGTTTGCGACCCAGTGGACTGTAGCCTGCCAGGCAAGATGATAAGAACTAGTCTAATCCTTGGTAACTACAGGAGCTCAAGACCTGAGGAAGGGGGAGGACAGGGGAGAGGGATGTTTGGGTTTGTGTCTGGACCTGGACCCGGTCTGACAGAGGACGGAGGAGCCTGGGTCAGACGGCTCGGAGGCAAGCTGACATGCCAGCCTTTGCGGCTGAGCAGCTGTTTTCCTAGAGGTGCCTGAGGTCGACCTCAGCCCTGCCTGTGAGCGGGCTGTCACAAGGGCTCAGGGGGCTGGGAGCTGGAATTGCTCTTGGTCTCTCCATGACCCATTTCTGACCTTAGTACCCACTTCAAGCTTGAGGTTGGGAGGGCCTTAACCTTGAACTATGTGCTTGCGAGACCCTCAGGGTGCTCCAGCAGGAGTCTGTTAGCTGGACCCAGAAATGGGGAAGATGTGTAAACAAGTCACTGCCGACTGGAAACAGGAGGGTCCCCGACCTGCTTCAAGTGACCAGTTCCCATAGGGTGGGCTGGTGGAGAGCCCGGGGCCCGGCCGGCAGCCCCTCAGGCTGCAGCAGTGGACCTCCATCAGCGTCACCGGTGTAACCACTGTGGGTGGTAACAGCCCCCCGCCCATCCCCAGTCTGGCCTCTCCCTCTCTCTCTGTAGACCCCTGGAGGCACAATTCCTCGCCTTCACAGTGGAAGGCTAGCCTTGGCAGCAAGCAGGACTCAGGATGCTGCTCTGTGTCTGGCCGTCTGTGACGTGAATTCGATACAAAGTCCGCAAACATTTCACTGCAAAAGGCACGTTTTATCTCCCTTTCCAGAACCTCTGAGAGAGCCAAGCTTGGTGACTGGCCAAGTAGGCTCTCCTCCTTACGTCTGATGTGGTGTAAGTGCTGGGGTTGCCACGCACCTATTGAACCCCACGCCCAGAGCTCTGGATGCCAAAGGAAGGTGAGTGTGTGTGTGTGTGTGTGTGTGTCAGGGTGGGGGAAGCCAGAGGAGGTGGAGGAGGTGCCAACAGTTCCTTGGGCAGTGGGTGCTGGGCTGAGCTTGCAAACAGATGTAGGTAAGCCAGAAGGAAACAAAACACAGAAATCAAAAACAAAGGCAAACTCTTCTTCCCTACTTGCTTCTTCTAATGCACCAAGTCTGTGTTGCTGGAGGCTGAAGATTGATTACTGTTTTGGGGCCTCTGATTATAAACCCATATGTGTAGCGAGTCAGCTTGAAGATTAGGACTTTCTTTGTGGAACCAACGGAATCTCAGGTTATTAAACCTTCTCCCTTAACTTTGCCACCTGTTTGTCTCCTTCCCGGGCCCTAAGACCCTGAGACCCCTGCTCCTTTTATCTCTGTTGCTTGTTAATTCCTGTTTCATCAGGTGGAAGACTTGTTCTGGAAATAAATGAAAGTTTTGAAGGCAGGGTTCCTCAGCTTCCTCTCTTTGGGTAGAGCAGGGCGTTCTGAAGATTTCCATAATCACTCTTTCCTCTTGCTTTCCTGCACTTTATCCCCAGCACGCATCTGACGTCTCTAATGTGTAGCCTTGAGCTGTAAGGGATCTTTGTCAGTGTGCGTATTTTGTCTCCAACCAGATCATCAGATTGGATGAAATGAGCTCTACAGCTACTAGAATCCTCCGAGTCCGCATATTTGAAGCACGCTGGCAGAATCTTGGTGACTTCATCTTAATGCGCACCCAAGCCCCTAATGGCATAGTTAGCATTCACTACATATTTACAAGGACCACCCTCGGGGGGCTTTCAGAGACTGCCTTAGAAGTGTTCTGGTCAAGCATGGGGGTGGGCAGTGACAGTCCTCTCCAGATAAACGTTGAGAGACAGACACCGCAGAAACCAAGGCCTCCCCCACATGGCCTGGTAATTGGAGATCCCAACTGCTACTTCTTAACAACTGTGAAGCCATGATAATAGGCCCTAATAAATTTTCCTTGCAGTTTCAAGAGGATGTGGTATCTTTCACTTCCTGTCCCAAACTGCCCTGCATTGTTGCGCCATGGACAGCTGCTTCACATCAAGGCGTGGCCACGGTCCAGCCGGGGGAGGGGGGAGTCTGGCGTGCCACCCTGCCGCAGGGCAGCTCTTGTGGGGGGGTAGACGCTGGGTCTCCAACTCTCAAGCCGTCGGGATGCTGATGTCTAAAGCAGGACGTTAGAATGTTTGGTTGGGAAGAGATCAGAACCATCGTTCAAGTTTCACAGATGAAACACAGATGCCCCGTGGGGCGAAAAGACTTCCTCGCTGTGTTAACCAACTGTCATATATCACACTCGCATCCTTGTCGTGTTCCTTCTTTCATAAATAGAGGACAGGGAGGAACAGGTGAAGGTCTGTGAAGGAGAAGGGGAGGAAAGATCAAAAGTCACCATGCTCCCGGGGTACTGTGTATGCACCTGCTTTATCACACTTGCTTGTGTGGTGGGGAACTTAACCATAGAGAAGTTGAACAGACCTCCCCGTGAAATGATAGGCTGTTAATGAAGTGGCTGAGGGCCTTGACGATGGTCTTTGAGATGTTGGTGCTCACCTTCCCCTGAATGCACTTTTCCCCTTCCTTCCATTTTTCTTTTTAGCAGTGCCAAAAAGAGGTACCTAGTTTGCGTCATGTCTATTCACATCCATGAATTGGTTCTGTTGATGGATTTTCTAAGCTTTTGAGTTTTGAAGTGATTTTAGATTTTAGAAAAGTTGTAGGAATGGTAGGTAGAATTCCTGTATACCCTCTATTTAGATTTCCTGAATACTGAAATTTCACCTCATTTGCTTGATGGCTCTTTCACGGTGGTGTCCCAGGGCCAGTTAGTTCTGTCTTAAAAGACTCTGTTGATAAAATTTCTGGACCTTTGTGAGCTAATTGTTTAATGTGGGTGGGTGCATGCTGTGTGCTAAGTTGCTTCAGTCGTGTCTGACTCTGGGCAACCCTATGGAACATAGCCTGCCAGGCTCCTCTGTCCATGGGGTTCTCCAGGCATGAATACTGGAGTGGGTTGCCATGTCCTCCTCCAGGGGGTCTTCCCCCCAAGGATGGAACCCATATCTCCTGAGTGTCTTGCATTGGCAGTGGGTTCTTTACAACTAGCACCACCTGGGAAGCCCTGGTTGTTTAACACGGTCATTGTTAAACATTAAATAATTTCAGCTTACAATTCAATATTAAAAGTGAAAGTGAAAAGGCAGATGTTGCAGTGACCAAGGCCTCCTGCAAATTCCAAACAAATAAATACACAATAAATCAATACTCAAATTATCAATGCTCCTAATTACTAGCCTCTATACTTTGGAGGTGATATTCTTCTATTTATGGTGGAAAGATGATATCATGGGGCTTCCCTGGTAGCTCAGACGGTAAAGCGTCTGCCTACAACACGGGAGACCCGGGTTTGATCCCCGGGTCGGAAAGATCCCCTGGAGAAGGAAATGGCAACCCACTCCAGTACTCTTGCTTGGGAAATCCCATGGACGGAGGATCCTGGTAGGCTACAGTCCATGGTGTCGCAAAGAGTCAGACACGACTGAGCGACTTCACTTCACTTCACTTCATGTTATCATGGAGTTACTGTTCGTCTCTTCCCAACTCCGTATCTCGTGAGCACTCACAGAGACAAATCAGGACTTGAGTTACTTGGTTTTTTTGTTGTTGTTTATCTATTTTTTTGGGGGCCACATGGCACATGAAACCTTAGTTCCCTGACCAAGCATCAAACTTGAGTTTCCCGAATTGAAAGCCAGAGTCTTAATTACTGGATCACCAAGGGAGTCCCTTGCTTATCTAAATTTAAGAAAGTAATGAGACACTGATGATAATGCAGATTAGTGTGTGTGGTGTCTATAGTTGATTGTGAGCAGCAACCTCGAGTTGTCTACAGGTATAAAAGATTGGCAAAAATCATCAAAAGAACTTTGTGAGAATCAATTGGCTATACAGACTCTACAACAGAGTATAGTGTCTATTTAATTTTTTTTTTTTGGTAAATTGTACTTTACACTTTTTTATCAGTAAAACTTATACTAAACTTCTGTGTATACATATATATGCACGTATTTTGGAAGCCTGGTTATTAAATACCAACATACTACTGCATACACATGTTTTTATTAGTTTCTGAGAATAAAGTGCAAATATATTGCCCCAGTATCACTTAATACTTCAGAACAGATTTAATAAAATATAAGGACATGGCTGTATGCAACTGCAGTAAGTCATTAAAACTGGAAAATTAACATTAATAACACTGCTATGTAACCTACTGATCTTATTCAAGATTTACTAATTGTCCCAATAATGTTCTTTTTTGCTCAGGAAGTAATCCAGAATCATTCATTGCATTAAGTTCTCATGTCATTTTATATCCTTTAATCTGGAATAGTTTTTCTTTAAAAAAAATTTTCTTTTTTTTTTTTTTTAATATTCTGACATCTTCAAAGAACACAGGCCAATTATTTCATAGAATGTTCTTAATTTTTATTTGATGTTTTCTAGTGCTTCCATTTGGATTTTGCATATCTGGTAGGAAAACCACAGGAGTGAGATTATGTCCTTTTTAGTATTTTACATTGGCACTATATCAGAGAAGGAAATGGCAACCCACTAAAGTATTCTTGCCTGGAGAATTCTGTGGACAGAAGAGCCTGATGAGGCTACAGTCCATGGGGTCACAATGAGGTGGACGTGACTGAGTGAACTAACTTGGCAGTATATGATGATGTATAAATAAATGAGCATGGCTGTGTTCCAACAAAACTTTATTTACCAAAACAGAGGGATGAATGTGGTTCATGGACTTTCATTTCCACCCTTGGCTTAGGCTTCAGTGTATAGCATTTGATAGGGTGGACTGAAACTGAAAGACTTCTGTGAGAAGCAAGATTAAGGATACAGAGTAAACGCTCATTAACTATAACTATCTGGGGACTACGCCCAGGCCACTTCATTTAGGTTAGAATTGTAGAATATATAGAGAAAATTTCTACAAGTGTATCAGGTTCAAGTTTCCTAAGTGATTTTTAGTGTCGGGGAGTCAGTATTTCCAAGGATGCCCTTTCATATGAAAAAGGCCACTAGAGGACCTTTCTTGTTAGTTATCCCTATACTTGGGTGTGCATCACTCATTGTGAAGTTTCCCTGTGTGTCTTTTTGGGCTCTTCTGCTTCAGCAGAATCTCAGGGGTGGATTGGGATCTAGTTTTAAAGCATTTTCCAGGTGTTCCAGATGAAGGACTAGCCTAAAGTGAAGAACTGAGATTCTTAGGGACTTATCTTAATGAAAAGATGAGAATAATCTCTAATTACTGCATTGATTATATGTAAACAGATTCTTGTAAAGGGTTTGCAATATTTTAAAAGTTAATAAGTAGTTAAAATACTCTTTCCTAAGTCTGCTCTCTAAACTTGATTGCCACTGCTGAGCTTCTTATCAAACTATTTTTTCATGCATAGTGAAAAACAAACTTCAGAAAAGCCTCTGCTGAAGTTTCAAAAAAAAAATTTAGCAATTATTGGACTCTAAAGAATCTAAAAACTGTAGTGGAAATTCAAGCCCATTACCGTTTATTCATGAGGACAAGTGACTCAATCAAAACAGTATCTTTGATGGATTAAATGTGTTTAAACAAATAGTTAACTGTAATACTGGAGGATTAGTATTTTTGGAGGGCTTTAGTTTTGATAGAGCTTTAGCTGATATTCTTTTGATAATCCCTGTTTTTCCCTGGCAGTTGATGCCTCTGTTTGCTCTGGCAATAGTTTTTTAATATGCTGCATTTTGACATTATTCCTGCAATACAGAATATGAAATTCTGTTTGCTATGCAAAAGCATATCAGGTAAGCTTGGGAAATAACAAAATAGTTGTTTGCAAATTGCTTTAGACCTTAGATAGAGACTCTGAAGATATCAATCTAATTGTGATTTGTTGATGTGAAACTCTAAGCTATGTTTATGTTAAAAATTATATCAGTTACTAAGAAAAATTACCTAAAACTTTCAATGTCATCCTGGGACATTGTCCAACAAGCCCATCCAAGTGTTATTTAATTCACTAGAGAATGTACTTTTGCTTGAATTATTATTTACTCTTGCTTAAGACTCAAGATACTGTGAAGTTACATGTTAACCTAGAGACTTATGTTCATTAGAATACAAAAGGCTTCTGAACAGTAGAGAAAATAACCCTGACACTTATAGTTTTATTGTCCTGTAGGTCATTAACCAGTTTGGCCTCTAACTCAGAAAAGTAATTTTGGCAGACTTTATGAAACTGACCATATAAACCTCTGTTCCTTGAATTCTCTGAATTAGTTCTCCTATCCTTATAATCCCTCATCGGTGGATTATATAAGTTTTTGATACATGTTTTACATGTGTCAACGTTTGATGTCTTTCACTTTTTGAAAATTATCTTTTTTTTTCTTTAATGACCCTAATTTAGCCATGTTGTTTTTGTATATCTATGACTTTTGGTCCTAAATATTGCTGTTTTCTAATTGCAGTTGTCAATGTGAATTAAATATTCTGCTTTTAACCTGTGAAGATAGTTTTTCAAAGTGATGATTGGGAAGACATTTAGTTTAGCTAGAAAATAATTGTTGGAATTTCCCTGGTGGTCCAGTGCTTAACAATCTGCCTTGCAATGCAGGCGACATGGGGTTTGATCCCTGCTTGGGAAACTAAGATCCCACTTGCCTAGGAGCAACTAAGCCCTCAGGCCACGGCTAGAGAGTCTATGCACTGCAACAAAAGAGCTCAAATGATGCAATGAAGATCTCATGTGCTGCAACTAAGGCTCAACGCAGCCAAATAAATATAAATGAATTTTTTTTTTTAAAAAAGGAAATAATTGTGTTCATAGTACACGTGCCAAGGATAGGGGACACAGGCAAGTGACTCATGCCACAGCCTTCTTCTGGAGCCCCCGCAGTTTGATGGGAGGGACAGATAAGCAAGGCCATGTGCTGGGTGCTAGGACAGAGATCTGTTCCAGGTGGACAGTCCAGGCCAGTGGAACCCAGCCTGGCTTGAAGTTCTTTCTTCACTGGAACAGAGAGCACAGAATTACTCACAAGCTTTATTTAGTTCCTCTTGAGACCAGTAGACATGAACACGGCCGCAGCGGAATAAAGCACATGAGTGTGGGCTCTGAAGCCAGACACACTTGGCACGTAACCCTGGCTCCTCTATTTACTAGTGGGTGACCTTGTCATTTGGTTCAACTGTCTAAGCCTCAGTTTTCTCATCTGTCAAGCAAGGATAATAGCACTGATATATAGGATTACCGTGAAAATGGAGTGATGCTTGTAGTAAAGGGTTGACTCAGCAGGTTTGGAGTGTTCAAACCTTGTTCCAGAGAAACTGGCCCTTGACCGGCTCCTGGGAGACGACCCCTAAACATTTGGAATATCCTATCAATTGAGAGTGTCTGTTTATTTGGGGCCTCAGGCCACGCCAGATAGTTCAGGCTAACAATGTGATTTATGATGGAGGCCTTGGGTCACACTGTTCCAGTCTGAATGCCGGCGGGGATGAAGACTGGTAAGTTAGGTTGAGGCATGCTGGCTCTTCGTGCCTGCGCGATCAACCACCGGTAAAACCCTGGACACCAAGGCTTGGTGATGTCCCTGGTTGATGCCACTCTGTACGAGTCATACATTGTTGCTGGCATAATTAAGCATTGGCCGTGCAGCTTCGATGAGGGAAGACAGTTAAGGCTCAAGCCTGGTCTGTCCTGCACTCTGCCCTACATGCGTTTACTGTTGCTGATTTTAATTTGTATCTGTTTTCTAGGATAAATGGTAACTGAGAACAAAACAGCTTTTCCAAATTGTATGAGTCCTTCTGGCAAATCAGTGCATCTTAGGAGATTCAGTGATTTGTGGGGACCCCCAAAGCAGGGATAAGGAATGTGTAGTGCTTTGCTCAGGGCCTTGCACGGAGTAACTTTGGTTCCATCTTTACCCTACTTCTGATTTTTGGCTTGTCCATCCTTTCCAGCCCTGTTATGACCCTTGGACCCACTGACTGCAGTTGCTTTGTCTGCTTTATCTAAAGAGTGTTCTCTGGGGACTTTGCTCTGGCGAAGAAAATATCCAACCTCAGATGGTTGACTGATAACAGAATTCCTAAGCGTACCTGTTTCTTTGGCCTGTACTGATATTTACCTTCTTTTACTTATTTTTGGCTGTGCTAGGTCTTTGTTGCTGCGGTGGCTTTTCTCTAGTTGCAGCAAGGGGAGCTACTCTCTAGTTGTGGTGCTTGGGCTTCTCATTGCAGCGGCTTCTCTTGTTGTGGAGGCCGGGCTCTAGGGCGCAGGCTCAATAGTTACGGCTCACGGGCTTAGTAGTTCCCTGGTATATGGGGTCTTTCCGGACCAGGGGTTGAACCCATGTCCCTGGTATTGGCAAGAGTAATCTTGACCACTGAGCTGCCAGGGTAGCCCCGATGTTAACTTCTGATGTGGGTCTATATCTCACTTCCCCTGCTAGATTATTTCATGTGAGGTTAATCGTGCTTCTTATTTGCTTGTTCTGCATACATAGTATCAGCCTGGTGTCTGAGGTGACAGCATGGCCTAATTGGAAGGTTGGGTTTTAAAATTTTGCATTTTTATTTATAATTATTTTGACCAAGCCCCACACCAGGGATTGAACTGGAGTCCTCTGCCTTGGAAGCACGGAGTCTTAACCACTGGACCACCAGGGAAGTCCCAGGAAGGCTGGGTTTTAGAGTCAAAAAAAGCTGGGCTTGAATGCAGCTCAGCTCTTTACCTGCCATGTTGGCTCAGGTAAATTGCTTAATCTCTCTGAGCTCCATACATTCGCACAATAGGATCGCATTACCTATTTCAGAGAGTTCCTGGGAGTTTGATGGTGTCCTGGTGGGCTCAGACCTAAGACACAGCAATGCCAGCATGTAGAGTTAGGTGGCCCACTCAGGAAGGTTGTTTGCGTACTTTGTGTAGATAAAACATCTCTAACTGGCATGGAATGTCAGGGGACACTTAGATAGAGGTTCAGCTCTACCCTCGGGTTGCATAGGTCCCTGAAGTTTCTTTTTTTTAAAAAAAATAGTTATATATATATATATATATATATATATATATATAAAATTATTTTTATGTATAATCCATCCAACCATTTTGACAGAGGGCGACATGGTTGGATGGCATCACTGAGTCGATGGACATGAGTTTGAGTGAGCTCCAGGAGATGGTGAAGGACAGGGAAGCCTGGCGTGCTGCAGTCCATGGGTTGCAAAGAGTCAGACAGGACTGAGTGACTGAACAACAAAATTACTTTTGGCTGTGCTGGGTCTGCACTGCTTTCTCTGGTTGTAGTGATCAGGGGCTACTCATCGCTGTGGTGCACGGGCTTCTCATTGTGGTGGCTTCTCTTGTTGCAGAGCATGGGCTCTGGGCATGTGGCCTTCAGTTAGTTGTAGCACGTGAGTTGCAGCTCACGAGCTCAGGGTCAGTAGTTGCCACAGACAGGCTTTGTTGCTTCATGACATGTGGAATCTTCCCACACCTGGGATTGAACCCATGTCCCCTGCATTGGCAGGTGGGTTCTTCTCCACTGTGCCGCCAGGGAAGTCCCCTGGGAGTTCTTTATGGAAGAACATGAATGTCACCTGTAACCAGGGTTCAAAAGTAAACAGACACTGCTGATGTAACAAGGGGCAGAAGGAGCAATAAAAGCCAGGTTGCAGGTAGGGATAAATGGTAACTTATTGCTAAGATTGAAGTCCTCTTACTATATGCCAGATCCCATTCTAGGCAACTAACATGTAAGGGCTCTTTTAATTAATCTTCCTAAACCTGTTGAAGGAGGCCAGTTTTTGAATTTGGAGACTGAGGCACAGAGAATTTAAGTAACTTGTCCAAGGCGACCCAGCTGATAAGTGGCCAAGCTGGGCTTGAGGACAAAGCTTTACACCCTGTGGCTCTCATTGAATTGGCTCCTTGCCACAGTGCCAGCACACCCGGGGTGGGAGAAATGGTGGTGGAAATAGGGCTCTTTATTACTGGAAACACAATCAACTCTCCTGGGGAAAGCTTTCTTAGAGAACTGGGTGATCAAACAAAAGTCATTGTGGCATGAGAGGTGTCCTGCCCCTGAATCACAAGAGTTAGACATCAGAGAGGAAGTTGCTGCTTACCAGATGGAGAAGGAGGTAAATTCCACTCCCTGCCTGGAAGGCACTGCTTTCAGAGAGCAGCGTCTGGAGAGGGACCAGGCATAGGAACCAGGACCTCTGGGGTAGGCCAGATGACCCAAATGCAGTGTTGGCTCCTTATTAAAGCTAAGTAGCAAATGGTGAGGAATCAGGATGCTGGAAGCCCAGATTTATAGTCAGAAACCAGAACAACTTACTCCCTTTTCTTCATTTTAAAACTTTTTATTGGAGTATATCAAAGGTACAGGAAATATACATGCCATGTGTCTAGTTCAATGAACATTTATAGACTTACCCAACCTATGACCAGGATCAAGAATCAAAATGTGACCAGCACCCAGAAGTACCACTTTTGTCCCCCTGTCATCCCTCCTCAGGGATGCCACATCCTGACTTTTAAAGCCTTTGTTTCATTTTGCCTGATTTTTATCCTTCCCCACCTCCATTATTCTAATTACTTTACTGAGTTAATAATTTTGTAAGCCAATGAAATATATGTGAGAAAAGAGAGGGTTGTAGTTTTTTTTAAATGAAATTTAAACCAAATGCTTTGGTAAGGGCTAAACAAAGGCAGTTGCAAAAAAAAAAAAAAAGAAAAGAAAAGAAAAGAAAAATTGCTGTTAAAGTTAGTGTGGGAAAAAGTAAAAAGTGAAAGTGAAAGTTGTTTGGTTGTGTCCGACTCTTTGCGACCCCATGAACTATATGGAATTCTCCATGGACTTCTCCAGGCTAGAATAATGGAGTAGGTAGCCATTCCCTTCTCCAAGTGATCTTCCCAACCCAGGGTTCAAACCCAGGTCTCCCACGTTGCAGGTGGATTCTTTACCAGCTGAGTCATCAGGGGATAAGACAAGCATAAAAGATTGGGGAAAAGAATAAAAATCTCAGGGGATACCATGGTGAGATTGCTTTGCAAGCAGTCTTAAACTTGTTTGGCTTTCAAGAAGTCAAATCTGGAAATTATAGCTAGTGTGTTATGCTTACGATTGGAGCCAAAAGAAAAAAAAATCCAACTTAAAACACCAGTGAGTGGATCTACACTTAAAAAAAATAAAATAAGGCCTTAGTTCAGTTCAGTTCAGTCACTCAGTCATGTCCGACTCTTTGCGACCCCATGGACTGCAGCATGCCAGTCTTCCCTGTCCATCACCAACTCCCAGAGCTTGCTCAAATTCACGTCCATCGAGTAGGGGATGCCATCCAACCATCTCATCCTCTGTTGTCCCCTTCTCCTGCCTTCAATCTTTCCCAGCATTAGGATCTTTTCCAGTGAGTCAGTTCTTAGCATCAGGTGGCCAAAGTATTGGAGTTTCAGCATCAGCATCAGTCTGTCTAATAAATATTCAGTACTGATTGCCTTTAGGATTGACTGATTGGATCTCCTTGCAGTCCAAGAGACTCTTCTTCAACACCAGAGTTCAAAAACATCAATTCTTCAGTCAGCTTTCTTTATAGTCTAACTCTCACATCCATACATGACTACTGGAAAAGTCATAGTTTTGACTAGATGGACATTTGTTGGCAAAGTAATGTCTCTGCTTTTTAATATGCTGTCTAGATTGGTCATAGCTTTTCTTCCAAGGAGCAAGCGTCTTTTAATTTCATGGGTGCAGTCACCATCAGCAGTGATTTTGGAGCCCCCCAAAATAAAGTCTCTCACTGTTTCCACTCTTTCCCCATCTATTTGCCATGAAGTGATGGGACCAGATGCCATGATCTTAGTTTTTTTAATGTCGCATTTTAAGTCATCTTTTTCACTGTCCTCTTTCACCCTCATCAAGAGACTCTTCAATTCCTCTTTACTTTCTGCCATAAGGGTGGTGTCATCTGCGTATCTGAGGTTATTGATATTTCTCCCAGCAATTTTGATTCCAACTTATGTTTCATCCAGCCCAGCATTTCACGTGATGTACTCTGTATATAAGCTAAATAAGCAGGGTGACAATATATAGCCTTGATATACTTCTTTCCCAATTTGGAACCAGTCTGTTGTTCCATGTCCAGTTCTAACTGTCACTTCTCGACCTGCATACAGACTTCTCAGGAGGCAAGTAAGCTGGTCTGGTATTTCCATCTCTTGAAGAATTTCCCAGAGTTTGCTGTGATCTACACAACCAAAGGCTTTGGCATAATCAGCAAAGCAGAAGTAGATGTTTTTCTGGAACTCTCTTGCTTTTTCTGTGATCCAGCAGAAGCTGGCAATTTGATCTCTAGTTCCTCTGCCTATTTTAAATCCAGCTTGAACATCTGGAAGTTCACAGTTCATGTATTATTGAAGCTTGGCGTGGAGAATTTTGAGCGTTACTTTGCTAGCGTTGGAGATGAGTGCAATTGTGCAGTAGTTTGAACTTTGACATCGGCCTTCTTTGGGATTGAAATGAAAAATGACCTTTACTAGTCCCGTGGTCACTGCTGAGTTTTCCAAATTTGCTGGCATATTGAGTACAGCACTTTCACAGCATCATCTTTTAGAATTTGAAAAAGCTCAACTGGAATTCCATCACTTCCACTAGCTTTGTTTGTAGTGATGCTTCCTAAAGCCCACTTGACTGGTACCGTGCAGCTGTGGCTGCTGCCCCTTGTGGTGGTCCCCGGCTTGCTGCGGCTGGCATTGTCCACCAAAAAGAGATACCCCATGTCCAAGGACAAAGGAGAAGCCCCAGTAGGACTGTAGGAGGGGCGAAATCGTGTTTAGAATCAAACCCCATACCCACTAGAGACGCTCGCAGGGCTCAAACAAAACCTTGTGTGTGCCAGGACCCAGAGACCCCACAGAGACTGAGCCAGAACTGTGTTTGAGTCTCCTGTGGAGGGAGGAGTCAGCAGTGGCCTGCCGCAGGGGCAGGGGTCTGGGTGCAGCTACCTGGTCACACAGCTTGTGGCAGAAACCCTCTTGGAGGAGGTTGCCATTAACCCCCCCATAGAGCTGCTGAGCAGATGACCCACAAACTGCAGAACAATTATACCAAAGAAATTCTCACACTGTTAAGAAAGTTCTGGGACCCACACAACAGATTCCCCAACCTGGGGATCTGGCAAAGGAACTGAGAACTCCCAGAGAATTTGACTTTGGAGGCCAGTGGGATTTGATTACAGAACTTACACAGGACTGGGGAAACAGACTCTTGGAAGGCACAAACAAAACCTTGTGTGCACCAGGACCCAGGAGAAAGGAGCAGTGACCCCACAACAGACTGACCCAGACTTACCTGTGAGTGACCAGGAGTCTCTGGCAGAGGCGTGGGTTGGAGGTGGCCTGCCTCAGGGTCGGGGCACTGAGTGCGGTAGTGTATGCATGGGACCTTTTGAAAGAGGTCGCCGTTATCTTTATTACCTCCACCATAGTTTGGTCTCAGGTCAAACAACAGAGAGGAAACACAGCCCTGCCCATCAACAGAAAGTTGGATTAAAGATTTACTGAGCATTGCCCCGCCCATCAGAATAAAATAAGCCCTTAACCCAACAACAAAATACTGGTGTATGTATGTATGTACATTTTAAAATTTTAATGTAAAATGATGTGTATATAATTTTTAATATTCTCCACTTCAATGGACTTTTTTCCCCCTCTCAAGCTTTGAGATATTATGTAAATTTAAGGTGTACAAGGGGCTTCCCAGGTGGCTCAGTGGTAAAGAATCCTCCTGCCAATGCAGGAGATGCAGGAGATGGGTGTTCTATCCCTGGGTTGGGAAGATACCCTGGAGAAGGAAATGGCAAGCCACTCCAGTAGTCTTCTTTTTTTTTTTTTTTTAATTTTAACAGCTAAACTTTATTTCTCATGATTCTGGAGGTTGGGAGTCCAAGATCAACGTCCCACAACAATATTCTTGCCTGAACAACCTCATGGACAGAGGAACCTGTCCATCTTCAAACTGGCCATCTTCACCTTCCCACTGTGGCCTATAGCAACCAAGAGGGCTTCAGGCAGAGAATGCAGCCAGGGGAACTCTAGAAAGTTCCACCCAACCCCTTCATTTAGCACTCAGAAGGCCTAGAGTGTTCTATGAATTGTCCCTGGGAGCCTCTGAGTGACTGCTTCAGCAATCAGAACCAGGAGTCCTGATCAAAGGCGAGAAGACGCACCCCTCACCCAAAGATGCTCGGATGAGGGTGGGGGAATTCACTGGTCTACAAAGTCTATTTGTTGAAGGTTAAGTGGTGGATGGCCTCAGTATCATTTGGAAACAGTGTCTAGAATGTTCCAAGACTCTCCACTTATCTCTTAGTTGAGTTTTTCATCTCAGAAGACTTTCTTCCCAAAGCTGGAACTACACATCTGAGCATCACTACCAGAGAGGGGCCATCTCTCTTGGTTCTGATTAGCCTGAGTGGGGCTTACACTTCCTCTTGTAGCTGGGGGAGGAGTGCTGGGGTATGCCTGAATTGTTAGACTCCTTTAGAAATATGTGGTTTTCTAGGGAGGAACAGTTCCCCCAGAGAAAGAGAGTGGTATTTCCAGAAGAAGCAAGGGGTTCAGGCAGTAAAAACACTAGGTATCCTTGGTTTCAGGTAAGATGCTTTGGGTTGCAAGTAATAAATCCTAACAGTAAGGGCAATTTGTTGGCTCACATGACTTAAAAATATAGATCCTAGCTTCAGGAACATTTTGATTAGATTCAAGGTCCTTCTCTCTGTTATTTCATTTTGTTGGCTATTTCCTACGGTGAATGTTAGTTGCATCTTCCGGCTAGCTTCCAGGACAAAAAAATATTCATGTTACCTACTGAAATCCTGAGATTCATTCTGACTGGACTGGGTTAGGTCAGCACCAGTCTAGCCCTGACTCATTTCATTGATGGAACACACTAGCTGGTTTTTTCTAGGTCCTTGGTCCATCTCTGGAGCTATGTTAGAACTGTCTTCCCTAGCAGGGAGAAGTGTGGGTGGTAGGGTAGCAGAGCAAGGAACAGGGGCCCAGTTTGTTACTAAAAAAAGTGAAGATAGGTTAAAGAAATTACCCCAGATCACACATCTAGTAAATGTTAGTTATAAGATTTGAGCTGAAGTCCGTGCAATCCCCTGAGACCATGTGTGTTAGATTGGGATTCCTCTCACAGGATGCTGTTTCTGTTGTCTGTTGCCTCATTATGCACTGCCTCAACTAGTAGCTTAAAATAGTGACAAGGTAGGATTTCTCTTTCTATTTTGCAGTCTGAGTTGAGCTCATCTGGGCGTTGATTTTGTTCCAGGAGGTGTGATCATCCAGGTCTGGTGCCTCCTCTGGGTTGGCTGGAAGAGCTGGGTTCTGTTAGACATTTCTCTCTCCATCGGGGCCTCAACAGTAGGCTAAACAGATTCCTTCACATGGTAACCCAGGCCTCCAAGAGTAAGCATTTCTTCCCCAAAGCATAAGCCTCTTCTTATACCGTCCTTGCCAGTTTTCACAGGACAAAACAAGTCACCTGGCCCAACCCAGCGTCAATGTGGGAGGAATCTACCTAAGGCTGTGAATATCCGAAGGCTTAGTTTATTGGAGGCCACCCAGTGTAAGGACCACAGTGGGGTACTTTTGTCTTTTCTACAGAGGCAGAGAC
Organism: Muntiacus reevesi; assembly: GCF_963930625.1. Taxonomy (NCBI): domain Eukaryota; kingdom Metazoa; phylum Chordata; class Mammalia; order Artiodactyla; family Cervidae; genus Muntiacus; species Muntiacus reevesi. The sequence goes on from NC_089268.1 coordinate 42,482,201, forward strand.
TATTCTGTCCCAAGATAAGGAGCAGAAGCCTCTTTTTTTAAAGTCTCTATTCTTTGAAGGAAATTACCATCCGCAATCAATCCAATCAAGAAAGCAGTGTCTCCTTGGAGGCCCCGTCAGTGAGTTGTCAGAGGACCATTGCGAGGTGCAGCAGGGTCTGCTGGCAGCTCCGAAGCTAATGGCATTTGCAGTTTCTGTCGCATCCTGGCTTTCACAGTATAAATTGTCCCAGATGTGCACTTTGGAGTATGGAGTTTTATTTTTATTTGGTTTTATTTTTTAAACATTGGCTGAACTTTGAGTTGTTGGACTTGGTTTTTTTTTTTTTTTCTTCCCCTGCCCCCTTAGGTTTTGTTTTGAGAGCTTCATATGTCTAAAGCCACGGTAGGATGCCATGGCGTTCATCATCTTTTCCAGACACCCAAAGCATATGTTTTACTTTTGGCATTCCGCTGGGACAAAAAGCAGAGAAAGGGAGGCCATTTGTCACCCACCCAGTGGCCCCCTATAAGGCTCTTGTATGTTGTTCACCTAATAAATGTCTAATCTCTGCTTTCCCAAGGACCTGAATCTGTCTGCTTTATACTGGTTGTGGGCATTCCATTTCTTCTGTTGTTGAGTAAAGCAGCTTTAAAATTGGTATCTTTTTCCTATAAGGGTTTCCCTGTGGCTCAGACAGTAAAGAATCTGCCTGCAATGTGGGAGGCCTGGGTTCAGTCCTGGGTACGGAAGATCCCCTGGAGAAGGGAATGGCAGTCCACTCCAGTATTCTTGCCTGGAGAATCCCATGGACAGAGGAGCCTGGCTTTAAAATTGGCATGTTTTTCCTATAAAGCTTATCTTCCTGATTCTATTTCTTTCCTTCTCCCCTTCTAATGCAAAACCAGTTTGAATATATTCAGGTTGCTAAATTGCAGGGTTAGGATTTGTCAAGTCCCATATTCTTATCAAATCCATTTTTTCAGGGTGTGTGAGAATGTTTATTTTCTGTTTTCCCTCAAGGGACATGGCACAACAGTTTTCTTAATTCAACTCCACTTCTTTTCACATATGGATGCTGTTTAAAGCTTAGTATTTTATTATCTCCTCTCATTTCAAATATCTGAATTTTTCTCTTTTATCTCCTAGATTGGCATTTTTTGGAGGAACTTATTCTATTGATGTGTCCACCCCACTCTAGCTGTTTTTCTAACTCTGGTTTCATGGCTCATAAAGAAGAAACAATTTGAGAGTGTCACATTCCTGGGGACTCTCAGTGGTAAAATGTTTTGAAGTCAGATGATGGCTCCGTCCAGTGAATTTCCAGACCATTTGCAAATAGTGAGTCGAATTTCCATCCTAGTCTAGAAAATCAAAACTGGGTATCAGTTTCCCTTTTGGAGATGCTGAAGCTTAGAGAATGCCGTAAGAATACCTATAGCTTTTGGAATCGCTGGGTGTATGGATGAATTACTTGAGCATTCATTAAAGCCTGAGCCTGTATACTGCTGCCAGCCTCAATTGGTTGTTGGTGTCTGGCTCAGTGCAACTGAGAACCATCAGAAGGGAAAAGATCACATTACTTAGGGTGTTCATGCCACTTCTCTTAAACTTAAGGGTGTTCAGTCACATGGGAGGTCAGATATGGGTTCTCCCAGGGCTGAAAGAAATCTGAGATATCATCTATTGTCATTTATTAAATGATCCTTTCCAGCTAAATAAGGCTGTTTCCTGGCTTAGGATAATTTTCATGGATGATTTCTGACTTTCGTTCCCTTTTTGAAATGTAAGCCAAATCCTGTGTATCAGAGTTGATTAAGCCTCCATCTTGGTTTTTCCCTGTTACGGCTTGTGGGAGGCCCTGGGCAGGCCCATTTTCATGGAAAATTTTATACCAGCCCCTCAACGATCTATATGCCCCTCCTACAGTGTAGAGTTTTTGTCTTCCCGGCCCATATAGATCTAGGTAGAATCATCAGATTGACCATCCAGATTCTGGCCAATGGACTATATGGGGAGAAGTGATGAAACCACTTCCAGATCTGGCCCCCAGCCCCTCCTGAGTGATCCCGTATGTGCATTCCCTCCCGGGTGCACGCTGATGTCAGCTCCCAGGGCCAAGGGGATGGGAGCCATGTGTGCAAGAGCCTCCGCCAACTGGGTCCACGATGGCTGTGTGAACCGAGGTCTGACTGCTCGGTTCCCTGCCACATCCCCCGCCCCCACCACTAGTCTACCACTTGGCTTTTGCAAGAAAAATTCAACAATGCTTCTTGTTAAGCCTCTGAGAATTTGTAGCACATTGGTTATGACAGAGTGTATTAGCTGAACTCATACTCAGGGAATTTCTTATCTTTCGTGGGCTGCTGGCCACCACTTCCACATTGGGCACACCCATGAAGAAAAGTCAGGAGACCTCCCCCTGGTCTCAGCTGTTCATTTCTTCTCAAGCTTGCCGAAGCTTGTGGATAGAAATGCTTGATTATCCTTGCGTTTCACTTCTGCTTCCCCGGAACCAAGGGCTGGATCCTTCCGACCCCAGGCCTGAGATGAAACTGATTTGTGATGATTTGCTATTCTCTGTGTTATTGACAAACATTCAGTAAGCCCCTGTTATCTGTCTAGAGAAATACTCAGACAGTAAAGAATCTGCCTACAGTCCATGGAGTCACAAAGAATTGGACACGATTGAGCAACCAACATACATAACATACATCTGTCTAGCCCTGGGCTGGGACTGAGAGAAATAGTAAAGAATATAGTCTTTCTTCTCAAATTGTATCAGTTAAGTAGAAAAGCAAGATATTCATCTAGAAATCAACCAGAGGATAACACGCTGCCATATGTAAACAGATTCTATAGGAATTCAGCAAAGGGAAAGGTTTGTGTGGACTGTGTTTGGTTGGAGAATCGACCCGCAGAGCTAAGGATTCTACTTGATCTAGAAGAGAGTCTGGGCACCAGAGTATAATGAGTGAGAATGGGCCCTGACGTGAAGTCACATGCGCCCTGCTGAACACAAGGAGAGCCCATTCTCTTCTCTGTGGAGGAAGAGAGTGAGGTTAGGCTGAGCAAAGCTGAGGATCTGAGGTGACTGGAGAAGGCTGGAGAGGTGGGGAAAATGACTGGTGTTTACACTCGGTTCTCACTGGGTTCCTCCTGGTAGAGGAACACAAGATAGAATCGAAAGAGCCTTGGGTTGTTTTGCCTTGTTCTAGGTCTCAGAGCGGGGACATAACTGCTCTGAGGGGCCCTGTCCGCAGGCCACACTCCTCTCATCCAGCGTGTGCTGGAGTCCACTCGAATTGGTTTGAGAGGGTCGACGGACACCTTTTCAAGAATTTTGCTTGCTAGTTGCTTAACACATCTATTATGATTATGAGTTAAACTGTGTAAGTCTTACATAAATTTACAGTTTAACAAATTACATTAAAGTTAAAGCTCAAACGCATCAATTCCCTAGTATTGGCTATGTGTTTCTATTATCTATGCTCTAGAGGTTCTTACAACTAGTACAACTGTTTGGTGATCTCATGGGTTGAATTGACTCCCCACATTCATATGTGAAGTGCTAATCCACCAGTCTCAGAATGTGACCTTATATGGAAATAGGGTTTTTTCAGATGTAAATAGTGAAGATGAGGTCATTAGAGTGGCCCATTCATCCGATATGCCTGATGTCCTTATAAAAAATGGAAATTTGTACACAGATGTACATACGGAGAGAACACCATGTGAACATGGAGAGAGAGACTAGGGCGATGCTGCAGAAGCCAAGGAATGCCAGAGATGGCCAGGCAATTCCTGGAAGGTGGGAGACAGGTCTGGAACTGGTTACCCATCACAGCCCTGGAAAAGAATCACGCTGCTGACACCTTGATCTGAGGCTTCCAAGTCCCCACAACTCTGTGATTGAAGGCACTCCATCTCTGGTGTTCTGGGAGGTGGCCCCAAGAAGCGAATCCAGGTGGAAACATATTCTGTAATGATGTGTTGCTGCTCATTGTTCCCCCCACCCCCAGTTTCTCCCAACCCTCCCCCCAACCCCCCGCCCCCCTATCCCCCCAGACCCCCACCCCCCGGCCGACTCCCAAAGCTTCTCTTTCTTTGACTTCATGTTGAGAGCTGAAATCCACCAGAGTGTGCTGATTTGTAAACAAACACCACAAATGAGGGTTTGATTCATCGTTTCCGTGTTTGTTTAGACAGGGGTTTGGCAAACTGCAGCCTGTGGGCCAAACCCGGGCCCCCTCCTGTTTTTGTAAAAGTTTTACTGGAACAGGGCTGTGCTCACTCGTTGACCTGTTGCCCATGGCTGCGATCACACTGGAGGGGCAGGGGTGACTCGCAAGGCTGGCAAAATTTATCATCTGTCCCTTTAGAGGAGATGTCTGTTGACCTTTGGCCTGCACTTGAGAAAGTGATGTTAAAAACATAGATAAAACTTTAAAGCATGCCCGTGGGTAGCCTTGATATTGTGATAGCACCAAAAATTGAGGAAATGTACTTGCTGTATTTGAAAACTATGATCTGATTCCACAGAGTGGTTGCTCTTGTTTATCAGGGACAAATGAGTGAAGATCTGACAGAGATCTTGGTAGTTTTGTTGTTCTGTCATTTATGTAAATAAAAATGTGTCATACGTATCAGAGGATATGTGTCAGAAGTATCCTTGTTTGTCAGTTGCCACCATAGGCTTGGCAATAGACATGAGCATTTGTGGAAAATCAGTGGAAGCATCTGTGAGAATCGGTCGACTATAGGGCACTTATTTGTGTGTATTTATAATAAACCAATGCCTGTATGAAGTAAAAGTCGCTCAATGGTGTCCGACTCTTTGTGACCCCATGGACTGCAGTTCATGAAATTTTCCAGGCCAGAATACTGGAGCCAGTAGCCTTTTCCTTCTCCAGGGAATCTTCCCAACCCAGGAATTGAACTGAGGTTTCCTACATTGCAGGCAGATTCTTTACCAGCTGAGCCACAAGGGAAACCCAAGAATAGGGAGTGGGTAGCCTATCCCTTCTCCAGTGGATCTTCCCAACCCAGGGATCGAACCGGGGTCTCCTGCATTGCCGGCGGATTCTTTGCCAACTTGTATGTATACACAATGCGTGTATACACGAGCACATGCCTATGTCCCCTGGAGAGCCTGTGGTTGCACATCCTCCAGCTCATCATGCCCCTCATCTCCATGCAGTCCTCACAGCTGAGCAGAGGCCACCCAGCTCGCGGGTCTGTTGCCATATGGCTTTTGCTTTGGCTTGGTTTCACTCCTGTGTAGGTTTGGCTTGTCGAGGAGAGCGCTGCTGGTGGGAACAATTGTGGTAGAAAAGCTCGGGGCACCAAGGAGCTTGGCTTGGCTAAAATCTGCTCTGGGAGAGGGAACAGCAAGCACCAAGAGTTCTGGGGTGAAGTGGGCCTGCGGACGGAGGGCCTCAGGAGCATATCCAAGTTCTGGCGCACCCCAAGCGGCAGCAGACGTCCTTCTGCAAGCGAATGACAGGGTGAAAGTGCGGACTCAACAAGACAGATCAGGGGACAGTGTGAGGGATGCACAGAACAGAAGACCAGCCAGAGACCACTGCAATCTTCGCCTGAGAAAAAGCCTCGGGCGTGATGACTCCGCTCGAGGTCTGTGTTCTGGCATTTGGAAAGAAGACTTGCAGAATGTTAAGAAACGGGATCCTTGTTTGATTATGGAAGTCTCAGTGGACCCCCAGAGCTTGCAAAACAGAAAAATAGAAAAACAGTCTGAAAAGCTTTGCCAAATGACCAGCACATGGCTTCCTCCCATCTTTCTGTTGCTTTCTGGATATTTAGTAGAAAGGAAGAAGTAGTTTTCAGTAACGTTTTTTTTTCCACCACAGACATGCATGGAGGATCTCATTTTAAAACAGAGACTGTGCCTTTGCAGGAAGTTGGGAAGACGGGGCAGCTCCGTGGAGACTATCCGCTGGAGTTCCCGTCGCACCTGGGCTTCACCCCTCTCAGAGTCCTGCACCCTCTGCCCGGCACTCCCTGACCTGCGAGGGCAGATGCGGAGGGTGTCCCCACAGCACAGCAGAGACCCAGTAGCTGCCTGTGCCTTTGGGAATCTGTCACCACGCCCTCATCCTGACCCGGCAGTGACTTCAACCAGCATCGTCTCAGAGCCCCCTTCCCATCCGGAGCACCTGTCCCCGGCCTCTTCCTTCTGGGCCTGGGTTGACAGAAGGCAGGAAGGATTTAAGGAGATCTCGTGTGATGCTCTGGCATGGAGCCCCCAGACCCATTTGCTTCCTGCCTGCTGAGTGGGGTCCAGTCCTGGCTACTGGGCTTGTGCCTCACTCCTGATGCGAGATGGGATCAGTCGCTCCCCCATGGCCCTGCCCAGTGCTCCTGACCCCTAAAAACTACGGTTCGGGTTTGTTCTCACCAGTGCCTGCAGAAATGGATTCCTGTCTTAGCTAGCCCACTGGCCTCGGTCACCTGCCGACAGATGGTCAGACAGTGGCCAGCTGCATGCCTTCCCTCATCTCCCAGTGTGTCCTCTTGCTAGACTGCCCCTCTTTCCCCTCTGAATTGGACTTCAAGTAGGCAGTGGGCCCTCCAGGTGGCTCAGTGGTAAAAGAACCTGCCTGCCGATGCAGGAGACGCAAGAGATAAGGGTTCAATCCCTGGGTTCGGAAGATCCCCTGGAGAAGGAAATGGCAACCCACCCCAGTATCCTTGCCTGGAAAATTCCGTGGAGAGAGGAGCCTGGCGGGCTATAGTCCATGAGGTCGCAGAGAGTGGGACATGACTGAACACGCAGGCAGCAACAAAAACAATGCAGTGGAAAAGACAGCTTTGAAATCCACCAGACTGAGGCTCAGACGATTTGTCACAAAGTAGCTGTGTGGTCTTGGACAAATTATTTAACCTCTCTGAGCCACAGTTTCTTAATCTGTACAAAGGAGATAAGACACCAATTTGTTCTTAGGAATAACAGAGAGAATGGAGGTGGAGAGTGTCATTTAATGGACATAAACTTGGGCAAACTCTGAGAGTTGATGAGGGACAGGAAAGACAGTTGTGCTGCAGTCCCTGGGGTTGCAAAGAGTTGGACATAACTGAGCACCTGAATAACAGCAACAACAATTTCAGATCCACCCATCCAGAGGTCATTCAAACGCAGATTCTGGTTCAGTCTCTCTGGGGCTGGCGCTGAGCTTCTCCCAGCTGATGCTGACACGGCTGGGCCCTAGACCACCCTTTTGGATTGCCGGACATGACATTGACTCTCTTCTGAGCACTTGCAGCCTCTAACACCTTCTGTATCCCAGAAGGAGGCCCTCACTTCAGGCCAGAGACCCCTGGTCTGCCCTCCCACCTCTCCATCCTGTCCTGACAGATCTGTTTCCGCCTTTCATAGCCCAGGGGACTGGTAACAGGGAGGAACTCTTTGCAGAGAAAGAAAAGAAATGTGGCTGTGTGGCGGTGAACTTAAAAGAGGGGAACTGGGGCTTCTCTGGTGGCTCAGTGCAAGGGACGGTCCTCCCGGACTCCCAGGTAAAGAATTGGCCTGCAGGAGACAAGAGGTCGATGCCTGGTCCAGGAAGATCCCACATGCTGCAGAGCAACTAAGCCCGTGCCCCACGACTACTGAGCCTGTGCTCCAGAGCCGGGGAACCTCAACTGCTGAACCCACATGCCACAACTACTGAAGCCCTCCCTCCCTAGAGCCTGTGTTTCCCAGCAAGAGAACATGAAGAATGTGAAAGTGTTAGTCGCTCAGTCATGTTCGACTTTTTGTGACCCCATCGACTGTAGCCAGCCAGGCTCCTCTGTCCATGGGAATTCTCCAGGCAAGAACACTGAACCGAGTTACCATGCCCTCCTCTGGGGGATCATCCCAACCCAGGGATCAAACCCAGGTCTCCAGCATTGCAGGTAGAATCTTTACTGTCTGAGCCCAGGCAAGAGAAGTCACTGCAATGAGAAGCTCGCACACTATATTCTAGAGAGTAGCCCCCGCTCACTGCAGCTAGAGAAAGCCCTCTTGCAGCAGCAAAGACCCAGGACAGCCAAAAATAACTGACTAAATAAAATTATAAAAATAAAAAATGAAAAAAAAATAAATAAATAAAAAATGAAATGGGGGCAATGAAGGGGACAGACACGGAAACAGGTATTCTGCAAAAGTAGATGTGTAAGGGCCACCACATCTGTTTAGAATGTCTTATAACAGTTTTTTAAATTTATGATGAATGAGCCCTAGAGAGCTGGGAGGTGGGAAAAAAAATTGCAGGGAGGTCAAGGCTCTGTCCCTGAGCTGATATAAAGTAAGGAAACTTGCAGGAAGGAAGGCAAAAGACAATGAGGCTGCGTGTGTGAATTTGTGATCTAATTGGTTTTTATTCCGAGAAATGCCCCTTTTCTTCTCCTCCTCTATTTTTTCCCCCTCGCTGAGCACTTTTGTGTGAGACATTTGGACACGTGCGTCTCCTTGATCCAGACCAAAATCCGCCCCCTTCCCCAAGGCCCAGCTCACATCGCACATCCTCCACGTAGGCTGGAGTTAACCCGCTGCTCTCCAGGTCCCCGGGGTTTCTGCCTGCTGTCCAGCCGGGGTGTGAGGCCCCGTCCCGGGGGAGGGCCGGCAGTGGCTGCCTGGCTCAGCCACCAGCTCACAGCTGGGACTCCAGTGCTGCCAGGCTCTTCCGGGTGGAGCGGTGGGGACCGAGGGGGCGCCGCTCGGAGTTTGCAAGCGGCTGTGACAGTGACTCGACTGCCAGAACCCGCACACCTCCACGGCTGACCTGGTCACCCTGGGTGGATCCTGTCTCCTTCAAGGAGGCCTCATGAATGAGGAGCCTCTGATTTCCTCTCCATCCAGCCTCCCTGAGGCTCTGGCTTAGAGGGGGCGGGCGAGAGGATGGGGAATTACGCGTCTCCCATCTCCCCACACTTCCCTGGTGGCTCAGACGGCAAAGAATCTACCTGCAGTGTAGGAGACCCGGATTCAACTCCTGGGTCGGGAAGATCCCCTGGAGGAGGACACGGCAACCCACTCCAGTATTCTTGCCTGGAGAATTGCAAGGACGGAGGAGCCTGGCGGGCTAGAGTCCATGGGGTCGCAAAGAGTCGGACACAACTGAGCAACTAACATTTTCCCTTTTATCTCCCCACTCCAGGGTCACACCTTGCCAGTACAGTAACAGAGATTTTTTTAAATTAATTAATGTTTTTAATTGAAGGACAATTGCTTTACAGAGTTTTGTTGTTTTCTGTCAAACCTCAGTATGAATCAGCCATAGGTATACATACATCTCCTCCCCTTTGGAACCTCCCTCCCATCTGCCTCCCCATCCCACCCCTCATGGGAGGGTGATTGGCGTCCATAAGGACAGTTTGTCCTTCTCCGGAGGCGCCTCAGATGCTCTTATCGACCAGGCGGCTCTCCTGCCCTCAGCCTAGCTCTGCCTGTTGGAAATTCCCTCAGTCACAGCGGCTTCCTCCCGCTCCACATCCTGAAGCACGTGTCTCGTCTCCTGAGCGCCTGTTACCACGGGTCCCTCTGCTTTCTAGCCTAGTGCTGCTCGCTACTGTTCTTCAGTCGCTCAGTCGTGTCTGACTCTTTGTGACCCCATGGACTGCAGCACGCCAGGCCTCCCTGTCCATCACCATCTCTCGGAGTTTGCCCAAATTCAGGTCCATTGAAACGGTAATGTCATCCAACCATCTCATCCTCTGATATCCTCTTTTCCTTCTGCCTTCAATCTTTCCCAGCTTCAGAGTCTTTTCCAATGAGTCGGCTCTCACATCAGGTGGCCAAAGTATTAGCGCTTCAGCTTCAGCATCAGTTCTTCCAATGAATAGTCAGGGTTGATTTCCTTTAGGGCTGACTGGTTTCATCTTGCTGTCCAAGGGACTCTCAAGAGTCTTTTCCAGCACCGCAGTTCGAAAGCATCAATTCTTCAGTGTCCTGCCTTCTTTATAGTTCAACTCTCGCATTTGTACATGAATACTAGAAAAACCATAGCCTCGACTATAGGGACCGTTGTCAGCAAAGTTATGTCTTTGCTTTTTAACACACTCATATACATGTATGATTTTGAAGACTAGGACGGATTGTCCACAGGGTCAAGAGCCATGGCTGATTTATCTTTATATCATTTTCATCAATGGTATTTGAAAATACTGACTCAGTGGGCGACTAGAAAATTGGTAGTGGTAAAGAATCCACCTGCCAATGCAGGAGAAGCAGGAAACATGGGTTCGATCCTTGGGTAGGGAAGATTCCCTGGAGGAGGAAATGGCAACCCATTTCCTCCAGTATTCTTGCCTGGAGAATCCCATGGACAGACGAGCCTGGTGGGCTACATACAGTCCATGGGTTCACAAAGAGTCAGACATGACTGAGCAACTGAGCACACATGAGTTTCTTACGCCCATCTCACTTGGATCTGGAATTGATACTCTTGTGCTTCTGTGTCCTGTCTCGGCTACTATGGGCTCTTGAGTCTTTTACTGCAGTTGCGATGAGCAGATACACCCCACTTGCTCTACCACATAAATCTTAAGAAGAACTTCACCAGGCCATTTTAAAGTTGAAAGCCAAACAGTATCATATTTGGAAGTACATGGTTTTTTTGGCAAATGCCGAGACTAGAAAAGTAAGCTGAAATGCCAAACGCTTGCGTTAAAATCCTTTAAACATTATAATGAATATTTTTTTATTTTTCTGACTTTGGAAACAACCCTCTGCAGCGCTAAGCACCTCCTCTGATCCTGGCAGTGGACTCAGGCTCCCGTGGCCTTTGAATGTGGTGAGTCTGGGAGCTGCCTGGATCTGGGAACTGCTCTGGCCTTGGTCGTTGGCAGCAGGGGGAGTGGAGGCCAGCGGCTGGAAGTATGGGCCTCTTTCAGGGCAGTGAGAAAAGACATCAACGATTGGCAGAAAACTAAAGGGGATTGGGGAGGGAGGAGAGTATGGATCAGAAATGTAGCATCTCTTTAGTTCACTACTTCTGCCTCCATCTCTGCACCCCCCCCAACCCCCGCCCCGAGGCCAGCTCCCACACAGTATCATCACCAGGGTTGGGTTGGAATTTGCTTTAACTGCTGAGACCCCAGCTCCGGCGTGACCATAAGTCATGGGGGCTGAGGGTGCAGCCCTGAAATGTAACAAGATTACCCTGCGATGCAACCCTGCCAGGCAGACCAACTGGGGAGCCGTCTCTGCAACCTCTACTGGGGACGCTGACGTTGTCCTGAGATCGGTCAGCTGCAAAGGATTCATATCACGTCACGGCTTCCGTGTTGTCTTGGTGACACCCGGAGCCCCTAACTCAGGGCAGCTGGCTGAAGTTCTGGGGGAAAGAGTGGCTTCTCCGGGCTGCCAGTTCCTCCCTGTCCTGGCCAACTTTGCTTCTCTGGGTGGGGTTTAGGCAGCAGATTGACTTGGTGGCTGTTTGCTTCCACGTGCCCTTTCTGTCACACCGCTTCCTTCCCTTGGTCCTCCCTCAGTGCCTCCTGGGCCCTCATTTTTTTTTTTAATAGATAATAATAGTGAAATTAAAAAAAATTAATTTAGTTTGGCTGTGCTTTATCTTCATTGCTCACACGGGCTTTCTCTAGTTGCGGCAAGTTAGGGCTCCTCTGTAGTCGCAGTGCACAGGCTTCTGGTTGCCGTGGCTTCTCTTGTTGTGGAGCAGGGACTCTAGGGTACGGGGACTTCAGAAGTTGTGGTGCACGGACTCAATTGCTCCACAGCGTGTGGGATCTTCCCGGACCAGGGATTGATCCCGTGTGCCCTGCATTTCAGGGTGGACTCCCATCCATTGGACTACCAGGGAAGCTCCCAGACCCTCACTGTAAATGAGCCTCTAGTCCTCTGCCCGTGGTCCAAGTGACTCTGGGTATAGCTACCTCTTGGATCAACTGAACCAGTTGCCACATCTTGTGGGTTGTCACTAGATTTTCCTTTTTTTGGGGTGGATATATCTTGATTTTCCCTGTAGCTCACATGGTAATCAATCTGCCTGCAAAGCAGAAGACCTGGGTTCGATCCCTGGGTCAGGAAGATCCTCTGGAGAAGGGAATGGCAACCCACTCTAGTATTCTTGCCTGGAGAATCCCATGGATAGAGGAGCCTGGCCGACTACAGTTCGTGGGGTCGCAAAGAGTCGGACACAACTGAGTGATTAACACTGCTACTGGGGTGGATATATGTGTAAGCGTGGTTGTTGTTTAAATTTTTGGACTCCAGAATAGTTAATTAACATGCTCCCTACACTCCTTCCCAAAAGGAAAAGAATTTTCTTCTTTGAGTTTGCCGCCTCTTCTTGGCTAAGCAACCCATTTATCCAAGTTTCAACGCGTCTGTTTTGTAAGGAATAGAGACGTGGAGGTAATTTGCTGGTAGTAACTGAAGAGATCGGTTCCTTTCATGGGCTCCCCCAGTGTCATCCTGGGATCCTCGGTTCCCACTGCTGACACGGGGATTTTTATTTCTCATCTGGAGTTTTGTAGTCATGCTGATTTCAGATCAGGGGACTGGGTTCCACTGTTATATGACGAGGGCCTTCTTGGTGTTTCAGCTGGTTTATAGGCTAACGTAGATCAAGCGCCTACTATGCTCAGTGCTCTATACTGAGAACAGAAAGATGAATGGCATCCTATGTTGAGAGACTCGCAGGGAGGGAGAAAGTTATGTAAACTGGGATTGTCCTGTAAGGTGATAGGGGCGGGCGGGTCTGCGTCTATTTGTAACGTGAATGTTTCCAGGCTTTGCTGGGCTGTGGGTACAGATGAGGTCAAATTCACTGTCAGAACTCAAGTATCACCCGCCTCTGCCCCCTCTCCCAGAGCCCTGACCCTCAGCCAGTTGTTTCCGTGAATCCCTGAATCTTTCTCAGGCTCTGTGGCTCGGCCCCTGGAATGGTCTCTGCTCCCACCCTGCTTTTGAACCTGGCCTTTTCTGCTGCCAGCATTCTGCTGAAGGGTCTGCCTGCCAACCCTCCCCAGGCTCCGGAGGATGGGCCCCACCTTCCCTTCCACTTGGCATCCTGGGTTCGGGAGTAGAGAGTATCACTCTCTATTTTGGGGTTACATTTTGTCACCTGGGCAGAAAGCAGCATGATTGTGCTTCTGTGCCTCACACAGTCCTTTGGCTTCTGCCCCCCACATCTCTTCCTGCAGAACTTGGGTATAAATCCATGGGGCCTGGTCCATGGCCAAAGCCTCTGATAAAGACAAGAAGCACCTCCTTGCTGACATCATCACCATTGCATAACTGCAGAAATTAACTCCCCTGTCTGTAAGAATCACCTCCTTAAGCAGACTGGCCACTGGGCCTCAGTTCCCAGACATGTCCAGACCAAATTCCTCTTGAGTATGTCCTTTCCTCCTCTTTATTTGGGTCCCTTGAGACCTCCCAGAGGTCACTGAAACTCTGAAACAGCTGTCAGAGATTCCTACCTGACTTCACTGCTTCCAGTCTCTACCCTCCCCATCCTGAATCCAGAGTTACCTCGATAAATGGCCCTGTTTGGATGGGGTCCTGACAGAATCAGCATTCTTCTACAAGATTCCTCTTGCTGGTGAAAGCAAAGTCCGAGGGTATCATTAAAATCACTTTGCTGATTATTGGTCTATTAAATATTTTCACAAATACAGTTTTTATATTACCCATTTTCAAACAGAATTTGAAAAGTTCCATTCATCTTTCTAGTTAGTCCCAGTCCATCCATATTGAGGGGAATGGCCATTTAGAATCAACATCTTTATTTATTCCACCTGGACATCTATGAAACTGACAAGGATTAGAACTCTTATGGAGAAGTTGAGCCTTACCAAAGTTCAAAAAGAAAGACTGGAATTAGGGCAACCATAACTTTATTCACGGTGGGCTTTGAGGCCTCTATCTGAAATGGCTTTTCTAGAGAATGCTACCCTGCTCTGAAGTATCATGTATACATATTGATGAAAACCATTGGATGAACAGAGTGGTGAAAACAGAACATCAGGGTATTAATTAGGCACCATATGAATCAGACCGTGATATGAGAAATCGGGACACTGAGACTTCCTCAAATAGCTGGCTCTTAACATTGACCAGAGCAAAAAACTGCAATCGGAACATTTAAAAAATGTTTTGGTAAGACCAGAAAAGAGCCATAAGGACTGCTTATGCATTAAATTATCACTTAGGAAGATTCTATCACAATGCCTACAGTTTAGATTTTTCTTGCTGTGTTCATTTTGAAGGGAAGAACGAACTTCAGGAAGCTCTTTTTCAGTATGCGTTCCACAAGATGGCTTTCCAGGTGGCGCTAGTGGTAAAGAATCCACCAGGCAATGCAGAAGACACAAGAGACACGGGTTTGATCCCTGGGTTGGGAAGATCCACTAGAATAGAAAATGGCACCCCACTCCAGTATTCCTGCCTGGAGAATCTCATGGACAGAGGAGCCTGGTGGGCTATGGTCCATAGGGTCAGAGTCAGACATAACTGAAGGGGCTTAGCATGCACACTTGACCTGAACTCCATCACTGAGGAGATTACTCAAAGAAGTAAGTCAGGACCTGGGTAAGGGAGGCAGGCACCCCCATCTTAATCATCAGATAAAGAAAATGTCATCATTTTATCCCTACAGTATTTGTTATAAGGTCAAGACTGATTGTAGCAAGAGACTCAGGCAGGCTGGGTTTGACAGGGAAATCTCCACCAGGGGAAAACACATTGTCCTTGTGTCTGAAGGATGGGCAGGTGTTAGACAGCAAGCAGTTCCTGGTGGGAATGAGTGAAGTGGGGTGGACATGAGATGGTGGAGTCCAGGGTCTCTGTCTTGGAGAAGGGATGTGTTGGGAATAGGAGATGTTTCCAGGAGGGCAGGACTTTACTAAGGATGTGAGAGCCAGGGAATGAAGCTTAGATTTAACCCTGCAAGAAGATGGAAACAGTAATGAAATAGAGTTGGAGAGGAAAAAAAAACCAAAAAAACCAGGCATTACTTTGTCAACAAAAGTCCATCTAGTCAAGGGTATGGTTTTCCCAGTAGTCGTGTATGGATATGAGAGTTGGACTATAAAGACAGCTGAGCACCGAAGAATTGATGCATTTGAACTGTGGTGTTGGAGAAGGCTCTTGAGAGTCCCTTGGACTGCAAGGAAATCCAACCAGTCCATCCTAAAGGAAATCAGTCCTGGGTGTTCATTGGAATGACTGATGCTGAAGCTGAAACATCAATACTTTGGCCACCTGATGTGAAGAGCTGACTCATTTGAAAAGACCCTGATGCTGGGGAAGATTGAGGGCAGGAGGAGAAGGAGACGACAGAGGATGAGATGGTTGGATGGCATCACCAACTCAATGGACATGAGTTTGGGTGAACTCCGGGAGTTGGTGATGGACAGGGAGGCCTGGCGTGCTGCAGTTCATGGGGTCGCAAAGGGTTGGACATGACTAAGCGACTGGACTGAACTGGAGAGGAAATCCCAGGTTGGGGGTGTTGTAATTTGAGGGTTAGGTGAATGTGGTCCTGGTGGGAAGGACCAGGTGCAAAGGACAATTTACAGAGAAAAAGTGCTGAGGCTTGGAGACGGATGGTTATGGGAAAGGAAGGTAAGTGATGGTAAACATCACAGCAGGGCCCATGGAACCCTGGGTACCAAAAATACAAGGAGGAGATGGGCCGGAGGGAAGCGTATGAACTTTGCTTTGGCTGTTTGAGTTTAAGAAAATGACGAGAAACCCAAGTGGAACTTAGCATCGGGCTGCTGCCTGAAGTCCTGGAGACAGGTCTTCATGGAAGTGATGACTGAACCTGTGAGCTTGGAAATATGTCCTGTTAGAGAGAGTGAGGGAAAAAGAGCAGGAGTCCAACTCAGGGCCAGAGCCTGGACATGGAAGAGGAGCCTACAAAGGAAACAAATGTTTCCAACCAACAATCATCCTGGGTGATGGCTTGCTGCCTGCTACCGGTAGAAGGGTGGGGTGGTGGGGGTGAGGGGCTTAGGGAGGGGAGAGAAACATGGTATCCCACCTACAGCACAGTGGCGACCCCAGCTTGCCGTGGAGACAGGTAATGCAGGACTGGAAGCCAAAGAGATGAAGGTGATTCGCTGCATTATTTGACCCATCCATTTTGGTGTCTAGTTCAAGGCCTGATTGTATACATGTCGCCCTCAGTCAGGTTCATTGTCCATATTATCAATTGCCTAAGCCAGTGATTAAAAGAAGACTCTGTATTTAGGGTTGCCAGATCTAGCAAATAAAAAATATAGGATGTCCAGTTATGTTTGAATTTCAGATAAACAATGGAAAAGTGCTAAAAACCAGTGCTGTAAAGAACCAGTTTTTAGCAGCTGAAGAGCTCAGTTAGTTCAGGGTCACGGGCATGCATTTAGAAGAACTGGATATTACCTCATCGTGGAAGGCTCCGTACAGGATGCTGACCTTTAGAAAACCCCAAGTCCAGCATAACACAATGATTTTATTTATAGACCTACAAGGATCTCAGACAAAAGTGATGCGTAGGGAGAAATGCAAAGAAGGAAGGGGCAAGCCATAGAAAGCTGAGACGGAACTGAAAAGGAAACCCCCGGCCAAATCTGAGACACATGAAGCTTTTGTCAGTTCCTGTGATTAGCAGGAAGTCATGATGACTCACGGCGTCCAGTCACCCTTGCTCCGTGCTCCCATTTATCCCTTCCCAGGGTTCTACCGCTCTGATTTATGTAGAGAATCACACGATTGGTCAAAGAATGACTGTGGCCTGCTTTTTTATATTAATAGTTTCCAGAAGCCCTAAGTGGTTTAATATCTCAATAACTAAAGCGGATAGGGTCTCCCCAGAGTGGTCTTGCCTCGGAGGCTGGTGCCACGTGGTGGAAGGGCACCCAGGGTGACTTAGACCTTTGAAAGGCTTCTTCATGTCTCCCTGGGAAAACCTGGATGGGATGGGAGGTGGCGAGTTTTGACCTCCAAGTCTTGCATGCATCACTTGTTGAAAGAAAGTGTCCTGAGCTGAGGGCTTCTCAGGTGGCGCTAGTGGTAAAGAACCCGCCTGCCAGTGCAGGAGACATAAGAGACGTGGGTTCGATCCTTGGGTCAGGAAGAAACCCTGGAGGAGGGCATGGCATCCCACTCCAGTATTCTTGCCTGGAAAATACCACAGACTGAAGAGCTGGCAGGCTACAGTCCATGGGGTCGCAAAGAGTTGGACATGACTGAAGCAACTTAGCACGCACATCCACAGCTGAGTATTCAAGAGCAGGTTAAGTTTCTTTAGTTTTTTCTTTAGTTTTTGCATCTAGCAGCCTTGTTAGATCTTAACAAGGCAGGGTGGAGAGAGAGACAGAGAGATATCTCCCAACAAAATAGGGATAAGACTAGCAAGGGAAATTCTACTTTGCTTTCTTTTTTTTGCTCTCCTAACTGCCACTTACTGGGGTTATTCCTTTCTTAGATGGGCCTCTGCTTCACTCTTACCACAAACTATTATGATTTAAAAATTAAAGTGAGATATCCTGGCTCATCCATTTCCTTTTAATAGGATGATCTATGTTAATCAATAAAGGAAGTGCGGGGAAGTTAACGAATGTATGGTCCTGTTTGAGAGTATTGAATTAAGTGATATGTGTGCTAGGTTGAAAGATGAGATCATTTAGAAATGAGTTCTTTTTTAAAAAAAGTCTTCAGTCATTATCACTTGCATTTAGAAAACCAATTTAAAAAAAAATCAATCTGAGTTGGATTTTTTTTTTCCCCTTAAATCTTTATCACTCCTTAGGTGACAGGATGCTATGGAGATAAAACTTGGAATTGACTTTTAAAAGGAAAACAAAAGGAAAATATAATCTGTTGGTAAAATTTATTGAAAAAAAAAACCACGAAAAATCCCGTTATTCACCTGGCCTGGCATGTATGTTTATATATTTTCTCTTTTCTTTGCACCTGACATTTGTCTAATGGTTAGAAATGTTTAATGATGGCAAGTTCTGGTGAAATACCACAGTTGAATACAGAGAGAATCTTGCCTGTGTTTAAGGGGCTTTCCTGGGAGATGATATGTTTTGTGGTCCAACACTTCATTACTTAGGCTGCAGATCTGATTTCTTTTGAAAACAAGCCCTAAGTCTGGAACTTTCCATGTTTAGAGTCCATAGCACTTTCAAGAAAGCCTAGAAGATACAGCTGAGTGAAAACAATACTCATTATGAATGGTTACTGCTGTTCTTTCTCACTGGGAAGACTGGGGACGTAAAGGATCAAATGACTTTTTTATGCAGTGGTGATGCTTCTCTGTGTCTCAGCCTTTTCATCAAAAGGACTGTGACTGAACAAGCTTTTGTGGAAAACATTGGTAGCGTCATAATTGGCATCCAGTCATCTCAGAAGTCTTTATGTAACTTCCCATAGTCACTCTGGAGGGTGTGGGGATGGACATGCAGCTAACTTTGGACAGGGCAAGGAGTTTGAATTCATAACCCTGAGTATGGTCCCTGCGTCTCCTTTCCCCATCGTTTACCACATCCTCGCAAAGAAAGTGCCTTCTGTGTCACATTAGAACTAACTCTCAGATATGCACACGGAATGATGCAGAGATGTCACCGCGAATCTCAGAGATGGATGTTTCAGAGACGAGCACGTGATCACTTCCTTCAAGCATCCATCTGTCCCCAAAGTGTTCTAGGCCTTGCAGTACCAGAAGTCCTTTGTTTTTCTAATTTAAGTGTGCTAAGTGGTGGCAAAAAGGAAGGGCTTCTCCCCTTATTCGTTTTCCTAGGTGGATTTAACTGTGAGACTCTCCAGGGTTTTACATCAGTGCTTGGTTCAATCCTAAAAGAAGTTGCGTCAGGCGTGGCAATTTTGTCTGCTTTGTTTCTATTCTCTCTGGTGAATTAAGTATTAATAAGTGGCTCCCTGGAGGAAGTTTGGGCAACCCATACTAAAAAAACAAATTGAAATGTAAAATCCTTGGAATGGTGTAGGTACAATACCAAAGTCATTGGTGGTATACCAACAATTTCAGAAGAAAATAAAGAAAAATGTGTGGGGAACATCCCCATTTTTCCTTCACTCATGAACTCTTTGCTTTAAAACAGCAACCCAAACCACAGTTTCATTAGTGAGTAGATTATGATCTTTTCAGGGGACACAAAAAATTAAAAGGATGCAGAAAGGAAAGAACGGTTGTTATTCTGACCACTGCCTCTGGTCCTAGGCAGCTGCCTTTCACCCACCTCTGTCAACTCTGAGCTGGGAATCAAGAGAAGGTGACCTTCATGGACACCTCAGCAGACACAGCGCCACAGACACAGCGCAGTTTGGCTAGTTTGATTTGGGATGGTAACATTTGTCTAGTTCATCTAATTGGGCTAAAAGCCTGTGAGAGACAAAAGTGAAACTTAAAAAGTTCAGCAACATCTGTTACTTCCTTGGCAGTTCAGTAGTGAAGTCTCTGAGCTTCTATTGCAGAGGGCATGGGTTGGAACTAAGATCCTGCAAGCCGCGAGTCCAGATAAATAAATGAATCTGGGTAAT
The DNA here is from genome assembly GCF_963930625.1 of Muntiacus reevesi. Classification (NCBI taxonomy): domain Eukaryota; kingdom Metazoa; phylum Chordata; class Mammalia; order Artiodactyla; family Cervidae; genus Muntiacus; species Muntiacus reevesi. The sequence goes on from NC_089268.1 coordinate 42,501,696, forward strand.
AAAGTCTATCCTTTATATTAATGTAAATAAATAAGTAAAATAAAAGTTTAGGAACACCTAAGGGTATCAAATTTTGTTTTCACCTTCATATTTTTCTCCCAAACACGTGCCATCTCTATAGAATTTTACCTGAAAATTTTCAACTTGCAGGGAAGAAAACAAAAAACAAAAAACAAAAAGCCTCCAAGATCTACTGTATTTTATTGATTTGTACCTGGTCTTCTTCCAAAATTGTTGTTAGATGCACATTTGATTAAGTGTGCAACTGACTGCCGTGTTACTGACTCTAAATCTTTTTTTACTGCAATTTCACTGATGACCTTGGCTAGCAAAGATGAGTGAAAGTGAATCCAACTCCTTCCTACTAAGCAAAGAGCCTCCAAGCAAGGACAGTGCACTGGAGTGTTACCTTCATAACCATAGGAAGTCCATTACAAGCTGATGTCAAATGAGGCAGGTGCGTGCTAGATCGAGCAGATCACTAGTGCTGTCCAAAGGGGTTAGACTTCCTTGCTGTGTGATTTATTGATCAATATTAGGGACATAGACATGACAAGAGAAAAAAATGGATGTGAAGCCAATCACACGGCTGGTGTGAGTGAGTGAGTGATCGTCGCTCAGTCATGTCCAACTCTTTGGGACCCCATGGACTGTAGCCTACCAGGCTCCTCTGTTCATAGATTTTTCCAAGCAATAATACTGGAGTGGATTGCCATTTCCTTCTCCACATGTGGCCAGTGCGTTTGACCAGTTGGAGCCAGCCCACCTCCAGCTATCCTAGGACTCAAGAATGATATAAGGAATGGGCAATTCCACAACTGCACCCATTCATCGGGGCTCTGCTGGTTGGTTCTTTGCGGATGACCCTAACTGCAGATCACAGCAAAGTGTTCTAGTCTTGATGGCCCATTTTCTAGATGGTGTCCACAAAGATGGCTGTGATCCATGTCTACAAAGGCTATGTATCAGGGAAGTTTAAGGCTGGGTGGTGTGTTTTTTAAAAAGATACTATGACTCAACCTCCGTTTTCCATACTTACTTCGTTTTCCTTTCACATCCAATCTCTCTCACAAACATTGCTTTGGTTTGCAGGAGAGGACTATTTTGGAATTTTCCTACTCTGCCTTACATTTCTGTTTAGTCATTTGTGCCCAAAAGGTTTTTTAGGTAATTTTTTCTTTGAAGAATACATAGTGAAGAAGCAATAACTGGTCAAGAAGAAATATCGTTGAAACATAAAGATCCCTGATAGTTTGTTCTTTTTAAAAACTACTTTTAAAAAACAAATTATTTTTATTTATTTGGCTGCGCTGGATCTTCATTGCTATGCATAGGTTTCTCTAGCTGCAGTGAGGGGGGCTACTCTTTGGTTGGGGTACCTGGACTTCTCTTGTTGCGGAGCACAAGCTCTAGGCCTGAGGGCTTCAGTACTGTGGCACAGGGGCTTTGTTGCTCCGAGGCATGTAGGATCTTCCCGGACTACGGATTGAACCCGTGTCCCCTGCATTGCCAGGCAGACTCTTAACTACAGGGGAAGTCCTGTGTGTTCTAAGAATTTCCCCACAGAGCTACCGTATCATAAATTGACAGAGAGCCCATAAGTGTCCTTAGTGGTTTCCGTCATTGGCCAACCTTGGAGGTCATTGTATTTCTTTCTCAAGAATGCTTGACTCATTTGCCAGTTTCATTGCTGGTGACCTGTGTGCTGGAAAAAGCAGCAAGTATTAGTCCCAGTTGGGGTGGTGGGCCAGCTCCCCTCAGGCGGCGGTTATTTACAGTACAGGGGACACCACTGAACTAACATGAACAAGGTCCATGGAAGCATCCCAGGAAGGGGCCAGTTGACAGATGGTAAAATAGACTCAGGGCCCCACTTTCCACAGGGATCTCCAAATAGCCCGAAGCGCCGTGCCCAGGGCATCACACACACGTCACCTTGTGTGAACCTTCACGTCTGTCTGCCTGGCGGTAACTTTTAACTGTGACTTTTTTCTCCCCTGGCTTTTGCAGGAAGCAGTTTAGTTTTTAGAAAAAAACAGGAAAAGCACCATCACACTGGGCTTCAGCTAGCCTTTTGCTTTTTCTCGATTCTCTCTGTTCTTGCCCACAAGCCACACGTCTCGGGTCTGAATCCAGGGTGGTGAATGTATTTTGCAGGAGTTTCTGTGTATCTAGGGTACAGCTCTTCTTTCATCATTCTTCACCTTTCCTTTCATCATTATTCGCTTTCTCTTTGGTCTGCCTTCACATCCGTTAGAGTGTCTTAGCTGACAAGTTTGGACTCCTGAAGTAAGAAGTTGCATTTCTCCCTTCTCCTCTTAGATGTGTGGAAGTCTGGACAAATTAGATCATAGTACGTCCCCTACATAAGCATGAGTCCTGTTTTGAGAGTGCGTTCATTAAGTCCAATTTGTTCAAAAGTCCAGTAAAGTTAGATTGGGTACGCAACTAACACAATTGACTCTACAGTACTGTACGGTAGGTTTATAATACTTTTCACACAAATAATATATAACAAACCCAAAAGATAAAGAAAACATGTTTAATCTTATAGTACAGGACCTTGAAAAGTACAGTAGTACAGTATGATAGCTGGCATACAGGGACATGTTTACACCTGTGAAATTTTGCAACTGAAAGATTCATATGTAGGGGATTGACTGTATTGAGGAAGGGAAGAGTGAAAGTCTCCCGCATGTTTCTTCCTGGAGAGGTATCTTTAGAGAAGGCAGGTCTGTTGTGTTTTAATTGGTATCTTTATATATGTGTAAGAAAACATATTTTGCTGACTATTTTTCACCATATGAACAGGTGGTCTTGCTGTGCAGGCACTTCCTCAAATCTTTAGTTGTTGATTACACATGGAAATGTCTTCGTTTTCAGGCGTAATAGAGGCAGACAGAGTGGCAGTATCTGTCAGAAGGGATGGCAAGAGAAAGCTGAGACGTTCTGGGATGAAAAAGTGGTTGGTGTGCTGAGCACCTGGGGGAAGGGAGAAGAGAGTGAAGGCTCAGAAGTGGTTCTGAGCCGGATCTGGAAGAGCTTCAAACCAGCCAAGAGCATGGGCTTTTTCTTCAAGGATAAAGGAGAACCCCCAAATAGATTTTCAGCAGGGACTGGGTTCACATTTAAGAAGGGAGTTGTGGCAGTGGTGTGAAGGGTGCTGTAAGGGGCACAGGTGGCAGGCAAAGAGTCTAATTAGGAGACTATTGAAGAGATTTACAGGAGAAGTTCTGAGGGTCTGAACCCAGGTATTAGGAGATGAATTTGAAACATGTTAAGAAGGTAGAATGGCT